>NC_133942.1:13577500-14827500 GCF_031877795.1 Strix aluco
AAATCCCCCAATACAATCTTACAATTTTCATGTTTTTCAGTATCTTTCTCAAGGGAACTTCACTTTGGGCTTTGTAGGAGTAGAAAGGCAGATTATCTCCCATCATCTGCAGTGGAGTTTGGCTTTTTTGGTCTTTAAGTTTGCACTGAAAAGCATGAAAATTGTAAGACGCATAGTAAGTAAGCAACTACTTATTTTGCAAATTGTAATATAAATTGAAGTTCATACCACTTCTGCATAATTGCCAAATTGTTCTTTGACTATCAAATACAGGTAGCTGTACCCAGAGGTCATGACAGCTATTCAGAGGCTTCCTTAAATGAAGTTTAAACAGAATAAACAACAACGAAAAGCTGACAAGTTAATACAGTGGTTCTTAACCTATGACTAGAATTTGCCAGACAACCATTTCTATGAAACTACTCTTTGGTTTGAACAGTTCTAAGGCACAGACATACTATAATTAAAACTTTTTTTCCAAAAAAGAAAAAACCCAGAACTGTTCATCATGGGCATAAGGATCACCAATAACAAGAGCATTATGCCTGATGACCTGCTTCCACTCACAGTTGGCTTCAGACTTTCTTTCAGGCCATGCCCTTAAAAAAAAAAATTAAATGCAGTTCCTAAGGTGGTAAAGGCCTACAGACAGTATCTTAAGTTCCTCTGAGACCTAGTTCTTTACAGCCTATTAAAGGAAGACGCAAATTCCATTGTCTGCTTTTTTGTTTACAGTTTTATCTAATTAAGCACAAAATAGAAGTATTCTTTCATACTGTCCTTAGTCCTCCTCGCCAAGAAAATAATATTACTCTGCTCATTCTAGCTCATATTATACCTTGCTATGTCATGTCTGAGATTTGTTTGGCCCCATCTTTCCAGAGCAGAGATCACAGTTTAGGCTTGATTTGGGAGATACCAGTTGTTGCTAAAACACATACACAGTTTTTGTATTTTGGAATTCTTTAAACAGACGGCAAAAAAGAAAGACGTTTTAATCCCAACCACCTTTTCAATGTGAATCTTACACAACACAAAATAAAGTCAGTGGCACTGAAAAAAATTATTTTCATTTTTATGTTTAATCAAAGTCCCAGGCACTTCTGGAAGGTTAAAGATATAATACCAGAAGAAGTTAATACAGAGAAGTTGTCTTTAATTACTCAGCCAAGGTAAAAAGTAAGGCTTTAGAGCAGTTGGTTTGTAGACATATCCAAATGTAACTGATGTACAAGAAAAGCAATCAGAAAGTGTCTCTTCTCTAATTAGAAGTTTTAAGAATGTGTATTAATGTCTGTCACTGCTTAACTGAATCAGTAATGTCTTCTGTAACAGCCAAATGAACTAAAAAAAATAATTATAATGCTCAGTTGGTGGCTCATTGGATTGTTGTGATCCATGACAAAGTATGTTGTATTGACTATTTATTTCACTTTTTCAAGTAAGCACTTTTAAAACAGGCTGTGAATAGTCTACATTATATGCCATGACATTCTATCTCATTATACATAATTTAGGATCTCAAGGCACAGGTTTAGTAATTTTTTTTCTGTATGTACACTTCTAGATATAACCATTTTAACTAATAAATTTTAATGCACTTTCCTGAGATCTGTGGAACACTTCAAAACTCATTATGCAGCCTAACTTATAGACAATAGGTTCTGATGAAAAAAAAGTACTGATTTTTTAAAAAAATGTATTACAAGACTGTAACTACAGAACTCCTGCATTTTGTTCTATCTCAGTCAAAAGCACTTTAACTTAGTCATGTTTAGATATTTGTTCTGAATTTAAAAAGAATTATCAAGCATCTATTTGGATCTCATTAAATATCAATTTTAAGAAGCCAAAGCAGTTGAAAATCAGTAAGAATTTGACATGTCCATAATGTTTTCATAGCACCAGCTGCGCAGGTATTCAGTGATGAGCCATTAAAAGACTTAACGTGTCAAAGAAAGCAGAAACCAAAGTTGGGGAACAATAAGGTACCCTAATTCTGTTCTGCTGTGTGAGAGAACAGTTAGGTAGTAGTTTCATGTTATGTTTTCACCAAGGGGGAAAAAAAAAAACCCACACAAAACACACACCTCAATATAAAACCCTATTTGAGACGAGACAGTGAAACTTCTGTTTCAGCATGGTTTGTACATACCATCATCATACACGCCCTTATCTGGCAGCAAGCTAAAAACCTAGCTGTACCTGGCATTTTAAATCAAATTTAACTCTCTCATTATAAATGATCCTTCCTTCTGCTTACTTTTTTTGTAAAGATACAATTAAAGAATGACATGAATTAACTTTCTTTTCCTGTGAACAAAAAACTTATTGTAATACAGAAGGTGGCATTATCTTGAAACCTACCCTCCTGCTTCTTTGCAGAGCATCTACATCACGTTCTGGGTCTAGTTTGGATTTAGAGAAACAAAGAAATTGGGTAACAACTGTCACATATTCAAAGGGAGTCAGAAGTTTGAAAGGAACTGAAAGTGGAGATTCTGTTCTTGTTTCTTTTGGCCATTAAGACAGTAAACTGTCCTAGCACGTTCATCCAAAAGAGAAGCACTCCTTTTATTAATCTTCTTTTAGGTTTATTCAGTTTATTTCCCCGTTTTCTCTGCAAAATCTCTGCAGAGGTATAACTGTGGAGCTCCAAAAGTACCAGAATTAAATTAAACCTGCAGCTGGCCAATGTCATCTCCGTATTATTCTCATGATCTGAAGCAATGCATAGCTCAGGAACAGCAGCACAGGTTCAGTTTTCTCTGTGCAACTGCTTCTCAGCAGGAAGTGTCAAAAACAGAAGTGATGCTCACAGCATAGGAAAATCTCTTATTAAGTTGTCTCTATCGTCCAGCAGGATAGCTAGGGATTTGGAAGGCCCTAGAAGAACCATAACATCCCATACAAATAATTAATTGCTACAAATAACAAAAACTGTTGTCAGAGAAAAACAATGTGAAATTTTCATTAAAATATTCAGTATACATGTATTTAAACTGCAAGTACCCTAACTCTCCTTTATATAACCTTGCCAGGGAAAAGAAAAAAAAAAAAAAAGAAAGGTGTCATGCAAGTGAGAACCCGGCCTCGTGTGCATACTTCTTAAAGCCCTACACCTCATGCTACAGATTTTTCTTACTCTAGTCAATGAGTTCCCATCACCAAATAAGGATGAAGATAGAGGACAAGACAGGAATGGAAAGCAGGACATCCTGAATCATCCAGCCCCTTCTTTCACTTCCTCCCTTTCCCCTTCCTTTCTGCCAGGAAGCCAAAGTATCATATGTACTCATTCCTAAAAGTATTAAGCTTCAATATTTTAAAACTAGCAAGAGATTCTGGGGGTCAAATACCCATCAGAATATGTTACAGAACCTTCCACCTCTGACAGATAGAAAGTTTCTGAATTCCAATGTACAACCACAGATGGCCAATACAAATCCATTTGATTTTGTGCCACCATTGCCTTTGGGCCTAAATAAGTTCCTTCCTTCTGGATATTCAGGTCCTTCATGCATTTACAGACATCAGTCATATCACCTCGCTCTGCATCTTCATTTTACTTAGCTAAGTAATTTGAGCTTTTTTCATTCTTTGTCTGGAGAGGTTCTCTTCTCCGAAAAAGAACAGGGAAGCATCCAAGATCATTTGCAAAATGACAGGTTTGTATATGGTGGAAGCAAATGAGTAACTGGAGACTCACATAGCCAAAATTCCATTATACCAGGAACACAGCTTTAGAAAGTGTTAATATGGTAATCCACAGATGCACAGCATACTTGAAACGCTTGACAATGTACACAGGCCAACAAACACCTCTACTGTTGATTTCAAGCAGTAACCAAAGGGGAAAAAAAGCGCAGAGCAGGAGAGGAAAAAATAGAAACAATCTTACAGATGAAGAAAAAAAAAAAACAAAACAGTTTTCAATTTAATTCCAAAAACATTTCCAAAATCTGATGCAACTATTCTTTGCTGTTTAAAATCTTTCACAATGAGGATTTAATATTAGCAGGATGAGGGGTATTTCCACAATTAATTAATTCTGGCTGTTTACAGAACAACAGGTTGCTGGATTTACTTTCACTAAGCTACTTCTTTTAAAAACACTTGATACATCTCCAAGCCTGGCAAAATCTGGGTATAAGGTCTTATGTACGACAAAGAGCAGAAGTTTAGGAAACAAATCAAAATACAAAACAGAAAATAAAGCAAGATAGTTCATCAGCGTAAACAAGACTGAACATTCCCATGAGTCTCCAAAGGTTCCAAACAAGTAAATGAGTATCAGATATGTAAAAACAATTTAAAATTAATGACATTTCTCGAGTGAAGAAATACAATAGTTAATATATTGCATGTTTGGTGATTAACTTCAGGTATTAAGTAAGTAATAGGCATATCAGATTTATTCTATAAAACAAGACTAATATGCAACAGGGATCCCTGAAGACTAAATCACTATATCCCCAACTACCTTGAAGAAAAATCAACTGGAAAGTGCTATGCAGACAAATACAATATTTTCCCCCTATCAATCCAGAACAAAAACTGCATAATATCCAGATCATAATGCTTAGATACAATCAGTAACTCCTGCCAAAGAATAGTTTTTAAACAGCTCATCTCTCAGTTAATCATCAAAAGAGTTTGCTAGAAATGTCACTGCTAGAGCTACTAGATGCTGATTTTTTTTTCTTCTGAGATGTGGTTAAATGAGATCTGAGCCTGTCTGAAAACGTGGCAACAATGATACATGTGGAGCCCAAGACTTGTACCTCTCACTGCAATTCTGTCTCAGATGCCCTCTGTCACAGCTGTACATAAGCATATCAGAGCTCAGTTTACACATCCAAGAGGGGACTGAGCTGACCATACAGGGACAGGAATCTGTTCTTCCAAGATGTGTCTTTGTTTCGAGGCTCAGTTAAGAGTTAGCCCATCACCTTAATCTAAAAATTAATTGATGAACACAGACCTGTTAACCTCAAAGAAAAACCTTTTATAACACTTCATTACTTTAGAGTGCTGGCACTTTATCTGCATAACTGAAGCCACCATGCTCACCCAGACCCATAAACCTCAACAGAGGCTTTGTAAACAACATGCATGTTCAGTCTTTTTCCCCCCCTGCAAGTGTACCTACCCCATGATTTGCTTAGACCTACCTTCCACACATTTATAGTGTAATATTTGTATTACACACAGGAAAGCTCAGAAGCATTTTCTTCAAACATGCTCACTGACACATCAAGCATAACATGCTAATTAGTGAAAAACAGATTTACTGAAACTAGTGTTAGTTTGGTTTAAAGCCAAGGACAAGGGGAGAAACAGAACACCTTTTTACACATCCGTGATTTTCAGTATCATTTCTCCCACACATTTATGAAATACACTAACAGAAATGTAGGATTTGGCACTTAGTAGATAATTATATAAGCTAAGAATTCAGTGGATACCATTATGGACTACGAGAAGAGAGTTATGCAAGTTTTCCTCTATTTTTTTCCCCAGCTTATTTACCTTGCATATCTGACAGAAGTTTGCTTATTGCCAAAGACACCACCCACTTATTCCGTTGAGGAGACTCTCGGCAGCTACCAGGAAGGGGGCACGCACCCCCAGGAATCAATAATTTTGATTTTTCTGGAAACCAGGCCGTGCCGGTTTAAAGCAAGACGGCTTAAGGAGAAACTAACCCAGCAGCGCTGGTGCCACTTCACCGACTCGGACCCGCGCTCTTCCCGGGGGCGCAGCGGCGGGGGCCGGTCCCAGGCGGCCACCCCAGCGCTCCGGGCAGGCTCCAGCCGGGGCGGCCGCGCCCCTCACCTCAGGGACGCGGGACGGCGGCCGCCGCAGAGCGCGGGCAGCCCCGCCAGAGCCCCGGCCCCCCCCGCAACCGCCTTCACTCACTCTGCAGAGCTGGTCCCGTTGACGGCGGAGCCATCCGGAGCGGGGTTGAGCTGAATTGGCCCGGGCTTCTTCTTCGGCATTTTCGCCCCCAGACGGCGCAGAGCGTATCGGACGGAGAAGCCCCGGCCCCACTTCGGCCAGGTTCGAGGGACTTCCTGCGGCGGAGCAAAGTTGAGGGCTCCCCTCACCGCCGGTACCCCCGCGGGCTGCAGGCAGCCTCCTCAGCAGGCAAGTGCCTGTGCTAGTGCCGCCTCCAGACCCCGGCCGCGCCTCCGCTGCCCCTCCCGCCCGCCCAGCGCCGACCTCCCCCGCCGGAGCAGCACCGAGCTCCCTCCCGGCAGCTCCCGACGGGGAAAAACTGCCCGGGCTCAAAATGTGCCCTTCGTCGGGACTGCGCCTGCGCGTACCGTCCCGGCCTGCCCGGTGCGCAGACACGCTGGGTAGGCGCATGCGCACTAGAGGGGAGCGAAGCCCCGCTGAAGCCCTGCCCTCACCGCGCTCTGCCCGCAGCTCTCGGGCTCGCACGTCGCGGGGGACTCGCTCCCCTCCGGTTACCGGTACCGTACCACTCTGCCCCACTTCATACGGTTTATGACTTTAGCGTAAAACTTTTTGGGCTGGGGCTTTTGTTTAGGGTTCGTTGGATTTTTTGAGAATTCTCATAGCGACTAATTAAAAATAGCTGCTTCCAACGAGCGACGTCGTTTTCTCCGCAGAGAAACCCCGTTGTTAAAACGATGTTTTATGGAGCAGTTTATTTATCTCCCTCGTATGCAAACATTAATGTACCCCGATGTGGTAGCTACTGTATTTATAATTAAAACATAAGCCTCAGCTGGGGTACTAACGGCTGCTAAATTTTTCCCAAAGTAAATGCCTGAATTAAAAATGGAAACTGAGGATTGCAGTTACAAAACTGTGAATTATAAATAGTAAAATGAGTATGAAAATGAAAAGCACTGCTGTAGCTACTAGGAATGGCCAGATTTGGTCACATATATTCCACCCATTAATGTGATGATGGTTTTACGTGTGTACATTTTTGTGAAGTTCTATGATTTTCTGTCTCTATAGATTTTTGCAATTACATTTAGTGAACCTAAAAACCAAGAAAACTTTATTTGCCAGGAGCTCTCTATCATGTTATGGCATACAAAAGCAAGACTGTATAGCTGACGAAGTATGATTTACAAAATAAATTAAAACATCAGTGTTGTATGTGGGGATTGTACTTTATGAACCCACTGCTTCTCTGACAGTTTAAGGTTAGATATAGAAGTCCTGAACATGCAAGTGCTGAACTATTAGAGAGCAAGGCCGTGATCTCACGCCACAGAAAGAACAGTGTCTGTTTTAGATGGGTAATTCTGGAGAGAAGAACACCATCACAAATACGTGGTTAACGTTTTGGAGAACAAAAGCCACGTTACTGCTGAAAAAAGCTTCTGCATGGGATTTAAACTGAGCACTGCTTTAACATCCACTTGCTTCCACACATCTATAAACTGATTTTTTAGAAAACAAGTCTGCCACATAATACTGTGGCATGAACCACACCATTAAGAGCAGTGGGAGCAGTGGGAGCCCACTGGGGAAGCGGTGGCAAACAGGTGAGATGCCAATGTCCTGCAACAGCTCCGCTGGACGCGGGCGGGTGTGCCCTGGGCAGCTGAAACAGTGCTGATCCGTCAGCCTGAAACGTGTACAGCCTGTGACAAACCCTTTGTAAGCACGCCCAAACAGCCTTGCTCCAGTCCAACGGTGGTCTCTTCCAGGATAGGCAAAATTGCTTTAAGAGTAATAGATATCCTTTTTCTTCAGTCAGTAGCAGCTGTTCCTCCATAGAAATTCTCTTTCCAAGAAGGGGAATTTAAATTTAAAGATTCCTGTTATTTAGTTGTAGATCTTGGGAGGGAAATGGAATATTAGAGTACCACCAATGGTCCTGTTTGGATCAACAAAGCCAGTTGGGATATTACACATTGCAGTGTAACAATGACATTTATAGGCTAATCATACGATAAGATTCAGGAGATAAAAGGAGTTACATGTATCTGTCTTTTGTGAACAGAGTGACATTACAATCCTGCCTCTACTGCTGAGATGTGTAAACAAGTTTGGTAAGTTTGTGCTTCTTCGGAAGATTAATTTCTCGTGGTCTGAATCCAGCTGAAGTAAGATGAAAACTCTTTTAAGGCCTGTAACCTGAGAAGTTATGCATTAAGCAGATTTCTTCTGCTTTCTGATACAGATGAGAATTTCTTACCACTACTATAGTAAGGTTTTGTACTGTACAGTGCTCTAATCTGTCGACAAATGTGACACATCTAGACGAAAAGACTCTACAGTTACTCGTAAATTTGCTTGAGTGGTAAATGAAATCTCTCACAGACATGTGTGAGCCAAGAACAGAAGCAGCACCCAATGACTTTGTTGCTAAGGTGGTGGTTAATGGCTTGGTACTGGGTAGAAGAGTGAAAAATCAGTTTCTTTGGCAGTTCCAGTGCTGACCACTGTAACTGATATATTTCTGTGCTTTATTTCTTTTGCCTGAGAGCAGAAAAAGATCAATGCCTAGAAATGCCTTTCTTCCTTGCCAGGCAGCTGCTCCAGTGGTTGCTTCAGAACTGCGTTTGTGTCTCTGGGCGAGGAGTGGGAACTGTTCACACGCTCCTGCTGCTTTCAGAGCCCGTAACAAACGCTACATGTGTGGTTTCAGCGCAAAGGCGGTGACCTCCATCTTATGCAGGAGTTGTCAGTCACATGCTCTTTAGCACTCACTCCATAAAACATTTTTTCTGCTGAGATTCCCTAACTTTTGAAGTGATAGGGTCTTTTTCATATACAATGCAGACATAAGAATCCTCACTCAAATGAGTAACTTCTTGACAACTGTGGACATGTTTTAGACTCCAATGAGGTGGTTCAGCCACAAATTAAAATAGAAGAAATCTGTATTTATATGGTTGAGAATTTTTAATTATGTGTTATTTTGGTTTTTTCCACAGGATTAAGACGCTATAGCAAAATTGAATGACTAGCATTTACAGTAAGTCATGAAGTATCAATCTATGCTAAAACCAGATTTTTTTTTCTGAAGAAGACATTGAGTTGTGGCTGAGGTTGTTTTTCTCTTTATACAACTCTGTGTGGGGAAACTCAAGGACTCCTTTGTCTGAAACACTGAACTCCTTTGCAGAGAAGATGTGAATGTTAGACAGGTATTGAAGGCACAATTACTATATATGCCTCGTATAATTGCAGTTGCACTATGCCATAATTGCCCACGAGTTATGCAACTATGGTTATTCTACTATGTTGCAAAGTATGGCCTCTTTTTCTCTGAAAAGATTATTGCAAAGAAGTTTTTATTTTAAATATTTGGACTGAACAAAGAAGAATTTTAATTGTGAATTGTGAATTTTCATATAGAGTTTGAATTATTTTTGTCCTTGTAACATTCTTTAGTCTTCTCCATCAGAAAAAAAGCCTACACAAACAGATGAACAACTGGACACATCTACGGAAAGCAGAGGTTTTGCTACAAAGAATGTTTGAAACACAGCAATAAAGAAGTGTGGATCACATTGACTGACTCAGCTGACAGTAACAGTGCAGAGTAAATTCCATTACAAAACTTGTCTTGTAAATACTTTGTATAAAGAACTGCTCTGAATTTAATGTTTTAATTTTTTGTGGTTTGCAAAAGTAAAATAATAATTTTACTCAAAGTAGTCATTAATACTTTTATAGAAACTGACATTATGAATGAACTTCCCTATACATTATCTGAAAATGCCATATCGTTCCTAACATCTGATTAATTTCTAAAGTAGAAAAGATTAAATTATTCTTTTCACAGCTTTGCAGTTCAAAGACATACTCCCTTCATCCAATCCCAGCTATTAAGAGACAGCTCCCTCCTCTGGAGCACTTCATTCTTGCACTGCAAACATAGTACTGTGGAATTTTTGAGAAATTACTGAATTCACTCAGCTCTTTTAAAGTCCTTTTGGCCTATAGTACAAACCCAAAGATATTCTGAATTGACTGAATATAGACATAAAGTCACGGGCATATGGACTGATGCCACCGCAGGAATCATTTTCATTTCTGCCCCCGCTGAGTTCCTCAGGCACTATCGTATCCCTGGAACCTCAGAGGTACCTGAAAGCTCAGTGGCCTCTGGGATTTGCTGGAAGCCTCATAAGACACCTTATTTGTTTTGTTGTTGTTGTTTTTTTAAAATGGTGGTCACACTGATAGGTGTCCTGAACGACCAGTTTTATGTGATGAGCACATTTAAAATGTTTCAAGATTGTTGTAGGTTGGTTTAAACTTCTGTAAAACAAAGAGGTTTAACTTCAGTGCATTTGCAACTAAAAATAAGCATCTTTCCCCAGCCAAAACAAAACATGTGGTTTGGGAATTTGAATATTCTCTGTGGAAGGAGCTGCATTTTGCTTTACAAACAGGTGTTTCTGAAGGTGGATCACAGAGGAAAAGATGAAGAAAAAATAGAAGACAGTGTAATTTCTATGAAAGACTGAGCAGGGAGACTTTTTGATTTATTGATTCCACCACTGCTTGGAATAATAGTTCTAAAATATGTCTCTCTAAATAGAAATGGAACAAAGAAGCTCGTCTTCGTTATCACTTCTTTTCCATCATGGAAACCTGAATTTTGTCTAGTTTCTTGCATGAAAAGGAAAAAGTGATTATTATATAGATTAATTGCATCACTAAATTAACCTAACTTCTAAAACTCGATTGCCACATAAAGCTGCATATTTTACTGCCAAAACATATGCATGAAAACTTTTATTTGTAAGATTTAATACTTCTTAATCTATTTAGTGGTTAACAAAGCAATTTAAGGAAATACTTAAGTCTCAGAAGCAATGGAATTTAAGAAGCTGGATTCGAATTTGATTTAAATTGTCCAACAGGATCAAAAATTATTAGAAAGGGGCTGACAGAGAGACTGACTTTCAAACAGCCAGAGATCACAAGCTGTCTTGCACATCTTGTTTTCCTCAGGAAGCAGGAATTGGAAAGATCACTATGGATCAGAACACAATCTTAAATGTTTAGTAATATACTAAAAACTTAGAAATTAATGTTTAAGATGACTGTATAATATGAAGTTTAGATTAGATTAGCAAGGTATAAATCACAAATAGCTGAAGTTTGCTGAAGATGTGATCTTCCACTAACACAGCTACAACGGTACCAGTTTTGCCCAGGGTTTATTGCAGGAACAGGTTTGCCAACATAATACTTAGAGGGTTTCTGCAGGACATGTACTACTACCATAGGAGTAAAACCCTTCAAATGTAGAAGTAGCTAATTATCCATTTTACAGATTTTATTTACCATATATTATGTGTAACATAAAACAGGAAATGAGACTGAAATATAAAATAAGGTGCTAATTTTCTGCAGTTTTTCTAACAAAATTACACTATTCAGTACAGAAACAAGTAATATTTCCATTTCACCTAAACTAGAAACCAGAAGTGTTTTCTAGCATAGAGGCAAGCTATGGGGTTTTTTTCCTGACTTATTATTTTATCAGCATGTGGCTGGTTATTCATTTCCTGAGGAAAAAACAATAATCAATGCCTGCCAGCTTATGCTTTTCATTTAATTAGGAACATAGGACTGCAAAGAACCACCTAGGTCATCAAGTCCAGTCTCTAATTAAACACTCTTCAAAAAATATTGATTAATCCAAGTTGCATAAATACGGTTGCTTTTGTAACACTGTACTCCTCTGCAGAGACTGTAAGTGATCTTTTGCTTTAACCTTTGTATAGTATTTTTTATACCTTTCCAGAACTTTTTTTCATATCTGTTAAGACAAAACACCACAGGACAGAGGTCTGCTTCTGCAGACTGACCTGGGTATATGGAGACCATCCAGCCACGTACATTAATACTACCTTCTCCCTGCCTTTGCTCCCGGAGAACCCTACTATGCTATTTCTTTTCACTTAACAGTTGGTATTGCAGAAAATATGCAGGGACTTAAGGGAATTTTAAAATCTTGAGCCTCTAATAATGTCGACTGACATTAGCTAAGTATTTAAAAGCCAATTACTTCACATATAAAAAACCCCCACATTAAATATTAAAGAAAACATTCACATGAAAAGATGTCTCACACTGTTATGAATCAGATATGTAGGCTACACCTGAAAGAGAATTTATTTCTTCGTAAAGATTTTTGAATATAAAGAGTGACTATTATTTTCAATGTAAAGAGCTCATCATATAGAAATCTGATTTTCAGTAACTTTATATGACAAATCTTTACAGTGTTTTGAGCTGGAAATTAGCAGCACTTGATCTATAATTATTAGTACATCTTTGTGTTTATTTTCGTACTTCATGTGCCTTGGTCAGAAGAAATTGGCCATATCTAAGAAGATAAATGGATTCAATGCTAACAAATCCATTAATGTGTTTTCCCTCTACTTAATGTATTCTTGACTATAAAAGATGCTGCTGCATTTGGAAATACACATTTTAAACATTGTTAAAATAATATTGACTAAAGGATAATACAGTTAACTGGGAAGTAACTGCAATTGATTTTGTCATATTAGAAGGAATGCATTAAAGAAATAAAGGAAAATCAGTGCCTTTAATGTATTAATATTTGACATGAATTTCTCACATTTTGCTTAAATGAAGAGCCTATAATTTAAGTCAGATACACTTCTATAGACCGATCTGAAAAATATGGAAACAGAATTTTTCAGATGCAACAGCACTGGAGATGATAGCCTGGAGCCTCTCTTCTGTTTCTGCAGCCTGCAGTACAAGTCCTTAAATGGCATTTTAAACACACAGCTGCCAAATGTCAGAGAGCTTGGTGTATTTATTACAGCCTGGCCAATTGCAAACTGTTTAGTTTTAAATTACCAGAAGGCTCTAGCTGGCACTTGTATGGAGAAAAAGCTTGGGATCACTACCTGTCCTGGAAGTCCTTTCCTCAGAGGTAGGGAAGTGAGAAAGGGATCCATGTACACTATTTTCAATATTGTTCCTGGAACTGATTCACCGTGGGGCCTAGCAACCTTAAATGCTTCGAATAAAACCCATCCGCAGTAACTTCTGCCGGAAGAGGTGACACTAAAGCTCACCCGAAGACCAACGCAGGAAACCACCGCCCCAGCTCTGGAAACGCCTCAGCGCTACAGCCCCGCCCCTCGCCCATGGGGTTTTGGCGCCAAAACCGCCGCCACGGAGCTGTCGCGCATGCGCACTGGCCCGCTGCCGGCTGACCGCTCTCCTTAGCTGGCCCTCTCGGGAGCTCGCGAGATTTGCGGTTCTCGCGATATTTCCGCGGCGCGCTGCCAACCCGCCGCCGCAGCCGCTGCCCGGGACAGGAACCGGAGGTAGCCCGGGGAGGTGTGGGGCGGCTCGGGGTGCGCGGGAGGCGGCGCGGAGCGGAGCTGTCTCCCCTCAGAACGTGGGTGAGGAGCTCTCTTTGTCCCGCTTCTCGCCGGTGGGAGGGGGAGAGCCCCCGCCCCAGTGTCCGCGCGCCTCGGGGCTGCTGTGGCGGTGCGAGGGGAGTGGGGCCTGTGTGGCGCCCGGCGGGTTGGAGCTCTGAGGTCTGGCCCTGGAGACTCTGGCGAGCTCCTCCGCTGCCCTCTTTCGACTCCCTCAGCCTCCGTGGGAGTCTCGCAGCCCGGAGGGAGCTCGCTCACCTCCGAAGGTCAGTGTAGACGGAGCTGCTTCGGGTGTCCTCTCGTTACTAAAGCCGTATGAGACACAGCTTGTTCCTTTAAAAAGAGCTGTTCCTTGAAGCCTCGGGAATGCGGCCGTGGTGAGGCCGGGTCATCCTGAACTTGGTTGTGCGGGTGTGCTAAAGTCTCTGGAATTAGCTTCCCTTAAGGAGCCGGAAAAGGGGAATCCTCCTCCAGACTGCGTTTCTAAGTGGGTAAGCTGTAAATCAGGGAAATTATCAACCTGTTCCCCGTAGTCTTTGGTTATCAAGGATGTGAGTGGCAAACGGCTGTCTTCGTAAACTGCTTTGGTTAGAAATCCCATTTCTTTTGTTCTATTCCTGTGACCCGTAGCTGCTAGTCCCAGGTAACTTGGATGAGTTGAAACATGACACGCCCTTATTTTATTCGGCCTAGTGAGGCTGGATTGTGTCGTCTGCATGTATGGTATATGCTACTTAATTTGTATTTTCTCTGGTTGGCAAATATTTTCGAAAAAAAGCTGTAGACATACTGTATATTAATTGATGTTTATGTGGTTCTGTGGCAGCCTTGTCTTCTCTCTGCTTCTCTTTATGTGCTTTTGGTATTTCCTGCAGGAAGGGAAGAAAGCTGATCTGTGGCAATGACAGATCCTTCAGAGAACAACTTGTTTGACCTTCCTGATTATGAGAATACAGAAGATGAAACGTTCCCACCTCTTCCACCTCCTGCCTCTCCAGGAAGAGATGATGTTGAATGGGCTCAAGCTAATGGAGGTGAACACCTGTGACTCCTAAAGATCCTGATTTGCAGGATAGACAACAAAATGCTGTAAAATCAATATTATTGCTGTTGTACTTTACTACCTTGAGTTTACTCCATAAAAATAGTCTTGTGAAGATAAGAAAGCACTTCATAAATTTAAATTGTTATTGATTCTGTGCTTCTAAGCTTGTGGGAAAAGTTTATTTTTGTAGATTCTATGAAAATATGTACACAAATGAATCTTTATAAATAAATTCAAGCTCTCTGACAAAGTGTTAGTGAAGATAATTATACAGTGCTGATCTATAGTTACCCTTTATGACTTGGATTTCAGAAGAGATAAGAGTGGTGAGTGTAGTATTCCAGAGAGATGTTGGTAGACTTTGTACAGCATATGACCTAGGAAAAATCCAAGACACTTCAGGACAGTAAAACTTAATTATTTGTATCTGAAAAGATCTTACTATATACTAAAAGAAAGTATAAAGATTTTTTATTTTGACTATTGTTTGTTTCTACTCATATTTGCTTGCAGTGTTAAACATATGTTTTCCTTGATCCCTGCTTTGTATTTTCACTAGAAAATAGGATTTTGGATAGATTTAATTCCTTGATATGTGAAGAGAAGGAACTTCTGAATTCCTGTTGTTCAAAGTAACAAAAAGTAAATCAAGAAATCAGTATGATAATTTATTACTAGCTCTGAGATGAGATGGACAGTGCTGCCTTGTCTGTTGCAGTCAAATAATATATACTGGCCCGAATCAAAAAGTGTATGGACTTTGGTTCTTAAAAGCCACATTGTTTGTGGTCACACATCGCCTCCTTGGTTTTTATCGTGGTGATGGTGGTCTTTCAGATCTATTAGTGGAAATATTGGGACACACCTATCAAATTATGTTTATTGACAATTTCAGTTTCTTAACTTTTAGAAGCAGCATACATTTCTCAGCAGAAATATAAAAGTCCTAAATTAAGAATTTTCTCTTCCAAGGAACCTACTTTGCTAGAAAAGTTGATTCCTCAGTATATTTGAAGAGATGGATTTATTTCCAATCTGTCTTGTGGGAGAAGCAAGGTGAAATATGCAGGCATTTGTTTGGAGTGCTATACCTGCAATGGAATACTTGTGACGCTGCCTTTTTAATAGGGTAGAAACTTTAATAAATTTGCATGATGCAATTCTAGGTGATGTCAGTTGCAGTATATGCTTAAAGTATGTTATTTTCTTTATTAGAACCAGATGGAAACCAGCAGTCACAAACAAAGGATTCTGCTGTAGCTACAAGGAAGTCAGTTAAAAGACCAATGCCTAAACTAGATGCCCAGAGGTAATTTTTTACAGATTATTTCATTCTGTGGTGAATTTGGTATATTACTGTGGGAGAATGATGACAGTGATCCCTGCTTGGTCATAGTCAAGCCAAAGATCAAGAGTTCTGGAGATGAAAGTGCCTCTTGCATGCTGAATTCCTTTTTATTCCTTGCCTACCTATATATTGCTATTACTTGTCTAACTTTCTTGAAGTGTCCTTGGGACTTAGTACATGACTAATATTTTGTTAAAAGATATTTATACACAGGACTTTTCCAGCTGGATCTTCTTTATTTTGCTTCAGACATAGTACTATAGATTTCTTTATTTAATTAAAGTCTACTTCAAAATAAAACCTCAGTATAATGGTGACTGTAAGGCAATATCTGAAGTACACTTAAGTACAAACTGGATAAACTCTGTATAAAGGTAAAGGATTTTAATATTTTCTTTGCTGTTACCACTAAAACTGGTGTAAGTTCTTTATAAGTGATGAAAAGAATCTGAGCTTTCAGTTTCTTCCATTTTAAATACCTTGATGAAGCTAGTCGGTGATGCCACAGGTGAATGCTCTGGTCACACATCTAACTAGTTTTACTTGGCCAGTATAGACACTAGAACTGACCATATGATTTTCTTTCAGTGTAATCAAAAGCAAAAAGCTACTTGAACTTGGAATACATGTATGGTAAATTAAAAAAAAAAAAAAAGTCTTGGGTCTTGCAGCAGTCTTTATCCTATTTTGTGCATTTTCTTAATGACTTCTAATTCTGTACATGTCTCAAATTCTGTAGCTTTGGGCTATTTACAGGAAAGTGAGGGGTTTTTGTTCGTGTGCTGGGAGTTTTTGGGGGGTTTTCTGTTTGTGGGTTTTTTTGTTGTTTTTGTCAATTAGAAGAAGAAAGCATGGGTTTCAAGTAAGTTCTCCCATTTCCTGTTACCAGGTTAATTTCAGAAAGAGGACTTCCGGCCCTAAGACACATGTTTGACAATGTAAAGTTCAAGGGTAAAGGGCATGAGGTATGACATGGTGAGCTTTTGATTTGTTTCCTGGGAGGTCAATCTAGATTTGATAGATTGCCACCTATCTGATATGGGGAGAATTGATATTACACTCTGGTTAGCTAGCTTTCTAGCAGTATTTGAATGTACCATGATGGAGTTTGTAGCTGCAAATTTAAAAAAAACAAAAACCAAAAAACCATGAATATTTTGGCAAAATCCATGTTTTGATCTTAAAACTTTTTCTCTGCTCCAGAACTAGAATATCACATCTGTGACTCTTTTTGTGTTGTCTGTAGAAAGAGGTTTATTGAAATTGGAGCAGACGAATATGACTGCCCACTATGTCTGGAATGCCTTTACCATCTCATTTCATGTTCGGTTTCCTCCGTTAAAGTATTCTGGCTGTTGTGACACTTCTATCCCAAAGTTTTTAATATTGAAAAAAGTGTGACATACCACTTAAGCAAAGAGAAAGCAGTATTTTCTCTACAAACTGGCTGATTGTCTTGGATATGCTTAAACATACAAAGCTTATTTTTCCTTAAATGTCGTTAGACTATTGGCACACTTGCAGGGACCCCTGTGCGTCTCTGGTTTACAGAGAACATTCATGGTATAAATTTTTTCTTTACAACTGGAGGCACAAAGAAACTAGGTAATACTGCCAATGTGAGCAAAAATCTTTACTAGATAAAGTTATTTAGATGTACATTTTTCTCTGTGTTCTAAACATCAAAATAAATGCCAGCTGTGCCTCTATGGATTTTTTTTCAGTCTGGGTTCAAACCTAGGTTTGTTTAAGGGCAACTTCTCAGAAGCCTATTGGGTGTTCACAGTATATGCAGGCTCTCTTCCTGAACTCAGATTGCTATTCTCATAGCTTGAAATTGCACTTACAGACCTGGTTGTGGGAGGAAAGGTTACCCATGCATTCATATTACTTAAATTTTCAAAAGACTTCCAAGCTGCAGATGCTTAACGTTTCCAGAAATGTTACTGTCCCGTTTCTCTCTGCACTCTACTGACTTAGTCAACTTTTACTAGCTGGCTGTCATCTTTTATGCTCTAGGCAGAGGACCTGAAGACACTCATACAACATATGGAACACTGGGCTCATAGACTATTTCCAAAATTGCAGTTTGAGGATTTTATTGACCGAGTCGAGTCTTTGGGAAGCAAAAAGGAAGTTCAGGTACGGATTGCTCTTGTCAGTTTCTCTTCATGCGGTACTGAATAGTGTAAGATAGGTTTAGGAGAGCAATTATGTAACAAAAGAAGACTTAAGTTGTGCATACTGCTAAGGAGTATATTGTTTAAATTAATTTCTCTCTTTTTAAAAATAGATTTTTCCAGTATTTAAGTTTACATTTGAATTAGTACTTCAGAGAATTGGCTTTGACTTTTACAGGACAACTTTAACCAAAGTAATTTGCTCGAGTGCTGGAACTGGTTGGGTTTTGGGGTTTTGTTTGTTTTTTAATATTTGAACCTGCAAAAGAAGACTTATGAAGAATGCTGCTTCATCTGACTAGGTGGTAGATGGAGAACTAGGAAAACAAACCACAGCATTAAAAGTTGTGGGTCAGACATGTAGTGAAAGAAGTATTATTTCACAGTAATGAAGTGTAAAGAGAAATAGGGAGTAGTATTAAAAACATAGCAATGTTGCAGAAAAGATTTTGTTACAGATGAAATATCAGTATGTTAATCTCTCATTTGCAGACCTGCCTAAAGCGGATTAGACTTGATCTTCCTATTTTACATGAAGACTTCGCAAGTAATGAAGGTATGCTCGTTACGCTGTTTGTTCAGTAGTTCAGTCCTCAAAACTACTTTATTTCACATCGTACTGACCAGAAATTAATGATCATGATAGGTTTTTCTAATGTAGAAGAAATTGTTGAGTGGTTCTCTAGTTTAAAACCAAGCTTCAGTGAGACTTATGATTACAAAACTGAATTGGTACTCAGACTAAAATGTTACATACAGATACATATATAAAAAAATAAAAAGGGCATGGTATACTGAAGGTATATAGAAAATGGGTATTATTACCAGCAGTTAGAAATATTCTTCAAAAAAACCCCCAAAACTACAATTAAGTGAAAAATACTGGCTTGTATTGTACTCTTAGGAGTGTGCGGTCTGAAGAGCTCTTGGATCTTATTAATGCAGAAATCAAAGACTCATTATAGTGTTTATACTCCAGGCTGTTACAGTGCAGTCAGTGTGTCCCCGACAAGGAAAGCACTTACTGATCCTTGTGGGCACTGTTATGTCTGTCTGTCAGTCTTGTCGTATAGCTACTGTTGAGTATTTCTTCTTCCAATATTAAAATCCAGCTACTTAAGAAGTGGATAATTCAAGGGTCTCTTCCAATCAGATGATGTTTTTAGACTAGAAATAAACAACTTTTTCATAAAAAGAGGAGCAGAGTTTAACTGGTAGTTTGAAAGAAACTTTATTAGCAGAAGAATTTCATAGTCGCTCTTAAGGTCCTTTGCAGGTGTTCACATTTTCACTGTAAGTCTCTCTTGAAACAATTATCTACTCATTGTCCAGTTTGTCTTCAGGTGAACCTTAGCCTGTGCTTGGGAAAGGTGTTCTGATGGCTGAGTTAACCCACAGTAAAACCTTGCCTCACCTGTGGGGATGACCTTTGGGCAGTTAATGACATGTGGCTGTCTTCACTCTTGGCTGCATTTGCTAGAAACGGAATGCAACCGTAAGCAGCCACAAAGAGTAAAGCAAATGGTTCCTGCCGACAGTGTCTGTAGAGTTATCAGATTTTTCTGTGCGATGGTTCCATACATTTGTATTTAAATGCGCTGCTGATCTGTTCGCGAACTGCGTTAGGGAGTGTACTGCTACAGCTGGTCAGTCTTCAGTTGAAAAACTTGAGTAGGTATCTTAGTTGATAAATAAAAACTCCAGCTCTAGAGTATTGTATTAAAACCCAAAACCTTGTTGTCAGCTAACTTTTCTATTCACAGGCTTAAGGTGGTGCAGAGGCACAAGCGTACTTGGCCTTAGGCACTCTTGAAAGAGTGCTCTGCTGCTCTGTTGGTGGGTGAACTTTGTCTAACGGAGTTGGACTGCCTCTATTTTGCATGTTTTAATGTTGGCAAATGAGTAAATATTCTGTAATAGCACACTGAATTCAAAACTGATTATCCAGTGTCTGAACCTCTGTCTGATTCCTGTAACTAGTCCTGCCACTTCCCAAAGGCCAGTGTCCTGTTAGTAGGAGTGGGAAGACAATTACCTGGCTTTCAGTAAGGATTGCCTGACTTTCCGGTCTCTTTAACCTTCAAGCACGGCTCATGATTGCTAACTTAGTACACAGAGCTCTGCCTCTCTAAGTCAGGCATTTATTATTGTTGTGTGTTTGGGATCTCTGACAAGCATTTGTTGTATACTGTGAGTATCAGGTATGTGGGCCTAGGCAGAAAATTACCCATTAAAATTAAATTACAGAATGATCTTCAGCTGTCAATACAACTTTAAAATGTAGAATATGGAAATGCTTTTAAAATGTTCTTGACAGGTATTCAGCAGTAGATCTCTGGGCTGAACATGTTGACTTCTGCCCTTCCTCCCCCTCCCACCCCCTCATTTTTAAGTAGATGGAGGGGAAAGTAACGGACTGGATACAGCCACTGAAGATGTACGTTCCTGCTCTGGAAAGGCAGAAGAACTCAATTCTCTGTCTGCTACAACTGCTACAACTCTCACAGAAGAGCAGCAACAGCGAATCAAGAAGAACAGGCAGTTGGCCTTGGAACGCAGGCAAGCAAAGATGCAGTGGAACAGCCAGTCACAACACAACGGTAATTAACCCTCTAACTTAAGCATTAATGTCAGTAACTTAAGGTCAGTAGCCTGAGAGGCTTATGCAGCTGAGGCACTTTAAAGGAAATAGTAGTGATTGCTTTTCTAGTAGGTAGCAAAAGGTGTAACTCTCAAATTTAAACTGTGTTCCTGTAGTTAGACTCCTCCAAAGCTAAGTCAGAACTCCTCTCCCTGGTTGTCATGCCAAGTTGTGATAGCTTTGTCTTTGAAAAGAAACTCAACTGGCTGGTCATTTCTGGAGTTGGTTTTCCTGCAGGCTGTGACTCTGGTGATAGAAACTGCAGTTAAACAAGCAACAACAGTGTGTTCTCATGGCAGAAAATTGTTTTTGGTTTGTTTTCATCAGAACTCTCTGCTAGTTACTCGGAAGAGGAGTTTAATACCGCAGTTGCTCAGGATCCCGCTGACATTATCAAAGACACTCAAGTTACCGCAACAAGGGCTGGTGTTCCAGAAGCTGAAGATGGAGATACAGAATTGGAACGTGCCAGTGAAAACCCGTAACCGATGCCCATACTTGGAATGACTTTCTTTACTGAAAGAACCCACTACTTTAAGTACTATCTTGCTATATTGCAGTGTTGCTGGCTCTGCACTCTGACTCCAGAAGCTTCCTGGAAGTCTTCCCAGTGACCTGCGTAGAGTTGGACAGAACTCTTCTCTTGAAACTGCAGATGAGCAACTCCCTCCACTGGAAAACAGAACTAAGTTCTCCATCTGCATTTGAGACATCTTTTCCATCTTCCCCAACATTCTTTAGGAAATGTTAATGAGTTTCTCAACCTACTTTGAATTTTGTTTACAATTGATGTCAAACTCGGTTAGCTGGGATATTGACAGGTGAAGTTTCTATTAAAGTTGTGTTGTTTGGGTTTTTTAAATAGAGGGTATATGTAACAGTGGGTAATGCTATGTCTGAACAGGCATCCTGGATTTTTTTTTTAACTTATCAAGTACCTCTTTTTTCTTATAAAATTGAAGCTATTAAAATTTCAGAAGTCTGCTTTTCAGGTTTTTCTGTTAGAACTACAGGCCCTCTAACCCCCCCATCCCTTGTGCTAGTCAGACATCTCTTTGCAGACAAGTACATCCCCTTAGAGGAACATGCTTTGGCTTTGACCAAATTAGTTCCCTTCCTTTAGCTGATTCTGTTCTGGCTTGAGGTTCTGCTTCATCCTCTTCTCACACTCTTGCTTCTCCTTGCACAATTGCTTTTCCCTTCTATGGAATGAAGAAGAATCACTTGAATGGTGAAGCCCTGAGCCCGCCCTCTCCAGTAGCACAGGGTAGACTCTTGTGCATCACAAACTGGATTTCTAGAAGCAGAATGAAGAGCAGCACTTACAGCAGATGAAATAAGTTGATGTCAGCAGGTGTTATTTTATGCCAGATGTAGCATTAGGGACATGGTGTAGTTGGGAACTGTCAGTGCTAGGTTAATGGTTGGACTAGATGATCTTCAAGGTCCTTTCCAACCCAGATGATTCTGTGATTCTATGTGCAGCTGGGAGATTTCAGCAAAATTCTGTACTCTGGATTAGTGTGAAGGAGGTTACTTTTTTTATATCCTTGTAACTCTGAGTTAAACTCTCTAAACTATAGCAGAAGATAGCCAGCAGCTGTAGGAAGTACTTAACTTCTAAGAATTTAATTTATGGACAACATGGGAAAGTGGCATTTTTAATGCTAGTTGAAAGAATTCACCACACTGTTTAGTCTGGAAGATGAGATTTATCATGTATAAAATCTTTTTAAAACTCATACATGTTCATAATCAGATAAAAATTCTTATTTAAAATAGACATTTGGTTTCATATTAAAAGTACTCTTGAATATTTAAATAGGCTGCTTTTTTAAAAAAACCCCAACTTAATCATATCATGTGGATAGGAGCAGAACATCAACAAGCAGATGTTACTAGGTTATAGTTCAAGTTCTAATGTCAGCTGAAACATCTAACAGGGCCAAATCCCTGATCTCCTCCAGCAGCTGGTACAAGCTGGCTCCCTTAGTCTGGCAGTACTCCTGATAGTCTTCAGCAACAGCTTCAACTCTTGCTTTTTCTTGGGCATGCTGGGCTGCTTCTGCAGACTGACTGACTTCTTTTACTAAGTCAGATTTTACTATGTGAAGATTCTTCTGGGAAACCTCTGTGTCTGAAGTCTGGTACGGTGCATTCCTGATTATTTCAAGCTTGATGGTGTCCGCGTGGCAGCGGGAAGTCTGCACAAGTATTTTCACCTTAAAAGCAATACAAAAACTACTTTATTTCTCATGGTGCTATTTCATCTTACTTCCTTCAGATTAAATACTCACTGTAATATGATCGAAAAGGCTTAATGTAACTGATTCTCCAGTTGTTGTAGTGGAAGTAATTTTATTCTGAAAGCGATGAAGCGATCCAGGCTTCCACTCACAGCTCCTGCCATCTTGACAAGAGAGAATTAAGCCTTCTTTGTTCTTCATATATGCAGCACCTTTGATTCCGTATCTACAAAAAAAAAGCAGATGAGCAGACAGAAGATGTTCTAACACTTTTCACCCTTATCAGTTTTCTTAATTTTGAAAATAACAGAAGGCTAGCTAGGATTATATAAAAGCACCATAAAGGGGAAAACACTAGCTTGATAATCCTCCTTCAGGGACAGGGATGTGCATTGTCAAAGAGACCCCCAGAGTACACAAACAGCGTGAAGACAGTGACACAAATGTTCTGAAAGCAGGGAAGTGAAAGCAAAATAGAGTCAGTGATCCATTATTTTACATGTTGTGTGGAGCCTGGAATGGCTGGATGATAGAAGACAAGCAAGTTATTACAGGTTACTCCAGACAGCACAGTGAGGAAATCGTTCTCCATTAAAAAAAGTTACGTAAAGACCAGCAGTGTACTGGGTTCTCTGGGAGGAAGCCTGGCGTGGCTGGATAGGTTCTGGCTCTCCAGCCATGCAACCAAGCCAAGCCATCTGGAATGCTGGAGACAGCCGGCCTACATTGAGCTGGTTTAGATCCAAGCTCGGTCTGGGGCCAGGATCAAGCAGCCTCAGGCTGTATTCATGTAATGGTTTGCTTTACCTAACAGCCCTGTAGAACATCTTTTAGGTTTTGTTTCTTTCTTTTTTTTAAAGGAGAGTTCTTATGCCTACATTTCTCATACCTGTTAGCTTGGCAGGTAGAGTGTTGCTACCAGCAATGCACAAACACAGAGATCGTTAACTAATCCAGAACAGCCAGAGCCAGTAATGGGAGGGAAGGCAGCTCTCTTCCCCCACCTCAAAGCACTGGCCAGGTCTTATGGAAGGCATTGCTCTCCAGTTCTATGCTGACTACTACCTTAAGTCACTCAAAAGTCAATTTATACCATAAGCAGAACACATCTAGTATACTTTAAAATACAGAATCAAAAGCTCAGAAATCAAAATGTAATGTTAGCTTCATAGAAAGAGTTGCTTTCTACTAGCATAAATCAGGTTGAGCTTAGATACAGGCACTCACAAGAGCCAAACTGCCATAAACACCATGTAAACATTTCTTCTACACTTCCCTGCTGCCTGTGAGGAGGAGCTATTCAAAAGGTGCTCCCTGCCTGCGTAAACTAGGCTGTAGTGAAGGAAAAGAGCACCAAGGAACACAGGGCTTTGTGATTTGGAAAATCGCTTTCTATTTTTTTTAAAAAAAGTGTGGGGGAATATTCCAGTTATTGTTCTGCCCTAGCAACTACTTGGCCAAAAAATGTCCTTTTAATGTTCTGAAATACATATTGTGCAGCGTAGCCTTACCATTTACTCACAGGAACTCCTTTGCAGAGGCAATGCACAGAAAAGCACTGCTCATGATTTACAATAAAAATCTAAAATGCAGTCATCAGTCAACACCAGGCCACACTAGACACTTCCTTTCTCAAGCAGTCTATGACACTTAAGTCATATTTTTAAGCTCAGTCCAAGCTTTAATCAACTCACCTTGGTACAAAAACAAGCACGCCGTTGGTTCGAATTGAGTAAATAACACCATCTGCTATGCAGCGCTCATCAGTTTCTGGGGTTTTGTCTTTGAAGTACATGCACTGGAAGAGTTCAGTGGACTGTTTCTGAGCACGCTGGGCTGCCTGCAAGCATCCCCCACAAAAACAGAAGACAAAACCACCTAAATAAATATTTCAATGAGCTTGTTTGGCTTTTATTTCCATAGTTTCTTTTTCCCATTACTCCGATACTCATCCCCTAGAAAAATTACATCTAAAAGGAAATTCTACCTATAGTACAGGTGAAGGGTGAAGTGACTTTTACTGATATTTAAGTAAAAAAAACCTCAAAGCATTATAAATAAAAATGAGTGATACTATGTTGACGAAGTACCCAAAAGCCACAGTCAGGACTGGCATCCCATGCCGCCAGGCAGCGTACAAACACATGGAGACGCACACAACGACCACCTTACCCGGTTTCTGTTATTGATGTGCCTGGACAATTCCTGAAGATCCTTATTACTGAATACATTATCCTTAACATCTCCTTTAGTTTCATTCAGAGTTGCTGCCATCAAAAGTCTGTGGACAACAATATCAGCATATCTTCTAATTGGAGAAGTGAAATGGGTGTACTTCTCTAAGGCAAGTCCTACAAATAAAAAAGGAAGTGGTGTTAAGCAAACAAAGCAGTCAACTGCCTCCCACCCAACAGTTCAGAAATAGGAATAGCATAAAAAAAATAAAGTGACCAGATACCGTAATGATGAAACTCTTCCTCAGGACAAGAGCCAGTTGAGAAGTACAGTGCGTTAGACATGGCGTGAGTGGCCATAGATCGCAACAGTTTATTTACAACAGGATCCAGTGGGTCATTTGCTTTATCCAGAGACTCAGCCAGTGCTTTGTTAGACCTGTCAAATGAGTGTTAATTCTGAAGAAAATTATGCTATCCCTGATCATAATAGCTTATAGTTAAAAGTAGCATAGAAAAGCACATGAAAATTAATAGTTATTGATAGAAAAATATGAATGATGAGCAGGATAATATTAAAACTTTCACCACAGTTTAATAACAGCTCTGGTCTAGAAAAATGTTTAGAAAAAAGACAATTTTCACCAACAGGCCTGTCTGTTGCAACCTGGAGAATCAAGGAGGACTGGGCAAAACCCCATTCTATGCTGTGTGAAACAGACAGTGAGCTGGTCCAAATTCTGTTCTGTAAGGAGAGCACAGAAGGGACAAGGTGACATCCAAGTATAAGGAGGCACTACTGATGCCCTTCACACTCTGTGCTATCCAGGAATGAGGCCTCCCCATGTGATGAAGCTCACAGCCTTCTCATATTATCTTGACAAAATAATTCTGAATTTGAGTCATTTAAAATGACTGTATCACATAGAATTAACTTGATTTAAACAAGTACTTTCTTTCACTACTCTTACAGGAAATATGGTGCAAACAAGATTATTACAGAGCTTAACCACTACACAGTGACTGAACAAATCCTTCTTGGATATGTCTAAAATTATTCAGATACCAGCATTTTCAGTGCAGCCAGCAGAACGCAGGCAGCATCTCCTGCTTAGAACATCATCTCCTGCTCACAGAAAGGTTATGGTAAAATCTTTTTTAAGAATTGCTATGTAGTGTCTATTAACATTGATATTCAGAACCGTAATGGTTTTTAATGTAACATAGCCAAATAGTTAATTGCTTAACTTTAAAGATAGTAAGGTAAGTAATAAAAGATACCGTGTGTCTATTGAGAAACCTTTGGCACTGGCACATTCTCGAAGTTCAGTAAAAAATTCCTGTCGTGGTGGAGGGTGTTGACGCAACAAAGCTTGATGAGGAAAATTTTCTGAAATTTTTTTTGCCACCCAGTGGTTGGCAAGAATCATGCATTCCGCTACAGTCTCGTGCACCTCCAGTGGCTGCTTGGGGATGAGGTCATGGATATTACGTTGATCGTCCAGTTGCACTCGGATTTCTACCCCTTCTAGTTCCAGAGCACCACAGCTGTCCCGCTTAGCTCTAACGTGTCGTGCTATATCGGTGAGTTTTGATATTGCCCAAACCAGTTCAGCCAACTTCTTCTGTCTAGTTCTTTCATCCAAGTCTTTCAGTTCCAGGATATCACCAACACCGCTTGTGTCTCCATCTAACAAGCCCTGTGCTGCTTCGTAAACTAGCTTGTATGCAGAGCGAATGATGGTTTTGTTGTAGCAGACTCTCAGCATTTCATACGATTCTTTTTCTAGTTCCCACAAGACACTTACAGCATACCTTAAAGATAAGATCACAATTCTATAAATATGTCTCGTTGACTTAAGCTATCATTTCAAGCACATCCAACTGTTACAAATTTACAAGTTTTATTCTGTTTTTTTTCACTGGAAGCATCTTTTTCTTCATGAAACAAACCAGTACTCAACAATGCCACTAATTAACACACTTGCCTTTCAGTCTCATGTAACAAAACTTAATACATGAGGACCACCACTGTCAGCAGTATTTTCAATCACCTGTTGAGGCAGAGCACCCCCAAGATATAAGGACACATCTATTTTAAAGCACAACTACACTGCAATAGTTATTTCTTTTTATTTTATTAGCCAGATGTATCCACAATGAACACATCTGCACCCTGCATATCCTCATGCCAGCCAGCCAGCTAACCCTGTAAATTGTAATAAAATGGGGTAACAGCATGTTTGAGGAATAGGACAATGGTAAAACACATGACCATTCACGTGGGCACACACAGTCCAGACCAAAACCCATGGGAAAAAACAAGTGAAGAGCAAAGAAGCCTTCATCTTTAGGTTGCTGTTTAAATACAGAGCAAATTGCTAAGGGTATGGGTGAACATTATTGGAGGATAATACTGTATTTCAGCTTTTGTGACTCCCTAGTACTTGGCTTACAAATAGTAACAAATAATTCAAAGAGCAAGTGCATAAGCAGTTACTATGGAATAGGTAACGTAAGGTAACATTTCCAAGCACCAAGTGTTCACAA
Organism: Strix aluco; assembly: GCF_031877795.1. NCBI lineage: Eukaryota > Metazoa > Chordata > Aves > Strigiformes > Strigidae > Strix > Strix aluco. The sequence goes on from NC_133942.1 coordinate 13,605,067, forward strand.
TCGGGAAGGGGCAGGGGGGGCGGGGAAAAAAAAAAAAAAAAAATAAAAAAAAAAATCACAATTTATTTTCCCAGTCAACTCAGTTTATCATATGGTGACGTGACTGCTAAGGCCAGCCTAAAAGCAGCACTGGGCATCTGTAACTGGGGCAGAGCAGGGTAAGAATCGCCCTCAGTACTGCTGCTAAGAAAGGGAGACTGAGTTATGCCCCATAAAACTGATCAGGGAATTAAGAGTTCAACATTTAACATTCAGTGTTAACTCCCACTGAAAAAAAAAGTCTACATGAGAAATCATTCATGGTACTCTCTGGAAACCTCAACAGGGCTAAACCTTGCTTCTGCATCAGAATTATTCTGTTAGTACTTAATTTCATCCAGGAAAAGATTCAACAATGACAAAACATAAATATTACAAGAGCTGTTCTAATGGGGTAATGTGCCAACAACCAATGTTTTCAGGAACGCAGTCTTGTTTAAAGAAAAAGTCCAACCTCAGTCTTCTCAGAGATTTCATGTTACGGTTTGAATCTTGCATGGATTACATCTGTGTTCAGCTGGACTGTCCTGCTCAAACAAAATGCTTCAGCACACGTGCAATTTTGGCAGGGTAAAGTATTACAAAGCATTCACCCTACCTAACTATGGTAGCACCAAAAGGTATTTTTTAATGTACACTATTCTTTCTGTTGAGGATTTAGTAAACAATGCAAAAACATCCAACCAACTGATAAACACAGAGACCGGCAGCAATGATTAAATTACTTGTAAAAATCTCTTTTCTCAGAAACACTACAAAATCTTACCTATCAACTCCACTGAGAAGAGAGCATATGTCAGCACTCAAGACAGAGGGCAGCATGTCATAACGACGATCTGCTAAATAGTAAGTTGTTGCCCTGAAGAATAAAATACATTTACTGTTCTCACAAGGACTCATTGGTGTAGTTCTCCCAAGCCATTTGTGGTATTAGCATAGCTTCAGCAAAACAAGACACAGAGTATGATTTTAAAAGGTTATTTGTACAGAGCCCACACATGTGCAATACTAAAGTCAAACTATTTAAATAACTATTTGTATAGTACAAGCCTAATTTTGCCTTCCTCGGTATCCTCATCTGCCATTAAGGCCAGAACTAGGGCTGTACAAAATAGGCTCAACTATGAAGAGGTCATTTAATGGCTATACCAAACATCTCTGCTGGCTATACAATTTACATATCTTTGCATCTACAGAGATTGCATTTGATAAAGTGATTCAGCAGTTTAAGTTCAAAACAGTGGCAACAAAAGAATAGAATATTTGGCATATTAAAACACAAGACTGAGTATTAAAACATAAGCCTGCCAAATACCTCTGGAATTAAACTCATAGAAGATTTAATTCCATTTTGTGGGTGTTCTGTGTGAAGATTCATCCTCCTTAGAGTGCAAACAAGTGGTTCGTAAATACTTCAAATCACAAACATTATAAAGCAAACAGTAGTGATTAGGGAAAGATAAACCATAACTTTGTGGAAAAGAGCAATTTTGTAGTGAAAGGGTGAAGCAGTAGGTCAGAAAGCAGTTTCTTCCCCAGCAGGCATATTTTATCCACATAAAAGCAGAATACCATTAGTTATACATTAGTTTTAATAAGCTGTTTCCATGACATGAAAGAAGAAAGAATGTTTCCTTCCTCCCAATGTTTCTTTAAGGTAGCATCACAAACTGCTAAGCTCTATAAATTTTTTAATTTTTAGAAAATAATTTACCTTGCTCTAGCCTCAACATCAGTGTAAGAATTTGCTGCCACAAAATGGGTTACATCTGCAATGTGGACACCTAACTCTAGATTCCCATTAGGCAGAGTTCTAACAGAGAGCGCGTCATCCACATCCTCACAGCCTTTTGGGTCAATGCTGAATATCAAGTGAGTATCTCTCAAGTCGAGGCGGTTTTTTTCCTCCTCTGGATTCACTTTCCATGGATTCTTTGAAGAACTTACAGGCATTTCACTCATCTGTACAAAAACATTATTGACGAACATACATTTTTATCTTTTCTACAAAAAGAAGCTAACAAATTAGATTTAATTAGCTTTTCCTTTTTTACACCATTATTTGTTTTGTGTACTTTTTCATCCTAGACAAATTCTTCTTTCCTTGCATTTTCCAAGTCAGTCTATTACATTTACTTTATGGAAAGTATGAAACAGAATTGAAAAGAATGCTACGCATATTATTAACAACTGATATTATTGTGATATTGCAGCTCTGGCGAAAATAACCACTGCATATTGGGTTTTTTACATTCTTTTTCTTTCAATTAATTGTGGGTATAACCAAAATAGTTATCTATGAGAGCAGGTTCCTCTCCTGGTTGAAGATAAAAGGATTTAAGACAATGATTTCAGTAGGACCAAGCCTTTAGGATCAGTACCACAAACACACATTAAAGACAGCAGTATCTCAAAACTCTACCTCAAATTAGAATTAAGAGTTTGTAATCTTCTCCTCATAACGAACAGATTATCGTAAAATCACTCTTGACTTGAAAATTTGTAGTATCTATAGAACCACTGATCCAAAAGTAATTCCAGAAAAATAATCTATAAATAGTTTTCAGCTTTCAAAAACCTGTTGACAACTAAGACATTCAGCAGTAACAGGGTCCCCCTCTGAGAAACAAGGCCCTGGCAATCAACAGAAAAGAAGGTATCTAATCACAAAGACTAACCTGGATTTCTGAGAAAGGGGCAACACAAATGCTGTTCTCCACCAGAATAGCTGCAATTTCCCCCTCAAGGTCTCCAATTCTTCCTAGAACTCTCACAAAGTGCCCATTTGGATATACAGAAGTTGACTCCCAAGAATCAATACGTACAACAACTCTGTAATCCTGCAAGACAATTCTGTTAGAACAGCAATCTGCTCCTGACAAGCAATCAATATAAATACTCCTTCAGGAGCCAACAATGCTATCTGAAGAGACTGGCAACTCTAAAAACTTTATAGAAAGGAAAAAGAAACCCACAGTGAGAAGCATACAAACAAATACTGAAAATTACATTTCTTTCCTGATCAAAGACCCACTTGGGGTCATTATATGGAGAATCTCTATCTTGAAGTACAAAAAATAAAAGCAAAACCAAGATGTACACAAATATTCTTATACCAGAAAAGACACAATTGGAATTTACTTCTTGCCTGTGAAGTAACACAGGCAAGGACCTAACAGGCAATGTACCTAACATTAAAAGGTAAAAGCAGCTAGGAATGAACTGTGTTTCTTCTTTCTACAGCAATGGCACACTAATCATCATAATTCATTATCAATTTGTTGAAAAGCTCTCCTTACTGCTTTCATCAAAGTTATATATAGTCATAGATCCAATAAAGCCACAAGGGCTATTGTAATTTATACCCCTAATATGCCTAATTTCTCAGAAAAACACAAAGCACGTAGTATATAAATGCTCAGGGTACCTGGACTGTGGCCCAAATTCAGAACTCAAATAAGCTTTATTACCTGAAGCTGACACGGTTTTGACAGCAATTGAACGCATTCCTTCAAGGCAGAAACTGAACTATTCTCACAGACTTAACTCTATTAATAGTTTTACCCAGTTTTTGCCAACGAAAACATCATTAGATCATATAACACCTGCACAATTTTGTAGAAACACAGAACAGAGAAACACTTCTGCCAAATTACCTGTAATGCTTCAGCTTGCTGGGTACTGATCCGGATTTTGGGAATTCGGTAGTCCCAAGGTGTAACAAGGATTTTCTGAGCATTTCTGCCCTGGGACTGGCTCTCTTCTTTAGAGGGGAAAGTGACCACATAATCCCTCCAGTTCTTTTGCATGATTCCAACAACTTTACCTTTTAATAAGGAACATTGTTGGCGGTACATTAAAGAGTTAAACAGGAACATGAAAGCAGTATGTGGGAGGTATAGAAGATTCATTGCTTTGTAATATGAACTAATGTGTCCACAAATCTGTATTACAATTGCTAACAACATATGGTACGCAGACAACAATACAAGTTTGTTACAAATTATCGTTGGCGCAGCCAGATTTTAATGAGCTTTTATTTATGTGGAGACTAACTTACTGTATAGATTCCAACTGATACAGTACATAAATTATTCAGAGAGATTCCCACTACTACTGAAATGTGGCCAATGCTAGTAAAAAATACAGAAAATTTTTAATAGCAAAGATGAAAATCAAACAGCATTTTCCTGCAGGAGGAGAATTAACTTCCTGTAACTTTTAACTCTGACCTCAGCAAATTTTTAAGATGTAGCTATACCTGCAGAGTAATATTTTCAAATAAGTCTGTAAGTTTCCATAGTACACAGGCATGTCACATTGTAATGGGAGCTGGATCCTTCTTCACCTAACAAAAATTTTTTCATCTTGAACATTATTTGTCATCAAGGAATGAGAAAGATGCAGTTATCTTTCTGTATAACCAACAGTGATAGTGGAGGACTTGAGTGGGCACTCTAGTAAATTGGTCTGTATTAGAATGGTAGTTTTGTCTCTTGTAGAGCTGTGAAGAGTGACAGCATGTGTTTGGGTAGCAAACTCAAAATTTTAGGAAGATAACTATGATAATTCAGCTATTTTTGAGAATTAAAGAAAAAAAAAGGGGGGGTTTCACATATAAAATCTAGTGGCCTCCTTGTTGGGATATGTTGGAACGCTTTAATTTGGGATAATCACTTCAAACTTACTGTAGTACAAAACCTGACAATTGCAGAAACGGAGGGAAGGGACTATATGACGAGGAGTTCAACGCAGCTTGGACCAAGGAGGTGAGGTAATCTTAACAAAACTTTGTATCACACTATTTTACCTGTGGGCATCGGGTCACCAGTGGTGTCTGCAGGTGCTTTATCCTCAGCCTCGTTTTCACAAAGGGCCACTGTCCTTCCTTTCCATTCATGCAAAGGTAGTAACTCAACAGCTACCACATCACCATGGATTGCACGATTTCGAGCTCTGGCTCCATAAATAAGGATGTCACTTTGAAGTTCTAAATTTAAAATAAAAAGAAATAGAACTATAAACTGCTAAAAAATTCAAATCCCTCCACTCTTGGCAGCATTTTCTGCTGAAATAACAGAAAATGACATTTGCGATAGGATTTCTTCCAAAAAGGACTACTGGCAAGTAATTAATATTACAAGAAAAGTAAAAGCTTTTTCTCTTTTTTAAAGGAGATATTAAGTAATTCTGTAAGTGAACGCTTGGATAAAAAGCAGCATAGACTAGGATGAGTTCATTGTTCTTAGGCAGCAGCTTTAAAACACACAACACAGTTAAGTTGTGGAAACAGCTGCCACAGGATTCTGGGCAGGGTCCAGAAAAAAACAGCTTTTTAAAAAACGATGAGTATATTGAACAGTGGTTTGACTACAAGGTCTGTCACAGGAACATTTGAAAGTACTTACTAGTGAAAGCTGGGACCACATATCTGCACAAGGATAGTGGGCTCTTCCTTCAAAGGTATTTATGACTAACTCATACCAGAAAGTCAATACTGGTGTACCAATCTGATCCAAAAGGCATTTTTCCTATTGTGTTCACAATGATCAGCTTCCTAATCCTGCCAACATCTAGGCAGTCAAATTTCAGTCAAATAAGAGGTCATCTGAAGTTAGAGCAAAGCACAGGGATAACAATTTCCATCAGTATTCAACTTCAGAAAAGGTCTAGGGAAACCTGGTAGTAGGACAAGAGTCCAAAATGTGGCCAAAGGTGCTAAGGATGAGGAAAGAGGATGCGAAGGGTATTGCTTTCTCATGGAGCCCACCCTCTGGCTTAATCTTCCACCTCCCTTCTAGCCTGGGAAAATAACCCAAGCATCAGAGTATCTTAGCTCTCAGCTTGTTTAATAACTGAACAGCTACATGGCTTCATGTAAAAAGTGCAGACAGTGTCAAAAAGGCATGGAGTAAGTCCTCGTCTTTTCACCTGTTTCTTTGCTGCCAAATCCCTGAAGTCGAACAAAAGCTTCCAGTTGTGCTCTGTGCTTATTGACATTCAGTGTACCCTAAAAGAAAATAACAAACCGATAAACAGAGTGAAACAGTCACACCTCTAAATAGCCAACTTTAAAGTATAAAATTTTTGGGCTTACAATTATTTTTAGATAAACTGGAAGTTTTTATTGATATGTAGGTTATATTGAACACAACTGTTCTCTCTGTAGGGGGAGAACATATGATGCAGAACTTGTAAGTACTCACTTCTGGAAAAGAATGGTAAGTTCTTTTAAATGCTTAATTTAATTGTAAGATGGTAAAGGTCCTTTTATTCAAAGCACAGGCAGTGTAAGGTTACTTTTGCTGCCTGCCTTAGTATGGAATCTGGGGTTATTCCTACAAGAAAGAAAAACCTGTCTTTCTGTTCATATTCTGTGCTCCCCTCGCTGCTGAAATTGTCAAGAAAGGAACAAATTACTACCTCTAATTCTTTAAATTATTTATAAGAGAAGGACACTTGTCCACCAACAATCCATATTAAGGCCCCGAACAGCCATAAAACTGTAAATTAATTTCACTGACTGAGGGATCTCTGTGCAAATGAAGTAAGAAATGCTGCCCTTGTGCAGCATTATTTATATTTAAGAATGAGATCCAGCTGCTTCATATCACACCTAGTTTCTCAACTTAGAGATATATCACGTATCAACCTGAAGAAAAATCCATAGCAAATTTAAGATCCTGAATAAGAAATTCTCATTTTAAGTTCTCCAAGAGAAAAAAAAAACCCCACGTGTTCACAAGATGAAGTAGGGGAAATATTTTGAGACTCCGGATCCCTTCCATCCTCTTACTCTTGCTTTTCTGTCTTCTTTCCCTCTTCCCACTATACCGATATTTCTTTATCTGATCAGTCTAATTCAGGCAACTAAAGGGACAAAGCACAAGACTGCATTGTTCTGTGTATGCTCTCCATATAGCAGATTACCTGTATATATCTTCCAGATTTGATCCCAGCCTCCAATATTTCCACAGGTAAGTGCTCAGGATATTCTTTTCCATTGTTTTCTTGGCTTTCACTCTCCCGTTCACGCCGAGCTTGAAGTATAGAGTCAAAGAGTTCATGGGCAGCCTTTAAGTCAGGCCAAAAGTTATCCAAGTAATTCTGTATGTACATATATAAACAAACATGAAAGTGTTTAGAGGTCTTTGTTCTTTTAATAATGCATTTGGAAAGCCCATAATGGACAAGAGCTGTCTCGTCTGCTGTAGTCAAATAGCACTTCCAAGCAGTAATGATGTGTCTGCTCTAAACACCACAGATTTGTTCTGGATTCAACCCAACTCATCTGCTAAATACAACAAAGGACACATGACTGTTAAGATAGGATCCTAGACTAGAGATTCATAAATGTTTCCTACCAATATACCCCATCCAGGATATGTACTTCTTGTAAAGTGCCATAGCAGAAAAAACAAACTGGCAACCCACTATTATTTTTACATTTTTTATATGATTTTTTTATGCTCCATTTGGCCCACTTTCCATTTCCAGCAATTAAAAAACCAAAGCATCATCATTTTTATGTAACTTTAAGGTAAATCTGGACCTGTTTTTACTCATCATCCTTTCACAGCTAAACATAAACACCCCATCCACATATCCAGCTGAATACAAGCAGTATCAGAGACCAACAACTAAATGAAGAATGCATTATCTTCTCATGCCTTGCTGTATCCTAAGTAGTCAAGGCTAAAGGAAACTGGCAGAATAAAGCTGATGGATATTTAGGCTACAGCTGTTTACAGACTGCTTGCACTACAGATTCAGCTGGCTGAGCTAACCGATCATTGTTCATCAATGCCAAATTCTTTAAAAACAAGGAAAACAATGAAAAGCGCTCCCTAAGAAAGATGACCTCTATCTTTAGAGCTGTTTTTCTTTTCAGTTCTCTGGTTTGCTCACTGCCACCATTTTTTTATGACATTCCCATGACTGACATCTTTGCTTTCTTTGATAAATGAAGACATGAGTTAGCATCATAGTTTTCTTAAACTCTGAAATGATTTGCACTATACACTGGGCTGTAATGTACTTGCTTCATCATTTTGATGCAGCATAAAGGAAACCTTCTATTTTTCTGGCATGTTACCTTGAAGGAAATCACAAACACTCCTTCTGTTTCATTTCCGTACTGCCTGATAGCATCTTCATCTTCTGTTACCATAACAACTGGCATCTGACCCAAGCAGTGATTATAATACCAGACTGCTGCATTGTAAATACTCCTGGAAAAGCAAAGTTTGAAATAAGATTTCTGGCATATCTTATTTGCTACTTGCAAGACATTTACAGGCTTTGTATAAACGAGATTTCAGTTTAACACACATACTTTTGAGATATATACACCCAGCTACATAAAAATTGTTACAGAGATAAGGTTTATGTGCCATATATAAGCACCAAGAGAACAGACGAAAATAAAACGTTTCCTTGCCAGTACATCCACTTGTGCCCTAGCTGCAACATAACATATTGTTCCTCTGAGTGAAAGTTTGTAAAAAGCGAGTTGGAACTGCCAAGACTCCAGTGCTATGGTGTTTGCAGGCTATCAGACGCTAAATCTAACAGTCCAATAAGGTGTGCTCATCTATTTATTATGCTAAAGCATCCTTTAAAATGGCTGTGTAACTTTAAAATGATCCAGGGTTTTTTTAGTATTAGTGCATTTAATTAAGTACATTTTTGTTTATTTTCCTAAGAAAACAACATTGACACTTTCTTAATCACAAAAGGACAACCTAGACTTTCAGTTATTGCGAACTGTTCTGGAGCTCAGCAGAGCAAGAGTATGAACTCTTAAGTATCCAATGCATGCTAATATGCCTAAATACAATGTCACGATGTTGTCCAGTGTAGTACTATGTAAGTTAAAACAAACCTGGTCTGCCATTTCTCCATGGATTCTCCCTTCTCTCTTGGCAAATAAGAATGCTGGTGGAATTCATTAGCAAACACAATACAGTCATGACGGGCATCCTTTACTAGATTTCGTAACTTCTTGTACTGTCTGGAATAAGAAAAAGATAAATATAATCTTGTGCTTTCTTTTGATAATGCTATTTTAACTCCAGATGAAAATATTGATAAAAAAAATCAAGGAAAAGTACTGTCACACACAAAGAAACGCATTCATTAAATTACACCTTTGATGATAAAACCTAAAACATCTGTAAACAAGCTTTTCTAGTTTCCATTATGAATGCTTCTGATTTTTAAACGTATTTGTTTTCCAGTGAACCCCACAAAACATCATGAGTGTTCAGGAACCTACTTTGTCACTTCTGGGACAAGAGCTATTTCCTCAAAGCTGTTTGTGCTTTCTATATTTCTAAATATAGGAAGACCTTAACAGCAAATTGCATTCTTATATGTTATGGCAATACACAGGTTAATGTCTGGTAAGGTAAATACCATATAATAGTATTAATTGCTCCCCAAAGACAAGTGCTCAGTCTTTAATACAGCAAACCAAAACCATGTCCATAATCTAGTTGTGGCTCATGATACATCGTTACTGCAAAGTCTCCTTAATTCTTTTCATAAACCATCTGATTAGTTAATAATGCTACAGTTTAATATCACTCCTAGTGAAAACTATGACAGGCACTGATGTCCATGGATCACAAAGGTTCACAGTTCTTTCCCTTCTGTAAAATTACATTAAGACACCTGAAAGACCTAAAACCAAATTAAGCACAGTATATTTGCTGACTTTAGGTTACTGTGCTTAAATATACATTCTACAAAGTTATATTTTTACTTCAATCTAAATGAAAAAAAGTTATTATAGGGTAAGTACCTGCGTCCTTTTTGATGTTGCACAGCTTGACATGCTGTTTGCATGAATATAATACCTTTTAGCTCCGGAAACTCGAGAATCTCAAGGTAATCTTGAACAACCTTGCAGTCAGGAACAACGTAATGCGTAACATCATCCGGTAACAATTTGCCATCTAAAATATAATTCAGAGTTTAAAGGTTTAAACTTTCAGTTGCAATACTGGTTACTAAAAAACACTTTCAGATGTCAGGAAATTAGAATTGTGTATCCTCAAAGGTGTATGCATCTCTTTTACCGATGAACAAAATTATGACTACTATGGTACAATTCTGTGGTACAATATCTAAAATCTGTGACAGAACCCTTTCACATCCACTGATGCCAAAATTTAGTGCAAATTCTATCCAAATGAGTGAAAAAGATCCACTTTCATTACGAAAAGCATGTAACTTAAAGAATGCAGGTAACAGTCCTTTCTTCTCTACTTCCATATGAAAAAAGAGACTATACATCTGCCACAGAAAATCTTTCATGGAATCAAAATACCATAAAATACTACAACCAAACCATCACAGATGACATCTTAAAATGTACCTCAAAATTAATGAGTTTAATTGCTTTAGATATTTCAAAGATTACCCAATATACTTTTGGGTGGGGGGATCTCCATTTATTTTCTGTCAATGCCTATATATCCCTTATGATATTATAAACACTGAACTGCTGAACTTACCATAGTGCAGGCAAATTATATATAATAAAAGTATATAGATCTTGACAAGTCATTTTCATGCATTTCTTAGAAGCTGACACAGGACAATGTATTAACTGTGATCACTAGAAGTGTGAATGCAGTAAGCACAATTTTGCATACAGTTAACATGGCTACATCTCACACTGAAGTCATATAATGGATGATGGCAGAATGCATACAAGAAAGCTAATATTTATTAATAATTCAGAAGAGCATTAAAAGTGAAATGTCACTTGAAGATTTATGTAATCTGCCCATATTAAGCTATCCTTGCCTAACCTATACATCTAGATCAGAATAACTTCTGAGTAGGCACAGCACACCGTTACAAGTATCTGCAGATGTGATTTATGCAGGCAGTCTCTCACGGTGCATGAAATAAGTTTGCTCAGCACACTGTGTACAGTCAGGAATGAAAACAAATGTTCACCTCACCTCTCAGTTACCTAGAGTAATTACAGAGGGACATATTCTGATGCTCATCTACACAACTTACATTTAAGTCTAGAAGAGGGGAAGTTTAGCATGGCAGGAGAGGTAAGACTTTTTTCTGGTGTGTGCCTGTAACTTAAAGAACTCATAACCAAATGCAGTATGTTAGGGAGCAGTAACTCACTAGTCCTGACATCCTAGATATCAGTAATACACTACATTCCGCCTTCAATTGCAACAGGCACCTAAACCAAAAGTGACAGCATCTATGTCAATCACAGTTCAAAAGAAAAAAAGTTAAAATTCCCAACCTTTTCTCTTAGGCAAGCAAATAATTTGGTCGATTTAAATAGGTTGGATATTATGTTAGTTATTTGCCAGTCAGTTTCCTGCACCAAATTGATTGTGCCATTTAACAACATCAAAAAAAGCCTTAAATATCAACCAAAGGTCACATGATGATCTATGATGCAGATCATAGCACCACAGTATGTAAAAACAACAACAAATCTAGATATCACAGAGGCTGGCACTCTTCCCGCGTCTGAAGTGGCCAGATATAACACTGGCAGTAACATTTAATTACTTAACAGAAATAACTGCTGATGCAGAATTACAATCGCTTCAAGATAACGGCTTGGCCCCATTGTAAGCATACTTAACAGGTACGTATAGAATTTAATTCACGCTATAAATCACCACCTACAGAAATTAACGCATTTTTAAAAGCTCTTTTAAAAAAACGGGAAGCGTGAAACTTGCATTATCCTTTAGCCTTTTATCACTGCCTGTAAACTGTTCACAGTTAAACCCTGTAACAATCAACTTCTCTTTTTCTCTTAACACCTCGTGTATTTCTGAAGGATTTTCTCTGAAGGAGTGCTTTTGCTATATCCTTGATTTGGTACCGTTTGTTTTTTCAAAGACTTTATATGCTGTTGTTCTGCGCCGTCCGTACCCGGCTCGGACGGCAGAGGACAGGGGCCGGGTCGAGGCCCCGGGGCGGCCCACACCGGCCCCCTCCTCCTCCCCGGCTCTCTCCCGGCCTCACTTCGCTTCTATTCACCGCTCGCTGCCCTCCGCACCCGCACCCGGTCCCGCCGGTTCCGTTCAGGCCTCCCCGCCCCGGCGCCGCCGCCTGTCCAAGGCCGCAGGGATCACCCTTTCCACGCAGCTTCGGCCTACGTGAGCTGAAGCCCAACGGCCCCCCGGGGACAGGCTGCCCCCCGCTCTGGCCGGGCCCCCGGGGCTGGCGGGCCGGATCCCCCCCTGGCTCTTCCCTCAGGAGCTCCGACCCTCAGCCTCCCGCCGTCAGCCCCCTCACCGCGAGGACAGGCGGCCCGGCACAGGGCGCTGCGGCACGGCACGTCGGGGCGGAGGTAGTGCTCCCGCACGACGCGCACCGAGCGGCCCTGCTGCCCCCGCAGCTGCAGCACTTTCTCCGTGCGGAGCATTGGGACGGCGGGAGCCGGCGGCCCCCTCGGCCGGGCCCGCGGCTCCCAGGGCGCCTGCGCCTGGCGCGGGGGGCGGTGCAACCGTACGAGGCAGGGCCTGGGTGAAGGGGCGGGAAGGGAGCGGGGGGGCAGCTGAGGGACAGGCGGGAGCGAGCTGAGGGAACTGGGGCGGGAACGAGCTGGGGGAAGCAGGGCCACAGCTGAGGTGCAGGTGGGAGCGAGCTGAGGGAACCGGGGCGGCAGCTGAGGGCAGGCGGGAACGAGTTGAGGGAACTGGGTTGGGAACGAGCTGAGGGGACAGGCGGGAGCGAGCTGAGGGAAGCGGGGCCACAGCTGAGGGGGCAGGCGGGAGCGAGCTGAGGGGCAGGCGGGAACGAGCTGAGGGAAGCGGGGCCACAGCTGAGGGGACAGGCGGGAACGAGCTGGGGGAAGCAGGGCCACAGCTGAGGTGCAGGCGGGAGCGAGCTGAGGGAAGCGGGGCCACAGCTGAGGGGGCAGGCGGGAGCGAGCTGAGGGAAGCGGGGCCACAGCTGAGGGGGCAGGCGGGAGCGAGCTGAGGGAAGCGGGGCCACAGCTGAGGGGACAGGCGGGAACGAGCTGAGGGAACTGGGGCGGGAACGAGCTGGGGGAAGCAGGACCACAGCTGAGGTGCAGGTGGGAACGAGCTGAGGGAACCGGGGTCACAGCTGAGGGGGCAGGCGGGAGCGAGCTGAGGGAAGCGGGGCCACAGCTGAGGGGGCAGGCGGGAGCGAGCTGAGGGAAGCGGGGCCACAGCTGAGGGGGCAGGCGGGAGCGAGCTGAGGGGCAGGCGGGAACGAGCTGAGGGAAGCGGGGCCACAGCTGAGGGGACAGGCGGGAACGAGCTGAGGGAACTGGGGCGGGAACGAGCTGGGGGAAGCAGGACCACAGCTGAGGTGCAGGTGGGAACGAGCTGAGGGAACCGGGGTCACAGCTGAGGGGGCAGGCGGGAGCGAGCTGAGGGAAGCGGGGCCACAGCTGAGGGGCAGGCGGGAGCGAGCTGAGGGAAGCGGGGCCACAGCTGAGGGGACAGGCGGGAGCGAGCTGAGAGAACTGGGGCCACAGCTGAGGAGCAGGTGGAAGCGAGCTGAGGGGACCGGTGCAGCAGCTGAGGGACGGGTGGGAACGAGCTGAGGTGAGAGTCTGAGGGAACCAGGGCGGCAGCTGAGAGGAGACACTGAGGAGCCGGGGCCAGGTGAGGGATGAGGGGGAAGTGAGCCATCGGCAGGTGCTGAGCCCTGGGAGAGCCCTCGTTTGTGTGGCTGGGTGAGCAGAGTGAACAGATTCTCTTTCAGTGAGGAAAAAAAACCAAGAGATTTGATGCTGGAAAAGTGGGTGGGATGTCCATGGAAGGCAAACGAGAAGAACCTGTTAAACTCTATTAGGCTGCAGTGGCGTGAGGATGGGGTGGCTGTGGTGAAGATACATGCGGGGTTTTTATGTTTGTTTTTAGGTTTCTTACTACAAGGGCAGTGATGTGGTTTTTTGGTGTTGGAGGCACTTGGAGGATTGAAAAGGGTCCAAGGAAGAACAAGGACAGAACAAGACTGTCTTGCTGTACCTAAGCTGTAGTCCCACATAAATGCATATGTGTGACCCTCCATGGTCTTTCACAGCATCTTCCACAAGAAATTCCAGGTCTGTTCCTCAGATGGTTTGGTTTTGTGTAATCACTTGCCAACACTCAGGGAGTTGAGGTGGGGAACGGGGCTAGGGTGTGTGAGGAGTGCAGGCAATCCCTAATGTCAACTAATTTTACAGTAGGTACCAATACTGTTCTTCACATTTATGGAGAGGAAGGTAAAGGCACTAAGAGATTAAGTCTAGATCAAGATCAAACAGAAAAGCAGTGGAAGGTCGTGGGTGCAATGCACTCTTTCTGGATCTGAGTCAGTGCTCTGTAAATAAGGCTGTAATGCTGTAAGTATGGCATTCTGGAGATGATTATTTTGACTATTAGAAAAGCATTCATACTTTCTCAATTTTAATTAATTGCCTACATCATAACCTCACTTAAAGGTAAATACATGGTACAAGCTATCTAGTATTTGTCCTTGTGAGGAAAAAGGACTGGGAAGGAGCCAAGGCAGTATGTCACTGTATGTTCCTGTTTATTCTACTTCTTATTTTTCACATGTTTGATAAAACGTGTATCTCCAATGACTAATACTTCTAAGTAACCAATGGGTGCCAGTAAATGGAAGTACCATCTGTAAGAAACTGATTTGCAGAAGCCAAGTTCTCAAACATATTGAGGAGGAGGAGGTGTTATAACTTAGTGAGAGACAACCAAAGTGTAGACTTGGTTTTGGTAGTCGGGATGATTTTAGACATATTATGTAAGCAGGATGTGAGAGGAAAGGGGAAATGGAGACCGAAATGATGGAGCTCTTGTTCAGTAGGAACAAAGATGAAATAACCATTTGTGATAGAAGGGGGAAGAAAAACAACATTTGGGAGAAAAGATATTTAATTTAGTTTGTAATGTGGTGAATGCTGATTGCTGACACAGTGAAGAACACAGACCAGTGTGCTTACTCAGTGTCATTTAGTGACTGCAATAAAATGAAGGTTAATTAAATAAAAGTGACTGAGATCACTGCTCTCATTTGTTCACTGTTTCGCAGAGAAAAATGTAAGACCTTTGAGCCAAGTTCATGCATTGCTGATACTGTTGAGTAACTGCATGCTTATTTCTAATATCCTAGTCAGAAAATTTTAAAATCCTGTTTCCCTTCCTGCTTGCCTTCCTCTTTTGGAGAGCAGCCTCATGTGTAAAAGTCAAAGGCTGAGTCACTAAAGCCAAAGAGAACTGGTTACACTTTATCTAACAATTGAGTTTGTCCCAGTGAGATCAGAGACAAACTTCTGTGCTCATCTGGTAATTGTCTTTATAGGTGGCAAGAAGGTTGTGCAGGGAGAGCCAAAACTAATAGGATAACAAGAGCATCTTTAATTGTTCTAAAAGCTGCAAAAATGTGTCTAAGTGTCAGCATCAGAAGATCTCATTAAATGCTGAAGAATGAAGGTGGAGTGCAGCACAGCTGCAGAGTGATGGGACATACATTTCTTCATGCAGTTTTCCTTCATTAAGTGCTTGAGAAACAAACCATGGTAGAACAGAAAGAAAGCAGAACAAATACTCTTTTCATAGAGTATTCCTTACTTCATACAGTGCTCCCTTGGATAACACCAGTGAGTGCTAGGGAAGCTTTTATTTTAAATGAGGGAGAGAAGTCTCTTTAAAGTTCAATTACATGTTTGCTCTTGCCTATGTTGGGAAGTGTGAGCCTCTCAGGAGGTCTCCCTGCTTGGAAAAACACGTCAGGAGATTAGTACAGAATTTCAATGTAGTGCCTTGTGATAGGAATTTCTCAATATTTTGGCAAAGAAATGTTTCAGGTCATTGGAGAATACCAGCTTTTGGCTCCAGTTACCCAAGCTTGAAGCCTGAGTCATCTGACAAATGCCTGAAAACAGTATGACCTAAGAGACTCATTTTGATTGCAGAAGTAAAAGTTTATTATATAGGCTATTAGGGATCTATATTTGGAAATGGAATGTGCACAAGGCCAAAGCAGGTATACAAATATAGGTGTGATATATTGTTGACCACTTAATGTTCACCTGCTTACCAGTATTTGTCAGTGGCACCAACATCTTTTGATACACCTCACTCCTGCCCTGGCAAAGCAGCTACTGGGTTTCCTTCTTGCAAAGGGATTCTTCTTGGGTTTGTAAAGCCTGCTGTTCTACCCTCCTCCCTGCCTCCTGCTGTGAGGTGGGCTGCATAGCTAAATTGGGCTTCATTAGCCAAGTTTAAGATGGTGACAGAAAAATAAATAGGAATGTATAGAGCAAATTATATTCTAGTTGGCTACTGTGCTTATAAACAGCTCTGCAGCAGACAGCCCAAAGATGGGGTTATGTGAGCTATGAGGTGTAATACAGGCTGTTTGAAGAAAAAAAGATGGAGTAACACAAACAAGAGACAGAGTATTAGAGTCTGGGATCTGCACAGTCATGGAATAAATAGAAATCATATCTCTCCATTTGAAAAAGGCCCTTTTTTTTTTCTTCAAGAACTCCATCACTGAGGTAAAGGATGCAAGATTTGATTATCTTATAGCATATCTTTGAAGTTGGTTCTTCCATTCTTAAAGCAATTTTGAGGCAACTGGCAATTCAGCATCTGCTTCTAACTCATACAAAACTGAGTAAGTGCTGCCTTTTCTCTTGGAGATTCCTTCTCCTGGATTGCTGGCTCAGTAAATGTCAAATATTATAAAAATAGTACCCACATCCAGAATGGTCTCAGGATTACTATGCCATTCCTTGCACTCATGAACAAGTACAATGCACAGTTCTTGCCCAGTTGTGCACTGGGTGCCAATTCTTAGTGTCTTTTAGAGATTTAATCTCCTCCTTACTATGCAGCAGAGATAAGCAGTGGATAAGGGAAGCTGCCTGTATTTTCTGAGCAAAAGAACATAAGATCAGTGGCAATGGCTCCATTACATGTAGCTGCATTTCTGAAGCAGTATTCTTTGCCTTTATTTGTGAGGAAACATATAAAAACTCCCTCCATTTGTTAACAGGAGTGATGAAATATGTGGTGATGTCATAGCTGAAGGTCTGGGAATTTTATTCCATTAGGTCAGAACAGTTAGCTTCTCCATGAAGCTCAGTTTAACTGATGTAGCACATGCTTTTATATTATTCAGTTTATCAGCAATATTCCCTGTTGGAAATCTCTTTCTACTTAAAGGAGCTACACCAAGATTAATTATGTTTATTGCTGGAAAAAATTGACTTCGTTTCTAGCCTGAATTTGCTAACTTGTTTTTTGCCTCATGATGTATTTGTAAAACTAGAAAGCTCTCTCCCATCAAATTTCTTTTTATCTTCTGCTTTTATGCTGTCATCTAATGACCTCTTTTGCTCTTTCTTTGATAACTTAAACAGCTAGAACTCTTAATTTTTCATATTTTGCAACTCTTTAATATTTTTGTTTATTATTTCTGAAGAAAATGCCATTGCTTAAAATCTTCATTGCATTGTCTGTATGAGAATTGAAAACTGCACTGTGGCCTGAAACAGATACTATGTAAAAATCTTCCTATTTGTGATTCTCCCGTATATACATCTTAGAATTAGACTTTTTTTTTTCTTTTTCAAATTAGCATTGTGCTGAGAGCTCAGGTTCTGTTATTCATCTATCACTATTTTCAAATATTCTTGAGTCAGTACTTCCTAGACAGGATCCCTGCTATGTAAGCATGGCTTACATCCTTTGTTGCTTGGAGTTTAAACTTTAACATAATTTATGTCTATATACATTGTTTGCAGGGACTCAGTTTATGAAGTGATCTAGATCAGTGTTCTGTTCTCTGCCTGGGGTGCCAGTCACAAAAATATGCAAAAGAAATCTCTGCAATGACCCTAGTAGGGAATTGAAAAGAACATTTAATTGTAAGACTTACTAATTAAATATTCCTTAGTCAATTTAATACATGCCATGCTGATTTGCAGCTTTCAAGAAAGCTGTGTATATGCTGACAAACAGCTAGTTTTCAGAAAGCTTTACGTTCCTAGCAGAATTCTGATTATAGTGGCAATATTGGTTTTACTCAACAAAACTATAGTCTTATCAAAGAAAGATATCAAGTTATTTTAACAAGGTCTATTTTCTGTAATCCTGTGTGAGCTGGCATTAATTATATCACCCTCCTTTAATTATTTTTGTCGAATCCCATAGTAATTAAACTTTCTGTTATTTTGCTTGGTATTGCACTTTGACTGACAGGCCTATAATTACCTCGATCACCCCATTTATGCTTTTAAATTGTTTTAAAAACATATCCTTTAAAAAGCCACGCTAATGTCCTTTTCGCGAAAATAAAATGATTTTGTATTCGGGCATTGTTAGGCTTTCGATTTTTCTGTCTGGCTTTCAGTCAATCATAAACCATCTTACTACTTTTAAGTTTGCGATACCGGTTATCACCACTGGGAGGCACTATTTAATTGAGTTTAGCTTGAAATGGTAACTTTTGCTTCCGTTACTGTGTCTAATAGGCTAAAATTCAACCTTTCAGCTTCTGTGAACAAACTGCTCTGAGTTGCTTAAAACATAACTAGACAAATTTATTCTCAAAATGAACTAGAAACTGATGCTGTTCTGTAATACAAGAAAAAAAAGTCTTGCAGATCTCTTCAAGCATGTCAGGAATGTGAAACTACATGATGTTTACAATTATTGGAAGCATAAAAGCAATTTATTTATCACAATACCTGATTTTTACTATAGTATGTATTTGATTTTCTTCCCACCACACTTTTCCTCCTTGGATGCAGTTCAAAAGTTTACTACATCACTGAATTGCAAAGTCATATACTATTTTGTTTCACTTATTTTCTGTACCTTTATTTATTCCAGGGTTTTTACTATATTTATTGGTGAGAGATCGCAAATATTATTTAAAGGAAAAGAGCATTTATACTAACATCATTAGAATGTTAAGCTTTAGTTGATTAAGGAGCTTTAGGTTATTTATAGATGATAATAATTTGGTGGATTCCAGTATTTCTGCTTTCATAAAACATGTTTATATTCATTATGCTAGAAATTACGGAAACAGTTTAGATAGATCAAAGGAGGAGTTCACCATATCGATCTTTTTGTCATCCCAATGTGTTTGATTTGGTTGGAGCCTTTACATTGAAATGACGCTGTGGTGCCTCAGCCTCTGGAGCAGCTCCTGTATGGTTCAAAGGATAATCACCATGAGAGATGAAAAGACCAAACAGGTCACATTTTCCACCCACTACCAAATTGGGATTGCTCCCTATAGTGTATCTAGCTGAAATCTGGGGTCAGTGCACACAATATAATGCTCTAAGGTTATTTATTTATATGCCACAGTAAATAGAAAACAGAATTACAAGGGTGACTTTTTTTACCCCTGCCTTCAAAATCACGAGGAGAAGTTTCTGGGTGAAACTGATTAATTTCCTCTTAGGCTCCTATCATAAGAAATTAAATGGGGTTGACCTGTGGGGAACTCTGCTGTTATGATTTGCTCTACAGATGAGATACATCTTTGAGCTCTCAAGGAAAACCTCTTGTATATTGAAACTAAAGGAAAATATATTATACTGTATTTCTGGTCTGCAGCTGTGCATCTTAGGTGCTTTATATTTTTCTCACTAAAAGGCTATGAGTAAAGATTTTATACCCACAACTGCTCTATCCTCTGGCAAATAATCTGGCAAATCATATTGCCTATCAGGGCTGGTTAAATAACGGTTTACTCTTTTTAAAAAAAATTGTTTACAAAGTAAAAAATACAAAATTTCAAAATACATACTTTTGTCATAACTACAGTCAAGAACTAAGTTTTATCCAGCAAATAATTTGGTATACCTAATTGTATATAGTAATACTTTAACTTATGCTGCCCAGTTCTGTATATAATGATATTATTTGTGTTTCCTTCCTGTAAGTGTGAGAAAACTGACCAACACTGAATATTTTCAATTTAGTGTAAAAGTCATAAAATGACATATGTGCTGGTAACCATTGATTGTGCAATTTGAGGTTTTCATTTGGCAAATGCTCAAGCTTAAAATGTGTTTTTCATTATTATTCCCCTTATTAAAGCTCATTTGCTATTCATGGAAAGTGAGCACAAAAGGGATGCAAACAGTCAAAAGAAATCCATTTAAAAATTCAAATGAATATCCAAGGGAAATGGATTGCAGTATTTGCCCAACTCTGCTGGGTATACTCTGCTGCTGAATGTCTTATTAATGGGTGCCTTTGTCATTGTCCTTAAGGCTTTCATCATAAATGTTTTGTTATGACTTCATATTGCAGTCATTATGCAAAATTTGTTCTTGATATTGCTAAAATGATTCTGTTAGAGTGACGCTAGGTGAGAGTGTGTTCACCATGTGGCTGCTGCTTTTTCAAATCAGTTAAAAACTATTTTGTTGTGATGCTAACTACTGAGTTTAAATGTGGTGGAGTTGAAGAAACTCAGGACATGTCTCTCGCTGAAAGCTGAGACATTACTTCCAATGGCCTTGCTCATACTAGCCTCAGGGCCTCCAGTTACGCCTCTGTAACCACCTATCTAGAAAAAATACATAGTGGTGGGAAGAATCTGGATCATCAACTGTGAGAACAAAAAGCAGTCACTGCTGCTTATTTTCTACTTACACTGCTGAGCTCCTGATGCTGAGTTGCACCTTTTTTCTTTACTTGCTTTCATGGGAGCAGGATAAGTATTTAAGGTACTTTTCTCTCCACTGCTTTCATCCACAAGGTCTAATTCAAGTAAAAGTGAGACGATCAGTAACTGTCCTCTAAGTCCCAAGCATTTGACACAACTGCCAAAGTGTTACTTGTTAACACATCACAAAATGGTATGACATCTCCTCTGACCACATTTGAATCATGGTTAGCAATGGGATGGGGTAGTAACTGTGGCTAAGGTGTCAGATTCTGCAGCTTAATGCACACCACTGTTGTCTTCGCCTCGTCGCCTGCCCCTCTGTGTGTTGAACCATGGGAGAGTTGAGGGTAGGAGGGACCTCAGGAGGTCTCTAGACCCTCCTCATGGAGCAGGTTGACTAGGACCATGTCCACTTGGGTTTTAAATATTTCCAAGGGTGGAGACTCCACAACCTCTCTTAGAAACCTCTTCATGCCCGACCACCATCACAATAAACCAGGCGTTTTTCTTAGTTTTAAGCGGAATTTCCTGGTTTTCAGTTTCACTGCTTTTCATCCTGTCATTGTGCACCACTGAGAAGAGTCTGGGTCTGTCTTCTTTACTCCCTCTGATGGGACATACACACACTGATAAAATCCCCCTTGAGCTTTCTCTGCTCAAGACTAAACAGTCCTAGCTACTCTATTATACCTTAAGCTACCTCCTAGAACTTTCTTGAGGAATGGACTTAAAATGAAATTGAGAAAACACGTTTTTTGGGTTTTGTTCTCCTGGATGGCAGTTAGGAATTA
This sequence comes from Strix aluco, assembly GCF_031877795.1. NCBI lineage: Eukaryota > Metazoa > Chordata > Aves > Strigiformes > Strigidae > Strix > Strix aluco. The sequence continues at coordinate 13,626,582 of NC_133942.1, forward strand.
TTTTAATTACAGAGAGATATAAACATAGAAAGAAAAATTATCTCAAGCCCAATGGTAAAGAACAATATAAATAGTTGATCTTTTTTCTTTTTTTTTAAATAAAGCAAGTTGCAATAGCCTTCACATGTGAGCCTACAGTAGTACTCTGCTTACTATAATTTCTGAATGAAGAAAAAGTGTTAAAAATATGGGCTATAAGCTTTGTACTGTAGTTAAATAGTGCAACATTTATGTGTTATAATTCCCTATTATGTTGGAGAGTTAAAGTTATGTGAGCAACTGCATGGTTTCTAGGGGTAGATAAGTGAAAAAGAATTTGCTGCATCATTCAGCCTGAGGTTTTGGAGATGCATTTACTCATGCAAGCAGAGATCAAAGGCTAGTGCTTTTCAGAAAGGTCATGCTTCTTAGCCAAATTTATAACTACTTGAACTAAAGCAAAGAAGATCAAATTATTTGCCTGGGGTCACATGCCAACTGAGTGGCTCAGCCAGGATTTGAGCCAAAGATCCATTCTCTCGGTTCGTCACCCTTGACTGTAAATAGTAGATTTCATTCTGGTTTATGAAGATATTAGGCAGGTAGCATAATGTTTTTATAAATTTCTGAAAGAGAGTGAGCTGCCATTATAATGAGGAAACAGTCTAATGGGCTAATAAAAAAGTAAAAAAACCAAACACACCAAGGTACAAAAAATATTGTCAGGGGAAGAAATTAAACCTTGTATGGGTAGTTAAATAGTCTGGACCAGGATCCAGGGTTTCTCTGGGGAGCCCAGTGTGAGTTGCACAATCAGTCAGTCTGTCACCTCTTGCTGTCTCCATGGTCTCCAAAGGGAAAGTCCACCGTGGACATTGTAAGATACATCACTTAACTTTGACACTTCAGGTAGATAGCTGAAGTTAAGGTGGTAGGGTGACCTAGCTGCTTTCTAGAGAACAAGGAGAAAGACTGTTGTGCTTAGAAATGGGTGACATGAGCACTCTTTCAGGGACAGCACTGCCCACTGTAGTGATCTTCCTGCTCAGAGTTCAGTCCAGACATGACAATGTAAAGAGAGTGGCAAAGACATTGCATGTCCTCCCTTTACGGGTTACAGAAAGTGGCTGCTATGCATGGTCCAGACAGAATTATTTGAGCTTGTGCTCTCCTGGCATAAAGAGTCTGCTATAGGTTGCCTAAGATATTATAAATGTAGCTCAGTAATAAGACAGCATTTCAACACATCCTCTTCAGAAAACGTTGTGTTTAGCTCTAGAAATGGAGCTACTTTATGTGGCAGCTGATATGATGTGGAACTTTCTGGGGACATGAAGGACATGAGAATGCCCATCAAATGCCAAAATGCTCATCTAATCTAGTAAAAGACTGCCTTATTTTTTTTATGTTTTTCATATTGATGCTTATTTTAGATATTTTTCGCACTCTTTCTCTAGTCCTGATTCCACATTCCAGTATGTAGTGTGTGCTATTGAGGAAGTGCAAAGCACCAGTGTGAGGAGGTGTCCCACATGTTGGACTAGTGAGTGCAGCTGCAGGTAAGAGAAAGTTTTTCTGCTGGTGCAAACTGAGGGCAAAAGAGCAGACCCAATTCTGTGGCAGAACAGCTCTGTATTTAGAGTCAGGTGACATGAATACTCTTTCAGATATGACAGCCTCTACCTTTAGAAGCATGTAAGATGGAGGCACAATTTTGGATTATTTCAACCTAATATTTTTGCTTAAAATTGAGTTCAGCATGTTATCTTTTAGCTTATCTCACCACCCCTCCTTTTTTTTTTTTTTTTTCTTCTGGTATGTCCCGTCCCTTCAGTTTCATTTTTGGAATTTAATATCTCCTGTTGATGATTTCTGTTCCTTATCTTCCCTTGATCCATTTCTGCTTCTCTGTTAGATTCTGTCCCCTTGAGCCTCCAACTAATGTCTCCCCATATGTCAGATTAAAAAAAAAAAAATTACAAGATGCTAGGCTGTGAAAAGAACTAGAGAATGTTTATGTGGTTGCAGCAGGCTGACCATTAAAATGACTTTATTTCTACAGCATTTCAGATGTTGGGCTTGACAGTTTCATTTCCGAAACTATTTATACTCACAAAAGTCCATAACAGCATTTCCATTATTTTCTTATATGGGGTTTTTTGGCCTATATTTTATCAAGTTAGCTTCTTCTATTCAAGCCTGATTTCAGACAATAGGAATACAAAGTGGAAAAATCCTATCTAAGAAGGACTGTAGCTTTTTATCTATTAAAGCATCTTCCTGTGTCCCAACACATTTTTACCTCAGTCTACTTTTCAGTTTCTCCTGTTTATTTGATCCAGTAGTATGACATGCAGGGGAGACTTATATGTAAGTTCCACCTGAAGAGTTTGCGTGCTCATAGCTAAGGAACCTTACTAAAGCTGCCTCACTTGTTATTCACCAAAGTCCTCTTGCTGTTCCAGACAGTCCTCTCGGAACATGCCATATTAAAGCAAAGGCTAACTATAATGGTTGCTTCACACTGAAAACATAATCAGAGTAGTTATTGTACTAAACTAGTACCAGTGGACATCACAATAAGCTAGGTTGAAGAAGAATGATCGATTTTAATATCTTGCTTTTCTAAATATAATGTTGTCCAAGCATTTATATATGCAATGTTCCAATTTTCTTCTACTTCATTAAAAGGAAAAAAAAAAAAAAACAACACCAGAATTTGTGATTTTGAAAAGGAAACTACAACTAGCATGAAATATTCTTGAACAACATCATTGTATTAAATTCTGGCACGGTTTGCATAAAGAGATTGTGGAATATCATTCATTGGAAATTTGTAAGAACAAGTTAAATAAATGTCTGTTAGGAGCAGTCTAGGTGTAACTTGCTCCTTGCCACAGTAATCAAACCTGTGATTCCCAGGCTTTCTAGTCTAGCAAACCATTGTTAGTTCTGAGGACTTCTCTACAGACCACCAGACCCCCTTAGTGTCAGTGGCTGTTGTAAAACACAATAAAGACAACGCTCGCTATGATTTCATAAATTACAGTTTGGAAACCACTAGACATAATGATGGCTTTGGTTCCCTCCAGCTTTATACTTCTGTGGCTCTGTACTGTTGCCATAATTCCAGGGCAATGGTAGAATAAGTTTGTGATGATATATGATAATAACAACTGTCTGAGCTACAGCCTTTACTACAATCTCATTTGCTTGCCTCAGAGAGACTGCTTGCCCAGGAAGGTCAGCAGGTTGTTTGCTTCCTGTTGAGCTAATTGGCAGGGTGACAACCACTGCCTGCCAAGCAAATGCATTTGTTTAATCTCTGCTGGTTGTGGATAAAAACTGCCAACAGACAAAAGAGGCCTTTTTTAAAGAGCTAATTTAGAGCCGACTGAAGATGGGTTCTCCCCTTAAACCCCAAAGTATCAGTATCAGCTGCTGTAGATGTGTACAAATAAAAAACATCCAAACTCAGTTCGGATCCCTTTTACCTGACAGTGCAGCAGTGCGAGAGGGGAACTATCGATCACAGTATAACATGAAAAGTTTACCAGAACCAGGTAGATTTGATGTCCATTGTTATGTACTTAAAGCTGATGCCAATTGTAAGTGCAAGATTGAATGAAATACAGGAGAGGTGAGGAGCTTCCTGAATTGATTTAAGATGCGTGAAGCCAGTGGACAGTACCTTTCCACTTCTGTTTGAAGGACATAGGTGAGGCCTGAGGGAGTCAGCACAAAGATTCTTGTTAATGTTCATGGGCTTTTGATCAAGTCCTAAAGACAGAGTCAAGACTTAAGATGTTTTGACTTTGAAACAAAGGCTCTGGTGCAATTACATAATTTCTATTATTCTCATTTAAACTGATGTGTGTTATTCATCATGCTGATCAGAACATGCTTTGCATCACTGTACTATTTCTGGTTTGATGATTGTGATAAACTTAGTAACCTTTTTCAGCCTGTGAAGTTGTACACTTCCTTCAGATCCTTCATTTAGCTTGCAAAAGTGCTTTTTAAGCTTTAAAGGACAAAATTTATGTTTGTTTTCACCAATTAGAGATTACTGGGGGCTAATGATATTCCAAAAATATAGGGATACATTTTGTATTGCTTCATCTTTGCCTCTTTCAGAGATTTCCATACTCTCCATTTGTATGTGATGTGCCTGTTGTTGCCACCTCCCTATAACAGAGGGCTATCTGTTTGGTATCCTTAGGATTTGCAGGTTTTAATTAGAATGGATTTATGTTGATTAGAGTTGATGGGATTGAAATGCCATGTAGTTATTAATTTCCTAGTTTTAATTTTGCTATTTAGTCATACGCTACCAAAAATATCTTAGAAATACATTTTTTTTCCTTGTAAAGTGGCAAAACAGAGAAATAAATGCATTGCGGCATGCTGTCATTTTGCAAATAAACTTCTGGCAGATCCTGACTTTTAAAATTCTGTGAATGCCTATTGAGCTGGATGAAAATGAAAAGAAATATTTGCAGCCATGTTTTCTTATATTTTCTTTGAAAACTGAGATAAAACTTGTGGGAATTTCTGTTAGGATTTGCTTGTTTTCTTTTTACAATTAAAATGTCAGTGAATATAATTCCTTGAAATTCCCAAATTTGAAAATATCCATTATAATTTTATCTGTAGCATATGCAGTACAGATCTAGAGTCTGTATAGAACTTAATCAGCACGTGAAATGCTATTTCCATTTCTGCAGGCAGGAAAGTGAGGCATAAAATAATCTGTGGTCCAGTCCAATAGTCATTGCAATCAATCTAAAGGTGTATCGTTAGATCTCACTGTAACAGGATAAGGTCTTTTGCAGAATGGACTGGCTTTGTAGGCTGCTCATCTCTGCAATGATGAATTCAAGCAGTAACAAAAAATCCCAAAGCAGAGAAAAATTCAGATAATCTTCTTTCCTGAAGTCCCATGCTGAGCCCATTGAAGATGAAGATGGTAGACCACGGCACTGAGATACACAAGTCCAAGTGGCAGAGTTTTGGACTAGGAATCAGGATTCCCAGCTTTTATTCCCTGCTTTGTTATTGCCACTGTAGGCAGTTGGTTTTCTTCTACTTTGCCTTCACTCTTGCTTGCTTTTTTTTTTTTTTTGAGATTGTGTATTGCTGTGAATATATGGGAATCAAATGAAGTCCTGGTTTTGATTACGAACTCTGGGTGCTACCTTTATGCAAATAAATTATGATGGCTAAAGATAAATATGGCCATAGAAAAGGGGTACAGTTAAGAGAATGTTTATATTCATTATTCATATTCAACTAGTTCCTAAAACTTCAGGGTAAAAAATCAGGCAGAAATCTATCAGAAAGATAAATTCACAGCATCTTTCAGCTTATCTCTTCTTTCTGTAATAAAACCCATTCCTCACCGAATACAAGACCAGTGAACTCAAAATTTCTTTTGATAGAAACATAGCAGAGCAATGGATGTTCCACAGTGTGTCCAAATAATGCCAATTGCTGTAACAGTACATTTCATACAGATTTAAGTTCTGTCCTTAATATTATGTCTATCTGGAGACAGCTATTTGAAGAAAACCAGCTAAGCTTGATGATAAATTTGCCCCAGAATATTTAGAAGTACTTGTAAATAAGGTATAAATGAAGATATCATATGGACCTGTTTCAGAATGCCGTGAATTTCTATCTCATTCATTCTTCATTTTAACTTTATTATCTAGCTTACTATCACTTGGAATTCTGGTCATCTGTCTCCAGGGGGGAATTTCCTAAGGAAGAGCAGTCTCTTAGGTTCCTGTATGAAGGAGCAGAACTTTGGGGGACCTCACCACGTGGTGTAGGCAGATGAAGTGAACCAGCATTCTTCTTTAGTTGCTGATTCTATGCCCCTTTTTTGGTCTGTTCTTGCTCATGGCTGTTCCAGCCTTGGAGTTTCAGTGAAGGAGAAATTCTAGTGCTTAATACCACTACATTTCTTCACATAAGACCTTTTGCAGTATTATTGCTTTACATCAGTGCTAATTTGGTCCAACCAGGTTTCCAATTTGGGCCAACCTCAGTTTAAGGAAATGTAGAGTCTTTAAATAATGGCTCTCTGAATGATTGGACAAACTCAGGAGATTGGTAGTAGTCTATGCAGCTTTTAACTCAATTACAAATACAGCTGATAATGTTCAACCTGTAGCTGCCTGTTTGGTGGTGTAAAGTTGGGAATTGGTTAAATTCCTCCCATACCCTTGATTCTGCCTCAGCCAGTACTAAGAGGAATTCCCTGGAGACGTGCAGCAGCCTGACAGATAAATTGTTTTTTAACTCTCAAAAACAGAAGGTGAAGGTGTGGTTGGAAGCAATTGGTTTCTTGCTTCAGTTGCAGTATGTGTTTTCTTGATAGAAAAAAATGTAGTCTTTGAGGCTACCCACGTAGGAATTTTCACTACAAAGATAACAGTTGCTGTTGACCTATATGACATTGCTATTAATTATGCATTATATATGCTGCTTTTCATATTTCTTTTTCATTGTGAGGGGCCTCTTCACTTCTCAATTCATATGCATAACTCTCATTAACTTTAATAAGAATTTAGGTGTTGTAGAGTGATTGGTCAGTCTATTTTGATACCCTTCTCCAATACTTACCAGTATCATGTGCTTCAGATAAGGGCAGAATGTCATTCTTGTCACCAGCATGTACTTGGGGATTCTGATATGTTTCATGTACAATTACACACTGAAACTGCTTTTCAGTGCTCCAGATTGCTAACCATTTATGCTATGAAGCTTGGAGACTGTAATATACCCAAGCTATTTTAACTGCTTAGGCTATTCTGATTCATCAAAGTAGTTGATCTTTTTATACAACAAAGCTGTCACAGCTATCCTGCAGCAGGGAATTCCACTCGTAAATTTTGTGAAAGACTGGTCTTTTATCCATTTTCCTTTATAATAAAAGGAGTAATAGCTGTGTACAACTGACTTTCTTTTGCTATTTTTGTTAGTAGATCAAATTTCTCCCTGAAGTAATCGTCTACAGTTCAGTTGAATTAATGCTATTTCTTCCATTTGCAACATTGCATAATTATTTTCTTCAGCCTTACCCAATCCTTTTTTTTATTTTTAAATTTATGTCATATTAAGCAAAAAATAATTTCATGCCCCGGTCCAGTGCAGATGCCTTGATTAAGAAAAATAGCAGTTACTAAGAATGATGGTCATACACACATGATTAAGAGCAGAATTTGAGCTCATACAGGAGAAGATTTGCACAAAAGCCCTAGTCACTGGCCAGTGCTTAAGTAATTTTCAGTGCCCTTTAGATTGTGTATAGGGAACAGACTTAAAAGCTGTGTTAATGAAAAAAACAATTGACACGATTGAATCGGGCCCTATATGCTTAGTGTCTATTTGCATTAGATGAACAGCTTCTGTATACTCTTGTTAGTGTTATGCAGGATTAATGTTTTCTGATTATTTTTTTCATTACCTGTTCATTAAGAGTACTGGGACAATTTGAGTAAACCTTTGTATTTGGGAAAATAGGTTCATAATATGGAAAAAGGTAAATTAATGTTGTCTCTGGAGTGGCCCAAATTCTGAAGGATATCTAAGCTTTTTTGCTCTTTGGATTGAGGTATTGTACTTCTCCAAGCTCGGTAGTTTAGTCAACAATTCTGACATAAAGTGAAATGCAAGTCCTATGAATGCAGGAGTTGCCTTTCTAAATGAGAGTAGATTCTTGCAGTCATTATTTGGATAGATCAGGGAAGTCAAACAAAACATATGCAGAACTGGCTCTAGTTAAGACTGTATTTTCTACACTGCCTACAACTAATATGTTTGTATTTGATTTGGACGCTGTATTGGTAGAAGGGAGTCATGCATAAATGAGGCCAACGCTGTTATTCAGTATTATTAATGATGTTGTCTACTCCTAGTTTCTCAAAAACTAGAAAACTAATAAATTTTACATATTGGAAAAAAAATCACAGATAAATCAAACAAATACATAAATTCTTTAAAGTATTTAATATGTGTTAAGAGGACAGAATGATGAATTCAATATTGAAAACCAATATCAAGTTTACAATTATGTACCATTTATCATCACTGATTGCACAGACAGCATATTATTGCAGGGAACCGAATGATGCATAAACTAAAGCCCTGATTGGTTTTATAAAAAACAAGTTAAAATTCATGTTATGTCTGAAAAGCTTTGTTTTTCTTTTTCAAGCATTATTTTAAATAACAATTTGTTTGTTCAGACACAAATTATGCATATTTAATTTCTTGAGCTTTAATATTAAATGTGTAATAATTTTAGAGTGTTGAAAACTGATGCTTTTACAAACAGTAACACGATTAGTATGCTGTTATTTTCTGAGGCCCAATTCCCCCTTTAAGAAGTAAGAACATACGGAAAATGAAAAAGTAGATAGGAACTAGTTTTGAATTGGACATGTAGAAGCAAGCAAATAAAAGCAGTAAAAATGCTCTTGAAAGGTGATTTGACTCTGAAGGGAAAGGATGTACAAGTGTCCGTTTCTTACTCAGCAGATCTTCTCCCAGGGTAAAATTCTGCCTCCCCCAAAAGCCAGTGGCAAAGCTCCCAGTGACTTCAGTGTTTTCAGACTTCTATTGTCTGTACTGAAGGACATACCTGCTTACTTTTATGAAAGAGCTGCACTTCTTTAAACTCCTGTCACCCCAGCTGAGCTCTGGGAGAGGGAAATGAATTCTCTGGCTCACACTATATCAGCAGAATTATTAAGCAGTTTTCTGTTGCAGAGTCACTCTTGTAATGCACTGTTGCTTTTTTTTTTTTTTTTTTTTTCAAATTCTTTTCTCATTTTCATGTTGGTGCTCAGGTTGCATGGGGATAACCAAAGATATCATTTCACCAAACTGAGGCTGAGCACCCATAACTGAGAGTTATTTTGTCCTTCAGAATTTCAACAACTCATTCTGATTTATGAGAGAATCTAGCTAAGCTTGAAGATTCAGCTTGAGTTTACAGAGTTATAACTCTAGGCTAGACTCACTGAGTCAACAATAATAAGAAAAAAGCCAAACCATCTTTTTACATCTTTATTTGTAAATTGCGCATTTTAAAAACAGAACCACTGAACTAGAATCAATGTGATCCAATCTAATGCTGTTTATACTGAAAGTCTTTTTAGAGAGGGGTTGCACTTCAATAGACACCAATAATAAATGAATATTATAGTAGTCACCCTCAAATGTAAAACACATCCATAGACAGATTCATTGACATTTGCTAACGTTTACTGCCCTTCAAGGAGACAACCATGTCGCAGAGCATACCAGAACTATACTTTCCAAATGAAATTACTGAGCTGGATGGGATTTTTACATGAGAAAGAAGAGCACGTCTGAATGCTTTGTCTCAAACATCTGTAAACAGTCATACAAGAGTGTAATATCTTGGGGGTTTTTTTGATGTCCAGGGCAGCCATAGTTTGACAGGACACTTCTTTGGAAAGTTTTAAAGAGAATGCCAAAAGACAAAAAAAAAGGTAAAAAAAAATTGTAGCAACAAGCTGGCCTAATTTATTTTAAGCAGACTTGTTTTTTCTCCATACATTTCAGACCTTTTAAAAAGAAAAATCAGGTAGGCTAAATAGTTCCCCAACTGGAAACTGGTGACAAAACTAAGTCCAACACACTGCCATCAGTATAGAGCAACTGGTGTTTTTAATATTCTTATACAAACAACCAAACCTAATTATCTTTATTTATTCAATAAATCTAGTTCAAATTTTATCTATTAAATTTTATTAAATATTGAAAATAATTTAATAAATAAACATGATTGCTAATTTATTATTGATATTCATTATTAGGATGTTTGTAAAAATAATTAAAAACAGGTCGGGAAAGATGGGGATGAATTCACCTCAGGCACCAGTAGTGGTTGCCTTAACCATAGCTAATGAAGAAAAATAGTCCTGTGGAGCTAGCGAGAGAGCAGAGAGCTGGGTTTGCAAAAAAGAGGTGGGGAAGCCAGCAGTCACTCCCGCACACATGTATTCTCCACTGCCCCGTTCTCCTGGTTTAGGTGGCTGGTGCAACATCCTGGGAAGGCTGCAAACCAGGACAACACTCAGAGGGAAGGTTGGGAACCTGGAGGCACGAAAGCTGTGGCGGGAGTGAAGATTTTTGGGAGGCTGGGAGATTGCAGGGAGTCCCTTACAGAAACGGTGTACCAATTCTGGCCCAAACTATCTTTATCCATTTTGAAACTCTGCCATCACCTGCGGTCATGTACTGGCACGTTACCAAGAAACACACAGTGCAGGACAAAGGATTTTGGCAGCCTCATATGTACATAAAATATTGTACAATGTGGGGATTCATCATGTGGCTACAATGACAAAAAAGTTCTATTGGTCATTTTGGTACATTGTCAAAAAGGGACTTGGTCTTATGGTTCTTACATACTGAAATGATGAAAAGGCAGGAACTCAGCCAACATTATTATTCTAATTACAAAATAATAAGTAATAGTATATAACACAAATAGAGCATTTCATCTTGGAAAGACTGTGCAAGTGTAAGATTGCTGCTTAAGAGCTAAGTTAGTGCAGCTGTTCAAATCACCTGTCATAAGCATTTTGGTCTAATTATTTTTATCATTATACATTTGTAACTTCTGGTACATCTTTTAGGAAGAAAATTACAACCATGGGGTGCAATTCGTTCCCTGTCTGATACCTCTGCGCACCCAGTGGCACTGAGCCACCCTAAAAAGCAGCAGTGGTGCAGTCGATCTGACAGTACAAGGGCAGATGCTCTGGACGGTAGAGGATGCTAGAGAAGAGGTAAATTTTCCATTTTCCATCGTGCTTTTCTCTATTAACATCCCCTCGGTCTTGCCTGGTATCAGCTCTAGCCAGCTCCTCTCCATCCAGGGGCTGCTTTAAGCAGCGCTCCGTGTGTTTCCCTGTCTGCATGCCCCTACAACTGCGTGCGTCCCTGTCGTTGCAAACCGAGGCACCTTGAAATGGGTCCAGAAGTTTGCATGATCTCCCGCTAAGCAAATCCGTGGAGTTTGGTATGTCTCTGCTCTGGAGATCCCCTTCTTTCAGCTGCAGGAGGCAGGCAGCCTTGGTTTTCTCCTATCTCCTACCCTCAGCTGAGCCGCCAAGTGTTTCTGGCTCAGCTATAGAGTTTGCTTCCTCATTCCCACATGCACTGTTCGGGCGGCAACCTTGGGATGCCGGGGTGTCGGTCAGATTCTTTGTCCTTTTAGTCTATTTAAGGTATCTTAATTGGATCGGGTGGAGAAAAAAACAACCCAAAACACATACACAAACCCCAAGGCTTCAGGACTAGATCCCCCTTCCCCCCAACAACAAATGGTTAAATAAATAACGACATGCCAAACCAACCATCACTAAACGAATAAGCCAAAAATCAGCCTCAGCGCCGCAGGAAATGGGAAAGTTTCTGCGCTCTGAAGCTGGCCCCGTGGTACCGCGCGTAAAGGTAAGAATCCCGGGGGAGGGGAGCGGACAGCGGCCCCAGCCCGGTGCCTGCGGGAGCCGGGGCCGCACCAGAGCGCCCAGCCCTGCATCCCGGAGCGCCAGTCTGAGAGATGCTGCTGTGACTTGGTTCTGCGCTGGGAAATGAACGGCTCCGAGCCCCCACCCCCGTCTCCTCCCTCCCTCCTCCTCCTCCTCTTCCTCCTCCTTCTTCCCCCTCCCCCGGGTCCTGCGGGGAGGCGGGTTTAAGGTGGGTCGTGTGGCCGCGGTAACTTTCCTAACAGAGCCAAAGAGGCGCCCGGAGTCCCCCGCAGCAGCAGCATCGCCTCCCCGTTCTGGGCAGCGGCACCACCGCGGTGCACCCGTGCGAGCGGCCCCGGCTCGGCCGTTGCAGCCCGGGCTGCCGCTCGCCGCCTCCCGCCGCCGCCTCTCCCAGCGTCGTCTCCCGCCGCCGCAGCCCCACGGATCCGGCCCCGACGGCGGGGCTCCGGCCCCGGGTCCCGCCGAGGTAGGTGCCAGTCGGGACAGGGGCTGGGCGCCGCGGGGGACGCGGTGCCGGAGCCCCTGTGTCTGCAGCGGCGCCTCCCCCCCCACCCCCGGCCCATGTTTGTTCCTGGCACTGCTGCTGCTGCGGGGCAAGGAGCTTCCTCTGCACCCTCCGCCTGCAAGGGAGGAAGCCCCCTTCCCTGCTCCTCCTGGAACTGCCCGGGCACCCAGGGCGAGCCGGGAGGAGGCAGTCTCTCTCCAGCCTCCCGTTTCTGTCCCTTCCCTCGATCTTTTCGTGGGTTCTCGTCGGTGATTTTGGAAGTGCTGATGTAGGAGATACGTGCGTGGGTGAGATCTTACGGCTTTATTAGGACTCTCCCCTACCAGCGCTTCTCTCAGAAGCCGCCCCCCCACCGCGTGGTTTACTGGGGTGTTGTGTCGGCACGAACTTTCTTCTGGTTGCAGGAGGCAGGTTTGGTCCCCGCGTGTCCCCGTCCTCGGGCTGCTGCTGTGCGCGGGCGAGGGGACTCGCGGCTCGGGTCATAGCTGCTTCCCTTGCCTGCACTGAACAGGGTCCTCGGGGTAGGGAGACGCGTGAGGGAGAAGTTGTAGGATGCGGTGTGTAAGTGACGCCTGTTCCTTGAGGTTGGGAAGCTGGTAGAATCTCACTCGCGCTGACGCTACTCGCTGCTGCCAAACATTCCCTCCTTTTGCCTAGGAAGGACTCTGGTCACCCTGCCAGATGGCTTGTAAGAGAGGGAAGTTTGGGTAGCGTCAGGACATCAGCTCCCAAACGCAATGCTCAGCTGAGATCCTCAGGTGACAGCACAGAGTTCTGATGCTTGTGTTGATTAATATTCATCTGCAAGCACTGGGCATCTGGTTGGCCCAGAGAGGTGGGCAGAGGATCGGTGTTTTGTGAAACCAAGGCAGCCATCTCTCAAAGTATCACAGGGGTTGGAGGTTTAAATAACCCCCGTGATCAGTAGATACTGTGAAAGCTGGGGTTATCCCCTGCCCTCCCCCCCCCGCCCCCCCCCCCCCCCCCCCCCAGCAGGAGGAAAGTCCAGAGTTAACTAAAAAGAAGTCTACAGTTCACATCTTTATGATCTCTGGTTTAGAACATATATATGTAACATATGAATTATGAATTAACTAGAATGTAGCAGCCTGTCTACCTTCCTCATCCTGTCAAATGGGGGAGACCCCCACCCCCCAGTCATGCTCAGTCCTGTATTTTGGTAATGGAAATCTCAAGTCAGGTGATTGGATGTTGCATCTCTTGATTTCACATTATGGGGTTAATTAATTCTGTGAAGATTTCTTCTGGGATATCCAAGCCTCAGTCCAAATCCTTCCTGTTCTGTTAGACTCCTCTTAGAGTACAGCCAGAGCTTTTCTGTCTCCCTCTCCGTTTGGACCTTCCTTACGTGTCCACTTTGTTGTTAAATCCCACAAGTTTCCTTAATGTCTGATGGATGGATTCTTTTAGGTGTATTGCCTTGCTTCTAGTAGTGCTAGGTAAAGCTGAGTAAACCAACTGAACAGTCTCATCATAGGATTTGATTTTATGTCATCTTTTACAGACTGAGGATCTGGTCTTGCAAAAGCTTGTGAGCAAGTTTACGTGCATGGGACCTGGTCTGGAGTCTGTTAAAGTTGGTGTGGGGCACCTGAATTGGCTTTGCATGAGGACAATACTAAGAAGCACGTGTGTTTAAGGATAATGATATATGTTTGCAAAATTAGTTTCAATGCAAGTGCACAAATTCTTATTTGTCAGTAACAACCTCTGGAGGCTTCTTCAATGTTCAAACTGTTGAACTTAGTTTTCCTTCTGTTTCTTGTTAATATCTGAGTAAATTTGTTACAGAATTAGAGAAGTTTTATGGTGAAAATGTTTAACGTATGAAAGGTTGAAAATGGTCACGTGGTCACTATATGTTTTTCAAAATAAAATGTCAATGTTGTCTTTCTTTCCAGTCACCCAGTCATCTACTTTATAAAATTTCATAATTTTAGTTAAAAAAAAATTAAAAATCGACTGAGGTAAAATACACAATATTAGGAATGCATTATGTTGCTCCTGTTTTTGCTTCTTGAAAAAGGACTAATTTGATCTCTTGTTTTTACAATTAGAAATACATTAATAGTCAGAAGTATCAAATAGAAGCCCGTGTTCTTTTAATAAGTTGCATGTCTGTAAGCATTTTTACTATGAATGGGGCATTCAGCCATTTTTATTTGAATAATCCATCGTGTTTTAAATGCTAGGCAGCAGAATTAATATTTAAGCAAATGCATACAGCAAAACTATAAATCTCTGAAAACAGTTAATTATATCGGAACTGTGAGCGTACCTTCAAGTACAGCCTGTATAAACTATTTCTCTGTAGCTTGATCACAATTCTTGCAAACCTTTTATCCTTGTCTGTGAAATAATTTCTAATTCTGTGCTCCTGCAAAGCATGTGCTTGGTTATTGTTTTCAAAACCATGTGGTTTGAGCTACTATTTAAATACAACATTTATGATACTACTTTGGTTGTTCAGCTTAAAAAGAGAAGTGCTGCATACCATTGCATACTAAAAAGCTTCTATATAATTACTACTTTTCACAGTACTGCTGTGCAAATCTCTGGGGCGGGAATTTAAGTGGAGACTTTATACAGTTCACAATTACTTTATATAAAAGCTATAAGCTCTTTTTCTTGAAACATGGGGGCTGCAGGCATTGGGGAGGGTGGAAGTATGGTGCCTGAAGTGGTTTCTGTGTTTTAATTCTTGCAACATGTATGCTCGCCCTTGGCCTTCATGGACTTTCAGGTGCATAGAGAGTGTGTGGGGCATTCCCACAAACTATCCATCTGTACCACTGTGGGTTTGAATTACCTATTTACACACTTTGTTCTTATTGTCATTTTATGCAAATAAGTCAATTCTGGTTGTCTTGCAGAGGAGGGCTGACAGGCATGGGGTTACTTATGCAGCCCCTCTCTCCCTTGCATATCTGTGTGGAAAGGAAACTGTGATGATGCACAGTTCAAATTCAAAGCCAAAGTCACTGGGAATTTCTCCACCGATGGTGATGGACCATGCTGTAGTGAAGGTAGGGTGCAGGTCTCGCAGTCATCTTAGGTTCCCCAGGGTATCCTACCAGGTCTCTAGTTGCTGTTCCACCAGCATTCTGTGTTCCCATGAGACACACATCATATCTGGTGCCCGATGCAGATATCTTGGTTTTCCTCGTCTGTCTCAAATAGCGCTTGGCATCCCTGTTAAGGTAACTGCGTCCTGCCCTGGCTGTCTCACATATTACCAGAAGTGACTAATATGTAAGACCTGGGATCAAGGAAATAGTTACAATTGTGAATAGTTACATTGTGAATAAACGAGTTACCCCTAGAAAGGGTTGTTCAGATGTTAATGGAAAAGATGAAAAAAATTCACCCTCATTGTTCTGTACTGTGCAGGCTGACCGTGCTGCAGTAGCGATTG
This sequence comes from Strix aluco, assembly GCF_031877795.1. NCBI lineage: Eukaryota > Metazoa > Chordata > Aves > Strigiformes > Strigidae > Strix > Strix aluco. The sequence continues at coordinate 13,642,039 of NC_133942.1, forward strand.
GTACTTTGCTTTGCACAAACCTGATTGAAACCTCAGTGAGGAAGTTCTGTATGTTAAGGAGAGTGAGATGAAAAAGCTTGTAGAAAATTAAAAGAGCTACTCTTAAAGGTGGTAAATCCCAGATAGAATCAGTTTTAAAGATTGGCGGATGAATTTAGCCGTATGATACTTGTATGTGATTCCTGGGAGTGATGTACAATTGGTGTATGCATATAGAGAGGAGGAATTTTGTTTAGAGTTTAAAATTGCGAGCCTTACCTTAGGAATTAATGACTACGTACCAAATTCATGAAGAGACAATATTCCATGCCCTTGTGAAGATCAGACTCAGTAGCTGTAAAACAGTGAGCTGCAGCCCAGAGCATCTAAGGTATTCATTCAGTCAGGATGTCCAAAGACAAGTCCAGAATTCTCTCAGATAAAGTGTGTTTACAAACACTTACATATGAACAGTAGTGCTAAGCCCTCCGTGCAGTTTCTCCTGTCTGGCTGCTGCTCTAAAGGGAAAGTATTGAAATTTGTATGACAGCTTCTTTTTGAGAGAGGGAGAGAGACACAAGATGAAGGTCACCACTTCGCCTGCTCACAGAAATGCAGCAGGAAAGAAGAGCACATCCAACTTGGACCAGATTGCAAACAAGATCAGAACTGGTAGGCCTAACTTCTTCCTTTGCAGTAAGAACTGGCACTGAGAATTTTTCCTAGTAACAGCCTGACTATAAAGGCTAATGAATGAATAGCATGAGGCTGAAATCAGATTCACTGCTAGAGATATGCTCTGCCTGGAAGAGGAGTAAGACACTGCAGCTGAGTGAAAATAGTTCTGTGCTCTAACTTCATATACTTCATTTTCTAAGTTTTTCAACCTGAAAAGTTGAAAAGTCATTCTGCAAAGTATTATAAATGGTTAAAAAGGCACCAGAGAACTATCAGAGTATGACAGCTTAAAGGTTAGACAGGTGTGAAATTTGTAAACAAATTTTTTTTTTTTTTTTTTTTTTTTCTGATTTAACTAGTAGATATGAGTGGAAATGGGTCCAGGTTCTTTTAAGTTGAGATATGCAGCTGAAGTTTTATTTAACCTTTTTTCTTTGGTTCCTTGTTAAGATCTAGACTTCTGCTAACCTCCTGTTTTTATCACAAGTCTTATGGTCCATAATTTTTTGCAAGGTTTATGGAGTGTTGTGAACACATGAGAATCTGCTTTCTCTGGAACAAGGAAGGTAGGAAAAAGCTACAGAGAAACTATGAGGTGGAGTATTGGAATTCACAGTTGCCTCCTTAAGGGGCCAAAACAGGAAGGTTACCGAAAAGCTTCAAAGCTCTTTAGTTAAAGGCTGTAACCTATTTCTGTAGAGTGCATGGCTAGATAAGGTGTTTTGGGAGCATATTCTACTTTTCCCATAAGATTTGAATCTTTAATACTCACACCTGGTTTTGAGACAAATACTTGAATAGTAAAAACTGCCATTTGATGCAGCCATTTTAAGAGCCTTTAAAAGTTTTTAGAGGGTTTGGTACAAATATTTCTCCTTTTTTTTTGCCAGCGTAAAACATGAAAGTACACTGATATAAAGCCAGTGTAAGCATGAGGAGAATCAAGTTCTTTATCATGCTTTTAAAATCTACCAAGTGAGGGAAGCATGGATGATTTGTAAGTAGTCGACTGGCATATGGTACCATTATGATAACATCATGTTCACAGCACTTTCCAGATTGATATACAACCTTTCTAAAATAAGCTCGGTAGAAAAAGAAAAAAAAAGTAAAGTCATTTAGCAGCCAACATGCTTTTGGTAGCAGCATAGGACACTGGTAGGTGACTTCACTTTGTCAAATGAGTTGTGCATCATAGTCTAGTACCTACTTGACAGGCAGTCACTCCAGAAAACTGCCGTTGCACTTTGTACACTGGGGTCTGATTCGTGCTTTCTTAATTCACAATGAAATGCTGCATTCATTTTCATTCCATGCAGTCTTGGCGAAGTCATGGGGGTTAGCACAAGGTATAGAATTTGTTTCTCAGGAGGAAGTCCAGTATTAAGCCCTTTGTTAGCAGTATAAGGAGAAAGGCTGGGGTTATCTGGGGATGGAGACTGAATTATACTCTAGTTCTGGATGGAAATATCCAGACTGAGATTGAAACTGTCTCATTGACATGCTGTGTCATTTATGGTTCTCAAGGAACAGTAAAATCATAAATATTCTTAGAAGCAGGAGCCTTGACAAGACAAACTATGGCAATGTTTCACTATTTAAAGGGGTTTTATCTACTTGCCACAGCTAGCTTAATTCTATTAAAGAATTAAAACAATGATACTTTATATGTCATTATTATAGCATAAATTATACTTTTGTTTGCCTTCATTTAAATGTGAAAGCTGTAAATATCACTTTAAAGAAGTGCTGGCTGATTAATTTGAAATCGTATTAACTTCTCTGTGTTAAAATGGATAAGGCAAATCAGAACCATTAAAGTTAAACACCTACCATTTCTCAAACTTAGTAAAAATGTCCAATGTAGCAATGTCCTTCATCCCTTCTCCTCTTCCAATTTCCTTTTTCTGCATATTTCAGGTAGGCATTTTATCAACCAAACAGGGCCAATCAGTTATTTTATAGATACAATTCAAGCATCAGAAAATTTACTTCTCAGTGTTATTATGCATTGCCTTCTACAAAACAGTGTGACTAGTCATGCACTGAAACGCTAGGGAAGAAGCGTTTTATACCAGTGTTTATTTGCGAAGGGATTAGGCATTTGGAGGCTTGTTTTTGCAGATGGTATCACCTTTAGGATGATTTGCCTTCTGGATATGATGCCTACCCCTCTCCTCCAAGGTACTCCTTGGTAGTCTGCTAGTCTTCAAGATGGACTAGCAGACCAGACCAGACCAGGCATCTAACTTTTGGATTACTCAGATCTGGTGAGATGAATCCCACCCTTTCATAATAATGACTAGTTTCCATTTTACTTGTAAAGAAAGGTAAAAAGACTAAAAACTTTATTGTAAATGAATGAATGAACAAATTTGAAAATTATCATTTGTAACTCTGAGCTTTAGTTTAGAGATGATGGGTTTTGATAGCTGTAGTGTTAAAGCAGGACAGAGCTATGTGTGTATCTTTTATAGAGTGATGCTTTTGCTGGTTTACTGTAAGCTTTCCCAGAATTAGGATTTTTGGATGCAGACCTAACCGTCACCAGATAATATTACAACAGGAAATACCACTGTACGTAGTTATGTAGAATTTTGTTTTGAGGAGCAACGTACGGTAACTACAGTCACTGAGTAGAACTACTAACAGTCACTTCTGGTGCCATTATAGCTGTCATTAATTATGTATTACATGTTGGAAAGGAAAGACATCAGTAGCCTATAGGATGTATTTGCATAGTAATTGAGGATTGATTAGATACAGTCTCTGCAGTGAGTGCTACTGGGAATAAATCACAGAAATTACAACAGTGGTAAATTATATTTACAATATATTAATTTATAGTAAATAATGATGGTCAAATATACAGAAAGATTTTTATGTTGCAAATTGAAGGAGACTCATTTGCATGGTGCTGCCTGTTGCAGGAGAGGATCCATCCATTTGTTACCTAACACTGGATTAGAAACTCTTCAGGGCAGAAGTTGTGATTTATGTAAACTGAGGTCTGTCGAATGACAAAATACCATCTGCTGTTTGTGGTCAGAAGATAGCGAAGTATCAGTTAACAAACAAATGAATAGAGTGGGTGCTCTTAACAGTTGAAGCAGCTGCTACATCCATTCCAATCCACAGGAACTTTGAAAAGTTTAATTTTTCTTAATCTTTCTTTTTGATTTATATTGTACCCCTTTAGTTGATACAGATGTAAGTGAAATTCATTTCTCAAAATAATGTGCCATGGGATTGTTTATGGAGAATTCGAGTGCAGCCTGGAAACTGAGCTTGCTCTGATCTGTAAAATGCAAAAAACGTGGGAACTAAATTAAGGGGCAAACAATGTTGAACAAGGAAGGCAATGGAAAATAGCTTGGCAGGCATAGGTGTGTGGGTAGGAATGATACAGAAAATCACTTCTATACCGAAAAGAGCAAGAAAAAGAAACACAGTTAGGAGAATAAACAAGAGGGGACAAAGAGATGACTAAATAAAATTCAGCAACAGATAAAAGGCTCACCCAGAAATCAGTGTGTTAAATGAGAATGGTAAAGTGAAGAGTCAGATCTGAGTATGGTGTGCAAAATCCTTTTGCTTGACAGAAAGAGAGAGACAAAGAGAAATAGTTAGCAGGATGCTGTTGCGCTGATTACTGTCCAGCATTTAAAGTTGATGGTTTCTAGATAATCTAGGCATCCTCCTATATTTTTTTTAGCATTTTTTTTTTTTCTCTGCTCTCTTATTTTCCTGCAGGTCTTTCTTTCATCTTATCCTCCCTAGCATTCTTTTAGGCTTTGTTTAAGGATTAAGTTTTCCACTTGAAGGGCAACTTGATAGAACATTAATCAGAGGACAATTTTAGGGTCTGTGTTCTCTGAGTAGTAGAGAGCTAAGTTTAGGTTGTTTCTTCTGTATGCAGGCATTCAAAAACACAGGAGACCTGCTTAAAATAATGTGCACTGGAAGCAGAACATAGACTCATAGTTCTGATGACTTTTCTAAAAGAAACATGTTTGCGCAAGTATTCTAGAATGAAATAGCCTCTGACTTTCATACACAACATATCAGCGTGCAAACTACTGAAGATAAAGGTAAATATGTATTTTGAGCTTGCAAAAGTGCTGCTGTGGTGTACATTTTAGTAATACAGCACACTGTATTTACCTGAAGGATACATAAATGTTGTTGGCATCTGATTGTTCTGTCCTGCTGAACTGTGCTTGAAGCAGCACCCAGAAAGGGGAAGGACTGGTGTCTCAGTGCTACTCTGCCAATTCATGATGGAACATGGCCTCGGTTTGGCCATTGTTGTGAACTTAGCAGACCCTGCTGCCTGTGTGCTCCCACTCCCCTGTGGACCCTCACCACCTGCCTGCTGTTCTCCAAGTTTGTCCGTGTCTGGCTTCAGCAGTGCAATCCCCAGCTGCCTTTCAGTTGTGGCTTTCCAGGGTTTTTAGTTTGGTTTTTTTTGGTTGGTTTTTTTGTTGTGGTTTTTTTTTTTTTAGGATCTGATAGTCAGCAGACACCTCATTGGTATTTGGAATAATGAGAATTTGGGAGTTTACTGGTGACAACACCAAAGAGAATAAAGTAGAGGGAGTGAAAGGAATTCAGCTTAATTCTGGAAGAGGAAATAGTACAAAAGGACATAAAAACTCTGAAAGGACAATATTTGGTATGTAGATGTATCTTTAGGCACTTACACATTTCAAAAAGCTAGGAATGTAATCATACAGTACAAGGATGTAATCTTAAAAAACTCCAAGGATGTGGAGTCTCCATCCTTGGAGCCTGGACACTGTCCTGGGCATGTGGCTCAAGGTGGCCTTGCTTGAGTAGGGGGCTTGAACTGGGAGACCTCCAGAGGTCCCTTCCAGCCTCGCCCATTCTGTGATTCCGTGAAATTGGGATGAATTAGATGCTTAACAGTTGTCACTGAAAAGTAAGCAAACCTGCCCAGTATTCACTCATGGATGCTGAATTCACTAGAAGACATTACTAGAGTTCTTGTTAATGCTTCTGGGTTGTTTTGGGGCTTTTTTTTTTGCCATTGCCAACAGAGAGCATTGTACATTTGTTAGCACTGGATTTCCCATTTAGTAACATTGACTCTCTTTCCGCAAAGGTTACTTATTTCATTTAAAAGTGGCTCTTTTCCATATTCTGGGGTGCTTGCATGCCACTTGTTTATTACATTGCATGGGAAAAATAAAAGGTAACATAAAGTCTTAACTCTTTCATTAGAGTTCTGGAGAAGAAATTGTGTAAGTCAGTATGCGTAAAAATATCACTGCTAGGAGGCTATGTTGTAAATTACAAGCTCGACTCCGTGTGTGTGAGGGTTAGTACATCTGCTCTCATGAATCATTCTGGTTAGCAGTGTGGAGAATGCAGTCTTAAAACGTGATGTCACTTCAGGTAAATTCTTAAGCCACAGGGAGAAAGATCTTCTTATAAGCAGATATGATCCCCATTTAGACCATCTGATCCACTCAATGAGCAAGCAGTGCTTGAGTGTTTGCGTTTCATACTGAAACCCCAGCTGCTAGTCAGACTCTTTCTTTCTTTCCAGCTAACATCTTGGACATCTGTGTATGAATTAAAAGAAGGCTTGTGTTGCATGTTGCCTGTCATACAAAAAAAGCCCCCAACTTTGACACAAATAAGTATTTTCTTGCATTAGCGTAATAGCTTGTTATTCATTATGTAGAAATTCATAATGGACAAAGAATTCTTCTCATCTAGCTAAAACTAATTATTCAAAGGCATCAGATACCAGGCTGTTTGGAAATAGGATAAGGTGGTCTTCATGCCATTTTCCTTCGTACTGTAATATTCCTTTTTTTTTGGTTGTACACAGAAGTTAAATCTGTACAGTGTATGCCAAAAATGTCATGTAGCCTCTGTGTTGCTCACTGGTGTATTGTAACATACATTCATAACTTTGCTTTGTGAAGGGCATCACTTTTTACTGTTTTCAGCTTCTGTCAGAGCTGAGTTTCAAACCTGAACTCAAACTAAGTCCACAATGATGGAAAGTGCTAGCAGTCGGGATATTCAGCTGCACTGAAGTCTTGCTGTTCTCTTGAAGATGAGACTTTCATCAGAGATATGTAGGACAGTAAGTTTTTTAGGACAAACAGTTTCTTTGGATGTCTTTACATAATATATAGGTCTTCATTCTGCTTGAGACCTTTGAGCACTTTAGTGAATTTGATATTAAGTAATAAATGTTATGGTTACTGTTGTTTATTGGATAAATCTACTGCCAGAAAAAGAGATGTGTTATAGAATCAGTAAAGGTGAAGCCTGTTCTTGGCTTTGTCAAAGACTGCCTTTAATATCAGTGCCTTATATTTTCTGGGAATACTAATGCTCCTGATATTTTTTAAATCTTAACATATTTGTAGAGTGCTCCAAGATCCTGTGCAAAGTTCTTGTGAGTACTGTATGCCTCCCTAGGTGAATTAGTCTTACATTAGCTATAGACCAGTCTACCCTGCTCGTTTCTCTTAATTTTATGGAGGTGGCTGCTGACAGTTGCTACTAAGTCTAAAGCCAATTAGTTCTGTTCCAGTTTGTTGCTATATTTTGTGCAATTGGATGATAATAGTTTCATTCCAGAAGATCAGAATATATATCAGTTTTCTCATCTACCTGAACTCTGCTTGAAAATAGAGCTGGATATTTAAGCAAACCTTTATTGTCTGATAAAATCGTATTGGACTTTCCTTCTTCTAATTTCTAATCAAGCAGAAGCCTTTTTACAAAGAAAAAAAAATGTTGGGAGGAGGAGAAACACTGCTTCAAGAAACTATTTAATGTTAGGTCATCTGTGGCAGCATTGATTCTACTCAAAGTTCTGCAAAAGATGGACACAAACACAAAATAATTTTAATTACTTAAAATATTGCTTGCTCTGATAGAATTGTTTTCTTCAGATGGGACAGGATCTAGTTTTGAACAAGTGTTTGAAGTCAGCTATCCAGGTGTCTGCTTCTTCAACTTTTGTAACACTCGTGTGGGTAATTAACAGCCTAACCCAAACCCAACTGAAGTCGGTGGGTGTGTTTTAAAGGACTCAGTTTAGTCCTAAAAAAGAGGCACTACATTTGTAAATGGTACTCATAGTGTTATTCAGATATATTAAGTAAGATTCTGTGGCCTGATTTAAAAAAAAAAAAAACAAAACAGAGCAAAACCAAACAACCTGTTTTAAAAAGCAGCATATAATGAATCCCCTAGATGCATTTCTAAATATGTAAATTCTGTTAAAATCACATTTAGATCTATGTTCCCTTAGTCAACCACTTCCTCACGATATGTGCTCTGCTAATCAATATCCAAACAGAAAGAAATTGAACTTGCAAATGATGAGGCACTCCTTGGGTTTCTCCACTTACTCCCTAAAGCTTCCTGTCAGATACAGTAGACAAATCTTCACATCTAAATAATTCATCTGCAAATGGTGGGAACAAGAGGAGGAAAAAAAAAAGCAAAAGTTGTTCCATGCTAAAATACAATAATGCATTAAAATTAATCAATTTCCTCCTGCTGGGGAACAATCATTTAGAAAACATTTTAATTACCAAAACTGAATAATGGGATCAGTATTTTTGAGAAGGTTGGATTCGCCCTACTGAGCACTGGAGAATCCTCTTCACAGGAGCCCATAAAAACATTGCTGTTTTCACGTTGCTACTTTCAATCATAATACTTCTGGGGAGAAAACTGATTTTTTCACAGCAGCTTTTAAGGAAAATGTCGAGTGGACAGCAGGCCTGTGTTAACTCTTCTGTGCCCAGAGCACAGTTTTGCATGCACTCTAGTATTTCTTTTTCTTTTTTTCTTTCAGATGAGAATTTATTGTGCATTACTTAACACCTATCTGAAGTCAAATTTTCAAGCCAAAGTGTTTGGCTGCAACAACAGACAATGTTGTAATGTAATGTTGTAAAAATAGCATTCTTGTGTCCATATTCAGCCTAGCAATGAATAGAAACTTGCAGAAATAAGACAGCCCGATCCATTGTATTGGCTAGAAGTGGAGAATGTCCATGGCTATTGCATTAGGCATAATGATTTTGACTTTCAGAATTTGCCACGGAAAGGCCTCTCTTTCCCTTTTTGATGCATAAGGGTCTTGGTCTCCAGCTCTGGTTTCATGGGCATTTGTCAGAGATCTGAATGTTAATCAGAGACATGACTCACTAATTGTAGAACATATGGTGACCCCCAAGGAATAGCCACTACCTGTCCATCTGGGAAAGTTGTAGGAGACTGTAATAAAAAAATGTGTTCGTAGCAGAAGTTTCTTTGCATGTATGGGATATATTTTAGTACGAAACAGTTTATGTCACTTATATTTTTTTTCTCCTATTAAACTGTGGAAGCTTTGCTTTTTCATAAACATGGCACGGCAGGCACATAGTCATGTTTACTAATTAAGTTTCTGGTGGGTGATGGATAACCCTCATGCAAAGATGTGGCTGATACTGTTTAATATCTGAATCCTAACTGCAAACACCTCTCATAAGTCCTGCAACCGAACTGATGTAAAGGATCTCTTTAAGAATACATTTCACAGTGCTGACAGAAAATTTTGTATAGCATATGTTTTTACTGAGGCCAAGTGAGAAATGGTATTAGAGTATGTATTAGTCATGGGAGGGAAGCCATTGTTTTGCAAGGGTGTATTGTATCTTCTTTCGCAACACTGGACATTGGTCAGCAAAATACTGAAATGGCTACCTGGGTGCCTGCAGAAGATTTAGTCACATTAAACTTTAAAGATAAGCATACACTTAACTTTGCCGACGCTGTCCTGCATGAATTTCAGGAAAATTTACATTGACTGGGGTCTTCAGTGTGTGCTTAGAGTAAGCTTGTATCTCAATACTTTGCTGAATCAGGATATTAAGTTTGCAAAGAAAATTAAAATAGATTCACTGAGAATGATGTAAATCTTTATGTTCACAGTAGGGCACACAAGCAAAACTGAATATCCTAGTAATAAAAGTACCTTGTAACTTGTGGAATGAAGAAAGTTCCCAAAACGGTTATTACATGCCCTATTTTCTGTTTTGGATTATTGAAATAGAATTACTGAGAATTAAGTTGTATAAAAGGCATTTTCTTTTTTATTTTCATAATTATTCTGTCACCCACATAAAACTTTTTTCTGTCTTGAAATAGTCTTGGTTGGTACTGAAAATTGCTGTAAGATAAGTAAAACCAGTCTAATTGAGATTCATAAATCCACTTTTTAACAAGTACAATTAGGAATAGTTATTAGAGACCAGCTGGAAAGCATTAGGGATAAAAATTTACCATAGGAGGTTTTTTATGTGTTTGAAACATTGTTTGATACCAAAACCTAAATTAGATCACCAGAGAAATGAACCTGCTATTTAAAATCTAATTTGTACACAGAAAGTTAATTCTGAATATTCCTATTGATAAAAATTTTATTATTAGGTCTTGTTATACTGCCTGTTTTTAATGGAAGTCTGACTTTTACAATGCTTTTCCTATAATTAAAATATGAGAAGTAGCAACTTGATTATATCAAATGCATTTGTGTCCAGTGGCTGTGTAATAAACTTTGGTGCTAGTCAATTCTATTCTCTATTATGATTTTTGAAAGTAGAGAAGTTTATTGGGCCTAATTCCAACCCAATTAAATTCAAAGGAATTGTTCAGTTAGTGCATTTTGGATTAACATTTTAGGAACCTAAGCACAGATTTTCAAACATATTAGCACACAACTGGACACCTGGGGAGATAGGAAAGAAGTAATTCACTGAGACTATCTCCCACTAAGGAACTCTATACCAGAATGTAACAACATAGCAATGGCTGTGTTGGGTCAGACTGAAAATTCTTCTAGTCCAGTGTTGTCGCCAGCTGCAGCACCTAGCGGTGGCAAGCCTGAGCAATGTGTCCCTGAATATTCTCCTAGTTTAGTTTTCCTGGGCTCTTTCTACAGTTGGTGGCAGAGAACGAGAGGCTGCTTCGGGGACTGAATTGGGATGGAAGTCTGGCTTTGATACTGTGTGTAATCCTGCAGACCAGCCTTTTTGAACTGGAGTTTGCCTTTGTATTGCCTTGTTACTAGCATGACTTTCACAACCACTTCAGTGTCTAAAACACAAGGTTTTCAATTTCTGTGTTTTTTTTTTTTTTTTTAAAAAAAAGCTTTTGAGAAAATGTATTTATTAATATTTTATTTATATTTTTTATTATTGTACCAAGGAAGCCATTCTAACAATTAATTTGTAGTTGAGCTTTCACATTATTCCTGTTGCCATTCAGGTTTGTTTTTTTTTGGAAGTCTGTTGCAACAAAGAGAGAATGCTTTTAACATAATTGAACTGAGTGTCTTAAAACAGCATCTCATCAGTCAACTTTGAATTTTTTTCTTCTTATTTGTGGTTAATTGTATTTCCCTCCTGGAAAATTGGACAAATCAATGTAAATGAAAGAAGTTTATTATTATTTTTTTGGGATAAATTGGTAAACACTGTTAGCCATAATAAGCCATCTGTGAACAATACAAATCAAGGATGTAAAGTCACTGCAGTCAAATGTTTTACACCATTGATAAATCTGACACATTTATTACTCATCTAATTAAATTGTGCACACAGAGCAGGCAGGAACCTAAGAATGTATGCAGATGTCAAATGGGTATTTAGTACACTTCTGATTAAGATCAGCTAGTTTACATCACACTGTGTTGATTTATGATCAAACAAAACATGTTCAATAGAAAAGAAAATGATTGAGCCAAATATTGTTCTGTGTAAGGTTGAGTAAAGTCAGTGGTTTTACTGGGATTGTATGGGTGAAAATAGCAGGAAAAGAGGTCAGGAGTGGTCAGGTGTTGTTCTGCAGCACTTGTTTGGCTAGCAGACAGCACTTGTTTGGCTAGCAGATGCTTGCGCTGGAGCGAACTGGCCCACAGGCAAGTGAGGCCGTATCCGTGGGATACCCTACAGCAATTCCCCAGGGAGTCAGTAGACTGGGTCAGCCCTTGCTTGACAGAATGGAATGGCGTGTGGTATTGGTATGGTCAGGTTAGAGTGCCCCAGTACTTGGGAGAGTAGAGATCAGTAAGACCCCAGGGAAGCTGGTGAGGAAGGCCAAACTGTACATGAATCATGTGACGCTTTATGTTTAAATAATCTTTGTAACAACATGCCTATGGAGGTAGACAGTAGAACTTTTTCAGTTTCCGTCTTATTTGCACAAAACCCGATCCCCACTGCCTCTTTTGTTCATCTGCTTTTCACATACCTGCAACAACAATCAGTTACTTAGCGGGTAGGAATTAGGCTTTCTTGTTTTTGTCAGTTCACTTCTACAGCCTTTTTCATTGTGAATTATAAGCAAAGGGAAAGAGCATCTCTGTCTCCTCTTTGAAGAGCACAAGGCAATTGGTTCCAGTGTCGCTCCCCTCTGGATTGCAGCAAAGGGAGGGAAAGTTGGATATTCTTTAGCTGGCTTTTGTCTATCTGCAGGTGTAGATCAGGTAAAGCCTTAGGCTGAGTGACATACAATTCATGAGGAAGAAGAGTGCAGGACAGCAAAGAACTTGTTTATCAATTTTTTTTCCGCTTAACTTTATGAATTGGGTTACCACCTAGGAAAGTGGTTTTATTTGTTATATAATCAAACTGGTTTCTACTCAGACCAGAGCCATTTATTTGAGGCAATTAATTACCATTTGTTACTCCTTCCAAATTTACTTTTTAAAGAATTGCATTGCCAGGGGCATTCTATTTTTGGCAAGACTAACGTCGTGCCAAGGTTGGGGTACACACATCCATATATGTCAAATCCTTGCAGTAGCCTACATGATTCCTGGTGGAATCCTGTGAAGGCGATTAGCGCAAGGATAAATACCAGGGAAAACCTGTGCTTGCCAATGATGGAAAACATAGATGCAAGACTTTGCTCATCCAGCTTATAGCTGGCTGGAACTCCAGAAACTGGAATTGTGAATGTAGAGATTTTCCAATTCCCAGCCCTTAATTTTCTGTGATTTATGGCACTGACTGAGTCAGAAGAGAGTTTTAGAGACCTGCAGCTGAGACTGTTGAGGGCTTGTAACACGATAACTGGCATTTGGAATTCTACCCCAAACCAACCAACAGTCAGTGGCATACAAAGGCATTTGCTGCTCTCGGTCCACTCCGTGTATAAACGGGCAGATACAAGATGCTTTAGAAGGATCTTTTAGCTCTGCATCAATCAGAGCAATAGGCCAGAAAATAGAATGTGTACGATTTAGATGACTGTGATCAGTGTTTAAGAAGAATAATGACAGATTTCAGAACATTTGGAGAGAAAAGCAATTGTTTCTGGTGACTGTGTTTTGTTTACTACATCCAGGACTATTAGGGAATCTAGTAGGATTTCAGGCCTTTTGGTTACTTTGAGCTGTGACTTCTTGAGAGTGTACGGGTCTGTGTGGTTTACTGGACTCTATCTATAATAATAGTCTTCCTTTCTGGCCTTGTGGCCACTGAAAAACAGATTGCTGATAAGAAGTTGATAATACTTTAGTTTATACTAGTATGTTCTTTAAGAGCTAAAAAGCTGATGTAATTCAACAGAGACACCATTAACTTTAGCAAATTTAAACCACTACTGTAAGAGAGCATGAAACTCATCCTGTGATTTGATTTTGCTGCTATATTCTCAGTCTGGTTAGGAGATAACTCGATAACATTTTCCAGTCAGCTTGAAATTAAATGCAAAATCTTTGGTCAACTGAATAACTTCTAACTTTCAAAAAGCAAGAAATATTCTCCCCTGAATGTCCTGTGCCTGGAGGAAATTTTGTGCATCATACAAGGGCCATGTTTTGGGCCACTGGTAAAAGAACGTATATGATTTTGTGTCAGAAATACACTATTTTTAATCTGAAACTCTGAGAGTATCTGTCTTAATTCACTTCCTCACAGAAGCTTGCAAAGCATTTTAAGTGTTTGTAATTTTTTTGCTTGGATTTTAGTCTCCTTTTTATATGAATTCATAGTCTATTACTGGAAGTTTGTCAAAAGAAGTTGTACATATTCCTATATCGTGTCTCCAGGTCCTCCTCGTCCCAGTGCTATGGCACCCTGTGTCCCACACACCCTGTGCCCCGCCCCAGACATTACAGTGTTTTTCACATGATGTAAATCGTATGTGCTCATCTAGATTTTATCCTGGTCTACTTACTTTGAGAATTTTTATTGCTTCACTGACTTGCAGTGATGCACAGGAAGTTAACATTTTGGGCAAAAAGTAAGGAAGGCTTCACTGAAATGAAGACGTGTTACATGTGTTTTACCATTTTTGAGAAGACAGAAGCTTACCTTCCTGTTGTTTTCTAGTAATATGACTCCGGCTTTAAGCAAGTCCTGCTCTGTATATCTGACAGCAGGTTTTGTAACTAAGTAGTGGCACACATAATTGTATGTACCTTGTTTCCCCACTTTTTACCTGTCAGGCTTTGTCAGTCTCTTTCTTGACTTGGGAATGACTTTCTTCTCAAATTTCTCCTTGCTGTTTGAACCCACTCTCAGCAACATTTCAATAATGTTGTGAGACCAGTATTTTAATTTGGTTTGCATTATGTGAATGTCAGGCACTTTTACTATGTAGCCATTTAAATGATGAGATTAGAGCCCCCCCTCAATGCTAGTACCCTTGTTCTTTCGCTTGAACGATTGAAATGCCTGTAAACCAGTACTAGGGTGAAGGAAACAAAGGCAGGCATTAATACATCTGCTGTATTTATGAACTGGTTAGAACTGTGGTTTATTGACCATTCAAATTGCTTTTGGTGTAAGATTTCAGGTGGAAACATTTCATTACTGAAGATCTTGCTCTTCTTTGGAGGTTTGTTTTTTTTTTTTTTTCCTGACACTGCTTTCATTTTATTATAAACTTTATCTGAATAATCAAATTCAGCCCAGTATAAGACATAAGGTCTCTTCTTGCTGTGGCTAAGTTTACATGCATAATTCCTTTTAATGCATCAGTACATCAAGAAGAAAATATATCACTTGATGCTCTCAAAACCTCAACTTGAATATTAAAAAATACATTCCTGGAGCAGGTGTACATGTATGTAACCCTTGTCAGAACATGGAAAAGCATATTTTTGAGCAATTTAAAATATATTAGTCAAACCATATTTAACTTGTGTACTTGCTGGCTTCATTAACCCTTGTGTTTTTAGGAAACAACTGACAAGATGAGCACATAAGATTTACATCATTTATATCTTCTTTTGAAAACGAGGACATACTTTGTAGGGATAATTCACAGTGACCAATCATCTTTGACCAATTGTCTGAAACCTTGGAATACTTTAAATGATGCTGTCCTGGTCATCAGTAAGAACAATTTCATACTGAAATCCTCCGTTATGTGAGAGAGATCTTTAGGAAGATTACACTCATGTATAGTTCTTCATGTAATTAGAAGGACTGTTCTCAGGTCTGTGAGCATGGGAGTTTAGGGAGTAAATAGGAGATAAGTACACACACATATATAAAAGTTCTGTGTGTGCATGTGTGTGTGTGTATATATTTATACATATAAATGTGAATATTCAATAAATTTTATTTCCTGGGATTTTGATTCCATAGGCATTTCTTTCATGTGGTTAAAGAAAGGCCATTTTTTTTCTATATTGCTGACAAAAGTGTTCATAGTAGGGATATATTTAGATAGGTATATCAGGTGGTACAGCATACATGACAGCAATTGGAATATCATCAGCTTCTTTTATGTCTTAGGGTCAGTATTCAGTTTATTAAAAAGTTAATGGGAGTTGTAGGATTAATGTAAATTCATGTCTTTCTCTAAGCACACAGCAGAATTAAAAAAACCCAAACTACACCAATACCTAAAAGTACCTATCTAAATAAAGTTATAACCACTACATGAGACCTTACAATAAAATTTGTAAATACCAAACCATTTTCAGAAGATGTAGAAAAAGGACACTGAAATTGGAGATAGGAAAAGGGAATGAAAATAGTATAGAACATATATATTATTAATTAGTATGGGAAGCTTTATGGAGGGCATAATAATCTAGAAAACAAAAATGACATTGGTTTTAGATGTGGTTAAGCTGCCTGATACAGAATATTTGTAGATTTTCTACTTCATACTGCTTACTAATTATGGAAATAGGATGTATATTCTATGTCAACTCCTTGTGTGTATTACAGGTAAGGATCACGCCATTTATTTGAGGAGAACATGTCTTGAGTACGGGCAGAAAAAAATTAATGAAGACTATCACAGGGAAGCTAATCATAGTTGCAGAGAAAGCTATAAATTAATTACTTGAGCTGGTTCTGATCATACAATAAAAGGAATCACTAGAGGGGATAATTGCAGCAGCTCATTCCAGTCAAAACTGCGTTCATATATATTCCTCATACTGACCTCTAAGTTTGTGACTTAGACATGAGATTGTGAATGGCAATAATACCTTCCAGATAGAAGATGTTTGTGATGTTTGCTCTTTAAAGATACTAGCTGAGTGTAATACTTTTTTTTTTTAACACCAAAGAAAATAATTAACATCACTCATAGATACAAATCAGTTTATGCAAGTACATTTGCACCTTATTTTGTATTTCACTTGTAAACCACATGCTCATTTACTCTGAGCTCTAAACGGATTGAATAAGACAAAGTTTGGGCAAGTGGTTTATTTATTTATTTATTTTAAACTTTTGTGTCTAGCATTTGGAAATCATAACACGTTCTACATACACAAAGTTATACCGGAATATGCATATCAAATACAAACTTGGGTTGTGAAACTTGCGAAATCAGGTGCAAACCCAGTAATTGAAATGGCTAGTGCTGGGATATGGTAAGAATATACTAGGTTTTGAAGACCTTTTTAACATCTGTGTCAGGAATTGGTGACCTTTGCAGTGTGCTTTTCTCAAGCATCAGAGTCTTGTTACAAAGGTAAATTTGCCCATGACAGCTTTGATAAAAAATTTTGTATCAAAGTGAGAATATTTCTGAAATTTATATCAGAGCTGTGCAGTGATCTTGAAAATGTTTATTTTGTTACCAACAGCTACTTCTTTGAAGTTGCTACTTGCATTATGTTAATATCTAAAACATTCTTGAACACCACACCTAGTAAGGTTTTGCGGAGAGAGCCCTCAAGCATTTATATGAAGAATGTCGTACCCAGTGTTGTACAGCCATAGGTCAGAATAACACTTTATGGAGCATTTTATATTCAGCTGATGGGCTTACATTATTCTGAATGAGGGAAAGGTGCCTCCTCTGATGGTAATCACTGTAAAATGTTTGGTACTTACTAAGAAGGCCGAGTGGGCACTGCCTGGTTAAGTCAGATCTTTGCTTCTCCTGCTCTTGATGGAATGTCATTCAATATCAGATCTTTATTCAGTTCACTGCACAACAAAGACTGCACTATGTTGTTTCAAAGCATCTTTTTTTCCTGGGGCAAATGTACCACATTCTGTAGAATTGGCAAAAGCTCCTGTTTTGTCCACCTCTCTAGCTAGCAGGCGTTACTCATCCTACCCTCTGCTGGTTTCCAGTCTGTCAAAGATATACCATTGTTCTATTTATTTTTACACTAGAAGCCACCTCAAAATGCCTTTGAGAACAAAAGAATAGCCAAAGCAGTGTGGATATGGTGTAGCAGGCTGGACGTGATATGAATCTCTGAGACTGGGATGAGGCTTCAGATAGGATGTCCCATGAGGGTTTTTTATCTTGAAACAAGTATAGAAGAAATGGGTTTACGGAATCTTCATTTACATTGAGGCAAAACTTGCATTGAGGTAGCAGCTCAGAGAAAGGAGTGTAACTGAGAGAAATCAGAGAGGAAAGTGAGTTGGTGATTTTTTTGTTTTATCTCCTTCAGCAGATGTTCTCAGTCTCATTCTCCACTCCAAAATGGGAAATACTGAGTCACTCCCAGATTAGTCCATACAGATTCTAAGGAGGGTCCAGGCTGGGTGACTAAAACAGGAGTATGAACCCTGAACGAGGGGACTCTCCTGGGGTGGATTTTTGGCAATAGTTTGCAATTTGTAGGTCTATAGGAAATCACTTTAATATCTGTTTATTTAGACCCAGAAATCCCATTGATTTCAATGGGAAAAGAGTGTTGTAAGTTAAGTGAACTCCTGAACTGAACTCTGATGGATACAGCATCTAACTTTAGAGAGACCTTTGCAAGCTGAGCCATCTGAAATGCATGTAGAAATCCCAAGGCCACAGAGAACATTTGCAAAAGATGTAGCTTTAAAATCACAATATCTCAATCTTAACCGAATGATGGCAACTGCATCATCAAGCTGCTACCTGAAGTTTGTTTATCCTTTGTTTCACACACGATATCCAAAAAACAGGTACTCAGGATCTGATCTACCCTTGGTTTGACTGAGTACGATATGATAAAAAGCAGCTTTCTGCAAAATCTCTCTATCTCTTTATGTTGAAAGGACATTAATTTATGACTTCGCATTCCTCTTATTTCAACATTTCCCTGCTTTGTGTCTTGTACGCTGGAAGGAACTGGAGAGCTCCACTACATTGCTCCATACTCCCAGCCTTGAGGTATAAACTCTCCAGACCTCTCTAGCAGTGAACACTGGAGCCCCTGCTGAGAAAGGGAGCAGGTTCTGACTGAGAGAGTTCTTGGACATTAAAGAAATTAATACTGAAATTATGCACCAAATACTGAGCTAAGTGATAAATAGACCAAAACCTTCCTATTCCATGCCTGATAACAGTTTTAACGATCAGAATATAATGGAAACTCTGCGATATGTTTATTAATATCTTTCCCATAATTAATTCTCTTTAAAATATTACTTCTTCCTTTTTTCAGGACTGCTCTTTGTGGATGACCTTGTCTTTCTCCTTTTCAACTTTGCCCATACACGTCACTTCTAACTTTCCGCTGTATAGCTATAAATCCTCAGCACTACTTGCAGACAAGAACAGATGATTCAGTACTATCTAGTGCATTAATGTACAACCAAGCAGAACTTAAAAGACAAAGGAAGCCTTGTTGATTGTGTCATCCAAAGGCATGAGGCAGGAAGTTGAGAGACAATACTGGGCATTTACTTCACAAATGAACAACTTTTGATCTTGAAAATCTTTATATGTTTGCTTTCATAGAATTCTTACTGGACTTTTCTGGCCGTCACGCTCAGTATCCAGTACATCTTTTTTATATATTCCCTGTTTAGAAAGCTTAGGAAGCCTTCATGGAAGATTTGGAAGAACTTTGGTGAATCCTGTACACCATGAATTTGCTACTTTTTCAGCTAGTGTTTTAAGCTGAAGTTAGGGAGAATGTATGTTCTTCTTTTATGTGGTTTATGGTGTCACCTTCAAACCATCTCTAACTAGGCAGTGGAAAAAGATCAAAAAGTTTGCCAGGTACAGAACTTTTTTCTCACCCAATTTATTTTTGCATTTATTGATGATGATTTATGCTGTAAAATGTCCTCATTTGCACCTTGGAATACTGCTCTCCCTTCTCAAGCTCTTCATTAAAAGAAAAATCTCTAAGAGAAGTTTTCAAATTTATAAGTGGAGGAAAGCCTGAGACTTGTGTGGGGAATATCATTGGCTCAAGTTCATACAGTAAAATCAGCATCAAGTGACAAATAGGACCACTTGGATTCCCTAGAATCAGTTCAGGTCACTAGTTTATTAAAATATTGCTTTAAAAAATAAGCATGATATTTTTTTCCTTCAGTTCTTTGCACAATGATAGTTTATGTTTTATTGGGAACATCCAGCTGCAATGAAAGCATCTGCTTTTATTGTATGTTCCTGGCATAAAAATATGTTGTCAAAGCTATATTGATCTAACTGCACAAGCTAGTTTAACAATACAGTGTAATTTAATTCCTTTTGATAGTTTGGTCTTTCTTGACTTGCTATACTATCTTCAGAGAATCAGTCTTTGTGCCTGAGCCTGATTAGTGTTGTAATTCTTATATTCGCATATGCATTTTATAATTTAAAGTTCAGATACCTGTTAGAGAAACTGTACAAAATCTTTACATTCCCACTCCTTCCTACAGATTGGACAGAACCTTAACATCTTTTACATCCTTACTTAAAATCGTTACTTACTTTCCACGTCCTTCCAACCAACTGCCGCCTGTCACTAGCCAGGCTGGTAGCCAGCCGTGCGTGCGTGAGTAGTTTCACAGTATTATCAGGGGTCAAACATTTGTCTTTATTGCAGCACAGGACAATGACCATGGTGGTGGTGCTTATTACTGTTGTATCTCACAGTGAGGCACTGAGTCCTACCCAGAATGACTTGCAATGTCAATAGTTAGCAATGACAGCTTCAGGAAACATGGGGATTTCGGGCTGCGTATTTGAAGTGATAGAGTTCATGCCAGAGCGGTGTATCTGCAAAGCAACTTTGCAGTCCATTCGTTAAACTTTGTTTGGCTTTTTTCTCGTACTCATGTCCATGTAACTAATGGTTGCTGTTTCCTTTTTAAGAGAGCAGACTTAGTTAAAAAAAAGCAAGCTAAGATCAATGCATAGTTTTAGGTGTAACAACATCCTGGCCTAAATGGTATTTTTGTCCCCTGACACAGCACTTGCTTCCTTTATTTCATTTCCTCTGAATATTATATCATAACAAATGTGATGCTTCTTGCAGCGTGCTTTAATGTGGAAATCCCAGTGTTAAGGATCAATGAAGTTAATTAGTAGTGATTAATGAGAGAACGTTAATTGCTAGACTAGCCATTAGAATTGCAAGCAGTCACAAAGCTGTCAGAGGCATAACTGTTCAGCCTGCAAAGTCAATTTGGATTGTTTGTTGCAGTGTATGCAGTTTGGTTAGTTTTATCATAATACTAATTAAATACCTTGAAATAGAAACTATTAATGAAGGATGTAAGTTATACATCACCATATCTGCAAAAATATTTCAATGTATCTCTTCAGTTTGCTGCGTTAACACATTGTCCCACTCTGTTAATGGCGGGTCAGTCTGGATGCAGCACAGTTGACTTCATTAGAATTATTTGAATTTACCACAGTGTGACTGAAATAAAAAACCTGCCAGTTGTGATTTATTTGCTGACTTGCTATGCCTCAGATTCTTCCTACTGTTCACTGAGTAACTCTACGTAGTAAACATTCTATGTGTGAAAGTGATTTATTTTTTCCCAAGTACCATGAAGTAATGAGGCAGATCTGTGCACTTATTTGTATACGTGGGTAGATGAGCAACTGCTATTTATTTTTTCATTATCATTTTGTGTATCTACATAACTTTGGTGATGTACTGGGCTTCTTTCAAACAGTGTGACTGTAGCAAAGTTTGATAATGTTGCAGAGCTTTAAAATGCAACCCTTCCCTTTCATTATGTCATGAAAGAAGAAAAATGCACAATTCCAAAGAAAACCCTTTTCTTTTTGCATGACATAACCCCTTTCGTATTTGAAAGTGTAGTGCCAGAAGTTGAATTGCTTGCTATTTAATCTTTACTAGAAGCAGCACAATTTAGCCTTTGGCTCTCTTTAGGAGGGTAGGAATTGGAGAACAGAAACAAACAAAAATACATGAATGTCTTTCTAGTACAGATAGCTATTAATGGACTCCAACTCAGGCCAAGCTTTTACTCAATAGCACAGCAGTTTTTTATATACCAACAGAGGGCTTTTGGTCTTTGTGGCATTACTCTTTCCTGCTTTTAAACAAAAAAGAAATAAAGCTTGTGTTCAGTTGATGAAATGTAAACTGCCTTTCTTTAAAAGGAAAACTCTTGCCCTCACAGTGGGTTGCGCAGTTAAGCTTTCCAAACTGAGTAGAGGTTACCAAATTTTATTTTAAGAATCTGAAAAATTATCAAATATTCTGAAGATTCTGTTTAATACTTTTTTTTTCCCTTGTATCTATAGTTAAAACTCTTGCCTGATATTTTTCAGCCAATATATTTTGAGTAGAAGGACATATTTATACTCTGTAAATGAAACCTTACGATGTCAGCAATTGGGATGGGTGGCCTGATGACTCAGATCTAGAATTAAGTATTTGTTTGTGAAGAGCCTAGCTCAATGCCATCGAGTCACAGCTGGAGCATGTAAATACTAATGCAAAAATTATAACTTACTCTTGTGGCCTAAATTATTTGGCAAAGTATCTGAAAATTAAGAAATCAACATGCTTCAATAATTTGCTGGTTTTAAAAATCTTTCTAGCTAATGCATGTGTCAAAACTCCCACCTCACAGGAGAAGAGCTGTCCTTCCCACAGTCTGGATAAGCAGTAAAATCCCTTGCCAGGTTTTCCCATCAGGCTGAAAAAAATAAGAGAAGATTATGAGCTGAGATTTCAGAGATCTCTCATCAGCTTCCCTTTCCTTTTTTAAAAAAGATAATAAAGGAGAAAGTTAAATATAAAATACATTCACGTAATACTAAGACCAAAGAAAATAAGGATCGGGAAATAAAAAAGTTAAACTACTTTGTGTACTTGCACAATGAAGTGTCATGCTATCAGACTGATCGTTTGAAATATGTATTTCCTTGAAACAGAAAATTTGCAAATAAGAATATTTCTCTTGCAAGAGGACATATTGAAAGTGTTGTAAAAAATCTTTTCTTCGTCATGGCTTGTTGCAAAGATAAACACTTCCTATTTTTCAGGCTTCGAAGTTTTGAAGTAGAGGCTTTGAAAATGCCAGTATTAACACTTCCCTAAATACCTGTGATACTTTCTAATACAGGTAGTACTCTCCTAAATCACTTGGAGACTTCTGAAAGTAATACAAAAGATATTAAAAAAAAAAGGCATTATTTTTACAAACATTGCTTTGCTTTGTTTAAAAAGAAATAAAATAGAGGCTTATCTGAAAATCTTAAATTAAAAACTTAGCAAATAGGACATTGTATTTACAGAAGTTCCATCTACCTGGAAAATTGAAACATGAGAATGATCTTTCTGTTCCAGTTTTTAGATCAGACCAGCCATTCTGATATTTGGATCAACCAGCTTCTACTGCCAAATAGCTTTTAAACATCTAGTTTTTCCCTTAAATTTCACATAATCTCTAAATGTGTTGATTTTTAAGTTCTGATTTTTTTCGGTTGCCAAGTAAAATATTCCTGAAATGTTTGTTAGCTCAAAGCTGCTGCTTTTCTTTTCTTTTTTTTCCTTTTTTTTTTTTTTTTTAAATTCCTACCCCTACATTAATCTCAAAGATTT
Source organism: Strix aluco (assembly GCF_031877795.1). NCBI lineage: Eukaryota > Metazoa > Chordata > Aves > Strigiformes > Strigidae > Strix > Strix aluco. The sequence goes on from NC_133942.1 coordinate 13,664,972, forward strand.
TTCTCTGTTCTGGAAATTACATAAACTCTTAGGCTGGTTTCATGTCAGTGGTTCATTCAAAGGTTGCAGTGGGACTAGCATGCTCATATGAGCATAGAGGTGTAAGCCAAGTGTTGCTGTGTCTACATGCCAAGGTCAGCTGCGCTTGGTTCGTGGGCAGAAGGTGAGTACAGGCTTAGTTTTTGCGTATGGAGTTTTCTCCTTTCAGCTGTGAGCTGTGACATCTCTCTGGCTGATGAAGGATGGCAGTTTTGCTTTTGTGAACCTCCTGTTTCTATCTGGCCTGAGTAGCAAGAGTTTTAAGGATTTCCTCAACTGGGATCTTTTTCTTAGCACTTTACTCTTTAACATGGCTTGTACAGGAAAAATTGCAATAATTTATAAGTGTTTAGCGCTTTCTGACTGTTAAAAATCTAAGTAAGTTAATTCTCACTTCAAGTATCCTCAGCCAGAAAATTGTGCTTAAAGTTGCGGTTCAGAGTGATTTGGAAAATACAAACATCAGCAGTGTTCAGCTGAAGGCCATGATTCCCTATAATAGCCAGGTAGTTCTAATTCCTGCTCAGAGAATTGGAAAGAACTTCACACACAACTGGAAGTAAAGTAACTGAGCTAAGCCTGGAAAATGCACTAGACACATTGGTCCACAAATCAGTCCTGCTAGCTAAGGGTAATGGAAAGAGATACTGAAGGACATCTCTGAAGGGATCAGAAAGTGATTTAGTTGGGGGACAAACTTAACAGTACATCTAGAGTAGCAGCCTTAATTACTAATATCGTTTCTCTTAACTATTTAGTGCCTAGAACACATCATAGATCCTCATCTAGGCAAAAAGGAAGGAATGGAAAAAAGATTAATGATATTCTTTGTGGATGCTGCTTTGTATACAGATATTGATATAGCCAGTAGAGGTGGAAAGATCACCAAAAGGTCATCTCATCCATCCTTCTGACTGGATGTAAATAAGCCATTTATGATGGATGTTACAGAGTCACAGAATAGTTGAGGTTGAAAGGGTCCTCATGAGATCATCTAGTTCAACCCCCTCCCAGGGTTGCTCATCTGGAGCAGGTTGCTCGGGAGCTTGTCTAGTTGGGTTTTGATGGAGACTTCATGCTGGGATGCCGAGAGAGTGTCAAAAGCCTTACTAAAGTTGGGATAAACACCAGCCATTGTTCTCCTCTCATCCAGTAAGCCAGTCATCTATCTCATCATGGAATGCTATCAGGTTGATTAAGCATGATTTCCCCTTCATAAATCCATGCTGACTACTCCAAATCACCTTCTTGTTTTTCATATGTTTGGAAGTAGTTTCCAGGATTATTTGTTCCATCACCTTTCCAGGGAGATGTTGTGTACTTTGTTCATGGTTGCCTGTGACTTCCCTGTGTGCAGATGCCCTGGATATTCATGAAGAATGGGACAAAGTACCTCTCCCTTACACGCCAAATAGGCCAGTCAGCATGACTGAGATTGCAAATCCCCTTCCAATCTCTTGTAATTTTCTAGTATGGATTGTGACAAACTATTGCCTGGTTAAGGCAAGGTGGCAAAAAAGGAAGTACTACTCTCTGATGGGTGATCTGGTCTTTGCATTACTCCTATCAAAGTGTACTTGTATTTTCCTTTTAAACTTGGCTGGAGACAAAAAACTGTAACTATTTGCTGGTTCCTCCCACATTATGAGTCTAAAAGACTGTAAAAAAATTGGTCTGGAGGAATTGTTTTTAATACGTGTGTATTTTAATAAGAGAATTTAATGTCAAGTTGCAGTGCTGAGCACACATGGCACATGAAGCAACATCAGTGCCGGAAGGGAAGAATCCTTCACAAACATATTCTGCATTGAATGACATGGGGAATGTTCTTTGCCGATGGGTGTGTCCATCCTCCAGGCATTGCAAGTGAGTGACTTTTGATCCTTGGTGCATTAGACCTTGTCTGAACCTGTTCTATAAGTATTATAACAAATTAATTTAAGTAGACATTTTTAAACCAATCAATTTTGATGTAATTATCATGTTGGTGTTCATTACTCAGCAGACAGAACAATGAATCTCAAACAGCTTTTGTTTTATTTAAATCAAATGCCAATATCTTAAAATAGATTCTCTGGGCAGCAAAAAGATTATCTCTGTGGTTTACTTCTGCATGAGAATTATCTTGGGGCAAGCTTGCTTCAGTTCTTTCCAGGTTGTAAATGCACCCTACTCAATAGTGGCTGTGACAGCAAGGAGGGAGCCAGGGGGACCCTGCTAGAGCACTGGCCAGATATAAGAAGTGGCATGAACTTCTCCCTCTTCCTCCTGAAGACAAAATCTATCTTCTTTGGTTCTTGAGACCCAGGTCTCTTGCTAATACTACCATAAGCTTGTTTTGAGGAGGATGATCACTATAGTAGCCACACATGCACTGCATTAAAGGACCAAGAAAAATGTATGGATTCAATTAAAACACCTCTATGTCTTGTGTCTAGGAACACAGTATGAAAAGTTAAATTGCCAACTTTAGGGTCTGGAGCAAATCTTTGTTTTGGACGTACTTTGGGTTTAGGCTTGTAGTAAAATTAGCATGTGAACTGCCACACAGATCTCACGGAACAGAGACTGCAAATTTGTGACCTAACTTTGGACTCTGGCTCATGAAGAATTACTTGGAGCACATCTCTGCAGTGGCTGAAATGCAGATTTACTGCAGCTCCTGTCTGCATCTTGTCCTGCAAAATGAATCCATCAGTGGGGCCTTATTTCCTCTGCAATTCTTTGGCCTTTTCCTATACATGGAGGGAATGTGAAATTTCTGTTATAGCATCGACCACTGGAGAGAACAGCATCCTTATTTTTGTCTGGAATGTCTTAGGCAGAAAGACATGCATGTGTGCTCCATGTCTTAAGAGGAACAGCCTTAATGTACAGGTAGTGTGTTGCCTTTTGCATATTGCTTTCCCTTATGTATAAAAACTGCCTTGAAGACTTGACTAGTAGCCAGTTGGAATCAATGGGCAAATTTTCATTGATTTCAATGGGTTTTGGATAAAATCCCTAATATCTAGTGTTTTTCACCTCTAAGCATTGGAAACATGGGATGGTGCTGTGGAGAGGGCTTTCCAGTCCAATACCACAGTAAAAAAAAAGTTACCCTTTGATTAAATCTTGAAATGGGCATTATTAGTCTAATGTCTCCTCAATCGTTAATCCTCAACTGTCTTCTCAGCAATTTACTGTTAGTTCTGCTGTGTGTGTGACCGTTCTGTCTAATGGCAGTTAGCCAAACTTGTTAAGAAAAAGTTTCAGATTGTAAGTTACTCGGCAGTGAATTCTGCTGACACAAGTAGACAGTGTGAAAACATGTGAAAGACTAGGCTTTAGGTTGTTTTTTTCTCCTAAGACTGCAGAAGAAAACTACAATAGGATTTCCTAGTGCTCTGAGCTAAACTGGGTACTGTGGGTCCTGTGCTGATTGAGCTGCTGGCTAGAGTTCTTCCATCTGTCCCACTGGAAGCCTACCTAAAAGGAATGAAAGAAGCTATGAAGGAAAAAGGAAAGAAAATCAACCAAAGAGTAATAAAAGAAATTAGTGAAATCTGACATGAAATTTTTTTTCAAATCCCATGTAAAAGTCTATTCAATGATTTTTTATTAGGCATCTAATTAATAGTTTTATTTAGAAGATTAGCAAGTTGCAGTAGAGCTAGATTTTGAATAATTTAGGTTTAAAATATGATAGTTTATTTTGCTGGTCAGTAAAGGCAATGAAAAGAAAGCAGGCAACATGATTAGAATGGTAATTTTCCTGAGCCAAGTTACATGTTCCCCACACTCAGGATGGTTGAGTAGGGTACAGTCAGAGACCTAATTCCACTAATAAACTGTCAGCGGAGCTCATGCTGTGCAGGCTATTCAGGCATGCTGATGCCTTGATAAAGACCTCAGATAAGAGAACAGAATGAAGTAAGGAAGGATTAATTTCAGATTGTGACATTTTATTGGGGAAATAAAATTTATATTTTTACAGAAGAAAGTTATGTTCTTTTTGGTTTGTGTTTTTTTTCCCCGGATTTATGCTGAGCAAAGAGCATACGGTTGCATGGGTTAATGATGACCACAGCTTTATTCTTTCACTGGGTTGCACCTGAGACATGTGCTGTGTGATATCCCAGGACACTAAATTTTTTTCATGTGGTACCCTTACTATCCCTTCTTCATAGCAAACAGTTGTAAACAAGTCTCACTTTTCACAGTGGGCCATGTCCTATGAACTTTCCAGAACAGTGGTCTTGAATCTGGCATTTGTTGAGGCTCAGTTTGGACAAACAGCTTTAGAACAAAGTTGTCAGTACAGCTTCCATCAGCTGATTAATGTTTTCCACTTATTTCAGGCCTTGGAGAGACTTTCTTTCTAAATGTAGTTAAAGTAGTTGAGCACATTACTTCTCTTATCTCAAAGACACTGTCTTCATTGGGCAGAACTGGATGAAATAATACTCTTTAGCGTTAACTTAGTATTAACTCTACAGAAAGTTGGACAGCTTAGCTGGTGCTTTTAGGCAGCTTTAGTTTTGCAGTCAAGCAAGTAAAGACACTTACTGGTTCCGTATGTCTACCTGTATTTCAGCAATTAGACAGCGATTGGCAGTTAAGGAAGTCACAAAAACAACCCGTGCTGAGTGAAATTCTGCCTCTTCTTTTTTTCACAGTGTGAAATCGTTTTTCTAGAATGTGTCATTCCCACTGTGGAGACTCTGGTGAGGAGTCTTTCCACACCATGCTATATTAAGTGTTTGAATGTTCTTATACAGTTAGCTTAAAGCATATGCTAGACCGTCTTCAGCGATGGATAATACAAAATGTCTAAAAAGAGTCTTTTTCTTTAAGGCAGCTCCGAATCAGTAAGATTTTGTTTTGCCAACTGACTTAATGTTCAACTAGCATTTTTACAAAAATCACGCCACTTGCTTTAAGTGCCTGTTACCTGTCATGTCAAGTACCTCCTGGCCATTTATTTTCGACCTTTTCTTAGTAAAATGCACTTCCTTCACAGTTTGCTTAGTATTCTGCTTTTTCCTGTACAGTACTTCTCTGAATTACATGACATATTCCTTGAGGTAAAAAAGATGTCTGTCCATATAGATTTGAAAGGAGACAAGGTTGCACCCTAAACCTATAGAAGCTAAACAACATTATTATTAAATTACAGTGTCTCTGCCATGGAAATATAGATTTATGATAACACAACATTAAGTCTTCTGTAAAGTAACCTATTTAAATAGCTCACTTGTCTTGAACAATAATTATTGAAAGATTAGGCCCTTGGTTCATACATCATCTTTAATGTATTCTTATCTAAACTCTGCCATACTCTGAGAGATCAGGACATGGAGAATTTGAATTCAAGGTGCTCCCTAAACAAGGTTTGTAGGTATACCTGGGAATCATCACCGGCCTGTGTACCTGATTACACATGTGTTGTGTCAAGAGCTTTATAATAGTAGCAGAAGAGCAGAACTGGTATGCACGTGCATTTGTGCCAAAGAAAGAAAAGGACTATGCTCATCTTGACAAGAGTATGTGAGCATTATTTTGGATAGACAGTATAATCTTGGGCAGAACTGAAGTAGAAGGGTGCTGCTGTACTTTATATGGATGGCCAAAAAAGTAACTGAGAAGTTCACAAAAAAATAGAAAAAATATTCTTAATATTCAGGAGTCTGAAGAAACAAAGAAATATTTTGAGCAGATTTCAGAGGACAGGAGCTCTCCTAAAAAATATTAAAAATGTATGATTGAAAACTAGAATGTCAGATAACTAATCTGTTTACAGCAGGGTAGGAGCAAAGTCTTACAATGAAAACTAATGAGTCTGTGCTTACTGACAGTCCACGTGGTGTTTTGGAAAGCAAGTTCTACAGGACTGAGGGACCAGTGCTGTAATGCTTGATGGAGCAGAACAGTCCTGACACTCTGAAGGTACGTAGCGGAGATATGCATATACAAGAAAGGCTGATTCAGGTTCCTGGTTCATCCTTTGAAGGGCTACTGCCCTTTTTTCAGGACTATTTTAAAACACAGATTTTGCAAAGAGTGGTGAACAGAGTGACAAAATCGCACCACCAGGTAATCATTTATGGATCAGATAATGATTTTTCTCTTGTGCCATAATGACATTTCTCTACTCAAGGGAGCCCAGACACTTTTGTCAAATATTGCTGATACACCCAGTATGTCTGCCAATGTTGCCTTATTTATACGCAAGTGAAGGAGCTGGGTAAGAATTGTCTTCATTCAAAATAACTTGCGTGAAAGTTCCTTGGCACCTTTGCTGTCAGCAAAAATTATTTGAGCAGCAATGTACATTATGAAAGGAAGCAAATTAATATCTGCATTTTACTATTGTCAGGAGTTTCATGTTACAGACAAACAGTATTAAAAATCTATTTTTACATAATGATATTTTTAAGTACCAATTTTTCTATTTGTTTCTTTGGAAAGTGTTGTACAGCATTTGAAGCTGCTGCATGACTTAAGTGCTCAGATCCCAGAGGTTTTACAATTAAGGGAATCCTAACAGCTAAAATTTCATTTTGTAACATTACAGTTTTGATAATGATTTACAATGAAGTTTTAATCTTATCAACCACTAAAAAAGAATGCACCTTTTTATCCCAGAATGTTCTATATCTATATGCTACAGTTACAAAGTATGGCAAAGTTCGCTTATTTAGCTGTGAGCGTATATTTCCTTGCTGTATCTTAGAGTGCAATAATAAATGTAATTAAATTTTCGTCACTCAGTCAGACAAGCTTAACTAGAGCTTCATGCAACATGCTCTAGAATTTAGTTTTACCGATAAACTCAGTGTGTCACTGATGTCCAGAGAAGATCAATAGAATGGAAATTGCTTGCAGTTTCCCCTAAAGTGCTGCAATGTTTTATTGCTCTCACATTTTCACTCTATAGCCTTTTCTCTGCCAGAGAGGGCACATGTCCATGCCAAGCACACAGAGTACAAGGAAACCGGAAGATAATATATACACATCACGCACAGTCCATGTTCCTTTTCCTTTCTGTGTTTTCCATCCCACTCTGGTAAAGTACTGAGCTTCTTTATCTCCCCAGGGAGCAAGAATTTCTCTAAGGGTGTTCAGTGTCTGGAAGGTTTGGACCTTAAGTTTACAGGTATTGTTTAACCAATATTATTGAACCAGCAAAGTGGGTTTGAGTGTGTACATTCACATGTGCACATCTTCAAGAGGCTGTAATACCATCCCGATCCCTGCAATATATGACTGTAGCCTCGTGACTGCATACTGACACCTGCAGGGAACAAAGGGGTGTCCAGACATCTCCTTGTGCTGGTTGCTGGGAGAAGGTAGGTATAGAATTCAAGCATGTGAGAAATGGCCTTACACTGTTGGACTGGGGATATGATTTGTTGACTTGTCTGCTGGATTCAGAGTTTCTTTAAGATGGAACTTAGGGCCAAGAAGCCCAAGAAGGAAGCATGAAATGTGTCAGAATATTTGTGTGTATTTCTCACCTAGTAAGGATGCCAAGCTCACCCTGAAGCCAGTCTTTGGCACAAGCTTAACTAGTTGAATTCAGCAGAAGCAGCTAGCAGAAGGTTGTGCTACTGCAGAACGTACAGCAGACACTGCAGAGGAGTGGGTTGTAGTGGGCAGCAGCTAGCCACTTTTGGAATGTAGTCTCTTTTTGGTGTGATATTACTTGATTTCACATTAATGGGAGTTACTTGTATGCATCAAACACAGCCTAGACTTTACAAATTAGTTTGCTGTATCTCCAGCTTTCCCTCCCCCAGGTTATATTCCATATGCTGTGCAGTATTTTGTTTGATTTGTACCCACACAAACTCAGTGAAGCAGTCTCTGCAACGCTTAGGCCAACAGTGGTATGTTCATTTGCGGCTTGGTTTCTAGTCTAAAGCAAGTGGATCATATTTTCAATGTTGAGTCTCTCAGTATGTACACAGGATGCTAATGATTTAACACGAGGCAAGCTAAATGCAGTTTGAGTTGAGACAGGACTTACTATTTGACAGTTTTTCTCCACTGAAAGCTGCCCAGATGTGTACCTATTACTGTAGCAGTTACTGTTATTTTAACAGGGAAGCCTTCCACTACTGCTATCTAGTATTTAGGCTAAATTAATTTGAAGTTAGTCTAAGTCATTGCCAAGATTTGAGTTCACTGGAGTTTTTCCTAAACAGAGTGAAAATTAAGAAAAACGTACAGAAGTTTTTTTTTTCCTGAGGCCTGTATTTATCATTCATTTTGCCTTTGCTGTAGTTGAGAACCAAGCTCTTTCACCTACCAGCTGCAGTGACTTACTCAATGAGAAGACTCCTGAGCCTTCATCTATTCTTTATTTTCAATCTGACATTTAGATATTTCTCATTTGATACTGATAGACTTTGACTTCTCCTTCTAGGTAATGGAAATTGAATTGGGGGCATTATATAGGTATACACCCTTCTGTTCCTTCCAAATTGGGACCATCTCTCCTGTGGTATAGAGAATAGACTCAGGGCAGTGTAAGGAATGAGAGTCCCCCCTGGAACCTCTCCCTAGCGTGGGTCTTCACTGTGGTGATTTCCAGTCCTTATCTTGATTCATTGTGGAATAGCAGCACAGAGGAAAACTGCAATTCCTATGGCATATTGTGGGTCAAATTTATTTGGTACTTTCCAGAGACCAGGCTACATTTTTATGTTCTGTATTTCTCCCACTTCTTGTGATACTTATTCTTCAGCTTTTAAAAACTACTTTGGGAAATAAATTTGGTGTGCCCTATGTCCTGGTTGTAACAAGTTACATGGCCAGCTGCTAGGCCGGAATTTGAGAACCACCTGACAGAACACCCTTCCAGTGATGTGGAGTTAGCCTTACCAAAAAACCATTTTAAATATTAGAAAGAGATGGAAGTAGAGGATAAGAGACTGCCAACCAGCACTGTTTGCATTCTTTATGCTGACCAGTTTAAGAAAGCAGTGTTTACATTTTTTGTTCAAGAAGGAGGAAAAAATTTAATGAAATACTATGCGCACGCCGTCTCTCACTTTTTCTCAGTGTCTTGGAAAGAGTATGAAAAATGCATAAGTTGGACAATGATGTTTGACAGATTATCTCTTGTATCCCTTTGGAATGAAAAGATTTTGCAGTAGGGCTTTCTGATGTGTTATTTAGCTGAGTAGACAGACCTTGAGTCCTTTGGTTTCACACTTTGCAGGCTCTTTGAGTACAATTGAAGTACATGCTGTAGCAATGTCGTTCTCATATACATGGGAAAAAGCATTATCAGATAATTAGACTGTGTCATGGAGATGTAATAAAAATCCTTAGGAAATTAATTAATGCACATGTACAATAGCTACTTTAAACCACAACACTTTAGCCATTTAAAATTAGGTTCTTTTTAAATAGCAAAAGCAATTAGTCTGCTCTGACTGATTGCTTGCCAATTTTTTTAATGTAAGACTTTTTTGATTTATGGGAGTAAAAAAATTAAGAAGGGGAAGGGTAAAATTCCATCGTGGCTGTTCTTAGCAAGAAAAGTGTCAAGCTCAATAGCTGTTATTTTTATGCTGCAGTTATCTCTTGCTTCCTACAGTCCTGAGGTAAAGCTTTGAAACTTTTTATGCATTATCTTCACAAGTATTAGCTTACTGGCGCAATAATGTTTACTAATATCTGCTATGTTCAGATAGAAGAGTTGGATGGTATTTTTTATGTTAAATCTCTTCCTCCTAAAGGAAAGATTATTCGAACTGAAAAATCCATGTTCTTTTTGGTGGTGTCTTAGCTTTTGAAATAAAAACTCTCCTCTTAAGTCCCCAGTACCATAACTTTTATTTTAACAAAAATAAGCCAGAATATCAGCTGTGAAAGCAAAGCGGGAAATGCAGCATATCACTGAAACAGTCATGACCTTCAGAACTGAAATAGAATTTCTGCTTTTGGGCTGGATTCAGTGTAGCTGTCATGCCACATGCCTGACTCAAAATGGGTTCATTGGTTCTACTAAAGAGCTTGTACTTTGGCATGTATTTTAGTATCTAATTGAATCACAGCTCATGTTTGCAGTCAGGCAGTCTTTACAATGTTTTTTGTAGCTACAAATAAATATGAAAATTTCCTGGATCAGTTCCTGTCTCTCCAAAGGTAGGTGTTGTATTGAGATGTTGAGGAGCTGAAGAAAACTGTGGTCACGTATCATGCAGAATTTTAGGCAAGTAAAGAGTAATGAATGCATCATAACTTTGATGGTGACGACCAGCTTAGATGTGGCTCATCCCCTTGCAAATGTACTCCTGTCCTGTGGCAGCTAGTGCAGACCATGATGATCTGTGTGCCTCACTCTCTATGTGGGCGTTCTGCTTGCCTGGGTTTCTTCAGTAGAGGACACATTTACATGGCTTCCCACCTTTCTGCCTGCACTACCCAGAGCAAGATTAGGACTCCACATCCCTTTTCTTTGGTAGAAAGGGTCAAATTATTGAGTAAGTGACATGGAAGAGGAATTGTTGTGCATATTAAACAGAGAATGATTGCTGACAGCATGCGTTATGTAAAAGAGGAACGCTCACAAAATGAAATACAAACCTTGTCAGGATTTGGCTGTTACCTGTAACATACATTACAGGATTTACAGGTATTACGTTGTCTTCTAGGGACTACCCAACTTAAATTTTCTTACGGTTCTCTTAACTTACTAGTGGTCTTTCTGTTTCAGCTACATGTTGAACTATTTCTTGTCATATCAAGCTTGTCTCCTATCACTGGTGTGGGTTAAGAGAGGATTATTCCAGAAAAAATATTTATCTTTCTTCAAGAAGAACATGGTCAACCTTGTGAAGTTTGTGGTTTTCTTTCAGACTCAAGGTTTTCTCACTGCTTGTAAAAAAACCCCCTGAGCTCCTCTGTCATGGTATATGACAGGCTGAACTGCTAAGATGAATGATAGTTGTGTTCTGCTCAGTTTTACTGGATTTACCACGTACACATATTAAGCAAAAAAAATGTATTTTTCAAGTTTATTATCTTGGAGTGTTAATAGAACTTCTTTCACATTAGTCTGTATTCAAGAGGCAGACAGAGGTGCATGTCTCGCTGTAGGCAGTGCAGCTGGTATGTTTATAGCTATGGGTAGAGTTTGACCACAAATTATTTGGAAAACCAGGAATTATTTTATTAAGACAAGGAAGTATCTAATCTTTCGTTCAGTTCTCTGTAATTTATACACTCTTTGAGAACTGTGTTTTATTAAGTTAGTTATTAATACTTTCTGTGTCAACACTGTGCTCAGCAGTGAACAAGCTAAAAGCGCAAGGCTTGCCTCACTCTGCTGTGATTTCCACTGCTTTCATGTGGAGGTGAACGTGAAGTCCTTGTGCGTTGCAGGATGGGTGTACAGGAGCCTTTGCAGGCAGGTAGATGATACAGAGCACTGAGAAAATACTATATTCCAGGAAAACAAAAAATGTGTCTAGTTTTCTGGGAGGTTAATGAACTAAAGAGGCTGACTGTGTAAGGTAGGGAGCAGAACAGCAGAGCCAGGGCTAGGGAAAGCAAAATGGGAAATGACAGAAAACAAGAGGAGAGATGTAGGTAGAAGCTGTTATGTTAGGAGAAGGTGGGAAGAAACAGGTTATCTGAGTAGCCTCATCTATGTTCTGTCAGAGAAACTTGAGATTTGCATCACTGTATAGCATTATTACTGTGACCTTATAGATCTTAGTGTTACCCATCTGTTATTGGTGAAGTCTCCTGTGTGTCACTTTGGTAATAGAGGGGCTTATTCAGCAGGAGTACTTGTCTTGAAATCAATGGCTCAGACTTGAGATTGTAAATTAAGCAGCTTTTGACTAGAGCTTAAGATTTTGTACTGCATAAGTGAGAATTCAGATAATAGCCATTCTATGAATAATATAAAAGCCAGGCACCGACAGACAAGCTGGGATAGAGATAAATGGCAGTGGTCATTTTACTTATCACTCAATGACATTCAAAAGATATTTGATTACAGTGCCAGTCAGATGGTATGTTACTTGAAGACTTTTACTTGGACATTAACATTAGTAGTTCAGTATGAAAAAAAAATATAAATAATTGTGCATTCAATATGTGTGGTTGAGGTAAAACTTAAGGAAGCTGCTGACATATGCCATGGATTTTGACAGAAAATTTGGAGGTTCAAAGTCTTGGAAAGTGTTAAGTACTCAGATTGTCTCAGTTCCATGAATCTTCCCAGGAACTCAGTATGTTGCAAAACAACTGTAAACAGCTTTTGGAAACCTTCAAGCCATCAGTTGGGGTATGTTTGAATTGTATTTTTTAAAATAGTATTTAGTGATGACAAAAATTAAAAGACTGTACACTAATCAGTAATTTAAATGAAATATTTCACCTGCTGTAGTTCTGATATGGCCCAGTGGGGAACATCCCACATAATCAAGGTATCTGTTTCTTTTATATGGTCTCAAAGAACATCTCTTTTGTGTACTGGGCTTTTCACAATTATCCTTAGTCTTTGGTTTTGCCATTAAATTCAAGTAGTGATCACCACAGGATGCTGGAAATGTGCATAGCTCTTTGGAAGCAGCAGAAAATAGCTGTCTGTTTACTAAGCTGTGCTACACCTGTAATCCACCTTGGAACATGGCGTGATACTCTGCAGTAACTGTCAATACATGCCAAAATGTTCCTGAAACTCTTGGGCTTAAACTGTAAGGCTCTGTGATACGTAGAGGGTAAACAGCTCCAGTGCTCTGTCTACCAGAATATTCTTTCCTAAGTCTCCTCTTCCAAGAGACAACTTCACATCATAACAAAATGAGGGTGGATTGTCTGGCTGATGCCACTGTCCTACTGTTTTTACTGGGCAAAGGAGATCTCTTCCTTCCCAGTCTTCCTCTTACCTGTTCTCAAAAGGCAGCTTTGCTTTTATACTGGGTAGCTTTTAGTCCCATGATATCAGCTATCATTTTTCAATGCATATGAACAGGCCCCTTTCATTCAGGGTGTCTGAGACAGACAGAAGTAGCTTGGAACAAATACATCCATTTGCCCAAAAGTACATTACAGCTGGAGGATGTAAAGGGAAGAGAAGAGGGAAGGTTTAACATCATGTTGCTAAGTCTTCAGCTTGTTACAGCGGATTGAGAATTGAATGGCGAAAGAGGAAAATGCTGTTTCCTGGAACACAAGGTTAAAACATGAGCAAAAATGTTGCAGACTAACCCAGTGACTAAAGCACTCAGCTTGAATGGAAGGGATCAAGAGTCAAAACCCTGATTCAGATCTGTGGCTTGTACCTGTTTTTCTCCCATCCTAAATAAGAGCCTAGATCTTTGGCCTATAAAAGCAGTCTTCCTCTTGATCTCAGATGATGGGTAATTATGGATATACAAAGTGTAGCAGCTTCATATTTTTATTTTTTCCTCTCTATAGTGTCCAGATATTATTTAAACCTTCAAAAATGATTTTGGAAAGAAGAAAACCTGCCTGTTTTCCCCTCATATAATAGAAACAGATAAGTTAGAGGCTTCATTTAGGTGGAAAAGGTCCCTTGTTTTAGGAATTGTCAGGTTCTGAGCTTTCAAGGCATACTGCCAAAACTACCTTTTCTGCAGGCATCTGGTAGGTCAATGAACTGGTTTATAAGGAGTTATCATATAGTGATTACTTAGATGGCTTGTGGTAATGTTATAACAGCAGTTCAATTAATATGATAAGATCTTAATTGGTTGCGTAGAATATTGTCTTTTAATCTATGCAAAGTGCCAAGGGTATAACAGAGGTGCATATAAATCTGACTAAAACCAGAGTGCCTGTGCCTCTAACTTGCTTAGCCCCAGCATTTAGACCACTGGAGATTGAATAGTCTTGTTAGGACACTCATTTTTCCCTGGTGACTGATACTATCGTTGGTGAAAATTCTGTCTATAAAAGGGGTATAGAAAGGTCCTGTCTTCAAAACAGAGGCTCTAGCTGCTACTCAGAGAAATTAGATGCTTAATCAGCAAAGGAGTATGTCTGGCAGTTATCAAAGGCCAAAACAGTGACCTTTGGGCCTGAAAACATACATTTCATGAATTTCAGCTAAAAAGTTGGGCTTTGCAGGTAGAAGCTATAACAATTCTGCATTACTGAGCTTGATTTGTGACTTCTGGATGTTTTCAAGTTTAGGTATGGACCTCTGTATAGCAAATGTAAGTCAAATGATGGGGGCTAGTTTTATCTTAATTACCTTTCACCAGCCTATTAGAAGTATCTTCAGCCTCCAGGAACTCCTAGACCAGTTTCAAATGTGAGAACTGAGTGCAGAGAAAGGCATGCTATAGAAACTGAAAAGGGAACTTCCTAGCCCAGTTGTATACAGATCTACCCGAGTGGTATGCACAGGTGAGGTGCAGATTAATTAGGTTTTAACTAACCATGCACGTACCCAATTTGCATGGGTAATTACAGCATTGCTGGAAGCAATCCATGCTCTGTTTTTGCACACAGTCCCTAAATCTACATTTGAAAATGAGCCCTTTGGGTTAGTTTAGAGGGCAGGGAGCCCTTTGGGGAGAGTTGTTGTATTTTGGTGGGAAATGTTGTGCTTAAATGGAGATCTCGCTTTCATGGGAAATAATTAAACATACTAAAGTGCAGAATATAGGCCTAAAGAAAAATATGGTACATGTTAATCCAGGAAGCCTCTTCTTCCACTTATTTTGTGAGAAATTGTATAAATGCAGAAGAAAGCTGAGTGGTAGAAAACAAAACAGTAAACCAGAGAGGCAAAATACCTGTATAGCTCAAGTGGTGATCAGCCACATCTGGAATATTTTACTTACCTAAAGTTTTAAGGTACATTCATGTGAATTTTGTGGAGTGGCCAATTTTGGTTGTTAAAGTACACAATCAGTTCCCAAGCACTGCACTACATCACACAAATGTTTAGGCCTTGGAACACACAACAAACAGATCAATTGGTGGCAAGTCAAGCTGGTGCTGTTTTAAAAATCCCCAAATAACTGACACAAACTCTTAGCGATGCTGTAGCTCTGCCCTACATTGACAAATAAACCTATGGCTGAAATGCCTGTGTCTCCATGCACATGCTGCTCGTTTCTCACTTTTCAAATATCAGTTGTGTCATTTATGTGTAATTGCCATGGTACTTCTTGCTCCAGGTTTATGCCTGGAGCTTTTCTTTGCTACTACATGTTGTCTTGTCTTAAAATTGTAAAGGAGTTGTGGTAGAAGACTTTCTGAAGAATCTGAAAGGTACTAACTTTTTTGGATCAGTTTTGACAGTTTTACACAGGGGAAGTGTATGGAGAAAATACAAAGAGGTGGCAATGGTTAAGGTGAACAACTGGGGCACAGATGATGTGGAGGAGATAGTAACCCACAGGGGAAAAAAAAAAGGCAATAACTGCTTGATTAGAGCCCTCGAGGCAAGAACAACCTTACTTTGATGAGAGAAGGGTACCGGTGCAAAGATTCAAAGGTTTTGACATGGTTTAATAATTCAGAGTTTCTTGACTATGAAAGTAAAACGGTTCTTCCGTGAGAGCCAGAATCCAGCCTGTCATTAATGAAATTAGTTCCATAGTTCCAGTGCAGTCTGGAGGGGACATGATATATCCAGCAGCCAGCTGGGCTATCACAGCCCTTCTCAGTAATTCTCCTTTGCAAAAAACTAATGCTCAGTGGATGCAGATGTTCTACTACTCTTCCTCTTCAGTGTGTTCAGGTTGTTCATTTCCCACGTTGCATGTGGCCTAAGAATAAACAGGAGACTGCAGTTTTCAGAGAGCAAGCGAGCGTTTACTTAATCGTCTTGAGCACATGTTCCCTCAGCTAGAGAAACATTCTGTCTTTATTCTGCTTTTCCACCTCTGCCTTTTTATTAGGAAAGAGGACCACTGCATCTTTAATGCACTACTTTACAACCTTTTATGTAGAAAGATTAACAAAAAAGAACCACACTTAATTTAAGATGACAACTTAGGTTTGCCTCTGGATTCTTTTTTGGCAGACGTTCTCTTAGTAAATTACATTTGACAACCTGAAATAAATTCAAACCAGGATTTATGCCTGCATTTGCTCACAGGGCTGTGGTTCATCAGACTGTGTGGTTAAAATGCTATGAAAAGTAACAACTAATTTAAAAATTTATTTTTAGACAACCTACACAGGCTACTGATGCTAAAACTTTGTTTAAGAAGAATCAGTTTTCTGGACATGTGGAGGTAATTTTTCAGTTGATAATAGAATTAGTTATAGATGTTTGTGCAAGAAAAAAGAAAACAGCATTACAAAATAAAAAATGAGTCATAATGATACATTTTCGGTTGCAACTTAACACAAAAAAGGTTTTAAAAACATAACCAAGGACATGGCATCTTTGAAAATTTTCCCAAAGGAGAAGTCAATGTTAGTCGAGATTGCCAGAATTTACTTTAGCTATTACTATGGATGAATAATTATGCTCAATTCAGCCAGTGATATGGGTTCACAGCAGGTTAATTGGTAATAATGGGTTTCATTCCAAACAGTGAGGAATGATATTTCAACAAAAAAAAAGTGCTCTCACTGAGAGCTGAAGATGTCCTTGCCTTCAGTGCTTCCTATTCACAGTAACACATATAGGAGACCAGTGTTCTTGTTTCTGTGGCATTGAGTTGCCCTCAGTTGTTCATGGCTATTGAAAGAGCTGAAGAAGCATCTAAACTGTGCAACCTGGTTCTGCTTTTTTTTGTTTCTTTTCCTCTCCCCTGACTAAAATTCCTTGGGACTGGACAAAGGAGAACAGAGTGATCTTGTTAAAATCACTGATGCAGATAGACCTTTATCTCTGTTACGTAGGTGTAAACACAGAGTTAGCTATTTGAGGTAAGACATGCTGATATTAACTGGACAAAGAAGAATTTTCTGTGCTTGTACCTACTGCATAGCACAAGAGTTCTCCACCCCTCCCTCAGACTTGTGCACTACACCATATAAATACTAACAAAGCAGGAGTAAGTCTCTTGATTGTGATCTGGCTGAAAACAGGATCTGAGCCTCTCAATTCAGAATCTTCTCTCACTTCAGCATCTTCCCCTAAGGTATAGGTATCATTTGTCATGTACAGCATCCTGGAATGAGGAATATTGGTGTGTAAGACTAGAGAAGATATGAGTGCAATTCATCCTGGGTAAGCCTACTCACCTGGGTTATACCCTAAGTCATCTCTCTAAGTGTTGTATCAAATTCTTTCATCCTTCAGCTTCTGTGAACCTGTATTATTTCCTGTCTCAGCATTCAAGTCCTTGTTTTCCTCTTGCTACCTAGATTGTAATTTCTGCATTTGAGGATCCTAGTGACTCTGTCAGAAGCTCTCCAGGTGGCAGTGAGTACTTCTCTATTTAAAAAAGAAAAAGAAAACAACTACAAAAATTTAGTCCATTCATTAGTTTTGTTCAAAAAGAGGAAGAAACCAAACCTCTGTATGCATGTTCAGAAGCAGCTAAATCTAGTTCCTTTGGATTTGTATGCAAGTCATTCCATACAAAGAGAAGTTGGAAATACTTTAATAGGACACTTCCAGGCTTGAAATATTTGGGTTCTTATTTTATCTTCTGCCCTAACTGGATTTTTATGAAGTTCCCCAAAGAGGAACACGCTTTTACAGTGTTTGGATTTTTCCTCTTTACTTTTGATGAGTCAAATGCACCACACCATGCCTTGGTGTGTGTTATAGCAGTAGCACATGGTGAGTGTATGTACATGAGCACTGAATTGTGCCTGTGAATGTTTTCCCTCTTAGCCTCCTGAAGCTTGGAATCAACAGGACTGTTTGCCAGTGCTCTGACACAGGTGCCATAAATCCTGTGCTCCTGACTGAGTAGCCCAGCTGTAACGAGTCAGGCTTCCCTCTTCATTCAACTCTATTCCTCAGACTTTTCTTCCAAAATATTCAGCGTATTTCCTAGAACCAATATCTGCTGCAAAGTATGAGAAGACAGATGTAGATGTCAAAATTCATTATGTTTAGACATAATAAGAGAATGTAGCAATATTTTAATGGATTTTTTTTTTTACTGGAAAAGTAATAGCTATTAGCCTCTGTTCGTGCATACCTATGGAGTACCTGATGCTGTGGATAATCAGCTCAGCTGGGATTCTGCATGTCCTTCCAGATATGCTTTAGATGGTAGGGAAACATTATCCCATTGGACTTTCAATGGACAGCGTGGGCTGCTTCTCTGCTGAGTTTTCTCATGTTTTGTCTTGATGACTGTGCTTTTATATAAACTTCCCATACATTTTGTAGATCTTCTTGTCGAAGTTTCCACTAGTATTCCGTTTCAGTATTCTCTTTCTTAATCTTTTTTTATTTCTTCTTAATCTAATCCTGTGTGATCCTTCTCCTTCCTTGCTGTTTATATCTTCAAGCAGAAAGAGGTTTTTGTTAGCTGTCTTGAGGAAGGCTGGAGCCTGTACTAAAAGACAGTCATCCCATCTTATGTTGACACAGACAACCCTGGAATACTGACCGGCACTTGTCTGTTCCACTCCCCAAAGATCTGGGCTACCAACTGCTTCACCTACTGTTAATTGCTACCACCTGGAATCTCACCTTGGACTTCTAAAACCTTATGTGGTGTTTTGTCTAAAAGATTGTCTCAGATACAAATTGCGGGTAATTATCTACATCCATCATTCTTCACTGTGCTTCACTAAACCAGCAATGGTTCTGCACTGGTGTCTTGACTTCTCTGTTTCACTTCCCTTTCTGCCCATTGGTGTCATTAAGGATGTTTTGTTTCCAAGGTCTGCAAAGGGCAGGTAGGATGAAGTCTCAGGTATTGGAATACCAGCATATTAGAACAACACCACTGCGTCCCCCCAAGAATAATAAAACATACAGCATATGTCTTGGGTAAAATAACCTTTTGCTTCAGGCTTTATGACTCCTGGGAGCTATATTTTACCCTGAGGAAATATTTTACTGCTTTTGTTCCCAGAGTCTGCCACTAGAGTGATATATATATAATATGCTCTCCATGCAAAAAATGAGGTGACCTATACATCATACATTCAGATTCAAGAAGCCGATTCTGATTTCACTAACCAGGAAGGAAGTCTCCTCCAGTCAGTGAGGTTATTCCAGTCTGAAGCTGGTGAAAGTAATGTATTAAACTATGAGATTTTTCTGTGACTACAGCCGTAGAGCTTTTCCAAGTGCAGTTCTTGCAATGTAAGTCACTTGGATTCAGATCCTTAGCTTAACTGAATCAGTGTCATTCTACTGAAGTTCTGAAACAACCCAAGAAATCTGCTCACACCCTTAGGCAAGTAGAAAGGATATCATGTGATGCTCTGGTCTAACACCTTTAAAAGTCAAATTAAAATCACAGAGTACTTTGCATTTGAATGAATTTTGAATAGCACAATTTATTTAAAAAATGATTTAAATTTATTTTTCAAAGTTTTGAAATGCTGCTATAGCAGCTGAGTTTTAAAGATGTGACAAATGCTTTAAAGTAGCAGAATTCTCTTTTAAACTATGCTGAAGAGCTAGAAATTGTTCACCTTAGAAATGGATAGTAAATTTATATAATAAATGATGAGCAGTCTGGAGTATGTGGATCCAAACACTCAGATTAGTTTGTCTCATAACTCTAATGAAATTTAAGCTACACAGGAATGAAAAGGAAAGATGTAAACCAGCACTTTCACAAAGGTGGAAGGTTCAGCACCTGAGTTGGGGCAACCTCCAGTATCAATCCAGGCTGGGTGAGGAGTGGATTGAGAGCAGCCTCAAAGAGAAGGACCTGGGGGTGTTGGTGGATGGAAAACTGACTGTGAGCCAGCAACATGTGCTCACAGCCCAGAAAGCCAACCGTGTCCTGGACTGCAGCAAGACAGGAGTGGCCAGCAGGTCAAGGGGGGGGATTCTCTCCCTCTGCTCCGCTCTCGTGAGACCCCCCTGCAGTGCTGGGTCCAGCTCTGGGGTCATCAACATCAGAAGGACACGGACCTGCTCGAGCAGGGCCAGAGGAGGCCACGAAGATGCTTGGGGGGCTGGAGCACCTCCCCTGTGAGGCTGAGAGAGTTGGGGGGGTTCAGCTGGAGAAGAGAAGGCTCCAGGGAGACCTTAGAGCATCCTCCCAGGACTTAAAGGGGCTACAGGAAAGGGGGGAGGGACTCATCATCAGGGGTGTAGGGATAGGACAAGGGATAACAGTTTTAAACTGACAGAGGGGAGATTTAGATTAGATGTAAGAAGAAATTCTCCACTGTGAGGGTGGCGAGACACTGGCACAGGTTGCCCAGAGAAGCTGTGGCAGCCCCCTCCCTGGAAGGGTTCAAGGCCAGGTGGAACAGGGGTTTGAGCAACCTGTTGAAGATGTCCCCAGTCCTTGCAGGGGCACTGAACTAGATGATCTTTAAAGGTCCCTTCCAACCCAAACCATTCTATAATTCTATGAATATCTCAGAGGTCAAGCATTTGGCGTAATTCAAATGAAAAATCAGGCATTCATCTAAATGATAAGAAACATCCACTTTTTGGTGGTCAAGGATCTCCTGCTTGCTTCTTTTACATGTTAAATAGTAAGGAAGCTGAACTATACTTGGACTGCTGTTTTGACTAAATGTAACATTTTTAAATCTCCTTGTATTCCTATAATTTCAGTTTCACAGGTACTCTGAAACAGCAATGATAGTGACAATATAGTGAGTTTTATCAGCTTAAGAAAAGCTCTGATTCTCCTGAATTTCTGTATCGGGATATGGATTCTTGCAACCATAAGCAGAATCTTAATTATTTATATATTGATTATATATATGTATGCTTTATATATATGTAAATATTTCTGACTCACACTCTAGGAGATTTATTGGTGTAAAATCAACTTGTTGATTTTTATTATGCTTTAGGTGGTGGGAATGGTTTTGATTGATATCCTACAATGATAGTAATAATATTGTTTGTATATTTTTGAGTGTAACTCAGCTAAATGAGGATACAGGTCTGCAATGGCAACATACTAATTTTGTAGTGCAAACATCTATTTTTTGTTCATGCAACTTCTATGTTCCTCTTTAATTTATTGAGCTGATCGTTGTACTAGTGTGCAGGAGTGGACAGAAGCAGCTACAGAATTATCATCCATCACAATTTATAAAAACTTTTTAGTAGTGTGTGGGTTGTCTCATGGTTACAATAAGGGTATAATTCACTTGCTGTTTTCTGCTGCTGAGGAAATGGAGCCTTTCTCTGAAACCAGCAGGAAGTGTGCTTTAGTTACATGTGCTGTTACCTCCTGATCCTCATATCCCCTCACTGTAAGAACACAGCACAGCCTGATCTCAGAAGGGAAGCATAAACAGTCTTTCCTTACCATTAAAGCATATGTCTCTGAAACATTTCTTAACCAAATAGGTCAGAATAGAAAAGACGCAATTCAAGTCAGTGCCTTTCCATTATGATGATCATGGAAACACTCCTCCGTCAGTGAGGTTCTTTGTCATCTTCCCAGTAAATAAATGGTCCAGTTGAACAATTCCACTGATGTCAATCAGAAGGAACTGGTTATATGTTTATGTGTATATATTATACATGTATACATGTATATAATGTTCATATAGTGCCATATGAACAATGAGTGTAAGTTGGAAGACCCAGACCTATAACTGAATTTCAGTGTCTGCCACTGATTCCAAGTAGAAGTTGTTGAAGTAGAACTGTAAGGAAAGTAAAAAACAAACTAGAACATGGAACTACTTTACTGGTGCAAGTGTTTTTGATGGACAATCAGGTGTATCCTATACTATTCTGGCAAAAATCAATACTTAAGTTCTTTCGGTGTTGTTTGAAAAATTGTACAGTGACTTATATAGCAACTAGTTCAGCAAACAACTTTGAAGGTGTGTGAGTATACGTGTGGTGGTGATTTAAAGCTGTGAGTTCATTTTTTTAAAAGTTAGTGGACAGAAAGTGATCTGTAAATTAGATTATAAAAACGCACAGGATTTGTAGTTTGTTTACTGCAGAACTCTCATTGGTGTTGATTTACAAGTCACCAACCTTCCTAAATTCTTGTGGTCTCTGTATCAGCCATTCATATGGAGTAGACACTTGAGCTAGCAACATGAACAGATACTTTTGTGATATGATACTGTTAATCAGAAAACAGTTTTGGCTTTTTAGAAAAACAAAGTCCCCTGTGGTGTCAGTTTGGGTAGCAGCTGCAGGGGGATATAAACCATAAGGTGAAGCATTTGGAAAAGTGCTGCTGGATCTCTCAATCCTCAGACATGATTCCAAGGAGCTTAATTTTAAGAGGGTAGATGTTCAATAGTGTTTAAAACCAATGCCAGAGTTTTTATACATATTGTAAAATAATAAATACTAACTTATGTTGAAATATCTGATCAAATCATTAGTAATTACTTTCATTTGTCTTCTTGGTACTGGTTAAGCAAATGCACATGAAAAATCACATTGTTTCCATATGAAACAAGTAGGAGCTGAATACTTGTTGGAAATAAAAAAATGGTGGTTTTAAGAACCACTGACCTGTAAAAATTAAATTTAAACTATATTATACTGCATTTTTCACATTCAAGACATGAAAATCATATGTAGTACACTTTCAGCATCTGGCAGTGATTTGTGACATAAAACCTTATAGACATTTTCATCTATGTAGCGTTAGGCCATATCCCTTTATTTGAAAAAATCAGTTTTAGGTAAACCAATAATCACTTTGTTAAACATGGTGTACAATGCTCTTGCACAGGAATCTTCCTTTTATCTGAAGGTCTTAGAACTTGATACCTCTTCCCATTAAAAAAGTAAACAAAACTTTAACCTTCCTTCAGAAATTCATCAGAAAGGTCAGCACTCTGTTCCCTCCAATTTCCCAGGCTCAGCCAGGAGCTGATTAAAGCTGCCAGCCACAACTTGTCAGTTTTGTCAGAGACAACTATATAAACTCTTTGTTATTCACTTTGCTGTATATTATAAATATGTTTATCTTCTTCTGTCAGGCACTGTCTGGACAGGTACTAGAGGAGCAGTGAAGCTGTAACATTAAACGGTCTAACAATGTCATTACTTAGTAACTCACACCAAAACCATGGGCAGAATATTCAGGAACTTTCTCTAGTTCTTCCTCTTACAGGTGACTGGAGTGCTTGGAGGAAAAATGTTTGTTATTCTAGGAGGTTTCCAGCAAGTGTATGTCTGTGTAAAATCAGAATATATGACTGTGGCTGTTCATTTTTTTGTATCTTTCAGGCAATGTTTTAGGGCTGGTTTTGATATCCAATGTGTTTGATAAGAAAATACAACAAACTTGGATGCTAAAGAGCGTTTTAGGACTATGTAGATTACATTTGGATTTGAAGAAAGAGTAGAATATCATGATCAGAAGCTCAGCATAGCTTTGGACAGAACCAGTGTTGCTGGGCATAACAGGAGCAAGCGGAAGTGTAAATCCCATGGAGTAGAATAATGCACTGGGGAGGAAATGTAAAAGCAAATTGAGCAGGTTGATGGCAGTAGTGTTTATGGCCCAGAAGACAAGAAAAAGATACAAAGACTTCTTAGATTTATGAACGGTGTCATAAAATTTGTGCTATCCAGACCACCATGTAGGAGCATTATTTTGCAAAGATGCCCAGTGATCTTCAGTCTAAAGAGATAGAGAAATATGCAAAGGTAGTTGGAGAGAGTCTAGTCCAGCTTCTATGACAATAAGCCCAAGGTAGGAGATGCTTCCGGTCTGTGTTTGCACAGTCTGCTTATAGTAGAGTGGTCAAAATTGTGCATCACGAAAGAACTGAAATCAGCAGAGAGGGAGCCTGCAGCTGCAGTCTCTGGGTTCGTGCACTGTTCTGTCTGTCTGTATTTGGGATCCAGGCGTTAGCTGAAGCTGACTCTCTTCCCACCTTTTTGTTGCCGATGTGGCTTGGCAGGCATCTCTTACTGAATGCAGAGATCCCATTTTGCAACTAGAGGTTTAGGCATAATGCTGTTAATCCCCACTTTTTCCCACTCAAGTAGAACCTGTGTATAAAACCAGACTGTTAGATTTAATCTAACTAGAACTGTTAAACTGTTGAATGTCTTCACTGAAGCAAGGAATGTCACATGCTGGCATTCGGTTCAACAGAACAAAGTTCTGGAAACATGGTCGGTTTTTCTTTGAGTTTGGTGTAAGAGTCTTGTGACTTGCAGATATATAGGGATACAGATAAAGCAAAAACCTGTCATATGATATGACCTACAAAATGCAACAGCATCATGAAAATGAAAATGTTTCTATATTTGAAAATAATGGTTGTAAACAGAATGGTTTTACAAGAGAGAGCCTATAGTTGTATAAGGTTTATAGCCTGGAAGGACACTGATCAGTGAGAAGCAGGTAGGCAGAAAGCAATGAATTAACTATTTTGTCAGAGAGGTGTCAGGCAGCTCGTGCAGAAATGAGTGAGTCCTGCTCTGTGGGTTCTATGGGGGTACACACATCTGGGTGTGCCACGCTGAAACCAGAAGTCGGAGTAGGGATGCAATCAAAGATGAAAGATGGCTGATTGTATTAAGGAATGAGTACAGGTAATTGATAACATTTTCTTAATCAGAAGATGTCAATACATGAAGCTATTTTTTTGTCAGAGCAGGCCTACTGTTTTTGACAAGGGTGAATTTCTGGTCAAAAGGAGAAAGGCTGTTCATCTCAATTGCCAACATTTGGAAAGGAACTGACTCAGTTTCAAATGCCTGTTCTTGATTCAGGTCAAGGGTTTGAACTTCTGCCTCTCTAAATGAGTTTAGGGGATATTATATATACTTATTATAACATATGTGTGGCAAAGGCATTCACTCTTACTTCTGCTCTAGAAGGTCTGAATTCTTTTCAAAGTAGAATGGGAAATTTTTGAAATCTTGAGAACTTTCTCAGGGAAGTGAAATTACATATTGCCTTTCTCTAATACTGATGAGTTTCAAAATGTGTCATTGATGTGACCTGGAACAGATAAAAGACTAAAGGGCAGAGAGTATGACCTGGGGTGAGCAGGTACGGAGGAAGTGGCAGGGGGTCATTTTTAGAAATCTTCCGTCCATTAATTTTCTGTTCCTGCTTTGAAATCTAATGCATTGTAGATGTGTGTCACTTGTTTTTCTTTTATTTTTCAAGGGTCATGAACAAACAGCACCATTTTAGGATTTTCACGAGTGTTTCTGCCAAATTCTCCTACTTTTAGACTTGACTGGAATATTATTTCAATCTGCAATAAATTGAAATCAGTGTTGATATACGGTACTTCCTCAGAGGCTTTATTGTATTCTGCTTTCATAGTTGGAAGAGTGTCTTTTAGTTATGCTTAGCATCACAAGCAACATAAATTTAATGGTTTTAACAAATTCCCTCCTGGACTTTTTCATCACCGAAACTGATGTTTACAAGTTTGAAAATGATGTTCTGTATAAGACAATCTGTTAGCAGAAGTGGGAATCAGGATGAAGAAAGGCAAACAGAGGATTTCTTCCAGGTCATGTCTGAGTGATAGTGTTAATGTGTACATGCTTGTAGAAGACTTTAGTTGCTAGTTGTGATCAATACTTGACATATTTTTCCCATGATTAAATTAAAGCTGGGAAAGTGAGATTTCCCTTAGGAGAAAACAAGTGGCAAAAGAGTTCATTGATGATCTGCATCTAATCCAAATAAGTGCTACAATTACCTCTGCTCTCATTCATGTATTTGTCTGTTTCTTCCTGCTGGCCTGGTGACTTTTGGCTCACCACCCACATCAGAAAGAGAAATAGTTCATATATGTGGACTTGCTATCTTCAGTACTCTACAGGATTCCTTATTGGTAAGGTAAAAGAAAGCAAGTTAATGTTACCAGTCTTATGGCTATATTTCTTCTGCATAATATTTTTCAAACAAATCTATAGACACTAAGCGTCCTTAAGATTCTGTGCCAGAATCCACATGCTGCAAGGTCATGGAGTAAGCATGTTTTCCATATCAGTAATGAGGATGACAAGGCACTGTGTTCCAACCAGCACAGCTGTGGGAAGCTTTAGGCTTCTGTAAAAAGAAATACTTTTTTTTCTTAGAGATTGGATTGGCAGTTGGTGCTTCCTTTGCCTTGTGTCCCCTGGTATTTTGCTAGGGGCTGGGGTTTCACCCTTTTGTCCGTGCTCCTTGTGGGATGTGGATCTTCACTACATGCCTGGGCTTTGTAGTTAGGTGTCAGCTGCTCGCTGCCTGCTTTTCCTCCTGCGTGTCCATCCGTAACTGGGCACTGAGGAGTTGGTGGTGCGAATGACATATTCACTTGGCTCTTTAAGGACAGTTTCATGAAAATGAAAACAGTTATGAATCAAAATAGCTTGAAGAAAGCTGCTAGGTAGAAAAGTGTGACTGGAACCATTTAAAGAGTATTTTCCAGAAAATTATAGCTGAGCTTTATCTTCCCCACAACAGTAGTTTGATTAGATTCTGAAAGAGCCTTTTCAGAGTTGCAGTGCGAGCATCAGTCCTCACGGTAGGTCAGCCAGAACTTACCTGCTTCTGTGAGCCAGCTGTAGCTTTATTTCTTTGTTTCTAGGAATAGAACTCAGCAATCACTCTTCCATTAATGATTTCTACATCCTGAGTCTCTTTCCCTGTGGCTTTTTGAAGGATTAACCATTGGAAATAAATTATTCTTTTACACCTCACAATTTGTTTTTAATTTCTTTTAGACCATGGAAATAATTAAAATGTTTTGAATCTAGAAAAATAGTATATGAAGTTGTCTGGTTTTTTTAATTTAAAAATAAAACTTTCTTTGTATACTGCTATTAAAATATGAAAAACCTTTAAAAATGCCTGACAAGTAAAGATGCTTAACCAGTTGTTCCTGTGAAAAGTAGAAGACGTAAGAATGTCGTAATTTCTTCTACATTCCTGAGATAGCTGGTAACAGACTATAAGATTATATTCATATGCAAAGCTGAAAATTATGGTACCATTAAATTAAAATTAATAACGCAATCTTTATGACATTAAGTCAGAGTCAGTCTAATGTTATACTGTCTGTGAAGCCTGCAGTTATTTACAACCCAGATGTTTACAGAAAATGAACCAACCTTTTACTTTTTTTTTTTTTTTTTTTCTTTTTTAAGGAGCTACTGTTTCCTCATTAAGTCTCCACCTCGGTGGTGTTATGTTTGGCTCTTTCAGGCAAACATTGTTTATGACACATCTCAGAAGGATGTTGATTCAGAGTAGAACAGATAGAAACTGGGAATAGTTTAGTTGCAAAAATAAACAATAGTTCAGGTGTTAAACTACCGATGTGGAAAATTGCTCTGACAGTTATGATGTTGTTCTATCTTTTACTAAGACTTAAGCTATCATTTACTCCAAATGCATCAACTGATGCCTTGTTTCCTAGCACATGCTAGCCTGTACTGCACTGCTTGTGTTTGCGTCGCGGATGTTCCATGCTGTGCATGTATGCATGTACTGAAAGAACATGTTACAAACTGGACCGAAGAACTTTTTCTGTAAAAAAATTTACACAGACTGTTTATCATGCAGGAGTTGTTCTCTGTTGTTTATACTAGTACCACTTATGCTGAAGCAAACCACAAATAATAAAATAGAGGAGGAGATTTATCAAGCTTCCTTTCACTTCTATATATTCAATTAAGAGCATCTAGCTAATTCTTCATGAAGAAATGCATACTCTTTAGCTTATAATGAATATGAATGCAGAACCAGAGATTCTATTTCTGTGTTCTAGATGTAAAGTTTTGGTGATAAAAGGCAACTTGATGTGATTAAGAAGAATTTGGTAACTTGAATGTTTGAATCTAGAATCCTTCTTTCAGATTTGGTCTATTGTAATTTAAATTATACGCTAAATGACTGTATGCGACCTTGTAGACTGTACTAAGGTTTTGCTCATTTATTATATTATGGGATTTTCATCTGGGAAAGCTACGAGGTATCAGAGTCCTTGACTGTTCCTTGCTTGCTAGAATGGTACTCCATATTTAATCAAGGAGACTAATGAGCTTCTCAGTACTAAGGTGAACTGAATCGTAATACAGGAAGAATGGGATGATGTTGTGGACTGGAGTAACAGCAAGAAATTTAATAAAACAAATGCAAAGATGTACAGTCAGGGACTAACAATGTGAATTTTTGCTATAAGGTAGAGGTTCATCATTTGGATGTGACAGGAGAAGAGAGATCTGGTTATAGTCATGGGTTATAGGATGTCTGTGAGCTGCCAATATGAAGTGCAATGCAGTTCAAGGACTAATCAGTACGGTATTTTTGTGCAGTTAGAAGCATGCCAGAACCATTGTACAAGGTAGTGGTGAGACTCCATTTAAAACATTATGTATTGCTGCTGTCCACCTTATTAGAAAAAAATAAAAATAAAATTAAACTTGAACAAACGTAGGGAAGTCCACTATGGTAATTAAGTCAGGGAGAAATCTATCACATGCTAACACAGATTAAGGAAGCTGCCCTTTATTCCTCAGTTTCTGTTGGCACTCTTTTTTTTTTTTAAATTTTTCTTTTTTTTTTATTTTTCTTTTTTTTTAATGTACAGCATCCTAAAGTGCATTTCGAAGTGGATATTGGGGGTCATTTAAAAACATTAATTGCTTTAGAACAGTCACTTTGGAAAAACTTGCTGTTGATAGTGCCAAAAATAGTGATAAAATAATCATCTGCTCATGCAACAATGGTACAGCTGAAATTGAGAAAGAGTTTTACATGGCTCACAGCACTTGTGGTTCTACTAGCAGTAGTACCTTCTTTCCTTTTCTCATTTATATGATTTTCCTATAATCTATCATGGTTATTAATTGAAATAAAGGACCGAACTTAAACACATAACTTCTCCTGTGCACTGCTCATATAGTTGAATTTGACATGCTGAAGAGTGGTGATGGGAGGAGTCATGAGTGAACAGAAAAATAAAGTTTGGCAGAAAGAAATGGAAACCGCTCTCATGTGAAAACTTGTTTATTCATGAACATCATAAAGCCCATAATATTTTGAGCCCACTCACAGTGCCAAAAATGGCAGCATGAGGAGAAGTGTGCCCAAGAACAAGCATCAGATGTGAGGCTATATGATGTCATAGAATCATTATGTCACTCAATGCCAATTGATTTCTAGGACTGATTGCAAGCAATCATTAATCACTTTGTATTGAACAGCATGCCAGCTCCATCACATCTGGGGCAAGCATAAGTGGCACCTATTTAGCCAACATCCTGCTCTCAGCAATTTCACATTTTGTCTTTCAAACTAGACCAAACTGCTAGAGATGCAGCAAGATTAATATTTTACCCTCTATATGTGTCTTATTTTTCCTAGGAATTTAGATAGATGAAAATCTTAGCTTACTTGCAAGCTCAATGTTCCCTGCTTGTACTGACAATAGTGTGCTACTGAACAATGAGGCATGTCCTAGGTGGAATTCATAGAGCTGCTGTAAGAATATTTGATTTCTGAATATTATTATGCTACTCTGTACATTTATTAGAGATAAAAATGAGATAATATGAGGAGTGTTCCTTTTTTACACATCTGTATGGGAAAAAAGTTGTTGCAGGTGAGGTGTATACTCAGATTCTGGTATTAGAATAGTCTCACCAAACCCAGGGGTTCATTTACTATATGGAGCTAATCTTAGCAAGAGCATTAGGAGATATATTATCAAAGCCAAAATGTCTCGGGAAATTGGAGCTAATTGACATGACATATTAACTACAGAAGCTGCCCTATGGTGTTAATACAATGCATTTATTCTACCCTTCCTTTCTAGTTTAGAAACAGACATATTAAACCTGATACAATGTTTCTGGTGAATCCCATGGTATTTTCTAATAATGAAAAATTGCCTTTCGCCTTTCTCCATGTGCCTGACAATCATGAAAAGTTACTTAGACATGTTACATCAAATTGGAATATTTTTAAATAGAAATGTTCCTCGATAGCTGGGGTCTTGGACAGTCAAAGTGATTGGTAGCAAAATGTTGCATTCCTATGAGATTATGAAATGCTTTTGCCTTCTGTAATCGTTCTTCACTAAGGATTGTAGTCATTCTTTTGAAATCCCTGCTTAATCTCCGCAGGTTCCATTATTTATTTTGTCAGTAACTTCAGTCGTGATGGTTTGCTGTCAATCATCCATTGTCAAAGGATAAGTGAATTTCATAAAATATTCTGTTGGTGCTGTCCCACAGCTGAGGAAGAATTTACCTGCAGACTTTGGTATTATAAATGAGACAGAACTCATTAATGAACTGGGTCATCTGTTGTACACACACCAGCTGAAGAAAGTGTTTCTGGAAGGCAGAAGAAAGTGTAGCTAAAGGTGACTTGTAATCCTAATGTCTTCTTAGAGTATGCTAAACAATAGTCATTGATATAGATTACAGTTATTACATACTTCATTTTTTATGGTACATAATTAGATAATTCTCCAAAGAACTTTTTATCACATGTCTTTTCATTAATTAACATTAAATGTCATTAGCAGTCAGCTTAGCGTGATCAAAGACAGATACGCTGTAGCAAGATTCTGAGAAATAACATACCATTTACTAATTATATTATTGATTTTATGGTCTGAAGAATCCTAATTATATGTGATACAAAGTGGACCTAGCTGAGCCTGCTGGGGGTACTTTGAACATGAATAGTTTCTGGCAGTTCTGAGCATCTCACTTGCATAAATCACTTCTGGGCCTGATTGTGCATCTGTTTTCAAAGGTGATGTTTTAATGGACTTTGAAATCTGGAAAAGTGCATTCTGTGTGGCTCCACATGAAAGAGGAAAGAGATTTGGGATTTTAACTCCTGATTTTAATCATTCTGAAAAGATTTTAGATCTGTAGGCGGATACTTTTGAACAGTGGAAGTAATATGGCATAGTTGATTTTAATTAGTAGGCCAGCCTAATACTGAATTTCCCATAGCTCCCTATGACTTTTTTTTTTAAGATGAGTTTTTAGTACTTTCTTCAAAGTTAATGGTAGATTCAGACTTTCAAAATTTTGATTTCATGTGAAGGTAAAAACTAAAAAAACCCCAAAAAAGTCACGAGGTGAATATTTGATTAGAACAAATGCAGATCTGAGAAACAGGAACAACCTCAGATGTGTCTTATTTAAGTATAGCGCTTTCATAGAAAAATGAAAAGGAATTTAGATCAATGACATAATTATGAAATGTTACTCTTACCCTTAATTGCTTATACTTAAGAACATGAAAAGCCTAGTTTTTAAAGTACGTGTCTGTGTATGTAATTAACCTATTCAGTTGCATGAAATTTCAATTTACTCTCAATTCATGATAATAAGGTGATACCTTACTAGTAAATATTTGTTTAAATTGCGAAGTGTGAACATCTTTTAGAGCTAAACAGGTATCTGTACTTTCAGATGGCCTTATTGTGCCTGTTTTCATTGAGATGTTATAAGGTTTGAAGGGGATATTTTGACCAAATCCTTCTGAGGAGGAACTTAAAGACAGATAAAATACACGGTCAGAGTCAGTACTTTTTTTTAAAAAAAGTGTGTGAAAATAACAGAATTGTTTACTATAATTTTTTTAAAATCAACTTCCAATTTTCAGATTTCAGTGCCTTCTGACTGTTTTGGTTCCCACCTACTCATTCCCACTCCCACCTGATGGTTGACTTGCTAGTTAGCAAATCAAAGAATTGAAATAGTCTGAAAAATAAATTACTAGGCTGGTGGGTGGGCTCCAAGTTTAAACAAATAAACCAAGCAAAACACATCATATCCCCAAACTTCGTTTGTACCTGTTGTCTACTTTGGCATATAGGATGAGGGGTTTTTATTCCTCGGTAGATGAGACTGGACAGCATAAGTTATGAAAAATAACTAACATCCAGTTAACCATTACACTGTGCATTTACACATACTTTTCTTCTATGCATGACAGTCAGAAGGGGGATGTTGGGATGAAGGACTTGTTCCATTTTACCAGGGGTAAGACTGAGGTGAGGACAGCTCAGAGTGTACATGTGGCCCTTGGTTGACAAGTGTGCTTGGTACACAATACTGCTTTATTCTATTCTACTCTGTTTCTTTAGCGCTCTCATCACTGTAATACCTCAGAGCTGAACTCTTGGTTCCTGCTCTTGTGCTTGGGTTGCAAGACTAGCATTCTTTCCCTCATTCGTGAGAGAGACTCTTTTTGAAACAAGTAGTGAAGTAAGAATACCTTAAGATAGAACAAGCTAAATAATTTCCAAGGTGCAGAGCATAAGGCCAAAAGTCTAGACACACGTTCTGTTTTGACTTGCAACCCACTCTCCTAGAGGGGTTCAGAACAGGGCAGCAATCACAAGCCTGGAAGCATGAGTGTTGCAGGGAAATTCAAGCTCCGTGTTCCATCTTTATGTGGAAGAAAGCCAGTACACACTATAACTTCTTGTCTGCTTGGTAGAAAATCTGAAGGATATTGCAAGGTACATTATCAACACAGTCCTCAAGAATCAGTGACAGGAGCAATTCCGGAGTTATTCAAATAGTCCGGGATATAAAACAGTAATTGATGATTTATTCAAATATTTTTGTGCTGTATTTATCTATTTATCCTTGTGGCTGTCTGTTATTTAATTGGACAGTGATTACTCTGTCTCAGGGAGCTGGCTCATACATATCTGTTAAACATCTTCAAACTTTGTACGTCACAGGTATAACAGTAGTAAATCATGTAAAATGTTGGTTTCAGAAGAGATAAGCTATAGTTTTGACTTCTCCATATCTGAAGAAAAGAATGGCGTGAAAGGATACAATGATGTGTGTGATGAAAGACAGGAGGAAGATGGAAAGGTGGTTAAGAAAGAAGAGTAATGTGCAGGCTAGTAAGATTCTAATGAGTGACAAGCAGAGAGTTTACAATCACCAGTCTTGCTTCCACTGTTCCTAAACTTAAACATTTTCATGCACAGAGAAAACTTGTTTCTTCTGTGGTAAAGGATGGACCACCAAATTACAAGATCTTGACCCTTTACCCTGCAACACATGGCATACCTGGAGTGCCAGCAGATACTAAAACGTGTAGCTAAGAGCCTAGAGACTGCACAGGTTCCCTTGGAGACAGACTTAGTTAAGTTGCAGCTTAAACAAATAGAGATGCAATTGCCTGAAGTGAGTTTTGTGAAGGGGAAGTGGAAAGTGGCTGTTGATCTTGGGAAGAAGTCCCCATACAATTTTAGATGGGGTTATTCAGAGGGGGTTTCAACAGCAGTGTGTAAGATAACAAGACCTACAAGATGGTGAAGTCAGAAAAATGGCTGAGGAGGGAAATAGGACTTGCAGCATGTACCTAAAGAACGGGGGCAGATGGAAGGAGGTGAACAGTCTGTGGGGAGCTTCATTAGTACTGTGCTCTGGAAGGAAGACCAAGATTAGCTCATGCTTACAAATACAAGTTTGTTGCTAACCAATACAAGAGTCTCAATGTTTACGCTTTCTTTACTGTGCTGAAGATTGTCTCTGATAGGAGAGGAGAGGAAAGCGGGGAACGCACTTGTTTCCTGCCAGCCATTACCTTGTGTGCCTATTTTGTGGAGAGGAGGATTTTTGTGATGTTTGGTTTTGTTTAGCAGGATAGAGGTAAGTGATATTTGCTCAGATAATCTCAACACAGAGTAAGATGCGTTAAACTTACATTACACTAATTTAAAAAATGTATAAGCAACATTTCAGCTCCAGTTTTTTATGCCTCTGCAGAAGGCTTAACAAAGTACTCGTAGGGAACTGTTCTCCTTGACCCTCTGAGTGCTGCGGATCTGAGAGCAAGCTATGGAGAGGGGGCTCAGTAAGAGGACTTAGCAGATGGTACATACATGATGTTGATGAGGGAAGAATACAGAGAGAAAACTGTATTTGTCTTAACTTGTGGGAAAAAAACTTAATTAGTACATCTGTAAAATGATGCAAGTTAAGCCCTAAAATTACCCCATAAATTCTCTCTTTTATAATTTTTGTTAACCTTTTATCTCGAAGTAGTTAAATTAGATTTCAGTGCCAAATTTAGGAGGAGGGGGAAGAAGAAGCCAAGGTAGCTGCATGCACCAGTTATTCAAATCTGGTTTTGTCCATAGTGATTTTTCTAGCTACTGTTTTTCTGCCAGAAAGAAAATACTAGCTCTAACCTGAGTAGCTCCAATACCATCTGTATCTGATGACTGAGCTGATAGATCCAGATTCTCTCAGGATACAAACTGGCACAGTGAGCTCAGTGGAGTTCAGCCATTTACACCAGTAGAGGCTTTGGCCCTTGCATCTTCTTTGCCTTCGTTCTACCTAAGATACTTGCCTGCAGCTCCTCAGTTCTTTGTGGGTTTGCTCTTTGTGATGTATTTTTGAATGTTCCTCTCTGAGCTTTATGACAGATAATTTGCACAGTGCCCTGTTACTGTAAGCCAGGTGCTTTCATCCTTAATGAACAATTTCCTGGAAAAAAAAAAAAAAAACAAAACAATAGATAAAGTAGGTCATGGAGACAGCAGAGTCAAGAGCTTTGCATAGTGATGTAAAATTAAATAAG
Source organism: Strix aluco (assembly GCF_031877795.1). Classification (NCBI taxonomy): domain Eukaryota; kingdom Metazoa; phylum Chordata; class Aves; order Strigiformes; family Strigidae; genus Strix; species Strix aluco. Next base: position 13,699,603 of record NC_133942.1, read on the forward strand.
GCTGGGGTCATGTTCTCATTTATCTCTCCAGTTATTACTCTAACAATGTCTGTGATGGTTCCTGGAAAGGTGAGGATATTTGGATATTTTGGGAGACTGTTTGGATCTGCTGGGAATTTTGGCCACACTCTTCTCTTCTCTCTGCTCTGCACAGAGGAGAAAACAGGCACAGAAGTGTAAGATGTTGTGAAAGAACATTTGCAGATGCTGCTATTGCCCATCTCAACCTGCTGAGACCCAGCTTAGTGAAGGTGCAGTTGTGTAGCTGAATGAAGGCTATTCATGGTGCCTGTCTTTGGGTCTTGAAGGTCTACAGTCGATGGGTGGTCAAGAGATGCAAGTTTAAGTCTAGATTGCAAAGACATTTTGCTTCTTGAAGTGACCTATATTCCTGAGCCCCGCAGCCAGCCCTGTTGGCACAGCACTCTTGTCTGGTTCACAGCTGGGTTCACAGGGACATCAAGTCATGGAAGGGGTTTTGGTATCTGTCTCAGTCTTGCTTGACATGAGGTCAGGCCTTTGCTAGGGCATAATCCTGACCTCACAGTTTAATATGCATCTTGAGCTCCCTTTAGAGGGATTTTGGGAGACTAGCTTTAGGCACTTCAAGTAGGTGCCTTCTTACCAGCACCACATGTGACCAGCCGGTGGAGGTTATAAAGCAATAATTCTGCAGCACGTCCCCTCATAGCAGTGACCACCAGCGATCATCTTCACACACCGTAACCTTCTCTGTGGCATCAGATTTCTGTCCTAGAGAAGGGCAGATCTGTTCAGCCTGTTTTCCATGTTGGATGCCTAAACCTAAGAGCTTATAGCCATTTCTAGGCACCTCAGTAACCAGCCTGATTCTCAGATAGACAGACATTTGTGCGTGCTCTGAAAATCAGATAAATTACATGGAATTCTAACTTCAGGCTTTTAGCTTTGACATGATTGAACCAAATACCATTCCTCCAGTATTGATAGTGTTCCAGATATGCCCTGTAAGAAGCACAGGAAAGTACAAAGGATTATTGCAGCTTCTGAGGAAACCTCTCATATTTCAAGTAAAATTGGCAGTTTTTAAGTGGCTACTCTAATTCCTAAGCCATTAGAAATCTAAAAATTGATTTAACATTTATCTTCTATTTAGCAGACAGTCATAGAAAAAGTTATATTCTGTACGGGTCAGTCAATGTTTTTAATAGCTATGAAGTTAAAAAATTTTTGATTAAGACTTCAAGAGGCTGAAAGGGAAATTGAATGCAGGAAGAGAACATCTGAGCGCTGTTGTAGCAGAGAATGCCAGGGAGGATAAAGCACTGGAAAACCCAGAGGAGAACAGATGAAGATATATGCTATTGGACCAGTGGGGTTAGTAAAGGTACAGATGCAGAGGAAGCAAACATTATTTCCTTACTGTCTTATGAAGAAACTGAAGATAAAATGCTTTGCCCTTCCTGCAGCATTTTTTGTAAATACATGTTTAGTTTCAGTGTTCATTTTATTCCAATGTTTGGTTTCATTTTATTTGGATTACTACCTTGAAAGTTCAAGGCATTCACCAAGTTAAAAGCCAAATTGGAAAAACTGAATCTGGATTCTCAGTGCAGCTCCAAGGCTTGCAAATCAGCCTTCTCCCATAAATACTGCACTGTTTCTGGAAAAGAAGAGATGGGTCTTTAAATGAAATATGAGATGTAGCATTGGGATGTGATAGTATTGCTGTAGATCAACAGCCATCAATCTGTGTTACTTAATTTGTCCCTGGCTCAGCTGTTCACTGTACTTGGGACTTTTTTGCTGTTTGTTTCATTTTATTTTCCTCTGAGATAAATGAAGGCAAAAAAGAAGGGGCCAATTGTTCTTGACAAGTAGAAGTAATTTTTAAAAATATAACTGTAAAGGATATTCTACATTTTCAAACAGTGCTTTTGTTTCTGACTTTCACAGCACTTTCATAGAATCATACTTAATTTATTTCACTGCATGTATATTGAACGTCCTTATACTTCATTGCTTGTTACTCCCATTTTCAGATCAACTTCATGTGCACTCTTTAAATGCTGTAAAATAATTCTGTTGGAATAGTTGGGGGGGTTTAGCTAAATACTTAGAAACATATTATTTGTCATCTGGGCATGCCTGTAACACTTAGGTTGCTTTATTTATCCTGGGTGTTCTGGGGATATAAGGTCTTTGTTGCTCTAAGTGTCTAAGGAAGCATATGTTGTAATTGTTTGACATCTTGAACATGGATTAGGTGGGTGGCTATATGTAAGCAAGCTAACTTGAGTTCTCAGGAGATCAGCTTTTGATGTGTGTCAGCTTACTTTCTCTTCTGAAGTAGTATATGTGAAGGAATATCTGAAATATGCATGGGACAGTGAATATAAATATACTGTTAAATCAGTAGAGAATGCAACTCCCACACAGTTTCAACAGCTTTAAAATTCCACTATGGAAGAAGACTGGGATCAGCAGGGGGGACACTATGGCACTGGCTGGCTTCCTCTGCCATCCCCATACGGCAGCGGTCAGACGGTGGGACATGGGTGGGACGGTTAAGCAGGCAAATACATAAAGTAGCTCTTTCTGACTTTCCTTGTTTACCATGTTTTAATTGAGAGGGTTCAGAGATGACTGCCCCGGGAAGATTTCTTAGCTTGCAGGAGGTTGTCTTCTGTTGAAATACTGCAAGGTACCTGGAGTTTGCCTTCGAAGCCTGCCAACGCCGACTTGCTCTTGGCAGAAAGTGCTGGTGGAATGTCAGCCATCTCCCTGTCCGAACTGGCAGGGCTTGGAAGATCAGTTCAGGGCGTACGCACTACAAGGAACGTTAACGTTTCAGTGGACTTGTGTTTGGATTAATAACTTAGAGGGCCAAATGTTCAAAGGGCTGGCTTCCAATTTTACACTGGTAGTTGAGTACAAGTACAAAATTATGGGCAGAAAATCACAGATAATTTTTTTCCAAGCTGACCTTTCTGAAAAGGAGCCAGCAATTATCTGTATTTGGGCACTGTTTCAGCAATGTTTTTAGGTGTTGTTAATGTAATATTTTCATTATATTTCTGCTGGACTATTGATTAACTATTCGATAATTTAAGAAAAAGAAATGTAGTGTTGTAATGAATAATAGCTTTTTGGATTAGTACTTGCACTTTGCACAAGCGTGCATGGATATTGAATTTGTGCAAGTACTGATAAAATAAGTGTCTGTATTTATTTGTGTGTTGATGTTGATCTCATAGAGTGGATGGATAATGACAAATGTGTTTATACATTGTTGCTGCAATATCTAAAATCACTTTTCAGTTTGTAATATGCTCGTTCTTAAAGCACCTGGCAGCTTGGTCAGTCCTCTTCCCTTGTTTCCTATGGAAGATAGTGAGACTTTAAGAACTTGTATGTCCTAAATTTCACCCAAAGTTTCAAAGCCTGGTGTTGTATGGTGGTTAGGTGCCTTTGAAGGCTCAGAGCTAGCCTACAGAAAATACTAGATGCAGAACTTGGGTGGAGTTTCAGCCACCTCAGTCTAGCCCTGACACGTTGCTAACCCAGTGTCACACCTTAAGTCTTTGACAGTGTGATTCAAACTCAGGTCCTCTGAAACCTAGATTCATATACCAGCCTTTGTCTTGATAAACATATCTCATTAGCCATAACTAAACTAATTGCCTAGATTGCTTGCCTAGTGGCCTGTCTCTGTGGTATTTTGACCTAGTTTTCCTCTGAGAGCACTGAAAGAACAATCGTGAGCTTCCAAAAATAGCATTTGATAGATTGAGAAGAGCTTACTTCATTATTTATTCCTGCTTTGCTCTAGCCAAGCTCCCAATGACTCCAGTGGAAGTCAGCTTATAAGAGTGCTTAGTGCTGAATCAGATCTTCAGACTTCATATGATATCCATGAAACTGTAACAATGTTCACTGTAGCAATTGCAACTCACACTGATATATATTAATCTAGAAATTTAAAGCAACTTAAGAGATTTGGGCATTTGGTTCCCATTAAAGTCAGCCCCCACCCAGTTTTGGAAAACTGAGCAACTCTGGTTCAAAGAATATAAGGGAGAGTCATGAGGGCACTCTAGCAGTTAGGACCCCAGTGCATTTATCCACTCTTTTAAAGAAAGCCTCTAAAACAACATTTTGGGAAATGGAATTAGTTCCTTTATTTGTACTGAACAGCACCTATTTCACTGAATGATGTAGCAGAGGTGGCTGCTGCTGAGACTTAGCAAACAGGACTCAGGATGCAGCTCTTCATACTGTTCCTTAATGACATCCCCATAAACTATGAAAATCTCTAAATTTCGCTTTTATTCTTTTACCATAGAATTGTTAAATTTGTTTCATTCCCAACATTCACTGTAACTTCAGCAATGAACTTTGGTTGAGGATCAGAGGAGCATGGTTAACTTTCATAGAGAGCACAGAATACTTTTATACTGAAAAGTTAATGTTCCTGCTTATGTTTATTGGCATTACCCTTATGGCTAGAAGGACAAAGTTGGAACAGGCTTGTCCCCTTTGTATGAACTCAAGTGTAAGGTAAGAAAGATCCTAGTTTTGTACATCTTGTTGCTCTGTTACTAGCTTGTGCCACTGCTGGGATTGGCCTCTTTGAGGAACAGAGCTGTACAAACTGGTCCTGTGCCGTGAGCCCGTGGGCCTTCACAAGATACTGCAAAGGAAACCTGCTGAAAGTCAAATGCAGTTGTACTGGCCTGGCCAGCTCTGTTTCTCCCCTTGTCTGTGTCACCTCCAGGTGACAGGAGACATGTCTGGAAATGGTATCAGGGACATTTGTGAATAGTAGTGACTTCTGCTCCAGGTACTTCCAGCTATTGAACTGCTCTGACATCACAGGCAGAGATGCACACAAACCTGAGAGAGAGCAGTGCTTAAGGAGAACGTGGAAAAGCTGAATATACTGACAGCATGGGGTTTGTAGCACAGATTATAGACCAGTTGTTTTGCCCTGCATGTAAGGGATAATAATTTGCTCTCAGTACAATGACTTCTAGGAGCTTAAATAGACTCTGTTAACTGAAATACCATCTTTTGTTAACAGAGGCAGCTTCTTGTCTACTATCTTCCTGCATTAATCGTGCAAGATGTCAGTAGAGGGAACCCAGCAACTCACTGCATAGTCTGGTGTTTCTGCTAGTTCTTCTATCACTTGAATTTCTCTGTGGTCAGATGATAGGAATCACATTGTCATTGCTTTTGTATTCTGTACCTGATCCTTTGTGGAAGTGTTTATTTGTTTAAAACAGCTTTAAATTTTCATTAAAAACAAACAAACCCACAACCTGTCATTGACAATATTTGTGTTGGTCATGGCAACAATTTTTAGAGGTGACTATGAGTTTGAGTGGCTTAGTTCACTGCCCAGATTAAAACAACCTGTTTCTTAGCATGCATTCTGAGCTCTGCATATTATTCAGCCCTTTCATGGTATCTCAAGTTATTAATCATAAATGGAGGCATCCAAAAAATCCTGATCAGTTTTGAAACTCATGGCCTCATTTAGCTTTCATAACAGCTTGTTTCTAACAAAATCTGATGTAGAGCCAAATGAAGTGTGTGTTTAAATGATCCCTTGCCTAAACTATCATGAAAATTTCAGATGGGATGAGAAGGAGGAATGCCACAGAGGGCAGCTTGTTGGAAGCTTGCTACTACTTAGAGACTAAAATAGTGTAATCAGCAAACACTCAGTCACTTTAATGCTTCTTCAGTGAAATCCAACTTTTTGTTTTTTGGCTTAACTATTCTCTTGCATTTTCCTCAATTGCTTACACACAAATACTAGAATACATTTTAATTTTCATGTACCTAGATTTTCCTATTTGGTAGAAACTATAATTAAGAACAGGATTAGGGAACCTCTTGATAAATATAATACATTTATGAATAATCACCATGGCATTGTAAAGCCTTCATAAATTGCTAAAGCTCTTTGAAGTAAACATGTGGATCAAAAAAATCCATTTGGATTTCTAGAAGACTTTTGGAACGTCTTTCATCAAACTTCCTGAAAGCAACTGAACTTTCTTGTTGGGATATTACAGAAGAAAAAGTCTACATGTAAACAAAATGTTGTCTATGTGATAGGAAACAAAGTCTGAGAATCAATGATTGATTTCCAACAGAGGAGCAAGGAGGTGTCAAATGAAATTGAGGAGGCAGACAGAAAAACAAACAAGTATTTCATACAGTAAATGGCTAAGATGTGAGGCCATCGCAGGATGTTGTTGACACTAAATTTAGGGGCTTGACATTTGCATTTTAACAGATCAAAAATGATTAGATAAGTTATTGAAATAGAATCCATCAAATGCTGTTAAACACAAAGATACCACTCATGGCTGAGGAAGTCCCAAAGTTGCAAATTGCTGGAAGCCAGAAGGGTTTAAAAGGGCTGTGTTACTACCAGCTATCTTCTCGCACTCTTCCCTAGACACTTGCTATTGGCTGAAAGCAGGATAGTGGTCTGTGGTCTGATAGAGCACAATTATCTTATGATAAGTAATTATTTAGAATGGTTTATCTCATTTCTGTCTTAATTTGTTTCCACTCCCCCAAACACACTTTCTCTGACCCAATGTTTTCTGTTTTTCTAATGGGTTGCTCACAGGGCCAAGCAACTTCTGAAGAGGTTTCTTCTGCTATCCTGTTAATGTGCTGTGTGTCTTCATGTGCTGATGGTCTGTAAAAACAGGATCCATTAGGAATTTTTAGCACTTTGAGGTAAGACTTTTTAACATGGCTTTTTGTAAAATGCATTGCACAGAAATTTGGGGGAAAAATTCAGGTGAGGTTAATAGACTGCATATACATTTAGACATCTAAAGGAATGGTCTTCAAAAGTATATAAGGATTTCAGAATATTGCATGCTAGCGAAAAACACTTCTGTAAATGTTTTCCTAATTACAGCTGGACACCAAATCAGTGTTTGGCTTTTTTTTTTTTTTTTTTTTTTTTTTTTTGCCTGGTTTAGAACTCATTTCATCGCAAATTGAGAGAAAGGAAGTCAGTTTAGAACTTTGTCACGTACTGGAAATTCTGTTTGAATTTCTTGTCAAAGTTGCATTATGAAAAATTTTGTGACAGAAATGTCAAAATGAAATGTTTCACTACTTCTGCCCCTGAACAGGAAATTCTTTAATGGTCATTTTTAGTTAAATTTTCTAGTCTGTCAGCCAAGGAAGCAAAGGAGAAATTTAATCTGTGGTTTTGGTTTTGTTTTTCTTTTTTTCTCCCAGCCACCTAAACTATGCACTAGTCCTCTTTCACAGGAATATTGCCAAAACCAGGTCCTCAACACTCAGAAAAATCTTTAGAGGACACTTGCTTCACCCAGCAAGGATTCTTTGGGTCTTATTTTCTTTACATGTAGGTCCTAACCTTATGGGGTGCTGTTGTCCTCAGCTTGTGTTGTACAAACTGCAAGAGAGTAACAAACCTCCTTTTGTCCACGCTCCCAGGTACTTAATCCAATATAAAATACCAGCTGCCTCTTCTGGTCTCTTTGCAAACCCCAGCACAGTTTCCCCACAGTTTTTGTAAAGTGAATCCACAGATAAATAAATCAGTGACTTGCCATGTACTAGTTTTTCTATAGCTAAGATTTGGAGCTTAACAGTGAAAGTGTGTTTCCTTTCTTTTGTGATGGAGCCAATGACCAGTAGGTGAAAAGGTAAAATACTGAGATTTGTTCAAAAAGGAGCAAGGTACATGAAAATGGCTTAAAGGAGTAACACATACCTAACTTAATCAGTTATAATTAACAGAGAGTGAGACACTTGTGAAAAATTACAAGATTGTATTTGGTACTGAAAGACCTTCTTTCTTGCCAAATTGTCCCTAAATTGGTTTCTTTCACTCCTGAAAAGAAAAATCAGGCCTGGAGAGACAAAAAGTTAGAGTCCATTTAGGGACTGCACAGAGGACCTATGTGTCATTTATTTTCTTGTTAAGCTCAAAAGGCTGCCTATCCTCGGGAGAGTGGCAGTGGCAGACACTGGAAATGTTTCTGTAATTTGGCTATATCTTTAATGAAGTTTCAGGCATTGTCCCCCTGAAAGGCTGATGCTGCCTCCTTGGAGAATATGTTCCAAACATTAAACGGAATGCAGGAATGTAGTGTGTATTATGGGGAGTGATAAAAGCTAAAAAAAAAAAATCTGTATTGGATGTCATTACTGGATTCTTTTTTGATGTTGGTTTTTAATATATGTGCTCCTATTTTTAGAGTTTTATTCTGAATCTTGTAATAGCAACCATTCCGTTTTGGTATGAGGTCTTTTCTATTAACAGTGATCAAAGTGAAATATTTCATTTCAGTTAGAAAAAGAGACACTTGAGACGAATGAGGTTCTGCTGTGTTTGGAGAGTTGGATGTTTCTGATATACGATCTGACTTACAAAGTTAGAAAATTAATTGCACAAAGCGGTTCATTTATAAACATAATAAAATTGCATTAGCATTAAAAGTTTAGAAAACAACTTTAAACCTCTTTCAAATACATTGTAAACAAATACTATGTGTGCTATTAAGGCTTATAAATAATTCTTTGGTGTTTGTTTGGTTTAAAAACTAAACTGATACATTGTTTTCTTAAGAATAAATTGAGAACTCTGCGAACTACAGAATTCAAATATGGTGTGAAAAGGCTTGCTCTCTTTAGGTAGAAGTCAGGCTGTCTTTCTGCCTCTAATTAATTTAGGGATAAACCCAGGCTGCTGATGTTCTCAAGAAGTTAGCAAACTGAGCACAGAACTATGTGTTGATTTTAAAAACCCCTCTCTTAAGGATTGTATTTCCTTAAGCAGTTTTGCCTTGCTCTTGCTTTGACCGTTTCCGTTAGAAACGGTCAAAGCAAGAGAAGCAGGCTTTCCTCTAGTCTTGTTTGTTCAGTCTTGCCATGCATCAAAGGTGTAGAGAATGAAGAAAAGGGGGTAAATTGCACCCTATAAATACAGTGCTCAGAAAAACTTGTCCTCTGTACTTTGGTATTATTCAAATGGTAGCTAGTATAATACATTAAAGGCATCTTTTGAAGATATTTTTGTTAGAGGGGTTAAAGGGTTGTCTGTCATTTTGTTGAGCCTCATACTTGGATAGTTCACATCTATTGGTACCTGTGGTGTTAAAACAAAGTTCAATTCTACTCTCAAACAAGCTCTGAGGTTTTGAACATTACATTTGTTGAATTTGCGTCCCATGAGCACTTGCAGGTCAGCCGTTCAAGACACTTTTCCTCCATGGAGAAGTAGTGTCTAGGACAAGTGTAGCAAATGTCTTTTCAATAAACAGAACTCTCTCTCACGTCCTTGTCTTGTCAGCCCTCTTAATTTCCAGAGTAAGCTTTTGCATTGTTGCCATGGGACTTTGAAACAGCCTGCAGGTAGAGAATGGTCACTGGTAGACTTAAATCCATTTCATGAGGAACATTAACATTAAATCATGTTAATTAACATTAATATGACTTACATGGCTTAAGACCTATCTTTGGGTTTAGCAGAGCTCTAGGAATAATTTAAAAGATGAGCTATTACTCCCACTGGGATCTTCACTTCGAATCCACTAAAGGCAATGGGTGTCCTTGAACTAGCTAAGGCAGCTTTGAACCAGGAGGTAATTTCAGATCAGCTTTCCTGGCTATCTCTCTTCTCTTCATTCTGCTTTGTGATGACTTCTTTATGCTGGGCTATATATCAGTGCCATGCAGAGCAAACCCCTTAACATCCCTTTTGCTGTTCTGGACCATGAGGCAATGAGCCATGTGTTTTTTAGATGATCATATGAAGATTCAATCTATTTTTAGGGCAATCTTGTTGCCAGGAATAATTTATGGGACTTTTGATTTGAATGGTGGATTATGTGATGATATAAATGCCTAAAATGGATATTTAAAAATATGTTTTACTGACAATGTTTAACAGATTAACACCTCTGATGCAGTTACATTTAAAAGCAGCCTCAGATTTCCTATCTATTTTGTATTTTTGACTGATCTCACTGGGGGCCTCTAGGCAAACACCACAACTTTGATTTCAAAGCCACAAATGAGCAATAAGTAGGTATAAGTCAGTACATATTTAATAGATGAACTGTAAGATGGTGAAGAGACCACACCTAATGAATTTTATGTAATCTATTTCCAATTTCAGTGCAAATATTTTTATTTCATGTTTAGTGTTCTGCATAATGTGACCCAGTACGTTGACCTCTGTCATTCTAAATGGTGATTCCCCATCTAAGAGTTGAAAAGTGAATTGATTTTCTTTCAGTCATATAATAAGCATATGTCTCAGATCTAGCCTACTATATTGACAGATGTAAAACCCATTTAAGTAAATCAAAGGGGGTATTTGGGTTTTCTTCCATTTACCTATAGGTTGATGGAAGAATAGATTATTTTAGTACCTCAGTTATGTATTCTGTCGGTACAGACAGACAGCTGTAAAAATAATCAGTATCAGAAATGTTCTTTGGAAGAATCACTGGGGCTGTCAATATCTTGGGTAGCTTAATCATCAATCATCTTGGGTAGCTTAATCATCAAGCTCAATCATTTAGTAGGTTTAAACATATAGATTCCTTTTAGAATGCACTTGCACTTTTAAAAAATTTACTGTTTAGTTGATTGCTTTTTCAAGTATTTCAGTTTGTAAATAACTCCACAGTATTTGGATTTGCACAAAAGCAAGGATTAAAAGGCCTAGAAGGATGTTTTCTTCAAAATTGTCTTTAATGGCTGTACTTTCTTTTCTTTATCTAGATACAACAATGGTGGCGCATATGCTGTTCAGGTGGATTCTAAAAGGGCTTATTCTGTCTTTTCTGCTCAAAAATACTCTGTCCCTAAACCCAGATGATCCAAATGTTTGTAGTCATTGGGAAAGGTAACGTATAACATTCTGATATTTTTTTTTTTACTCGATGTTTCAGATTTTTACATTTAAAAGGCAAAATAAGAACTGTTATTTGCTAAATACCACCCTGCCTCACAAAAGGACATGGATTTGCATGACAGAAATAGTGCTTCTGAGTGCCTTTGAGGATTTGGATCATCCCAAAGAATTGGTTCCAAAGCTAGAGCTGTAGACCCTGTACCCCTGTGTTACCTGTCTGCTCAGCTCCTCCATAGTTTCAGCTAGAGGACTGCACAGACACATTTTCGTTTATCATGGAGAGATTTAGAGAAACGGTGGCCTTGTTCTGTCTTGCTTTTTTCTGGTTGTATTGAGCAAGGCTATTAGAAATTTCAACTAATTTTAAGCCCTTTCTGCTGCAACATGCAGGCTTCTTCTGTATGTCCTGAACTTTGTGGCTGTATCTGCCAAATTTGTGTCAGCATCAAAGAATATCTGCACTGAGAATTAAAGGCCCTGATAATTCTTGTTCTCTCTGTTGTTACAGTGTCCTGGTCTTAAAAGTGGATCTGCGCAAGGCAGTTCTTAGGAGTACAGAGAAATCCTTCAGCTTTGATAGGGTTCGCACTCATGCAGGGTCTGTTTGCAGAGGCTAAAGTTCCTGTACTCATAAGTTTAACTTGCTAAATTTCCAGTTCCGATCTGTGGTTTAGTTCCACACAAATATGAATTACTGTACACTTTAACAAAATAAACCCCTTAACAAGAACAAAAATGGAATCATACTTTAATTGTACTGTGTTTTGATTTTAGAAGCCTTAATTAGAGAATTAACTGTTTGTAGGTAATGCAACTGCAAAGCAAAGACTATACAGGAATAAAATTTTGCAGTCTGCGTTGTGAGGTGAAGTGCATTCAGAGCACAGGAATAAAATATTGATTTTGTCTGAAGAAAGTCAGCAACCTAGAGACCCAATCAAGGAGAAACAAAAATTAAATACCAAAATTGATTGGTTGTGCTGACCAAGATGACTTTGTTACTTAGATGTTAATAAATCAAAGGGAAAAGATTGTTAGGGCAATTGCTGGGTAACAAACAGGATCATAAAATAATAATCAAGATCTGTGAGTGTTACTGTTTTACTTGAATAATGAGCAATGTAAATATTTTACATTTTGGCATTAGTAGGAGTAAAAACATTATTGTCAAACCCAGCAAACTGTGGTAGAGGGCAAAAGCAACATCTAGTAGAATCTTGGCTTGTCTGGAAAGGGCATGACAAGCAGGGCAGTAATAGTCCAATCTTCGATTTCAAGCCAATCAGACCCTCCAAGCAAACATTTTGGTATTACCTTACGGGTGCAATCTCACAGGGCTTAATCACATCAGCAGCCCCACTGATGAGAAGGAAATCAACAATCAATATAATGAATGACTTGAAGGATCTAATTCCTGGGTCTTGACCCTGCCTAGAATGATTTCAGTATCATTCTCCAAAGATATTGTAGATCTGATAAAGTGGGGCTTGTTTCCAGATCAGAACCTGAGATTATGAGTTTCTTAGGCAGTGCACACACTTACTCTAGGGCCATACAGTGTTCAAAAATGGCTGACACTAACAAATCAATGAGATTAGTGTTCCTATATCATGTGAGAGGTCCGGACACTTTCAGTATAACCATAGTAATTCATACAGTACCTGTTGCATGAGTAAGTAGTGTTTTGGGAAGGAGATTGCTGAATTCTTAGTATTGTTGGAGCTCTGTGATTTCTAATCAATTTGCCCCATTTTTGTTTATATCCCTTCATTTGTACAAAGGGAAGTCCTATTCTAACTGTATGTCAGTGATCCAAATCTACATACCAGTTAATGCATGTTACAATTTTCAGATAGTTCAGAGGTTATTTCTGCTACAACTTAAAAGGATTAAATTTGTGCAGCAGAAAAATAAACACTCTTCAACCTTTTACAAATGATCTATTTGATTGGTGCACCCAATATTTGAAATAATGATGCTACTTCATCATAAAATGATAAAATGTAAGCATCCCATCATGCTGGCAAAATGCAGCAGTGCTAAGTTAATATGAGCTCTTATTAGCATTGTGGAGTACAAGCAAGAATGAACAGTCCTAGGCAGGAAGGCAACTGAGATATTTTAAAAACATAGTGCTTTCCTCTCCTTTAAAATTTGCATTATCAAATTAACCAAATGCCCTTTTCACCTTCTAAACTACCATGAATTTTAGTAACATTTGTTTCTTTTCCAGAAGGAAATGGTTTATTACTTAGACTGAAATCTCTATGGCTATTTCAGTTATGGAGCCCAAGTTAGATGCGTTTCCAAAAATTTCAGGAAGAGCTGTGCTTGAAGGAAGCCTTTTTCTGTTTTTTTTGATAATGCCCAAAGTTTCTAAGATTATTGATTTAATTATTTTTTATGCTGGAGTTAGATGACTAGCCTATACAGGGAACTGAAGCTTTTCATGTTACAACAAACAGCCTTTCACTTTCTTTCTCTGTCTACTCCTAGCTATGCTGTGACAGTACAGGAATCTTATGCTCATCCTTTTGATCAGATCTATTATACAAGATGTACTGACATACTGAACTGGTTCAAGTGCACTAGACATAGGTAAGAGCTAATCCCTAGAAATTCTAGTTTTATTTTGTCTTTTTATCTCCTCGTGTACCTTCTATTTGTCCAAATTTCTGTGATATGCCAGATATGTACAGAAAGATGTGTTCTAGTACAATAGCCAGAGTGTTTAGCATTCTAGGGCACTGATTAAATAAAGTAGAGAGGTTTTTGTATGAAGTTTGAGTGAGATCAATGGTAGTCAGTGTCTTATGGGGCCATTCAGGAGTATGTATCCTTGGCATTCACCCTGCCATGTGAGGGGAAGTGTTTATTACATGACCAAACATGACCAACTTTCTTTAACAAGTGATCAGTGCATGTCCGGGTCTACAGTATGAAATCCCTGCAGCTCCTAGATCTTGAAGAATCAGGCACTTGAGGGTTAGTGATAATTATAAATGGATCCATATTTGGACTACTGCACCCAAATCTGTATTGAAAGTCAGGTAAAATGAGGATGGGTCCATTTCTAGCACTGAATGAAAGCTGATACCAAAGAGTTATTTTTTCCCAGGGTGCAAGATATCATTGTTATAGTCATTCTGATTCCAAGTAGAAAAGTATCCTAACAGACATCCACTAATATTTGCAATCTTTCAAGGGAGTTTTAGAACCTGATTGGTACCTTAACTTTTCTGCATTCAGTAGCACAGAGGTTGTTCAGCACCGCCCCAGACTGACTGGGGGTTTTGCTTTTTAGCTTCTGTGTTACAATGTATGGAATTGAACAGAGATGCAGAGCTTTCCGCACTATTGTATAGATTGGAATGCAGCAGAACAAATTCAGTCAATTTATCTAACATGAGGAACAATAGATTTTGTTCAATTTGGGTAATTTCAAATAAACTAACATGAACAAAGCTGTTTTGAAGTGTTCACTGTTAAATATTCCTTTTCTAATGTGCTATCATTGCTAATGCTATGAATAAGGCTAGAAAAGCTACAGAATGCTTAACACCTTTTAATTTCTGTGGACTACATATTGTGGTGGGGAAAACATGCTTTAAATCTGAACTGGGCCTATAAAGTCATTTTGCAAGGCATTAGTGCCTCGGAAGGGTTAACAAGTAGGAAGAAATCACTTGGGGTTAACTTCATATTTTGTGTATTGAGAGTAGTTTCCATTGGGGTAATTTCTTGTGTAGCGTGCTGACACAGTGGTGTCCGTAGAAGATTCTGTTCATTCCATTGATGATAGCTGACCCTGCTGATATGCACAAATGAATCATTTATTCTTGAAGAAGCTCCTTGCCCTTGCTTTGGGACTGGGGAAATGTTTTAATTCCGAGGAAGGGCTACGGTGATTGACTGTCATGAGTACTGTGTTTATAATATAAGTTATAATTCAAGTTTCAAAACAAGTATTGATTTTTTTTTTTATTGTGGCTTTTAATATCAAAAGCTTTCATGCATTTTAAAATAATTATTGAATGCTATCCTTACTATAATTTAACACAAATATAATTCCAACAGTAGGCATTGATTTTCAATATTGTCAAATGGCTTTCTGTCTTGCAATTTAGAATAAGTTATAAAACAGCATATCGAAGAGGACTAAGAACTATGTATCGGCGAAGATCTCAGTGCTGCCCTGGATATTATGAAAGTGGAGACTACTGTATACGTATGTACAGAGCTTTGATTTGGATGTGACAATTAAAAGTAATTTTTGGAGGAGCTGTAGACAAATTAAAGATGTATTGCAGTAGTAATATTAAGGGCTGATTTTCAGAGCTGCTCAGAACCTTCAGGTCCCACTGATTTCAGAATTGCAGATACAGCATATTTCAGGTCACTTCAGGTATATGCATTTCAAGCACCGAAGTAAAATTTTGCTGAAATCATTGGGGAGGGAGTTAATCAAGTTCCTGAGTGCTTTCTTGAATCAGACCTTACTTTGGGGAGTTATTTATCCAAGTATTCACTAATGTTAAAAAATTTGGGGAGCTGAGAACACTCTTAGGAACAAACTATTACGTAGTTTAAGAAGCAGTGTAAAGTTTCTGCCTCTTAACTTTGAAAGTTCTTACTTCAGGTAAGAACAGTTAAAATCTCATTGTGTTTTACATGATTCCTGTCAATAATTTTGCTCTTTTTAAAGCTCCACAAATGTCAGAAGAACTTTATCCTAATTGCACTGTATAAGAAAATAAAAAGCTCTGGAGTGTGTTAGGTCAGTCTGAGGGGGACAAAGAGTGAAATGGATCTTTCAGCAACACCTAAGAGCTTTGTTAATTAAGAAGGTCCTGTGCATTAATGTCACGCATTTTCAGTATTGCAGCTTTCTAAGTATTCTGAGACAGAACGCTTTTGCTACACTTTGCTCAAAAGGAGAGTGGAGCTGGGGATCTGTTGTCTATGTCTTGTTAGGATACGATTATGACACAAGAAAAACATGAGGAGATTTTGATCAGCATCAGAATCCAAATTTTATTGACAGGTTTAGAATGCCATAGAATAATTTAAATGTGAAAATGATACAATTATCCAGCTAACTTTAAATATCTTGACATAGTGCTTTAAAGCTATTACTATCTAGTTCTGTTGGTGTTTTTATCTGAGTACCTATATTGTACTTACATTGTAATATATGAGCACCTCAAAACCATGAACGGACCCTAATCTCATTTTAAATGACCTTTATGCCAAACAATTACTTTAAAGGGGCTTTGGACTGTGAACATTTACCAGCCCTTTGAGATAAGGCATTAGAATTAGCCTTATTTTACAGAGAGAGTAATGATTTGATCTTCTGAAGTGTGAAATGCTGTTACTCAAGTCCTAAAAAACATCTAATGTTACTTACTGTCTTTGCTAAAATACTTCCTATGTTAAGTATGTGCTTACCTTTTAAATTTCTCCAGTGTCAGTATAATTTCAGCAGTTGTTCCACATACTTTTATTACCAACTTGAATTTTGTGACTCAAGTTCCTGTCTGGCACAGCACATATTTATTTTCACTTTTCTCTCTGCAATCTATTGATTTTTTTATTTTTTAGTTGTCATACTGGTTGCAACAACAGGAGATCTCTGCAGACTTTCTGATTCTTTGAGGATATTAACAATTTATTTTAAAGTGGGTTTTTTTTAGTATTAATACTCAAGAATTCTGCTTCTGCCAGGCAAATTTTGTCTTTATATTATGGAAAAAGAACAGCATACACCAGAGTTTTGCTAATGCAGAACAGACAGCAGGTATCTGGTCAGACCAGGAGTTTAATGTTTGACACAGTGCAGATAGTACTTACATTCTCTCTGTTGATTACATGTGCAGGAGTCAGATTCTTATATTTCATTATCTGCATGGTCATAATCGCAAAGTGTGTGCCTCAGGGACATTTTCTATCTATCCTCCATCCTGGGAGATCTGAGCAGCAAGTGCAACTGAGAGGGAAATGATGTAAAGGAAGAGCTTCTCTATCATGATTGATTCTAGAGACTTGGTCTTATTGTTTTGATACCACAGGTAGCCACATAGAACAAAAAACCCCAGCCCACAACCCAAACAAAAAACCTCATCGAAACTCTCTGACCCTGCAACCAATAGTTTGAAGGCACAACAATATTTAGCTAATGTGATGCTTTTCATGTCCTCTCTTTTGTCTCTAACACATCACGCCCTGGTCCCATTAGTTTTGTTCAGTTTTTCCACAATGCGTTCTGTGCCAACAAGCAATTTCTCCCATTCATTGTTCTTCATAGTTAGCAGTGAATCCCATTTTAATTCCTGGTGGCACCTCCCTGATTTTGCCTCTTTCCTTACCTTCCCTTGCCCATTTCTTTTTTTCCTTTAAACTGGTATTTTCTGCTGTTTCCTAACAAGATAGTCTCGTACTCATCACACATTCCTCCAGACACGTTCGGTGCCTGCTCCTTTAATGGCAGCTGCTACAAGAGAGAGGTCAAGAGACACCATCCAAATCATTCCACTTGCTTGTGCTGTGGGTGGCATGGTTTGGGGATGAGTGTGCCTCCGCTAAGCCCCACTGACATGAAGGGAAGGAAGCTCCAGCCCTGCAGAGCTTCTCCCCACTCAGCCAGCCCTTTAAAATCTATTCCATTAGCAATCATGGAAGCCACTACAACATGGGGAGGAGAGAATATGTCCCGCAGTGAGTCTGATGATCAAAAGAAAGTTTGATTAAAAAACAGTGTGTAGATTAAAGGCTAATTGGTTCTCCTTTCATTAATAGCAGTCTTTATTTCTTGCAAAAGTTAAATAGCTTTGTAATTAACAGTGACATGTTTAGACTAGAGAAAGCTGAGTTTAAATCTCTATTAATGACTGTTTCTTAGCTTTTAAAGCAGGACTGAAGGCTTTCAGCTACTGTTTTGATCTTTTCCCTTCTCATTTACTAATTTTTAAAGGAATGTCAGATATATTTTTTTATCTTTGTCCTCCTGTTGGGACTTACTAAATGGATTAGGTCTAATAAAATCTACCCTCAGTTCTAAATAATCAGGTTGACCCAGAGCTTTTTGCTCTGCCAGTCTTTTCTCTGGTGTCTTCACCTTTTTGAGATCTGTATATGCTACTGCTCCATAAAATGTGGAATTCAGGCACAAGGTCAAATAATTTAAATTGTTATACATCTGACCAGCCCATTAGTACTTCAGTTAAACAGTTTTGGGGTATGAAATTGTCCTTGTGCCTAAAAGGACTTGAATATTTTTGGGTTGTAATTGTATTCAAAAAATACCACCTGAAAAATGCTGCAAATGCACAACTGCATTTTTTTTTTTCCCACTGATGTCTTAGAAATGGTTGCTACCATTCTGGTAGTTTTGCAAAACTATTCCCCTTCTCTGAATGTTCTTATACATGACATAGCTTTTCACTGAGCTGTCCCTGAGAACAAACAGCATAGCCTGGGTAGTAAATCAGAGCAACTATGATTTACTATACTTTGTATGCTAAGGTAAGCTTTTGGCAAAGCAAATGCATGAACTGCAGAAAATATCTTTTTAAACAACCACAGGGTTCAACTGCCCTTCAAGGTTTTTGTAAGGATGTTTTAAAATTATATTGCTTAGATTAGTATCTGTGGTAGATAAAGCATCTCTCAATACTTTGCTGCTCAAAAAAGGAGAAAGAAAAGGGATATTACATGGCTCTCTCATGATTTTTTTTACCCTTTGAGTAGACGGTAATTGAATACTTCCCTTTAAGAATATGTCAGGTGGAAAGATCCCCAGTATACTAAGTGGATACATATTTTTGTCTGAGAGACCAATGCTTTGTTCAGTCTGTCCATTTTAATCTTATTCTTGCACAACAGATTTATATAAAAAAGACATTTCTTCTAGGTAACAAAGGGTCAGAGACCCAAGCATGAGAGAAAAGGAAGATGGGACTGCAAGCAGCATCTTATATCTGACACTTTGGCAGAAAAGAACAACCATGAAACACAAAGTTGGGAATTCACCTTTTCTTCATAGATTGACATATTTTAGTTTTTAACAGTTTTGTTTTTCACTCCTATACCTTACACTCTTTTTCTAATGTATAAATCTATGCAGTGTGACAGGATGTAATAATGACAGGATTAGTGATTTAACAATCTTATTTGCTGCCATTTATTTGTCATTCAAACCTGCCAAAATTCAGTAGAGTTATAGATTGACCATTTCATGGTTATTTCATTTCTTGGCCAAGATATTACTGATCTCAGATTGTTTCTCTATATTCAGCTTTCCACATTATAATTGCCAGAACCATCATCAGGGCTCCTTGACTTTGACAAATCTTTTTATAGAGAAATTCTTGCTCATGTTGGTTGAATCTCAATTTGTTACCTAGAGTGGTAGATCATTCAGGCGAGAGGTTAGGGACATTATTATATTTGCATGTAGTTATTTACCCATTTTTTCAGTTAGCCTGTGTCTGACACCTTTAATGAATTTCAAAAACAAATGAGGAATGTTCTTTTAATAGCTGACTTGGTGAAATTATGCAAATTCAGGACCTGATTCTTTTCAGGATTTTAAATAATGTTTCATAAAGTCTGTAATTCCAGTAGACATGCCAACTTCATAGCATGATGTATGCTTTTATATTGTAGCAATATGAACATTCATACCTCAGGATTGCACTCAAATTTACAAGGCTGCATGTTTAGTGTAGTTTTTCTAATCTTTGAAAAGGCTGCCTTATTGGAGCCATATGGCTGGATTGTTAAACATCTGTACCATAGGAATAACAATTCCAAAGCTTCCTGCCATCTGGATGAATTACAATACTTGCAATTCAATGCATATGTTACGACAACACATTGACACCGCAGTAGAGTGTACTTATGATGAAAAGAAAAATAATAGCTTATGTGATCAGTGCAAAAGTTGTACACTCTTAGAAAATGTTGAATCAGCAGCTTAAACTTCCTGAATATTCATAATGTTTGTTCATATGTCAGATTTGTTGATTATTTTCACTTTATAAAGCAGTAGCTCATTAACATTTTAGAAGAAATGTTGTCCCCCCCTCCTCACCTCAATTTTAAATTCCTCATGGTGAGCATTCCTGTAACTTGAAAATATATTGTTTGAAAACTGCTGGACTTAGGAAATATATTTTTCTTATCTTTATAGACACACATTAAAGCTGGTGCTAGTGCTTTCTGTAAGAGCCTTACTGTTACATTATTCAAGTACGGCATTCTGTGCATCAATAATGCAACATAAATTAAGGGAAATGATATAGCAGTACATAGATACTTTGTATCAGGGGACATTCTTTTTCTCTCTCTGATTTGGGATGTATGAGTGTGAGGAAATGGTGTGGAAGGCCATTCTGCATATAGCATTATTAACTATAGAGTTGAAATGACGGTAGGAGACGCTTTGAAATTTCCCCTTTTATATGCATTTGAGATGACTTCATACATCTTTTTCCAGTGAAGAATATGGGGAAAATAATTTGGGTCCTGTGTTCTCATCTAAGGGGAAACTTGCTCAGGAATTAAGAAAATCTGCTTCTAATAGTAGTAGTTATAGTCATAGTAGCAGCAACATTCTTACCACTGTGTGGTGACTGGGAGGAATCCCTGCTTTCTATTGAATGAGCAGGTGGATTGATAAGAAAGCAACAGAAGGAGCTTGCAACAGAATTGGTTATCTGCATTCAACTTCTGCTAGCATACTGCAGAATGTAACCGAGGAGCCATATACCAATGTCTGATACACCATTTTACAGAACACAGTGGGGCAGGCCACGGCTCTGCAAGCAGTAGAGACCTTTGCTTGTTCATTCTGAGCATCCTGAGAGGCAGGTGTGTGTGGACAGGAAGAGGGAGACCAGCCTTATAAGTAGGTCAGTTCACTTTGTGGCATAGATGAAGACACTGGGTTACTATTTAGCCTAAAGGTAATGGAGAGACCTCTTTGAGGGGAAGGTGAAAAAATCAATTCTTATCTCCCATCCATCATTTTATATTTGCAGTCAGCTTCAGTATGCTGATGGGTTTGCAAAGATACTGATGAGGAGTAGTAATGAAATAAGGGAAGGACTTCTGGAAGAAATGCAGTAGAAGGAGGAGAAACAAAATGTTCATACAAAGGAATGGAAATAGCATGAAGTCGTAAAGGAGGGAATGCTGAAGCTATATAATGTCTCAAGGGGCTTAATAAATATCAGAGGAAAAATTATGCAGGCATTATAGATAGAAAAAGATTTAGACTGTTGCTAGTGTAGCAGTAAAAAAGCTTTTCTGGCTGCTTTAGGTGATCTTAGTTGGATCAGTATATGCTTCTTTCCCACAAAAGAATACTGGGAATGTCAACACAGAAGGAGGCACTGGATCCAGAGCTACTCATAGTATTCATGCTAGTGGCCTGGAAGTTTCAGCAGGATCAGAAAAAAGACACAAGAATCATAAATGTGAGTTCATTGCTGAATTTGAAGAACAAGCCACGCAAAGGTTAGTCCATTAATTTGCTCACTTTTAGCAAAGACAGGTTGGTCCCCAGCTGCTGTAAATCAGCACAGATCCACCATGTGTGAATGGACATCTTCAGCTACTTCATCCTCACTTCCACATCTTCTTTATGTCTCGATTCCCTTTCAAAATCCCCTTCCTCATTCTCCTGCTTAATACACTTGTTAACTCTACTTTACACTGATCTTTTGTGTGGAGGGCACTAGTGCTAAACCACAGTAGCTTTATGGCTCAGTCCTTCCTATCTTGCTGGTATCTATTCACTTGCATAGACTTACAAAACCAAGATCCTGTCCATCCCGTATATGAGTGAATGGCTCTTGAGGACGTATACATACAGGACATTTGCCATTTATCGAATGAGAAGGGCACAGATCTCCAGAAGATTTTTCTCTCCAAAAGAGTTTGAAGTTCATTAGTAGACCAGATGTGTGGTGAGCTGGGTTAACTTATTGAAATCAATAGGGTCAGAAAGAAGATGGATGTGTGTAATTAAACACATTTAAAACTGAAGTTATTTTCTTGACCACTCCTTTACATCCTTCTCCCATTTAATAGATTTATTTGCCTTGTGCTCTGAAGAGTTTTAAAGCTTAGTAGAAAAGGGGGGAAAGATAGAGAGGAAAAGAAGTTACCTAAATCTAGATGGCCTTTAAAAAGAGCTTCTGATATACATTCAAAATCTGAGATAGCATCATTTTCCACTTCTTTTCTATTGTGGCTGTAACCTTCCCCTGACCAGTTCCAGAGTCTTTGTCACACATTAACCTTAGATGTCTGGGAAGCCATCAGTCAGATGTGGGGCATTGTTCTAAAGCAGATTCCTTGTTGACTGAAAAAAATGCTAGTGCAACCTATGCCAGGTGTAAGCATCAGTCACACCTCTTCCTCATTTCTAGGCATCTTATAAGATTGAAACTGTAAAATAAAAATGAATCGCTACCACTACACGAATGTCTGAAGTGCATGCGCTAGAATGATAGCATAGCACAGCGTTGGGGGTTAACCCCAGTACCGGCTCGCTCACTGACCCACACAGCCACTCTCACCCACTTCCCCCAGTGGGACAGGGGAAGAGGAAAGGTAGAGTAAAAGAAATAAAACTTGTGGATCAAGATTAAAAATAATGTTTAATAAGCAAAAGAGAAGTGGAAGAGAAGAGAAACAAAACAAGTGATGTAATCAGTCACTCACCACCTCCCATGGGTAGATTGATACCAGCCAGTTACTGAGCAAAAGATGGCTAATCTCCTGGAAGTCCTTCCTCTCCTCTTTTTTTTGCTGAGCATGATGTTATAATCCATGAAATATCTCTTTGGTTAGTTTGGGTTACCTGCCTGGTTGTGTCCCCTCCCAACTTCTTGCACACCCCCAATCTATTCACTGGGAGTGGGGGTGCAGCAGTGTGAGAGGCAGAGAAAGCTTTGATGCCATGCAGCCACTGTTCAGCAATAGCTAAAGTGTAAGCATTATCAGCCTTGTTTTGGTCACAAATCTAAACCACAGCACCATCCAAGATGCTATGCAGAAAACTAACTCCATCCCAGCCAGACCCAGTACATACAGCTGTACTGTAGTTAATAAAACATACTCATCACTATGATCCTCATGAAATCTCCTTATAGTTTTTTTTTTGTCTTTCCACCTCTCAGTTTCAGTAGTGACAGGGGACTACTTTGAAAACTGGTGTGAACCACTCTTTATAAATATTTTTCACTCACTTCAGAACCTTGGGAAGGATGAGCCAGTGTGGCAGTTGTCCGGGCTGGCTGAGGTTTGTGGGCCTTGCTCCTGCCACCCTCTGGTCTCTCAGCCATTTATAGCAGCAGCCGTGGATGCTCTAAATATGTCAACCTGTGCAAACGCCTCCTCCTGCCTGGCTACCTGGGTGCATTTACTTACAGTTCAGCTATTCCCCATCTCCTCTATCACAGGACTGAGACTGGCTGGAAGCACTTGGCAGATTGAATTTGGCCCAAAAGCTGCATGTTAGGCTTAAGTATACTGCTTTCAGCATCCTCCTGTGCATAAGGTACATTTCTTTTATATGAACTTCTGGATTGTGTGTCTGTAATCATTAGTGCCTCTTAAAAATACCGATGACGTTCACACTATGAGCCTGCCGTATGGAATACCATTCCCAACTAGTTGTGTTTATTGATGATGTTTTCTCAAATGCTGGGTAGTGCCTGGGAGTGGGTTTACTGGGTGGGAATTTAAAGAGGTTTTAGTTCCCTTTGTTCCCAGTTAGCTTTGTCTTGTGTGGCACATATTCCATGTCTCATGGTAGGATAAAGATATATTATTCCGTGGGTTTCCAATTGCTTTTCCAACTACATCCATTTCTGATGAATATGTGATAGCCTATAAAAATAGGCCAGCTACTCTGCAGCTTAATGCAAACAGATAGTACTCTGTTATGAAACAAGTCCTAAAAATTTGTAGAAAGTGATCACATACATTGAAATAAAAAGTACTTACAACTCTGAAGAATAAATCATTTAGACCAAAGTGTAAAAATGTTAAGATGCCAAATTGTGCAGAAGGTCGCTGTGGGACTTTGGAAAAGAAGTAACTTCTTCCTATTGAAACCATACTTTTGCATCAGGAGCCTGGCTTTCTAAGGTGTTGAATGCTACAGTTTCCATCAGCTTGGCTGAGAACTGTGGATATACACCATTTCTAAGTAGTGTTAACACCTCAACAATAATAAACATTAGCTGTTGCTGCTGAAGTAACCACAGATCTGCAGGCTGGGTCCTGCTTTCATATGGATGTAGTAATTCTTTCTGTAGCTTTATATAGCAAAGCACCTTCCTGAGACATTTGCATGAGTTTCAGTGAAGTGAGTGATAGTGAAGCAAAACTGCGTGAATTCTTCTTGGAGAAAAAGAAAAAAAGAGTGTGATAGGGCAAAAGGAGTGAACTAAAGGTGCCCAAAGTGCACATAGATGGTAGTTTTAGGTTTGCAATAGAGTCAATCGGCAAATCAGTGTTCATTTCTGGTTCCCTAATTGTTCTCAGTGAAAGAAGATGATGTCAGCTGATAGCTTGAAAAGCATCTGTTAACACTTCATACTCTTGTACAGTGTAAGAGTATTAATCAGATATCAAAAAGGCTAATTAGAGACAGAGCTCTTCTAACCAGCCATGGATACTTCCTCTAGAACCAGGTACTCTTCGACTGTTTACACAGACATTCTCTTTTTTTCTGTTACAGGATTATGGCATTCCACTTCATATTTGTGTATTTTTGCACATGCTTTTCACTTTAATAAAGGTTTTTTTAAGGCTCCCCAGGGAAGTTTTTCATGAAACTTCAGTCCATTGTGGATGTGATCACAAAACATTTTTGAATAATTTCTCTTAAGCTAAGTATTTCTGACGTAGGTATTCACTTTTGCAAACCACACTTTCTCTGATGCAGTAAGTCAAGAGATATTTTCAATCTATTTAATTCCAAAGCTTTCCTTCTTTTTATCAAGATTTCTCTTTTCTGAATAGTAAGATTTACTTTTTATTACTGTCATGCCCAGAAATCCATGTGCAAAACCACTAAAAGATAGCCTTACTTGAAAAAGCTTACAACTTAAGCATGTAAATTAAGTCAAATAAAGAGATTTTTTTTGATTAAAAATAAGAAACCTTGTACGAAACATAATATAAGAATACTTGTAAAGAAATTAAACCTGGTATTCAGTATATCAAGAAACAAAAGGAGGCTTTGGGTTATAGCAGTGTAGTGCATACACAAGCTCTGCTGAAGCAAGTCACTGGTACGTATCTTAAGATCTGATATCTCTACATCTGCATTCACAGCTGTCATGTTTTAGGAAAATCTACAGTTTAAATAAAAGTCCTTTAGAAAGCATTATTTAAAAGCATCCAAATTTATCTTTTCTTTCACCAAATACTGTGTAGTAGTTTTGTTTATGAAAATGCTATGTAACA
The DNA here is from genome assembly GCF_031877795.1 of Strix aluco. NCBI lineage: Eukaryota > Metazoa > Chordata > Aves > Strigiformes > Strigidae > Strix > Strix aluco. The sequence goes on from NC_133942.1 coordinate 13,725,008, forward strand.
TTTAGATTATAGTAAAGGGTAGACATCTTCAATAGCTTCTGATAATGTAGGTAAAAGCTTTTATTTCCAGCTCCCATCTTCTATTTTCAGGCAACAGTGTGAATCACAGGAATCAGAAAGTACATTTTACTGTTTCTCATCAGTAGAAAGTTTCTCTAGACACTTAGACATTATTAAGAAATTCAACTTGATCCTAAATCAGCTGACCTTCTGCAATCTAGAGTTGGTTACAGAAAGTTTAAACTAGTGGCTTGAGATGAGAATCAGCCCCATAATTATATAATAATTTGTTTCCTGGGGTCTTTTTTGCAGTTCTTTTCAGTAAGTTGCTCTGAAACACATTGCTATGGTTCCTTTTGAAATGTCAGAAAAGTATCTGCATTTAAATATTCCATCCCCAGTAACGTTAGTGTAGCTTATACATTAACATGATCTTCAAACAGACTATATTTCTATCCTTGATTTCATCAGGGTGACCTTCATTTGCAGTGTGTGGCTTGATCTGAAATGAAATCTGAAATGCGTTGGCCCTCTAGGGCCCATGCCATCTAATACTCTGGCCTCATTGACAGGTTTGCCTTTAGAAATGTGTCCATATTCATCCTATTTTGGTGAGAAACAAAGAAAAGGTTTTTGTTAGATTGGCTTGATGAAATTTGGAATAAGAATGAAGAAAGATTTTTGTTTGAAAAATCAATAGTTTACTCAGTGTGCTACAGGACTAAAATTTATCTAGGAGAGTTGGTGTAATTTAGTTTTATTAGGTGTTGCATTGCTCAGCAAAGATAGCCAGAAGTATCATGCAGTCCAGATGTCTTCATCTATCTACTTTTGATCTTTTAGGAACAACATTTTTGATGCATCCATCCTCACTCTTACACACAGCACATACTCTCTGCCTATGAAAATCAATCAGCAGTGGAGCCGTGTCATTTACTGACAGAAAATAGAATTTTCTTGGCATGAGACCCACAATTCAGGGCAAGTCAGTAATCAGAGAACTACGGACATGTAGCAATGCTACCAGATCCAAAAATAAGTATTTCACAGGAACAGTAATATGATGGAATTTGTACACAAAGAAATTAACTTAATGCCCTGAGTGGGCAGCTGTGCTGTAATTTTGAGGTGATTTCCAGAGAACAAGGCAGGATGGCTTGGCAATTTTACTAGACTCTTTAGGCCAAAGTCCTGCCCCTGTGTTTCTTGCTGTCTGCTGTAGCACCTCTGAGAATCTTGCCCTTGTTATAAATGTGTTTTGTTTTTTTTTTTAATAATAGCTCATTTTCTTTGGCATTCTATATTCTTCCTCTATCCCTGCTTAAATCAAACAGCTACCTAGCTGGTGTTGGAACCCGTAAATTCTTGGTCTATTTGAGTGATACAGTCATAGTAAGAAAGCAGAGGTAGTTGTGATATGAGGTGAGGCAGTAGTAATATACTAGTGAAATTTTTATAGTGAGGCTCACTCAGCTAGAAATGCCATCCCCAAACTGATGAGCTTCATACAGTTCTGCCAGCTGTGATACAGGTACTTACTTGTTCATCTGTAATTTTGTTATCACCTTCCTTAGCTGTAGGGCACTGTATGTTCCTCCAGTCTTTTTATGATGGAAATGTTTATTTATTTCTGACTTACCACTTTTAGGTAATTTCTAACTTTGTATCTCACAACTGGCAGCTCGCTTTCCATTCCAACACAACTCCTAGGAGAGACCAGACTGTGGACAAAAATACCCATACCTGTGAGTGGAGGACAGTTAGAATGTTCAGCAGAATGTTGAGTGTAGTTTGATACTATCTGCCATCACAGGTAGTTTGGTAGATCAGGTTATGCTTGCTCTTCTTCTGGTAGGTTTGGCAGCTTCTCCATGTGTTGGCAGGAAAGCTGAATGGACCAGGGATCTTAGTTAGGTACAAGCTTCTCCTCTATTCCCCAGCCTGTTGAGAATTTCATTCCCTCAGGCAACAGAAAAAATTCTCCTAAGGTTAAGAACAGAATGACTGGGGAATACTTCCACTGGTTTTCGCACAGAATTACTTCTTCCCTCTTCTGTCCTTAAAAAACCTGGAGCCTCCTGCTGGCAGATACTATCTGACTGCATTTAGTTTTGGTGGAGTGAGGTCTGCTAGATCATATCCAGAGAAAATGAAAGACTGTGTAAGAGTAGATGTTAATATTTCTACATTACATAGAAAAAGATAGTAACACTCTTTCTAAAGGTGCAATATAAAGCACAATTTGCAGACAAATTGTCATTAAGTTTGCTGGTTGGATGAATCAGATTCCAGTAGAAAATTAACCAGTGAAAATGTATTTTCTACAAATTGCTGGAAAGAGTTGGTCAATTTACCAAAATGGAAGGAGTAGACAGAGGGCACAGGAGGCGAAAAGCTTTCTTGGGTCGTAGATTCTGCTCTGCTGATTCAGGATCTCTTTTAACCTCATTAACAGTTTGAACTAGTGATAATGATTGTTTTGAACCCTGCAGTGAGGCAATGGGAAATCGTTTACCAGAAAAAGTTAAATGCTGAAATTACCCCACAGAATAATATTGTATTAGAACATTGATCAGCAGAATTGATCTCAGCCTTAGTCTTTCCTCTCAACGTGGTAGAATGCAATGATTATTTCTAGTTGAAGCGATGGCAGAAAATGCATAAAATCAGTTGCAAGCCTTAAACGATCAACAATTAACAATGTTTAGCTGATCTCCAGAGAGTTCTCTATGGGCTCAAATTCACTTTCTGTGATGGCAGTGCGAAAGACTGAGCCTTAGAAATAGTAAGTGATTTGGGAGCATGACTTACCTTAGTGTGGTCAGGGTTTCACCAGAAGGTGGAATTTCTCTCTCCACCCCCCAGAGCAAGCGCAGGTGCTTGTATCTCATGATCCCCATGGAGCACTGGGGGTGAGCAGGAGACATCCCTGTGTGGACTGTCATCTCTGACCTTGGTCTGAGGTCTTCCCTTTATATGTGACATTAGTCATGAATCTGTTGAAATCAGGCTTCAGACAGATGCTTTGACTTCACTGCAGAATTTGCCTAGTTCTTAAACTTAACTCCCTCATGCCTTTGCACACATTCCTCTTGACAGAGCTTGGTTGTGACTTTATCTACAGACTAACAGATTAGTTGCTTTCACCCGAGCTTGTAACCTGTCCACTTTGCAGGGCAGATGCACTTCAGTGCTCAGAGTCCTGCAGTGCCTTCCCACCATTCCCTTTTTGTGCTCTGAAGTACTGCAAAGCTCTTCTGTTATTCGCACAGCCAAAGATAAAGAGCGGTTCAGCTTACTGACCCCAGTTCTGCTCTTCTGACATTTGCTGCTACAAGGAGGCTGCTTTTCAGCTCTTGTTCAGACATTATTAAATGGTAAGTACTATCTCCTATTCCCTCTCTACCAGAGTAGATGAAGCCAATGGGGCATCAAAATGACACAAAGAGTCTGTTAAATGTGTGACTCCCATCGACCTCTCCTTTTGCAGGGCCCTAACCTTCTCCTCTATTACTGGCACTGGCACTATTTTATGGTCACTGATGCGATGCCATTCCCATCTCAGGGATGTGCTGCTCCAGCTCAACTATTCCTCAGAACCGACCAGACCGCAAAAAAGTGCTCCACTAGTCTTGCTTTTCTCAGGGCACATAGAAAAAGTGACAGTCTCTTCTCTACCTTGACCTTCCCCCGGTAGAGTTTACTTCCGTAACCCCTCCCTAGAGTAAGGCCTACTGCACGCAGTAGACTGAAGCATGGACTAAACTAGATTCTCATCAGTGCCAGATCCTCCAGGAATCAGTAAACTGTGAGCATTCCTCCTGTGAGGGACCTGAGAGTCTGAAACACTGAGGTCTGGCTGGAATTATTCCAGGACCTGTAAACTAGCCCATGTCACCTGCCTGGGACACTCAGCCATGACAAGAATGTGGGAGGCCCCATGTTCACCTTCTCATTAGTCATCAGAGCCCCAGATTGCCATTTATGTGGTAATAGAAATCTGAGCTGAAACTATTGTAGATTTTATGCTTATTAACAAATCTTTGCCTCCTAGCAGATTCATATAGGGATTTACTGATCTTTTGTCAATGATGACACTGATATCTGCCAGATTCTGCTCCTGGGAAAAGACAATATCCTCAAAACGTATCTCCTTGATTCTTTTACTTCAGACATTCACAAGTCATCTCTGGCATAGTCTACTCCCTAAGCTTTGGCAGGGTCTCAAGACAGGATAACACAACCTAGCTGCTATTTTGAACAGATCAATACCTCACTAAGGCAATGGTCAGAGACTCCCCATGTCCCAGATGACAAGAAAGACCATTGATTCTGTTCTGATTGCATAGATGTGTAGTCTTTAATTCCAAATCTGCCAAAAAATTTAATGGAATTGCACCTACAGGAAAAAGAGTTGATCTTGTGACCCATTGCTGTTATATGATCTGCATCAGTCTCATCTTTCCTTTGCTCACATTAATCTCCTTGGTTTTGTATTTTTTTATTAGTACTTTCATTGGATACCAAGAGGGAGATGGAAAAAAAAGGGCTGCCGTACACTGAAACAATAAATTGCTCAAAGCCTGAGCAGGCTTTGAGATGTCTTCATATCTTCATCTAATAAAGTTGCTAAACCCTGCGTTAAAGTGCTATCCAAGGTGATAAATTAATGGATGTATTCTGAGTGATGACCACAGAAATAGACATTAAGCAATGCGAAGAACTATTCTCCCACTTCATTGAAACAATTATCCAGGAAACCATCTAATCAGCATGATTCCTGATGGAAAGTCAGTGATTTAGAGAGGGAATCTTCCGTTCCACAAATAAGCAATAATCTAACAATGAGGAAAACCTTCCTAGATGCATTAGCTGTAGTCATCTTTCTTCTACTATCAAACCTCCCTTTTCTGAGCACTTTCTAAGAGAATCTAGCCAAAAGCTGACTACAGGCTTATCTAATGAAGCTAATATCATAGACTCAGCACAACCTGGATTCAGGCCAGTACATTAAGATGGAAACACCAGAGTGGCCCTGAGTGAATAGATTCCTAATGGATTAGGGGCAAGCATCTTTTTCATCTTTTTTCATCTTCTTTGACCTCTCTGCATTATCTGAAACCACTGGCCATGAAATAACTGCTATATCACCTGACAAAATTATTCTTTCCCCTAAAAGTGGCACAAGGCACTGGAGGAATGTGCTAAAATGGTCTGAATTGTTCCAGGGACACATATTAAATAGTGAAGGAAAACAACACTTTTCCCATTAAATTTCTGCTTTGTGTAGTCCAACAACTATCAAGCATGGGGCAAACTTGGTTAGATGACCTGCAGTTAAAATACCAGCAACATAATAGAAAAGATACAGGTCTACATTTGGTTCATGGCAAAGAAACAAAATTGGTCAGAGTTTGGGTGAGATCAGTGTATAGTGAAGAAAAACTGGCAGAGACCGCCTAAGGTAGGGCAGAGAAAAGAAAAGTATTTTGAAAAACTTGCAGTCATGGGGCAACGTGTGCAGTCACAACAGACCAGTTCATTCTGTGCACTTCTAGGAGAGTGCCTGGATTTCTCATCATGTCTTTGCTCTCATATAGTAGCATCTGTATCTTTATTTAGCAATGTTTTCCATTATTATATTGTATCTGCATTTATTTATGCTTTCCGTCACCTCCTGGCTGTGCTACAGTCCCTGGGCAGAAAGCCCGCAGAGCCCAGGAAACTCTCTAGCTTGTACAGAACACTCCGGCACGTCTCTCCAGCAGCATGCGCTGCTGTGAAGGAGTACAGTTCGTGAAGCCTGTTTTCTGCTTTCTACGCTGGGTTCCATTAGACTTTGTAATTGTACTGTTCTTTGTTTTGAAGCTATTTTGCTTGTCTGGAACAACAAAGTCCCACCAGCTGAAGTGGGAGGGAGATGGAATTTGCTGGGTCAGTGGCTGTGAACTCCTCCAGGTTCAGAGGACCACTGCAAATGTTACCACCTTTCGTCACAAACATAAGACATGTTTTTTTGACTCTGCCTGTTGTGAAATAAATACACATATTTTTGGACAAACGAACAAAACTTTCCCAAGCTAAATCACTCTGTACTTATTCCCCTAGAACGAAACTTCTCTAAATGCACTTCCACCTCTAGGAAAGAGGTAAGAGGGTAATTGTGACAGGTGTTAGTTACCTTGCTTAATGGAGTACAAGAAGTCAGTGGGTTGATAATGTAGTGATGAGCAGGGTATAACAGTGTATAAACCACACGGTGCAGCAGGGTTAAACCATAACAGAGGAATGTAGCACCAAGGCAGACAGAGTAGCTCTCCATCCCTGGACTGGGGCTGCTTTTGTCTGGGATAAACTAGTGCCACTCAGTGGAAGTAACTCTGCAATGAATGTATTCTCCAGGCAGAAGAGTCTGCTCCACTTAGCAGAGTACTCCTCAGTAACAACATCCTGGCTATTTCATACCTTTGTAGATAGGAGACACAGACAACCCATTTAATATATCTAAATTCAAATTCAGGACAACAATTGAAAAATAAGTGCTAGTGTTAAAGAAATCTATGCAGTCATTTCAGGCGTGAAGAGAGTTTAATCTTTAGGTCTATTTCCCTGAGGATTGACCTTATATGTTAAAAAAAGCACTGCTTGTAATTATAAAGTAAGTGATAAGCATCAAATGAATTGTTACAGAACCCTTTTGTTGACTTTATTCTGTGATAAGGAGCAGTTGCTGTGTAACCTTGAATATGGCCAAATAACTCATGCTAAACGCATTGCTACAAAGATGGCATTTTGGCAGGGCTTTGATGTAGGTCATTTTATTACCAGGCTGAATCAAACTACAAACTGATCTCAAACTCATGCTGAGAATGCTAATAATAAACTGATCAATGAGGTGCTGGATTGTTCAGGAGAATTGGTCAAGGGAAAATGCAGACATAAAAAGTCTGGAATTCCAAAGGTTGAACTTGGGCTGTTATTCTGGGAGGAATTATATTCCTTGCATTAGCACAAGTTTTCTTTACTCCAGGGGCCTTTAGCTGAGTGTTGAACAGGACAGTGTCAGAAAGTATATACTTATCTTTATTTTTCTTGACCTTTATGTGCAAGTAATTTTTATAGTTCCATTAACCAGTAAGATCATTTGCAAACCACTGTACAAAGTATATTATGAAGAATGCCTTGGGGACCATTGTATCCTATTATGTTGAATGTTAATAGAATGAAAAATTAATTTAAACTCTAAAGATTAGAGCAAGGCAAGACTTCCCTTTTATAAGGGAAATTCAAAATTTTATTTGCTATGGTAAAATTTTAGAGTTGTACCCTAATATGACCTTTATACAGACCTTTATAGACCTGATTTGAATCAGACAGTGCAGCAGTCTGATTATTTGCCTCCTTGAATAAAATGGCTTATATCAAAGGTTCCCCTTTTAAAAAAGAGGGATTTCTGTGACCCCCACATATGTGATTACTCCTGTGTAATTTCACAGCTGTAAATGACTATATGCTAGTGAGCTCATAGTTGCTTGTTTAGCAAGTTAATAAACCAGAGATGAGAGAACCCACAGTTCCAAGGAGTGACTTTACCTTACTTGACTCTTTAAATACTTATTAAATGTTGTCATCTTCAGGTATATGGGACTTCAAAACACCTAAAACTAAAGATGCAGTTCTCTATAGTACTTGTTTGTATTTTGCATATCCCTGATTGCTTTAGAATGAGAAATACTCTCCCGAGTCTTGCTTGTAAGTCTCACATAGCACTCTTCCCAAGGGACTGGAGCACTGCTATGAAAGTCAGCATTTCTGTCCACAGACAAGTGATTAAGTAAACTTTATTATCTTAATTAGTCATTATTATTTTGTATTTATATTATCATAGTTAAGGTGTGATATGTTTGTGTGGCTAAATCAACTAAATTTAGACCAGTAATGAGCAGGAGTTTTGTTATTTGGAAGAACAAAGAAACAGCCCACCATCGGCCTTCTTGCTCACAAATTATGCCTTGACCTGAGAACCTGGCCTAACTAAAAGGATAAAAAAGTTGCGTGTTTTACATGTAAGAGTGATTTATTATTGTAAATGTCCATATAAGGAACAAAAAAGTCTCAGTTTCTATTTCCATAATTTCTATAAAACTAATGTGTAAGAGTTACGTCAATGAGAATCGTATTCTTAGATAAAGCTATACAGGGCAGAATTTTCAAAGTATCCCTATCCCACCAGATTGTATATCTTTTAGTACACTGTACTTTTAGTAACAAATTATAAGTTTGTGTCTGCTCTGTATGTGGACTTCTTGTCATAGATGCTAACCAGCCATTTTTCAATGATTGCATGAAGGCATGTATTTCTTTATTGGAAAATCCTGTTTTTCTCATACCCTGTATTGAACTTCATCTCACAGCTGTAGACTAGGATGCCTCACTGTCTTCAGAAACCCTAACTCAAGTAAAATAAATGCACAAAAGATTAGGACAATTAGTGACTAGAGAATTAGCTATCAATATTTCATGCACCCTGCAATACTGTCTAAACACAAGATATGAAATAAGAATAAATTGCACTTTTGACGTGCAGTGAACCTAGAAAGGAAATGACTAATCTAGAAAGATCTTGCAGTCGTTATAACGAGGCAACATTCTAATCACTGGTCACGTGTGATCTGATGAATAAAGATCAGGAAGATTTGTCCCATGTGATTATTCAAAGTTCACTTGTGATTTGAAGTTGGATTTAAATATATTGTGAATAGCTTAGTAGGTTTGTCCTGCAGTGACCCAAACACAGAATGGACAGCAAAATGTTTCCACCAACTTTGATGCAAGCCTGAGTGCAGATTCAAGATGTGATCCAGTCTGGGAGTCCAAACAGGAGGTCAAATACAGCAGGAATCATTCAAATGTACGAGGTTTTGGTGGAAAACGTTCGACCCATGAGCCACCTGGGAACTGAAAGGGTGTTTCATATGGAGGCCCAGTGCAACTTTAAGAAGGTTCACTGGCTGATTTAAAATGAATTGGGTAGTTCAGCCTGGTTTTCAGTACAGCAACACAAAGCTACTTCCCAAATCAGCTTTGCCAGCCTTGTTTTAGACAGAAATGAATTAATTTTTGTCTTGGAATAAGTCTTTTGTATTCCAGCTTCAGCCAGTTCTTGGTTAAGTAAGAACAATACCCACATTTCCCATCTGATATAAAACCACAGTATATACAAGCATAGATTATATATGATATATATCATATATATGATATATATGTATATATATTTCAATATAGTGATCTCATTGCCACTACACCATATTCATTAATAACTCATACATGTTAGTCTAGATAGAAATTATATGTTCCAACTTAACCATCCAATTTGAATCACTGAGACACTGAGTTTTTGGCAATGTCCGAAGTGGTAAAATGGAAATAAGGTAGTAAGCAGTAAAGTTCAGCCTTCAAAGTAGTTATTTAGTATTGTCTAAGTTTTTTTGCATGTGATGGGCATACTGGCATACGTTGGAAAGTAAGCCAGACACCAAAGCAGCACAGGGGAAGAAAAGTCTTAAAACCATGAGCGCTTCATACTCGAGGGGAAGAAAAGGAGATTCTCCCATGTATATCTCTAGTCACCTGGCAAGTGAGACAGTAAAACCAACCAGTTTTTCATAGTTTGGACTTTGAGGATGTTGAACTTTCAATAATCCAGCAGTGGACAAATAAGATATAGAACACTAGTTATGGAAAACTTGATGACCTTGAAAAGACAAGGCTGAACTTACAGCTACTGCATCATATAGTAACATTATTTCTTTTCCTTGAGCTATTTTTTACAAATCTATTTTGTATCTTAATATACTTTCAAAACTGAGCTCCATTTTATCTTTATGAACAGTAGCAACTTGAGTGCAATAGAAGCAGCTGGTCTTCCATAATATAATAATAATAAGTGTCAGTTTGGTAAAAATTTTATTATGAAGCAAAACTGCTAACCGAAGTAATTTCTGGTGTTAGAGTTTTTCATTACAAAGAGCTGAAGTGACAAATGAGTTTATTGCTGTCAAGAGACCTACATTTTATTTTGGTCACTTCCTATTAATTAAATCTTGCAAGTAATTCTTTTTTGTGTGTTTGCTTTGTTTAATATCTTTAAACAAAATAGTGCTCTCTAAGGCATAGTTTACTGTATGTTTACCAACCACTTAATATGTTTACAATGCTGTGTATTGTTTCTTCTTAACAGCACTCTGCACAGAGGAGTGTGTGCATGGAAGATGTGTTTCTCCTGACACTTGTCACTGTGAACCAGGATGGGGAGGTACTGATTGCTCTAGTGGTGAGTACAGATTACAAAAATGTGATAGAGATATATGCTGCTGTTAAAAAAAAAAAAGACCTTAAAGCAGTGGTCTTAGAACTCGGATACTTTAAGTGGGAAAATGAAGGTTGTCTGTTGGTTGTTTTGCAACAATTACTATGTGATAATACCCTTTCCTACGATAATGACTCACCTTTTTTGCTTGTTCTTAGAAAGAAGTGTTAAATGCAGTGAAGCAAACTCTTAATGCTTTCGGTCCTGTTATTAGGATACCAATATAGATAATATAGCTCTATTGTGAATTTTTTTCTCTCTTAAATCTTTAATACAACACATTCTTCATTAAATGCTTTGTGGAGTATTTGGAGTCATTTGGACTCTCTCCAGAAAGAATCCTTGTCCTGTTGAAGCCAGTGGGAGTTTTGCCATTGACTTTTCATGCAGCCCAGTTTCTACCTTCTGACTTGAAATCCACACCTTAAATTATCCATGCTGCAGAAGTTAGGGAAATGGTAGAGGTGGTAGTTCTGCACCTTTTGCTAGGAAATTAATTCACACTTGGGGCTTTCAATTCTTTCAGCTGGGGAAGCTGTGTATGTCAGACTCTCTTAATTGGTAATGAAAAGTTGAAGTCTATGTGATTAGTTCACGCTGGAATGAAACAGCTAGTGTTCTTTCCAGTACAAACATCAGGGATATTATGTAACACAGGCCCAATACGTTACTGACAATGGAAATAAGCTTGTTAAATTATAAGTCTATTTGTGCATCAGGCAAGTAAATAAAGCTGCATCGAGAAAGATGCTGTGAGTCATTTACTGAATGAACGTTTCATTTTGCTTTTACATCCTCCCTTTCCCCCACATTGATTGGGATCCTAAGAAAGAGGCATCATTACCAGGCAAAAAGATAACAGACAAGGGATCTATAAAGGCAGGCATTAGAAGGAAACAGGAGTTAAATGTGACTGGGGATGAACACCTCCAGAGGCTGAAGTAATGGGGCAGGCTCTTCTCTGGTCAAGTTACTGGTGTTTTGTCTGCAGCTTTGCTGATGTCTCCTCAGTTACAGCAGAAAAGGCAAGAGGGAGAGAGCAGGGTGAAAGGACAGAAAGAAAGGCAATGCTTTGGGGCTTGAAGCAACCTTTTGGGATGCAGACAAGGGAAAAATTGGGCAGCGTAACATACTGAATATCTATTACAATATTTTTAAAAAGAAAAATAGTACCTTCAATTGTAAAATATTGTGTAGAATCTCAGGAATTCATTTTATCCTTTGTTATTTTTAGTAATAGAAATGTTTAACCTAACAGCCAGTGAGTATTTATACAGTGCATGTGCACTTAGAGAAGTTAAAATAATAACAAAAAAAATACTTTGACACCATGGACACGCATATATGGATGTATACATTAATACACACATGTACACACAGAGTAACGAGCACTCTGTCCTTTGTAAAACTGAAGAGGAAAGGATGTCAAAGTACAGAATGGTCTCGTGGACTGAAACTACCCAGTGACTCTTATTAAATTGCACTAATCTTGCAAGTGAAGATAAAAAGAAAAAGAAGGTTTTTCCTATATTGAATATTTAGCTTTTTAAAGTAATTAGGAATATTAAAGCACTGACAATGATTGAGATAGAAACATTATTCATAACTTTTATTTCCGCACTGGGCAGCAATCCAGTATATTTCATTTATGAGGTTTCAGCGGTAGAAAGAGAAGCGTTAGCCAATTCCTAAATTAAATATGCCCTGTTAACTTTTATAAATGATAGCCCAGGATTAGCTTCAAAATTTAAACATTCATTTTATTAATATAATTAGTGTGTTTGCTGGACTATAGTGCCCACTGTCTTTCATTCCATTTGTTATACACTGGGCAACTTGCATTCTCGTCCTAAGGTCTGATCTGACAAGCACTGTCCGATGTAATGCTTGTAAGTGTGACTGGTCTCATAGAAGCTGGCTTTTACTGCAGCTGAGAGAGCGGCTCACCTTTATGCTTGACACTAGAAATTTGGATGACTGGCCTCTTTATTGTTAGGTGACTTTATTTAAATTAAAAGGTATAGAACAGATATCAGCTGAATACAGTACATTGTTGTTCTGAGTATTTCCAAGAGAGAAGCTGTGAGCCTTTGCCTAACCGAGGTTAACCAGGTTTTTCAGATACATAAATGATCCACATATTGAGTCATGTCTTACTGTTATCCAGTAATAATGTGGAAAACATTTTTCACTTCTACTGGAATAATGTATCACCTGTGCCTGCCTTCTTCCTATTACTTCATTAACATTTGGCTAGCTACCATGAAGGTTAGATGTTTGCAATGGCAAATATGGTCTGTGGATGTTCCTGAATGGCTGGCCCTGCAGGGTTGTGCTCTGGACAAACCCAAGCTGTCGGCTCTACGCGTGCCACCCCGCGCCCCGTGGGGCCATACGACTTTCCTGTACAGTCCTCAGTATCAGTGGTTTTATTAAGTTACAGGCATATTGCTTTTAATGTTGGCTGTTTGAAACTATTTTACTGGGGAAGGGATCGCTAGCCAAAACACTCCCTTTAAATTTAGAAGATCCCCTAGGAGCTGTAATTGTTTCCTGAATGATCTCTCCTGAAAACAATGTTGAGAAGTGGAGCCTACCTGACACTGGGGGTCATCTGTTGTCGGTTACTTGGAAAAGATCTAGGGGCACTCACTCTTTTTGAGATAGTATTTCAACACCCTGCAGACAAGACCATTATAACTTTCTAAAAGTAATATATAACTTTCATTTGATTTGACGGGTGAAATTCAACCATAAGCAGAGCTCCAGCACAAGGTCCAAGTGTCACTTCAAACCCCAAATTTTTCATTTTTGGTGCGCCGCAAAGACTACCTGTGCCAGGAGAGAGTATGAATGACACTGAGCACGGATTTCCTATGGGGAGGCAAGCTTTTGGTGTTAAATGCAGTTTCCCAGTGTTACCATTCTCCCTTGGCTAGAATATACTCAGTTAAATGTTTTGAATAGTTACAGCTACAGCCTGTAGTCATCCAAACAATTTAATCATCTTTCTCAGACTTTGTTTCATGCTTTCCTAAAACTCAGCCTGTAAGACTACAATCACAAAACTTGCTATTCGGTGCAGCTGTCCATTGACTGATCATGGTACATGTTAGAGTTCATCTGTTGTCAAGGTTAAAATAACTTCAGATGAATTGCTAAACAATTATAAAAAAACCCTGTGCCATATTCAGCTCTGCATGCCTCTATACCTGTGTTTTACTGCATGCTGTTGTACATCTGTCGATGCCCACAGGCTTAGCCTTGATTTCATGCTATAAAGCTGCAATATATTAAGGCTTGATTACCATAACAATAAAAAGAGAAGTAATGAGGTATTAACAAAAGAAGCTCTTGAATAAAATGTTTTCAAGGTTTTAATGATGCTAAAAATTAAAAGGAAAAGTCTTTTAAAAAAACCCCATACCTTTTCCCTTCCCTTTTAACTTGTTTTATTAAAATCATGCCCATTTAGTCCATGCAATCTGCACTGTTGTTTTTTTTTAAATACAAAGGAAAATTGCAAATGCTCTGTGTGAACTTACCTGCTCACCTGTCCAATTATTTCAAAGCAATTAACTTCAAACAGTATGATATACTGGCTTGAAATTCTGGTAGGAATATAATTGACTGTTGGTGGTTACCTGGCCTCTTCTGGGTCTTGATAATAGCCATCTGTATTTGCAGGCCGTTAGGCCCCAATCCAGCAAAGCACTTAAGCATATCCTGATCTTGACACATGAGTAAGACTTTTAATCTGCTTTAAATGAAGCAGGTGTTTAAGAATGTTGCTGAGTCAGTTTTGAAGAAACAGGTTAAAAGATGTCAGTGAAATCTAAACAAGCCTCTCATTGAATTCATGAGGCCTATAAGGAATAAGGTGGTATTTCTTTCAAAATGCTAAAACTCATCAGGCAATATCATTAAAGACCATTTTGACTCTCATGAGCATTTTTCACTGTGGGGAAGATCACAGAAATCTTTCTGGTTAATTCTAGGGGATTCACAAAACTCTGGACAACAGGTGGGAAAAAGAAAGTTCAGAGCAAGACCCCTGAATTAAAAGCAAGAACCAGTTTGAGAAATTTCAAAGTAAACAAACACAGAGTCTGTAATGAAAAAATAAAGTGGTTTTCAAACTGTTTATTTTGCTATTAGCTTCAGGAGAAAATATAGTACTTTCCCAAAGTGTAATTAAAGAGATGTTGGCATAATAATGCCAAACCATCTTTCTTCATGCTATGTCACCTGGGGAGAGAGATTATAATATTGCTGTCTGGCATAGGCTGATCAGTAATGTACACATATGGATAACATAGTTTTCTTTGGAAAGGATGTTTTGTACTAACGGTCATTAAGAGCAAGGACCTATTTCATCTTTATCTCTTGTCAAAAATAGTCAAGGTCATAACAACAGGCAAGTATAACATCACAGCAAGATCCCATTTAAGGGTATAGCCCTAGAGCAGCTGGAGTGCTTCAGTTCTGAGACTTATGATGAATGAGAACTGCAGATACTTTGCTGAATCTGAAGGGAGGTTGCTTGACAAGCTATGGAAAGCAACAGTAGAAGTCTCAGGAGAAAAATGGAGTATTTTAAAGTGAGTCTGTGGTGTTTTTCAGGCTTGATTTTCATTTCCATGTCCTCAAAATGCTTTGAACTATTTCTGAAGAAGAGATAAAGTTCAAAGGAAAGATTCCTGGTTTGTGAATACAGGCTCAAACAAAATTCAGCCTAATGTCAGGGACTGATCTGCTGGAATCATTAGTTAAATTTTTGTCCTGAGGTTTTTAGGATAGGATTGACAGGGAAACCACCAGAGAGGTGCAAAGGTGCAAGACCTCAGCTGTTCTAAATTGTTAGTGGGCCACTACTGTCCCTGAGGAACATCTGTCCATGTTTCTTGTATGGGAATTTGTCTGTGCCATGGGTTTGTATCTCAGTGACTCTTATATCCAAGTGCCAAATGAGGTGACAGAGCCGGGTACAGTTTCTGTTTCCACCAAAGCCCATGTATTTCATTTGATTTCATTTGTCACTCCAGTTGTTGAGTTTAGATGCAGTTTCTAAAGATCTGTTTAAAGTTGTGAAACTTCATCTGGGATCCAGGCTTAATTATTGCTTTAGCTGAACCAGAATTTCATATTCATAGCATGTGGACTTTAAAGTTTTCATACACTTTTCATTGAAGTCAAGCTGAAATGCAGCTTAATTTTGATGTGATTTGCAGACTTGGTGACAACTACATCATGCAAGGAGATGCAAATGTAAAAAACAAGCTCCAATGAGAAGCTCATACAAGGATCTTTCCGTAGCAGTTACAGAGTAGAGTTGATTTCTGTCTCTTCCAGTTCTAACAATTTGCTCTTCCTTAAACTTAAAAAATTTGCCAACTCCCTTCAACCACTGCTGAACTGATGTAATCAGGTAAACAGCTTGTGTTTAATTTTTGCCTCTGCTGGATGTTGGGCCCACGCACTTGGGCTCGTGTACCTAGGTTGCATGTGTTAAGCAGTCTCTGTAGCAGCATATCTTCATGGGCCCAGCCTACACAGGACAGCCTGTAACCAGGGAATAAAAATGTAAACACAAGCTGCTGTTACGTGTGGTTAGTAGCACAGCAGCATGTCTTGTATATATTTTTACACAGACGATTTGGCTGCATTAAACTGGGCTAATCCATCATTTTTCATTCGGTGGGAATATTTTGTCTCTTGCTGAAGCTGTTAATATCTACTCAATTGTTTGTGGCGGTTTCTCCTCACTCTGTTAGAGATATGATAGTATCCTCTAAACTTCCATGAGTTAACTGCTTTGGAGGTGCTGCAAGCTTATGGAAAAGTGGGACAGTCATATTAGCCTTGGCTTTTCCCACAGTAACCAGGGCTGAGGAAAGGGCAACAGTTGATTCTGGAGAAGGAGAAGTTGATCCAAGATTTACTTTGGGAAGAAATTGCTTTCTATACTTCTTCTATGTGATTCATTGATAAGTAATAGAGCAGTTGCCAGTTGTCCTAAGTCTTGTACTAAAGTGAGCGAAAAATAGAAATTAAGCGCCCTCTGTTCTTTTACTTTTCACCTTCATATTCATCTTCCCTGTCAGAGTATGGGAAAGGACTTCTTTCCTTAAATCAGCTACTCACGTCTAAAGCCAAGGTAGTGACAGATCGTTTCCCCCCAGCTGTCCCAGCCCTCCTTTCAGACTGCCTCTTCTGAATGATTTTGAAGAGTCAATTGAGCTGGCCTGGCTCTGTCTGCTCCAGTCCCTGGAGTTCTATCTTCCAGTGTGTGCTGTTGCTCTTAAGGCTTGATCTAGCAATGTACTTCATGCATATGAATAGTCCTCTTAAAGTCAGTAATGAACAACCTATGTTATTTAAGTTAGATAAATGCTTAAGTCATTATCTGAATGGGAACTTGAGAGATGAGGGGGGAAAAATCAGGCTGATGAGGATCTCATTTAGGGACCAGGAGTTACTGAGTAACATCCAGGCTGAGCAACAGCAGGTGGTTCTTTCAGTGAACTAAAACCATTGTCAGCTTTACCACACTATCAAGAAAGAGGCTTGAGCCTGATGCCAGGCCTCCTGCAGAGTGGAGCATGACACACAGGTCAGTGATCTGAATATATTCCTTGGTTCTAGGCAGAGATGATGTTTTGACCTACCACACAGGTGAGTACCAGAAGATAGAGATGTGATAAGAACATAATTTGGTTATGCAGTGTAACGGGCATCCAGTTGTCTAAGAAAGATTTTTTTTAAAATGTAAAATATTATCAGAATAAGTCTGCACAATTATATATAATTACTACAATATTACCACAATCATCTCCTTTGTTGAAGCATCCAGTTCTTTCCATGCTTGGCTGCTTTGGATTGAGGTAAACCCATAATAAGTTATGTACTGGAGTGAATATTCATATAAAATTCAGGTGATCTGTTAAAGCCATGAACTTCCCATTTGTACCCAGTAGTAGGTGATGAGGCTTTTGCCACTAAGAGCTTGTCTTCTAAACTGGCCTGATGTAGTAACATCATTGTGGAGTCTTTTCTCTTTCTCTTGATGTAGCCTTTGTATGTACATAGACTTTCTCTCTATGTTACTGTCAAGAAAGTGACTGTGTGGATCCAGACTGGGGCTGCTGGGATTATTGTGGTTGGCTGCAGTGGTCAGCAGACATGTCTGTATTGATCTGATCCTCAAGTGCTTAGCTGGGGATAAAAGACATACAGAAAGGGGTCTTTCCTAATCTAGATAAATAAAATATTGAAAATTTTATGTGTTATATAATTAATAACCAACAATTGTGTAATTATCATTTTGATATATTTAGACATATACATTGCTTTAAGGCACACAGCTGACAAACGGGAGATGAGAGGACAGGTTTAAGACCTAATGGCTATCTGGGCATATCACCTCCCATTTACCCACTCTCCAGCCCCTGGTGAGCTATATATGAGCAGTATGGAAATTCTGTGTTCATGTAACCAAATTGTATATGCTGGGTACATCTGGAAAATCAGTCTACTGGCTCTCTGAATCCAACACTAAATTCATGCTGAAAACCAATAAGGGAAGCTGCGGGCAAACTTTGTTGTATAAAACCTCACTGTCATTAGGGCAGTATGTCAGGGACTGATGCTTCAGAGTGTGTGAAAAGACATTTAGATTTCAAAGAAAAGAAATGGGTGTGAGCCTATGGGAGCAAGCAGGGTTATACATGGAGGTTCTGTACCAAAGCAAGACAGGCGTGTTGATGAGGTGTTTGTAACGGAGCGCACAGCGTAGCCTGCTCTCCCAAAGCAGAGCCCCACTGAACTTTGAGCACACCTGCCACATCCAAAAGTGAACTTTATAATGTAGCTGTTCTCTTATCTGGGGAATGGCTTGATGGTTGACTAAAACTTTACACTTTAAGGATAATTTTCAGTAAATGAAACCACGGTTACTAGTACTGAATGGGCGAAATGCACTCCCGTGCAGGTTGTGTGTGGTTATGCAAGGGGGAATTTGGCTCATGTACATCTCTCCTTGGCTGCCGAACTGGTGAGAGCAGAGGAGACTTCAGAGAAGGGCACTGGATGTGTGACGAGTTGTTAGTTTTATTAAATTGACTGAGGTTTTTCTCATGTTAGACAGGGTAATAGCTATAAAAGAAAGAACCTACTGCAATATCCTTTTTAATGAACTGAATTGCTAATGTTAAATTTCATTGCTGGAGCATCTTACAATAATGTGGCTTTAAGTGTGCACTACACAAATGAACAGACTTTAGATCAGTTTCAAAGTACTGTTGATATAATTTTATGGTCTGGTCACTAAAGACCTTGTCACTTGGAGAAAAGAGCAGAATTCCCTCTTCCAAAGTGTAGGCAAAAATCTCAGATGTGGACACCCACTCAAAAGTATTCCTGGGGTTTTTGCTTGCTAACAAACAGAAAAAAAGGTATAGTGGTCTTTGGGAAAGCTTCTAAACCATTTTTAGAAGTGGTTTAGAAGCTTTCCCTATTTCAAGGTTTTAGAATCTTCTAAACCTTGAAATACCTCACCATACCTAACCACTCTGTGTTAGGTATGGTGAGGTATTTCAAGGAATGCTTGAAGAGGGCAGAGCTCAGCTCACTGTCCAACACTAATGTATCAGAAAATCCCCTGCGAGCTATTTCAGGCACCTGAACCTGGAGAAGCCTCCAGCCTGCTTTGACTTTTGCTGGGTTATGAGTAATTGTCTCCAAAGACGTGTGCTATGACTGGGAAAGGCCCTACCGCCCCATTCAGTGCTCTTAGGATTTTTCAAAAGATGGTGTTCTTCCTAGTTACAATACTATTTTACAGGCAGTCTTTAAAGGTTGAATTCAAAAAAATGAAAGGTTTCATTCAGAAGTGAGACTTGAAATTTACCTCGGGCCCCCAGCAGGTAAAATTTGCTAGAAAGTAGCAGTCATTCATCACCTAGTGTTAGACACAAGCCATCTTGTGTACTGATTACCCGAGAGCTGAGGCAGAGTCAGTAAATTCATTCAAACAGCATCACTGAGTACACCTAAGCATGGGAGGAAAGGTTGCAGGGAGAAAGCATGTAGATACGCAGCTTTCCCTGTTAGTGATTTTTCCTTTGTTTAGCTGTAAATTCCAGCATCCACATGCAAAGATACTAAAATACTTTATTTCAGAAAATAACAGCTGGGTGTGTCTTAACTATACTTTGGCTGCTGTACTGAACAGCTTTCTGAAAATGAAAGCCCCTATCATTTGTGTCCCCTCCCTTCCTACGCCTGCTCACTGACCTGGTGTTTAATGTAGGCAGTATCTTTGCTAAAGGAAAGTGTTACATGCTAAAATTTTTTCTCAGACTTCACCCTGATTTTGTGTGATCTTAGATAAGCCTCCACAAGGTGGGGAGTCCTTATTTCTTTTTGAATTCTGTGGGAGTTGAGTATATTCATCATGTGGATTAACTGGGACCGTATCAGAGCTGAAAAAGGATGGCAGACTGCAGTGGTGTGGGTAAGAGCTCAGCCATCAATTAATATCTTTGCTAAAGATGAGTGAGGCTATAATGTGCAGCTGACCTTGGTGTCTTGGGTGGGTTGCATTTAAAATATAGCCTGGAGGCAGCTTTACTAACTTTAGAGTTGTGATGATCAGATCTGCAGAACAGTATGCAGAAGTGATGCAACATGACAGTTTAAAATGAGAGAATGATAATGCCAATTTGCTCCATTGCCTAATGGCTATATGACAGTATATCGAATCATTCTGTTATTTATTGTTTTAAAAGTTATCTCCATGTCAATAAAATATTTGTGTATGAATAAGAGACCTCTTCTAGAGCAAAAGCTAGAGATAAATGTGCCATTGTAGAGGTAAAACTTAGGTAAAAATTTTCTTTGGTGTTTCCTTTTACCATAGCCTTACAATCATTTGCATTTCTGGTAGCTTCTCAGTGCCCAGAATAGGCCATGATAACCTTAAATCACTATGTGTAACATGGGAAAGTTTCAGGGAGATTTCTTCTTTGTTTTATCCAGTGTTTGTGCTATTGCAAGTATGATAGCATACTTTTGAAGTGAAATATTTTCAGAAGTTTCTCTGAGAAATCCTGTTCTCCTAAATTACGCTCACGAAAATCCCTCCTAGACCCCTGAAATGATACCCTGATACTTATTTGTAGTCCTTATAAAACACTGAAATGGAGTTTGCCACAGGAGCAGGTATCTTGTGTCCCCAGTGAAATGAATGTTTGTTGACAGCTTGTCTGCCTCGGTGATGTGGAGAGAAATAACGAAACAGCAGAGGACTTAACAAGTGCATATCTGACTGTAAATCCAGGGTTTGGCAGAACAGAGTCTTCACACCACTGCTCACAGGTGAGCATTTTGCTCTCACTGCTAATCTAGCTTTGGCAGAGAATGCAGAGGGCCCATAGTTATCTGTAAGGTAAAGCATATAAAATGAGGAAATGTGTTGTGACCAAAGGAAATAAATGAGCAGGTGGTGTGCTAGCATCATACCTGACACTCCAGAGGAGATTGTTGTAGCATAACCACTGATTACAAACATACAGTTATGAACAGAGGCCAGATCCAAGAAGAGCAGGCAGAAGGTGATATGCATGGAAACATGGGATAAAAAAGCAGTGCAAAATAAAGATTGAGGCATGACAGAGAAGGAATTTGGGTAAAAAAATGGAAAAATAAGCAAGGCAAGAGGACAGCCAGAAGCAGCTGGGATAGGAAAGGAGCTCAGTGGGCAGATAACTGGACTTGAGACAGTAAATAGCTGAACTCAGATATTTTGCGAAATGAACACTATGCTGCATGTGAGGCCCCAAGTATTTCAGACTTGTGAGTGGGCAGTTACTGGATAATTCTACCAGGTAGAAATTACAGATTTTCTCAAAATAAGACAGTGAAGTAGAAGGAGAGGGGATAGAAGGGTGGTGCCACAGCCAGGTCAATGAGGGTGAAGATAGTGAATTTGAGAGAACAAAAGGAACAGCAATGATAAAGGGAAGGCAAACTTCAAACCAGGAATTGCCTCAAATGGGAGAAGCCGAGATATTGAAAGAATGTCTTTTTATCATGCAAACAATTTAGTAAAGCGAGAAAGAATCTGATGCTTGCAAAGCAGTGGTGATAACCTGACAGAAGAAGGATTTAGAGATGAATTGCTCTGCTTAAAGTGGCATTTGTCTTTTTTTGGTGCCAGCAAAGAAACCTGTTTATGTGTTTATGAAGGGATGTAAACATCTATTCTATAGTAGTCATCGGCACTATAGCTTCAATAAACACTGTTTAATGTTTAAACACGATGTATTGAAGTGGGATGCTGGAAGTTATAGTGCATTCAACTGCCAAAACTGCCTTTTCTTGGCCTGGAAGGGTAGTACAAGCAAAGAAAGTGCAATTTTTAATAGTTGGGTTTTATTTTGTTACTGACAAAAATGTTAGGTGAAATACCAGAAATTTTGCACATTAAGGAAAATTTCTACAGTCAAAAGTTCACTCATATTGCTGTACTAATGATAGTACTTTACACCTTCAGTCTTAACCCTTCCTTATACCATTTGATTGCCTTGAATGTGTGGTCTATAACAAGCACATCCTCCAGTCATTTCTTTACAGCTCAAAAAGACTTGATTCAGTGCAGAGAAACTGCAGGATTTTATTTATTAAACATGTCTGTGTTAACCCAGCAGAGTATCTGAAAGTTTGGGAGTGAAAATGAGAGTTCAAAAGACTTGAATGTTGTTCAAGAAAGCACAGAGAAGACCATTTGTCGGGGAAGCTGGGAAGAGACCCAAGTGTCACAGATACGGGTGTCGCTCTCTTTGTAATGGCAAGAACTCATGAAATATGATCAGTGACCTAAAAGATGAGTAGAATCAGATAATAATGCATGTTGAGTTTCTGGGCTTTGGAGTAAAATAAAGAGAGACCTACTGCCACACGTAGACTTATGCTTAAAGAACTATAGCGACTTCACGAAGAAAGGTGAAAAAGGGAGAGCATGTGAGAAAGGTTCCCATCCCTAACTACTTTGCAATAGTAAGTTTTAACCACTTTCATAGCTTTAGTGTGTGTTGTGCAAGAAGGATTTAGGCCCCATTAGGAACAACAGTAAATGCCAGATAGAAATGATGTGTGTATTATTACTGAGAGTATTTTATATACAAGAAGATCTCTGTGGGCATCAACCAGAAAGGAGATAAAACACTCATTCTTTGATCCTGGAGGGTGGTCATTCAACAAAAAAGTCTCTGCACTTCATCATTTTCAATAGCTTTTCTGCCTATCATACAGTGCCTATTCATGTAAGGGCCAGAGACTGCTAGGCTATATAAGCCCTGTCCAGAATGCTTAAAGGTATGTGCGTCAAATGCAGGGTAGATTAGGTGAAATTAGTCTGCAAAATTCAAATTTTAACAGAAATGGCTAAAACATGAAACAACAGACATTTGTGGTAGGAATAGAGGTAAAGGTTTCCTACCCTTCCTACTGTCTGCTTAAATCTCACCTTTATGAACCCTTTCTGTAGACTTGCAGTGTTCTAATTATGTAGCAGTGTTACTAAATCATGAAAACTGATTGCAGGAGAGTTTTTAACCAAGGACCAAAGTCTGATACCCTGTCTCACTTAGATTGCAGTGATAGTTTCCTAAACAGATACCAAAGGCTAGAAATGAACTAGAAGGAGGTGGGTTTGCAGAAAGACATGAGGATTCACAAGGAAGGTCCATTTTTCCATAGAGATTGCAAGGTTTGCTGCTGGGGTGGGAAGTAGGGAGATGTGACTGTAAGCTTGATGAATCCCTGGGAATCCAGAATAACCTTCATCATGTACTTTAGCCTGTCTGTTAGTGCTTCCCAATTACATAGTACCTAGTTCAGTTGGGATACCAGTGAGAAAATACATGCATTTCTGCAAATATTATTTCCATCTTCTAGGATAAATTCCAGACACTGGAATTTCCCAGATTCTAGTTTGGGGATACTGGTAGAATAACTGGTAACTTTTCCTTCCTGTCCTGTATCTCATTAAAGATGATATATCTTGGAATATGAGTTTCGGGACAGAGCCCGGTGAATTTGTTTTCAACATCAGGTGAAGAATTACTTTTGTTAGAGCTTATTCAGAAGTGTACTGGGAAGAGGGCCTTGTTATTTAGCCTGTTCATGGAATCTGATGGCAGCAGCCCAGTTCAGGGTTTTTTAGGGACCATCACTCTGTAAGATCAGTCTCACCATCTTTCATCCCTGGCCACTGGGCTCCTGGCCTCTTCGAAGTGCTTAGATTCACAGCTTACTGAGATCATTGAAATACAAGAAGTTACATTTAAGCATTAAAAACCTCTCTTTTACTGTAAGGGTGATTTAATACTGGAACAGGTTGCTCAGAGAGATTGTGGAGTCTGACCTTGGAGATATTCAAAATTTAGCCGGACAGAGTCTTTGGCAACCTGTTCTAGCTTACCTTGCTTTGAGCAGGAGGTTTGCACTAGATCAGCTCCAGGGGCCCTTTCCACATCAACTATTCTACAATTCTATGATTCTATGAATTATTTTATTCCTGTAACTTTAGTGATCTCTGAATCAGAGCAAGGGGCTTACTGAATTGCTAGATAGAATAGAAAACAGAATATATAAGCAGCAGGTCAGAGTATTCTGAAAGCCCATGGGAATCTTCTGCATATGAGACTAGAACTTTGTTATGGTGAGCCTATCCAAAGAATTATGTGGTGATTCTCATTCTGAAATCCTGAAATGCCATGGAAATTCTCTTGACAGGATGGGGTCTGGGTAAATTCAGCAGTACTAGAATTCCTTACTCATATTCAAGAATTTAGGTTCTGTTCCCAACCCTGTTTCTGCACTGCTGCATCATTCTGGGTTTATCCCTTTCCCTCTTCATATTTCATCTACTGTTTTATCAAATGGTGAGCCTAACCTCGTTTGTGTGGGATATGAGTTTCTAGGCGAAACCTGCTACAGAAGAAATAGGTGTTCTCATTAAATTAGTAAGATCAAATGTTGTGTGTTCCGTAGTGAATGTATGTGTTCTATCTGGCAGAAAGAAATGATGTTAATTAATTACTTTGACATGCAGTCATGATGTTGCAGTCTGTATTATAGATGTCCAGATGTTGGGTTGTTCTTCCAGGATGTAACATGTTTAAATGTATTAGGAGGTGCATTTTTTCTTTGTGTATGACTATGACAAATTGAGGCACAGCCAAGCTGCTAACTTGCTTGAAGGCATCTTTCACGCTTCATCCATTATATGAGTGATAGATGGTATTAAACCACTTCTTCTTTGTGAGGAAAAACACATTGTGGATAATGGAAAGAAAATCATCAACGCTAATATTTATCCCAACTTTGTTTTGTATCTGCAAGATCAATGTTTTTTTAAATTTGCTTTTCATTCTCTTTTGCATCATTTGCTTTGTTGTTGTAAAGGACATGTTGCATCTTGGGAGAGCACTGGATCACATTTTGATCACAGTTTTATTAATGCAGAACTACACAAGTGGAATTATTTTGTATTCATATAAATGACAACAGAAACTCAGCCACTGTCAGATGGTTAAACTCAATACCATTTCTGAGTTGTTTATAGTAGGCACATCTACTCTCATCAGAAATTTCTTCTAGTCTGATTACAGAAGGAGACTTAGGTAATCTTCATGTGTGCCTATCACGTCTTCTGCACTGACCAATTCACCCAGATCTGACAGGTTGGTAGAGAGTTCAAAATTATCAACTTCCTGCAAGTTTTGTGAAAAGTATTGTCTGGACAGAGCAGGGAGACACACATTTGTTCCGTAGTGAAGGGAAAGTGTATAGATCAAGCTCAAAATTATTTCTTCTGTTTGATTTGTCAGATTACCATTCAGCATGCATATCCAGGCCAGCCAAGCAGCACACGGTATTCAGAAACAAGAACAGGTTTTTTGTTGTCTTTTACCCTTTGGGGGTTAAATGGCATAGGAAGGGTCTATTAATACTGAGCAGGGGTGGCAAGGGAGAGACATGGAGAGGAAGAACTACAAATATTGCAAAGATGTATGAAATTATAGGGAATTCCATGGATTGGGCTGGTGTTGTGATAACGGGAGAGCAGGGAAACAGAACACCCACATATCTGTAGGAAAACATTATGTAAACTCAAATTTAAATCTCAATTCTGATTCTCAGGATCTTTGCAAATGCTGTTTCATTTACATTTTTGAAATCCCAGTAATGTCACTAGGTGGCCAGCGAACTGCCAAGTGAGAAAGTTGCTTCCCTTGAAGTTATATGGTTTCTTTTAATCCTTTGGTTTTTAATGGCCATTTTCTTTTTCCTTTTGCTCAGTTAAGGTGAAATAAGCAGGCAGAGTCAAGATGAGGACCATCAGGTCAAATTAGAGAGATTTACACTTTTCAAATTTCCATAGTTTCCTTTACAGTGGAGACACTTTCAGGAAGATAGATGGATCCAAGTACCTTCTGTTCTTAGTTCTGAATTAGTTCTCAGCTACTTAGGACAGTTTTAATAAATATCTGGTTCATGAACATTTAAATGTGCTGACTTTTCCAATGGCATTACACATTTAACTGTTATTCTATCATTGAATCACTTTTGTCTTTGACTTGGTAATTTTTGAGGACAACTGTTAGAATTCAGTACTAACTAATTCTTTCATTTAATTCATTCTTAAGTAACATTGTAGTTCTCTCAGTGTTTTCAGTAGGAATCAAAAAATTTTCTAAATTATTCTGTGCCCTGCTGGATTCCCTATACAAGTCCTGCAGGATTCAAAATACTGAAACAGAAATTATTTTAAGTACTTAAAAAAAATGGCCAGTAAAGAAAATATTGTCTTCTCTTGGTATCAGTTTATGGAACAGTTCTTCCTTCCTTTTAAATTTTTCACAAGAAAACTCCTCAATTGTTTTGTTACATTACTTGCCAGTGATACCAAGATCATTGACTCTCTCTTGGTACATAAACCAGCCTACTATTCAGACAGTACTACAGAAATTTCTTACACTGGATGTTTATATTTTTATCAGACTTATTCAGGAGTAAACAGGGCTCTCAGTGGAAACAGGAATTTTGGACTATCCAAACTGTTTTTCCACTTAACATGTTTTTCTCAAGTTGAAGAGTAGAGGAGAAAAATTACTGATTTTTAATATTAATTACTTTTTCTTAGAAAAGTCATAAAAATGAATTGTTTCTAATCCAATAACAAGGCTGCCTTTTGAGAAGACACTCCCTCCAGTTGTCTTTTAACCAGACTGAAGCAGGATGACTTCACTCTTAATTTGCAGTTAAAGGCTGCCACACAGTGCTCTGCTGCAGATAAAAGTCCAAATTCTACCTTTCCTGTAAGTGTTTCACACTTAAAAAAAATGGGGGTAGCAGTATAGCATGTTAAAGTAAAATAAAAATGACAAAGGTCTATGTCAGAGCAGGGTACCAGTCTTGATCAAGAGGGTGTTCATCTTGATCAAGGGAATGTTCTGGCTCTGTCAGTACCATTTTCCATGATGCTTCCTGAGCTTGCACAACACAGAATTTCCACATTTCTTTACTGAAGTTGAATACTTTAATAAAATAAACTCTTAATAAAAAAAACTTAATAAAAAAACTTTAATAAAATAAGCAATGATCAGCACAGGTACATGAGTCATGCATCTTGTATATGAAATTGAGAGTTTCGTAACATTCAAGAAAGGCAAGTTAAAATTATAGTAAATTAGGTTAAAAATCCTATTTTTCTTTATCACTGAGAGTTTCTTCTTATACTTCCATTACAGTGGGATTCAGGAGGGACACATGTTTTGAAGTTTTCTATTTGGGATATGGCACCTTTGTGAAAAAATTACTTTGTCGATGGGAGTCTGTACAGTGAGCATTTGCAGTGACGCTCAGCCCTCTGTGAGGAGAATTGTGAGGTTCCTCTACCACTTACATTTCATCGAAGATCTCAGAATGGGGCTCAGATCCAACTCTTAACCATCCTAAATGAGATTTCAGTAGTTAATTGATCTGGTGTGAGCTCTCTGCACAGAAACTAAACTTTGCTTTCTCTGTACACTGTACATGGGAAACATGCTCATTACTATCCAGCAACTCCATGTCCGGTTAGCTTATATTTACTTCTCTCTCAGTGTCTTCATCTAGAGCCATATATTTTCCTGGTTTCAATAAAGAAATGGAAATTATATGTCAAACTAGCTTATGATATTTCAGAAGAGACAGACTTGAAAAACAGAAATATGACCAGAAGAAATGTTTAAAATTTTATCGTGGCCCAGTCCTCAGATATCTAGTAGCTGATTCTATCTGTGCAGTGGCTGTGTGTAATTGCATTTTAAGTAAGTGAACAGACCAGCCTCAGTTGCAGGATTGTTTGTTTTACTGTAATTAGGTAAATTAATCAGTACATTAACTTCCTAATGCAGAGCACAGTTCTGAAATGAATTGCAGATATTCGCTATTTTGATAAGATTTAAAGAACAAAAACATCCACAGCAGGTCAGCGTTACAAGGCTACTAGAGCTCTGTAAATGTGTAAAAGCTTTAAAACTCCAGGAAAAAATGTATAGTACAGAGAAAGCTACACTTGCATTATTTTTTGGTTTTAAGAGAAAAAAACAGTTATTCCACTTTCCTCTAAATATGTAAACATTGATGCATAACTAACCTTGGCCTAACCTATAGGTAATGAAATTATATTTCAAAACTGTGAAGAAAAGGGCTTCCTCCCTGTTCTTTTTCTGCTTGCAGTGTTCCCACTGACATCACCCATATGATCCCAGAAATTTGTCTTCCATGTAGTTGGGATTGTTTCATGTTCTGTGTAAAAGGGGCAAGTTGTGTAGCACCTGGATGATGGTGCTGCCAGATTTTTCAAGGTCCAAAGTCTCTCTTACCAGAACACTTTACACGCAGCCCCCTGTTGTTAACAAAGGGACATCTGACAGTTAATGGTAAATATAGAATGGCACATTAAATGTGACTTTCTGGTTTTTCCTGACTCATCCACCCTTTCATGTCTGGCTTTCAACACAGTGATTCTCTGGACACATTAAACATGAATCAGTTTCTTTGTTTTAGTAGTTGAGTGTGGTCCTGTATCTCATTAAAGAAACTAACTCACAGTGAACAATGTCACATTGCTAAAACTTTTTTGTCTCTCAAATAAATACAGGCCAGAAAGCAGGCTAAGTTTTTTTCTTACTGGGAAGGGAGCTGGGATTTGTATTGAGGCATGGATGGCATCACCAGTTCCTGAAATACCCTGGTCATGAGGTGCTACTCCCACAGCAGGCTGAAATTAAGAGATGCTCCTTTTTGCTGGAGCCAGGCTCTGACTGCCTTTTGTCCCCATGGTTTCTTTCTGTCTCTTATTGTCTCCCTTCCATCTCATCTTTCTCTTGCGTTCTGCTTTTATCCATTCTTTTTCTTTACTTCTCTCCCTTATTGCCCTTAATACCACCTAACTCCTGGGTAGGAAGAGAGTCAGATACCCTTGCTCTCACCACCAGCCTGCCTTACAGGCAGTTGGAGGCCACAGGCTTGTTTGTGTAGAGAGGCCTCCTGAGCTCGCAGCTCCGCACAGTGAGCTGCCTTCCTGATTGCACTATCCACCGGGCAGGGAGTGAAGTGGGTTTCAAGGAGCTGCCCACTGTTTTACCCACAGTAAGATGTTACAACAGAACAACGAAATGGCTGTCAAGCAGAGCAGTGGCAAGATTTTAGTACCTTGATTTCTCTGTTATTCCCCGTCTTCCCTAGATTGCTCTGGTGCTCCTTAGGTAGCCTGGCTAAGAGTCTGCAACACCATTTTGTATCATGGGAAGGTTCCTTTAGTGTATTTCAAAACGATAGTCTGCCTTTTCAGGCTATGCATCCAAATAACAACTATTCAGCGTGGTTACTTTCTTAGCTGAGTCACTATTTAAGTGGAAAGTGCCAAGTGTGCCACCAGTGTCACATTGTGCTCTCCCTGTCACATAATAGTAGAAAACAGACAGGCAATCAGAAGCACGTATTTAATGTAATCTGTGTTACGTGAACACAACGTTTGCAAAGGATGCCAGGCTGACACCCCAGGGGACTTGAGCAATGTATTTCTATATTTGATCTTTAAGTGGGAGGAGGAAAAGAGGGGGGGGAAGAGACAAATGAAAAGGTTTATGAGGCATTTCCTAAAATTTAGGGAATAAGAGTCTATAAAACACAAGAGGATTTGAATTCACTTTAGGTCTAGTAATGGGCAGAAGAATGTTTCTGCAAAATCAGTCACCATCATAGACACCATCTGAGCCTACTTTCAGATAGCTTTTCTGTACAGGTGTCCCTGCTCCAAAAGCCTAATTAGAATGAACAGAGTCTCCATTTCTTTAGAAATTGAACCCAAACCAATCTCAGATGCTGGCAGGTTTTAAGAACAGGTGGGGATGATTAGTTTTCTGACTCTGACCATATACTGCACTGAGTCTCCTGGCACATGGCACCTACCTAGTGTCTTTTGTTTGCTTATGATCATTAAAAAGTAATTAGTGAAATTAAGGAGTTCTTTTGACTGTAACGTACTGTCTATTTGAAAACAAGATCGATTTTGCTGAAGAGTCTCAGTTCAGTTCCTGGTGAAGCAGTTTATATTGCATGTCAAGAGATCAAAATATGCACGGACAGGTCTCTCTGCCACATGTAGAGTAAGTTTATGCCTTGGGGAAGAAGA
Organism: Strix aluco; assembly: GCF_031877795.1. NCBI lineage: Eukaryota > Metazoa > Chordata > Aves > Strigiformes > Strigidae > Strix > Strix aluco. Next base: position 13,755,127 of record NC_133942.1, read on the forward strand.
GCCTGTAGCTTCTGCAACCTACTTTGTATAGCACTGAAGGGTGTGGAGGGTCTGCTCCCTGCTGCCGTTTCAGGACACAAACACTTGATAAATCACAACCACTCTCAAGCAGCTCTGACTGTTTCTTCAGCTGAGTGAGGGGTTCCATCACTGCAACACAGAGAGCAACCAGCGTCTTCTTTATGTAGGTGGGGAAGCATCCTGTATAATAACAGCAACATCTGTTGATATAATACCCTTCCTACCAGCCCAAAAGATCCTAAACAGACAGTGGACTCAGGCTGAAATTTCTAGAAGCTACTTAAATTGTCATTACAAAGCTGTGTGTGATGTTTTGACTATTCCCACTACCTTTACTTTAATCTTTAAGTCAAATGCTAACCGCAATGTGCATTCACTCTGGTAGAAATTACTATCAAGACCCCCAACACCTAGCCAAAGTGAGATCATTAGGTGTGGCTTGAGAGAAGGTGAATATGCAAATATTCTTTCTAGTTGCAGGGAGTTGAATTATTTGTATCCAACATAATTTTTTAATGCACTCTTTTGTTCAGCAATTAATATTTAATGGTCTCAAATAAAACTGTCAAACAATATGGTCTTTGTAATGCAGATTTAAAATATCTACCAATCCTTCATACTCTAATACAACATTGGAATGGCTAATGTGAGTGGTGATTTGATTATATTAGTACAGAGATGATCTTTAGTAATCCTCTTTATTTTATTTCACTTAGGGTTTGTGTGTGTATGCGTGCAAGAGAAATGCAAGAAAATGTGAGTGCACGGGGACATTAATGATTTTCAGGTGTCCATTCAGTGGCTTTTCTCTTACATCTATTTGTAGGCTGCCTGGAAATTTATCTCGACTTAATTCTCTAGTTATAAGCAATTTGCAACTTGAGCAATAATCTTCATAACCTTTGCTACAGTCGTGTCCTTGATGTAATAGGGAAGGTAACACATTAGTAGTCACATGGTGAGCTCTGGCTGTACCTGAGATTTAATGATATTTAACTCTGGACCTAATTTCAGTTTACAAGCGATTACATGCTGTCCCCTGGGACATTGCTGCAAAGAATTTCCAAATAAGTTGCAAAATAGTGACGAATTAACTTGTAGTCTTGTCAAAATCAATTATCTTACATGACAGCTCAACTACACTTTTCTATTTGCTGCACTGCAGCATGCTAAACATCAGCCAAAGCGTAAACATAAAGTCCTTGTATGTCAAACTCTGTAGTAGATTGATCTTGTATTTCATGTGCATGCAAATCTTCCGTAGGCTTAATGGAAATGTTTTACTTACATTCACAAAAAGAGAATATTATTTCCTGCTATGTTTATAAACTATGGCACTATGCAATCATATAAATTTGACATAATTTGATCAAAACATTCTTGTGGATGTTGTCCTCGGTTGATCAAAGTTAAAAACCTCCTTTCAGATTGATGTTGCTAAGTTAGTGCCAGGCAAGACCCTCAATAGGGTGCACACTGACTGCGAAGGAGTGACCGTACGCTGGTTGGGTGCATGAAATGATGCCTCCCTCCCCAGGCGAGGTGGAGCTGCCTTCACAGTGATGGTGTGACTGATTTGAGTCTGGTCATATAACATGGGAAATAAGCACAGGGTCTTTAGGAACACTGTCAACAACCAGATGCAGCCAGCCCCCTCTCCGCACCTGAGGGTGTTTTAGAGAGGAAAAGGAGAACTGGAAGGACCCAGTCAGTCAAATCACTTTTCTGTATTGAGGAATTTAAAGTTAAATTTCCCAGCCTGGAAAACCCAGTCTGATTTAGCTGCACCCACGAATCTGATCGGTTCCTTCTGTTTATGAGAAACTCACTCTGCACAGAGCTGTTGTTTGAAGTCCCAAACACTTAGGAAGGCAAGACTCCTTCAGTTCTTAGTTGGTTTGTAGTTTTAAAGGTGTCATCACATGCTGTGTGCAAAGAGACATTATCTGTGAAAGCATAGGCTCCTGTACAAAATTCTGTAATTATATGATTATAAAAATGCACAGAGCCACTTTATTGTACTTTATATATAAAAGACAGTTAAGCTGACAGGGTAGCATTATGCTGTAGGGTTATGATCGGCTTAAGAGAAATAAAAGATAGTAAAGATACATCAACATCTGTTTAGGTCAAAATCACTGCGGGAGAGGCTGCTAAAAGTTTTGGGTGGTGTAGTGCTAGAAATCTGTTTTGCAGGTTTAGCACTTGACTTGGCTCTATGTAGAGGCCTGTCAAATGTTACTACAGAGAGAAATACGTCTAGGACTTGTATCGTTTCCAAGCTTTAATTTCTCTGATATATTTTGGAGAACAAGTGTTACTGAAATAGTAGATATTCCTGCCAACAGATTACTGAACCAGGAAAATACTATTTCAGATGTAGTATTGGTAGATAATGAAGATGGAATAAATGACCCAGTCATAGAAAATAACGTCAGGCTGAATAATGACTGTTTGGTTCATTTAAATCCAAGGGAAGTAAAAAGAAAAAAAATCACATATCTATAAAGCAAACATTCAAACCTAAGGAAATTCATTTGGAATGTCTTTTGGCCTGGCACACTCAGGATATTTCATATGATAGATGCCCTGAAGTCCAGGTTCTAAAAAAACTGTCAGGAATCAGCAACTTACGCTTAAGAGGCAGAAACTTGTAGCTGGAGACCCTAGAGCCAATTTCATATTAGTTATCAAAGGAAAAGATAGTAGAAATAAGTAGAGACCTGTAAGGAATAGAAAAATGAACTGCACAGCAGACCAAACTATGTCTTAGAAGTCAAATTATGTTCGGGATAAAGTCAAGCTGAGTTATGCCTAGCACGGGCTATTAAAAAAATAGCAGCTTTTTTACCTACAAAAAGAGAAAAAAAAAAAAAGGATGGGAGAGTCTGCTTTAGTGGAAATGGAGTAAGATGTTGGTGTCACCAAAACTAGACAGATCATTTCTCCAGTTTTCTGCAAGAATGACAAATGTGGGGTCAAAAAGAAGATGAGTAAAGGGGAAAGAAATAACCACAACTGAGGTAGGAGCAAGATTTGAAGACAGTGGTATGCTCATGTAAGAGAAGCCAGATAATCTGCCAGCCGTGTTCTGAAACAATGGCGTATGAAATCTGACCTGATAGCGAGGATTTGATAATAAATCTTGCCAAGGTGAAAGGGGTACTTGTCAGAGTCTGATACGTGCTGACCAGGTTCTTGCAGATACTGCCCGCGTGGGAGTTTAATGCCTAATACAAAGTTTACTTATTTGAAGTTACATGGCATTTTGATTTAGCAGAGCGCTACAGCAATGCACGTAAATTACAGTACAAGTACAAATTACACTTAGCGGAGTGTAGCAATTGCAGTATACAGCTGAATCACAATACAAACATGAATTTAATTACTGGTCTCTGTAAGTGTGTTCACCACCATGACGCCCTGCATCCCCAGTTGCTGGAAAGGAGTATGTGGGTTGAAACCAGCTCGAGCCCATTGATCTCTTCAAAGTTATCTTCTCCATTGTTCATTTTCTATATTCCATGTTGAGTTGAGCCAGGTATACGCTCCCCACGCTGGTCTGGCTAACTCAGGAAGACATACATTTGCATTCTTTTGATTAACTCGGGGAAAAGCAGTTACACAGGTGGTTGAGCCATTCAGCTGATACAGCCGGTTGATGTAGAACAAAGGCTACCCTCCGATTCCCTTTCTGTTGAGAGGAGTTCAGCTTCCTTTGTAATCGCAGTGGTCAGTCACTCACTCATTCATCCCTGAGCCTCAAGGACATGTAGCCTTTGCCTCTCTCTGCAGAGTCTTCTTCCATTGTAGCAGTTCATTGATTGGTCACAGTATCATGTACTTGAAGAAAATCAAACATAGTTGCTACATTTAAGAGGGTAGAAAAATAGCGCACATAGCTAGAGGCCTGTTTTTCCAATTTCAGTAATATAAATATTATAGAATACGTTTTGAAGGAAATGAGAGACTCAGATGCTTAGAAGTAAACAAAAAATGAAAAATACGACATATATTTATCTAAGGTAGATAGTACTAAAGGAAGCTGATAGCTTTCTTCGATAAAATAACCAATTTTGCAGGCAAAAGAAACAGTGGAAAACGCTTTGTAAACATAAACAAGTGGAGGCAAATTGCTGGCTGATGCATTCAGTGTAAATGTTGCCTTGCCATGAATTCTGTAGCTCGTGGTAAGTTAAGAAAAAAAATATGTTCAGTTTATTTATATGAAAATACCAGCATGAACCACAGAACACGTACTAGGAAGCCAGCCACATCGTGTGTGCAGTATCGGAGCTGCCTCCTACTTGACAAATACATTTTGAGATATATGGTCAAGGTGGGGTTTCATCATTCCACCACATGCACTGTATGCCGGATGAGGAACCCTTGTTCCTCAGTATGTGGGACTGGCACTCAAGTGAACCTTGGCCCCCACGTCCAGGGTTCAGTCATCCATCCTGGATGCTCTTGTACTGACTGCTCTCTAGCTAATGAACTGCACGTGTCTTCTAGGAAAATACATGGGAAGGGCAAAGGTGGTGATGCTGGGGAATATGTGTATATAACTGCAGAAAGCAGAACAGAGCCTTTAGTCTTCCTAAGAGGATGTTGCAGAAATTTGAAATGTGCCACTGGCAAAGAATTTCTGAAAGAACATTTGTTTTCTGATGAAAGCCCCTATTTAGGACTTCACAGTTACTTTTAAACTATTAACTCAGCCACAGAGTTGACCTCTATGGGCAGTTTGAGAGTCTGCAGTTCACAGTGCAGGATGTCCCATTATGAAACCTCTTCCCATGAATGTAAAGATTGTTGTCGTACTGGGTGCATCCAATTCCTCATCTTGTTGACAGTTCCCCAATTCTCTTGATAAGCATCGCTGTCAGTCGACATTTCAGCTTAAAATACTCTCCTGTTGACCCCTGCATGTTAGACAAAGCAGTTAGTTTCTAGCTGGTGTAGGTAAAGAACACTCTTTTATTAGAAGTAGAAATGTATTCTTTTTAATTGAATTTGGCTTTTAACCTTATAAAACAATTCATTATCATTTATACTTTGTAGCAGTGTATCAGGACTGACTCATGACAACGATTTAGATATCTGGACTGGAGTCACCCCACAGAAGTTTCTGGGTGCTCTAATCCTGATGTGGGTGCCTGAATAGAAGAAGCAGCTCCTCTGAAAACCTTATTCCAGGAATCTGTAAGGATCCTGGGACCCTGAAAGGTGACATGATACACCTCTAGTCACCAAACTGGAGCCTGGAATGGAAACTCTACTGGAATGGAACCTCTGCCTTCAGAGTTCATGTCTGACTTCTTCACTCCTCTGGTTTTCAGGCACTTTTCATCATTAACAGTTGGTATTTTTGCCTTGGAGAGAGTCTGAACATTTCATCCATAGAGTTCCATTATGCTAACTCCCTTTTTAACTCTTATTTAATAAGAAGGAGGAAGGGGATTAGTTAACATACTGAATTAAATAAAAAGTGAATTTCTAGTCCTGGAAGGCAATGGGAGTTTTGGAATTGACTTCAGTGGGGATAGGATTTTATGCACAATATTCATTTCCTTTTTCAGGAATACTCATGTCTGCTCTAATGTAAATAAATATTACCATGGAAAGTTATCCAACTGCAATTACTTTTTGCATTACATCCTAAATATCTACTTGTACATGACATTTACTAAAGAAAAACACTTGCAAATTACATGTTTGATTAACATTACATCTTTCACAGTTTAAAAAGGGTATGGTAATTGAAAGCTGCATTACTTAGAAACCATGAACTTTATTTGAGCTCTTCTCTATAACTGCAAATCTTCCCTTTTTTATTGAATATTTCACTCTGGATTTATGAACATTTATAATAGGTGGAAGGAAAGTCCTCTTAAAGCAAACATCCCAGAACATGAAGGTAATAAATATTTCCTGCTTTGTCACTCAACAAGCAAAGGTGCTCATGAAAGGAAAAGTGGGTAGAATGATGGTTCAGGTTTTGCACCTCTGGTACCTTGCACAACTGACCCTAGTTCTGTAGACCTCTACAGAGGGCCCACCTGCACCACTGATAAAAGTTACCAGTGGTACTCACTAGCATGTTGTGAGTGGACGTTTTTGCACCTGCCAAGTGCAAAACCAGACACTGTCGTTGAAAATAGACATGCTTGAAAAGAGGTAATAATTAAATTCTATCTTTGCAAGACTTATTCACTAGTAGAACAATATCCTGTGATATTATTCTTGTGAAATGGCACTTGAAATATTGTTCTTTCGACTCTGGTGTCCAGATCCCACACGGGTGCAGTTCCAATGACTTCAGCAATGTCTTAGTTGATCCCCTCTCGGGATCAGTGTTGGTTTCTCTAGGTGCTGTTAGGTGAACTCCTCTATGTGGAGCTGAAAGGAGATGCCTTGTTACATGCACTACATTTTGAATTAGAAACAAGCTCCTTAGTTTTGGGAGTGAATGTACTGGGAATACAACACTGTTCCTGTGGGAATTTATTTGTGCTGTCTTCCAATTTCTGTATCAAAACTAAGCTCAACGTTCGGCTTGGTGGGAACTGCAGGTCCTCAGCCTGTTGGGAAGCGAGGCGACTGATTTTTCTGTTTGGGGGGACAGGGTTAGCATGAAAATGAATATGAAGAACACTGGCTCTAAACCTAAATAAATCTCACCTGTGCTCTTTTGTTGCCTTCTTATGATGCATGTATGACATAAATTCTCAAAATCTATTTTTATGTTATTGCCAGCAGCCTAGAAGTCGAGTAAATAAGAATTATGGCAACCATAATGACATCGCTTACGAGGAAATAAAAGAAAAGACAAACATGTCCATACAGTACTTATAAATCTATTATAAACTGCGGTCTATGCTTTGCTACAACATTCTTAATTTAATCTCCACTGCAGTGTACAGTTGATACAGTAAAGAAAATTTACTGTGCATTAAAGTTGTGAACCTATTAACTTGTTTAAATATTGAAATCAATTTTTGTATGGGTGTATATATATATAAACCTCCAAAAGCTTTTGAATATGTGATGGTCTTGTAGGGCTGAGATTTGTAAAGTCAGTTGGCTGTTAATTTGAAATTGTTATTCATCTATAATTGCAGCCGGTTGTTTAGAAATGTTCTTTCACAGCAGGCGATGCAAAGGCTGCGTTCCAACATCAGTTACATATTGCACCTTGGGACTGATGTTGAAGAAACAATTACTGCACTGATGTGCACCTGATGACAATAACAATTGCAGGCCTTGCTCAAGACATGGTGTGGTTCTAAAATTAGAGTCATGCATTGGGTGGCTGTAGCCCAAGTTATTTGCTTATGAGTTAAATGTCCTGTCATTGTATAATTTCACTTCATGGACTAGTTTGTAATGTGAGGTGCAGCCCCTCGTCAGGGATTCAACCTATCTAATCCAGTTAGCTGCTCTGGGAAGCGTAATTCTTTGCCAGCTCTCTCAGTGGTAGAAGTGAACAGCGCTTTGATGACCCTGGTATGTCCCTTTTTAGTAGTTTACTTTGAGCTGGGCTGTGCCTCCTCCCTGCAGCTCATTTGTGAGGCTTTGGGGCTTTGCCTTCTAGTGTTCCTTCTGGCATATGGCACTGTCGTGGGATGTTACTCTAGAAAAGATCTGAGCAGAAGACAAAACAGAATGGGAACAGAGGAGTTCTGTGAGAACTCCTTTAAAACATGAACGCACAGTTAAGTCCTGTGGAAGTTTTCCCTCTCAAACAGGGGTTTATGTTTTTTTAACCCCTCAGGCCACCCAAACCACATCAATTTTACCTTCTCATCTCATTATTTAGAGGTTTGCCACACAGCTCCCAGTGGCATTCCTAGAAATGTCATGACTTTTTTCCTTTCCTTGGGGCTTGGCCTTGTGCAGCATGCTCATTTTCAGTAAGCTCTGCTGATTAATAACTGTATTTCTATCCATTTTATTTCTCAAATGGCCTTTGCACTCACTGGAGCAGCCAGGTCACCAAGCAGTAGAATGAAAACTGGAACAACACACAGTCAAAGCACTCTGCTGAAAAATAAATAAATAAATATCATACACCCTTTTTATGGAAAGCATTAAATAAACTGAATCTAAGAAAGATACTGCACTTGCACTATTCAGGCCTTTGAAGTACAGTTGTATAATGTATTATTTATTGTACATCTGCCACTACTGCAATATCAGCTAATAGGGGAAAGATGTTTTAGATGTTACTTAAGAATGTAAAAGAACATGTCTTAGTGAGTCAGAGCCTGTAGGAAGGGCTTTTTCTGCTGCTACTTCTGTGGCTGCAGGTAACAGAGCTCCTTCCTCTTCCTGCTGAATAATGATGGAATACATTGCAGTCCTGTCCACTGAAGGGAGACTATGTAGCTTAGCAGCTGATCTGATTTTCACTAGGTGAGTTAACAGCTGTAAGAAAGAGTATCCAGGAGAACACCTCCCTCATCAGCATGGCCTCACAGTGCCCCAGGCCAGTGCATCCCTGGGAAAGGCCAGCTGTGCTTCCCCTTGCAAACTGCTTTGAGGAACTGGCTAGGTGGCCAGCTCTGGGGCCCAGATTCCCAGCAGCCAGTTCCAACCATGGACATGGTGTGGGACCAGTGGCAGTTTGTTTACTACATTGTGCTTCAGCATCCTCACTCAAATGATGGAGACAAAAAAACTTCATATAAGGTTTAATACTAAAGCACCCCAGGTTTCCTCAAAAGAAAGTCTCAATATGAAGGGAAAGAAATACTGTATCGTTTCAACACACTGCTCAGCTGAAACCGTTTTAAATATCTGTAAAAAATGTTTACTTAAAAGTTGCATAAGCTCTCACTTACTACTGTACATGAATTAGGGAGGGTTCTGTTTCAATGTTACTGTAATTCTCATATTTGCCACTGACAGCCTATCTACATTATATAAATCATCTCTAGAGCACCTAATTTAGTACTATTACAGTCCAGATGAAATATTTATGTAATTTCCCTTCTTTTGATATAAACTTCAGATACAGAGAGAAAATTGACTGTAAAAATGACATTGTAGGACTCTATATTTATCTTCTCTCAGTGATTTCCATAGCAAATTTACTCCATTTACCAGTTGAAGGCTTTTTTTCCTGTTGCCTGATTGTAAGCATGGCAAACTGAGCATGAAATTGTAACATCATGGTGTGTTTCTCCAAATCACACTTGTCACACTTGTAATCTCAGTAGAGGCAAAAGACAGATTTGGTGTCTGGGCTGCACTTGTAGCAGCGATCCCTCTGTAATTATAGAAAGGCCGTTTTATTAAATGATACCACACCTCTGCTATTCCTAGTCTGCAGACAAAGAGGGACATGTTGATATTCATATTTACAGAAGTGTTTTGCAGCCCCGGTCAGGAACTAGCACTTTGTTGTGATAGGTATTGTATTATCAGGAGACAAAATTTAAAACCTTTGCCTCCAACTGATTAGTCCCATATGCATCCTTTGATGCTTAAAAAGAAGGTTCTTTTCCTCAGGGCAGTAATAAAATCATCCTTTTCTGTCTCATTGTCTATCTGCAGCCTGAGAACTGCAGTATTTTTGGATATTCTACCAGTCTGCCAAAGGCTGTTGAAATTGGCCAGAGGGTAAAAACAAGTTCCTAGTGAGGATGGCAGACAGGCAAGCAGGCATGCACAGACACACAGTGACAATATAAATCTTACTTCAAGAAGAAAACAAAAAAGATCTTTTACATCAGAGAGCTTGCATTAGTAGTGCTTTCAATTCAGCATCTTTTCAGCTCAGATTCTTGTCTGAATGCCCAATAACTTTGGTAAGACACAGTAGAACTTGTTAGAACTGGTTTGTATAATGTTGCAGAAGATAAATCAGGACTCTGATCTCAGGCAGAGTTAGGAAAACCTCAGCAAATCCACTGAAACCACTAGGCAAATGGTCATGGCAAATGGACACCTAGCAAAGTGGATATATGTGTGGAGCAAGAACATGGAGCAAGAGATCTGATGGATCTGGAGTTGTGTAGTGTAGATACATTTAAATATCACATAGATTTCATGAGGTTCAGAGTATGTGCTCAAGATGAGATTAGGCAGCATATGGTCTTGATATCTGTGACTGTCAACACATCCCTTCTCCCTTCATCCATAGAAAACTGTCTTCAGGAGGTAACCTGCTGGTGGAAAAAATCACTTATTTATTGGCAGCCTACTCCAAAAGCCAAACTTATAAAGCAAGAGTAACATATTAGAAAGTATTGAAGATCCAAGATTAATTTCAGTTAAATATCCTCGTGAAACTGTTTTGATAAAGGGATATATTTAAAGGGAATAGCATACCCATTTTGGATAAAAACTAGTGCATTTCTGTGGCTTTGTTTTGTCCACAGAGTCACAGGTGACATTCAGTGAGAATCTAATGTATAACCTTTGAAATGCTCCATCCACTATATTGTCTTACTGCCAAAAGAAATTCAGTGTTCAGTTTTTCCTAGCACTGGAAATGGGGGAGAGAGTTTCTGACTAACATCCATTTTTGATGTGCGACAAAAATGCCATATGGAGTCAAATTGGTGATCACTGCTACTTCAAATAGAGTGTTATTTCTTATTTGTGACATCTTAAAAAAAATCACTTAAAACTTGTCTTCTAGTGTTGGGCACTCATATGTTCTTGGCCAAGTCCTTGATGAAAACAGGGAACGATCTGTAGAAGTCAGTTTTACACAGGGATTTTTCTCCATTTTATTTCAAAGGGTCTATTATTAATAAATTGTAAAGAATATTCTTTTAATCTACTGATGTACCTTCTAATTAACATGAATTCATTTCCTGTGATGATCATGGTAATACAAAGCATGCCTCTGTAAATTCTGGGTTGTGCAGCTAGACCTAAAATTGCAGTGTTCCTGTGCCTCGCTGCTGCAAAAGGCATGGTGTGTTCATAACTCCAATTTATGGATGGCAATTAGCTTTCTAAAACTACCAACCTTTCAACCTCCTTTCTCTTCTCACTGGGGATAATATTGACATTTAGAATCTGCAGACAAATGCTGCAGTAAGAAAGTGAATGTTTTTTTAATGGAGACTTCTGCCATATCTGTGAGAGTGTAAATGTATGTACACAATTTGCATGCATTTCAATATATATATCCTGATGAATTTCATTGGACCATTTTATTCAGGGGGAAAATAGCTGATGTAGTCACCATAATTGAATGAATATTATTTTAAATATTCTAATGTGGGAGAAAATAATTCTCTGTAGAAGGCCAAAATGAGCCTGTGTACCTGTGAAATCACATTTCAGTCCTCAAAATAGACCCGAAGTAATACATAGACCTTTTGTTTGCTTCTGGCACAGAGATAAGGCCCACAAAAAGCTTGATGACAGTTATGTATCTAGTATAGTGGTAAGCCTGTCACCGACTGGGATGGTCTCCTTGTTCCCTTTTGTTCTCTTTGTTTTTAGCCATCTGTTGCCTCCTGACTTAGACACGAAGTATGTATGTCTGCACTACAGTCCGTTGGTGTGAAGTACCGGGTATACACATATACTCAGAAAATTTCTTGGTTGATGTGCAGGCATTTTAGTATAAGCTGCATGAACCCACACAGGACTCTGGCTAAATATGAGGTTCAAGAGTGCTATTGATGTCTAAAGTTTGGGAACTAACTTGCATACATTAGGGCAGGTTGTCTTCACACCTCTGCATCACAGCCTCGGCTCCTCAGATAGTCACTTCTTTGTGGCAGAGACTGCATTTCAGCTCTGTGTGTATCATGCTTAGCCCAGTGACACAGGAGAACACAACTAATGAGAAGATTAATTTCCTCTGTCAACCTGCCCCCCATCTTACTTACCGTTTCCTTTATTAGTGACTGTGGGAACAATCAGGACACTCAGCATTTCACAATCTGAGCAAAGGCTTATCTACCCCAAGCTGAATCCTTAGGGAGTTGCTTCCCTCCCATATTCTGTTACAAACCCAGCTTTACCTTTAACTGTGTCTTCTCCTTCAGTAGCTTTTTTTTTTTTTTTCCTTAGGGTAAAGAATACAGAGGAGTTTTAAAAAATAGCATAGAATCGTGTTCCATCCCAGTGAATCACAGTAGATACACCTTCTTGTCTGTACATGTGCTTAGTTTCTCATTATGGTCTTAGGTTGAAGACTTATAGCAAAAACTATCCAGCCTCTTCCAAAATTGACATATTATATATTTGGTTGTCAGCATTAGGCAGCTGTTGAACCAAAAGCCAGACTATCAAAAGATACCATCAGTGGACATTCCTTGTTCTCCAGCTCACTGTTTTAATAGCAAATCAACTTCAGGAACAGAAAAATGTTTTTTGCTTTAAACAACTAGTTTTGATATTTACCAGTTGGTCTTATCAGTTTTTCTAAGAGCAACAGGAAATAATTCAAACCCAAGTTTTAAATGTTTGAAAGTGACTGGTTTGCAAACTGATGATCTTCTAACTCCACTGAAATTAAAACAGAAAACAGATTGAAGAATGTCGTTAGGCAGGGACCCACATTTTGATTTTCTCTATGATGGTTTGTTAACCCTGGCTTGTTTAATATTGTCAAGTGACTGTGAGCACTAGAATTACTCGTGGTATATCCATAATATAATATTTTTATATATTCGTAGGATTAAAAGAAAATTGTTCTTTCTTTTCCTTTTCTTTGTGGATATGAGGCAGGATATTTATTATTCAGTGAAGCTTGATTTTCAGAGAACTCAAGTCATTTAAGAATGTGGCAGAACTGGTACTAGCAGAAGCAGCGAGGCAGCAGGTATTCCTAGAACGCTGTAGCTGGAATAACCCAAGAATAGCAGCTTTTGGCACTGAGACTCCCGCTATTTGTACCATGGCACGAATGACTCTTTGAGGCAAATAAGGGTGTGATGGAAGTAGGAACCAAGATAAAATGTGCATTATTATCCATCCTTTACCAAAGGCAAATTTTACAAAAGTGACAAATGCAATTTATTTCCATGAAACCTTCAAGTTGCCTAGAATGCAGGGAAACAACGTGATCCACCTGGATTTTTTTACTTGTCTCAAACCTGAAAGAAAATCTCTAGTCCACAAATGATCAAGATTAGTATTTGCTTTGCTTTCATGAAAGGTTACCTGTAGAGTGTCTCACATTCATTGTGAAATTTATTTCCTGATGAATCCAATTTACATTAATGTGGGCTCATTAAAAGATAATTATTGTGCTGAGAAGAGGACCACAGCATACATCAATAGAACATCTGTAATTGTTTTAGTCGTATGATAAAGAGATAATTCGGAGTTCAGCTTTTCATAATGCCACTCTTATAAATGTCAAAACTGGATTCTTCTTTTAACAGCCATGGCAAAACTTAATTACTGTGATAATTATTATCAAGAAGCAGATGCCTAGCCAGCTCACCTTCTCTCCATTAGCATACTATAGAAATCGTTAAAGTCTTAACAATTACGATTTTGAAAGAGACTGCTAGGGTCATAAATGTTGAAATACCTGGATCAGCTAAGTTCTGCTCAGAAGAAAATAGCACTTTTAAAGTCAGCATGTAGAAGACACTATTAAACAGTGGTCCAGTTGCAAAACTGTTCCATACATAGATAAAATTTGAATAGATGTAACAAAGATACTAATAGAAAATTTGGTTTTATCTGGTGAATTTTTCTACATGTTTGGAAGTACATACTAGAGTTTTGGTTCTGTTAGCTGACTCGTCCTCTGCTTGACATTATATAACAATAATTAATGGATACTTGCATTTATATAGCTAGGTACCTTCATGTTCTAAGTATTTCATAGCATTAACTAATTAATCATCACAACAGCTGCATAAACTAGGAAGATACACTGTACAATAGGGTTCATGTTCTTTAGCCCTGGCATTCCAGAGTAACAGCTCAATAATTTCTTCTTGGTGTATGCAAACAGATGCTTGATAACATGGAGGAAAGAATAAAGCAAATGAAACAGTCAGGAAGAAGCAGAAGGGCAGATGAAGGATCCAGTCCAGAGCTGGAAATCAGTGGCAACTTCTGTGTGTGAGGTGGTGTGGGGTCTCCATGTGTTCTACTGGTAGAACAGTTAATGCTCTTATCTGTCATGAAGTATGTAATAGTCAGCCAACAGAAAATACACAAATAGGTAGTGCCATATGGACCACATTTTTGGAATAGTGAAGTTCATTCTTTTTTGTGGGCTTTTTCTGTATCTCTCTCTATACCAGCTTACTGCAGGGTTTCTGTTGACTTCCAGGGGCACTGGTCTGGTCAGAGCTGGAGAGGGTGAATACTGGTTTGCTTATGTTGCTGCTTGTGCTGCTACACCTGTCCCAAAGCCAATCTGTAGACTTAAACATGTGCTTATGCCTGTAGATATTTAGGATGACAAGAGTTTGTACTTCCACAATCAAGGCTTCTCCTTGGGTTTTAAAGCTTGAATTCATAAACTGATAGTGCAGTCTGTAGTGATGTAAAATTGCATGGAATCACCGAGAGTGAACAAAACCTCCAACCTACTACAATTTTCATAGCTGGAAATGGAACTGAAGGGACAAATAGACCTTATATAGCATCAGTGTGCATCAGTGTCGGCAGCAACTCTGGCATGCCATGTGCATCTCCCTAGTGATCATTGAGTAAGATTCTTTTCTCTGCCTCACTGGAAAACTTTTACAGAAAAAAACCATTTACTGACCCTTTTGAGAGTCAGAAAACCAAAACAGTCAAGAGTAAATTCATAAACACACTTACTAGAGGGGCTCTAAATGTCCAGCAGAAACAGAGGACTAAAAAAGAAGAGCAGAAATTCAGCACCGTTTGATGCAAAGAATATACTTTAAATTCTCATTCCTAAGAAGGCTTCCTTTCTAGTTTGTACTTATAGAAGACATTTATAATTGTAATAAACTTTTCAGTCTGAAACTTTTCTCATCTGTTTAAAGAACATCCTCACTAGGAACTGAGTCACTCATTTAGCTTTGGTAGCTGCTGCAATCTACCGCTTTGATTAAAAAGTCTAATTTAAAATTAAAAATATATTTTTTAAATCATTCTTTCAGCTATATAAATGTTGAGATTCTTTGTAAAGTGGAATACAGTTACTTTGTGAAGTAACACAGTTCCCAGTGTGTCTCAGATAACATCAGGCTCTCAGATATTCCAACTATGCAGTGAATTTCATTTAATAATGATGTTTGGTACATTAGCACCTTTCATCTCAAAATACTGACGAAATACAAAAACAATACTTAAATCTCAGAGAGGGCATTCTGATGGGCAGACCAAGGCATGAAATGTGGGACATTATTCATGTTTCACAGTAGGTCAGCCACTTCTCTTTAAATGCTAGGTTCTCAGATCATTTCCCGTACAATAGGCACGAAGCCAGTTTTAACATTGTATTTTTATGATACTGCAAAGCGAAAACCACCTCCCACTGCTTCTTACATTTCACAAAGGTGGGAATATGACTGTGATAAGGCTCCAATTCTGAAGTTCATCCATATTTAGAAAAGCATTTAGCACATCCTAGGCCAAGTTTACATATGCATATGCATGTGATTAAGGCAAAGCAAATGCTGTAAGACTGCACTGAATTAGCATGAAGGAACATCTAGTCCTACGACATGGTCTAAAAGACTACAACAGGGTGAGTTTGGCACGAAACTCAATCCTCTGGCTGCCCCAGCTGAGTGCTTTCACACTTCAATGCTGTTCTGCCCCACAGCTTTTACGTGCCACATGCTTTTCAGAAAAAGTGTGTCTCCCAAAGATATTCCAAAGACACGCAGTATCATTTTACTAGAATTACTACAGAGACCAAAGTTGTCATGAATCCACCAGTGCAGATCGCTGAGATAGTAATGAAGCCTGCCTAAAATAGTTTGCAATTGCTTTCCAATGGTTTCTACATAATATTTTATATCTTAAGCCATCCCATGATTAGGAGAAAGTTCTGTATATCACAGTGAAAAGCTGAGGTTCTTGAGTTCCCTCCTATATTTTTAAAGGATATCACTACCAGATATATGGTAAATATACCTGTATGTGGAAAGTTAGATGGAAATAGATACAGAGTATACCTGCTGCTGAAATAATGAATAAAGCTGCTTTCAGATGAAGAACACACATCTGAAATATCCCATTGCGTAGCGTTTTTTTCTAAAGTTAAACCTAGACAGAGTCTCTCCTAGGAAAAGGGGAAATTGATTTGCTTACTGAATTGCTCACAAGAAAAGCTGATGTTGAAAGTTAAAGTAATTACAAAGAACGGAAAACAATTGGGTCCAAATCACAATTTTTTTAAAATCACTGCTCCTCCACTCAGTGCCTTTGACTTTTGCAGTAATGTAGGTGTCTATTCCCCTGTCAGAGTGAGGATATGGTATGCATAAAGACATGATCACTGCGTTGAGCATACATTGTAATGTCTGAAAAACAGATCTATAATTTCTTTCTTCTCTCTCTTGCTTGGTTTACCAAGCTGTCCCTGGGGTGCTCATTGTTAAACATATTCATAACATTGGTTCAACTTAAACAGAAATGAAAGATACAGAGAAAAATCCTACTTTGGGTTACAGCTGAGCAACACCAGTAAAATTACCTGGTGGCTCAGGTCCTCACTCAGTGTAAATTAGCACTTTCAACCCCAGATGGAGTTTTGTCAATTTATACCAGCTTGTTTTGTTTGCAGCATTGCGAGTGACAGCTGAGTTTGGCTTGTCCTGCTAGAACAAATAGGAAAAGGAGAGAACAAAATATACTTTGCCAGCACTTTCCAGATGATGTTTCTTTGTGATAGAAGTGTTTGTACTTTAATAAGTGCCTTTTCCACACAGTCCAGCTACTTTTGCTTGAGTCTACAGAGAAGTGATACAAGCAGATCCTCAGTGGGTGTCAATTGATGTAGCCTCAGCAGTGACAATGGACAACTTTTTAAAGCATGAACCTATAGCTATTCGCCTGTAGCTCTTCACCTGCAGAAAATAGCATTGTTTACTGTGAGGTCAGGCTGGCAGAACAGCCATGAAAAGCACCTAAATTATGCAGTGATCTGATAGAGACTGAAATTTTCCCACTGAGGAAGACCCTTTAAAGATTACCATGCAGAGCCGGTTCAGGTTTGTTGCTGTCTTCTTTCTTTGTGTTAGAAAATAATATGCGTACTCTACAAATCTGTGACTTCTTTATAAAATCTGAGTTTTATGCTTTTGAATCTATACCATATGAAATATCAATCTGTCCACTTTTTTCTCTCTGAATACAACAATTATCAAGCTAATCACAGTGACTGATAGAAAACCAGATCCACTTGAATTGAGATGGGCTAGCCGAAAAACTCTTTTGATTGAAAAAGAGTTAAAAGCGATGTCATCTTGTCACCTTTCACTGTGACAGTGGCCCCCGCTCTCCCTTCATTTTCCTTGCATCTTAACACCAACTGCTACTCTGCCAGTACCCAGCGAGAATCTGAAGGCTGGAGCAGGGCAGCTTGGGCAGACAGTTAATCCATCTTTCCTCAGCTGCAGCACATCAGGGGGGTCAGCAAGCACCCAGTTTGCTGATTTGGAACGTGCTGCTTAGGAGTCTCCGCCTGAGAGAGACTCTGCAGACCTTTAATAAGCAAACAGCAACATCAGTGCTATTTTTCAAAAAGATCTAACCTTCTGTTGTCCTCATCATTGATTTGTGATCAGAAAAAAAAAAGAAGAGTAGAATTTGATAGGTGACCTCTGACATGAAAGAATACAGCGGTTACACAGCCAGAAAAAGAAGAGGGAAAAAAAGAAAGGCTTTAGAAAAGTTTTAAATACCTGTGATACATCATATACATATATATGACTGATAAAGTATAAGAAACCATATGTTTCTTATTCCAATTGTCCTCTGCACCCCTTCTCTCAGAAGAAAGGGTAGTAATGAAGTTTTATTACACATAAAATTAGCTTTGGTAAGTGCTACCATTAACTAGATAATAAAGAGTTGCCTGAATGTTGCAAAAGAATTGTTTTTTTAAATGTCAGTTAATTGCTGAATGGCTCCAGCTCCTATCCAGCTACTTTATCTTTGCAACAATGAAGACTTCAGCAACTGAGTGAAAGATTTTATGCCTCTCTTTGTTCCCTGCAAGGAAATGCAAAAGACAGAGCCTCTTACACACTGCAGCAACTTTTGATATTAGAGCATCCAGTCTGTCCCTGGCCCCTTTAGTGTCCCTAGGACAGACTGACAGAGCAACTAACCACACTCCTTGGGATGTTCCCCAGGACTCTGCCAGGCCCTGGCTCAGCCCTGCTGTCACCTGGACTTCCCAGAAGGAATGTTGCCACAAAAATTATCACAAACATGCTTTGAAGCATAACTGAACGTCAAAAGGGGTCTTCCTCAGATTCATGGGGAAAACGCTCTAAACCCTGAGTGTTTAAACACATTTCAGTTAACATGTACTTCTCTGAAATCAGAGATGAACCATTAATGAACAAGCAGACAAGGGGTAAGTGGGACAAGGGGGCAGGTGGAGATGAGGGGAAGATTCACACCAACAGGAGCAAAGCTTGCATTTTGAATCCTCTTTATTACTCCTTCGAACCTGACCCCACGATACCGCCTGAAAAGCAGCTGGTCAGAACATTAAACCAACAGATTGTAACTTTTCATTACCATTGTGCTATTTGTGTGAAAACTGAGTCTGTGGTGGTGTTGGGGACAGTCTGCGCTGGGCTGGCATCCCATTCCTGCAGGTCCCAGAGACCTGACTCCGCTTAGCTGTGGCTGGCTCCAGCTCTGTGGTCGCTTTTTTGTCTGTTCTCCTTGCTCACAGTGTCTACTTATTTAAACCTAATTCAACAAAGCTTTTAAACACGTGCTTAAAATTAATCACATGCTTTGCTGAATAGAAATGGTTTTAAGCACGTTTAAATTTAAGCATATGGGTAAGTGTCTGGCTGGAATAAGTGCTGTCATTATGAGCAACTTTTGAAAAGCCTATCAATTGTGTGCGTAATGCCTGAGAGTCCCCATGCAGAGCACTCTTTTATTTGGGAGCAAAGGATCCTAGGGGCCTAGACAGTAGGCTTTCTGGCTTTATTCACAGCCTAAATCATCATCAGTAATAGAGAATTGTATCACTGTGTCTTACATGTTCATTTATCCTTAAAGAGTTCTGTTTAGTTTATTGTATAGATTAGTATGAAGCAAGTTTTGCTCTGCTTTTGTACAATGGCGCTGTCTTAGCATGCGAGCTCTCCGTGTACTGTATAGAAAAACCACAACTTTCCATCAAATCCTGTCACCTTTATCCTGTTCTTGGATGAAATGCCTGTTGACTCAGATGTCAAGATTAGTTCCTGTTTTATTAAAAAGTGATAGGAACATATATCAAATAGGTTGAATTTTCTCCAGCAAAAATGCCACCTCTAGACTGTGGCTAGACTCTGCATGAAGTTTTAATAGGAAGCTCAGGGAATTAATTAGGTATGTAAAAATTGTCAACAGTAATGTGAACTCATGTCCATCACCAAAAAGGTAGCCTATGGTTGAGGAAAACATGTTGCCTGGGGACACATCCAACATTGATTTTTTTATGTGAGATCCCATTGGCTTCAGTGGGAATTCATTTGTGGAATGGTAGTGGAATATGGCACCCCAGTCACTGTTGCTTAAGAGACTTTAGCTGCCCTACAAGACAAGGTGGATGGTCTGAAGGTCTTACGTGACGTGGTTCTGAGATCAATGCGTAAGTGATGTGGAAAAGCCAGGTATGAATTAAGTGGGTCATCTGAAGTGCATGCAAATAAACCGTTCACCCTATACTGCCAAATTGTCTATTTTAGATAGATTTGCAGAAAAAATGTTTTACATAAGTTTTGCAGAGTTTAAATTCATATTCTTGAGACAATTTTCCATATCCTGGCGCATGTAAATGTAAATTTTATTTAGGTATGCTGGCGGTCCCTCTGAATAGAGATCAGAGGAATCTTAAATGTCTTAAAGCAAATCAAACTCTCCAGATATTGTTGTGCTTTTGAATATGCAAAATATCATGACTGTAAGGTCTTTTAGCCAAGTCTCTGAGCTGATATGTGGTTTAGGTCATTGACAATCCAAGAGTTTCTCTTCCCACAGTGCAGAAAGTTCACAGTTCTCCTTGTCCATGTATATAGAAACCCTGCAGCTGTTCAAAGGATAATTTTCCCTCTGGGTATAGTTTTGAGGAGATGGATGCAGGACAAAGGTAGTTTTGTGAGATGACCTCAGAAATGGCAGCAGCTGTAGACTCAAAAGTTTGGTTCTGTACTGGGGAGGTGGATTAGTGGGCAGGCTGCCACTGCGGTGGATGGAGTTGGGTTTAATTTTTTTTAATTTATGGTATGGATTTGCATTCCTTCTCTTTCTCAGAGTATGTGTGTGTGCTAGATACATAGTTAGAGGTGCTGGTCTTGATGTTGTTAAAATAAGAATTAAAAATATTTCATTGCAAATGATTATTTATTACCTATAAATAAAAATATAGACAATATACTCCTCCCTGGGAGCAAGTTTGATACTGTGATGAAACAGTATTCGTGAATAAAGCAAGATTCTATTACGATACTCTAGTAGTGAAAGGAGAATTCTGTGGGTTCATTGCTTCTTTGTTAAATGCTAAACCCAATAAAGGGATTTGGAAGATGCCTGGGAGGGATAACTAGGAGAGAGTGAAAAAAAAAAAGGGAGAAGGAGAGCATGGTAGAGTGGTATAGCACACAGAGGCAATTCCCTCTGGTTTATATTCTGATCGCACATCGGTGTTACTCTGGAGTAACTCCTTGAAGCTAATGGTTTATAGACAAGCCAAAATTGGTCTGGAGGGAAAAGACAGTATTACAAATCTGTGAAAGTGAAAGAGGAATTTGACCTCATCTAGAGACATTAACAAAGAATAACTGGGGGTGGAATTATCAAAATTCTTAGATTGCACTTTGAAAATTGATGTATCTATCTGTTACACATGATCACAGTACAAGTACACATAAACAAACCAGATTTAACCTAAGTTAAAATACTGTTAGTATGGCAGGTGAAATGCAAGAAACTCTCTGCACGTTGCTCCTTGAGTGGCCTGGCAGTCAATGTTGAGTTTGGTGATGCCCTGTGTGTATTGCCAGCAATGCCAGAATTACCTAATTTTAGACCAGCATAGATACATCTAATGAGTTGCAGCACAAACATTTTAGACAATTAAAGCCAGTGATACTTCAGCTTTTAAGCTTTCTATCACTTCTGAAAATGAGATTTATGTTCCTGATATGAAGAGCTTTCAAAGATTTTCTTCTGCAACTAGTTTTTATCACAGAAATGAAGCAATTTCAGGCAATTTCAGTTTCCCTGGGTTATAGGGATCTTCCCTTCAACTGCTGTAGCCATTTTAAAAAGTGACAGTCACTGTATTGGGTTTGCATGGCAAGGTTTTGGTAGCGGGGGGGCTGCAGGAGTGGCTTCTGTGAGAAGCTGTAGAACCTTCCCCCATGTCCGATGGAACCGATGGCCACTGACTAGGAGACAGACCCGCCGCTGGCCAAGGCTGAGCCCATCAGTGACAGTGGTAGCGCCTCTGGGATAACGTATTTAAGAAGGGGGGAAAAAACTGTGCAACTGCAGCTGGAGAAGAGAGGAGTGAGAATATGTGAGAGAAACAACCCTGAAGACACCAAGGTCATGGAGAAGGAGGGGAGGAGGAGTTGCTCCAGGCGCTTGAGCAGATTCCCTGGCAGCCCGTGGTGCAGCCCATGGTGAGGCAGCTGTGCCCTGCACCCATGGAGGCCCACGGGGAAGCACATACCCACCTGCAGCCCATGGGAGACCTCACACCAGAGCAGGTGGGTGCCTGAAGGAGGCTGTGACCCATGGGAAGCCCGTGCTGGAGCAGGCTCCTGGCAGGACCTGTGGCCCCGTGGAGAGAGGAGCCCACGCTGGAATGGGTTTGCTGGCAGATGTGACCCCGCGGGGGACCCACGCTGGAGCAGCCTGTTCCTGAGGGGCTGCACCCCGTGGGAGGAACCCACACTGGAGCAGTTTGTGAAGAGCTCCAGCCTGTGGGAAGGACTCATGTTGGAGAAGTTCATGGAGGACTGTCTCCCGTGGGAGGGACCCATGCTGGAGCAGGGGAAGAGCGTGAGTAGTCCTCCCCCTGAGGAGGAAGGAGAGGTAGAGGCAAGGGGTGATGAACTGAACACAATCTCCATTTCCTGTGCCCCTGTGCCGGTGGGGGAGAGGACGTAGAGAAAATCAGGAGTAAAGCTGATCCCAGGAAGAAAGGAGGGGTGAGGGGAAGGTGTTCTTTAAGATTTGGCTTTATTTCCCATTAAGCTAGTTTCCCCAAGTCGAGTCTGTTTTCCACATGATGGTAATTGGTGAGTAATGTCTCCTTGTCCTTACCTCGACCCAGAAGCCTTTCGTTATATTTTCTCTCCCCTGCCCAGCTGAAGAGGGGAGCGATAGAGTGGCTTTGGGGGGCACTAAGCCTCCAGCCTGGGTCAACTCACCACCGTCACTTTTAAGGCAGCACATTTGAATTCACTCTTTGCTGAGCTATCTTCATAGCGTAGTCTCCAGAATGATTGGTGATTTCAGGATGTTGTTTTCTAAAGAAATTGGAAACACTTGGAAATGAACTCCTAAAATACTACCAGGAACATTTTTAACTCTTTTGAAAAGTGTTTAGAAGTATCAGCTATTTGAGGAGGTGAACACTGTGCATATTAAAATGATGTCTTTTCAAAGCTCTGAAGCTGTTGCTAAAATGTTACAATAAAGAAGTCATTCCATCCAGAACACATTATCAGTTAATGCAAACACAGGATTTTTAAAAAGCTATTACATCCTTTGGTGCTCAGAGCAAGGAAACAATAAAGTGAATACAATCTCATCAGCTCACACTTGTGACCTCGTGTGGAGCGCTGGTACTTCACAGGACTCGCTGTAAAGCTACCAATAACCTACCGTATGACTCAGTGTTTTCTGTTCAGACACAAGCCTCTGGAAACCAGCGTCAGCTCAGGACTTCAGTGGGACCGTGACTCTAATTAGGGGGCAGAAGGCAGGAAGAGCTCCAGAAGTTTTAAATGGGGTCAAGAAAACCTTTTGATCAACTAATAAAGGCATCTTAGGTGCAAGTCATGAATGTTAAAAGCCCATTTCAAAGCAGCACTGGAATAGAATAAGCAACACTTCAAGCATCTGAGATCAAATAAGCAATTGTTTTGTAGAAATTCTTGATCAAAGTGACAGTAGTTACCTGACTGGTGAATCAACAGACTGTGAGAAGGTGAAATAAGAATACAAAATTCAGATATATCTCAACTTAAAGCACGATACTGTATAGATATGGGTAGCTGCACTGTGCAGTAGCTGAGGATACGTCCCTACCTTCAGCACTATAGGAAACAACATAAGTATTTTCCTACTTGAGTTCCAGATGCAGGGAGAAAAAAGGATGTTACCAAGGGGAAAATGCAATATGCTGACCATCTGGTGAGGCACTTGCAGGCAGGGTGTGATCTCAGCTACAGGAATGGATCACCCACATCTTTCTTACCCAGGCTGCCAAGCAGCAGTTGAGATGCAGAAAAGATTTGGCTATTAAGAGGTACAATGAAATATCATCATACTTGAGGGAATTAACATAACTAAGTGCAGGCTTCAGCTTCTTGACTTTTTTTATGTTTTGCACTTGGATTGTGTAACATAATGTAGAAATAAATAATGTAGTATTACATTTGACCATATGTTTAACATTAGCATGAGTGATGTCACAGACTGATTATCATGAACAAGTGACCTATGATTTAAAAAACATTATTTCAGAAATGTACAAGTTTAACCCTGGTTTAAGTAAAAAGTATTATCAACAGTTTAAATTATGAATTTATTATACTGGGAAATTATTAGGATATATGAAATACATCTCTAGTTTAGTAACAGGGTCC
Source organism: Strix aluco (assembly GCF_031877795.1). Taxonomy (NCBI): domain Eukaryota; kingdom Metazoa; phylum Chordata; class Aves; order Strigiformes; family Strigidae; genus Strix; species Strix aluco. Next base: position 13,779,132 of record NC_133942.1, read on the forward strand.
TTAAGAACTTCTTGGATGCTTTATTTTTTGATTTCTTAGCTTTGCTTTTCTGATTTGCCACTTACAACATGCCTAGACTTTTAAGTTTGCAGTTAATGCCTTCTCTGCCTGTCAATATACTGGCAAATCTGCAAGTAACTCTACGTCTTCCAATCCAGTGAGCGGTGTTGCCCCTACTGATGAAAGAGTTATCTGTAACAAATTCATTAGCATTAAACATTGGCACTTTTATCCATGCCACATTTGATTAGGCCTGGTTTTGTCACCTTTTTGATCTGTACTACGTACAGCATGGGGCTTTTTCTGTGGCTGACCAATGCTGATATCTCTGACTTCCATTTCTGAGTTTACAGAAGGTGACTGATCAAAATGTTTTGAATCTCATGCAGACATATATAAAGTGGCATACTGTCATCTTGTACGTTTCCTTGCTTGCTCCTCATGAGTCACCCTTTGAAAGTCTGTTTTAGGAGACCTGCTTGAGATACTCAGGCATGGTACAGCAACTGTCAAGCAGGTCCATGATGACAACGCTGGTCCAAGGGCAGGCCAGGGCATCAGACCAGGGGTCAACAGGCAGAGGCCTGGCTGGGACAGAGCCGGAGACAAACACATCTACAGCATAGCTCAGGCAGGGACTGAGGGTCTCTGGGGCTGAAGGGCTGAGCTAAAATGGAGCCTCTGGCTCCCTGGGCAGGGACAGTGGGTGGCGGTCCCAGGTGTGGCTGGGCAGGGCCATCAAGGCCCATCAGCGCACCCAGGACCTGACAGCATAGTCCACTATAGAGAGCAGTACTGGAATGGTATGTGCCATAGGATTCTCTCCACTCATGCGCTTCCACGTAGTCCAGGAACAGCTTCTGAAGCCACTTTCAGCTGTGATAACCTCAGAGGGTTTGGTGTCTCGTGTCAGGTATATATCATTGTTTCAATTTGACCAGAACTTTACTTTTGGTTACCAAATGTAACTTCTTTCCAAGCTAGCATCTTAACCATCCCATGCCAGCATTCTTTGGTAACCTTCCTCAGAGTGATGGGTCAAATTGGGAACACATCGTGAATGCCAAATTCTCTACTTTGACTGTGCAATGCAGGGGTTACATTAGTGTTCAGCCCTTTATATTTTGAAAGTTGTGTAGCAAACTAATGTTCAGATACTATCACTCCTTGTTTCTCTTCTTAGAATCCGGCACAGCAGACACATTTGTGATACATTATTAAATATATCCACCAGGTAGTCAGGTTGAACAGTGTTCATCCTAAAGGCTCAAAAAATAGTACATTGTAAATGCAGTTTCTACTTATTATGCAAGTCTTCTTCTGCAAGCAGAAGTGAAGAGTGGGAGAGGTGGAGATACAATCCCATGTGTTGATGGAGTCATTACTTCAGGAATTCATTTATGTTTTCAAAAAAACTTTATGCAGATTTGTCCAGGTCATTTAGATGTCTGCCCCTCAACCGTACAAATGATCAGGATTATGAAACCCCACTGAGTTCTCATCTTCTGAATTCTTTTTATCTTGTTTTCACTTTGGACTGCATCGTACTGAAATTTAGTGGGAATATGTTATATCCCTAACTGCAAAGTTATCATGATGCATTTAACATGGCCTGCATATCAATTACATTCCTATAATCAAGAATACATGGGTTAATGAGTCTGGAACAGCGCATATAAAGAAATGAAGAATTTAGTTAGATTTTATAACCACAGGCTTATAGTCAGTGAGAAATAAAAATGCATGCAGACTTGGTTTTTCTTCTCTTTCCTTCCTTGGGCAGCTGCCCAAATGTTGCATCTCTGAGTTATAAGAGGGAGTTCGATTTGGCTCCTGTACAGATTCCACATTCACTGAACTGCTTTCTTCATTTAGTTAACGGTCTTTCTGAGCAACACTGGGTTGCATTCATCTTTATTATGCAGTAATGGGAATCACTGCATGGGAAGCCTTGATCTTGAGTTTTGCATAAAACTGCAGCTTGCAGATGCTCTAATCCTACAAGATATTAGTACAATAAACTTGTAATTGATATATATGTATAAGTCTTCCACATGGCCTACCCGAAAGCCAAGAGTTATGAAATTTAATAAACTGCCTGTGTCCTTGGAGCTGTGATCTCCCTTCATTTAGGAGAACAAAATGTCCATCACTGCTCCTGACAATTATTAGAATAATTGTTAATGTACTATGAGAAGTAATTCAACATCAGGGCAATTTCTGAGACACAGTAGGCAAATTTAAAACATTTTATTATGCTAATATTACAGTTACAAGTGATATTTTAAAGCAATGTACCATGATAATGTCAATGCAGTGCTAAGACAAGTAGTTCTTTTTAATGCTGTTCACAGAAAAGCTGATATCCACATAGATGTAGAAAAGCTTCTGAAAGACTGGTTTAATAAAATTGAAAAGCAAAATCAGTTTGATACAGTATAGTTGTGAAGAAAAAATGCTGGGTGAATTTCTAGTAGTGTATGTAAATGCCTGGTATGAAGAAGTGTTGAGTAACATATTGCAGTCAATACATGCCATTGGCTACATAACGGTGTGCAGTATAATTTATGTCTTTTTCTTTCTAAGAGAAATAGAAACTCTGTAAACATATGCAAAAATATTTAACTATTACCTCCAAGGCACTATTTCACCACATTTCTAGAATAATAAGACTAGCCAATCACATATATAATAAAGGAATGTTGTTTTTCCTTAGCAGTATGCAAGGGAAGTACCAACTTTGTAGGGATGTATATTTGATGAACCACAGCAATGGTGATTTGATTGATTTAACTATCAAGGAGGTTATAATAATCATAAACCAATTCAAAATATCATTAAGTAGCAGAGCATTTGAAATAATACAAATGAGACACTGATTCATGGTCGTGTTTAGATTTACTTTTATGTGTTATGGTGGTCCTTAAATATTTAGAGCTAGTTTACACATAATTATGGACATTTATGTAGTACTGTTTTCTAAGAGAGATTCTTGATCATAACCAGTTTGAAACCAAACAGAAAACAAAAAGAGTATCTTATCTCCATAAGGAGTTAGAAAAATGCAGAAGTTTAAAGGAGAGCTCAGCATGGGATAAGAATGGAAGCTGCCTCCCAGCCCTTATTATGGAATGGCTGTCATAACACACCATATTGGGCAATTAGTTACCTCAAATTTGGTTTGGAAGGCTTTGGAAAGGAAATCGTTCAGCAACATTTTTCTTTGTTATGCTTTTTTTATGCTTCTTCACCTATGGATGTCTTTAATTATGCATATTCATGCCTTAATGCAATTATGCTGTTTGTTGTAGACAAATATTAGTCATATTTGTGAATGTTGTGTATGCCTAGGGTAAGTGCTGACTTTTGATACACTTGTGTGTGAGACTACGTGGAATTAACAATGCAATTTATAAATGTATTCATTCGATTAGTGAAACTTCTGAGTTTTCATTGCAGTGTCTCATAAAGTCCATATGTCTTTGCATAGGAACACGGATGTTTTTGAGGACCATTAGCATAAATAAAGACTTTGTAATGATAGCTTCTCCATTCTCTCCTTCCTTCTGATCCTGTGCACATCCTTTACATCCAATGGGGAAAACTGATCTCTTGCAGAGAATTTCGAAGCAACAGATGAGGGTTGGGAGGCTCCTCTTCCCCTTTGGAACACCGCCAGAGACCGGTGGCCATAATGTGGGTATTGGATGTTTCATTCAGATTTTCTACAGTTCCTCTTTTTTTGCTGCAACAAAGGATTTTGTTTAACTAGGACACACATTAATGATCAGATACTTTTATTCTTTCTTGCCAGAGCCCAGAGTCTTTTCTCCTATCCATGATATTCTTTGCCTGTTTCTGCTTGATAATCAGTGTAGGCAGTTTTATTAGTTATGGTACCTAATTTAACATCAAAAGAATCAGACCACCTCTCTGGTGTGTGAATGACTGGAAGACCTGATTCAGGGAAGACATAAGGCATGTTAAGTGTTTCATAGGAATCAGGTTTTCTGTCTGCCAGCATTGCTGACTTAAATGCAGGGAGAGCTAAGAGAGGCCATGGTGGGTACAAAAGCAGCAGTAAAGACTTTTTTGTGCCAGATCCCAAACGTGTGCCTGTGAAAATATTTCCTAAGGCAGCTCTCCATCACTGCTGGTATTAAACCTTTTAAGTCAATGTGTAATCTGGTAAATCTTATTCATCCAGATAGATGCATTTGAATAAGAACTCACCCTGCGAGTAAAGACTGGCCAGTAGAAAGACAACATTCCTTATTTGTCTTCCTCTGTTATTGTAACCATATTACAGAGGATAATGAAGTGCAGGTTACAGCAATTAGTTGGTGGCAGCACAAATGATAAGCACAGCACTATTACTTTCATATACTGTGGTGTGCAATGCAGCCTATTGATTTAACGGCAGCTTTTCTTTTTTCTCTTTTACTCTCTACTAAAAAACAACACTGAGATTTATGTGAGCAGTACTGTTTTGGAATACAGATCAGGCTGGAGAAACGCTGGTGTGAATCTTCAGATGCTCACTATTTAAAAAAGACCAGCCTAGGTTAATTCATAAAGTGCTTTACAAAATAGGATAAATGCCGTGTGTTCCACAGTAGGGCTCCTTGGCTTTATTCCTCACACCTGACTGCCTATTAATCTGCCTTTTAACTGTGCCTGCATGTAGCCACACATGGTTGGAGCCACCAGCAATGTATCTCTCTCCAGGCCTCTCCGAACTGGGTCACCCTTCTGCTATTGGTTAGTGTTAAATTATTCCCTTTGAGATAACCAAGACACTCCATGGTGCTATCTATTGTCATGTTCTGGCACTGAGATTTTATAACAGATTATGGGCAATCTGTCATTTCAGGCTGTTCAAGGATATATGAAAAATTAGACACATGTTGCTCTCTCACACTGAGAAATTTGAACAAAGACAACAAAACCCATATTTTTCCCCATTTATTATTCCATTATTATTGCCTATTAAAATATGGTAAATAAAGCATGAAGTGCACCTTGAATAAAGAACTCTAATGATGTATGGCATTTGTCATTATCAAAATGTTCATTTGGATTTCAATGGAGAATTATTTCAGCTGTCTTGAGTCGGCTTTGATATGCAGCAGCTTCTACAGACCACTTGGAGGCTAAAGCCCCATCCTGAAAGTGGCCTTTGGTTACATGTAAGAACACGGTTGTTACTTCAGGGTTGAGGCCAAATGACTATGGGATGACAATGCATTCAGATGAGTTTGTAATTAATGTCTCCTCATACAATTTTAAACATTTGCTTCCTCTTTTGGAATTGGAAGAAGCAATTCCAACAATACAATTCAGAAGAATTGATATCATGGGGATTTTAAGTTCAGTTTAAATCATAGCCTTTGTATACAACCAGGCCACTAACATTGTAGGAGTACTTGTATAGACTTCAAGAAGTTTTGAATTTTATCCAGGTGAATATGTCATATCTGAGTGCACATTTACACCTGAATATTTTGGTTCTGACTAAACAGTATACATTCAATGTGTATTAATAAGGTGTATGTATACTTTATATTTCATCTCTGTTTTACATATTTTATACAAATATATGTAATACACTTTTTTATAGCCTGTATATTTATGTGTCTTTATATATGCATGTACGTGCCTGTGTGCATATAGATTTGTGTTTGTTGTACTCATGGCTGTCCATCTTTAGTTATCTATAGTTATGAAAGTATATGTACGTGTAGATAGATGGACAGATAGATACTATCTTCCTACTTACACATTTCCCCTTTGAGGCATTTTCAAGATCAGAAGCCATTGGTGCCATTCAGGAGCTGCTTTTGCTTTTGCTTTTGCTTGGGTCGCTCTTCCTTCTCTTTCTCTTTTGAAAAGACTTTTAATCTCGCTTAATGTCTGGGCCTCTTTTCACAGATATGAATGTGCAAGCTGCCCTCTGGCTCACAATCCATGGTTCCAGGCGCTGTCTGGACCTCCTTTTCTCCAGTGCAATCACAGAGTTTTCAGTCTGGCATAGTACTTCTTTCTTGGCCAAGCCCCCCCCTCCAAATGCTATCACCCTCATTCTTCTTTTCCTTTTGCCTCTTCTTGACAATGATGGCTGTCCCCTCTGTAAAATCAGTTTTGGTCTCCTTCCCTTCTCCACTTACACATAATCTCATTTGTGTATGTGTTTGCCTACACATAATCTCATTTCAAGAAACAAATTCAACTAGTCTGTCTGTCCGGACAGCTCACATCATTTGTGTTTCAGAACAGAAGTATCTGCATCCTCCTCTCCTCTCTCTCTGTGCCCTGTTTACTACCTCCACTGTGAATTCTGAGGGACACCACCATCATTCTGTTTGTCACCCAAGCACACATGGTTTTCTTTGCATTGGTCTCCTATACGTTCACATCCAGGCTATGCCAAAGGTTTTTAAGATTTTTTCTGCAGAAAATCTCCCAGATGTATATCCCTTCCCCTTTAATGCCGAATTATGTAATTTAGTGAATTGCAGGGTTAGAATTTAGCAGGGTATGGCTTTTATTGTGCTTGTCTCTGATAAATAGACATCATCTGCCAGTGAACATGTTTAATATTTTCACCTAATATTGTATGTTAAAAAGAGAATTGTGTTGGAAATTTAATTCTGAAAAACAAGCAGTAAGATGATAAATGCTGTGAAAAACAACTCCAGTCACTGCAGTGCTTAATGTTTTCTAGTCTTGATTTTATATCAATTTCCAATTACCACTACAAAGACAGAACACCAATGTTGATATAATTAAAAGACATATAAGCAAATTGAGAATTGAATACATATTTCAGACCTTAGAATAAACAATCCTAATAACCTTTTTACACCATTAAGGAAACCTATTTTTATGTTCTAAAAAAAGGCATACTGGCACTGGCTGAACAAGGACTAGCAAGTTGTTGTTTTGCATGGGGGCAGAGTTGGTGGAGAGAGTGATTATTCTGGGACAAGTAATCCCTACCAGCCCTGTATCTGGTTTAGATTATTTCTCTTGCTGTATGTTGGCCAGTACAGTCACTGGATGAAGCCTCAACTCTTGGTTAAAACCAGAAAGCAACAGCATAAATGCTGCACTCCCATGCCCTCTGGCAAGTTGTAGAAGTAATGATCCAAGCGGATTTAGGAGTTTTACTGCGGCAGGGAGGCAGCAGGGGTCAAATCTGCACCAGAAGACCTATAACTGAGTCTGTAATTCTTATATGGGCAAAACTGCAGGGATTTCTGCCTGATTAAGGATTGCATGATTGAGGCCAGTGACATTAGCAGGCACAACATCCACTGCATCTCAAAATGGTGACCTAACATGAAAGAAAAAGCCATGTAATAACAAAATCCCAACACTTTCTTGCTGGTAAAAGTGGCTATATGCTTTCCACACACATGCCAAGTCTGTAAATGGAATTTATTTCTCATTTTTCTTCTGCTATCAACTTTCCTGTTGTATTTAATGCATGTCTTTTGCCTGTATGGGCTCTGAACTTCACCAGTATTGTTTTGAGGCTGCATGATCAATAAATGTCAGCTTCTGAAGTGCTTTGCCAGTTTAGGTATCAGAAATGAAAACATAAGCTTCAGCTCTCTTTTACTGGTCATGACAAATCGATTCTTTTCGGTCTACCTTGCATTTCTATCACTTCATCCGTCTGAAGAGAAGTGGATTTCTCACTGTTACCTGCTGTTAGGCCAACCTGAATTCCAGAATCTTTTCAAAGGTTTGTTGTTAAATTTGTCTTGTGGTCATGTGCACAGTAAAATGGGAACTGGTGGGATTCTGAATGTGCAAGGACTGGGAAGGCGAGGTTGGGATCTGCATTAGCTTGCTTTAACTGTTCACAGCACCAAGCTGAATTGCACATTTCCTTGGGCTAGTACCTTTATTAGTGTTCAGCCTTTGAGCAGGCAGTTTGCAAATCTGAATCCAACAGTTCACTTATATTTTGAAATCTTTTGTGTTCTGGCAATTAAAAATAGTAAAACAAAGACCGTACATGCACAATGAACATCCACTTGTAATTACAATTTGTACATGAATATTCATGGTTATGCAATTAGGTGAGGCATTATATGCTTAAATGGCCACTTGGGCACTTTATGGCCAAAGAAAAAAGTAACCATTCATATGAACAGGTGCATATATGTTTACTTTAAAAAGGAATAACAAAGAATTGTTGGATCCTCAGTGCAACGATTCGCTTCCCCAGAAAACAAGAGGGCCAACCTGTGATGAAAGAAGGATTTTTATCCTTGCTGCAAGAAAGCTTAGCAGGATTGTTTTCCCATTACTGTTCTGAGCATCAGCACAAGTTCAGGAATGGATTGATCTGAAGGTATGCTTGTAGTTCCCTAAAATATACCCACAGTTTACTCTATTTTACAGCCAGCTTTTGCTGAGACACAGAAGTGCAGCACGCACTGCAACTTGGTTTAGCTTTTTTCTCCAAAAGTCTGTTAACAAACACTTTCATTGTTCTTGAGGGCTTGTGACACATATGAAATGTAGCACTTGCATTTTTTCAGAGTTAATGAATTGAGCATGCATTGCTGTCTACTGAAATCTGTCTCTGAGATTTCCAATTAATTTTTGCTTAATTTCTGTGTTCTGGAAGTTTTAAAACTGTCAGCAAAGATGTTTTACCAGTCTTCACAGTATGACAGTAATCTGAACCCTAGTTTCATTAAAGGGTGGAAAGGGATGCCAGTTACATTCCTTTTCCTCAGATCCCATAGGAGGAACTATGAGTGAGCAAAAGCTGCTGCTGCAAGGAAAAAAGAGCATGTAAAATACGTATCCACAGAAAAAAAATAAAAAGAGAATTAGTTATCTATACAGAACATATACAACACAATTAAATCAGGTTCCATTAAAATTAAAATAAACAGCGTGAATTAATGAATGCATTTTGTGATGAACACTTGGGTCCCATTGCGCAAGCAGACTTTACAAGAGGCATTTTAGAGAAGTCACTTTGTGGGGCAGAAGCTGTCGTCAACTGTATGTTTGTACTACATATAGGGGCAATGACAGGAGACAGATCTCTACTCTGGCATCTGGATGTATCCCAGCCCTTCTGCTTCCCTGCTGGGTGACGTTTGTCGAGTCTTGTCTCCTTTCATTGTCTCGGTCTCCCCATTTGCAGAACGGGGATTATTTTTATAATCTCTGAAAGAATTTTGTAGTCTACTCAGGAGTAGCAATATTTAGGAACAAAGCATTATGTTAACAATAATGCGTGATTTGCATGCCACTTCATTCCCCAGTATGGACTTAAACAAAATTTATGTGATATACTGGCTTGTGCTGGATCTCTGCACAGGAGTGAATCTTATCCAAGATCAATATAGTCATTCCCCAGTCCTGTGGTTTTTATGAGTTCCACAACATGAAGAAATCAGGTCCTTCCACAACAAAAGCACTATGCCTCCGCCATAATTGTCAAACTTGGGAATTGGATAAATACTATATTCTGCTTTTTCCAGTGTTTTCCACTGCTTCTGTAACTGTTAATGAAATTACAGCCTTGCTAATAACAATATGACATCCTGGCCATGTAAAAGGTATGTGTGAATTGTCAGCAAATACAAGTTTGAGTGAAAAATGTGCAGGCCTTCACCTGTTGTTATCCTTCTGACTTCAATAACGTTATACAGTGTTTTCATAAAAGCACAGGAAGTGGTATTTTTCAAGTTATCATTTTGATTTTCCATAAAATACATCAATGGCACTCATTTACAAAAATTGTCATGATGTTCTTTCTATGGGGAATTGGATTTTTTGGGGAAAAAAGCACTTTTGGCAGAAAAATATTGTTAAAAGAAGTAAATTGAGTTTTGCAGTCAGAAATTGTAATTTTTTCAATAAAAAGTAGCATTTTCAATGGAAAAGAGGAAAATAATTTCTGTAGTGCAGGTTTGTTGAAGTTTCCAGCTGCGTGTGGCTGCAGGTTAAAGACAGCCTGCAAAACCACCCCGGGTGCCTGCCTGCTCTGCAGCCCTTGCGTGAACCTGCTTTTGTGTGAAACAGCTTCTTCACACCTGACCTGGAGCCAGTTAGGGCCAATGCAAGGCTGTCGCTGGCAGGCCCTAAGTGTGCCCAGTGTATATGTGTAACGAAGCTGTTGGAAGAGTTCGGTTACAAATGCTCCCTTTCCCTTCTTTTACCCTCCTGTGTCCCCTTCTTCCCTCTCTTTGTTTCGTCTCCTCCCTTTTTCTCCCCGTTCCGTGTCAGGAAGGGCCACCTCTGAAGGGCCGGGGGAGCACAGCACCGCACCGGCAGAGACTAGTGGGAACAGCAACTACAACAGTGAGTGGCTTCCAACAAATTCAATGGCTAATGTAGGGTGCCTTGGGTGGTGGGATCTGAGGGTGCTGGTTCCAGCCTTTCCCTGTGCATGGTTTCTCTCTTGAATGGCCCATGATCCTTTGGACCCCAAACCTGAGGGATGCTGTGCCAGAAACTCAAGGTAATTGAATAGTTTCATACAGCGTTTCAGACTTCCCAGGATTTTGTCATTTGTTAACTGGGTTAACTTTTTTAACCCATCCCAAACCTCTGTTTTAGGCAACTGGATGGATGCAATTTATAGTGCTATATCTTTTAATGCCGCACTGTGTGCTGCAGTCCTGTCTGGTGCTCAGGCTGTGCTATCTGACACCTCCAAAACACCACACTGGACGCCTGAGATGCATTGCCTTCTGCTTTTCTCTAGCATGGTGTTCCTGAGGTAGAAGAGATGTCCTGACCTCTTCTGACCACTGAAGACCTTGTAGAACTTTATGTCAAGCCAGCACTTGGTCACTATGTCCTGGCCAAATTTCAACTTGGGTAATCACTCAGGACCCAGAGTTGAAAGTTATTCCTCATTTTCTTCTCACTCCTTATTTACGCAAAAGCCAAATAACACCATTTACATTTCCTTGGGCATATCTCAGCTTCAGTTATAAAAAGCAGTTACATTTCCTAAGGTTTGGTTTGCTGTTTTGATCTACAAGTTAGATAGCTGTGACTCACTGTTAAAAATCTCTGTGTTGTTCATGTTTTAGGTTAAATAATACTTTGGCATTGTATTTTGCCCCTTGTAATAAATAACACACACTGTATAAGTGAAAAATGTTATAGTACATTATTTTCAGCAACCATGGCCTCCCCAGCTGCTTTGTGCTGAGGTGGATTAGAAGTTGCTTTGAATCACCCTGTGGCCAGTTGAGCTGGTGATTGTTTTACATCCCTTCCCATTCCATTTTGATGACTGTCAGGAAGGAGCAGTGCACCTCTGTACTGATGGGTTATTGAAGTGTATCATTACCATTCTGAGGACCAAATCAGCTGGTATCATCTGTCTGTGGTAGAACTGCACCCACTTATACCCAAAACAAATTTGATCTCACACTAGAATTTCTTCTTAGTGCAGTCTGTGAAGATAGTACCTCTAATGTATCGGTATTTTCTCCTTTAATATATTTTGTCATATGTGTGGGTATATTTACAAAGCATGTGTAGTTAAATGTCATTGAAAAATATAATTAAAAATCAATTAAGAGACCATTCTAAAAATAAAAGGTTGTAAAAATGGAATTTACAATAATAACCAGGCTAAGCATTTGACATTTACATGTCTGTACCAAATAGTGATTCCCTTGTTAGCTGTGCTTGAGTGACAAGGTGCTCTCTTATCTCCTGGATATAAATTCCAATATTCTTGTTATTGCTGGGACAAATAAATACCTGCATAAAGACTTCTTGCACTGCCAACTAACATCAGCTGATTAAATTCAGACAATTATTTTTTTGTTCTTATCTGGGCCCAATGCCAAAAATAGCCAATCGTATGAAGGGCCAGATTTTGCACTCAGCTTATGCTCCATTAATACATAGGAAATACCGGTCTACCGAGACAAGTCTAAGCATGGAGAAACATTTTTAAATGTTTTCATTTCCTATATGAAACCCGAACATATTTAGAAACAAGCATGGAAGAGACATTCGGCCTATAACACGATATGATGGTGAATGCAATTGCTGTGACTAGACCTCTCTGAGGTCTAATGACACAGATGCATGAGGTGTGCTTGGTCCCTATGAGATACAAAAGTCCCCATGACACATTTTGGCTTCCACAGAAATACAACCAGAGAGAGAACTGGCAATGTCTCCATGAAATCCCTTAGGATGTGTGTATGTACATGTATAACTTACACCTGTATGGTCTGGATCTATAGCCGTGCTTACAGGAACAGGCTTTTAAATGGTAGGTAATTCAAGAACTGTCTTGCTGTGGCACTGTCACCAAGCATCTCAGATTTATATCCAGACCTTAAGTCTTTTTACTTGTTAGTATTCATAGTCTGCTTCCCCTTTGTCTTTCATCTTCATCACAAACAGTTGGCAAGTGTTTGTGGGGGTCTTTCTGAGGTTCTTGGAAAAGAAGTGGGGATTAAATGTCTAAAAAGCATTTTAAAAATCATAAACCCATAGAAAATAGTAGGACCAGTGATAATGTCCATCTGTGATGATTCCATGGTTGACGGGAATGGGGCAGGATTACTCCTTGAAAGCTCCCAGCCTGTGCCTGTGTCCGTGCCAGTTCTCTTCCTGGGCAATAGCGAGGCGAGGTGGGCCGTGCCTCCCAAGCAGGTTAGCTTGCCACCTGCTTTGGCGTCAGTCTGGGAGAGCAGGGAGATTCTGCTGGCAAGCGGTGTGCCTCTTCCTGGGGGAGATGGAAGGTTGGTGGTACTTCCTACAATGGGCCATTTCTCTCAGGTTATGCGTTAATGTGAATGTGTGAAACATCACACGTCCTTCTGTTTGATTCCTTGCTGGTTGGGTTTTCCCCTTGTATCTGGCTTTGGTCTCCACAATTTAGCTGTCAATTCCTCAATACATACAAAGACCAAAAAGAATCAAAGCCCTCTTCAAAATGTGACATTCCAGCCTTTTAGAATTTGGGCCATACCAAGAGCCTGTTTCCCCTGTTTATGAGTAACCAGAGGCTTTGCACGTGCTCCTCTGTGGTCTCATCGGTTTAAGATCCAGAAATCAGCCCCTTTCTTTTAACATTACTTGCTTCTGTGTCACTTAAGATCATCGTTAAAATCATACTATAATATTCAATCTGTGTTTTTCCTATTTTTTAATCTATAGATATGCTTGAAGTAGCATACTTACACATGTTTTCTGAGTGTGGGTTACTTCAAGTATTTTGTTCCTTTTTAAAAGTTTATTCTCTCTTTTTTTTCATCCCATGTTCAGACAAGTTACATAGGTCATTGTGACATTCTTGTGACACTGCAAGCAGGAAGCATGCTGTTGTAGTCCTCACTATACATCTCTCTCTGAACCATGTGATATGTGCTCAGACTTGGATGGAAGATGTTTTTTTTGTGTTTGCATATGAACATCTGCTTCAAAATCCCAAGCCAAAAAAGACAAGAAGCAAATTAAACTATTTGTTCTTCTTTCTCTCTTTAATATCAAAGTCAGTTCTTACATGCTATCTAAGCTTCCACTTTTGATCAGGAGATATTAAAAATGGATCTAAACAACTGACATCTTAATCATATTCCTTTGTGAAAACAGGATAAGAGTGAGTGAGCTGGAGAAAAAAGCAATAGCTACTTTGCTGCTAATGCACACATCAGTAGCCTGTGCTATTAATTCTCTGCCCTGCCCTTAGAGCAGAAAGGTCTCCCTGTCCCTCCCGACAAGCCCTGCTGCAGAGCAAGAGGCCTGTGTAACATTGTGCAGCTTAAAATCAATCTCTGCCTGCATTGAAGCAGCATGTGAACAATTCCCCATTGCTCTTTGATTTGTGCTTGAGACCTGGAAAAGGGGGAGTTTTGAGGATGACTCAGATATTCCTTCTTCCCCCTGGGCTTTCTTGATATGCCAGCCCAGCAAGTAACTAACTATTCTGGGGATGCCTCTATTGCAAGTTGTCAGTCGTTTTCCTCCAGGGTGTCCTCTAATTTTAGAAAATGTCTTTAATAAAAAACAAACAAAACCTTACATGTTTTCACAATCCTGAGCAGATTTTGGACAAGACGTTGTTAACTCCAGGAGGAAAAACAATAAATTGTGGTACTAGTTGGATTCAATCAATGAAAAATTAAAAGATAGTAATTAAAATGAGGTTTAGTTTTTCACAAGAAATTGATCATCCTATACAAACCTGATATAATTCTTGGATGAGATCACAGATTTAGTTGCTAGTTTAATTAGAGTAGCTGTGCAAATATAATAAATTTTTGTAACATATTTGGTTCAGTTCTGAAAGATATTCTGATTAAAAAATTAACTCTATGCAATTGTCAATAACATGCATTAAAAATTGAATACAAGCTAAATGACAGATCTCAGAAAGCAGCTGTCAATGTGGAACAATCATCAAATGTATTTTTGGTGGGCTTCTGGTATTAGACTCACTCCTATCAATATTTATGTTAATGATCTAGAAGTAAATACAAAGTCGCTGCAGATAAAATTTGCGAATGACAGAAAAACTGGCAGAGTGGTGTGTATTGATGAGGACACAGCATTTATACAGAGTGATCTAAACCATCTGACAAATTATTTTAACATTTCTAGTGGAAGGATGAAATTTATCTCCATATTATCTGCAAGGGGTTGTCCTTCTTTTTGAGGCAACCTAGACCCTGAGAACTGAAAGATCTGCATATAAGGCAGGAGATGACAGTTAGCGTTTGCCAAACAAAGGGAGCCAAGGAAACAGTAGGTATGATGTTGGACCAGGTGATTTTCTGACCCTGAGGTTAACTGGCACAGCCTTGGTCATGTCCGTACAGCTCAAATCTAGCATCGTCTCGGATAAACTGGCTGCATCCAGCCTGCCCACTGGGATTAGTCCTTGGGCTCTGCAAACCCCTGCATGGCACCTAGGCATGGTTTGAAGAAACACTGTTTCATGCTGGCCTAACAGTGTGATATCAGTCAAGTATTCTGGGCAGTCACATGCTAATATTGGCCCCATACCCTGGTTGGTTTACCGATAGAGTTATAACTAATGAGGCAGAGTAGTCAGTGTGAGGGATGATGAGAGCAGCATTCAGCACACCTGCTGCCTCCCTGCTGCCAAGTTTCTCATCTGCTGCAGCAGAGAATTTCTAAGGAAAGAAGTGATGAAGAACAAATGTGATACCTTTTCTGCTGATGAGGTATCTCTCAGAGGCAAGAGGGCAGCATGAGAGGAGACACAAATGACCCCAGAAGTGCAGAAGGGAGTCCAGCATGGTTTCCAGAAAAAAATCAGCACCTCATTTCCATGCATCTGAATTCAGTTCAGTGTTTTGGTTTTAACAGACAGCCAGCTTAGGTCGGTGAAGAGATTTTAATTTATTTAGTGAGGTTTACATTGGGCTTTGCAGCCCTGTGCATTTGCATGCCACAAACCATTCTCTTTCCTTGCAGCTTAAGGGCGTTAAGGAATGGAGTCCGTCATCCTTAAGGGAGACACAGAACTATGAGGACTCTTTTATACTTCTTCTCCTTGTACTAGCTCAAGCTTCAAGGATAAGTTAAGAGCTGCTCTTCCTCCTGCTTTCAAGTTGGCCATCTATCACCGATACTAAAAACTCTTGGAACAGAAATATTGCAATGGTTTGGGGAAGATCTCACCATGCCTTTAAAGGGGTGTGAGGTTTAGTGGGCAGCTATATAAATGGCTTTGGTTTATGGACTTTACACACTATAAAAAGTCAACTTGCTACCCACAGTCTTTAATTAAAGTGCACTGTACTATTAAGGGGGATGTTGGAGTTTTGTCCATGCCAGACAGAAATCACCCGGCGTAAATCTTATTTAGGACACAGTTTTGGGGCAAAAATCTCTGTATTTGGATGTCCTATTCCAAAACCATCTGTTTGCAATAAAGTGACAAAGAGACAGCTCAAGTCTCACAACTCATGCCTTTTCAGAATAGTGCAGATCTGTGAGTCTTTGAGCTCCCACAGGAGTTAAATAATGATTTTTATAATCATTCGTAAAGCCATTCCCTTGGTTGTGTAATAGCTAGTCAGGAGTGAGCCAGCCGCACATCTCTTACAGCACAAACTTCCTAAGTGAGAAATGAAGGACGTTCACATATCTTCTCATGAATCATACACCGATTTTTGATTCCAGAGTCATATCACTGCCAGAGGATCATGACAGCAGTCCAGGCCTCCTCTTTCTTAGGACTTTGTGGGCACCTATTGAATTCACTATGAATTTTCCACTCTGTTTAGGGTTTGGCTCTATGTGCCAAGAAATCAGTAGTTCTTTGTCTCTCCTTTTACTGAGGGAGCCTAAAGCAAAATTCCCCTGTATACTGATGATTTAAATAGCTAAACACAGTAAAGAAACCTTTATCAGTGAGACGTCTGACATCCACCTTCTCTATATTTACTCTGCAGGTCATATCATAACCTCTGTGAACCCAGAAACCAACCCACCAGACAGCTTCATCCTTACATCCCTTACACCCCACCGTTGCCTTTTTGTTCTGGATTGCAGTGGCTCCAGTCAGAGTCTCTCCTTCCTCTAATTGGCAGATATTAAGCTGTCATCTAGAAAAACAGTAGTTACAGGGGAAATCAGTATCTTTGAGTCACATAAACTCATCCAAATCTTTCCAGGCTTGTTAAACTCACTCCGCTTCCAGTTTTCATGAGCTGCTGTGTAACACCTCACTAACACTGTACAAACATCCCAGCAACATGGGGAGAAGAACCTCCTTCAGACCAGGAAAGCCCCCTGAGGCTAGGTAGACAGAAGGACCTGCTTAGCTTCTGAGCTACAGCAAGGCTGCAGAGGCTGCAGTTCCACCTTGGCATGTAATATTGTAAGATTTATTTTGAGATCTTATCAGCAATTCACTGTGGGCTGCTCTCTGCTGAGCGCAATTCATCCATCAATCTACTTCTATGGTCACATTCCAACGTGCACTGAGGTGACAGTTCAGTTGTACTGATGATCAGCCTCACATACGCATTCCCCCCTTGGTCTGATTCTTCTTCTCTTATGATTTAATTGATTGAGCACACTGGCTTCTAGTCAAGAAGCTCTTCTCAGCTTAACTCTCACTTAAAAAAAATCACTGCTCAACATCTCTGTAATTAGAGTTAGTTGCTAAACCCTGTATCCAGGTGATTACGGCTATATAAGAGGGACATATCTTGAACTGATCAGATCAGGGATTTAAGAAAAATGCCCTTGATCCATCTTTCACAATTTGCTAATGTCTTCTACTTTGGGTATTTTTCCTCTTTTTTGGTGGCTAAATAAAGCCAGATTAGGAAGGTCCATGTAGAATTAGGACAGTTAGGGGGTTTTTTATTCATGTCCCTGCTCTTGTTTGGGAAAGCTCAATATGATTCATTAATATTGCATTTACAGTGAAAAGGGACTCAAAAGCCAAAGAGTTCAATTATATTCTGAAGTCTGCAATGCGATACAAAAATGTGCAGTGCAAGGAATTCCTGTCGTGGTTTAAGACCAACTACTCCTATTGCCTAGTCAACAGCACTGTTCTCTCCTTTATTCCACGGTGCAGTTGTTTCATAATACAAACTGAAACCAAATGACATGATTTAAGGGTTTCATTCTGTTTCTCATACTTGATTCAGGTGCACTGAGAGGGTCAATAAACAAAAGAAATCTTTGGGACTGATGTCCCTGATAGTCTGACCCATCCCATGCACTGTGTTGACCCTGCTTCCATGGAGGTGTATATTAAGCGTACATGTTGAAAAGCTCTCACTGCATAAATTGAACTGCAGATGGTGAAATGGGGGAAAATAAGCTAAGTTTCCTTTTCTGCTTTTGCATTTGCTTGGTCCAATAGTGACATGCAGGATGTGGTAATCTGCATCCAGAATGGCAGAGAGTTATGACCTACCCCCTTCCAAACCTGCCTCTTCCCCTTCATTATCCCCTGCTTCCCTAGGAGGGAGTGAGAACTTGCGACTGATTGCAATAAAAGCGGGATCATGCTTTATATGCAGAGTAGGCTACTGAGTTTCCTGATGCAATGTGATCTGGTTGCTAGAAATTATGATACATATGAATTGAATTATTTTTTTCATTTTTCTTTGTAGGAGACACCAAAGTAAAATTTGATTTTGCTGGATTTATGGTTTGATCAATCGCCCTATTAAGACTAATGATTCCACTCTCTGACCTTGTAGGGCACCAGCTATGAAATTTGATATGATGGTCCAAATATTTTTACAATACAACTCTTAGCTAGTGTATGACAGTCTATTGACTGAAATACTGTCAATGCACAAATGAGATTATAACCACAGAAGGTCTTGATTGCTTTGGTCTTTTATTCAATACACTCCTCTGTTACAAGCAACTTCTTGGCATTTTTTTCGAGATAGCCTGGACATTTCTTTTCTGACAAATGATGCATTAGTTGATTGTATAGACAGACTCTTTTCTGCAGTTTGTTCTATCTTTAGAAGACTTATCTATAATAGGACTATTGTATTTGGTGTCTCTGCACTGTTCGAACCTTGTACACTGTAATAGCCTCTTGGAGCCTTATTGGCTGTTCAGTTTTCCGGAAAGTCTGATATAGCTGTGATGGAGAGAACCGGTGCGTTTTCACATTCTGGTGGGGCATTGTTCCATAGCTGGAGAAGAAGAGAAGGAAGGCTTTAGTGCTCAACTTTCATTTCATTTAAATGAGCAGAATTGCTTTACTTCCCCCATAGGTATAACAATTATTAAGAATTTATATTGCTATTCATTCTGTATAATAATGAACAGAAACTGATTTTGCACTCTTAACCTTTGCTGTTAGGTAGAAATAAAGAAGCAGCAGCAGTGACTACTGTGAGACCCCATATATCTACGCCATCATACTTACTGCCACTTTTTATATTGGGGAGACAATGAGTTTATGCTGTGTCATGCTTGTGCTTTCCACTGCAAAAAATAACAAGCTAATGCAATTTTTACTTTCTTTTGTATGTTTCCAAAATAGATCTATTTATCACTTAAATAAATCCACCCAGCATTCCTCATGTATTCTGATTTTTCAGTTAAATATTGTTTGTATTTAAATATAAATATTGCCCAAAATGTACCATTAATATTTTGCCTACTGAAGTGCAGTTCTGTATCTTATTAAAATTTAAACAGCCATTATGTACATGAAAGATTTTTTTGTTGTAGTTTGCAAGGTGGTATAACAATAATTACCAGAGTGCATCAATCATTTTTCATTGCCTCATTTATATCACGGGGATAAGTAGCTCCAATTAAAATCCCATTTTACATAAATAGATATGGTTTGTATCAAACCACAGTCTGTTTCCACTTCTGAAATGCTGGCCATAGGAAATCTTTCTCATTATTCAAAGTGTATGATGTGTACTGCTTATCTTTTTGTGCTTAAAAAGACATAACTCTGCAGGCAGGCATGCCTTACTGCAGGTTTGGCAGGGAACAAATAACTGTTACTGTAATTATCTATCAATTTTACTGTTCCAAATATTTTAGCCAAAAAGCTAACTAATATAATTGCATGTTTATTACTGACACATTATAGTTTGAGTAAGCAGAAACAGCAAATGTTTAATATGAATTAACAGCTATAGGAAAAATTGTGGTTTTTCCATTGCTAGTGATTTCACCTCTACCACAGCCGCTTTTCTGCTAAATCTGCTTGCATTGTCAACTGTTGTGAAAAAACAAATACGGGGAAACTTGGTAAATTATTTTTCACTGGACTATGATTAGCTCTGCAACAAAACAAGCAGATTAAAAGTCATACTTTGCTTTCACACCTCTCTCCTCCCTACACCTCAGGTAAAAGAATACTCTGCCCTGCGTTCCCTGCAGTGAACTGGTGACATGCCTCTGCCGTCCCATTGCATTCAGGCAGTAGCAGCCACATTGTTTTTTCTTTTCCATTTTGTAATGGTGTTTGGCCCAACCTTCAGATCCCATTGCATGTTTTCATACAAGCCTGGGAGCAACTTGGCTGCAGAGGTTTAGTTCAAACCCACCTCAGTTACAGTCGGTGTCCTCACACATGCACGTTCTGTGCTGCTGGTGAGAAGTTGCTGTTTTCCTCAGGATTCCATACTTTTGGTTTCTTTGCTACAAATAGGTAGTTAAGTGAGGCAATCATAGGTGAGAACTCTTAGCTGCTCCACACCATAAACTAGGGCCACTCATTCCATTGCAGAGGCTTGATGTACCACACCTTTGGACTCTGCCACGTTTCAGTAAAGCAGAGGGCCCTGTGGAGGTGTGCCAGGCACAGCGGAGGGCCACTGGCTGCAAAAAACCTTTGTATGCCTTCAAAGTTGGAGCATTTTAATTGCAAATGGTTAAAAATTCTCTGTGCCGTTACAGGTGGCTTTTTGTATCATTTCTGCAGAATTTGGAGCTTGATGAGCATAGAATTGGAAGAATTCTCAATGACTCCAGCAAAGGGGCTAAGCAGTAGCTTGGGCCACACTACGCCTTCTCTGTAAAATCCCTTTTCTTTCTCACCCCTAGTGCCCTACTTCTGGAGTCAGAAATGGGGTGCTGATGGGGACAGTCACACGGTGACATTAGAGGGAGTATTGGCTCTATGTGAGCAAGTGTCCACCCTGCTGCCCCTGTGAGCACCTTCATAGATGAGCTGTTGAAAAAAAAAATAAGGAAAAATGCTCAAAAATGTACTGAAGTGCTTATCGCAGATATTTAAGCATATGCTGAAAATTAAATAGATGTTTGGGGGCTGTCCACAGTGAGGACAAATTAGGAACTTAAAGCAAATGATTTAGCTCAGTTTTACAAAGGCTTTTCTAACAGCTCTCTTACAGCTTTTTTCTTCAAATCAGTGTCTACCAGCTTTATTTCCCTGCTGCTATGGCTATGACTAACCCCCTTATTTGTGTCATAACTTAATCACCAGATTCCTTCTCTGAAGTGCTGAAGTAGTAGATAATGTCTGTGTTTTTATTTGTAAGGTCAGGAGCACCAATTCATAGCTTAGAGATCATCAGCACAGTGAGCTGACAACACAGTCCAGCTTCTGTTTTCTTACAGTCGCGCAACAGAAAATCAATGGTGTCAGGAACATTGGGATAATTCTACTGTTACAATCAATACATGCTGATTAAACTAGTTGTGTCTGTTGGGTAAATTTGCTGCATCATAATTAGAATTATTAATTAAAAATAGGAAATCAATTGACACAAATTAAGCAAAAAAGAAATTTGCTTTATTTCTTTGACACTCTCTCCAGAGGCCTCAATAACTGTGACAACATGGATGTGACCGAGTGGCATTTGTCAGTTTTTTAATGCTGTCCTGAGTTTTAAAAATTGACTTCTAAAATCCAGCTAATGCAAGAGCTAATGCAGCTCCCAGGAAATCAGTCATTAGATGTTGTATGTGCAAGAGGCAGTTATTTGTTTTATTACAGTTAGTCATTATTCCCTGCCTATCCAAGAGTAAAAAGCAAGAGTCCTGTGTGTGTCACCAGGGCAAGGAAGCGGCTGCGGAATGAAAGCCTTGGGGTGCAAGATGTAGCCCATCCCCTTATCACATTGTTTTCTGTTTTCAGTTAACAAGGATAAACAAATTGATCATTTCTGTGGTTGTTGTAATGGTCTACTCATTGCTGGCTACTTCTTATAATATGCTGGTGACCTTCATTATTTTCAGGGACATATTATGTGGGACACTAAAGCAGGGAGTCCTTGGTAATGCTATTTGCAAGGACATCAGGAATGTACGTCTTCTTTCTTTTCAGCTGTTCATTTTTCTCTGTTATTTCTGGATTTTATGCAGTTTTTTTATTTTCTTTCTTTTAACCTATTTCTCTCTTTCTTCTTTCCTTACATACATTTTCTTCTTCTTTCCTCCTAGTCTTAATGATTTTATTTTCTCTGTCTAATACTTTCCATCCCATGTTTTTTGCCTCCTGTTCTGCTTGCACACATTCAGTAGAGGAGAGCAGCATCAAAGTGCAGGAATTCTTTGGGTCTGCATACTCCTGCGGTTTGCTCAACCTACAGCCAAATATTTTCTCTGAGCTTTCACGTCTATGAAAGATCTGAGGACAAAAAGGATGACTGGTTAGGGCAAATGTGTGGCTGATAACTGGTGGTGCTATATAATATAATGTACTTTTACTAATCATTGGTAGTAAACTAGTTTCCTGATTATATCAAACTCATGTGACGACTTGATTGCTAAAAAGGGTTGGTCACTTCTAAGATAAAATCTTGTCTGTAGAAAACCTTATAGGTAGACAAATGTGTAATAAAGCGATCCAAGGCAATTACCCCGTAAATCGTCCTTAGCCAGTCTGTGCATACAAACGTAAACCTTGTGTCTGCTTATTTTTGGGATATCGCAGGCATTTATTTTTGTTTTTTATAGATGCTGACTTATGAATGGCAGACTTTTAGGACCAGCTATACAAGACGAATGGCTTTGAGCTTTTCTCAAATATGTGTACACACCAGTGAGATTTAAGAACAGAGTGTGCAAGTATTCCCCTGAGTAAAGCTTTGCTACTGTTTTCTGCCATCAGGCTCTCCAGTAGTTGCTAATGTCACAGCATACTTTCCAAGTGTTGCACAATGGCTTTTCATTATCCCACTGTGAATTGTAATGGCCATTATTTCTGTAAGTTATTATATTTTTAATCTCGTTATTTTTCTCAGGAATACCTTTCCCTATGTTAGCGTTCAGTAAGTAGTTGATAACCTGGGAAATCCATCTCAGTAAAAAATAATTCCTCCAATTTTCAAGAAATGTGAGATCAAAACCTAATAAAAATCTTAACTGCTCCACTATGTCTAACTTAAAATATTTAGGGGGAAAAAAGCCCTCAGCTATTTGATTATGATTGCTGTAAATTAAATTTGGCTAAGGTCCTTTGTAGAACAGGAAGTATTTTCTTCTTTAATGGGGTGGTGAAATGCTGATAGGAAAACAGTACCAAGCATTCCTTGGTTCTGAAGTTAAAATTAACCATTCTGTAGATTTAACTGCCGTATTATTTAGATCGTTGCTAATTATCAAAGTATCACTGACAGATGTGCTAGTGAAAAAGTTTAACATGGTCGAATTCATATAGTTTTTCTAGACCTAAAACTGGTTTTTAAGGTGTTTTACAATAACAGTATTTCATTGAAGTATATTTCCAAGACCAGTCAAAAGTAACAGCAAATAAAAATGTCTTTGGTTTAAATGCCAAGACAGATTGAGTGGTTTGCACTAGAATCAGGAAAAGCAGAGTTGTTAAAAGCCCTAATTCCAAAGACTTACGGTTGTATCTCAGGCAGGCTGAGCAAGCTGCCAGTTTTGACCTCACTGACAATTGAGAACATATGGATAGCGTGGAGGATCTTTCAGATATATTTGAGCACAACTGTTGAGTGCCTTAAAATTAAGCTGTAAAACCTTGGCATCGATAAAGAATTTTACAGCACTAGTGTAAATAGTGTAAAATAAGGTGGATGTTACTCAAGCAGTCAGAACCTGTGAGGAGGAATGCTGGCAGCTACGCTTAGGGTGAGCTGTGCTCCGAATGGGACGTAATAAAGATCTCCCACAAGGAAAATGTTACAATAATTGAGACTTGAGAAAACAAGGACTTAGATCGACAGTTTCAAATCTTTTTTACTAAGATTCAACCTGGCAATATTTTGTGGGTGGCAGCTAGACAGTCTGTTGCCAGAACAAATCTGAAGATAAACTGGGTTATAAGGCTACATTTGGAAAACAAGCGGTGTCTTTTGCTTTCATTTCAGTGGGCTGTGGAGCAGGATTTTAATTAGCGTATCTGCTTTATAAGTCTTTGTTGTAATATTTGTTATGTGTATAGAACGGCTGTCAGCATCGTAGCCCTACTCCACGACTGTGTCCTGTTGCCATAAGTGAGATGTAAACAGTCATCACAGTGGATCGCCTGTAATTGGAGGGCGGGCAGAAATCAATTGCAGGGTTATCTTTCTAGGTGTAGCTATGATAAGCTACAATTACTATTTTTTCAGAGGCTTGGAAGATGGAATTAGTTAGCTTATATATAAAATGTGCTTGTCGTTGCTTGGCAGTCAAGTGGTGTTTTGATTTTTAACGAAATTCAGAGTATTTGCATTATGAGATTATAATTGTTTTAAGAGTCTACAGGTCTAAGAGTTAGCCTGAAGTCTCTTGACTGGAGCAGGCAAAAGTAACACCTTGAAATCTGTGTTCATCTCTGACATGCTTATGAAACTTGAAAAGAATAGTGTTATCACCTGTTAATTGTTGATTGTAGAGCCCTGTATTTAAAAAATGTACAGAAACTGATACCAAACTTTCAAAAAGGGAATCCTTTTCCAGACTGCTATTAAAAAGTTGGCTTTAGCTCTTTTACACAAGTCCTCTTGCAATTTCTAGGAGCAAGAGCAAAGAACAGGACATTGGTTTCAACAACCGTGAACTTTGGTGGCCAGAGCCACCACTGCAGTGAATTAAGAGATTTTGTTACGCAGTTGCTAAAAATGTGTTCCTGTGTTGCTTTCAACTCTGCTTAGCTGCTGTATTGCCAGCTGCCAGAGTCTTTCCGTGATTGACTGACCTGTTGGGTTAAAGAATTGGAAAGTTGTGAGATACAGTCTGGAAGAAGCTGATTGAATTGCCATGTTTACTGCAGTTCCTCAACAACTTCCTTGCTTTGCTAGCAAATTTAAAAGGTTAAAAATGCAGATTTTTGAAATTATGTGCACCTGCATTCTCAAGTCTCAGTGGGAAGTCACCTTCTTAATCTTTTAAGTGCACAGCCCCAGTAATTTCTACTACCTTAATACTGATCCCCCAATTTAATTTTCTGCGTGTCTTTCAAGAGTTGAGGATAATTCTTGAGATCATAATGTTGCTTTCAAGTCTTCCTTCTTTCAGATCTGCCTAGGAATGAGTGAAATGAGTCAACAGTAGAGGTTTTTTTAAGCTTGCTTCAAGATTTACACCAGCTCCCTGACAGAAAATGTTAGAATTCTTCTGGTTTGACAGAAATTAAGGATGTGCCAAATAGAGGAGTCTGCATATATGCAAGTTACAGAACAATAAAGCATTTAAACTTTGCTAGCTACAAGGTCTCTGTAAGGACAAGCCCTTCTGGTACAATATGAACTTAATTCTTGTTACATTTAACAATTTTAATTAACAAATATTTGAAGAAGCTCCAACAGTCTCTATATGCATAGTTTTATTGCTTTTTGAATCCCTTGCCTTGCAAAAATTCCAGTTTTGTGACCCTGGCAATCAACAGGGAAGCAAAACATACCAGGTCCCAGTGCAGTCTGTGGAAAATCTTGCAGCAAATATTGTGTAACTTATCTTGGGTTTCATTTTGTTAGAGCCCAAGATCAACACAGGTCTGTAAAAACCAATGTCAGTGATAATGGTGATGGACGAAAACACAGGGAAACAAACTGTGGCTGGAGAATCCTGCGTTCCCTTAAAGAGAACGATAGAGCTGGGACCTGTAAAATGAGGAGAGAGAATCATATCAAGTGGAGCCTTTTTATGGAATTGCTATATATCATTTGTGAAAGACTTTAAGATTTTCTTCAATTTCTCTTCTGTGGTTTTCTGGTGCAAGCCGGTGGGCTTCACACAGCTGGGAACGCCTTGGATCACAAGGCCCTTTTCTCTGTGCATCCAGCCTCTGCCTGGTTTTGACTCTAGAAGCTCGGGGGATGGCAGTTAGAGAAAATGAAGAAGTGATTACTGTTTTAGCCATCTTTAATTAGATTCTCATTATGCTGAATAAGCATTTATTAAGGTTGCATCCACTTTGCAATCAGAGGGGTGATTGAAGCAGACAGCCCTGTTAGTCCTACCCAGCCTTTCCAATTACCACTAGCAGTGAAGCCGAGGGTAGCGAGGGCTTTTACCGGCGAAGCTGCCAACACAGGTGTGTAGGTGATTTGTACCTAGCCCATGTTAAAGCAGCATTGCTGGAGCTTTGCTGCTCTCCTTGCCTGACAGAGCTGGACTACAGACAGCTTGACAGGCCTGTGCGTGCCGCAGACACGTTGCCAAATGCCGTGTAGTGTGGCCTGAGCGTCACCGAGTGCCACTCGCCAAGCTAGAAGTGGCTGAAATGATGTTGATCCGGAGGTAGTGGATGTGCAGGGCTGGGTACCTTCCACGGGATGCTCAAGTCCTGCACCAAGCCGTCGGTCTGCATATCAGTGATGGTGTTTGTACCAAGTTTACACTTTTTAAACACTATTATTGATGAGACACAGAAAAACACTTCACAAATTAATCTCTATATACATAAAAGAATAATTTTTCATATGTTTAACTCAGCGCAGAATTATAACTGTAGAAGAAATATACTATAAAGTATTTATAGCATAAATTTAGACTTTAGAACTTGGAGCTGTTCTATCTCAGTGCTACCATTTACTTTCTGGGTAGCTTTGTAGTTTAATGTAATTTGACTTTCTTAGTTTCCCTTCTATGAAAATGTGATAAAATGTATTTTCTTGCTCATAAATGGACCATGAGAATTAGTCAGCGTTTGTATGGGACTTTGGTGATGGAGGCAATTCTATTAAATGTGCAAAAAACCTGCACATTTTGATCTTATTTCACAATTTAGAACCCAAATTGTTGCATATTGTTATTTTTTTATTATACCAGCATACTTTGAATTTTATTTAGTAATGTACTCTGAATAATTAATTATTCAACTAATAATTATCCATTCCAAATAAAACAACTTGATTACTAAGCCTGATGAGGAAAATCCAGTCAGGAAGGAACCCTTTCAAAAACAACAACATTCTGCAGATATCCTTAAATATTTAAAGGGTGAGCTATATTTAGTAAATTCTTCCAAAGGGGGAGGGGGAGCCGAGCGGATGCTAATTTCCTGTGTCATCAGTTTTGTGTATGTGTGTCAGCAGCATTCCTAAATCACCATCTACTACACAATCATCATCTACACAAGCGTCAGGCGGTGTTCAACATTTCCCTGGGTGGTTCCTGTTTATCAGCAAGGAAAACGGTCTACTTTGGGGTCATGTCATTTTCTTCTCATCGATTATTTAATATTTGGTGTGTGCATGCTGTGTTTGCTCTGCTCAGCTCTTCAGTAGTAAGCAGAGAACCTTGCTTAGCAAAAGAAACATAAAAGTTGTGGCATCAATGCCGTTTTCCAGATGGCACTAACCTACCCCACCATGGCCAGCCCCTACCAAAGACCATTATAGTCAATAGAAAAAAATTCCCTGACTGTAAGGGGCTCTGGATTGAGTTCAAGATGCTTGTGATGGGCACCGTCCAGCATGGTCTGTGGACAATTTTGACAATGGTCTTATCTAAAAACCTTTCTTTTTCCCTGTGGCTTTTTAAAATACAGCTCTGCTGCCACTAGGAAAAAGTAGAGATCTGAACCTTATAGGAAATCTGGCATTTAAAATCCTTAATGCACAGATGCTGCGTTCTCTTCCAGCAAAATCCCATTCGATTCCCTGCTGCCATCCAGCCAGGAAGTCACGTATGTCTGTTTTGCTTTTTACTTTTCAGTGACAGTTGTCACTAAAAAAGAGAGAAATTAAATTAATCCAGAGAGAAAGCTGTTTCACAAAGGCAGTTTCTCGGACTGCTGAAAGTGAGACTGAACCTCCAAGAACTGACACAGCAGAGCCGGGAACTCGAGCTGCTGTGTACATTTTCCTGGTTTCGTTGAAGCTGACCCACTGATAATGCTGGAGGCACTAACACGTTGTTTGTAAACAATGATGAAAAAACATGTGGAGTGATTTACTGTTTTCTGCCTGCCTGACATTTGATTGCTTAATGCAGTAATCCACAATGGGTGAAACTGTTCCGAAAGCGCTGGCTTCCATATGGTTGTGATTTTGTCAAAACATTTCAGTTCAGCAAACCCATAACTGATTGTGAGGATGAACAGTTTTGATCATCCTGTTTTTCAAAATGTAAAACAGTTTAAGAATTGTCTGTTTTTAACATCATAACAAAAAGTTTCATTTCCCAGTTTAGAGCAACTTCTGGTTTAGAAATTGGCATTAATGTATGCTTCTGCGAACAACATTTGAACATGTTCGGAAGTCAAAATAAAATATCAAGGTTTAGACATCCAATCTCAATAATTTATGAGACAAGACTTTATCTTCCTGCCTAGCTCTCCAGAATGAAACCAAAGCCCTACCAATATGCAGAGGAAGCCATAGGGAGGCAGGCAGTGGCGGTTTCTTTATTTTCTGCTCAGCACTTGGGGCTTGTGCATTTTGTTGCTGGCTGTGATGTGAGTATAAACTGCTGGATCAGGTTACGAGACCTGTGGCTGCTTTGCTCTCTCAGCATTAGCATCCTAAAGAGGTGGTGCAGAAGAGCTGCAGCAGTGTTGCAGTCTAAGGAGCCGCTTTAGGGACACTGGGATTTTACTGCATAAAACTCTTGGTGCTGGGGTGCGTGTCCTCTGCCATCCACTACCCACTCAGAGCCATCCACGCTTTGACTCCTGGTATTTAAGCTATGCAGTATTTGTCTACCTCTCTGATTATCTCTTTATTAACAGAACATCCCACATCTCAGTGCCTGAGTGCAGTGAAAAGAGGGCATAATATTCTAGTATTTCAGTGTTTTCACTTTTGTTTTCCCAATAGTTTCAGACTTGCTATTTTCTGTTGGTAAATATAAGAAGGGTTTTGCAGAGACTGTGCTGAGTCTCACAATGTGGTTTTGATGAGTGAACATTATAGTTTTTACTGGGTTACACAGGGCAAGACTTTTTAAAAAAAAAATGTTTCTTTTTATGTGTCTGAAAGGGACATTACTATTAATGGTTTGTAAGAGAAAGACAGCAGTGTATTTAAGATATCTTGAAGACATTAGGTAACATTAAAGAGCCATGTGAAGATTCAAGTATGCCTAGAAGAAAAGAGAAGAGCAAGTAGCTTGTGCAGATACCTGCACATAGCTTTTTGTAAGCCTTTGAACTGTTCTAGATATAAAAGACACCCCTATTTCAAAGGCCACCAGGCTTTCTGCTGCTCTAATTCTCTCCTGAAGTCCTTAGGTAACAGAATTCACATGAGAGAGGGTAAGATTTTTCCTAGATTCAGTTACTGGGGCAGAACATCCTTTAAGCTGATATTATTTGGCTGAAAAGCAGTGCATAGGCAGTAGACATTAGGATGGGACTGTGGCAAAGGGGAAGAAGTGGTTCTTTTTACTCTACAGCTACACCGTTGGAAATAAAAGCAAGTCCCACAGTCCACAGTATTTACTTTGGATTTCAATATCAATGCAATAAAATAAATTGCTTATTGACCACCTTAAAAATGACTGATGAGTCAGTACTGTGAGTTATGTTATGCATGAGGGATGTGCTTATATGTCCCCTTGAAGGTGAATCTTTATGGTATAATTTGAAGCTGGCCAGCTAGCTGTAGCATTTCTTCCATATGTTTATCTTGATAGTACCATTTTATCCACTGATCGGCCAATCTTTCTGCTCATGTCAATTTGCATGCTGACCTATGCAGTCGAAGGTGAACGGACACATACATCCCTGCGTGTGAATGAGAATGAGAAGGACCATGCTCTCTAACGCTTGCTATTTTAGTGACAAGAAGCTTTTCTTCTTTAAGCACTGCTTTAACTGCAAATAAAGGTATATTGCATACCTGGCAACACATCAGCAGGGTGACCTTCCGATGCTCAGTTTATGTGCTGTGAAAAATAAAGAGCTGAGCACATCTCCCTGAGAGCTTTGCCAAACGGGGTTGATCCCACTCGATCCTCTGCAGTTAACACCACTCCGCAGTCACAGGAGGGGGGAAGGTGACTTCAGTGCTTGGATGGGATTACTTTCAGCATGGGAGATTCCTCAGGTGATGAACAATGCTCACTGCAGGGAGCTTGATGCGGGTGCAACCGAAGGGCATCCAGCACAGCTAGCCTACTGCAGTTGCTGGACCGGCCTATGGATCTGCTCTAAACTCTGTCAGTCAGCTGCCATTAACGACCCAAGGGGAAGAGGGTTTGCTTCTGCTCCCACAACTGTCTTGCTAAGCACTCAGCTGAAGACCATACACTATTTAGAATAGCAAGTAGCTGTAGGTAGATACTTGCAAGTAGCTTTTTATAAGCCTTTGAACTGTTTCACACCAGGCACAGATGTTGTGTTAATAGATCTTAATCTCCAGTAACAAAGGCCCCTCTCTATTTCTGTAGTTTTCTTTGAATCTCCTTAGAGTGATGCTGCTGCTGCCACTCCTGGGCCTCTCTGGTGGCCCCTCCAACACTTGAAGGTTGATGGTGCTTGATCTCTTCGTCTATACCTGTCCTGCAGTGTTTTAGGCATTTCCAAATGTGTTTCTACCCCTTCTTGCAGGCAAAACTGATAGTACTTCTGTGCAGAGGTATTACAGGAAAATTTTATTATATAGTCAATGAAAACATCTAAAGTCCATTAGAGATGTTGAGAGAGGGAGAGAATGTTTTACCCAGTTGGAAGACAGAATTTGGAAGTAAGTTACTTGCAGATCTTATTATTACAATCCTGTCCTAGACAATAATAATGAAGTATTGATGGAAGTTTTGCCAGAGCAAAGACTGCTGGGTTTCTTACAGAGGAAAGATAGTATCTTCATTTAGTTTTATTAGACTCTTGATACTCTGCCCATGTATTTTTTAATTCACCACAGTAAAATTCTAATTAAAGAACAGACTTTGCCTCCCATTAATATGACACTAAAAAAACATTTTAAAGAATGCAGCATCTTCTCTAAAAAAATTATAATGAGAAGACAAGCCACCAGTGTTGTATAGAATGTTGTCGCTCCCTTATGAAGCGTTTCATGATTTTAAAATCCTTGCAACATCTAGAGTGTCAGTAGAGTTAAAGGCTCATTAAACTGAGCAGTAATTTCTACAAAAAGAAATAGGAAATATTCTCAGATTTTTTTTGTGTTCTAATTTTCACTTCTTTTGAAGCCTCTGTCAAAATAGCTCATGATGGAAATTCGGAAAACACAACACTTTGATATCTGTCAGGAGTAGAAGTTGTTTCTCCCATTTTGCTGCTTCCAAAATATATTGAGTTCATTATGGGATTTGACAAGGCTGACATCCAAACACTCAACTTTTCTTTGACTTAGAGTGATTTTGTTTTCATTTATCCAAAATAAAAATGTACAACTAGGTAACTGTTCTAAGCATTCTACAGAATGCTGTAGGAATGTTCTTTAAACAAGGATTGCTTTGGAAAGAAAATGTTTCCTCAGAGGATACTAAATAAACTGCAGGGTCTCTAAAGTGCTGTGACTGAATTAGGTACCACATGTTGGAGAGTCAGTGACTAATGAGATCATCATCTGAGATTAAATCATGACCTAAATCAGCCACATGTTTCTTATCTGATTCAGACAATGAACTTCAGAGAGAATCAGTACAAACTTTCCTGAAGCATGAAAAGCTGTTCTCCTGTCTCTAAGGAAAAAAAAAACCCAAACTCAGAATTAGATTAATTTCCTCCTGTGAGCAATAATCTATCAATTTGGGGAAAAATCAGCTGATGTTCCCTTCCCATCTTTTCCTTTCTATCTGATGAAGACTGATCTATAAACCTGGAAAATGAGATTGACTGCAAGTTCTGTCAGCCTCAGATTAACCTCAGGTTTTTGCCACTTGGGTGGATAGTTTCACAAATGCATATTTACATATGCAAAATAGATTCTGCGGGCAGTCTTAGAGACATAAACATTGAGACTGGCATTTTCTTCATTATAGTTGCATATGCTGTGACTGAAAGTCTGGCACTGGAGATAAAAATGCTAGTGCATACACCATTGCACAGAAAACCATGTTTAGGAACCTTAAGGCTGCAAAGCTACAAGCTCAGAAGACAGAAGATGCCAGGGCATGTAAAAGGTAGCCTGTGCTCACATAATTAAAGAAAATATCATAATTCATAGGCTCAAGTACTGAATTACTGCTGCACTTCCAACCTTTAATCTGACTTTTTCTTATTTTTGTGACAGCAACTTCATAAGTCAAATGCCTTATTTATGTGTGATAAGGTTTGTTTGTTTTTCCTTAAAAAGCAAATGGAGAATATGAAAAATCCCTTCAAGAACGTCATCAAGCTGATATACAGACGGTTCATCAGCATGGACCGGAACAAACCTCTGGCATGTGGGTAATGGACTAAGAATAGAAGGCTGTCACCCTCTCCGTGGGCCACATACTGCATGGAGATTAAACAGGCAGTGGCCCATGGCTGCTACTAGGAACAATTGTAAGAGAAGTCCTGCTAAGCCCCTGAAGCTTTTAATTGCAGATTGCTTTTAATACAGATGAAATCTTTGAGGAATGTAGGTAATGAATTATCCAGAGGTGGCACTGAGTGTCTGCAAATTGCATTTTTTATAGTTTGATCAGGTACAGGTGGATTTTCACTGGGGACACATGAGCACGCCCCTGGGTGTGGGACAGTGCTCTGCCAGATTTCAGGCTATTGCTCTGTATGTGGAAGGTGTCCCAGCTGTCAGTGACAAGGATATAAAAATGTACTTTAACAAGCAAAAACTACTGCTTTAGCGTACTGATTTAAGCCAAAATCCCCTTTCCTCTATTCCTCAAACCAACAGACTGAGTGAGCCTGAAGCTGAAACTGCAGATGGTAAATTCTACATAACAGAGAAGTTGTCAGGGACTGGACAAAGCATCTTGCAGTGGAAAATGAACAATGCTACCAACTACCTGCCTGTGACAGAGTTCAGATAATCTAAATTATATTTGGAGCAGGATTATTTATTAAAATCTATTGTTAACTTCATTGTCCCCCAGGAAAATATTTATTTACAGAAATCCAACCTATTTGTTGCTTTGACAGACAGGACCTCTCTCATTTGTAAGACCTGAGCAAGACATGTTGTTGCATGGTAGATTATCAGTATCTTGATACGGTTATGAAGAAGCAAATCAGCTGCAGTTTGAGCAGTGTGGCCTAATCTGTCTGTACCCACCAGTGTGTCTGCTGTACGGATGAGGTTTCCTCATTCTGAAATCACAGAATTAGAATGTTGGCCTCTAAGCATTGATAAGAATATTTTTGAAGGGAATTTCTGAAGAACTGGGTTATTTTGAGGACAGCCATCATCCATAAACATGTGTTAGAAATTCTGAGGGTAATCAGTCTAATAAGATAAACAGGTTTTTTGGTTTAGAATGGAGCAGATCAGTGAGTGATTTTTCAATATATGGGCTCATGCCTTTAGAAGTGTATTGGTATACCTGCAGCACCAGCACATGAGGGACTCGGCGCTGCACAAAGCCAAACACAGAGTGGTGTCAACTGTCATTGTAAGGGGATTCCCTCTTCACAGACCTTGTTTCAGACTTATTGCAGCCTTGGCTTATGTTTCCAAAGGTGTTGAACTGTGCCAAAATGAATCATGTTTGTACAGTGAGTAGACATCAGCTCAATACAGGGACTATAATTTTCCTATTGGGCTAAATGCAGGGAATAAAAAGTTAATTGATTATTTTAATTTTTTATTCACTACATCCAGGCAGTTTTAGCTTTTGCTGTTTCGTTACCTGCTTTGCATTAGCTGGGCCAACCATTTAAAACCCAGTCAGATTCCAAAACCGAATTAGACCAAAAAAACCCCACCCAGAGTTTGGGCTGCATTTCACCTTAATTAGTATTCATATAGTCCTTCTACAGCAGTACAGTTATATTGTGGGGACAATATAGCCCTAATTTCAAAATAAATTATAAAATAATCTAGTTCAAACTACGTCCTCCTAGATTTAGTAAGCCAATTTTATTTTGTTTGCATTTTTTAAAGGCTAGTAACTCATTTAAACATTTCAAACTGAATTTGGAAATATTCCAGAATATTGATTACTGACCATGAGCTACATTCTTGCTTTAACAAATTCGCAGAAAGTTCCTTTAAAGTGTGGATTAATCGAAGATCACCTCAGCCAAATATGGTCCTGAGTCCTTAGGCTGAGAAAAGCAACCACTTGATTTTCTTCAGCTGTGCCTCTGCAGAATGTTGATGAGCGTCCTACTGACTTTGCACACCTAGAAGACAGGGCTGGTCACCAGCTATGAAAAAAGACACATGCAGGCTTATGCTAACGAGAACAAAATAAACATAGACCTTAAGACCACAGATTTTGGTGCTGCTGTGATAGAAGATGCTGTTTTCATATTAACAGTGTATCCTTGCAGTGATGGAAAAGCACTGGAAGAGCACTTTTGACTCTCTCGTGTCAGGATAAGTCACTTGATGAATGTCATCCCTTCCTTGGGAGTCCTTTTATTTATCTGCTAAATTTTCAAACTTCTGTATTTGCTCCATTGGTGTCTGACTTGTGCTGCTGCACTAAGTACTGGGTAGCTCTGTTGACCCAGAACACAGCAATTCACTAATCATTCCTAGAGGGGAAAACAGCCATTTGGGAGTGAAGCAGCACTTCCAGTGTGTCCTTGTTGTGTATTTAACAGGACAGAATTGGTAACAGGATGTCATGCACGACTATAGTGGCGGATATGCAGAGCCTGCTGTAATTAGCCCTCACTTCAACAAGCTACTGAGGCTTTGAGGTGGGGCTAGAGATGCAGAGAGGAAGAAAACACTTTTGCTGTGTTGAACAAGCTTTCCACGAAGGGATTTATCTTTCACCTGTCGTACTACCGTATGCAGACAACTGTAATTATGCTTAGGCACCCAGCATCATCCTTTACAGAGTTATATTCATTTTTATTGGTGGCAAT
The DNA here is from genome assembly GCF_031877795.1 of Strix aluco. Taxonomy (NCBI): domain Eukaryota; kingdom Metazoa; phylum Chordata; class Aves; order Strigiformes; family Strigidae; genus Strix; species Strix aluco. The sequence goes on from NC_133942.1 coordinate 13,813,948, forward strand.
TAATCTCTAGTCATATTTTTGAAGGAGAAAAAGTAAGTAAGTTAGCACGTTTGCCAGGGAATGTTAGCACGTGACTTGAAATATGGCAGCTCCCTTTAATGTAGCATCTCCCAAGAGAGCGCTGGCTATTTCAGACTCATCTCTCATGGTATCGACATCCACACATGCAGTCTAAAGGGAGCATTTGTACCTCCCTGGCATCACCACTCTCAGGTTGCTTTTCTTATTGATGGTATAGTTAAAGTCTCTGTATCATTTTGACGTTTTTAATGGCATATGCATTTACAGTGTAGCTCTTGTGTAAGCTTTAATCAGCTTTCTGTTCACATGTTGTTGCTGTTATTATTTATCTCTATTATGGTAACACATAGAGGCGATCAACAAGAGTAGGATTAGACTGTGCTAGGCTTGGGTTGTATTTTAAAATGGCCTCTCTGTGCCCACAGAAGTGGTGCTAACAATCCTGAAGTGCAACGGGCTTCCATGGCTCTGAGGCTGCTTTGCCTGTATCTCAGAAACTGGAATTGCTATCACACACCAGCTAGGATTTGCCACACTGATGTTTATAGAAAAAATATGTCTTGGTTGCTTAAGTCTTTGGTTTCTTCTGCTTTTTTAATTTTCTAGCAGGAACTACCAGACCCCCATCCCATAGCTAGTTATCCACTGGAGTAGTCTCACACATGAGTGGTCCCTATTGAGCTCAGTGGAATTACTTGTATGAGTAAGTACTTGGATTTAGCTTATCAACTCTGTATCTGCCTACCTTTGTAAAGGTACAGAAGTTACCCAGTGCAGATCCGAGTTATCACAATCTATCACAGAATATCCCAGTGAAATCATATAGGTAAAGAATTTACTTGCCACTCGACAGTCTGTCTCTGCAATATGGGACTTAAAAGGGAGAAGAAGCCAACAGGAACTGATAAACTTTGAGCAACAAAGATCTTATTTTCATGTGAGATTACTGCAGTGTAAAATCAGGTGAGGATGATACTTCATTATCACAAATTTTACACTAACACGTTGCCAATGAATTTCACTCAATTCCCTTTGCCATTAATCAACAGTGGATGAATTGATACTGCATGAAATGGCTCTGCTAGTTGTGACATATATAGGACTTGAACTGATAGCTAGAAGTAGAAAATCTTTGCCATCTGAGGTAAAGACTTAAACCTAGGAGAGGCCAACATGTCATCGTGTGTCTATGCTCCCATCTTTAGACAAACAACAGGATGTTCACCTCAGTTATACACACATACTATGACTCCAGTTTCAAACCATTTGGAGAACAGTAGTCAAAACCTGCTGGTAGTTTTAGGAACATAAAAAGAAGCCTAACAAGTGCAGAGGCTGTATCAGGTGCTGTAGATGAGAGATGGTACAAGCCCCATCTTTTTGTAATTCTGTTTTTCCTGTGTCTTCCATGAGCATTCAGATGTACTTTAATCCTCATTTTTATGTCTTCTCCATAATAAATCCCCATGAAATTCACATTCTTAGTAGCTATCTGGTATGCCAAGCTGTTTTATTTCTTAGATAATTAAAACATTTTGGCTAGCTAATTTGGGCTAAACATACTGAATCTTGCAATGTGTGCTCACTGATGCCTTGTACTTAGAAGCCTTTGGAAAAATCTGTGTAGCTGCCAGCTGGTTTTCTGGTCACTGCAGGCTTCTTTTATTATCCAGATTTGGTTTTTTATGGTTTTACAACCAATTAGAGGAATTTCTGCTCTTTACTTCAGCATTTTGCTCTTCCCTTTGGCTAGATTGTGAAGTGAAATTTGGTACGGGGAAAAAGCAAGCATGTGACCAAATATCAATAGTAAGTGTTCAAATAAGATTGACGTATGTAAAGGAGTTGTGTTTGGGGCAGACACTGTAAATGTGAAACAAGATGCTTGAACTGATGATGGGAAATGGTTTTCCCATTCTATAAAATGTTTGCTTTCTCCTTCACTTTCTTGCAAAGTGGAAAACACAAACTGAGCAGACAAATCTGATGATTGGGGCACTCGCCTGAGACAGGGGAGACCAACGATACAAACCACATCTTCCAATGAATATTATTTATTCATATTAAGCAAATTAATTGCAGCTGGAATTATATGAGCCCAGAGCAACCCACAGTCCGGCAGTGGGGTGTGGTAAGGTAGGAATCAAGTCTCCGAAGCAGGCAGGGTTAAGTTTGATTCCTGCATTCTACTTTCCCATGCAAAGGGCTATTGGCTATGCTTGCGTCGTTCAGATTTGTACCCGTTGTGGAGGTGCAGAACGGCATCCCTTGATGTTCAAGTTCTGCGGAAAACAAATCAGTGTTTCTGGAATGGAAATTGCTGGGAAACTCCATCAGCTCCATCAGTTTTGCTCCCTGTCCCAGAAGGCTTACAGAGTCTTTGTGAGTGTCTATGGGAAATAAAGATGGATCATCTCTTTCCACAGATTCTCAGTAATAATTTAAGACTTATAAAGAGTAAGATTTTGTTTGCTCGGCTCCCAGCGGTGTTAGTGAGGAACTATCATCCCTGTTTACAGCTGTGGGAAAAATGAGGCAAAGCAATAAAGTATCTTATGTGAGGCACAAGCAGGAGTATGCACAGGGGTACATTGCATGCACTGCTTTCTGCAGGACATTAAACCATCTCTCTGCACATGCGCCCTGTAAGACCCTGCAGAGCCTTTTGGAGAGCCTGGAATTGTCTTCTCATGGGTTTATTTTGGCCTTTAACACTGTTGCTCAAGAAACACAAGTTTGTAAACTGGTAATCAGCAGTGCAAACTGAGTAAAGTCTCTCTTCTTTTACTGCTGAATATCCTCAGACTGACCAATGAGTATCCTGCTTCTCAAGAAGAAGGACAAAAATACTGCCAAAATTCACTGATAGGTATAGTCATCCAGTGTGGGTTTATAGCCATGTACCATAGAAGGAGAGAGCTATGAAATTTCTAGGACAAGAGCATCAGGCTTAAGTGGGCTTTACATTTACCTTGCTAAGTCTGAAAACAGAGGTCCAGGCCTGAGAAGCAGCGAGTGTCACCTGGGGATTAGTTTACATGTTTGCAAATAAAAGAGTTTGTGAAGACAGCTCTGTTGCTGGGATTACACACTCATTTCCTGCATGGCAGTGGATTTCACACTAGCAGAAGAGTTGTTGATATAATTGAAACCAGTTCTCTGAGCACAGGCAACTGTACTTGGAAAATGATCTGTAACTGCGTCTTTACCAGGGATTTTGCCAGCAACTCTATTCTGAATAGAATGATGAATTTCTTCACCCTTGACATAGCTATATTGAAAGGCTGCAAAGCGGAGGGTAGGACTACTGAAGAAATCCTTGCTTTTCTGCAGGCCGTTTACTAGGGAAACCTTAACCTCTGGGTGTTTGCTTTGAGCTGTCTGTTTAATATGCATACATCTTAAACGGCTGTTTTGCAGGTGCTGATTGCTGTTTCTATAGCAAATCAGGATCAAGCTGTTTCTGTAATGCTGACTTCCCTCTCTCATCCTGCATATGGTCTGCAAACAGGGAGAAGGGATCAGGCAGAATTGCCATGTGAAGGGTTCTCACTGTGCTTTAATGTGTTCTGTAGGGAACCTCCCCTCCCTGTCAATGGCCATAGGGTTTGGGGCCCTTCTGTATTGCTAGGACATGCTGTTACCAGCACAGAAATTACCTGACATACACACTCCATACCTTCATCCTTAAACTTGGTCAAGCCTCATGAAATCCCATCTCCAGTGATATTTTCTTCCCTGCCATCTCTTTACTCCAGAAAAAAACAAATAAACAAACAAAGCAGCCCCCAGCACCAAAGAAGAAAACCTTCTTTAGATTATCGTATTTGTTATCTTACGGGAACAGTTCAGAGAAACAATATTTGATGACATTATTAAATCTACAGGATTTGCTTGGCAATACTACCTGCCATTAGCTACACTGCAGTCAGGATGTGATCCTCTGCATCTAATTCCACTATAAATTCATTCCTTCCAGCTATCTAAGAGCACTAAGAAACAGGATATTAAAAGATTTAGGTCCTGATCCAATAAGGGTGTTAAACAAGTCCTCAAATTTAGGTATAATGTTAGTGCTGTTGTCTCCTTGCATGCTAAAGTACATTGCTTGATCAGGGGGGTAGTTTCAGAAAGTCTGAGGGCCCTTTAGAAAGTTGGTGCTATTAACAGTGCCTCTGCCTGCTTGCCAACTGAAACATAAGAGGCTGGGATGAGCTGCTTGCGAGGCACTTTCCTAATCATCTCGGTAAATGACTGTATGTTTTCCAGGTTGCGATAGCGATCACTGGGGACCCCACTGCAGCAACCGCTGCCAGTGTCAGAATGAGGCGCTCTGCAACCCCATCACGGGTGCCTGTGTCTGTGCAGATGGCTTCCGAGGATGGCGCTGCGAAGAGCTCTGTGACCCTGGGAGCTACGGCAAGGGCTGCCAGTTTAAATGCCAATGTCACAACGGAGCTACCTGCGACCATAAAACGGGAGAATGTCACTGTGCTCCCGGATACACGGGGGTATTGTAAGTTCAATGATAGGTGTAATTTACTCCGCATCATATAATAGCCTTGCTTTGACCGCTTTTAATGGAATGAGTAATTGGCAAACTTTACACAATCCATGTGTTATACACTTTCCTTTGTAGAAGTAGGTAACAGAATTTCAGAGAGACTAAATAAAGGAAATCTCTTTTTTTTGCTGCTAATTATACCTGTCTGCATAATAAAATAAAATTTAGTGCTAAAGTGAACTTAAAAATCCATTACAATTTCCATCTTGTACAACAACTGTACCTGTTCCTAATTTCAGTGTGTGAATACAATCCAAATTACAGCTGAGTTTTTATAAGCAATTGGACATTCTACTCATTAGCAGTCCAGTGCAATATCAAATGGGACTTACCATCCCCAATTTATTTGACTTTCAATCTAACTGAGGAAGCATTACTGTTAACTATATCAGCTTACTATCTAGGGGGTAAATTTTAAGCATAGTGAGCAGGGATTTAGCGGTGTGACTCCTATTAACTTTAACGAGAATCATGTAGCTAAATCCCCATCCACCACACTGAAAGTTTACCAGTAGGATTCACAAAATCTGCATATTAATTTTAGGACAGCAAGCAATAGTTTCTTGTTTAAAATAGCCCACAGTGTAACATCAGTTCTCATTAGAGGTCTTTCAGTAGTTTCAGAAGTAATTATGTTTTTCAAAATTATTTAAGGGGAAAAGAGAATTTAGTCACTGAATTTGGTTAGAGATCTATTACAGGTGACTTAATACTTTTGCAGTCTAATATTATTTGTTGAACTGCATGAAGGGGAAGGTAAAAAATAAAGACAATATTAACCCTCATAAATAAGTGATATGCCTTTTGAATATTTTATTTAGTACCTAATTGCCTTATAGACTTGTGACCTCAGTCCTGGAAGCACTCGCTGCTAAAGACTCTGCTTACTATTCAGAGTGGTCCCATTGACATTAGTATGTCAGGTCTCAGCAGTAAGTACTTGCAGGGCCATCCCCTGAAATGTTGTATGAACATCCTCATCAGAGGATAGTCAGTTAGGGGAAGAACCTACTGTAGTTTCAGAACCTGGGATTAGAGAAGGAAGCGATGCTGAAAAGCATCGATGTGCAAATGTGGGAGACGCTGGTTTTTGCAGGGACTAGCCTTACTTCAGCCCCCCATGAATACTGAGAGAGATCCTACGAGCTTAAATAGCCTTTAAATGATGCTTACTTCTTGCCAGTTCATTATACACTGCAAATGTTAACATTTAGTAGTGACTGGAGACATTTCAAGCATTTTAATCCCATCCTTTCATTGTATTTGCAGTTTCTTTTATTGACATGTCACATAATTCCCACTGAGGGCTTCATCCTGCAACTCTAACTTTCCTGGGCTGTTTTAAAGGATATGAGTTGTCCTGCTGAGATGGGTGGAATTTGGTACATGCATAAAGGTTACACACATGCATTAGCCTTACAGAACTGGATCCATGGCACATAAATAACCCCAGCAGAAATAAAAGAAATCTTCGCTAATTGGTAATGCCAGCTGAGGCTTACTGAGGTTTCATAATTTGCATACGGAATCCCATGATGACCTGTGTTGTGAATTTTCCTCATTTGCTGTTTCCTGTAAGTTCTTTTAAATGATCTCTTTCTTTTCTTGTTTCTTTTCTCTCCACGAAGTTGTGAAGAGCGCTGTCCCCCAGGCAGTCACGGAGCTCAGTGTGAATTGCGCTGTCCTTGCCAGAACGGGGGAGTCTGCCACCACATCACTGGAGAGTGCTCCTGTCCTCCTGGATGGACGGTGTGTAGTTTGTTCATACTCATCCCACATTTAGGGGTTGAAATAGAAAGTTAATTGTTCACTGCCTCAGCAGATGCCTTCCCTTTGTGTTTGTGATGCGTATCTGCTATTTCTTGTCATGAGTCTCTAACAATTCTGAAACTGGGCCTGCCTTTGTTATGTGTGCACAGCACTTACACAGACAAGCCACCAGGCTATGACTGGTAGCTACAATCATAGAGTTAAACAAACAACAGTAAACCAAGCAGTAACTACTCATTACACTTCTGTGTGGGAGAAGAGACAAAAAATTGTCTCTGAATTACAGTTCCTTGGAATATTCCCTGCACCCATAGACGGGACAGAAAGCTCAAAGCTCAGCTCAACATTGTCAAAAGCACTGTCCTGTTTTCCCCTTCAGGAGACAGAGAGATGGAGAATCCAGGGGGAATTCAATGGTTCAGGCAGTTGTTAAAGCAGGACTATACATAGGACACAGACCAGTTCAGTGTCCTGTCCTTACCCAGGCATAATTCCCATTGATTGCAATAGATTTGTTTGCATCAGGGGTTGTACTTTCATCCTTTGTGTCAAGGATGCAAGGCCAAACATTTTAAAAGTCCCCAACTTTATCAATAATGTAATAATTAACTCTCTTGGGGTTTGCCAAGTCTCACAGCCCTACATACTATTTAGCTGTACTAAATATCCTGGCATTTTTCCTGTATCTGACAATTAGTCTCTTGGCAGTCTTACTGGATTTTAATGCATACAAGTACTGTGACTGTTTATTTTAATACATGGAAGACCCTGAAGATCATCGTAAAACTCCGGCTTCTGAAGTGGACCTTATACTTGTTGAAACATTTAAGGGCTGAGAGAGATGTTTGTGTTCCTTTAGATTAATATAGCAAATGCTGCCTCCATTTGATCACACAGCTGCTGTTAGTTAGGAAGAACCAACCATGAGGTTCTGGTGGCTGGCAGGCAGCAACATGGGAGAACATTGCTGCCCCTAATTTTTGGTGGAAGCTGTGTATGGAAAATCTCTCTCTAACTGGTGAGTTAGAATCTCTCTAACTTGGCCAGTTATGGCAAAGGTGGTGATGATGTTATTCATTTTCAAATGACAAAACAGGCAAAACTTTTCAGAAACTTAAGTAAGAATATGGCACCTTACCCTCAACTGACATTCAGTGGAGACAAAGAAAAGTTTATTTCTCAAAGAGTACTGGAGCTAAAGCATAAAGAAAGCAATTCAAATATTTTTGAGGGCCTATCAGTCCATTCTGACACTACCCCTAAGAAGTAATCAATAAAGTGATTAACATAAAAATACTATTTTTAGGGTGTTTTTTTCACCTCCCCTTATCTTCTGCATGCCAGTTTTTCTGAGGATCTGACTTGGTTTGCCATAGACTTCCTTCCCTGTATTTTGTCAGGAGTTTTCTTTCGCAAAGTTAAGAAATTACTGAAGAGATATGAGAATATCAGAACAGAGCAGGAAGTTTTTAGAGGTCATTTAGGATGCAGCATAGACCTTAAAGAAGAACCACAGCACTGGGGCAGCACAGCAGCTGTGGTCGTGTATTCTGGCCCACTTCTGCCCTGTTCCTTACAGCTTGGAGTTTCTTCTCTGCATTTTTAGTGGCCCAGAGAGACTTTCCTGAAAACTGTGTTGTTGGCTGCTCAGTCCCCAGAGAAACACTAGAGTTAACAATTGATGTTTGAAACAAGTATAACTGAAAATTGAAGAGAGAGATCAAGTATTCTGGGGAAAGAAACTGAAATTATAAGTAAAAGCACTCAGCTTGTAAATGTTGAGAATTTAAGTATAAAGGGTCTCTCCAGGGTTTGAATGAAAAGCTGGTAATTCAGTACACAGAGAGAGAAAAAAATTTTTTTTCATGCTATATTTTTAACTCTTGGTGGTTGGAATGGTTTGGGAAGTGAGACATGAGTGGGCTGTAAACGAGCAAGTGAGATGGGATTGCTAGACAGTATTCATTTTATTTCACACCATGGATAGTCTTTCTTTGACATCAGGAATTTTACTTGCTGATTTTGAGGCTTGAGACTGCACATAATCTATTGAATATACCATCATGTTGGAAGGAGAGAATTCTCTCTGGATTTATACAAGTGCAAATCCACTTGGATTTTATTTCTGCTGGATGAGCTGAGACTTTTATCCTTTCCTAGGGTAGGCTTATTAACAGCAGCTCAGCTCCCTTAGGAGCTTGGTTGCCTGTGGGATATGCAAGGGGAGGCATTAAGTTGAATGGGAGGAAATTCTAGGGTTCTTACGTTCTTCCTTGGATCTGCCATCTTCAAAGCCTGGTTCTTTTACTACTTGTAATATTTCTTTCCTCCTGCTTCCTCCCACCCAGTGCAGATTCTCCCAGCAGCACAACAAATTATACAAACTGTGTCCTGTGAGATTTTACTGTCCCATGGGTTTTTCACCAAGATGTTGGCTAACAGCATATATTGTTGAACTAGTCAACAAAATGTGTCTTCCGGCATACTACGATGTTGGGCTTTTTCCACTTCTGTGTCTTTGTGGCTGTGGGAGTTAGTGGGTGGCTGCTTTAGGGCCTCATTAACAATTTACTGGTTTAATTCTATACATCTTTCTCATTTGCAATATTAAATTCTCCAAGCACTCTCAGTAAGTAGGGAGAGAAGTTGAATTTAGCATTCACAATGCTTCTCAGAAGCACTTTTGAAGGACTAGATCTCTGTGCTCAGAAAAGCAGCAATCTTCCCTTACGTGACAGAACATTTGTCACTGGCAACACACCCTGTCTGCTCCCAGATCCCATTCTCCAGGCTCTGCATCATGGTGCCATGTTAATACAACGCATTCTGCTAATCACTTTTTTCTTCATTGCCTCTGGGTTTTAGGAAGCAACTATAATTATTATTTTTGTCTTTTTCTTTCTGTTGTGGATTTTAAACACGGGAGTGTGTAAGAAAATGGAGAAGAAAAAAATCTTTTCTCTACTACAAAATGGTAATAATATATCAAACAATGTCAAAAGCAAAAGCTGATGAGATCAGGGCCTTAAAAAAGGTGCTGATGGGGTGAACTTTACTCATTAGATGTATAAGCAGCAGGAAATGTTGGTCTGACATTTGATCCTCCAGAGAGGGATGTTTTGGAGTCCCTTAGTACATATTAATGCAAAAAGTATGCCTAAAGATTCTCTTGGCTCCGGGGGGATGCATCACAGAGTATTGCTTTCTCATCATTTGTTGATAGAAATCCTGTTCCTTTTGAGACGTGAAGAGAGAAAGTATTTATTATCAAGATAAATGGATACTTACATTTTCAGATATATAGTGTTGTGTATTACTCAAGTCCAGAGACACCAGTTTTTTAACACTGTAATCTGAAAGTTCTTGAACTGAGGCCAACCTGTCTATTTTACAGCCAAGAAGCCACCTATCACTGGTTGGGAAAGGCTTGAAGTATCTCTTTTATGATTACATTGAAGAGCAGCCTCTCCACTTTGGGGTTGTTGATACTGCTGAACTTCCCAAACTGTTGAGCAAAAACCCCGAGGAGTGAAAGCAGCCATTATGTTCCTGTTTTATGTTTCGTATAAGTTGTGTCTTAATATGTGCCTTGTTTAAAACTCAGAACCCCTGGGGCTTGGTTAGGGAAATAAGACTTCTGGGAGATTAAACCAAAATAATAATAGGGACAGAAAAACACTGTTTCTATCAAACACTGTGCACTGTGCATGGCACTGGCAGCAGAACCACTTGCTACAGTTGCCAAACATTTTCCATTATGGGACCCCATCTTCAGATCACAGCACTGCCAGACTTGTTTTGGCTGAAGTTAGTCAGCTGGATGCCAGCCTCAGATTTTATGTTTGCTCACATAAAAAAACATTCATACAACTTCTAAGAAAGTCTATGGAAATCCTTGTAAGGCCTTGATACTTGGCAGGGGACATTATGTGATACTTGGGGGAAAACTACCTGAGTTTGGCAGGTAAATTCTCCAAAGACACAACCCATGGTAAACATTCTCTGCCTTGGGGCTGAGGAGCTGGAACAAGTCTTGCCCAGCAATTGCTCTTCCTTACGAGCAGTGTCAGAGTGCACAACCAAGAATGACAGTCTGTCTTTTCTTCACTTTCGTTCGGAGATGGTTAAGCAGGGAGGGGAAGGAGGAAACAACTCAGAAATGGGGATTTGGGTCTGGATGAAGGAGAGGACTAAAAGGGAGTCTGCAATAAGGATTTGGGGTAGTCTGGAATAAGTAGGCAGGAAAGCAGGGGGCTGGGAGCATAAAATGGGAGAAGGAGGTAGCCACCAAGATGCGGAATTGAGACAGGTCAAGGACTGAGATATGGCTCCAAGGTTGGCGATAAGGGGCTGGGAGGATGTTGGATGATGCATCCAGCCAGTGTTCAGGGATTAGGCAGATATTCCACTGCAAACTCATGTCTTCTGGCCAAAAAGCTGCTGCGCTGCTGATGTGGAGAGTCAGATTGCTTCTGTTGTCACTGGTGGCTTTCGACAAATATCCCAACCTCTTGTTCCCATCCTGCCTCCTGCACGGCCTGGACAAAGCACTGGCAGATGCCATTCTGTACTGCTTGAAGAGATGAGTGTGGGGGCTTGATGAGAGTAGGGGCAATGGAGTAGGTAGGATCTGAAGAGTGGTAAAGGACTTCTCCAGAAGTTGTATTTTGGTTGTCTTCATGGTTGGATGAAGGGGGGCTGTCTGAACCGGGGAGATCATCATAGACTGTCACAACTAGCAGAACTTCATCTTCCCAGTGCAGCCTTTCCAACAATCCCCTTCTTCCCAAATGTTCACTTTGTGACACCCAGGGTAGGTCCAACAACTTTTCTGACTCTCTATTTCACAAAAAAACCCACCAGCACATAGGCAGCTTTGTAGCCTTCTTTGGTTGCCTTTAACCGCTCCCAAGCCTTCCTGCGTCTATTCAAGGAGCAGTGAATATGCTGCCACCCCAGCTGCAATTTATGGGGGAGATCCAAAGAAGAGAATTATCAGTGACTGTACAGTGGCGAGAAAAATCCTTTCTGAAGATAGGGTAGACAGGCATTTACTCTGTTAGCAGAATTTTGAGACTGTCTTTAGTCCATCTTAAACAGAAAAAATACTGCCACTACACTTAGATCTAGTTTTAGCAAGAAGGACAATAAAAATCCAAGCTGCATATAGAAATTTATTGCATTATGAATGTTGACTGAAATACTGCTCTTTCTGCAACCTTGCCAGGGGCTGGTGTGTGCACAGCCATGTCCTCCTGGAACGTTTGGAATTAACTGCAGCCAGGACTGTCCATGCCACAACGGAGGACACTGTGATCCCGTGACAGGAAAATGCATCTGTTCAGCTGGCTATATAGGAGACAGGTAAAAATCGAAACCCCAAAGCCTTTAGTTTTAACCATGGATTGGCAATATTTATAGCCTTTCTAGGACAATCTTACTCTCTGAAAAATGGTGTTATGTTTCTATTGCTCCAGTTACGTTCATCCTTCTGAAACAGTTCAAGCATTATAAATGTGGCAATGTTATTACTTTTTATTGGCAATGCTCTCCATTTACAGGTTTTTTTTAATACAACTTTTAAAATTTAATGGATTAAATTTAATTTAGATATTTACAGTGATAAATTTAATAGGGAGCATTACATGTTTACAAGATATGTAAATGAACTATATTTATACAAATTAATATCCTCAAGAGTAAGCAATGCAGCAACGTTTCCTTCAGCCCCTCTGTGCTGCTGCAGCACTTATCCATCTCAGACACCAACAAAAAGCGATAAATCCTCAAAATTTATAAACAAGAGCCTTCACCCATAAATCGATCAGAGAAGATGATAATATTGTTTTACAAAGGTGTCATGGATTCAGCAAAATGACTACACAGCAAAGTCAAGGTGGGATTGTAACGCACTCTGGCTTAGCCCTCCAGCTAATCCTGCCAGCAGGGCTAACAAAGGTGGGGAAGCTGCAGCTAAACAAGCTTTCATACGCAGTTTTCACTAGGGCTTGGACTGTGTCACTAGGTCCAGAGACCGTGGGCACAGCTCCCTAGTGTATGCCATACTAAAGCCCTTTCTCCTACATCTTACCTTTTTTTATTAGCTAGAACAAGCCAGAATCAGTATACAGACATATGCTACAATAATACTTTTATGCAGCAAAGCTCTCTGGAATTTCTCATTTCTTGCTTCATTGTCTAATCAGCAGGTCTTTATAGCACACAAACAGACCAACCTTCAGCACTGTGCTGGGGTTCAGAAAGCTGTGCTCATTCCCATTAAATATGGAAGTTTCCATTTTATCAACAGTGGTAATTGGAGGGGTCTCTGGAGATTATATCAGGATTTGCATGTGGTTGAATATGGTGGAAATACTAATTATTTCAAATGAATTTAGTGGAGAAGACATCAGCATGTCTCTTTTCCCCCATCCTCCATCTGGAGACAGTGATTTCAGCCATAGGGTACCATATAATTATTGTTGCTAACCAAAGCTTTCTCTTTCTCTCCTTTTGGAGACAATTTCACTAAAGAAAGCAACTGTGCAGCCTGGACACTTATACTGGTGACCACACTTCAATCCCAACCTGTCCCCGGAGTGGCCGTGCTCCGGAAGGCTGACAGAGTCCCTCTGTCTCTAGGTCTCCTCGTTTGGTTGTTGCAGACTTAGATTGATTTCTGGCTGTAGGTGAATCAACAGTGTCAGAGCTGTCGGGAGCTCCCCACCAGCAGCCTGAAGCTGAGCCAGCTCCTTTGCTCAGCTGCCAACACAGCCCCCAGCCGCGAGGGAGACATGCAGCAGAAGAGCTGGCTCTGCCACAGGCATGTGACACAGGGAAAGAACAGTAATGGAGTTGCCGAACGGCAGCACTTACACACTCCAGCAGTAACAGTAGAGAAAGGACCGTTGGGGTTGAGGAAAGGAGATGGTGAGTAGAAAGCAGAAGACCTAGTTCTGCCTGCTGTCAAAATCAGAGGGTTTTGCTGCTGATTGTCCTCAGAGAGGGGCTGGAGAGGGCAGATCGGGGAGAGACTGAGCAGAGGAGGCACTATGGGACAGACCTCACAGGAGTTCCCAAGGATTGTCCTTGAGCAAAGGGAGTGGGGGCTCTTCAGATCTGTACTTGGAAAAAAAGTGGGAGAGATTTGGACTCCAAAGAGAGGTGTTGCTTGAGAAGACAGAAGCAGGGAGGAGAAAATAAGGCATGATCGGTTGGAAGAGATGGAAAAGAAGCCAAGGGAAGTCACACTGTGGACCTGCACCAGAGCAAACCTCCTAGGAATGGCTCACCTGGCCCATCCTGGGGCAGGGAAGTGAAAGACAGACACTGAAGGGAGGGGCAGAAGAGCAGAAATGCAGGTGTGTGGAAGGATGAATGAAAACAGGAGAAAGTTAGGTAAAGTGGCAGTTCGGAAAGATTTTCTAGCAGCAGGGAAAAACTGTATTAGCCTGGAAATTCCCACCTTTCAAACAGGTACTCAGAAGGTTAAAACATGTTTATCTATCAGCCTTTAATCAGCCTTCAATAAGGGAAGTGAAACCTTAGGCCCATTATATTTGATTGGAGTTCTGCCTCTCACTTGGGCTAGGACAGCACATGGCTGGTAATGGTTTGCTCTGGACAGGCACATGTACCTTTGCCTTGCTGTTAACTGCAGGTAGCTAATGGTAGATTGCCCATTGATTTCAGTGAGGGCAGGAGCAGGCACAAGGTCTTTAAAAAGTCTAAATTGCTTTCCTTAGTTATGTGTTCATACAGCGTGGACAATGGAACAGATCAGTCAGCACCATTTTAGCTTGTTTTACTTTCTGGATCACATATAACTGTTGCAGTGTTGCAGTATAGTTACAAGTGTGGCAGGAGAATGCTGCTGCACAACAGTGTTTTCTTTAAAATTTTATAAGGCACTAAAAAAATTTCTTAATAATAACAGATATTGTGAATAACAATAAAAATATAAACACACTTTATCTGCTATCATCTTTTTTAATTGTCAGTAAGTATTATGTAATACTACAGTTCATCGTCTTGTGCAGAAGATAATAACAGATAAATATCTGTGGAGGTGAAATGGTTGTAAAGGTCTATGTAAGTGTAATTGCCACACTTTGTTCCCTACCTGTTTTCCATGAAGTAACACTACACTAAGTATCTAGAAAATTGGCAAGCACTATTAATAACTTCAGGAAGCTTTGTGCTCTGCTAAAATGACTGGATATGTCATGTAAATGTATGTTTTGCAAGCTGGAAAGGAATAATAGCAGAAGCACAGTTAGAAGCTGAGGATAGGGTGTCTAAGAATTCAGTGGCTGACAGGAAAAGCGAACATACTGGTTTAGCTTTGTTTTCCATATTGCCATTAAATCTAAAGATTGAATCTTAAAAGAATAAATACCACATTTGTTATAACAATATGAGCAGACTTACTCTCTTGTTGCTGTATTTGTACCTGTGTCTTTTATCAACAGAATGGCAATCTCCAGGTTAGTGTATTTCGGGTGCCTTTCAATATTTGTCTGTGCTACATAAATGTGATCACTGTTTCAAAACAAACAAACAGAAAAGCCTAAAAAACTTTACAGCATTATTCCATGAAAAAAATTTATCTGGAAAAAATGTGTATGTTCTAAGTTCATCTGTTAAGCAGGCTGTCTTATGTTTAATATTTTGTGAAATTGCTTCCATTAATTCTACAGGTGACAGCCGTATTATCCTATCCCAACCCAAATAATTATAGTACATATTAAAGTTCAGTGGATATTATAATACGAATCTCCCCAGATAGGCAGAAAGCAATGTAAATTAAACAAGAAACATAACTAGGGCTTAGCAGCTCATTTTGTAATTTAATTGAACAATGTATCTGGTTGTTAATGGTGCTATGGACACATTAGATTGATATGTTGCAAAGGAAAGATGTTTAAGTAGAAAGCTAATTCCTGCTGTGATTATTCCTATGTTCCAGAGGAGTCATTATTAGTATTCTTTGTATAAAATTCATTAGCGGTAGCTGCTTGATCTCCAAATAAATAAGTTGGTTAAATTGTTAGTAGAAAAAGGCTAATTATGTAAATGGATTAGGTCGTCAATATTTCATTTCCAGATGCTTTTCTCCCTGCTAGGTAATGCTTCATCTTCTATAAATATAGAATGATACAGTGCACTATTGACTAAGTATTCATCTCGTTGAGTACAGTGCTCTCCTGCTAACTAGTAGAGCTGTACACAGCAATGGAGACATAAGACATCTTAATATGTTCTTCATTGCATTTCATTTGCTTTAAGTGTTTCAGTCCTAATGTTACCCATTCTTTGCTTGTTATTTCCCTGAGAGTAGCAGGGCTAACAGCCAGTACAGCTGGCGATTCTCTGGGCTCTTTCCCTTCCTGTTTGTCACAGGCTACTCTCTCTTTGGGTCTCGTATGAACTTCTGAACTTGGATTGTGTAACTAGCAACGGTGTTGATGCTTGCTGCAATTAAATCACCAGCTAGGCCTTTTGCTTTGTTCATTTATTTTTACTAAAATGTGATAATCTGAAGTGGCAAAAGTAATGCTCTTCTTATATACTGACTGGGTTCATTGCAGTTTTGCCTGGCTTGCATCACACATTAATCTTTTATTACTGATCATTATATTAACTCTCACCTGCCAGCTGTGAAATGACCTGCCGAAAGACATTTAACAATTGCCTCTACCCACTGAGTTTACAGTATACACTTTAATCAATGCTCAGGATTAAATTAATGCTGATAGGCAATTTCCAATATCTGGCATCCATGTGATAAGGGAATTGGGCTTTTCTGGGCTTCTTTTTCTTTTTTTATTAACTGAAAAGGCATATCTGTATTTCACGGTAGATCATGTAAACTGTAGTACTGACTCACTGCAGAATTTTGAAACCACTGAATTATGTCAAGCACAGAATCAGTTGCTTTCTTTAGGATCTTAGCTGAGCTTTTCAAAGTAAGAAATATTATGAACACTTAAACTGGTTGTGTAGGACAATGAAACAGAATTTTTGGCAGATTTCATAATGTATCCAGTAGGGAAATATTTTAAACAGTGCATGGAAGGTGCAATTTAAAACAATCTGTGTATAGTGTTTGCAGGTTCCATTTTTATGTGTATCAAATATTAAAAATGTTGGCAATTTTGGAGAAGATACTACACTAAGGAGCATGAAAGTGGTTTGTCTTGAGATTTTATACTATTGAGCATCCCTGGAGTAAGAGATGAAAAGCAAATTTGAGCTTTAGTTACTCAGAAGTACACACAAAAGACAAAGGGCTGTATTTTCTCCTAGTTGGTATAAAGCTGGTGCAATGACAGCGTAAAGGGAAAGTAAAACTCTGTGTTTCTGGAGAACACTTTACTCGATATTGCTTAATAGACCACGTTCCCTTTCAATCCTCATTATCACTAAGAGGACCATATGCTTTTAAAGAAGGTGCACAATCCTTCTGTAATAAAGGGAAAGCAAACAGATGAGGGTTTTTTTATAAAGTATCTTATTCTGTATCAGTTTCTTATGGTTGATGGGTGGAATTGTCAAGGTTCAGGAAACAAGAATGCACTTTGTTAACTACAGTAATATGAACTAATGCGAATTTTGCAGGATATAATTGGACAGAGATTAATGCACTTTCAATTAACAGCAATTTACATGCCCTAAATATCACTTCTGACTCAATGATACCATCAGTTCACAGTATATTACTTAAATAAATGATCAATGATTTTATAATTAATCCATTAACAAAAACATTCCCATGTAAAACTCATAAGCAGACTAGACTATAGGATGGTCACACTCGAAGAGTTGAGGTCAACAGCTCGATGTCCAAGTGGAGAGCAGTGATGAGTGATATTTGTCAGGGGTCGGGGTTGGGACCAGCACTGTTTAACATCTTTGTTGGCGACACGGACAGTGGGATCGAGTGCACCCTCAGCAAGTTCCCCATCAACACTGAGGTGTGCGGTGCAGCTGAGATGCTGGAGGGAAGGGATCCATCCAGAGGGACCTGGACAGGCTGGAGAGGGGGGACGTGCAAACCTCACGAATGTCGACAAGGCCAAGTACAAGGTCCCGCCCATGGGTCAGGGCAATCCCCAGCACAAATCCAGGCTGGGCGAGGAGTGGCTGGAGAGCAGCCCTGCAGAGAAGGACTTGGGGGTGTTGGTGGATGGAAAACTGACTGTGAGCCAGCAACATGCACTCACAGCCCAGAAAGCCAACTGTGTGCTGGGCTACAGCAAGAGCAGTGTGGCCAGCAGGGCGAGGGAGGGGATTCTCCCCCTCTGCTCTGCTCTCATGAGACCCCCCTGCAGTGCTGGGTCCAGCTCTGGGGGCACCAACATCAGAAGGACATGGACCTGCTCGAGTAGAGCCAGAGGAGGCCACAAAGATGCTCGGGGGGCTGGAGCACCTCCCCTGTGAGGACAGGCTGAGAGAGTTGGGGGGGTTCAGCTGGAGAAGAGAAGGCTCCAGGGAGACCTTAGAGCATCCTCCCAGGACTTAAAGGGGCTACAGGAAAGGTGGGGAGGGACTCTTGATCAGGGGTGTAGGGATAGGAAGAGGGGTAATGGTTTTAAATTGACAGAGGGCAGATCTAGATGAGATCTAAGGAAGAAATTCTTCCCTGTGAAGGTGGTGAGGCCCTGGCACAGGTTGCCCAGAGAAGCTGTGGCTGCCCCCTCCCTGGAAGGGTTCAAGGCCAGGTTGGACGGGGCTTTGAGCAACCTGGGCTAGTGGAAGGTGCCATGAAACTGTGATGATCTTTGAGGTCCCTTCCAGCCCAAACCATTCTATGATTCTATGATTCTAGTATTTGATTGGATCCTGTCTCACGTATTTCATTGCAGGTGTCAGGAAGAGTGTCCTATTGGGACTTACGGCTTTCAGTGCACGCAAAGGTGTGACTGCCAAAATGGTGCAACGTGTTACCATGTAAATGGAGCGTGTATGTGTGACCCTGGATTTAAAGGGATTTATTGCCAAGAAAGAATGTGTCCAGAAGGGTTTTATGGCCTCAAATGCAACAAGAGATGTCCTTGCAATATTACCAACACTCTCAGGTAGGTACATCATATTACATACATGTGCAGGGGCTGGTCAAATAAAAACATTGGGAAAAAAGTCAATTAACTACACCTACTCCCTTTTTCTCTGTAGCTTTAATTAAGAACACAGACAGTTCCTCTGGATTGCAACCTTTGATTTAAATGAACCTCAGGTTTGGAACCAGAAGCCTCAGTCCAGCCAGCTACTAAGCATGTATCTGTTAACTATTTAAACAGTTCTGCTAAAATCCGCAACAATCTGACATATGGCCTTATCCTGTAACTGCAGTCTTTCAGGCATAAGAACTATCAAATGATGACCATATGTATGTATAATAACCCACTGAAGCTTAAAAGATATAGATATATTTACTCAAATCCATCATTTTGGCTCTTTTTATGATGGGTTTTCTTGTTAAATCTATAGACAGCAAGGGGACTTTCAAAATGAAACCTAATTTGCTTCAGTTTATGTCTCGTGGCAAATTACCTTGTTGAAAACACTTGAGGCAGATGTATAAATAGACTGAAATCAATATCCCCAAGTCAGTCTATGGAACTCTAATGGAGCTGACATTGTCAAAATAGACATCTTTTCTCTTCTCTTCTCATGTGTGCCTATTTTTACTCTTCATTCAGTATGTGCATGTGTGAAATATTCAAGAAAATAAATATCAGGGAAGGATACCTAAAATGGAATAAGCCTCACATAAAAGGTCAGGTTTCAATGTTTTATTTCCTTTTGCATTTTTTAGGATCTGATTCTTGAGGTTCTTGTTACTAAGAATCAGATCCACAAACAGACTTGAGCACCTAACATGGGATAGGTTGAATTTACTTTCTCTTTGCAGGCTTGAACAAGTTTTCCAAACCCTAAAAAAAGGAAGAATTGAAGAATCTTCCCTGTTATCCTATTTGTTACCTTTTGTAACTCCTTGCTTTGTTTGCTGACTGCCAGAATTGCTATTTAGAAGTTCCTCACTCCCTCACACACAGTAAAGGGAGCCTGGAGAGCAAAAACACCCTGTCCTGTTCTGATGGACTAGAGTGCCCACATTTCCTTACCATGCCTGCAAGATGCTGAGCCCTTCAGTTCCCACTTGATTTCCTCCTTTTTCTGCCCATTACTGTTAAGCATTCCTAGCCAATTCAGGATTGTGTAGGCTTCAGAGGGAGGTGGGGATAATTGATGCCCAAGCAAATATGCCCTTGATACGGACATTCTTCAATTTTAAACCAGACAGGTAGGGACCTGACTGTCTTGCTGATGATGACAATCCTACCTTGCAATCTTGCAGCCTGCTAAAATATAAACACTCTCCTCAATTATGTATGCAAGCAATACCACCTAATTTGTGTGCGTGTGCACACACACACACACACACACACACACACACAAACACTTCAGGCAAATCTGTTTGTGTGCTTGAGATAGACTCTATTTGTCTCAGTCTTGGAAATAAACAGGTGATCTTTCTTGTGAATTCAAGTTCAACTGTGAGTGGTGAGGCTTTGCTTAACTGAAAGTCAGAGCTCACAATGGATTATTTAAAAGCCTTGTAGGTCTGATGATACGAGTCCTCTACAGAAAGATAGCTCTAGCTCTGTCGGGTTTGGCAGCAAGGATCCGAAGAGTTCAACACCTCAAAGGTAGTTCTGTACAACAGGCTTCTATCACTTCTAATTATTTTGTATATCATAAAATCATTGCAAAAAATAATATATCTAAGACACAAGCTGAGCATTATACACAAAAGGTTAATGTTGTGTTGTACTGAGGGTAGGGGATGTCTCAAGAACGATTGCAGAGTGAGCTAAGGTATAAATTCCTGCACGTCACACTACCCTGCAGTACCTGCCAGTGTGCACAACTTCAACTGCAGTAAATACAAGGTAAACTGCTCCTCAGTGAAAGCTGTTCTTCATGTGTAAGGGAGGGTGAGAACATGCTCTTGGACAGCAGCTGACACAGTGTGTCTTCACCCCCTCTCCTCGCCTGTGGAAACCCATTTGTGTGCACATTTCCCCATAAAGGTGTAAATAGAGTGGAAGGACTGCAGGCCACGGGCAAGGCTGAGCCTGGCTGCTGTTTCTCAGCTAAGTGCTCAATTCATTAAGAGTCTTTTAAGTGGGGAAAGATGGTGGGTTTGAGGGTGCAGGAGTTCTCCCTGGGTTACTCAAAGAACTACCTGGGAGGTGCTCTGGAGTTTTGCCAGAAGATCCTTCCTGAAAGAACAGACTAGCACCATCCAGCTGTGAAGAAAGATGAGGTCTCAAGTTTGAGAGAGCTCAGAAAGGTGGAGGATTGAATCCTCCCACAGTTCTTTTCTGGACATGTGGTCATTCTTACACACCGTGTACCTGACCTGTGCCTGGTTGCTGTCTGACAGATACATTTTATACCTTCCCTCCCATCACTGCTCCGTCAGCTTCGCTTGCAGCATCCTCTGCTCAGATGGTATCTCCGTTTCTTTAATAAATGAATCTAGTCTCTCCATTGATAAAATCTCCCTTTTTCCTACATCTTATCACTGCTGTTATGGAACAAAGAGATATCACCAAGCTGTAGATCTGTAAATGTTCTTTCATTCATCCATGGT
Organism: Strix aluco; assembly: GCF_031877795.1. Lineage (NCBI taxonomy): Eukaryota > Metazoa > Chordata > Aves > Strigiformes > Strigidae > Strix > Strix aluco. Next base: position 13,834,968 of record NC_133942.1, read on the forward strand.
ATTTCAGCTTTCCACTTTTCAATGAGCTCCTCAGAGCACTGTCGATTTCTGAGCCCAGGAGTGTCAGAGTTGATGGAAAATGACCTTCTCCAAAGGCACTCCATATTCGGAACAAATCTTTTTACTGATTTTTTAACCAGTCCCGTACAGCATACTTCTCTTCCCACCCACCTCCTCCCATTCCTCCTCTCAATTTTTATCATTACTGGAACTGTGGTCTTCCAAAGTGATTCATTTACTGACAGCCATCTATTTTCCCCAGAAGCAGTTTAAACTGTTTGCTACTTGTTGCAATAGCTAAGTGTGTAGAATAACTATAGAAACACTTGAAAGAAGGTGAGGGACGCTTCTGTCAGTGGTTTTGACTCATTTGATCTCATTATTGGAGAGCTGGCTGGAATGGAAAGCTCTGGGAGCTTTGAGGAGCAAGTTGGGGAGGAACATTAAGAAATACATAATCAGCTTTTCTATCTTCGTAGATCTATCTATTTTAATGTCTGAATAAACCAGTGTGATCATCTAGTCTAACCTCCTAACGGCTGAAGAACATCATCCAATAATTTCTGCATCAAAGCACGCTGAAAGGCACTTTGTACAGGACTTTTGAACAACCCCAGAATTAGGTAATTTAGAATGCACTGGTGGCTTGGACTGTCCTTCCACAGGGAAGGATACACCTGTAAAAAATTCCCCTATGTGAAAAGCCCATGTTGAGACAGCCTACAATAGTCAGAAAGGCATAATCCCAGCTTGCTCTTCTGAAAAGCAGAAAGGGAAATGAATAGCTGGAATAGTCTCAGCCACCCACCCCTCTTGAACACCAGTGTGGAGCCATATGCCTTTAGTAATGTCTTGCCCGGGTCAGAGACATGAGAGGGGAAGGAAAACACAGTGACCTCTTAAGCCTTGACAGTTTCCTGCTGTGACAAAGTCAAATGAAATGGATAGATCTCCAGACACTCTAATTATTGCCTCAATGCTGAGAAGTTTGGAAGGACCAAACCCCATGGACCTTTCATAAAGTTTTGCCTTGACCAAAGTCAATAATGTGCTTGAATGAGGCTGGATTTGAAGACGTGCTGGACTGAAGTAGTGGCCCTACAGTCTCATTGTGGCAACTTCTTTAAAAGCAGGAGGGCATTTTACTAAGGGAGGCTGAATGTAGTATGGACACCAAAAGACAGAAAATACTGTTAAATAAAGATTAGGGCTGTTGTTAATTAAGATGAGATGACTGGTGCTAGTGTATAAACATAAAGTCAGGAAATTCACTGGGAATAAGTTGTTTCGACTGAAAGATGTGTAGAGAACAAATTCAGAATTTGGAACAGACTGTGCTGTCTAAAGTATTTATTTTCCCAATTTGCCTTGTTACCTGGTTTCCTCAGATTTCCTCAAAATTAGATGCTTAAAAAATTTAAAGGTCAAAAATCACTTTCTGTTTTTTCAGTTCAGCTAGTAAATTTAAAAAAAAATAAATCTTTTATTGCTGTAAATGTGACTTGAAAGCCAGGGACTGTACAATAGCTTCCAAACTGCAGCAAGAGCCATGGAACAATTTCCTTCTGATGCCGTGTTGTGCGCTGTGGACAGCTTCCAGTTTCCACCTCTACTTGGCCTAGAGCCAGAGGAACACTTGGCTGCTTGCATTCACTCTAGGTTTTCTACACTATTCTTTCCTGTTATGCAAGAGATTTGAAGAAATAAAAGTTGTTAAGATTCAATGCAAAATACTAATGAATAACACTGCCAAACACTTTCAATAGTGTAAGGTTCCCTTCCTGCTCACAGCAAGTGATTGGAAAGCAGATGTTAGTGGGTTTGCCTTCTGGGATCCTTTTGGAGGCCTCACATTCTTTTACCCATCCATTCAGTGATCCTTCTCTAGAGGAATTGTGTTTCTTAATTTCAGTTTATCGATGGCATAGAGAAGTACCTTACATATGCTGTAACCTGTGCTGGCAAAATGTTACATGGACTCATGATCTTGGAAGGTACATTCAGAACAAGAAGGCAGGAATTATACAAGTAATTCACATTGCTAGATGTATTTCCTGTTCTTTGCCTTAACACCTTTGCCATTAAGTGCCTCAAACTTTTCACTACCATGCATTTAGTTCACTGGACAGTCCGGATGCAGAGATGGTTGGATGGATGATAGGCGAATTTCCTAGCTATTATTATATGTCTAGGTACATAGTTTGAACAGAATGAGATTTTACAGAATGCCAGTATGAGAGAAGCATTCTTAACTCACACATACATGCATACATATGCTATTTCTACATCATGAGCTGCAATATATTTAGTACATAACTCTGATGATTTTAATTACTGGAATAGTTCATACATACCAGAATAGAAAAAACAATTAATAATGAAATCTTAGTACTATTTAGTGATAACAGCTGCAGATCTTAAAAGGGTTTCCAAAGGAAGAAAGGCATCATTTTACAAATGGGAAAAATGAAGGCAGAAAGAGTAAGTTACATCGCCAAGATTCACTGGCAGGATTGGGAAGAGAACAGCTGTCTTCTGGATTTTGGTTAAGCATCTAAATCTCAGCCATCTTCAAATTAACACTGCATCAAGGCACCTTAATTATCAAACAAGTGGTTTTGGTTCAGGACATTGTGTTCTCTGTATCTGAGACGAGTCTGTGTCCCCTGGCCAGACACAGCCTGCAACCTCATTTCAGACCTAGCTACATAGGTTTGGGGTCCTTTTGCTTGTTACACTACCGTAACACTATGGTGTGTGTTAATGTCTGGCTTGCCAAAAGCTTTGGAAAGATTTATTTTGCTACTGTCAAGGAGAAGTTTCCCTTCCCCTGCTGTACAGTTTATTCACCAACTATTGCTACCTACCCAGAACTATGGGTACCATAACTCTGGAATTTAATGCAGAGGATTTTTCCTAATCTTACAATGCCAGCACTCGGTACGGCAGCAAAAGATAACTATTTCAAAGCACTGGAAGACTGCAAGCACTTGACCTAGGAGAAAAACAAAACTCTGATATGCTCAGGCTGATAACAAAACTGTTCTTGCTTCAACAAGAAGATTATATGGATGCAGGGACCCAAACATCTGCATTGGACTTTTCCTAGCTCAGACCCTCACGAAAGAGTGGACAAGGCTTTAGTGGGGCAGAGTATGGTCTCAACCTTCTACTGGACCTCATTTTGGAGTCCAAGGCCCCTGTCTCCTGCAAACTCTTCTGCAAAGCCTGTTTGGGTTTTTGCTTGTTTTTTAGGATTATTTTGAGTCCCTAATACCTAGCTTGCATCCCATGCAAAAAAGCTGTCCATTTTGATGAAGGAGGCAACCCTGGAGTTGAAATTCTTACTGAGTATAGTATTTTCAATTGAATTGTCATAGACTGATTCAAACTGCCATGATCATATATTACCTTTGAAAGATTTAATTTAGCCAACAGATGCAGTTCTCATGGAACCGTATGATACGTGCAGTAGTAGTAAAAACAGAGAGACAAAAAATCCACTTTAAAATATTTCTTTAATGTTTAGCTTTCTGCTCCTATTAGGTAATGATTAATAGACACAGAGGGGGAAAAAAATGAGCTTTTATTATTTTCATCTGAATGTTAAGAGGTGCTTTGTGAACAACTATAATTTCAGGCACTGCTTTGTCAGAAGAATTTCATGGATGGTAGTTTGTTAAGTGATGAATTGTTTTAATTAGTCAGTAAAACACTATTTATGATGAAACATATGACACTCACAAAATTTGATCATTCTTAGTCACAACAGTATATGACTAACCTCTCCTACCAGTAATTTCCAGAAACATACTAGGAAATTACGTTTTATGAGGTTACCTTGAAAATTAACATATACGATATTAATTTTATAGGTGTAAAGAAACCCATTCAGTCATATCTGCAATATTAAACTATAGCAATAAATAATGGTAAAGGAAAATAAACCGTTTCTATGAGGCAAAAAAACAGGAGACAGGTCCATAGAGAGATGCCACCTTGCAGAACTCTATTCTTTCTTGTTCTGAGAATAATAAAGAAAATCAGATTTGTAGCAATATTATTTCTCATCTTCCCCAGTGAGAGCTAGACAGTGCTATTTTGGTATAGTCTTGTGGTGCAGAGGCCCCCAGAGCACACTGAGCTCTCAGGTGAAGCCTTACACTCGCAGCTGACCTCACAACAGGGGATCTTTTTCCAAAGATCAGATTCCCTCTCCATGGCCTACTCTCTCTTTCGACCACTTCACCTCCCAAAACCAGACATTCCCCTGTGCTCTCCCTTCCCATACCCCAGAAACCTCCATGGCTTCAAACCAGGACTTAACACATCTCCAGCCTTCCCCTCCTTTCCTAGCCCCCAGCCACAGCCTCAGTGTGGCTTTCCTGCTGTGGGAAGTTAGTACCCTAAGAAAACCTGGAGATGCTCTTTCTGTTCCTCGAAGAGAAAACGGTGGATAAAGACAAACTGTTTCATAGCAGGAGGAACAAAGGAGTAAGTCTTCTCCCTACTACATGTAGAAGGACCAGGCATTGTCCGATCTTTGGGCTTGATTCTCCTTTCTACTTTTCTCTCTGTGTGCTCTCACAACAGTGTGGAATTGCCTGAATAGAAATGAAAGCCAGAGGATTAATGTTGGGCAGCAGTGCTGATTACTCAGCATAAAGGAACTTGACTCATTTTGCTGCACAGCTGAGATTTAGTCCCAGGGCTCCTTTTGACTCCTGCCCTAAATAAATCCCAAGGCTTCAGGTAGTGATCAGTTCTGCTTGCTATGGCTGAATATTCCCTGCAAAACTCTTTTTCCAAGGAGATTTTTCCCTTCCAAAGCTCTTTCCTTTCTACCTTTCCCTGCTGAAAGGTTCTGCTGAGGTGGCACTCACTTTTAGAATACTAATTAGAATAGAATAGAATAGAATAGAATAGAATAGAATAGAATAGAATAGAATAGAATAGAATAGAATAGAATAGAATAGAATAGAATAGAATAGAATAGAATAGAATATTGGGCCACAGGACTCAGGTTTATCTTCACAGCTCTCTTGACTGCATTCCTTCATCCACTGGAATTTCTCCTAACCCTGAACATCTTTATGTGACTGTATTACAGCCAACTAGTATGGCACATACATGTCATTAAATGGTATGGATTAATCGCGTTGTGGTTAATGTCAGTAATCCAAGTCCCATTGATTTGAGAATGGAAAAGTATAAACTTCAAAGGTGCAATATTAGCAGTGCTGTGGCACTTCCCAGATGTTTGGAAGTGGTGTGCCAGGCTGGTACTTAGCACCATATTCCCTATTCACTCCCTAAGTTTTATGGCTGCTTATGTTCACCATCCTTAACAGTTTTCAGGTTTGTGCTGTTCTTAGTGAGACTCTTGCTGGCACTGCATGTAAAACGTCCTACTGCTGGTTACAGACTGTATTTTTCTTTCATGTCCACATCTCATTAATGTCTGTCTGTCTTCATTAGTTGCCATCCGTTGTCTGGAGAATGTAGCTGCAAAGCTGGCTGGGCTGGACTCTACTGCAATGAAACCTGTCCCCCTGGATACTACGGCGAAGGCTGCCAGCTGATCTGCCCTTGTCAGAACGGGGCGGATTGCGACAGCATCACAGGGCAGTGTACGTGTGCGCCGGGATATATGGTAAGTGAGAGCTGGGAGTAAGGGGACATTTCATAAGGTGCCTGCAAAAAATTAAAGAGGATTTTAATCTGATTTCAAGTAACATTTGTGTAAAAAGTGGCCAAATGCAGGTAATTTTTCCCCATTCTATTATAAGTCCACATAATTCTCCTTTGAGCAGTGTTAACTTACTACTTCTGGTTATTTACTTAATATCAGTATTGTAAGTTTATTACTGTTATAAGGATAAAGAAATGGTTTCCCATCATATATTCTAAGTCAAGACATAACAAAAAAGATGTCAGTTTATTGTCTGCCTGGAAGAGCAGAAAAAGAAATCTCATGGCCTTTCAGCATTTTCCTTGTCAGTCACACTGTGATTTTAATAGATGAAGATCTTTTAAGATGTTACAAATGATAGAGCAATTTATGTCTTTTCTGAGCATATACAGCAGGTGCCTTTTACCTGAGCATCAGAAAGAGCTTCAGACATTCTGAGGTAAACAAGCATTACGTTTTATAGATGAGATATAAAATGGCTGAAGAAATCAGCCAAGATGAAACAACACAAATTCAGAATTAACGATTGCCAGGTTGCAGTAGAAAGTACTAGGACATGGATCCAGGTGTCCAGTCCTGCTACAGCTGGGCATAATGGAACTCTTGCTAGTAAGTTCCCTGATTATCCATATATGAAGCACCTCTTTACTTCAGGAACACACCATGGAAGAGGCTATGTTTAAGAAACAATACTTTCTAAAAAAAAAATATTATTTTTAAGAGAGAATTCCACAACTTCATTAGCAATTTTCTGTCTGTAATTTGTATCCTTAATTTTACATGATCTGTCCCCACAGGCCTATCTATATGTTTTCTGTATTATTATAGTAATTATTAGTTATAATTACTAAGTTTACTAGAAATTGAGCTTCAGATCAAAGACATTCCCAATGTTTCTAGAACTTCCACTGACATTTAGCAGCCAACTAAAATGTGCAGCCTTCTGAATGAGTAACCCTCTATTGTGTTAAGTTACAACTTCAAAATGAAGTGAATAAATATCTTCAGATACTAGGGAACATGAGGTGTGATCTTTGACCATGTTGTAGCTCTTCTGATTTGCATTTATGAGACATGGTAGACATCATACCAGGTAGCTTTAGAAACAGTGGGAGTGGAATGGCATGTTGGATCTGGACAGCAGAGGAGCCATGTCCTACCATCAGCACCTACTGCAGTGTTTAGGATTTTCTAGAAAAAAACATGTGGTATTCTGCAGGGTCATATGCTGCTGTCATCTGCAGGGAAAGGCTGCACAGCTGTGTGACAAGATCCATAGTGTGGGAGTCCTGGATGAGATGAGTGGGATGCTAAAGCCTTTTTAACCTCCCTCCCTTTTAAATCCACACCTGAGCTTGTAATCACCAACTGCCATCTCCAGAACTGTAAAATTGGAGTTATGGCTTAAAGACACTTTTGTTCTCTGCTTTATGTCAACAGCTGAACCTGAAAGTTGGAGCTTCCATGTAATTTCCAGGGGTTCTCTCAATGCTAAGTATAAACAGAATTATTTAGGTGAGGGGTAGGACTGTCAAAAGCATTTGCACAAGACACTAGTACTTAGAAATGTAAAAAAAAAGAAGAGGGCTTTGAGGTTCATTTCCCCACTCACACTAACAGAAAACAAGAATTTATCTTCTCTATACAGTGGTGAAACACAGGTATTTATATAAAGTGGAGGAAAGAATGAAGGCAGCAGCATGTCAGTAACAAATGCAAAATAAAAAGATAGCAAGATCCTCTTTCCTATCAGGAATGCTGTTCAAGTTAGCAGCACAAAAATATTTTGGGACCCTTTACTGTACACATTTTTTTAAAAAGCATAGTTTGTCCAATATATATTGCTCCAAGACAGTATTATTGCAGGCATGAAGCCTGGGAAGTTCCTATTGCATTGCTTCAAAATAATATTTAATCTCATAATAAAGAGCTTTCTTGCATTGACATTTAAACAGCTTGGTTATTGAGGATAGCTCTATAATCACTGAAGCATATTTAGGCATTAGTATCATTGCTCTCTCATAATATACTATAATCTCTGACAATTAGTCCATGAGGGGAAGTAAAGCCTTGAAATTGCTAATTTATTGCCTCTGAAGCATATTTGTCATTCGTATGCATGCCAGATGACTTGAGATGCAACGGTTCTTTCAAATGCTAGAGAACACAGGCCGTAAAGAAAACTTGACAGGAACCTTTACTTCCTACCCCGGGCTGGCGGCGTCCTGCCGAGCTGCTCCGGCTGTACGCTCCATCGGCTGGGCAGGGAGAAGGGGTCAGCACTGCTTCACCATGCAACCTGCAGGTCCTGTGAAAGATGCTGTGGGGCCAGAATCCTCTCAAGGCTTGAAGTGGCTTATCTCAATGACAAACTCAAGACCAGACTTTGCCTTCAAATATGCCTGCCTGCCTCTTGCTGAGGCAGCAGGGAGCTTTGCCTGCAGGTAGGATTTTGCCCTTGAATTAGCCTAGCCTGCAAGTGAGTGGCTCGACTGTTCGTGAACGCAGGATGGCTCTTTTGGCAGCGGTGACAATAGTGATGCTAATACAGAACTGGGCAGAGCTAATTATTCAGAAAAGCCATAAATTAATCCCTCTTGCTTTTTCTAGCATGAGGCTTGGCTGATGCAGCTACAGGGTCAGGAATTTTGCCATATGATTGGAAAGAATGGAAGTGGGAGCAACATCTTACATTTTACAGAAGCGTTTCATCTACACACGATCTTATATAGCTGAGCAGGCTGAGGGGTTTTTAAGTAAGCGGGAAAGGAAGAGAATAAGATGGGACATGGGATAACAGCAAAATTGAACTGCAAAGGCAGAGAGGTTGAACCCATAGACTTTTGGGTTACTGGATGCCTAGAAAACATAGTGACCAAGAAATGACAGTCTTTGCCTGACAAAGCACTCCTCCAACCCACTTCTCTTGCACAGATGGCTTGTTTTTTAACTGTGCCCTGCCTCGGCTTTGTCAGGGCAGCTGGGCTGGGTTTCAGAATGAATCATCTGCAATCGCAGCCAAAACAGGGACATTTTGTTGGGATGCAGAACAAGCCATTAAAAACACAAAGCATCTGGTCACCTTTATTAAATGTATTAAGTGGAAAGGCAGCCATCCCATAGGTTGACATGTACGTGAGCAGAACACTTAATTTTTTGAAGTTAAGCAGACTCAAGTTTTAAAATAAAAATGTACCTTGTAGCTTAGAAAATAATACAATGTTTATTAGCTGTGACATTTCCAAGAATTCAAATACCAAAGCTAAATATTGGTGAGCTTGCAGTTTTGGATAGAATTTCAAAACGTTTTATATCTTTTTTTTTTGATTACTATTTTGCCTTAGACTCAATGACCAGATTCACGCATACCCAGCTCTAAAAACGAATTACACTGTCTGAAAGATGTTACTGGTACTGGTACAAGTTATTTGTGTGAGGCCCTGATATGGCTGTGTTCACACTAGGGGATTGCACTGTTTTAACTGTATGGGTGTCTAAACCACAGTGCAGACACTATGTGTAGATTTGACTGAAGAGGTAGCTGAGAAATCTGAATGATCCACAATTACACCCAAAACAGCCCAGTTCTTGGAGGCAGCATCCAGGACAATAAAAATAGGATAATAGGAGTAGAGGAGACACCACAAAATCTTCTTCCACAAGATCACAGAGCATTTCTAGAGCTACTCCCGATGTGCTCCAGTAGTTGAGTCCACACTGCAGGGCTGTTGGAAACCCTGTGCTTACTGCATCTCGCTTGTGAAGGGAGGATAAAGTTTGTATCAGTTTAACTCAGATGATTGCAGGGAATCAGCATGCCAGCAGGGCACTTCCCTAAAACTGGTATTTTTAACATATTTGAGGATTGCCTCTTAGTACTCGTGTGATGAATTGCCAGTGATGCTTTTCTGAAGAACGTTTTGAAAAGCCATTTTACTGCCATCTCATTTGTGGCAAGAAGGAATCTGATAAACACACACGGGGAGTACACAAAGATTAGCGTTAAAAAGTATACGGGGAGATTCTTGACTGGTAGAAATTGGATCCTTACTCCCACATGCAAATAGTCGCTCCTTGCAATAAATTACTTGGATGCAATTATGGGGGTGGTGAGAGGGGTTATACTGACTTGTACCTCCCCCTCCTTCCAAAATCTGCTTTAAGATGCTCTCTTGCAAGCCCACTGAAGTCAGTTGTGCAGAAGGGATGTAAAAGAAATCAGGATTTGCCCTGTCCTCTCTTCTTTTGTTTTTGGTTCATTGAATTTTATTCCTGTAATTCAATAAATGTGGTGAAGAAGGCCAGAGGATATGAATTAAATATGACAGGAGACCACAGGAATCCTGACCTTCTGTCTCACAAGGAAATCTTGAAACCAACCCCCTGCACGTACCTATCAGCGTTCTAGCTACTGAAATCATTATAAATGCTATTGAAATACAACTAAGTTCACCTTCTGCATTGCACAGCTAATTGCAATTTTCCTGAAAACAGTGGCTATCTAGAGACCTCATCCTGTGATATGCCTTTGTTTCTTTATGGATGCTTTGTTTTCTTCCTTTGAAAAATGGGTTTAACTTCAAATGCTTTCATTCTGTCCATTGTGGCAAGGAGATATGTAGTTAAAGCATTTTGCAGCCCAAGACACTGTGAGAAAACTTTAACACTTATCTATGAAATGTGCGGTCAGCTTTTACTTCGGTGGGCACTTAGGTCTATATTTCACATCTGGATGACAGAACTTATATTACTTTAAAGAGTTCATCTATTTATGCTCCAATTTTTTGAAGAACTGTCTGCTTTTATTGAACCCTGCATGCTGGCAAGCAAAGCTAGCACTTCATCACCAAAATGAAAGAATCCATTTTGACATTTTTCTATTCCTTGGCTATATTGGTAGATCCCATACAAGCCAATCATAATACAGGAAAGTATGGAAACTATAGCAGTGGTGACCTCTTACTAGATTTTTCAGCTTTAGGAATGTCACTTGGATTCCCTAAGACTTTCCAAGATATATCCCAGTACTGTGCATCTCTAGCCTTTTACATCCTCTGTTGACGTTGCATCAAAATTGCATTTTAAAAACATAATAAAATAGTGCCTTTCAAATATATCCTTATGTAAGTGCTTATGTATATATATCTCCAGCTGAGCTCAGTGGGAACCTGTGCACTTAAGGACTGAAACACAGGCTTAATCTGGATCTATAAATCCATAATTTTGTCTAGTATGCCAGAGTTTCTCAACATAATGCTTTCTCTACCACAGGGGTACGAATTGCTTCCATGGTTTACATGTACATGCTTGCACATCAGAGTAAAAGTCAGCCCCTGTAACACACAATAAACAATAGCTTGAGCACTTAGTAAAAATAGATGTATATTATTGTGCTATAAACCTATTCAAATGCATAGCAAATGTATAGCAAACTTTGTAATGGATAATCTCTCAGTCAGTACCAACACCCCCACACACAGTCTCAGGCCAGTCTTAGTCTGCCCCATGGCTACTTAATGAGTAAAATGACCAATTTACCCTTCCATAGAAATGAGAGGTACCGTAATTTTGTGTTACCTATAGAGGTTATAAGGAACTTACAGGTCCAGTCCGTTGAGTATTCCAGCCATGACTGGCTTCCTTCTGGTGCAGACAGTATCTCTTGTTCCCTGAAGAAAACACACAGGACAGAAGAAACAATCTTTCCCTCTATATTAAAAAAAAAGTTAAAGCCTGCTCTCCTGTCCTACACCTTTAAAATTCTCTCTGTTGTCTAAAAGAAAAAAAAAAAAAAAAACAGAAAGGAGCACCTTATCTTATCTTCAATTGAATTTTCCTGAAGGACCGAAATCCCAGGTAGATCTGGAGGAATTTGAAGAATCATTGCCTGTAGGTGTTTTCTAAACTCTCAAGGTTGATAATCACAAATTTGTCAGAATATTCCCTCTCCTCTACATATTTGCTTTCATCTTTATTCTAAATGTACCATTCACCACTTCAGAAGGGAGCAGGAAAAAATGAATGAGACTTCTTTGTCTTATAAGCCCCTGGTTCAGTAGTAAAGTTATTTTATAAATTCCACAAAATTCTTAATATAAAAAATGAACCTAAGGTTGGAGATAGTGGATCTGTTTTGGGGGCTTTAACTCATTTAAATGATCCATTTCTCTTTGAGATAATTCCAAAAGTACTTCAGTGGAAGCTCATCTCAGAGCAACAGGGCACCTCATCAAAAGGTTTAAAAAGAAAAGACGAGGGGAAAAAATCTTCAATAGAGCCTGTGTCCTTTTATCCTTGATTTACCGAGCATATCGGTTACCCCCCTTTGTTAAGAGCTCTTTTCATTTATAGGTATAAAATAAATTCAACCATTTTATCAAGATGTTCTTGTTACCAACCACCAGTATAAATTTTACTTGCTGTAGGTGGGGAAAAGGTTTTCTGGCACAGCAGTTGTCCAATTAACTGGAGTATTACAGGCAGCAGAAATAGTTTGCCCATTCTCATTTCATGAATTACCTAGATGCACAAGGAAGATGCATTTTCTTCTCATTGGTTTCCTATTTGTATTCATAATCCAATGTCTCAAACCATTGTGAACATCTAGCAGTAGTGGCAATGGGTATGCAAAAAGGCATCCGTACTGTGCAGGTGGGTTTGAGCGTAGGCTGCAGCTGGCAGTGAGTGAATTATTAATTAATAGTAAAAGTAAGCCTAAAAGAGCCTTGTTTTCCACAGATTTCTATCCTTAGTCCCCTGGCCTTTCCTACCCCACTGCAGTAACACTGTCTCTCTGTCAAGTCTCCTATGACACCTTAGCTAGCAAAGGACACTCAGATGGGCTCATAGGTCTCAAATTCACTTAATCCCCTCCCTGCACAACCAGGTTTAAAGTACCATGCAACACACTCCCTAAAAAGGAAAGGATTTTGCCTGAACAGAGACTGAATATTAAGTGTGGAAGAAATTGATTCCCATGCTCCCAGCCTTTGAACTCTTTCCTATTTATTAGTTTTCCCTTTGTTTCTCCTCAATTATTCAGAATTTCTTAGTAGTCTTCATTTTAAGATATTTTGGGATGTCCCTCTGTAGCCATGACTAATTCCTCAGCTACCCTTGAAGTATAGAGGCATAGAAAACGGAAAGGCAAAACCAACCCAGGAGGACTATTGCTGGTGATCCAAGAAGCAGCACAAGAAGGAAAGTCCCTCCTTGGATACAAAGAGAATAGTGGGATGCAGTTGAAGAGACAGCAAAAAGACCTGGCGGTTTCAAAGTATTCTGAGCAGTTTTGAGAAGTTCATTTTGTCAAAGTCAGCAAGAAGGAAATGCAGTCTCTTTGATAACAGATATCGATGTGAGGTCTGGGGGTAAAGTGAAAGACAGGGATATGGGAAATTCAACTAAAATAACTTTAAAAAGATGGAAGAGATAACCGTGCCCTGGGAAACCATGATGAGAAAAATTAAAAATGATATTCACTTGGTTCTTGAAAAGTGAATAAAGATGAAAATGTTAGTAATCGGGTCCTCTATACTAACTATGGCTGCATCCTAGATCCCCCTTCCTGGTTCTGGTCTCTGAGGAATGGACTGTCCTTTCAACTTGCATTTTCTTGGTGTCTTCTAGATGGAGATAAGTCTGAAAACTCCTCTGATAATTTTTTTTAAGCTTACAAATTGCTTCACAAGTGGATGTGGAACAAGAAGCGGATCTCAAGCAGGCAACAAAAAACACTCTGTTCCGTACAGCCTAATTAAGAGTGAGCTGGAAAATTGTTCTTGAAATGAAAGAACTGACACTTTCTAGTTGTACAGAAGTTTTTACAGAAGTTTTTTACAGAAGGTCTTAGTTTATTAACATAAATCAAAACATCTCATGCCCAATGTTTTGGTACATTCCTTACATAAATAGAGTTGGTCAGGGATCATTTGTACCTATCAGCATTTTTTGCATATTCATAGACCCAAAGAAAACTACCTCTGAATTGCATCTTTTCATTGATGACCTCTGAATTTTCTTACCCACTTCTCTATGCATACAAAAGTACATATTTATGTGCGTAAAATAGCTGTACTTTTATTTTTTTGTAGGCCATTGGGACTAATAACAGACTATAAAGTTTTGCATCCCAAGGCTACTAGGTCTGATCCAGGCCAGGTCAGTACAGATTGAAAATTATCTTCTCTTGGCTGTGCAGTGGCCTGCATGAAATTACTTTGGTCTCAGTCCAGCTCCCTGTGGATCAGTATGTACATCACAAAACCCGTTTCTATCAGCAACGACTGGCAAATTTGCTGGCATTTTACCATTTTACCTTCACAAACCATTGCTTCAGGTCAAGCTTGGTGGTGTGGCTGTGTGATCCGTTTCAAAGTCCCCGTAGGACTCTTTCTGGGGACAAACAGCACAGGCACTCAGAGCTTTTGGAACAGCACCCTTCACAAGCATTGCAAGCCACCCAGATTGTACAGCAGCTTTCTTAAATGGCGGGTGCCTTTCTGAAAAGTCAATCCATTTCTGAGGTAGCCCTGCCACAGGTAGACTAGGAAACAATGAACATCACCTCAGTGCAAAGAAAATGGATACAGGCTAAAACCAGTATTTCAATAACAACTCACAAATGGATTCTTTTGGCTCTGCTGTATTACAGGAGAAGATATCCTACATTCAGATCCCACTGGGGAGGATCATTATGGGGAGGCCACCTGTGTATTCCCAGGCTTTCAGACTAAGCCGGTTCTCTACTGATTTTTGTATCAATGAACCAGGTGCCTGCTGCCTATTAGGCTTGTTGGTGTCCTCCCCCGGGCGCTCCTCTTGACCAATTAGACGTTTCTGTTGGAGCACCGGCAGCCACAGTGTTTAGGAGCCTGTGTTTTCCTAAACCCTGACAGTGTTCATGGCAGTGCCTGGCGGCATGAGCCATAATGAAGGGTCTTCTCTCACTTCAGGGCAATTGTTGTATGCTTTTGAGCAGGTGAACTATTGTACCGGAGTATTTAACAAGGTCACTAGGTGCACAAGACACAGTGGGTCTCCCTCAGTTGTGGAAACTATCCCTTTCTTTGAATTCAATGAAATTTTTCAGATCCTTTTTCAAACAACTTCTATTTCATTTTGTTCATTCGCTCTCTTATCAATGTACAAGCTCCAGAAATTGTCTGTGACAGCTCAAATTCTACTTTGTCAGCCCAAGTTTGCCTGAACACAACTGCTAACTTCGGTAGGATTGTCCCAGATATATAAGAGTGGAGTTTGTCTCAGGCACTGCCTCTACTAATGAGAACTTACTCAGTTACACACAGTGTCTGTAATTTGATAAGAACTGTGAGCAAATCCCAGGCCTCCTCCTCTTTCTTCTTATATTTACTTTTACTTCTGGGCTCTGCTGCAGTTTTATTTACCTGAATAACTCCAAAGTTTTCCTAAGTGGGTCCAAAGGAACCAACTTCTTATAGAAAGCCTGAATGCCTCTGCCTTTGTTGCTATTTGACATATTTCCTGTATTTTATCCTTAATTGGCGATGTGGCTATGTCAAATTGCATTTCCATTCCTGTAGCCTCATTCAGAATCAGTGGAACTCAATATTCTGTTCGGACTGAGTTATTTGATCTGAATTTTGCAGAGGAATAAACTGCTTACCAATAGCAGTGTCTCTTTTCATCTATTAAGCTTCTAAATGTATATATCTTTATCCACACTATCTGTGGGTCTATGCATAAAAGTGTTGGTAGCTGACTCTCCCGGTAGTTCAAATTGCAGACTGACTTCATTAAAACCACCTAAGTATAGGATTTAAGTCACAGGTTAGTTTTACATTTTATTTTCTGTCTAACTGTACTGTCAAAGGAAAAGACTTTATCCTTTACAATCAGACATGTATAAATGGAAAATCCTGGTGTGTTTTCTTATGCCAAAGAGCAACTGAAATTTTAACAGATCTTGGACTTTCTTGCTTTAGGTTTTTGGTTTTAGCAAAATCTGTGAAAGTTTGAAGGGGGTGTCTGTTTATCTGCCTGTGTATGATTGCAAGGTTATTTACCAGCTTTTCAGAAAGTACATCACAAACCCCCTTAGCTTAAAGTTGACATTGAATGATATTAATTTCATCCTGTAAAATATCTTTTCTTTTTTAGATGCTTTCTTTTTTTCCCTTTGATCCTTTCACATGTGCTCATGCAGCTCAGAACCAAGGTCAACCACAGGTGTTAGCATCATCAGCCCCATACCTGCATATTTTCCATCCACATTGCTGCTTCTGTGGCTTCAGTGCTCTTAGCAAGAGACCAGCTGAGGATACCTGCTGTGTACAGCTCATTTAACTCCTCCTGGACTCAGTCCATCTAGGCTGCGTGAACAAGAGGTCAGGCGTGCACCGAGGTACTGGACTTGTTTGGCAGCTTCTGCTACAGAAAGATGCAGGTCTCAGCTAGTGACCACACTGGTGAGTGCAGACAGTGTGCATGGTAGGGAAGTTTAGATTTAAAACTGTGCTTGGACATTATCCTTAACTGTATGGCTGTAGAATAATTCTAAAAGAAAGTTTGCAAATAATGCAAAACTATTTGGATTGTCAAATATAAAGCCAGTAACAAATTTGAGGAAAAGTTTTATGTTACTGAATGACTGGGTAGGTTGAAATTCAGTGTTTAAAAATGCAGAGTAATAGACAACAGGAAAATAACATTAAGTAAATGCACAAAAGGGGAGTTCTAATTTAATTCCTACCATTCAGGGAAAGAGATCAGGCAATCACAGGGGATAGTTTTCTGAAAAACTTAAATGAGTGCTCAGCACCAGTCAAAAAACAAATGATAGAAAAGATAGGATAGTTAGAATGATCAGGAAAAGAACAAAACAGGATGGAGAAACCATTTTTGTGGTATTGTGTAAATCCATAATATATCTAAATCTGAAATTGCTGCGTACAGTTTGGCTGATTCTTGCTTACAAAGGATATAATGGAAGTAGCGAATGGTGACAAAGATCATCTTTTATATGGAATAGCTTCTATACAAAGAGTGACTTGATAAGCTAGAACTCAGCTCAGAAAACAGATGGCTGAGGAGGAATACGATAGAGATCCATGGAACTGTGGATGGTGCATAGAACATGAACAAGGAATGGTTATTTACTATTTCTAATAACACAGGAACAAGGGGCAACCAATTAAATGATTGCACAGCAGGTTTAAAGGCAAAGATAGTGCTTTTCAGAGAATGCGTAATTAAATTGTGAAATGGCTCCATAAAATGAGAATAAGAGAGTGGGATGATTTTGCTTAGAAAAGGGGTCACCGAGGGTAGATATGTGAGAGGTCTCTTACACCATGGGGGAAGGGGAAGAAGGAATGCATGCTTGCTGTTTTTCACAGTATAAGAAGTTTCCCAATTAAAAATCAGGCAGTGGATTTGAAGCGAACAAATAAAGATAATTTTTCTCCTTTGTATTTATAATTAAACTGTGGATCTTCTTGCCAGAGGACGTCATAGAGGCTGAAAGTATAAATGATACCTTTTATTTCCTGGTTTTGCTAATGTCCTTTTTGCAGAACTGTTCAGACTTGTCAGCCAGAGCCCAAATTTATTATTGCAAAAAAGTCAGGAGGCCATAACTGGTCTACAAGTTAGATCTTGGACTGGGCCACTCAGGCTATGTGGACAGAGCAGAAACCACCTCTAATTTTCAGACAAAGATACTCCCATAAAATAGCTGGTGCAGAATTGTCATAGCCAGCTCTGAATTCTCACTCTGAAGTACACTGCACTGCACTGAAATGCTTCTCCATATTTCCAAATGGCTTCGGTTTCTGTTAGCCACTGATCTATTCTGCCCAAATCTGGGAAAGAAAATGATGGAACTGCAGATAGTGTGTTAAAATCTTTCCTTTACCATAGTGATAACTCCAATTCAGATGCCTCCGTATTAAAAAACAGAAGAAAACAGCTTTTTTTGTCTTTACCAGTAGTATTCAAGGACTGCTATTTAGTATTTTGCCATACTTGGCTAGCTTCCGTCCCACAGTTTGGACACAAGTGCCAAAAAGAGCACATGTACCAAGTATATACTTCTCAGACATGTAAGTACTTTTTATTAAGTTGAAATAATGCAAATTATGCCTGAGCCATTTTACATTTTGGTACATTTAATTGTGATATGGCCATGTTTTTTGGAGCATTTTAGAATAGCAGCTGATCAAAGTTGGTTATAGTAACAGCAATGAGCCCCACAGATGTTTGACTCTTTATAGCTTCCCCAGAGTTAAATTTAAAATATTCTGAGAGCCTACTCCCTGCCTCACCTGAATAAATCTGAAGTGGCTCTGTTCCAGATTTAAATTGCTTTAACTAAACAGAGGACTTGGTTACCCAGCTGGCTCCATAATGTATATTAGTAATCCTCCTGGTACAGACATGATTGACCTGCCTTGATAATATATCTTCCCATTAACTAAATCTAAACCCATGTATTATAGATGTTTTCATTTCCACCTGAAATATCTGCTCCATAAACAATCTCCCCAGCTCCACTGTGAACAGAATTAAGAGTTTGTTTTCATATCTTGCCCTTATGTAGCCAACTGCTGGAGCTGGCTGGGCTCTGCACACCCATCCGAGTTAGCTGAACACTGACCTCCATCATGTTTTTTGAACTGTGCATGGCGATGTTGCTTGTACTCCATTACAGGCTGCCTGTGGGAGGCTGTCCTCTCAGGTATGATGCACCATCTCACCAGATGAAATGTCCTGAGGAAATGATGTAGGAGTTGTTTTACCCAGTCTAAATCCAATCTCCTATTTTTGGAGAGGTCTCTCCTGGATAAATGTGTTTTGTGATATTTTATTAGGTAAAAAGTGCTGACTGTATAAAAAAATCTTGTTCAGAGGTTGATGATCATCTTTTTTACTCTCCACACTACTTTCCTTGTGAATACATTTAATTATATGATGCTGTATTCATTGCCTCGCTGACACTAAAGTGCTCTGCAGTTAAGGCCTAAATACTAAACCAGGCTGATATTCAAGCGTTGTAAAGTTAGTCTAGATTTAGATTTTTTTGCCAGCAACAGTACTACACTGATTTATGGGAAGCAGGGGGGAGGGTGCTATCTCTTGCCTTCTCTCTTTATTGAATTCTCTTTCTTTTTTTTAATGCCCATATTTAGGTGGCTTGAACAGTAGGAATGGATTTTTTAATTGCAGATAACTGACTGATATTGGACATATATTTGGTGCAAACTAGAAAAATATTCCCTGGTGGTGAGGGGGATTATAATGCTCATTGACAGAAATCCAACTCAGGTTTGCTGAGTTTTAATATGCAAAATTCATTTTTTTAAATGAAAGTTTTACTGGTATTTGTTTTCACTTGATTTCATGGAGGCAAAAAACCCTCACAAAGCTAGAATTTGCTGCCTTTATTCGTATAGAGTATTGCTGCACTTCATCATCATTTTTATTGTGCCAAAGCATTGTTCTTTTTGGATGTAAGAAGCATGTTGGAGCTAAGATGCTGAAGGACAGGAGAGTGGTGAGATTCTGTGCACCCTCTATTTCAGAAGATGAGACCTGTCTTGCAGACACAGTGTCTCTTAGTTTGCCGGTGTGGGTTTACTGTACGTGGATGATGTGGTGCACACACATGGAAAAAACCTTTTCTGTGCCTAGAATGAGGGCACCACCAGCGCAGTCAGCACAGCTCGCCGCCGTTACCCCTTTCCCATGAGTTAGTGGAACATATTCAGAGATGAGACCTTAGGGCCCAAGCCCTGGATTCCCAGTCTGAAGGAATCCTGAGCCAGTGTGCAATGCCTGACTCCTTAGATGCACAGATCCTTGCATCCTGCATGGTAAATGCCTTGGAGTTTGGATTTACTGTGATGAAAACCATGAGCTCTGTGCAGTTAATTCCAGCTCTACATATGCATACATGGCGTCCAGGCTGAAAGGCTGCACAAGTTCTTCAGTCTTGATATGTATGAATTATTCTCCAGGAAGCCAAATCCTAATCAAAGGCTTTTCTAAGCTGTGGCCAAAGGCTTCCCGGATGCGTGGTCAACGTGATGGGGAAGGTCCCTTCTGGGAAGATGGATGGATAATTGTTGCTCTGAAGTCCCTACTGCCCTGGGACCATAGAATGAATCCTCCTGGTTTTGCAATAAAAATGACCCAAATATCCTGTTAATGTATCTCAGATCAATTGTGAGGCTGTGTGATGGGAAACAGAAAAACCCAGATGGGGGAGTGAGAGGCTCTAGGGGCCCAACAGGCCAGAAACAAGAATTGGGCCCAGGTTCTCCTGTGGCCTTACTGAGGGTGTAACAGGTGTTACACCAGTAATAGCCTGTAGGAGGCCACAGCAAATACATTTGGGTTTATAAAACAGGAATCCACAAAGTTCAGCCAGGTTTTGTAAAAACAATTTGGAAAATAACAAACCACAGTTACTTTGTGGTAACTTCTACTCCCCCCACAGTCAGTGGTCCCAGCTTTGTTTTTGCTTAACAAAGGCTTTGGCTATAACCAGCCAAATGAAATTAAATAGTATTTAATAAAGTACTGTAAGTACTTAAAAGTACATTATTTATAATAATTTTACTTAATACTCTCTTTATATATTTTATTTATAATCATTTTACTTACTACTCTCTTTATAACAAAGTTTCCATTTTGTTTGTATGCATCTTTTGCTGAATACTTTTGATCAAACACCAAATTTAAAAATTATTATCAGGCTGACTAATTTTGAACTTGGCATTTACTGTGAAATTTACTGCATGAATTAGCATATTAGCACAAATTTAGAGGTGAAATAAAATGCTGACATCCATTTGTAAATGTTTGTAAATCGTTGTTGGTTTATAGGAAGCAAAGCGGTAAGTTCTTCCCACTCCCAAAAGTAGCTGTGCTTGGTCCTTATGGCATGTCCAAGTTTTACAGTATGCTCAGAGGACTGTGATGCCACTGAGGTGCAGATGGCTGTTGGAAGTGCTTTATGATTTAATGAAAGACTTCAGCATTCAGGACTGCCAATGGTTGTTCTTTGGATGAGTCATGAGCTGTAAAGTCACTTTTTAAATATAAGAAAGCTCTTTCCCATCCTTTCCACCTTACCCCATCTTCTCCCATGAAAAGGGCAAAGGGAAAAGGAGACTGAATAAGGTCATCAGTGGTTTCATTGTGCCATTTTAGATGTATATCAAACTCTAGCACAGCTACATCATACAATGTTACAAAGTGGGTAAAGGAGCATTTGTCAGTTCTTAGTGACTACCTGCAAACTGAACACTTGGCTTGTACGGGGCACAAGATCCTTCCCCAACCTTTTTTCTGCATCTTATCATTAGCACCAATAATAGCATCTGCAGGGAGTAATTAGTAGCACCCAGAGGGGAAAGGAATTCTGCCAGAGGACATCATTATGGCTGGAAAAGTAAAGATGCTGTATAGTAAGGTCATGAATAAATTGTTTGAGTCTAGGGTGGAGGAGAAGACCGGAAAAAGTACAAAGTTTCCTACTGCTGCTAATAATGCTTACGAAGAGCATATTAATATTTCCACTGGAACACCATTAGGGAAATTAGTTTGTTCTGACAGTTTGTGTTGCTGGATACCATATGTTTACCTTGAGGGAATGTTTGTGGAGAACCACTTCGGGTTAATTGTAAATGTCACAATCAAATAAGTAAATATACAGAACTGTATCTGTGATCTGCATCAGTGCACAGACACTGTGTACCAGCACACTGATGTGCCATGTAATATGTGTACATATAAATATATACTTTTATGTACTAAATCCATACCAGTCAGCTTATCTGGACACACAGACATCAGGTATAAACAGCACCTGCGTTTTGTCTTTCTGATCTGTTTATCATGACGTACAAGTGGCACTGCACCATGCCCTTCTCTCTATTTAATGCCTGCACTGTGAGCTCCGAGAACCGCACACTGAGCTTCCCTGGTGCTGCTGACAGGTGTTGCACCTCTAATTCATCTGGCACAAAACAGGCGAGGAGGGCGAGAGGGAGGAAATCAGATACCGTGTTCAAAATCTTGGATTAGTTGGAGTCATTACAGATTACCAAAGGTTCAAATATGTTACGTTTCAGTGTTGTCAGTCCCCACTAATAATCTGCAGAGCAGTTGAGGATTTTCAGGACCTTGACAGATTAAGCCTTAAGGACACTCAAACAAACCTGTCACATAGGTCTTTATCATGCAAACTTGAGGCCAAGCTCAATAACAGCCCTGTTAGTCTTCTGCATTGCAGAGGCCTTGAAAAATTGATTTTCTGTTTTGCCACTGACTTCAGTGGAACCAGGCTTTAGCCCTCCAAGGCAAATTTATTCCTGTAGATTGTAGCTTAATTCTTAATTTCACATCCTCAGATAGTCAAACTTTGAGACAGACTAGCTATGGGTGCAGACTTTGCCAGGTGGTGTTGACCATTGCTGGGTTATTAACTCCCCTTATGGTCTGGGATACCCTTTTTTTTCCTTTGAAAATGCATTTCACAGATTTAAAGGCCTGATCCAAAATGTACAGGAATAGATACAAATCTTTGTATTGAACACTGGAAGAGGATTTTAAAGGGAGTTGGTCATTGTTTACAGCAGGAATGTATTTTTAACAGAAACAAGAAGGCTAATCTGTTAGCGCAACATTAATCCGGGGAAAACACTTTCTGAAGTGTCCAGAGCTTGTTAACACAGCTAACACCTAAGGCAGCAGTGTGTCTTTAAGCTCTGCTAATATTGTACAATAATAATTTTTGTGGAAGAAAATCTTCTCCTCTCCCTGAACAGAAACAAGACATATTATTGACTGCCATCCGGAAAGATGTATGCTCTGGACCTCATGAGTCTATTAATATTTGATGCTGATGGATGTGAGCTGGCAGCCTGAGTTATTAATGGAGTTTGGTTCCTTGGACCTAACCCTCAATACTTAGGGGAGAATCAACAATAACAAGAACTGTATGCCCAGACCTCTCATGATACTAGGAAGGTCTGTCATTTAGTTTCAGCAACAATTAGTATTGCTGAAGTACTTAAAGGTATAGAAGGTCATACAGGTGGTGTTATTTGCATTACTGCTGCCATTCATTTTGATTTAAAGCTGGCTTTTTAGGGTCCCGGGGATCACAGATCCCCCACCTGTATCTTTGCTATGTTGGGATACTCCCATCAGATTTGGATTTCAAACAAAAAAAGGCTCACTCACGTTAGCTTCTGAGCAGCTGTGTGGGGATGTGGGACACCCTGTCCTTGGTTGTACGGAGGTGCTTCCTCTCAGATTGGGGCCAGGGAAGCTGCGATGCAAAGGAGAGGGCAGGAACGTGCTCCTTCGCACTCAGAGCGGGACATTTATGGGAGCTGGGCCTGATCCCACATCACGTAATGAGAGTTTTTGCATTAGTTATGTTAGAGTCAGATTTGACCCCTGGAATTAGGAAATAATACATTGAATAGATTTCAGGGTTATATTTTGATAAACTGGCCCTTCTAAGTGAAAATGTTGAAGAAAATGAAGCACTTTTGTGATGTCCA
Source organism: Strix aluco (assembly GCF_031877795.1). NCBI lineage: Eukaryota > Metazoa > Chordata > Aves > Strigiformes > Strigidae > Strix > Strix aluco. The sequence continues at coordinate 13,858,218 of NC_133942.1, forward strand.
TATGAATCATTCTGACTTGGAAAACAGAGATGTAAAATACCAAGTTATTTATAGCTAGATTTCTTAATATAGCTTTAACATTTTCAGGGGTATATATTTGATTGAATTAGCTACTCCTTCCTATCCTGTACACCACAATCCAGGCATTTCACTACTCTCATTAACCTCCTGATCTTAATAGAAGAAAGAATAATCAACATAAGGAGCACAGCTGTTGATTAATTTTACTAAATAGGATAGAAATATAAAGTACCATATTGCAAGAGTGAAGATTCAATACACAACATTTGAAATCAGTTTAATAGAATATGTAACTCATTAACAACTGGATAGACATATTCTGTGGCATTATTCACTTGGGCAGGTGGTGAGAGGGAGGTGGAATTTACATCTCTTTAACAGTACCTGAATGCATTTAATTTCATAGGTCATTCTCCAAAATCAAGTTCAAAATGTTAATAACAGAGTGTGCATTTATAATTAATAAAATCTTAGAGCCAGTGCTATAGTTCAAGTGCATTTTCCTCTTATGTAATTAAGAAGTTAAGTGTATTTGGCAGTTGTCACTCAGAGAGCTATGAAGGTCTCACTTGTCAAACCTGGGGATAGAAATCTCATTAAGCCAGTTATTTTTTCAGTTAAGTTTTGTTTGCAGAGTAAGTGCGTATGAGGTGGACAGCCAGAATGACCAACCTCTGTTAGTCCATAAAGTATAGTATATTAAAGTAAATGCCAAAACTCAAAGGCGTGTTGAATAAAGATGAAACAGCCTGATGTTTAGCTTGTATAGCTTGGGATACCCAAAGTGTCTGTGTCTGAGTCTGACTGCTCTCCACGCAGAGTAAGTCCACAGAAAACTGGTGAATCCGCACCAGCCTGTTGTGCCCGTGGCCAGGGAGAACTTACCGTGCTGATCTGCGGCCACGGGGAGGCAGCTGAGGAGCTGGAAACCCACCTTCTGCTTCCACCCGTGGCCCAGATGCTGTTTTAGTTAATCCGGTTCCCAAGGCGATATTTTAGCTCCACATCACTCTGTTCTACTTTCCTTTTCAGAGGAATTTTCTTTTACTTCTAGATCACTAGTTCAAATCCAGATAAGGTCAGTTGTCATAGAAATTATTAGCAGTACCAGCAGTTCTGTGTTGTACATGAAATGAGTTGGGAGTTTCATTCACACAAGATACGGCTTTCTAAGTGGCACTAATTGGCTGTCTAATTGTCACACGCAGGAGAAAGGCAGAGGATTGATTAGGCGTGGAGACTGAATGTCCCTCTGCCATCCCGCTCGGCTCTGGGTTCCTGTAGCTCATTCTGTAGGCATGCTGGCAGGGTAATGAGGGGCAGCGTGCTTTGGATTTTCTGGCTGTCAAGACAGCACCTTTTACTGCCAGGCCTTTTCAGAGGAACTTGTTTTACTCCACCAAGGTCAAAGATAGCATCTTTTACAAACACTGCTTTCACTCAAAAAATCAGAGACTTGGATTTACTTCTGAGCAGTACATATTTTAACCGTTTCTTTTACTTCCCCCTAAAACAAAGTTTTTAGTATAAAATAGGATGAGTCATACTGGTGCTAGGCAGAACTGCTACAGCAAGCATATGGGGGTTTATGGTGCTCAGAAATCTGTTCATATTTCCTTTTACTGTCTCAGTGTCTGATGCTGTGATATACAGGCTCCTGGAGGTACTTGCCATGGCATAGGGAAGCTGACATTTTGTGCATTTATCTCCTGATAAATGGATCCTCCTATCAAACAGTGAAGCCTCTCACCTGCAAAAATACATTTTGACCAATCTCTTTTCCCCTGAGCTATGGTATAGGTCACATTGTGCAATGTAGTTACTATTTAACTTAGAAATAGGATAGCTTTCTCTGACATAGAACTAAATTATTAAAGTTTGACTCACTGAAGTAAATTTAGGAGCTAATTTGTGATGTGAAAATCAGGACATGGAGGAAAGGGACCAAAAATACTTTGTATATGCTAACTTATGCAGACCCAACTGTGGGACTCAGTAAGTAGGTTTAAAGGAATTGTGCTCACATTTTAATTCCCTTGTTGTATCAGATGAACAATATTAGCAAGAACTGTGTCTGTCCTTTCAGCCACACAAGGTAATCAGTGCATACAGTGTACTGTAATTTACTGTTGAAATATTCTATATTTCTGTAACATAGAAGTATTTACTCTCCTTTCCCTCGCTTTCCCCACACCTAGAGCAGAAATGGGACAGACACTGTTTCTGTGTTCTGCTCTGTGTGCCTCCTCTCTCTGACATACACATCACTCCTTGTTCAGTATTCTTCCTAAAGTCACACAATCTCATGCAAACTAATTGAAAACAAATGCAGGTACCAGCTACACATCAAAAAGGTCTAATGCACCTGCCATGTAGTTTTCCTGTCTGCCAGTCTGTGGAAGATGAGCATGTATGAGATCCTTTAGCTTTTCAACAACCCTATTCTTAGAATATATTTTTCCAAGAAATGCAGAGCAATCTTTGCACAGTTTCAGACTGTATATTTTGTGATTAGTGTTTCGTAAGTGATGTTTTGCTTAATGATCTAACATCTGTTCTAGGAAGTTTGTTTTTGTAACTTCCCCACCTCCTGCTGAATGAATGCCAGAAACTTGTCCCTTTCCTCCAAGTCAATCAAAGCACTAATTGCATCATAAACATGGGAAGCAGCGGTGACTGCTCAAGTGCTGAAGACTCAGCAATCAACTCATAACACTCTGTTCACTGTTTCGAAAGAGAAAGACTCCCTGTGCAGAGATGGGAATTTCCTGAAATTCAGATTTCTTTAGCTGACTCTGACTTTTTTTGGTTTGCAGGGAGATGACTGCACCATTACCTGCATGGCAGGAACCTACGGAACAAATTGCTCATCAGTTTGTAATTGTAAAAATGATGGTGCATGTTCCCCTGTGGATGGCCTGTGTTATTGCAAAGAAGGTAAACAAAATTTAACAATTGTCTGCAATTTGGCATCAATGCTTCTCCCCTTTTGAAGTGGCACAGCTGTGCAGTCAGTAAGTCCACTATTTTCTTGTGCCTGTCAGTGATTCAACAGTCTGCCCAAGTATCAAAACTCAACAGGGGCTTGACTGTATGTGCTGTCTCTGCCCTGAACAGGGGCCAGACTTAACTGCTCTGCTGCAAGAACAGGCCACAGAATTAAGTGTGCTAGCAGAGCCACAGCTCCTCTCCAGAGGAAATGCAAAACAATCCCCAGACTGCTGGGTTTTTTCTCTATCACTTTGCTGCCCTGTTTCTCCAAGACTCCCCTCCATGCCTAGAGTGCCACAGCTGGGCAAGGGAGCAGAGGTAGCCTCCTGCCTGTCTTTTCTTTAGCCCATTGCACTGGGCTGTGCCTGGCCATGGGTATCCTCACCAGACCTGACCCTGACCTGCAGAGCGCCTGCCTGTCTTCACCCTCGACTAATTCCTGTAGATTTTCCTGGTGATGCAGGCTCCTAGCCGATCCTGGCTGCCAACCCTACGCTTGGGGACCGTGGGGTGGGTCCTGACTGTCTGCCCTTCTGTCATCTCAGCTCCCTGCCCTCCCTGTACCCTGGCACTGTGACACCCCAGCCATGTGCAGGTATCCTCTGTCTCCTGAGCCGGCATGGGGGTTGCAGGATGTGGCTGTCTTTTTTCTGGGGAAACAAGAAGTCTTGCCTGCTCCAGAGTCTCTCTGCAAGACTAACTTATTTTCTTCCCACACATATGTCCATAATTCCCTTCTGTGCTTGGTAGTGAGCATAACCCATGTATCCAGTAATCACTTGGGAAATCTTGTACTGCTTCATAGCACAGTGTCTCTTATGTTCTCCGTGTAGCTGTGCCTTCCCCCAGAATACCAACATGAGCTATGCCTGTATGGCATACATAAGCCCTAAAACAGAAGTGAGGCAAATAACAATAAAATCTGGCATTTCAAACATGAATTAATGGATCACTGTAGAACCCCATTTAATGAGGGTGTATAAACCATGAGTTACTGCTCAACTCCATTACATACAGCTGCAGTGTAATGAAAGCCATTGTGTGGCTGGTAGTTAAGATTTGAGCCTTAATGGTTAGAAATGATGGCCTTGGTCTTTTTTTAGGTGTAATAGCTTCTTTATATTAAAGAGCATTCTCAAAAAAAAAAAAAAAAAAAAAAGAGCTAAGAAACAGGCAGTATTAAATGACAAGTTTCTTGCATTCTCGCTGATCAGCAGGTCTCCAGCCTGCCAGACAGTACTGTGCTCTCTCTTGATGCCCAAGCAGTTCCCAGGGAGTCATCAGACACCTAAATCTGGTAAACAGCCAACACAGTGATACCTATATCGCCCTTCCATACCTATAGATGCTGGGAGATGAAGTTGGGAGGTCATAATTAAAGGGTCAGTCTTTGACACCAAGATAGTCTTAATTTACACCAAGATCAGAAGGAAACTGGTCCTAGAATTGAAGAGCTGCAGTTTGCAAGCTGCCATTCTTGCTGTCTCTACCTCGCTTTTTTTCATGAAAACATCCCAAATGCTATTTCTCTCATATGTTTCTTTAGGGTGGCAAGGAGTGGATTGTTCTGTTCCATGTTCAAGTGGAAATTGGGGTCTTAACTGTAACCAGACATGTTATTGCACAAATGGAGCAGCCTGCAGACCAGCTGATGGCTTTTGTCTCTGCTCACCTGGATGGCAAGGGGACTACTGTGACCAGCCCTGTCCTGTAAGTACATCCCGTCCTGGGATGGTCTTGCATCTCCTTTAAAACCATAGTCCACATAGCTTCTAAATGTATAGTAGGTCAGTATCTCATTTTGTCTATAGATATCCGAAGGAAATCATGTGTCAATAACAGATTGGGGTTCTAGCAGTCAAGCAGGTATATTATACATTGCATTATATTTTACCAGAGCTGTTGCTGTCTTATCTGCATTTTCCTGAACATCATTTTTTAAAGTGATTCCTTATTTGTTTCTATATAGAAGTGTTAGGCACTGTGTTGTTTCTATCTTCTCTGTATGTTAATTTAAAAAATGCAACTCAGCATTAAGAGGGACGACATGATAGATGATTTTGCACATTTTAGAACAAAAAACTGATTACTGAGAGACTTTTTTCTTTATATTTTTGGAAGGATGGAACATATGGTCTTAATTGCAGTGAACGCTGTGACTGTAGCCATGCAGATGGGTGTGATCCTGTCACCGGTTACTGCTGCTGTCTTGCGGGCTGGACAGGTAAAATTAGCAATTACCTTTGTAAACCTTGGGGTTTTGATGTTTTGGGAGCTTTTTGGTGTTTTGGTGGGTCGTTCTGCTTTGCTATTGCATCAGTTATAGCACTGGACTTGTGACTGCAAACTTTTAAATAATAGATTGAGACAGGATCAGCTGAACTTACCCATATTTAAATCACTTGTGATGGTGACAATAACTGACATTCATTAAATTTGTATTCAGATTAGTTGAAGATGGCTCCAATCCTGGAGCCAGATGTTAGCCTTCCCTCAGGAGGGATGCAGATCATCTGGAAATCCTGCAGAGTTTTTCTCCTTGAATAGCCCTTTCCACAGAGGTGCAGTTGAGGGTAGAGTGAATCCTGGTACCATCATACCTGGGGCTGCAGACAGGTGTTTTCTGAATGCTAAGAGTCATTACAGCTGCTCCATCATACAGAACCCAGTTTTGTCGCAAAACAGCGTCTTTGCACTTTTCCCGTTTTCCCATGCTTCTTGTCACACAGAAGGGTAGTTAGGGAGAACAGATTAATTCTGGTTTGACAAAGAGTTCTCGTGATTCCACAGAAGCAGAGAGGAATATTCAAGTGAAGTCAGAGAGTCCAGGCTGGAGATCTCAGTACAATCAGACCTGCACTTGACTCCATATTGATATGTCTCCTTGCCAGCTTTTGACAGCTAACATAACAGCAGCGGGGGGCAAGTTATTGACCCAACCAGTATTTCACACTTAGCTGCCTAAAATGCTGGTTAATCTCCCTCAGACCTCTGTAGAGGCCCTGGAGGGAAATAAACTTATATTCTTGCCCATAACTGCAGAACCACCAGTGGCACTGACAATCAAAATGTCTTTATATTAACAGCAATTCATTTGGAAAATGTAATTGTTCTTTACACAAGTACAAGCTGGAAGAACGTATGGAGCAAGGCAGGCTGATCAGGCAGCCAACATATGGAATACTGTCACCTTAAGCCTTCATTTATGCCTTAAACCAATGCATGCCTTCTCTTTCTGATGGAGAGAACATCACCACAGCAGCTCAGCTCCTAGAAGCATGAAGCAAAAGCAATGAAATTATACCTAGAACGTACAATGGAAAAAATTTTTTAAGAATTAAATAAAATGCAAAAATAGGAAGTTCTACACGCTCTACTTTTCAAAGATACTGGGCATGTATCCCTGAAAAAGGCATTCTTCCCACAAGAAAATCCACTTTATAAGCTCTTTAATAGCCAGTCCTCCAGCTTGTATTCTTCACTCAGTGGACTGCATTCATCTTTCTTTGAGCCTCTTTACCATCAATATATCTATCTATCAGGCTTTAAAACTCTACTGTGCATTATTGATGATCATCAGAGAAACACTTGAGAGGCTTTCCTGTAGTCATTGTGAGTTTCTTCAAGGGAGAAAATGGTTTTTAAAAGTACAGTAAATTAAAGAGATATATTTATGCGCACTTACTCTAAATGTTTATTACACATCTTTCTGGATGTAGCATTCCAGAGGAAACTGTAGAAAATGTATTTTGCAGACAAAGCAGGCTAAAGGTGTGGCTATTTCTCAAAGGCATTTCCAAAAAATGCCATGCTTACTCCCAAGCACATCTGTCAATGGACATCAAATGCAGGTACAAATTACTCCAAGTAAAGGTAAGAATGATGTCTGTGATATCCTTTTTTTTTTTTTTTTTAATTTCCATATTGGGCAAGATAAATGTATATTAACTTGCAGGGGACTAACTGCAAACTAAGCACTTTATCCTTCAGTGTGCCTCTGCAGTTCTAGAACTCCCTTCTTCAGGATCATATTTCAGGGAGGAAAATATTACATTAGTATTTGAGACCAGGTTGGAGTTGAGATGTTGACAGGGCCATGTAAGGTGTGCACTGGAAATGTTGATAGACAGAGCCATTTGTCAATTCTGCTTCCAATGTTTTTTCCACTTGGCTTAACACCAGACACAAGGATAAATTCTGCTCATACTAGTTTGAAAGTATGTAATTTAAGAAACTCTTCAGCTAGATAATTATATTTTCATATTAAGGAGTTGTGGCATCGGTGAAAGATTAATCTTATCTGTAGCTGTTGTGAACAGGCCCATAATGTGTATTGCAGTGCATTTTATAAATATGATGTGATAAATAATTCAGGCTTAATTTTTTGCTTTCTGAATTTGGTACTAATTAGGCATGGCCTGAAAAAGATCAGAAAAGTTCAGGATCGTGGAATATCTGAAGGTTTTCCTGCCCACTCATACCAGACAGAAAATTCACATGGCTTTCTGAACCTAATAGCCACAAAACTTCATCTGAAACAGCATATTCTGTATGTTCATTCCACATGTGGGACTCCCTCTTGATGTCAGTGTTTTATGTAAAGATCAAGGGGAAGATTGAACCCATTTTCTTTAAAGTGGATTTCAAGATGTTACTGATATAAACCTTCAGAGACTGATAGATGGTAGGAGCATGGAGGAAGACTGGGAAGAGAAGAAAAAAGACATGTAAAGAGTAGCTTACAATGTAAGTTAATAGCAGTCTACCATCCTTTTATTATGTTATGACTGCCACCCATCAGGACTATTATTCAGGACAACGTCCTTCGTGTGTACCAGCTGAGGGAAGGTAATTTTCAGGAACTGAGGGTACCTGGCAGATGGGAAGATGATGAAGAGATTCCCACATATCAACCAGGAGATCACAAAGCTGTGCAAACCAGCTGTATGCATAAATAAGCACACTGGCAACAAGCTGCTTAGAGACGTGCATATACAGTTTCCATTAAGTTCAGTGGGGAATTGCATGTGTGCAGCCAAAGGCAGAAGTTAGATCAGATCTAAAGATGATTGTGCCCTGTTGTTATTGCTGAAAATTACCCAACCAGGTACACAGGCACATTGTATCACAAATGCCTTTGTAGATAGCATGGCAAGCATAACATCTGTACATAAAAGACCAAAACCACATTGGCAAAAAACTCTCATGTGATACAAGCAGAGTGAAACTTGTTCAAATGTGGGCCAAAATCGAATCTGTGACCTGCTGACTCAACGCAGAGCTGAATTTTCCTCCACATGAAGGAAATGTCAGATGCAATAACAATAAGGGCTCAGCCTTGCACCGAAGGGAGTTCTCCAGCTTGTACCAGTACTGCATACGCCTAACCTCACGTATATAAATAGTACCCCTGAAATCAAAAGAAGACGTGTTCATATCTATTGCTAGGTTAAAAAGTGTAGCCCCCAGCAGGATCAAGTCCTGACTGATTATACTGATTGTTTTCTAAAGATTAATAAGGGTCTCTCTTACTCCAGATCTGCCACGCGTTTTAGATACACAGCGCTTCTGTGCTTGCAGCTCTGTGTGTTTGTGTGCACACAGATACCTTAAAGCTCCCGACACACTAGTCATCTGTGGAAGAGGTGTTACTTTGTATACATTCAAGTTAAAATGAAAATGCTTGAAAATGGAGTGCTTTGGTGCTAATTACATTTGGTTAATTAGGGATCTTCCACACACTGAATCCGCAGAGAGAGTGGAAGTGCAGAAAAGCTGCGTGGTGGAGCGTTTCCTGAAAGTCCTTTGCAAGCAAACAGGTCCTAGAGAAGCAGGCATCAGTCTCATCTTGCCCATATGCAACCTCCTCTCCTGGATGCTCAGTGACAGTGATAAGGTCATAAATTTCAATTAGTGTCCTCTTAATAAATTACCCAAAACTGGACAGAGAGGAACTCGCTGCCCTGGCAGCCTTGCTGGGTGGGTCAGAAGCTAGGAAGGACGTGGGGAGGAAGCGTTCCTCGGTTAGGTGTAATGCAGCGTGGCTCTGGAAGTTATGGCTCCAGCTAAGCCAAGTGGGTTTTGCAAGCGGAACTGCAAATCCCATCAGCTTGGTCCTCTCTCTTCAAGGTGGCTGCTGGCAGCGTATTTCATACCAGGAATGGCTTCCTCACCCACACCAACTGGTTATTACTGCAGAGCCTTTAGTTGGTTCACTCAGTACAACCCTCAGTAATTAAATTGGTCATAGCTGCTGGCCTGTCCTCTAATTTCTGGAGGTGCTCCCTTTGTGCTTGGCCTGAGCCAGGTTAGCAGGACTCTGGGAAGCCATTGCTCATCCTGTCTCTAAGACCCAAGTCTGTCCATTTTCACAGTCAGACATCCCGCTCGCAAACAGATTACAGAAAGGAGAGCCACAGGCCTGGCTGATCTTCACAGCAAGCTCATTTCCTCCCTGTAACGAGTCAATGTGCTTCAAGTTAATTGTGGCAGTGTGTATTTTGTTAACCTTTCAGATATTACAGTGGTATTAAATAGGAAGCAATCTGCAGGGGGATCTATTCCATTCCTGTAAATGTTAAGGTCAGTTAAAATCCTGTTTATCTGAATTCATTTAATCTGAAATGCTGTCTTATCTGAATCTTGGTTCTGTCTGTCTTTTTTTTGTATCACGCTCTGTTTTTTGTAGAACACTGCAGTTCTGATGTTATCTCAATTATCCACTGAACTAGTTTACTCAATAGCTTGTCTGAATATCCAAAGACAAAGTTTATTCAGTAGATTTTAACATACCAAAAACGTGTGGGAAGGACAGGATGGTACTATAGATGTGAGATGGAAAATATAGAAGTGTGCATCCCATAGTTAATTATAAAAGAACTCCTCATAGATTTTCCTTAATTAATCAGGTTGGCAAATAAAGGTATGAAAATGACACATGCTGGTAAGGAAGAAACATCTTGTTAGTATGTTGGTACTTTTCACCTTCAGGCTTCGCTCATGTCTCATATGAGCAGCCTCCCTCTTTGCCATTACATATGGGAAATCAAAATATATATTTCACTGTCCTTTACAACCTCAATAACTTTCATATGTTGCCAGTAACATAAACCCTAATTGTCTCTTATCACATCCAGAAATACTGTACAGTAGTTGTGGTAGTCTCGAGTTGTAGGGATTTCCACGTGTGATTGTATAAGCAAGTTAATGGGGTCAGGAAACGTCAGCTGGTCACAGATAAGGTGAGCTTTGAGGAATGAGACTTCGCGTTTGTGAGAATTTGCAGGCTGCGAGTGACATCTGCACTGTCACTCAAACACAGAAACATGTTTCTTCCCTCCTGTGGACACATTAATTCAGTAAAACTGATAAGTCTGTTACTCAAGGGAAGGCCTTTTTGAATTTTAAAGAAACAGTGACCGCTTTGACGGTGAGCTCTAAGGTATTTTTAACTTCACTTTTTCTGAGTTCTTTGCAAAAATCTTTCAAGAAAAAAGCACCTAACTCTCTATTTAGCTTCCCATCAAATGCATTTTGTTTGTATTATTATGACTTTTCCTCCATTGCAGCACTATCCAGTTTATAATCTTAGGGCCAGATCCTGTCCTCAGCTGTACTAGGTTGAAGCCAAAATAATTCTGTTCTCATTAATAGATCAACTCCAAGTGCCTACCGATGTAGTTGGTAGCTGACTTTTCCACACAGCCTTAAAACCAGAAAAAATCTAGGACTTGTTTTATGCACCTACAGGTTTTTAGCTGAAGAGATCCACAGTATTTTAGAATTCCTAATGTTGTAGGTTGGCTTTTTTTCATATCAGACTGTTTCGTACTCTCATGGTTTCTAATACAAAGCCTAAAATATCAGAATGGAGCAATAGTAAGTTCCTATTAAACATGCATTTTCTAGATGTCTAACCCCATTATCTAAACCATATTTTGCACTTATCACTTTTGGCAGTCTTATCCCAGATTTTTAAATTACTAATTTATTTCTGTGATTATTCTGTATCCTTACATTAGCTTTAAACAGACAGAAAATCTAGACATTTTTAGAGTCAGTCTAAAATGGTGCATTTTACCCTCTCTTCTGGCCTCTGCCTTTCAAATGTGAAAATCTTTTCCATATGAAAAGGTATGCTTACTCTCCAGATTCGACAAGTGCTCTTTAGTCTATGAATGTAACATAAGCTTATTAGAAATTAGCTTTAATTTTTCATTGACTTAATTTCAAGTGAGTTGATAAGATTTTAATGTCAGGCTGTGCTTAAAAATTCTCTCTTTGACAGGAACCTTTAAGTATGGTTCCTGCTGATATAGGGCTAATTTTAAAAAATATGAATTATGAAGTTATATCAAAGACTTCATTGATATCCTGACATTAATTATGTCTGTGCATTCCTTGGCAGATATCTAGGGGGCTCCAGATTCTCATCTAAGTGAGGTTTAGTTGTGTTTGTCCTGCGCCAGATTTAGTATATATTTCACCTTTCATGAAATCAATTGGATTTTTGCCACTCATTCAGTGGGTGTTGGATCAGACCCTTAGACTATAATTAGCATCTGCAGTAAGCCTACTGCTAAACTTAAGCATGCATGCACATGATTGCAGTATTAGTCTTACAAACACAGAAGAGGTACAAGTTCATTTATCTTTGTATTTATTTGGGTGTTTATTTTCACTTATTAAAGGACAGCTTTTAAATTTATGTGAAAAGATATAGCTTGGATGGCATCCTGGATTATGCTAATTTAATCGGTTCTAAAATAATGAAACTTGATGCTAGAGATATTCAACCATTTTCCATTTTAATATGGAGGCATTCTATATATAAGCTTGGCTGTGTGTACAATACGTTCACCTATAAATAAATGTGGGCGAGAAGCGGTGAAAAATTATTTGTGAACATTTCAGCAGACTAAATACTGGATGCTGGCATGCTGTGTGTGAAAGGAAAAAAAAAAGGAAAGATCATTCAATAAACAGCCAGCAAGCTAAAATGTTGTATATATGTTATTGGTGAAAGTGTTTGCAGTGCCAAATGTTGTAAACATCTTCCTTCCCATTCTACATGAAGGAGGAAAGGTTGAATTTCAGTCAATATTAATAAACACAAAAGGCTTGCACACATTCAGTTGTACAACAGCTCTTGCTAAGCTGTGTTCTTAGCTCATGGCTTAGCTTGGGGGCTTGAACGTTTAAAAGTCAGGAAAGCAATATACATTTTTTCCCACTTACAAGTTCCTCCCTTACCTGCTGATGGTCTGCTTGGATCTTTCCCAGGTTTCTCTTTCTTCCTGGCCTGAAACCATGTCCAGAGTTTGAGAAGTAGTAGAAAGGAAGCGTCCTAAAGGTGAAGGAGGACTGCATAGGACTTGACTCCTTTTAGTACCGTTTTCTTCAAGATCTGCTCTTTCTGCTAGTGGCAACTTTTCTTCCTGCAATAATGCACCCTGGAGAATATCCTCTAGCAAAGAGAACCAGATGATCCTTAATTTTAGCAAACATTTTGACTTACTCAATTTCTTGTGAGGTAGGTCTCTTGCCTCAAAAGCTTTTATTGCATAAATTCCCAGAGTTGGCTGATTCATATCTGGAGTTTTCTCTAGATAATTAAAAATAGGGGTACGATTAGTGCTCCACAGAGGTGCATTAGGCTGTAAGTATATTACTTTCGGAAAAACACTTACATTAATGGGTATATAAATCGCCCATGCAATGATGAGAGAAGAGACAATTTAGAATTTTTCATTTGCTGCAGGAAAAGGCTTATTCTTGATTATTTAGGACCAGATCATGGAGCTTTCATTTAGACTGATGGGCTGTTACACACAGAAGTTGCCCCTCTGAAGCCCACCAGTGAACAATGCTTAGCAAGGTGGGTAAGGGCTCCACCACATCAATTTGAAAAAAAAAATCACAGTTGGAAAAGCGTTTGGAGAACACCACAAAAGTTCATAGATAATGTGAATGTGGCTGCTGTTATCTCTGTTGAATAGTTTCACTATATAAAAACAAAAATAGCTTATTTGCAGACTGGATGAGCAGCCATCAATTCTTAATGATTCCATTTAATTTTATGAGAGATCCCTTTATGTTTTTTCTTCTATCTGCTGCCCTCCCCAAGCAGATTTTCTCGTTCTTCAGCATCCTTAAATGCTGAGCTGTCATGAATTGTGCTGTGGTGTTTCTGACTGGATCTGAGTCAAATACTTTGGGGTTTGCCTCAGGTAGGAATAAATATGAAGATGCAAAAAGTGATAGAAAAGCATCAAGTATTCTTTATGAACTCTCGTTCATACACTGTCATAACACCTTCTGAGCAGCTGATCCAGAGCTGATCGGACAGTTCTTTCTTAGGTTCTTATTCAAATCTCTTTTACATTTTATAGACTGATGTAGCAAAATATTCACTACTTAGGAAAGCACGTTGATCTAATCTCAAATACAAAGTTGATTTAAATAGAATTTATAGGGAAAACATAAGTGTAACATCAGTAAGAGTACTGGGGAAACAGAAGAAATAGAAGAGAATAAGGTTAAAGAAAACATGAATGTATGATTATAGAAATCATTATTGGAAATAAATGTAGGAATTAGGAGGCCAAGGTAAGACCTCCAGGTGACCTCAGTGGACTCTGGCTCTGACCCTGGCATGACAGCCACTTGCCTAGGAACCCCTCCAGGGCTGACGGTTTGACAGGAGATGTGCTACAGCTGCCGAAGGCATCACTGCAGATGGGACAGTCCTGCGTGATGGAGACCGAGGGATGGTATCGCATGAAGGACCGGTCCATTCTAGAGGTCACATTCAGTGATACATTCCCATACCTCTTTTCACTATGATCAAGCTCTTGCTGGCCCACTTTCTGCAATTACTTATCTCAAATAGCCTTGCAGCTATAACTATTAGGTTATTTTCTGCTATTAAAGCGGTATTGCTACTGTTGTGGTTTTACCGCTATGTACTGTGTCAACATGTAGACAAACCACCATTAAGAGTTAGTAGTGCCAGGGACAAAAGCTACCAGGCATTCCAGATCAAAGCCAAGCATGACTCACCAAACTTGAGGCCTCCGCTGTATTGCCTGCATAAATCCAAGGCCTATTTATGCATAAAAAGCAGTTCTTTCCAGAGCTATTCAAATGCCAGAAATAAGAGATTATTATGACTTCATGTCATGTTGAAAGACAGGTGGAGGAGAGCACAATGTTTGTGTTGGATTCAAATGTCTGCTGAAATCATTCCTGTCATTGCTAATTGATGTTGCATCTGTCTTTAGATTGTGACTATTAAAAAAAAAGCTGAAGATCTTATTCAGAGAAATAATTACAGTTGTACACTGGTAGATATAAAATTAAAGTACATGGGGGGAAGGGAGCTACATCCTATAATTTATCAAATTCCTATGTCTCTGAAAAATAATTAGATGCTGGGCAGCATGCAGGCCCTGCTGCAGAAGCTACTGTCAAGGGGATAGCAGTGGTCAAAAATAGGCCTCTGGTTCTCATTTATTCCATCCAGTTTTGCTCTTCTATTGTGTTTGGAGTATTAGTTCCCAACTATCTAGGGACAAGGCAGAGAAACAATGGCAGGTTTTATGAAGAGCTAGAGTTGTAATCCCCAAGCATGAGTGCAATTGCACAAGTAAGCTGGAGAGGGGAAAAAAGGGAATTCTACTTGTGGCTGGCTTTCAGGAATTTCATCCTCCAAAGTCCTTCAGTGTGATATAGTTACAGGCAGTACTAAATCTGCATTACTTTGACAAACTTTCATTGAAGCCATTGAAGATTATTAATGGAAGCAGTATATGAGTAGCTCTTCAACAGATGCCTTACATCCCAGTTGTATAGCTTGGGTTTGTTTTTTTTCCTTTTTCTTTTTCTTGCTCCTTTTCATGTTGGTTGAGTGGCTGTTAGCTGAATCCGTCACAGCTTGATTTGTAAATTTTAATACAAAGAACTGACTTCATCTGGTAAAAATTTACGCTGTTCCATGTAAGCCAGACACAAGCTTATATAATATTGAGTCACCAGACACACACTTCTTTAGCCACTATGGAGCAGAACTGGACTACAATATATGATGTATATAATAACCATAAAACATACATGACTTGATGAGTTTCTGTCAGCCAGTGCTCTTGTCAGGCACACACATCCTCCTCTACCCCTGCTGCTTTCCTTTATCAAGATACCATCTTAGCTCTGCATTGGAAGATCCCTGCACCACCCAACTGCTTCACCCTTGAGAAGTCTGTGCTTGATATACACTAGATATTCCCAATGTCCCAGACAGCAGTTGTTTTCCCACTTTGTAGTAAACTATCCCGGAAGGGCCCTTAAGGAGAAAGAGCTTGGAACAGCTCTCCCATGTAGCTGTCCATTAAAAGACTGCAGTCAAGACTGCTCCAGTGGGGTAAGTTCATTCCAGACGGTGTTTTTCACAGCATACACAACAGCAATTCAGGCGCTGTTTTTCCTACCCACTGTGTGTGCAAAGGAAGAGGGTGTGGGGAAGGGGGAGAGAAGCCACTCCTGGGTCAGCTAAATTTCAGGTAAGAGCAGTCCAAAGGACAGCAGTGGAAATCCTACTGGAGAGCAGGCAGTGTTTGCAGAAATCCAGCACCCCGAATCCACACGGGACACGGAGGTTTCGTGGCTGCTGTTTCACAGGCTGAATTAAAAGCCACGGCAGATTCTTCTCTTACCTTGGCTCTGGCTTACTGCATGAGGGTGCAAATGTCCTTTGACCACATATAGTGGATAACTATAATTTTATGTAAGTTATGTGAATTTCATTTACAATTCACCCCCAGAACATTGTTTAAGAAGGTCTTGGAAGTGTAATTTCATAGTAGTATCTGCAATTGTGAACCACAGCCTCAGGCAGCAAGATAATTTCCTGGTATCTAGGCAATAGAGTTTATGTATAGAACTGCTTGCTGCAGCTTCAAGGACTTCTCTGATAGTTGTCTTTCTAATTTCTACATCCTGCTTGTGAAACAAGGAATTTGTTCACAAATTAGGAATCTGTAGTTGTAATATGAGATAATACAGAGATGTGCCAACTTCAGCATTTTTTATATTTCTGGAAATTGAAAACTAATTGCTTATCAGAAATGTTCATCAGCAAGTTTCTAAGTAAATATTAAAGTTTTAACACTAAAGAAGCTTGCTGCTTCACTCCGATTGTAAAGTAGCTGGGAGGGATGGACTCTCCCTTCATATGCTGTTGAGTTAGGGAATTGTAAAATTAAGGTGCTTTTTTTAGCCCAATTCCGTAAGACATGCATGTCCAGATGCAATTTTAACTTCTCATTTACATTTGCAACTCAATATATGTAGGAGCCTCCAAAAATGAAGTCTTCCATGAGAATTAACTTAGAGTAGTATAAAGTAATAAAAATTGATTGCAGCACCTTCTCGGTTGTTTTCTGAAAATTTATAAATAAATAACTGCTGTAATGGGTATCAGTGTCTTCTAGAAGGTTTCCTCTTCCCCCCTTTACATTTCATCACAACAATTGGCTTCACAATGACTCATTGCCTTCGTTAGGAGCGGGAAGACATCCCTCATTATTCATTACTAAAGGAAGGACTTCGCTGCTGCAAAGAACAGCCATGGCATTCTAATTCAGCTACCTTTCAAGAGAAAGGAGTCAATGTCATTCTTCCCCAAACTTTGCCAAAAGAGACAAGAAATAATGCTGTTTAATTGTCTCCATTTATAAATAGTCCATTCACAATGAGAGAATTGTATTTTTAATACTGCAATCAGGAGGAAAAGATACACATTATTCTACATTTGTGTCTGAATTTAATTTCTGAGAGCTCATGCTGAGACTCTCAAAACTATCAATGATCATATATATGTGTGTATAAATACGAAATACATTCATTTATTTACAATTTATTGTATGACTTTTTAATTACAGAGTACTGCAGATGTATTACATAATTGCACACACAAAGCATTCACCGTTTAAGTAATCCAAGGATGTATTTGATTTCAAAGGAAGTAGGAAAGACTGTACTAAAATAATTGTTTTTCTTGATTATTCCTTGTCTTTTTTTCCATTCCTTTTTTCCAGATTTATTTACTTAGATATTAAGGGATTGAGCTTGTATTATGTTTTTACTGTATTTTAATGTGTGTTTTATCAAGCTCTACAGCATGGACCATGCCTCTTTATAAATAAAGCTATGATCATGTATTACTAGAAACCCCATTTCAAACTGTACTTTTGCCAGACTTGGTTAAGATTTTCTAGGAACGGACATTATAATTGTGTGATTAATCTTCAGAAAAAGGAAATTTTGGCTCTGCAGTATTTCTTACTGTATTAAATTCAGAGATTTATAAAACCAACTTGAAACTGCACTGTAAGTGTGTTTATAATGACTTTTAGCTGATTTAATAATCCTCAAAGTTTGGTGACTGTACAGATCACAGCTTCACAAATACAGTCCATTACCTGTGGCATCCAGATGAAGTTATCAGAGGTGGAGGAAATTACTTGGGATTGTATTTCTCCTTAGCAATGCACTAATCCGACCTCTGGCTGAGGCTGGGGCTCTCGGAGCCCTTGTCTGCCTTTATCCCATTATGCAGTGGGGACATGTGCATGGATGATAAAGAACATCTTCATGTTGAAAGTCTAGCTAGGGCACGTGTATACCATCAAATCTTGGTGGTGCAGTTGTAAGGCACCTGGTGTGGTAACGTTGTTAGGAAAATTTTCAAGCCAGTCTGTGATTCATTTTTGCTGTTGTTATCAGTACCTACAGTGTGCTACGGCTAATGCCACTCCCTGCAGCTGGCAGTGCTTGATGTCGCTCTTAGTTCATGATCCTGAAAAATTTTTCAACCCAAGGAGCCCTTGATCATGCAAGTAGCTCTGCTAATTGCAGGTATTGGTACTGTCTTAGCCCAGCAGAGTAAGAGCCTCTCGGACAAGTAATGGTGTGCAGGATCAAATCCTTAAATTACATTTATATGTGGCAAGCCATGGCACAAGGTTGTTTTTAAAAGTCACCATTTAAAACAAAACCAGTTGAAACAATGCCAGAAGCCTCACATTAAGCTTTCTGGCTGTGTGCTTCTTTCTGTGTTTCCAAGCTTTGCTTTTAATAATAATAAATATCAAACAACAACCCTGAAAATCACTGGGATCTGGATTGGCAGGTCTCAGTCTCCATTTAACATGCAAAAGATCAGCCTGTGCCTGCATATGGCTTCTTGCTAGATCAGAACTCGGTTCATTAATACCGAACTCGGAGAGCTCTGGGTGGATGTGGGGTATGTGCATAATAACCCAGAGCACAGCACTTTAAGCCAGGAAGTGAACAACACACAGCATAGAACTGAATTTACATATGCTCAAGAATCCAAATACTGGACAGGTTTTTGCAGAACCCTGATTTTTCTTTTTTTTGGTCTTTCAGTTCACCACAGTTAAGTAATCAGGCTTCAATCAACTGCATTTTTCCAGACCAGTTATTTGAGATATTTTGTGACTTCAAAGCAATTCCTGACCTTCATCTCTCAGATGACATGCAGAGTTTCTTTAATGGTGCTAAGGACTGAACAGGAGCCCAGTAACACCTACAGAATTCACCTCTTTGGCATTTTCCTAATTTTCACTTTATTAAGCAGATAAAAGCATAGCTATTTCCTTTCCAGGCTCTCTTGTTTGCTTTGTGATGTACTGTGAGGTATCAGTCCAGCCAAACATTTCTTTGATCAACAAGCAGAGTAAGCTGTGTGAAACCTAACGTGTGCCTTTGCATCTTTAGGAATCCACTGTGACAATATATGCACCCAGGGCCGCTGGGGACCAAACTGCTCCATCTCCTGTAACTGTGAGAATGGGGGATCCTGCTCCCCAGAGGATGGCACCTGTGACTGTGCACCAGGATACAGAGGACCCTTGTGCCAGAGAAGTAAGAGATTTTCCATAGATGTGGTGGCAGAAGCAAAGCAGGTAGAAATGCCCATTTATGACACCAGACAGAGCCACAGGTTTCTGAGCTGCTCTAGCTCATGACTTCCTAAGGGCAAAGGCTAGCCTAAAAAATGCTTCTTGATCAAGAAGTCAAGACTCTACTGCATTGAGTCATGCCTTGTGTTTCTTCTTCTGGCCTTCCACAGCACCTGGAGGTCACAGGTGACCTGAGAGAAAGAGCAACACCTTTACATACCAAACGTGGCAGGATCTGGGCAAAACCAGATTTACAGTTAAGTCATGGTGAGCTATAGGTTATCTACTAAACAGAGTCAGCTACGACCCATCTCATAATGACAAGTGGATGAGCGCTGGCTATCAAAATAACAAGACAGTGTTTTCTCATATGCCAGAAGAAGAAACACAGCAGCTTGAAATAGCTCCTGTCTGATGTTCTGCTGCTACATATTAAAATGTGCCGAGCAGATAAAAATCCTCACATTTACTTTATCTGGGAAGCTGCATTTGCCCCTTAGGGACCCTTACTCACTGATGCAAACTACACGCAACCATCTTACTGTGTAAACAAGACACGGATTTGTTTTTCTTTTCTGCAACAGCTCTTGTTCTTCCTGTAAGACATTCTGCATGCCCAGTTCATATATCCCCTTTGATTTCACCAGTTATACTTGACACTAGAACACACTCATCTCTAAAAATAATTTGTAGCTGACAATTTTTATTTAAAGCCATTATAACGATGACCTCTAGCACTGCGGTAGTTAATGGCCTATAAGCATTTCCATTATAAACCCCAATTTCCAGGTGCTTCAGCATATCTATATAGCTGTAAAACCTCTCTCCAAGGCTAAAACGTGGTGCTCAGAGCTTCAGGGAATTGGGGAAGAAATTGTTTTACAGATTTGAAACCCTAAGAGTGCAAAACTTCCAGAAGTTAATAGTTTCTGACCTTTCTGAGATGAAAAAAAAAACAGCTTCATTTTATCAGCTGATGGCATGTAGGCTACAAGAGGCAGACCATGTCCCCAGTTTGCAACTCCAGTAATCAGGCTGCTCCCTGAGGACGTTTGCTAAGGACTTAATGGGGAGAAATTTTCCTCCCCACTGGGGTGAAAACAGAGGGGTCCTGTGGATGCTTCTGCTATTGCCTCGTGTTGCTCAAAGGCCTCTCTGTGAATATACAGCCAGGGAATTCAGCTCGCTTCCACCTCTTCTGCGGGATTCAGGCTCAAGACTACCTTGTGTAGAGGACCCCTCTGTAGGTGAAGGTAGCTTTAGCTTGCTAAGTTTACTCTCAGAAAAATTCCCATTTTTCTCTTGGAAATTCATTGAGAAACAGAATTTAGCCTGCAAAGAGCAGTACTGAAGATGACACTTAGCCATCTTCTTCTGTCTGTGTAATCAGGATTACGAGACACTGGGATAGTTTACTGCTCTTAGGCCTGCAGAAATGTCTCCAGGAATGATCCAGGCTCTTTTATAACTAGTGCATCATCAACAGACCTGTCAGCTAAGTTCCAGCAGTAGTGTGAGAACCTGACACCCTCTGTGAACATACGGACCAAGAGAAAAATTCTCATTCGATGAAAAAATAGAACAGACATGATATAGTAACCAGTAAGCCAGAACTATATAACACAGAATCACAGGAGTAACAATAAAAACATATAAAGTAATTTTTACAGTTACTTACTGCAATTTAACATTTCTTTGTGCTTATCTATTGCAGTGAATGTTTGGACAGTGGGTGGTATTTCATTCTACATGTGCTTAGAAATGACAATGAGTGTTTGTAAGAGATACTGAACCATAATCTTGGCACTATACCTTATGTACAAATTCTATAATAATTTCAATCCAGGTTTTAAGCAAATTAAGCACACGGTTCATGACAAGTTTACTCAGCTATCTGGTGTGATTACAGATGCAAATTAGGTGATTTTGTATGCTGTTACCATAACTGCCATTTTTAGATCCTGTTCATCACTGATGGATGCTGCTCCTGCAATGGCATGTATAAACTGACTGTCTCAATTGAACACAAGTATTGCACCTAATATGTCTAGAAATCAGCTTTTGACATAGTTGTTTAGATGTAAAATGTTGAGAGTTCCCTAATACACCTTCTCTGATTTCTTAGCTTAAGTTCCAAAGGAAATGGCATTCTGAGTTTCTGTTGTTCATACATGTGTGTGAGTGTTTCTCTTCTTACCTATCTTAAAACCTTTGGAATATGTGTTATTAACCATATCTGCCAGTAGGCTATGAGGTCTTGAACATCTTAAACTCCCATGTTTTGTAAGAGTTTAGCTGGAGCAGGCTAGAGAGAGACTCCAGTTATGTCTTGAAAGAGAGAGACTGCTGAGAAAGCTCTGCTGTATTATTGTATAGCCAAGGACTACGTGAGATAGGATGGCGTGAATGTTCGAACCACAGGAGCAGTTTTACTCAGAGCTTGCACTTTATTAGACATGAAATAATCCAACAGGCTTCATAATTTCAGCTGTTCACATAATTGTGGTTTTATAAATTAAGAAATTTGGGGTTGGGATTAAGACAAAGAATTCTCAAGCTCTCAGCAATGAGAAATCTCCTGAAAACCTTTGACAGCTTATTTTGTTTGGTCCTCAGTTTGTCCCCCTGGCTTTTACGGACACCACTGCAGCCAGCCATGCCCTCAGTGTGTGCACAGCAGCGGGCCTTGTCACCACGTGTCGGGACACTGCGATTGCTTGCCTGGATTCTCGGGCACTCTCTGCAACCAAGGTACTGAGCCCAAGACTTCCAAATACCACCTCCTTTCCTAAGCTTCTGTGTCTGTGACTTTGCATCGAGACCTATCACAAGGTTCCTGCCTTTTTTCCTTGTTTCAGCAGTTTAGATCACAAGCAATTCTTTACTTCAGAGGGAAAATGCAAATAGGTACTTAGTCACCCTTTTGTAAATATGATGTGCTCCTGCTTTCATAAATAAAACAGGTCTGCTGCTCTGTATTGAAATGAATATGGAATGAGACACCTGCTGTAAATATATCAGCCATCCAATGGTTTCATTTTCCTTTCTGCTAAGCCTATCAAATCCTAAATGTCGAAGGCACCTTCATGCACTCTTTTTCAGCAGGAAGGTAGATAGCAGTTAAGGTAAAGGCCAGCTCAGGTACACAAGCCCAAACACCCAGTTAATGCATGGAACCTTATTTACACTGTCTGGGACCTGACTGGGAATAGCTAAAATCATGCACACCAAACACAAGTGGAAGAAACAGAAAAATTTGCAATGAGGCAAGGTGAGTTAATTTTCACAGGTGAAGAGTAGCTTCAACTCCCCCTAACGTCCATCACCTTTCTGTACCTTTGAAAGTTAGTCCACTTTTAACCACAGGTTTCATTTACAGTTTTAGGCTAAAAATGCTTGCAGAATCATTACAGTATCCTGCAGAGTCTCAGTTACTGCATACTACTGTGGGTATCTTCTACATACAGATTTAAAAGAGATTATTCACAATGGGTACTGCCCTTGTGAAGTCACCACCCCTGTAAAAATTGAACTGACGCTTTTTAATGACCTGTTTTTCAGTAAGTTAGAAATTGCAGACAGCACTTACGCAAAATCATTAAACATAGATTAAGTATAACCATGTTTCCTTTTTCCTGTGCTGTATAGTCAACTAAACATTATACCAATTAATTTATTAAAATGAGCATATTTCAGTGAATTTGTCCATTTTATGTGAAAAGTTAGCCAGATTTCAAAGCGTAAGCAGGGCTAATTATCCTCTTAAGAAAACTATTTTATTTTTGCTCAGATGTTCAGCACTTCTGGTTTTACTTTGAAATGTTGATCTATCCAGCAAATTAATTTTAAAATATTCATGTCCTAATTAAAATCAATTTGTGTTGCAGTTTGTCATAATGAGTTAGCATGTAACTTTATTTTGTAGAAAGAAAAATGCTAATTAATGTTTTGCATTAGAAAAACGTGAAACGAAGATTTCGCTTTTGAATTTTCATCTCCTTGTGCCGTCTCTGTTCTGGCAGCGGGAACATTCTTCCATCAGCAGCATGTGCATGCAAGGAGCTGCGTAACCTCCAAAATTGCACAGGTTGACATGGTTGTGCTAAGGATTCTGAGCAGCAAGCAACTAAGAGCTGTTTTATCAATATCTTTCACAATCATGTAGCAAGATGGATTGATAATAACTTGTTATTGCTGCTAGAACACACCTGACATCCCACAGGGCCTTTTGGAGTCCCACTTCAGAGTTTTTATAGCTAATTAACATCACTATCTGCATTGTGCAATCAGATTGCTCCTGAAGAAAGCAGTATTAGTCTGTTCTTTACAGCTTTGTTTAAAAATGGAGACATTTGAAAAAGTGCTTGTATTTGGATCTCACATCTTTGCAAGAGAGTCGCTGTGTCAATCCACAACGAGGTTTACTTAAATTAATGAGAACAACCATTTTGGCAGGGTTGGTTTTATAATCCTTCTGTGTTGACATTCTGGAGGGCATCATACTATTTCACTGAGATGAGAGGTGCTCACACAGTAGGAACCCCTCTGCTAGCTCTTACTGTGTGGAACTGAAGCATTTCATTTATAAAGTATGACCTGTTGCCTTTGTCAGCAGCAGTGTTTGGATCACAAATCTTTCCCTGATTCATTAGTATTCCATGTTGCAGTGCAAATCAACTCATATTTTAATAAGTCTTTTGAGAACTATTTTTCACACATATAAAAAATCCAGCTTTCATTTAAGTGATGTTATCTATCTCCATCTTAAAGATGCAATAAAAATACTGCATTGAATTGCTCTATACAGAGCATTGGAACTGAATAATGGTGTAACAGGTATGAGAACCTAGGCTGACAGATCATTTTAGTTTTTCCTCTTTCTGTGATATGAGAGCTTTCCTTCTCTCTCTTTGTGTCATCGTATTGTTCTTTTTATTGTGTCTGTATACTGTGTTTAGTTTTATCTCTTTTCAGTTAGAGAACTATTCTGTTTAGCACATAATTTGAAAGCCAAAACCAACTTTATCCACTCCTACAGATAAGTCCATAGTGTATAGAAATGCATGCAGAAAACAATAGTATGCACATTCTTAGGCTTCTGCTATAGTAAGAGTGGAGGATGGCATATTGTATAAAAGCAAATGAATTGCAGCTCAGGATTTCAATCTGTGGCTGATTCATAGTCAGGATAGATTGAGGTCACCTGCAGAGACTACATATGAGAAAGTGAGAGTGGCTGAAGTGGTAAAACAGTTGCATAATTCAGGGAAGTGCCTTAATCACTTTTTTGACATCACTATTATTTACCAGGATACAAGTCCAGTTCCATTTGTTACATTCTTTGCGAAGATGGACCGTATGTTTTATCTTGTTTTGAAAATACATCTGTTTTTGTCAGGGAACACAGCCAATAAGAGCACAGAAATTAAACATTTCATTCATTACTGAGCAGAGCTTTCCATCAACTTTAACGTTAAAGATTTCCAATAATTTAGTGGGAGGTTGAAGATCTACGTGTCTATTAGTTTTATGTCACTGTGTTTAAGCTGTTACAAGATGACTCTGAAAAAAATTTAGAGTTTCTTTGCTTCCAACTTCAGGAGTAAGCTAGGTAGACAAACAGGAATAAACAGTGAATTTGTTAGGATGCAGCACACCTGTTTAACAGCTCTCAGTCAAACATATATATAATCCTTGGAAACCACATTCGCAACTGTCACGGTTTAACCCTAGCTGGCAACTAAGCTGCTCGCTCACTTCCCCCCGGTGGGATGGGGGAGAGAATTGGAAGGGTAAAAGTGAGAAAACTCGTGGGTTGAGATAAAGACAGTTTAATAAGTAAAGCAAAAGCTGCATATGCAAACAAACCAAAACAAGGAACTCATTCACCACTCCCCATCAACAGGCAGGTGCTCGGCCATCTTCAGGACAACAGGGCTCCACGACACGGAACATCGACTGGGGAAGACAAACGTCATCGCTCTGAATATCCTCCCCCTTCCTCCTTCTTCCCCCAGCTCTATCTGCTGAGCATGACACCATATGGTCTGGGATATCCCTGGGGTCAGTTGGGGTCAGCTGTCCTGGCCGTGTCCCCGCCGAATTCCTTGTGCACCCCCAGCCACTCGCTGTTGGGGTGCGGTGAGATGCAGAGAAGGCCTTGGCTCTGTGTAACACTGCTCAGCAGTAACAAAACCATCCCTGTGGCATCAACACTGTTCCCATCATAAATCCAAACCATAGCTGCATACTAGCTACTGTGAAGAAAATTAACTCTGTCCCAGCCAAACCAGCACAGCAACCTAATTGTACACTTACTACAGCAAGGGCTACTGGAAAGGAATAGGTGGATACATGCCAAAAGACAAACAGGATATTTCAGCAATTGGGTATGTGCTTTATTTTGTGGGAGCAGTCTTCTGCCAGACTTACATGGTAAAAATACTTACTGAAGTGGCAGTCTTGCTCCTGGTTTACTCTCCACTTGCATGATTTGAATCTGTGAGATTCTGGGAGCCTGCATCCCAGATGACCTTCAGCAAAGCCTAGTGTACTTAGGAGCAAAGGCACCTTCCTCTTGCACTGCTGTTTGATCCAGAAGGATACCCCAGCGTACCCAATATTGCAGCACCACATGGTGCATGATGCATTTTGTGGTGCTAGTGGGATAGCAGGGGAAAGAACTACAGCTCTTTCAGCCTCTTCTTGCAAATATCTCTGCCATCAGCCATTTCATGGGCACTGGTCACCCAGTACAATACCCATGGCTAGTACGTCAGGGCAGCCAGGTGGTAAGGTTTGTGGCTTTTGGTCCATTATCACTGTCACTATCAGTTGTACAATACAAGGGGGTTAGGTTCTAGTGACAGATCTGAAAGTAAGAGTCCCTTTTGCTCTTCATCTTCTTGAGACTTCATCACTAGGCTGGTATTTAGCGTAAAATGTTCATTTCCTACTTTTGTTGTTCTTATTGCTGAGGTTGTAATCCTCTGAGCCAGCGCAGAACCCTATTTCAGTGTTTGCACCAAGGGACCCCCTTGGCCAAGTCCCCAGATCCATCTCTTCCAGCCACTTACATGCATTTGCCACCACTCTTTGAATTCTCCTCAACTTTAATGTTCTCTTCCTCTCCCAATAACCCCTTTCTCTATTCTGTCTCTCTTCTTTTCATCCTTTCATAATGCCCTTCAATAATTGTAATCTTCTAACTATATTAGATTCATTTTCCAGCAGAAAAATGGATTTTGAGACAACTTTTTTCCTGTTGTTTTTATGCCTGGGATGTAAGCAAAGAAACTGAACTTGAATACTTTCTGCCTTTTCCTTCTTTCCAGAAGAATTTTGCCCATTTGGCTTCAGCAAAGAAAAATGTTGTAATTACTTTTATCTCTAATTGCTAAATGTTAAGTCCTGTGACTTCCTTATATTCATTATGAAGACCCTTCAGTAAACTGCCTTATATTTTCACAGTCTGTCCCAGTGGAAAATACGGGAAGAACTGTGCCGAGGTCTGTCAGTGCACCGAGAATGGGACGTGCAATCCTATTGATGGATCGTGTCAGTGTTTTCCAGGCTGGATAGGGACAGACTGCTCTCAGAGTAAGCAAAGTGTAATTCTTCCACCTCTGCTTTAAAATAACATATTTTCCTGTTTAGTGTTTTCCGAAAGTTAAAGACAGATTCTGGGGAAGTCCCTGAAGTATCACAGCAGCCAGTGCCTTACTCTCTTTATAGCTTGTTTCTTTTAATTATTCTAAGTTAGCTTTGGCTTGAATTAGTTTCTGCATTTGGAATTTGCAGAAGCCGTTACTAGCTTCTATTACAGGAAAGGGAGGTCACAAACTCTTATCAAAAAAGAAAGCTCCATGC
The DNA here is from genome assembly GCF_031877795.1 of Strix aluco. Lineage (NCBI taxonomy): Eukaryota > Metazoa > Chordata > Aves > Strigiformes > Strigidae > Strix > Strix aluco. Next base: position 13,885,082 of record NC_133942.1, read on the forward strand.
TCCCTTTTAATTTCTAGCTGGATTCCCTTTTATTTATTTTTTGAAATAATTTTCTTTCAGCTATTGCATTAGAAATTATTAACCAGTAAAAGTTTTCATGTAGCAAGTCCCCAGAACTGAGAAATTAGGCAGCTGAAATATTTCTATTAAATGTAATTTAATTGTAAAAGTCAATGTGGGCTTGGAGGGATGAAGGATTTCTTCTTGAAAATTGCCCAGGTAGAAGATTGGCATTTGCTGATCCCAAAGTGTCATTTCCTGAGAGCATCCCTTAATTGAAGATAGATCACAGAGGGAAGCAATATCCTATCATTCAGAAATGTTACTTCATATTCAGGATACAACTAGCATATTAGACAGCATTCCAGAGCAAAATATATTAAACTTCAAGTGATAAAGTAGGAATCGGATAAAAACAGACGGCTGTAATTTTGCTTTTATTGTGTGTCTTCCACAGGCAGAATATTGCTGTCACTCAGAAATAGTAAAAAAAAAAAAGAAAAATAGACAGAAGGCTCCACAGATTCCTCATTATATTTAGCCATGTAATTGGGAAATGACTGTTAGTTTCTGTTAACCTTGAAAAAAGATGCTTTTTCTTTCAGATAGAGGCAGGCCAGTTCAGCAGCAACAGTTTCCAGTTTAGCAGGCAGAAGGACCTGGCGATAGCTACTTTGTATTTTGGATGAACAAAGTGGGAACCTGACTGTTTTCTCAGTTACCTCTTGTAAAGAAAGTGTAAATCTCCCAACGTGAACCTGGCCTCACACCAGGCTCCTGTCGGCACCTGGCCTCACATACCTGAGTCCGGTACTGAGCTATTTTGGTCAGACCTCCCTCCGCACCAGTTAACCTGGAATGACCGAGAGACTGAGCTACAAAGGAGATAATTTTAGCTCCAACTCCAGAGCCAGTTCTGGAGATGCCATCAGACCCTGCAGCTCTGGCTTACAAAGGCATTGTAAAAGTATTTCTGGTTGCTTATAGCACAAATACTTTAGGCCAAATCCCGTTCAGCTTTACATTGTGTGAGTTCAGTGACCTTTTGTTTGATTTACGTCATGGCAGGGTTTTTTTGCTATTTATTCTGGCTTTAGAGATGTCTGTCATATGCCAGAAACTTGCATTTATCATCAGAATTGGAGCCAATGGCATACATGGAAATAGGCACGATTTCTGTACTTTCAGGTTTCCTGGGAACCATGCCTTATTAATTCGTGCCTTTAATAGGAAGCAATGGAAAATGCTTTTTAAAGCAAAAATATAGTTGTTATATTGAAGGGTTATCATCATTTTGGATCTTTTAGTCTGGCACTAATAACTGTAACTTACTGCATTCATTTTTGGAGGGAGGCTTAAAATAACTTCTGAAAATGTATTAATATTGTACCTGTTGAAATATATAATAGACCTGGAGATTTTAATTTAATATTAGCCCCATCAACAAAAGAAATCTGATTTTGTGGATGGGAACTCATACTGTAAGAAGTTTTCTTTACATTTTTACGTAATTTGAGTAGCACTCTATGCTTCAAATGAGTGTGGTAATTTTAGTAGTTGATTGCATAAAAAAGTAAACCATGAATAGCTGTGCTTTATTATGCAAGAATTCCAGAATATCAAAAAGAAAATTAAATTACCTCCATATCTTAAAACCCTGTCTAAATTGTCTTCACAGATAATGCCAGTAAGGCAGGGAGAGTGGCTAGAGCACTTAGAGTAATGTAGTGTCGAGCATCGCCGTTTCAGTGGTTCTCAGTGCACATATACAGCAAAGACCTGATCCTGCCACCTGACCTACACGGGGAAGAAAGCCCTTGGGCCAGGGCTTGGCAGCGTGGAGGAGGTTGCAGGCTGGCACCCAGGTTTGCAGAGCAGTCGTTGGCTTGGAAGAACCGGTCATTGTCAGGGAGTTGCTGCAGCGATGCCAAGCTCTGCAATGCGAGGTTGTGCCTTTGCTGGTGTCTCACAGGTTTTCCCTTTATTGTTGCTCCTCCGCAGCCCTAACGCAGTATCATTGCTTTTTTTGTCAGCTGACAAATGTCTTTTATTTTCATAGCTTGTCCCACTGGTTTTTGGGGCCCTGATTGCTTTCATTCATGCAACTGCCACAACGGAGCAATGTGCAGCCCTTACGATGGAGAATGTAGATGTACTCAAGGTTGGACGGGGCTCTACTGCACTCAGCGTAAGCCTTTCAGAGACACTGTTGTGCCAGGGAATCTGTCAAAGTATGTGCTGCTACCTCGTGTCTCTTCCAAGTATTGCAGTCTTCCCTGTTAAACCACCTGCTTCTTACTTGTGATAACTTCACATCACCCTGAAGAAAAGAGTCCTGAAGCTTTTCAAGGTTTTTTATGCCTTTGGCATTTGATAAAGGATGGATCGATCATTTAGTTTATTGATTCATTGTCAGAATTTGCACAGTCTATGTCCCTGCTTGTTAAAGCTCCAGTATATGTGGTCTGATTTAGGAAAATGTTTGAGATTTCTCATCCTACTAGTACTACATTATCAGCACTGTACAAAAGAGATCAAATTCTAGTGAGCATTTTAAGAAGGCTCTTTCACTTGCAAGTAATGGATTGATCTCTGGCCGTTTAGAGAATTTCTGTTTAGCCATCTTTTTTTACTTCTTGAAAATGTAGTTTGTATAGATGGGTCAAGTTTTCGTTCTTCTGAAACACTTAAGAGGCAATTCTGATATGAGAAATGCTACCTCAAGAAAATTGGCTGTCGTAGTATCTCTGCATTTAGATGATCAAATGAATGTTATTAAATATACAGAGGCTGAAAATCCATAGATTTATAGACCTACATATTTTGTGCTGATAACACATCTGAGTTTGTGCTTCAGCCTATTTCTTAGTCTTTCCTTATTCTGATTCCTGAAAGGTTGCCCAGCTGCTTTTTATGGAAAAAACTGTGCCAATGTTTGTCAGTGTCAGAATGGAGCGGACTGTGACCACATCACAGGCCAGTGCACGTGCAGGACTGGATTTACAGGCAAACAATGTGAGCAAAGTAAGTAGCAACATGACTTCATTTTTCTATTTCTCCAGCGGGGGTGTATTTCAGAATTCTTTGCACAAACAGGCTCTTAAATAAGGTGTTGACGTCAGCAAGACAGTAACCCCAGGCACCCTATATAACCCATAGGGAGAAGAAGACGTCTCTGGAATCTGGACAGTCTGTTTAAACATAAAGAAATATAGTGAATCCTCTGCAAATTAGGCATTTCCATTCCCAGCCTGAAGTTAGATGAGATAAAAAGCAAGTCACTGTGCTCAGGGCTGACTGGATATAGCCTGCCCGAACAACTTGTACCTAATTAACAGAAAAACACAGGCTGCATCATGCCTTGCTAATGCTGTTGCAAGCAGCAACCTCAGGTTTCCCTGGGCACGAAGGAAAACAGAAGGGTTAAAAGAAAGAAGTCCTTCCTGCACTCTGCCTTCCAAGGAATATTGGGGCTTTCTTGCAGAAGTTGTTATGTTATAGATGTGGACTAAATAAGATTCATCTTTACAATGAAAACAGATTAAGGAAAAAAGGTTGCTTGCCATTTTTGGAAGGATCTGTGTTTAACTTGAGTAGTGACTAAGTGTTTAACAGTGAACTTCAATTACCTTGCAAGGGTCCTGGCATATCTTACTGTAATCGTTGTCAATGTCTTGCTGGCATATTTAGCACACTGTGCCAAATGGGTTCTTTTAAGAATAAAGAATTAGGGTAGTGGGAACTGTATGTGCTGTAGTTGAATAATTACTTGTTTGTCCAGTAGAGTAAATCAAAAGAAAATTCTCACACACTTACTTGGATTCTAAATGCAGGGTGAAATCCATCTCACCTTAGCAAGACATTAATTCCACAGGGTTTTGTTCCTTTTTTTGGCAGTAAGGTAATACAGTTACATTCCTGCTAGATTTGCAAGTGAAAGCTTCTTAACTGTATCTGACTACATAGATCTTTATGAAAGTATTTGTACATATAACTAAATTAATTGACATCTTTGCTTTTTGCACATACTTGCATTCAGCAAAGCATGTATCTCAGGACCAAATTTGCATGCTAATGTGGGGAGTACATATGGCACGGCTGTAACTCTGTAAGTGGCCAACTTACTGTGGATTTGTGTACACCCTTACTGCAACCATAAATGAAATAGGAAACTAAAAAGTTGCATAGCAGAACTGCATCATAGCAGATTTTATACAAGAAGCTATGCTTATAATTTGACCTCTGTACGAAGCCTGAAGCTTTCTTTTCTATCCAAATTACAAATGTATTTATTTGTTTGTTTTTCTACTGTTTAGTATAAAAGTATTTCTTCATTAAGACTCCTTCCTTCTCAAAATCCTGTTGAATGGGCAGTCACATCTCATTGCAGATGAAATGCCTAAATGCAGACATCATTTCTGTGGTACAGTCCAAAAATTTAGGCCTTATTCATTTTAATCAGGCTACAGGTTAATAGCAGAATGAGCATTAATTGTAATAATTTTATTTTTCCCTGTTTGGGGACCTGCAGATGAAAGAAAGAGATACAACTATAATACACACTGCAAATCATTACACAGATGCTGGCTACTGTTTATGACTTAGTATTAAATTCTGACTACTAGAAGTTACTTAGAGACTGACATTGGGAAGGTATTGTCATACTATGCAAAACATTTGCAGTGACACACAAGAAGTCAGATCTTAAAACAAACTATATATATTCTAAAGAGTCATAGCAAATGTGCATGCATTCAACAATGCATCTTCTCCATAGAAATAAGTAGGATGTGACAGAAGTTGTTTCTTTCAATTTATTGTTGAATGGTGCCTCAAGAAGTATAGTAAGCTGCCTACAGATGTATTGTAATAGCCCATCATGGTAATTGTGTGAATAAATTTCTTAGCTGGACATTCAATCGTTTTGTCTTTAATAGAAACACAAAGGCAAGATAGAAATTCCTCTGTATTAGGAATCCTAATACAGAAGCAGAGCAAATCAAACCATTCAGATGCTCAATTCTGTAATTCCACCTACATCTTCTAGCACTAGTAGGGATAAGTATGAAAGCACGCGGGATTTGTTTGGTAGAAGTCTATTATGGTCATATAAAGGAACATTAAAACTTTTCTTTGTAACTACCCCCATGAAAAGAAAATATGTGGGATTGGTGGATATGTTCTTCAAGATGTTGTCTATGGCTTCTGAGCTCACACCTTCTTAAATTCTATACACTTGTAATATATATCAAGCCTTTTAAAGTCTGTATGTATTATTGTTTCAGTCTTGTGAAGTCTTGTATGACTTTTCCAAATAGTTACAGCTTAATAAGTAATACCCCAAATTGTACATGCGATACATATATCTCCTGCTTTAAAATAATAATAATCTAACACTAGGGTGTTATCCTAAAGACACTGAAACTAGGGAGACTTTTCTACTGAATTTTCCATGGCAAGTGTTTCACCCATTCCCAAAAAAAGTAGACTTCTTTCCAATCTTTTTCTTTTTCTTCCCAGAGTGCTCACCGGGAACATTTGGTTATGGTTGCAAACAACTATGTGAATGCATGAATAATGCTACATGTGACCATGTCACAGGTACTTGCTACTGCAGTCCAGGCTTCAAAGGAATCCGATGTGATCAAGGTACAGTGAAATTCTACCTGTAAAATATCTGTCTGTCTCTCTTTTTCTTTCCCTCTCTCCCCCTCTGATGATGTACTTGTTTTAAAAAAGTAGTATTTCAGAAATGAAATGCACGATTCAATTTACAGTGTGTTATGAATTACTTTTAACAGCGGCTCTTATGATGGAAGAATTAAACCCCTATACTAAAATTAGCCCTGCTCTTGGATCAGAGAGGCACTCAGTGGGAGCAATCATTGGAATTATTATTCTCCTTCTAATTATTATGGTCTTGCTGGCACTGTTTGTGTGGTATCGACGGAAACAGAAGGAGAAGGGCCATGACATGCCAAGTGTATCTTATACTCCAGCCATGAGGATGACTAATACAGATTACTCACTTTCTGGTAAGGGTCTTTTTATGTTAATCAAATATAGACTCATATTCCTGTATGTTGGGGAAATATAAGCTTCTGTGATGTATAACGTGTTACTGAGCCTCAAAAATAATGACACTTCTGTTCTTCACCTGAATACCATGATCTTTTAATACTTAACAGGGACAGGGAAGCAAATATAACTTAAAAATTATTTAAGCTGCTTTATGTTTGAAAGTTTATTTAACACGATACAGGATATACCTAGGCAAGAAATATTCTGCATGGAATACATCAACTCCATTTTTTTTAAATCAGCTGCGTTCTATAGCAGTGCAGAGTTTTCCCTTTGTGAAACCTTCAGGAGACTTTTTTTGCTTCAGGAATGGGATTGACTGGGTCAATCGTAAGGTTTTATTTTTGTCTATGTTGCAGTTTGTGATTTGAGGCGTCCTGTTCGCTGTCACTTTCTTCTGTGTGCAGACCAATCCCTGTTGTCAAGACAGCTGGTGTGAATTTTCTTCACAGGAGCTGATGAAAGCAGGCGAGAGGAAGAGGAAGGCTCTTTAAGATCCAAAAAAAAAGTCATTCTGAGATCACATTTCTTGCTTCTTTCTATTTTCTGCTACTGCTGTGGAGGACAGCTTTTGTTGACAGATTGGCTAAACTTTGGAGGATGTGATCTCCTTTTTGAAGCCGTCATATCTATGGCCAGTATCAGATAGGATGCCAGACAGGAGATGGCTTTACTTCCTTCTTGTTTCCTCCAAGCTATCTCTAGTGGGGATCGTCTTGGGGTTTGCTGCCCTCTGACTGCACTTCGCTTCTTTATTTCCCTTTACATGGCTGACACTGTAAGTCCAAGTAAATACAAGCTCCTGCAACACGCAGAGGTTGGCCTGGCAGCTCTGCTTTCCCAGTTCTGCGTTGACTTTTTCTTTCTGCTTTCTAGTCTGAATGCACAAGGCCCAGCCACTTGTTGCTGGCTCTTGACTTGGCTTCTGTGCCATCTCGGGGTGGAATGGCTGGAAGCTTCTGGACTTCCCTGCCCAGGATACACCTGGAAGGAGCCTCTCCCACCAAGCCAACAATATTACTGCCTGGCTACAGCTGGGGCTTAACCAAGGAGCTTTTCTCATGGCACCATGACTCCAGCCCTCATGTCAGGGGCATGGTATCCTGCGATGGCATATCACACGTCAGGGGCTGTCTGCTGAACACCACTGACTAAACTCATATTTAGACCACTCAAGCCTATACTAGAGCATTACTTCTTCTGATAGCTACAAGATGGGGGGGGGGGGGGGGAAATCAGCCTTGGACCTCCTCCCATTGCCTCTTATTTTTGAATTTTAGCTTTGCAGGCTCTTGCTTAAGCTGCCCATTTGGGTAAGAAATGTATGAAACTGTTGCCAGAGAGGGCTCATCTGATCCTTGGCTAGTTGCCAGCACAATTTGGCCTGAAATTTGTCATTTCAACATCATTTGAAGAGCCAGACCATGAACATGCAAAAGACAACTGTGGCACATCTCAGCAGCAGCGAGGCTCCGAGTTCCAAGAGAGCAGATCACAGCCGCTGGCATGGAAAAACATTCTGAACTTTTCAGCAATCCATTTCTTTCATATTGGCACTTTATCCATTCATTTACAAAGCTTGCTACACCTCATTTATTTGTGTGCTTTTCTACTTAATGTATGTGTAACCCAGCGTGCTTAAGAGACACAACTTACAGATTTCGAAGTAAGGGGAGGAATATTGCTGAGGTTGGGAGTTCCTGACTGGAGTGATTGAGCTTCTCCTTTCAGACAAGGAAACAAAATTCTCTCAGCTGTTTTTCCTCCATATTTTGCCATGACTGGAGACTTTCCAATCGACCTGATGGTATCCCAGTCTGAAACTCTGCAAGAATTCCAGAAAAAGGCTAATGCTGAGAAAGGATACTCTCATCCTTCAAAGTTATCATAGATAGATGACTTTCCTGCTCAGCCACAGAGAGGAAGCCATTATGCTCAAAGACGTTGGTAGCCCAGGACTGTCCTTGCAGGTTATGTCTTTGTAGGCATTGCATCTCCCTTTGCGGTGTTCTTCACATTCATTTCAGACACAGCCACCTATCCCAGAGCTCCTGATGCCACACGATACTTAAGGAGTTGAGGAAAAAAAATATTTGGGGGATGACTGAATTCCTGGATTCATCATAAATATCTGAGGGATCACATCCTTCAGCTGCATTGAATGTGGGATCTCTTCTGGTCCTTTGGAAATGACAATGAATTTAATTCTTGCCCTTGTGGCATTGCTGCTCTGTGTCAGCTCAGTTTGTAAAAAACCTGAAGTACCAGGTCCTTGCAACCCCGAACAGCACCAGGTCAGTGGTGGTGTATGGGCTTCTCTGGAAAGAAATTGGATAATGGTTCCTTCCTGTTCATCTCAGTCAGCGATGGGGATGCAGAGACTGGGCCTTTTCTTTCTTCTTTCTTCTTTCTTTCTTTGTGCAGTCCTTGTAGCAATATAAATTTTATCATTCAGGAAGCTGCGGCTGAGTGGGGTCAGCCATCTCTTTCTGGAGGTCACAAGAACAATTTTCTTCCTGCCTCCCCCTTGAAAAACTCTACTATCTGAGCTTGCAGAGGAAGACTAAGAAGTTAGAAATCACACTGCTTCATCTTCATCTCAAAATTGTCTGCACATATCAGCATTGTTTCAAGTTTTGGTTTTTGTTTTAGAAGGGCATTTACAAATTCTAGACAAGGGCTTCTGAAAGCTCCCTGCCAAATTCTGACTGTCCTCAAGTACGTTCTCCTACTGAAACTTTCTACCCATCAGTAACCTTTTCAACTTTGGCCTTCCCAATGCTGTTTTCAGCCTTTCACTTCCATAGAGCAGAAAGACAGCAAAAGGTGGTGACGTGCATCTTTCCCAGCAGAAAGTGGGGAGCTGGATACTGAGGCAAGATCACAGATAAGAAATAGAGACTCATGACATGGCTGGATGGCAAGAACATGTGTGTATATGAGTGCACGTGTGCCTTTGCGCTGCAGAGGCTGCTGAAGGACAGTAGCAGTGTTACATAGAGGTAACAGGGATTTCAACCTTCCCCTGGAGGTTTGTGTGTGGATTAAGGGCAACAAACAGACAAACCCACCAGACTTCAGCAGGAATTCGGCTGAACAATGACTGCGATATCCAGCCCTGTATGGGTCATAACATTATGGCTAACCTGAATCACCAGTGTTGTTATTTTGTTTGTTTCCTCCTGTTAGGGTACACTTGTTGTTATTTTCTGAATAGAGTCACATATGCAGATTCCTAGCTCCTGGAGGCAGTAATTTCTTCCAGCACATTCATTTATTTCTGGAGGATGTTTTTGGTCTTTACGTCTTCAGCTGATAATCCATGCATATGTGTGAGGGAGATTATAAGGAAGGGGAACCCCCTGGGCAGCCCTTAGACTCTTCTGCATTTGTGGATGAAGGATGTGGCAGCAAAATACACACTCTGCCCAGCAGCCAGTGGGAAAGAAAACCTCCCATGCTGGGAGAGCTTAATGACAGCACATGGATTTGAGAGCAGACTTTCCCAAATAAGCCTGAAATCAAAATAGTGCTCCCCAGCATGAGAATGGTACATTGCATCCAACAAAAGATTTTAAAGTGCAGGTTAATTCAAGGAGATGGGGACAGAAGGGAAAACTATGCGGCTGGAGAGCAGCAGAGATTTCAGGACTTTTACAAAGATGTGGTTATGGGCTAGAAGTGGTGCTTGAGGTCTGAAACTTTCTGCTATGAGTGACTCCTATGCTGAGAGCCAAACCTAAGCAATGCTTGATACAAACAGAGCATCATGAATCCTGCAGCCTAGACAAGGTGTTTACAGAAGTGATCTGCAGATGATGTGTAGTAGGAGGTGGCTGAGTGAACCCTCCTGCTTGGAGTCTTCAGCCCCCCCAGTGACACTCTGTATGGGTGGAGAAGATCCACACAAGAAGAAGAAAACAGTTCCATTTTGCAGCTTGAGATATCTGGGTTTGTGTTTACTGCAGAGTGCTTACTTATTCCCTTTTTTCATGGTTGGCCTTGTGCCCAGTTTCCACACTACACTATCCTGCTGCCGCTGCAGGATGGGGCCAATGCTCTGTGCCTCAGCCCTGGCTCGGGGCAGAAGCTCAGTCTTTCAAGTGATAGAGGTTCTGGCCTTCATCCAGACCTCATGGGTCTTCCACTGGAGCACAGCCTCAGGCTTGAGGGGCGCACGGCAGGACTCTGCCGTCATGGATCCCTTCACAGCACTGATCTCCCCATATTAACATTAACATAACCTTTGGGGTTTCTTGTTTTGTTTTAATTTAAATCATTCCCTCTCTTTTAGGCATTAGTCCTTGCTTACTGTTCACAGCAGTATAAAATTCCCATCTTTGGGAAGAAAGGGTTTTTGTGGGGTTTTTTGGGTTATTTTTTGTAACTGGGATAGCATTAGATTTGAATTTGATGTATTTCCAGCCAGCAGTTATAAGAGCTTCATGAATAAATGTGTAGAAAATGGACTGTGCTATCAAGGTAAATCAGCCTGGGTAGGTACTTAACTATCGACCAAATGGAACTGTGTAGAAGGAGTAATTCTGAGTATATGGTGCTGCATGCAATGAAGGAAGAAAAGATTTTTGGTGATGCAGACTTGTGTACAAGCTCAGGATCATTAATTCAACGCTGTGCTAATAGTAGGGCAGTCTGGTAGACTTTTCCTTCAGCTCATTTCGGGTGCACAAAACAAGCTAGGGCCAGATAAGCTGGGTGTGAACTTGTAATGTGTCAGCTGGCTCACAATAACCGTCGGTATGTGCCCTCTTATCTTGCAGCAAGGCAGTGGACTGTGCCTCTTTTCCTTTGAGCTGGTCCTTCTTGCCTGCAGCTGAGCGAGGGCATGACAGATAAGGGAAGGGGGAAGGCAGAGCTGAGAGCTGGTGTGACTCAGCCATCAACACTCACCTACAAAGCAGAAAGACATGGTTTCAAGTGTCTATATTTAACTGGGACCGCAGGTTGTGAGGAGGGTGGATGAGCTCTGCTCCCCCGGTGAGCCGCCAATCCCTCATTAGCAGGTTCAAGGCTGTATGTGAGCAGCTGTGTTTGTGATGGGCATATACTGAGCACAGTGTTTGTGTTCCAGCCCCGGTTCTCATTTGCAGACCCCAAGAGGTATCTGTTTCTTGTTAATTCTATTGCAAATATCACAGAGTTATAGTTAGGGCAGATGGCAAAATCCTGGCAGCCTGGCTGCTGTGCTGGGCAGTGGCTAGCTGAAAGAAGTTAAATGCAAAGACTTTAGTTGGGGAATCACATCCTGATCTGAGATACTTTGTTAGCAACAACCTCGGAAAATAGCTAGAACTAAAAGGCTCTGCACTTACTACAAAATAGAGCTGACCTCAAAAATTGCTCTGCATGTTTCAGCAGAAAATAAATGCTCGGTCAGATATGCATGTGCGTGTGCCGTTTCTCCTCTCAGCTGCGTGCCACAGCACTTATGTAATAGACACCCTGCAGATAAAACCACTTATCTGAAACAGGATATTTTGCAGTAAATTAAGCTAAATCTTGATCTCCACAAGATGTCAGCAAAGCAAAGTGCATGTTCGCAGGAACGCAGAGGGCAAGTAGAGGCGATGGTGACTGGGTACCCCCCTCCTGCAGACAGTGCCAGCCGGTCAGAGTCCTTCCTCACCCATCTGCTGCCAACCTTCATTACAGACCTCTGGTGATGGGCGCGAACAGCCACCCCAGCACTTCATTACCCTTTCCCTGTGAAGATGTTTCCTATAACCTTTCTGCCTACAATTTAAGCCCATGGTTTATTAAAACCCATTCGTTTACTTCTTACAGGGCTTGGCTGTTTGAATGATGCTGCTTCAGTTTAAATTTTTCAGCCTTTCTTCTGATGGTACTTTGAAATATTTATCAATTTGTTATTCAGCTGGAACTAGATTGGGATTGATGTTTTCATTAGAACTGCCAGTATAAATATGATGCCTTTCTTGGTAAATTATTTTGTTTGGTAAGTGTTCCTAAGTTAAAGTGAGGAAACAGTTAAAATGTCTCTAAGCATAACAATGTAACTGCCCAAGTTTGCCTTTCAGTGCTGCAGCTTTCTTTTTTTCTAAGCATTTGCACAAAAAGCTGTGTAGAATGTTTTAGACTCCCTCATATGGTTATAGCACTTTGGTTTCTAACATTAACTACCTTTTTCGTAACAAAAAAGTTTTCATTAATTGTTTCATAACTGCAAGGGTTATTTTCATCGGTAGCTTTTACATGTGTTTAAGGAAGAAACTGTGTTGCAGACCATGCTTTTCCTGAGTTTTGCGTTTCTTCCCTCACCTGCAAAGCAGCTGGACTGTCAGGAATTACTTTTTTAAGATCTTCAAAAAGATACACTGTATTAATTAAATATTTGCTTTTTAATCTTATATTTAATGCTAATAGTCAAGAGCTTCACACCATCATAATACAGGATAGATTTCATCTGCAGATGTTTTATAACATTCAGTACTCTAACAAAGTTTTCTAAACTACATTGTCTCTAGCATGTTTTCAGTTTCTTAAGAATCGTTATGGCTTCCAAAGTATTTTGTGATGACTTGTTTTCTTCCCAGACGTATCTCAAGGTAGCGGCAGTGTACATTGTTTTTCCAATCCAAGCTACCACACTCTCTCATGTGGTGTGACTTCACGCTTCTTTACCAGTAATCTGGATGGAAACAGCTCCAGTAAGGTAGATATTATCCCACCCTACTGTAGCAATGTTCTTATCAGTTCAAGGAAATCAACCAAAGCAATGCCTGTTGGATCCTGCTGTCTGCCAGCATTATTTAACAATCCAGCGTAGCAGTTCCTGACATCATAGCTCTAACAGACACAAAAAGGTCTGCTTTTCCCTCTGTGTATCTTCATAATCTCTGTGCATGGGGACTGGAGCTCCAGCACATGCCTGTCTGGGTCAATAAGACTTAGTGCCTTAGCAACTATAAGGTATGTTTGCTTCTCAGAAAAGAAAAATAACGAGGTAATTGTAATTACCATTAATATAACAAATCAATGAAGCATTAAGACAGTAATCTACCTTTGCTATGTCATTGTTTCCCAGATCAGTAGACACACAAATTTCCCGCTGACACAGGCAAGAGGGTAGATGCAAGAAGGTATCTAGGGTGCTGCTGAGCACTGTTCTTGTCCGGGGGCATTCTGAGAGCAGGGCTGTTACTTAGGGCTCTCCAGCAGAGCTATTCAGACTGTATTGCTCCAACATCCAGGAGTACCTTACTTATCACATGTCGCTGTTGCTTGCCCAGGACCATTCATGGACAACACTATTACTCAATTCACCACTTTAGCTATAGATTTAGATACAGTACATTGTAAGACAGCTCTTCCTTTAGAGCCTTAATAAGCCAAGGTGGGGCAAAGGGTATGGAGCAGAGGAAAACAGAAATGCAATTGATATCATCAAGGTTGTCAGCTTTAAAAATGATGGTACTTGCAGGCTGCATCCCCTTAATCCAAATGTAGCTCTGCTAACTGGAAAGCCATGAGAACAAGATTAATGCAAAAAAGACACTATTGTATGAGACAGGGCATGCAAAAATATGTCTACGTGTGCTCCTGTAAGTCATTTCTTGGTTATTAAAAGAAAATCTCATTAAAATGTAATAAAAGGGCTGGCTCCAGAGATTTCTCAGAGGAAAGTTTAGACAGATGTGTAAATATGTTTTCCAGTGTAGATGGTCCCCTTGCATCATGCATTTTTGCTCCCCAAATTGAAAATGCAAACGCTCATAATGTCAAATTTAGGATGAACACCGTGAGTGTGGGTCTGGACCACTAATCCTGTTGCCGTAATTTAAATGAATTCAGAAAAGGTCAAAGCAAGCACCTATCCTGGTTTCCCAGCCTGCAGTGCCATCTTGTCACCAAGCTACTTCAAATATTAAGCTGCCAAAAAGGTTTAAAACCCAAGTGATGCATTTGGACTAGCCTGGAAGCTGCTCACTTTATTCTAGTACTATCAGTAGTCAGTCAGCAGTTGCCCTGATATTCCAAAAAGAAAAAACAATGGATCTGGTATTTTCAGGGCACTTATCAAAATATATGTCCTGATATTTCCTTTAGATCTCCCACCATCTTACTTATTCATGAGACTGCTTTGCAGTGCTGAATAGCTGAGGATGGCCAAAAATATGCTGCTTCTGTCTATGCAGTTCTCCGGCCAAGTAAGACAAAAGAGCATATAAAGCCCCTAATGGCTGCCTTAACGAGTTTCATTTCCAAATCGGTTTGTCTGGTGCCATTCCCACTTTCTGCAGGGAAATGTGCACAAGTTGTACTTGGAGGATTCATTTCTTTATAGTGCCAGCTGGGGTCACAAAGGAACCAGCACAGATGCAAAATGAAAAAAATGGCAGAGGAATCTCTGAACTGCTGAGCCAGAGCCCTGCATGTATTATCCTCCCCGTGCTCAAAGGAGATCATGCCTTGAGGCGATGGACTGGAGCCATTCCTCTGTCACTTCTTTCAGAGAGACAGCTTGGGCAAAGGTACAAAGACAGGGCAAGGGGGAGATGCAGCCCTGCTCCGGTTTGAGAAGGCTTGCTCTCTCGTGTGCTCCCCCTGCCCCTCTTGTCCTCTCTTTCTGTGTCTTATTTTACCTTTTCTCTCCTCTTCCTCTGGTGTTCTCTCCACTCTATTATCTTTTTTGGTTTTTTCTCATGTCCGTTTTCCTGTTCTTGTTTCCCACCCAACTATACACATATTATTTCTATTTTCCTTCCTGCTGTCTCTGCTTTCCTCTCCCAGGCCTGTACCGGCTCAGCAAGGGTCCGTCTGGCTGCAGCTGTCCTGCGCTGTTGGCTGCGTTTCCTGACCCTGCTGCTATCAGTGTACACGGTGGGCATTTCCCTAGGGAAGCAAGGGGGGCAAGGATGCCTGACAGCAGAAGCTAAAAGGTCCAGTATTGCATCAAGGACCGTGGTTTGTGAGACAGATCTGTCCTCACAGGAAGGGAGCAGTGCCAAGCCTTCCCGCATCTCTTCTGGGACCAGGAGGAAGGTATTTCACCTCCTCACTTCCCCTCTGCCAGACAGACATTTGGCCACTGCTCAGGACCCTACGTGTGTCCTGTAGGTAAAAACTTTGAAGTTGCTGAGCGACAAGTACCAGTGGAGGCCTTAAAATCCTCCTGGTGTGTATAGGACTGGTTAGATGTGCTAGTGGAGCACTCAGACTGGAACACATGCAGGCAAAAGCAAGTGGGAGGGTAAGGGGGAGTGTATGAGAAGAGACTAAAAAAAGGCTTGGCTTCTTTTATCTAGCAAAATGAATGCTGAGAGGGAGTATGATTGCCATCTATAAATACGATGAGGTAAACACTAGGAGGGAGAAGAGCTATTTAAGTTAGATGACAGAGATGGCACAAGAACAAATGAGGATGAACTGGCCATGAATGCATCGAAGCTGGAAATTAAATTTCTAACATCAGATCAGTGAGATTTTGGAATAGCTTCCCAGTAAGACTAATGGGACAAAGAAATCTGATTACTGTTAAAATGGAGCTTGATCAGCTATCCAAGTGTTCATGTGCCTGGGCGTTTGCAGTAAAAGGTGGCTGGACTCAGGGACTGAGTGATCAAAGCCCTTCCAGTCCTGTATCCCTAAACCCTGCTCCAGCTGCCAGCAGGAGTTTGGAGGGCTGAGCTTTGTTTCTGTGCAAGGTCCAGGAGGATGGCTCTGCATCTCGGATGTTAAGGAGGAGGCAGAGGCTCCTGCATCTCAGTCCAAGTTTGTAACTACCAGCACGTTGCTACCAGTAAATGCCCTTCCCATGCGAGCGAGCTTGCAGAGTCGGTGTGGGTGAAATGCTGGCCCCACTGAAAGCAGTAGACATTTTACTACCAGTTTAAGTGAAGCCAAAATTTGACCTTTGTTTATTAGCTCCTACAAGTAGGTTTGGCCTTTATTCTTATGACATGTGCAGAAGCAAATAATAACGATGCTGCAAGTTATCAAGAAGTATCACACATGAACTCAAGTGAAATTGTGCCACAGAATTACTGCAATAAAATTTTCCAAAGCAGATAAGAAGAGATACATGCTTACCTCCATACCCGTGTCTTCACATCAGAGCTCTCATTGCTCGAGTTAAAGACCACAGGGAGTTCAGTGGGCTCATTCACAGAACCACTCTCAGTGCTTCAATGCCAGCTCTGTATCTGAGTTTTTGAATTGTGCGTGAATGTTGGAATATATCTCACTTTTACAAAAGGCTGCAAAAGTTTCTGAAGAATAGTCTGTATAAAGCATGAGACAGCTGCACTGGTGTGTCACAAGCAAATGGAGGATTCTCACCTTGTGCTTTTGCAGAGCTCTGAATTCCACCCTCACTCCCTACCAAAGGAGAACAGCATCGCAGCTAGAGTCCAGGTGTTGCTGGCTTCTACAGACATCATAAAAATCAATTGCTATTAGATGTCCTGAATTTTTAAAGCCAGCAGATTCACATCTATTAAAGGAAGTTCTAAATCCTACCAAAGACTTCACATAAAATTAGAAACTGCAAAACAGAGGTCACTGGAAATGGTCTGACTGGATGTCACCCAGCTAATAAAAAGGAATTCAACCACAGAAAGCATCATTAATGTACCTTTGACTAAAACTTGCCCAAGAAAAAGGAAGACTGCAAATACAGAATCGCTGCAGAGTGTTCAGGATGGCCATCTAAAACTGAGAAACACGGACTTGGACCATGGAAACCTGAAGTCAATAGTCAGGGAAGTTAATGGCAAAACTCTTTATCAACTGCTCTCCTGGAGGTAAGGGTATGATGGAGTTCCTGCCAGCACTTCTTTGCCTAATCACCATGGACTTCTTTAAAAAACTAAGAGCACTGACAAATGGCATGTTGGTGATCAGCTTGCCACTGTGATCTATCCAGCTATTTCAGACAGGCAGATAATGACTTTGCCTCACTCATGCTAGTACCCCGTTGATCTTAAAGGAAAAGTTGCCAGACATGAGGTAGTTTTAACCAAATTGCTAACATTACAAGGTAGTATTTTTAGTGGATAAATTTACTATGAAGTATTTTTTCCTCCAGAAAAGCAATTTTGCTTCACACTAAAAATTGAAGTATCTTCTATCTTAAAAAAAAAAAAAAGAGTTAACAAATTATAGTGTTAAGAAATGATAGTAGCACAGAGACAGCTATAATCACATTTCTTCATAATTACTGCATTCTGAAAATCTTAGAAATGTCCCCAAATCATTTCATTAAAAAAAAATCAATTCTAGCCCATAGCTCTTCATGCCAAATTTTAGGTTTGTGAACTGATTTATAAATCCTGCAAAAACACGGCTTTTAATAGAAAGCCCAAGACTTTAATAAATGTGATCCAAGTGGTGCAGCTGGATTGAAAATCAGCATTCATGTTATTGCTGCAAGTTTTGAAATGAAGAAGAAAGCCATGGACTCCTCTGATGAAAACTGACAGTGCCGTTAGAGGGGCTGTGTTCATTTCCACGGGCCAAGCGTAGGGCCAGGAACGTTCTCTATGACCACATCACAAACCCATCTGCTTTTCATCACCTTGGCCTTGCTTGTTTGCTCTGACTGCCCCATCCTTCCGTACCGTGTATCCGCTGTCAGTGTTTATGTTCCCGGTTTTGGGGGAGTACAAGGAACTGCTGAATAATAAAGAAATGACTCCTGCATTGTCAACTGGGAGACGCCAGATGCACAGCCCATGCCAGGAGCAAGGATGTGCAGTCACAGCCACTGCTCTGGGGCAACGAGTGCTCTAGAAATATTGCAGGCAAGCAGCTTTATCAACTTTCTCTCTGCTCTGGGCATGTCCTTGAGAAGAGTGGCTGGTGCAAAGGTGCCTAATGAGCTGATGACACATGTTACCTTAGTGGGAATATATAGAGACAGAAAATGAGAAGGAACAGGATGAGGCACTAGATATAGCTATCACTGTGCTGCTGGTGCTGTCTGATGTGAGATTCATGGACTGTGGGGCCACAAGGGACCATTGTGATCATCTGGCTTCACTTCCCGCACAGCTCAGGGCACAGAACCACCCTGAATTAATGCCTCTTTCAAGGTCAGTGCTGGTGGCTCAGCAGCAGGGTCCCTTTCAGCCAGAGCCTGGATTTCAGATGGATTTGAAATGGGCTTCTTTCAGTGTGCTGGCGTTAATCTATATCTGTCTGTGTGTGTGCCTGTGTGTAAACTTTTTTATATATATATATATATATATATACACATCTATGTGTGTGTGTGGTCAGTGTATCTGCACTATTGCATGTCCTAAATCTTTCTTCCAGGTTGGAGTTTGGCCCATTTGGAGCACAGTTACATGCTTTGCAAATGATGAAACCTATTTGTGTAAAAGCTTCAGCTGAATAACTCTAAAAGTACTGTGCAGTTGCTTGTAGAGAGACCCAACATTTTGTGTGTATGTGTGTGCATGCACAGCCTTTTCTACCTGTGCTCTCTGCTGTGTGTCTGTGCAGTGCTCGCACCGTGGTTTCTCCCGTGTCAGTCTAAGCCAGGGCAGATTACATTTGGTGTAGAAACACATCAGACCACTTTCTGCATCCTGAATCAATGGAATTCAATCAGCAGGATTCAGTCAATGAGGGCAAGGTTTTGCCTCTGGTTGTTACAAACCTTCACCCAAATGAAACCCAGTTTCTGCGATCAGATAAAAGCTTCTAAATGCCAATGTGCATTTTTTAATATATAGTGTAGTTGTCCTAAATGTGGTAGTCCTGGTAGAGAGGAGTAGTTGCAGGTGCTTTCCTTAGAGATAAGGGAGAGGCTGCAGAGCTCTGCAGCTTTATCCTCAGTGACCCAGCTTGGGGGAAGCTTGCGGAAGAACGTCTGGCTGGCTGGGAGGATCCTGCTGGTCCCCATAGAGGAACTTTTGCCAGAGATTTCCTGACCCTAAGCCCCATCAGTGTGGTCCCTATTTAGACCGAGGGGCAGAGGAGCTGCATGGCTGCCCAGCCCCATGCCCTCCTCCCCTCTTTGTGGCCAGCATTTCTCCTTCCTGCTGTATTTCTTCACCTCCCATGACATGGTTACTCCTTGCAGGTCGTGGTGTGCTCCACCACTTTGCTTGGTGACTGCCCTGTCCCTGAGATTCTGTCTGTGTTACATGGCACAGAGCACCGTCCCCAACTGCTACACAGGACAGCCCTTTTATCCCATCCCATCTGGCTGTTTCCTTTAAGGAAATCTCTCCAAAACAGGGTTTGGCCCATCATGTTTCTTTGTCCAGCACCCTGCCCAGTGCACCTCACCCTTTGCAGGGCTCCTGGGCTGATAGCACAACGTAAAGATATTTGTGACCACACACACAGGGGACACATGGGACTACCTGACCTAAGAGCACAGGGCCACGTCCCCCTTCCCTCAGGTGACACTTGCACTGTCAGGTATTTCCAGGAGTGTCGGGGGACTCTGGGCTTCCTGCAAAACCATCCTCAATGTCCAGGGACAGTGGGTGCTCTGCAGGCACAGGGATAATGCGGGGCTGCTGCACCCTGAAGTGGGGTGGCTTTGGCCCTGAGGGCTGTTAAATAGGACTGTGAAGGTGGGTGACAATACCTTTGGGGTCTGGCTGTAGGTGCTGGGTACCAGCTGGGATTTTATATCCCAATGGACTTGAACACATCAGTGAGCTTTTTTGTTCCATGTCTTAAAACCCATTATGAAAGCTAAGCAAAAATTAATGACAGATCAGGAAAAAAGAAATGTCGTGGCAATTTTGAATACTTTGTTTCAATTTTAACCTCTTTTATTGTTAAGCATTTCCTTGTAAATATAGTAAAATAGCAGAGCTGAACCCTCTGAAACAGAGGCAGGAGGCTTTCCAGTTTGGGAGCAGACACAGAAGAGCAACGATGGCTTCATAACTAATTTTCCGGAAATGGGATTGGGATTTGCTCTTGAACTGACACTTCCTCAGAACCAGCTGTACTTTCAGCAGGTGTGGCTTTCAAGTGAAAAATGTCCAGGTGGAAAATTCAGCAGCTTTAGCAACTACAGTGATTCACAGCTCCTCCTTGCTGGGACTCACCTGATCACCATACGCTTTGTAGAGCCACTTTTGCTGTGGTGGAGCTGTGCACCCCCAAAGCAGCAGCCCCTCTCCTTTCACTGAGTGCCATAAGAGATGCTCCAGCGAGCTCACTCCAGGCCCCCCAAACCCCCATCCCTCAGACAGACGCTGTGCTTGCCTCTCGGTGTTGTACTTAGGCATTACCTAGCTCAAGTGAGGCTTCTACAAACGGCAGAAAAATCAAGAGCATATTGACAGATGTGCTTAATACAATATCAGCCTTCTCCAGCCGCGCTGGCACAGGTGCCCTGGGACACGGGGGGTCCCAGCTGTCATGCTGCAAGAGGTGTTTTTCCAACAGTAGCATCTGGATGGGAGCCCTGGACTCCTCTCTGCTTTTGCTGGCAGATCTGTACGGGGTTTTATGCTTCGTTATTGCCAACGTTTTTTTCCTTGAATTGAGAGAAATCTTGTAGCCATTACATCTCTCCTAACTAAATACACAGATGCGTTAGCAAATCCCCTTTGTTCCGAGCAGCTCCTATCTGCATGTTATGTAGGTGGTTTTGATCCATCCATGTTCATTAGTTATTTTGAAACTGCCAGCATGCCACTCCATGTACACAGGCATTCGAGTCGTGATTACTGGTTACCAAAGGAAATCCTCTATTTTCCAGCATGCTTGTGTTCATTGCTTGGTGAAGTGACTTTCCTTTGTGATTTTCCCTAATGCTAGTGAACAACTGTCAAATTCATACAGATAAAGAACTCAAATGGTGAGACCAAGGTAATAGTCATCTCCCATTTTTATTCATGACATCATTGGGCTGAAGTCTTGGGTGGGAACTGTCTGTTTATTACAGCATTAACCCATTATCATACTTTTTGAACAGCTCAGTAACAAAATCCTTGACAGAGAAACTGCAGACTGGAGACCCTACAGCTATCTGAGTGAACTAGGTCAGTAATTTTTAAACAATTTAATCACTTTAGTAGACTTTAGAGCAATTCCAAATCCAAATCAGCCTTTCATAAAGGCATTAACAATAATGAAGGATATCAGTGCTGTCTTTATCTCACAATCAGAATTGCCAGTAGTGAAAGATGAAGAATTAAAATTGTTTCCTTTACCACAAACCACGGATTGGGAAAGCAGAGCCAATATTCATTCTGGTCTCCCTTCCTCGGTTGCTCAGTTTGAATCACTATCATCTACTCTATACATTTTTTTCAAGGACTAACTTAGAACATTAAAAATTCAAATTTGGGATTTTTTTTTTTTCTTTCATGCTTCATAAAGTTTAGCACTAAATACTGGCATCTTGATAAAACTGTGGAGCCTCTGGCAGGAGCTGGAGCGTGCGATACACCCTGTTATCTCCCAGTTAATCATACAGTGGCCATTTTTCAGGCAATTTCAAACAACCAGCCAGTGCAAACAAGCCAATAGTGAAGTCTAATTGCCATTTCTGAGTTTATTCTCCCTGGCTTCAGTTTTAACAGGGTTTTTAGCAGCTCTCATCTCAAAATCTATCCAGATTTAGTGCTTTGGATGCAATTTGTTTTCCTATCTGAGCACTTGGAGTTTAGCTTGTCAGTGACAGAAAGCATTTTCCCTTTCCTTTATTGGGATTACTAATATCTTACTGAAAGTGGTATTATGGGATTTTTAAGGTCAACTATCTCACGGCTCACATGGCAAAGGAATTAACACAGGGCACTACCAGGCATCACATCTTGTCACTGCTCTTTTGGTCACACACCATGCCTTGCTCCAAAGAACAAGTCTTCCCTGCATCAGGAAAATCACAAACCTGTCAAGCTTTAATGCAAAACCTTTTCCATCATTATCAACATTAATGTTTTCTTCTGTATAATAAACTGCAGAACTGCTTTTGTGCTTATCTGTACGTAACATGGAGAGTTGGGGGTAGTGAGGATTTCCAAATGCTCCTCAAATCAAGTCAATTTTCCTTTTACCATTTTACTGCTTTGCTCACTAGCTTTATTTGTTTTTATCTTGCGGTGTCCTAAACTCCCTGTATGCCACATTTGTCCTGCATTCATGCATTTTATTTTACCAGCAGAAGCAATGCTAAATGCCTTTGCAGTAAGAATGATGTAGAAGTGATAAATACTTCAGCTAAGTGGTCTCCAGCGAAACAGTCACTATTCTTTCCATGGCATTTTACATGCCAGATACTTTTTTCCTTGTTTCTTTCAAAATGTCTTTTTCACACTAATTGATATAAAAGAGATATATTTTTCTTCCCTTTCAGTACCAAAATTAATGCTTGCTTATGCTAACTTTCGTAATGATAAATTCTTGCTCAGTTCAAAGCCATTTTTACATGAACCTATAAAATGTTTTCATTTCATGGTGTGGCTTTTGTGCAATAAAAACTGCTGATTTCACTCACATGGGAAAATTTCAGAAGAAAGTGAAAAACTTCAATTTTGAATTGTAAACTTAAAATAAAAGTGAAGCCTAATAAGGTCACAGAGGGGATCTTGACCTTTAAACTGCATCATGCATGAAAGTACTGAAGAGTTAAAGAGGTGTACCACCTCATCCCACTATTAGCCTTAGTTTTTATGACACAGATGCTCCAGCTCATGTGTTGGAATAGCAGCCAAGTGTTGTGCATGGCTGGATTCAGTTAAAAATAGAGAAAATAGCAGTGGACAACTCCTCTATTGTGACCCCATGAAATATTGTAGAGAGCAGATGTGTAAGTGAGCTGGAAGCAGGGAAGATTGGAAATGGAAGAGAAATTCGGAATGGATGGAAAACCCTCAATTCTTCTGATCACCTCCCTGGTTCTTCCACCAGCAACTCCTCCGACAGAGGCACTGGTCCCGAAGGACAGGCTCTTTGGACCAGCCGCATGAGAAAGAGTATCAGGCTCACAAAAATATCTGTAGGCTTGTTAGAAATTGCAAGTGTCATAAATATGAATTATAGTTGGGGGAAAGGAAGTAGTAAGAATATCCATGTGAAAATTAACTCGGGCACTCATCTTCTAAAACCTGCAATCATAAGGAGTTTTCTTAATTCTTTTTTTTTTTTTTTTGACCTATGAAATGCACTTCTGATCAAATACTGTGCTCAAAGTTGGATGCTGTCCAGATCTGTCCCAGGCTGACACATTTTATATCTTGAACTGCAGCATACCGTCACTTTTCAGGGTCATGGCTGTGCTCAAACCGGCTGTAAGCATTCAGGGACTCTTCTGATGGGGAAACCCTTGCTTCTCGCTACCACACTGGATCAAGGCTTAGACTCCCCTTTGATCTCACAGCTCAGGGAGAGCAAGAGAAGCAGCTACTCCCAAGGAGAAGATGCTGCCTTACTCAGGAGCAGCGGCTGGCAGCTCAGGAGAAGTCAGGACACTGTTTCTAGCAGGAGCAGAGCACTACTGCTCAGCTGACTGGTGGTATCATGCCCTTTTCTGTGTGCTTGGCAACACAGCTCTTCACTTCCAAGCAATGTATCTCTACATCTGTGTCTAAAAGAGGATAACAGAATGCTTTCTGGAAATACCATGTACTTTCTATTTGCTCATAAAGGCAATCCCACAGGTAACAGGTTTGAGTGCTTTAATTAACCCCTCTTTGCTCTCCTCGCTCTTGTAGGCTGCACTTTTACAGCTTTGGAAAACACCTTTTGATTGCTCACGGTTTGCATCATTGATCTTTGCTCAGCTAGGAGTCATTCCTCAGACATTTTATTTGGAAAGGGAAAGAAAGACAGATGTTCTCTGAAGGAGCAGAGAAAGGGCTGTCCATACCGAGGGGGCTCAAGGCCAGAGGAACAGCCCATTTCAGAGTCCACCATGGTCATTATTTCAGATGATTGTCCTACACACTGCCACAGCAGCGCAGATCAAGGAGATAGAGCAAACGTGGCAAGAAAACATGAGAGTGAATCTGCCTGACCCAACACCAGCTTCTCGTCAGAGCATGTGTCAGATGGCCAGAGGCTGTTTGCTGTACGTGATGCCAAGAAAAACTAGTCTTAACCTAGGCCACGATGTAACACTTATCTAAGTCAATGCGTGTGTTCCCTCTGATATCAATAGGGCTCTCTTTGAACCTAACAGGAAGAAATTGTGTAGAAAAAGTCTTACATATGTGTATGCATGTCTATGCATATATCCTACGTATATATAAAAGTGTACATATGTATAAACCACTGTATATACACATACAGTGGATCTCACCAGACTGCAGGTATTATTTTGCCTGTTTTGTAGGACTAAAGTTGCCAGGTTTGTGTTCTTTCCAACTGGGAAATGCAAGGGGCAGAACACAGCCTGTATTTTTACTGCTGGCACATTTGCTTGTGAGCTTCAAATATCAGGCTTTGTCAGAGAGATAATCATATCTGTTAAATGGACTTGGAGTCTAGTGATGAGCACATTTGCACAAGTAATTCTCATGGGCGTGTGCTTTAGATCAGAGTTTGGGGACTCTGTGGTGCCAAGAAGAGATGCTTTGTCACCTTCGCTGTGTGTCACTACCTGTTCAACGCAGCCTAGTCCTACCAGTTTCAAGGAATGGCTTGTCTTTGCATTTTCTATTTGCTCTCTCTTGTTGCAGAACCGGAATTGTTTGCCCTGTGACTAATCTCTCTTGCTCTAGTCCAGTCTGCATTAAGCAATTGCAGAGTCCAGCTTCCAGCTGCTATTCCAAGCAAGTCAAAAGCCCTAAACCACCTACTGAGTGCAGAAAAGGTTGTTATGATCATTGGCTTGAGTGCTGGACACAGTGGGCTGCAGACAAAAATGGTTTTATCTGTGATGCTTTTTTTAACAGCAGTCCTCAGTGCAGAGACTAAAGTGTGATTTGCAGCACATTTTGAATGACTCAAAGCTGCATTTATTCCAGAGGACCAAAGCCACAAAGTTTTATTCAGGGCTGACTTTGCATTTTTCTCAAAGCCAAGAGGTGAGGAAAAATATTTCCAGTCGAGGCTGATTCCACTCCAGCAACTATTTAGCTTCAAACTTAAACCTAGGCTTTCCTGAAGTGCCAGATTCCTGGACTGTTTATGCTTTTCCACATTAACTACTTTTTCAGTTTAAAAAATAATGTATCCATCATTCACCTCCTGAGGAATGCAATGAATACACAAAAATGGGTCATAAAACCCACAGGATTATAACAGACATAAAAGAAGACTAAAGGTAGAAAGGCAGAATTACAGAGAATAGGTTGGGAAGGGATTTCAGGGATCGTGTAGCCCTCCCAAGGCAGCACCAGCCCTACCTGTACCTTTCCTAGCAGGTGTACCCCACCTTTTCTTAGCCATTTTCCCATGAGAAGGATTCTCAGTTTTCTACAGCCACACTGGACTAAGTGACAACTAAGCTGAAGTGTGGCAATGTGCTATTTTGCAGCTTGGTGTGGGCAAGGACTGCCTGTTACCTGGCTGAGAACCAGAAGTCAGGGTCACTCAGACAAACCCTGTGTTAATACGGCAGCCTGCCCTCGGGAAGGCTCTCACAGCAAGTTTAGGCTTATTCAGAGCAGGCACAGTGATCTGGTGCTGCTGCAGAAACCCTTCCAGACGTGCCTGACATTTCCAATAGAACTGGCAGGAGCTCACATGGAGCTGAGCTAACGAGATGTGCTCAGAAGGTGGAGTCCTTCCCCTCTGAGCCACCAAAAGAGCTGGTTGATATCGCTGCATCCTCACAGCAGCCCCAAGGCTCCAGCCTTCATTCAGACCTTCATAGTCACAGTGGGAACATGCTGTAAAGATCTGATGAGGGTGCTCAGAACAGATGCAACATTCTTGTACAAAGATGGGCTGTGCAGCGAGCACAGCTGACTGTTCCCTGGGTAACCTCTGTTTCGATAAGTCACTTACTCTTCATGGTCCTTATTTTAACCAGCTCATTAATCCCCAACAGTTACGAGGATACTGTCCTACAGGATCACTCCTGTGTTTTTTGCTGCTTGCTTTGTCTCTAACTCCAGCATGGCTGGTCAATATTTTAAAGTTACTGGGGAGGACTGGAAGGATGGATCATGGTCCTGAGCAAAGTTATTCATCCCAGTCTTCCAAAGCCAGAGGTTCCTTTTCTGTTGCTGTTGCACTACATGAGCAATGCTGCTCCCCATGGCTCAGCCTGGATCTCTTTTACTTCCCTGCCACTGCTCTTTCCTCATGGCTATGGCCCCCTCCACTCCATAACCCCAGTTGGGTGCTCACCAGCTTCTTACATGCCAGGCTTGCTCTGTGTGGTGTGAGCTGCTTCTTGCTAGAGGCACGCTGTGTCTTCTGTGAAGCTGGCTGAAACACCACTGGGGCGCTCCTGGAGGCTTACTTAGCCCTGGCAGGAGGATGACCTCTGGGAGCACTGCTGCTGGGAAAGAGAGCCCAGGCTTGTGGATGTGAGCCAAGGGGTGAATTAGCTCCATCCTCTTCACTCAGGACCCTGCCCAAGCAGAATACAGGAGAGAAATAAAGCACACAGCTAATGCTGTTATGTGAAAGAGCTTCCCCGCTATGCCCAAAGCACCCAGTCAGCCTTTCCCTCTGCATCTTTCAGGGGGTGAGTCTGGGAACTGGCTCAGAAGGAGTGGTGGAAAACAAAGCAGAAGGTGCTCAAATGGTTTGGGGGGATCACTCTTGGCCAGAAGGGAAAGAGCCCCATCATAGAGAGCCAGTTGTGTACCACCAGCCCTCTTCCTGTGCTCAGGGATGGGCACTCTGAGAATTGGAGCAAAGGGGTTTGGTTTTGATGTGCCAGTAACACATTTATTGTCTAATTTAGTGATTTTTCTTATTTAGCAAAAAACCAAAGCTGTCGTGAAAAAAGGACTGATATGGCACTGCCAGTGGTGGTGACTGCTTTTTCTGTAGAGACCAGAGGACATGCAAGGACAAATAGCTGGGACCTCTGGGACACGTCGTTTGCTCTTTTACCAGCATAACGTAGTTACTTGATTGGGAATCCCATAAGCCACAAAGACATTCCTATCTCAGTAACCAAATTTGTATTGATTTTCCTAGTCAATAAGAAATATCAGATTCTATAGTTAAAAAGATTTAAAGGTTTACATCAGATTTTCCTTTTGATTGATATCTAGGATAATTTGCAGTAGTGAAAATGGAAAAGGTTCCCATCCCCTTCTTTCGCTGCTTCTGTAAGGAACAGCAAGTTCTTGCAGCATTGCATAAGGCAGAAGTCTTTGCTGTCAGCTCTCTGCTCTCAGTTGCTGCATTTTCAGACCGCTGTAGTCACTTAGGGACTATTGGCACATCAGTTATTGAACTGTGCAAATTTATAAGCAAAATCATATTAGGTAATGTAGAAAGATTGCACACATTCTAGAATTTAAGATTGTGAATTAAGTAACATACTATCCACAAATGAAAGCAAGCCTAAAATTAGTCACAGAGTGATGTAAAGTAACCTGCGGACTCAGATTTGAAAGGATATGTTTTAGGCTTCTTTTACCAAGCCAACCCAGTGTTTCAGTAATGAACGTATCAGCAGATGATTTTTTTTTTCTGTTCTGATGAATAGCTGTTCTTGGTAACGAGCAGTACCCTGCTTCAGGAAAGCCCTCCCTGGAAAGGAAGCTCTTAAGCATATGCATAATTTTAGGCATGCACAGAATCCCCACTGAAGCTTAGCGCATGCTTACAGCTGAGGATGTGCTTAAGAGCCTCCCTAAATGAGGACCTTGATGTACAATTTAGAGGAAAGAATATATGCTGCTCAGTAGTCAAAGCAATCCAATTTACATAAATATTTATTTGTTTTCCATTATATATCATTTTTATGCAGGTGCTTGTGGGATGGATAGACGTCAGAACACATACATAATGGAAAAAAGCTTCAAAGGTATGGTATCCAGTGCCTGCAGCCACCCTGGCAAAGAGTTTGAGGAGGGTGTCGTAGAAGAGGTGAGATAGGAGACCCGAGCACCCGGGAGAGTGGCCATGCAGAGACAGAAAGGGACAGAGCAATTACCTACAAAATATGCCTGCGTGGCTCAGCTGGCAGCACTCCTGACTCCGAGCCAGATGTCTGGGGTCCATGAATTATGGATGCAAGTCTTTACAAGGCCATAGGCTCAGCAAAGCAGCATAAAGACAAAAAGGGAGGGCTTTGCTGCAGGGGCAGGAGGTGCAGGTGGAGCTGTCTGGCCAGGGGAAGCTCTTTTAGGACCTATTGGCCATCCTACAGGGGCTTTCTGGTGGCAGTTGCTGACGATAGACTGGTGCGTATGCCTGCTAAGTTGTGGCTCCCTAAGGCTCTTGGCCATCCTGAGCTTAAAAAAAGCCACTGGAAAACAAGCTGACCCTGCTATGTGGCCTTTGCTGAAAGAGATTTATAGCAGAGCTTGAGAAAAGACCTCACTCAGTACATTAACCAGTCATGCTGGCATGAAGCAATTAATGGGCATTGACTTCGGGGCAGTTCTAAAAAGGGATCATAGATGAGTCATGAGCACAAGGCCCAATGATTTTAGATTTCAGTTGTCCTCCAGGTTTACATTCAAGATATTCCAGTTAGGTACAGACTACAAGACCACTTGGCACAGTGGTCCCCACAAGCTCCTGACTGACTGGGCCGGGGTTTGGCACACTGGGCCTGTGCTCCAGAAGACAGAGCAAGGAGTCTGTCTCACTGGGAATAGGCAGGTTGCAGGGTGAGGTCCTTGAGCTGAATTCAAGGCTGTTGTGTCTGTACACACCAGCTGGGAATGTCCCTCCATCAGCTGAGGAGGTGAATACTGCACAGCCTCTTTCTGTAATGTCCTTGAGCTGGTAGTGGCTGAGTAATGGGGAAAATGGTACCTTCACACAGAGCTGGTTTCAGGACACCCACTGGTCTGCCATGGCTGAGGTGCTACAGAGCAAGACCTTTATCTGAACTAACAAGGAATATTGAAAGCTAGTCCACATAAAAAGCAATGACTAGATTATAACCAGCCCTAGAGAACACTAATCACTTCGTAGCTGCTGCTTACAAAATAAAGTGACATAATATTTGCTAAAACGTCACCTTATCAAACAGAATCACCAAAGGAAACCAATAGTCCATGACCGAGTCTTTCCTGATAAAGCTGAATTTAAAATATTAAAAGGGTTACATATGTATATTTGACTCAATCCGCTGGTTTCAGCTACTTCAATGATTCTCTTTTTCAGAAAAAGAATCTTATTATAGTATAGCTAGTTGTTCTCTTTACATGCAACTATTAATTTCAAGATTAAACTAAATTACTGTGTTTACAAAGTTAAAAAGCTGCTTTGAACACACTAAGTAGAAACTCCCATCCATAGACACAGTCACACAGAGCGTGGGAAACCGGTGTGAACAAGAGAAAAAGAATTACAGTAACAGCAAACTGTGAAGTGTATTTTCTGCTGCTACATATTTTGTTTATTGTTTAGGATCTGAGCCATTTTCTTTACATGTTTCTCTCCTTATGAATTGAAAAATCAGGCCCAAAAGCCATGTCAGGAACGTTGATGTGTTCCCTTGTGGCGGCTCAGCTGCTGCAGACGGGCATGGCTGGCGCTGGCAAGGGCAGGGTGCTGGGGACATGGGGACACACCTGACTTCCCAGGGATTTTCGGTAGCTTCCTTGCAGGTAGTTAACAGCTGAGATGTCTCAGAAGCATCTGCCTTTGGATGGCTAAGGCTCTCTGACAGCCCGCTCTGAAGGTCAGTTGCTGGGCTCAGGCAGTGCTGGGGCTCTGGCAGCAGCGTGGGTGCTCTCATCCCAGATGAGTCTCCCAGCAGAAGGAGCCGGGTGATGTGCCCGATGCTCAGTGCGCAGCTCTCCTCGCCCTGCCAGGTCTTGCGTTGGCCCTGACTAGCCAAATTCATCTGAAAGATGGAGAGAGGGCATCTGCTAGGCTGGATCATTCAGATAAAAGAAACTCCCAGTCCCAAGCAATTGGATTCTGTCAGCAAAAAGACTTGGCAGGCGGGTGCTTTGTTTTTATATACTTTTACGCAGTTTAAAGATGATGTCTTTTCCCATCAGTGTGTGCCAGGTCTAACTGGAGAAAGCTTGCACTGCACAGGATGCACTGCAGGGAGGGGGCATGGGGGGCCCCTGAGGTTGAGTTCAGGCTGTGATGGACCTGGTCCACCCCCTGCTTCCCCCAGTTCTCCTCTGAGGAGACCAGAGCCCGCAGTTCTGCAGCCCCTGCTCCGCGCTGGCCTGGCTGGAGGCTGTCCCCAGCACACGGCAGCCGGGAGAGGGGTGTCCCTTTTGTGATCTGTCACTAGAAATGCAGTGGCCATGCTGCTAGTGGAGGCCCAGGGGGTTAAGCACGGCCGGTTTGTGTTTGCCAGGTCACCCACAGACCAGCCCGGCTCACACCGCAGCGTTGGTGAAGCAGCAGGAGTCTGTTGGGGCAGCAAGGGGCTGGAGGCCAGGGTGCCAGCATGGAGCCCCGTGGCACGTGGTGACAGTGGTTGAACTGTCACAAGGTTTTTAGAGCAGTTTCTTTCCTGTGCGTGGTATTCAGTGATACCAGTTCCAAGCTTTTCCTTGCAGCTGAGTCCTTTTCTATTTCTTAGGGTTTTTTTTTTTTAAATGAATGCTGATGCACGGGTGGAATAATGTGACCTCAGGCACTAACATTTTAAGGAAAAACCCCTATGCTTTGCACAATAGCCAGCAAAATCCCAGCAGTTAGAAACACTAATGCACTTACCTCAGGGAAGTGGGCCTTGGTGCAGTGTGGTTCATCTGTTTGTTGTGCAGGAATGTGTCCCCACAACTGTGTCACCCTGAAAAGCAGCAATAAGCCATCACTATGCTACTGTCCTGCAGCAGCGAAGGTTAGCCAGGTTAATAAAGCAGCCAGAAAGGCACGCTACACTGAACGTCATCCATAAATGTGATTAAATAGTAGGAGAGCGTGTTTTACCTGTGTACATCATATTTCATTAGCACTTCAATCGTGGCAGTAGGCACCAAGGCTGTCATTTGTATGCCAGAGGCTATTCAGGGCAAAAGAGAGGAACCCGGTCTGTGGGAGGGACAAGTACATTTCCAGTCCCTGGTAATAAAAATAAAACCTTCAAAGGTCTGGTGATTGGTATCCAGGCAACACAGAAGACAGGGACTTCAAAATTAGAGCATATTCCCCATACTTCTCTAGTGTGTCCAGCTGATCAAGCGCTTACAGCGAGTGCCAGCGCTGCTGGTGGCAGTGCCATGGGTCGGGCTGGGCTCTGCACCTCCCCGAGAGCCCGTGGGCCTGGGGAGGATGATGAGGCAGCCTCGCCAGAGCTCACACATGGCCTGCAGGGTGAATGGTCTGAGAATTTCTAAATACATTTGTTCTGGGTGAAATTTAAGTCAGGAAATGAAATCTGACAATCGATGCCAGACTTTTTAATTATCCCCAAATTACCTCAATAATGAAGTAACTCAGATGCTTCTACATCTTTTAGAGTTAAATTCTCCACAATCTTGCGCATAATATGTCTTGTGGGCTAATGACTCCCTGGTGTATAGCACGTTACCAAACATACACTGGTGCTCCATAAATTATACTGTATCCAGAGCGAAGGGGCTAATCCCCAGCTAGACACAGAGTTCCCATTTACGTCAGCGGGAATCGGCTCTTAGGCGCGCTGTTTCTCAATTTCTTCTGGGAAAAGGCAATTCTTGGGAAAGGCCAAATGAGTCTGGGCAGCCCAAGTGGTATTTCACTGGTATTTGCTGACAGGTTCCTGGGACAGGAAGGGCTGGTGCTGCGGCTACAGCCTGAGGGACACCTGCCTGGGGGGTAGTGTCAGCCCTGGCAGCAGTACAGGTGAATTTTAGCTTAGGAAGATAAAAGTAGCTGAGCTGGATGTAATAAAACATATGATGTGCTGGGATTTTTGCCTATGCCAGCTCGCTCTGATGTGCCCACTTCCATAAACAAACCAGCACTGACCCACGCAGCTATTCACCTGCCTGCTACAGCACCGCAGGAGCGGGACTGCTCACTCTCTCCCCTTTTCACAGTACCAGCCAGCAGTCTTTTATAATCTACATTTTATGAATCTAAACCCAGCTCTGGTTTGATTTGTTCCCTCCCAGCCATGGTACTGACAGGGAGTGCTTTGTAGCGGACTCTCAGGGCGCTGGCAGCCTCACACTCACACATGGAGCTCACTTTGCCCGCTCGGCCTCACACGGTCCGAGAGCCACAGGCACCTGCTCACGCTGACACCTTCTGCGAGCTCCTGCCTTCCTCCCCGTGAGCAGCACGGCTTGAGGCAGAGAAGCAAGTTTGCCACTGTCTTCCTGTCCTCTCACCCCAAAATTTAGAGCTGGCTTATGGAAGGCTGCCCAGGCTCTCCTAACGAGCACTACGTACTCCTCGTAGCCAGAGGAAGCTGTAACTTGCTGGCAGGTAGAGCTGAGCCTTTTTTTGGCTAAGGAGGAAATAAAAGCCTCAGGGCCGAGTCTCTCCCCCTCATCGGGGTTATGTCCCTGAAGTGGTGAGTGCTCCTGCAGTGCCTGGAGCTTTCAGTTTCTTGCCCACATGAGACAGTTCACCCATGTACAACCTGCCCAGGGACTGGAGAAAACACCAGTCCACACAGCACAGGTATTTTAGCCTAAAGATTTTAATTTTATTATAGACTTTGTTAGTCTTTGTCTGTTGTCTCCTCACCTTTAAACAGTAACGGAACCTAGACTGCGTGGCACCTTAATTTAAGTCATATTCATAGCAAAAGCTAATAACGCTGAGCTGGCTCATGTGCGCAACCCTTTGGTCTTGCTCATTAGAGGGACAGGACGGGACAGATTTTCACCGACCTGCCTGTACCGGGATGGGGTTGGTGAAGCTCGAGGGCCAAACCCTGCTGCCAGCAGCTGGGGAATATTTGCATTCCTTTGGTTCCCATCTCCTGTGATGTACCAAAACAGACGTGTTTTACTTTGAAGCAAAGGCATTGTTAATCTCACCCAGGCTGAAGTCAGACAAATTTCTTAATTTTATCACTAAACATTGCACTGATGCCAGGACCTCTGCTAGCCCTCACATCCCTGATGGTCCCAGCATGGTCCAGCTGCTTTGCTTTGCAGTGGAGCTTCCTACCAAGCTGGTTTCATTCACCCTGAGAGCTGAGAACTCTCCAGATTTGCTCGTATCACTAAACTGGAGCACAGAAATGCAACAGCTTGCTGCAGGCCGCGGGGCACAACCTGATACCTTGCTCGGGCCGCCGGCGGCTCAGGGCTATCCCCAGCTGAGCCAAGATGAAGGGCACCAGGCCCGGGGGCTGATGGACACACACAGACACACAGACACAACCCCAGAGCTGACGGAGGGAGTATCGCACCACAGAGCGAGGCGAACCTGAGGAGTGAGTTAGCAGGATGGGGCGGCTAGGCACAGAGACGAGGTTTGTAAAGGAGAAGCGATATCTTGTTGTCTGTCTATTTCTTAACCTGAATTTCTCTTTTTGTCTCCCATACTAGATAGCGGGGGCAGCTGGGATTGCAGCTATTTTGCAAGTCCCGCTATTTCACCGGGAGTATTTCATATATACCAGGATCTGCCTTTGTACTGTAACCCAGCACAAGAAAATGCCTCATCTTTCATTGCATCGCTCTAATACTAAATTAATGGCACTGCCCAGCAGGATGCACACAGCAGCAATGGCACGTTCTTGAATGTCAATGTTAAGACCTATTTATTCTCTATTGTTTTTTTTTTATTTTTAAAGCAAGACTGGCACTGTACCTTGCAGCACGCTGGCCTATCCCAGCCAGGGTCACGGACAGGGGAGACCGGTGGTTACAACTCGCACACCAACCTTGTTCTCCCCATGTAGTGCCTCCTCCGTCACCATCTCCTGTTTTCTCCAGCCTAGGGGAGAGGAGCAGTAGATGTCTAGAGCGACGGGGGGCAAAAAAAAAAGGCCAAGCAAAAGCGAGGCTCAGATGGAGGCTTGGCCCCCCCCCCCCGTGGAAACCCAAGCGTTCCCTGCTAGCAGGAGCAGCCTCCTCCCAGTCTTAATGGCAGTGGGAAGATGAAGAAGTCGGTTTCTCCTGGAGCTGAATAGCCCCAGAAACCGGAGCTCTCAGGGGACACACGTGCATGTGCTGCACTGATGCAGTTCTAACCCTGCTGGAAATGTTTTGCATTCAAACATACGGCATTTGATGTTGGCCAGAGCCCCCGGGACACTTAACCCTGTAGCTGGCCCAGCAGGCCAGGGACCAGCAGAAGGTCCTGCTTGCAGAGCCGCCTCGCCACGGCCGCATGCGTGGGTCTGTGGGGCAGGTGAAGTGGGATTAAAACGTAGCTCCTTAGGAATCAGGGGGAGGGACGGAAAGGATTGCCACCTCCAATTAAATATTGCAGTAATGAACAACTAGAACCTTTTACAGGAAAACCTTCGGTATCGAGCAGGTTTTTATTTCTTTCCTGCTAGTGAGTTGTGGATGCAATGGTCTGGACACACCCAGAGCACAAGTGTCGGGTGTCTGTGCTGGATGCTTCAAGGATCTTCCTTACCCCCCTGCCCCCTTGTCCCCCCCACCCTTCCTGCAGAGGTTCAGCTGTAATTAACCTAAGCAAGCTAACAACTCTAACACGCACACTCCACTCTTGTTTTGCAGATTATATGAAAGAATCTGTGTGCAGCTCCAGCACTTGTTCTCTGAACAGCAGCGAAAACCCATACGCCACCATTAAAGACCCCCCCATTTTAACATGCAAACACTCCGAGAGCAGCTACGTGGAAATGAAATCGCCTGGTCACAGGGAGTCCCCATATTCAGAAATGCCAACTTCATCGACAGCCAATAAAAACATCTACGAAGTTGGTAAGCGGGGCGGGAGGCAGAAGGTCTGTTCCAACTGTTGGTGTTTTTATTGTAGGTGCTGATTTTTTTTTTCCCTTTCCCGACACAAGTAGCACACGGGCTTGTCCTTGCTGCCAGATTTGGAAAGTGCAGCAGCGTTGCTCTTTTGAAGACATTATCTGCAGGGCTGTGGGAACTACCTGCCCTTGGATCTGTTTGGTGGTTTTCTCCCTGCTCTGCCCCACGCGCTGCCCGTAAAGCTGCGAGGGGAAGAGATGGTTTTGGAAGCTGATGTTCTGTGCTTGTGACAAAATACAACTAGTTTTGGGAGCGCTGCTAGTTACCATAACCCAGTTTTCTTTGCTTCCCCAGAGCCCACCGTCAGCGTGGTCCAAGACGCCCGCGGTCGGAGTGCCAGTTACCTCCAAAATCCATACGACCTGCCTAGGAACAGTCACATTCCTAGTCACTACGACCTCCTCCCCGTAAGGCACAGCCCGACGCACGGGCCATCTTGGGACAAGCAGTCTTAAAGGGATGAACTTCCCTGGTGCACTGTGCTGCAAACACGAACTTTGAGGAAGCAAAAGAGAAGACAATCCTTTTCTGCGCTGCAGGATGCTGACGGGACTTCAGACTGTCTTACGCAAGGACCTAACGTAACACAACATCAGCTTGGGCCAACTGCTGCTGCATGATGTTATTTATAAAGACATTTTTATATGGGTAACAGGAACTAACGAGAACCTCCTCCACGCGCGACTGGAGTACGTCACCCCAGGAAGGCGTCTACATGCTCCAGGCAAAACTCTCCATGGTGTGTATTCTAACCCTGGCTTTGCTGTAAAATAAAACACAAATGCTAAGTAGAAGGACTTATAGATGTACATTTCTACCAACTGCATCAAGAAACCTTTTACTGTTAGAAACAAGGTGACTAGGAATACGCTGGAATGTATTTTACATCTTTGTCATGGAAATGGACATTTTTCTGAACGAAAGCAGGGAAACTTGTCATTTCACTGTCTGGAAACCTCATTCACTGCCCTCACCACGTGCAACCTGTGCAGATCGTGCTTGGTAATTAGCACTGAGATGTTCATCTTTATATTCAGTACCAGGATATTTGAGTTGAGGAATATTAACACAGACACATTCTGTGCAGCTTTTAAAAGGTAAAATCTTGGCAAATGTCCACTGATCTTTGCTAAGGACTTGAGTTTCAACAATGAGTCTCACACCCAGCTTACCACACTTTTAACAAGCTATAAAGTACTTTGATTGGCACAGATAGACTTTAATTTTCCTTATACAGCTTCTATTTTGTTAGATAAAACCACCGGATTTGTCAAGCAGTGTAAACTGATGCAGCTTCATTTACTTCCCTGGGACACTGCAGGTTTGCACACACTAACCCTGGTTCGGTTTCCTTTCCTAAAGCTGACACGTCGGCTTCTCTCGACCATCTTTACAAACCATCCCATCATGATTCACTTAACAGCATGCCATTTATGACACCCTTTAATTTGATATGCATTACCATGTAGTGCAACTTTATCCGTTGATGATTCTACCTGAAATGTCATTAAATTGAGCTGAAACTGGGTTTTCTTTTTCAGCAGCTGTTTGTGAAGTAATTATCAAGGGGTTGGCCCACGGTAAAGTTTTGGACTAAGCCACCATGATTTTTTTTTTTTTTGTAGTCTTTATTGACCTAGAAAGTAGAATACTTGCCGTTAAGCAGTTCCTTGTAGATTTTGAGCATGAAATAGTATTGATTCTAAGTATGTAATTTTATTAGGCAAACGTGGAAGTAGCAAGTTGATTGCCTCTTAAATATAAAAAAAAAAAAATTCTGTTGCACATTCGCCATTCTGATGGAAGTAGAAGAGAACAAAACCAGCACCAATCAGTTGCTCAAAGCATGATCGCTCACCTAACCTGCTGGTCTAGGGGACTGGGAAGAGGAGCCTTCCAGTTCGGGGGCAGCGGCTTGATCCCAGCTCCGGATCACTCAGGACACCCCTGTGGGGCCCAGCCCTCACCCCAGGGACCGAGCCCCTGGCATGGCGGTGCGGAGCCGCGGCAGCCCGGCGGCAGCAGGCCCGTGTTGGGGCGTGGGGAGCCCCGGCGAGGCGCTGCTGGAGGAGCCGGGAGCCCGGCGGGCAGTTGGCTCCGAACCCCTCTGCGCAAAGCCAGACGGGCGAGGGGAGCCCAGAGGGCCCCCAGGCTTCCAGAGCAGCAGATCTTCACGTTGCAGGATAATGCATCAGTAGTTACACGAATGCTGCATGTGTGCATGGGGGCAATGACTGATCAGCAATAGGAATTTTATTTTCCAGGAAAGCCTTATTTGAGATGTAAGTAGACAATTATTTTGTAGGGCCAGTAGGAACATATTTTATGTACGTTAATAGAAAGACTTACCTCAAAAATATGAAGAGAAAGGCAGCTCCATAAGGCACACTCTTGTTAGAGACCCACCTTGACACCTAGCACAAGCAGTCTCAGCTGCCGTCCTGACTGATGTTTGTGTGTGTTGCTGTAAAGTTTGCGATGAGACTCCAGAAAGCAGAGATGTGCTCAGTGTTTTTTTTTTTTTTTTTTCAAAGCTGGATTTTCAAACCAAATCCAATGGATGCATAGAGCTTAACAGGAAAAACAAACAAACAAAAAAAACCCAACAAAAAAAAAAGTACCTTCTTGTATATTAGCATTACCTTAGGAAATAGGCACCAAAATGGCAATACTTTTTTAAGGCAAGACAGATTTGTAATATATTTGTTCACTGTGCGAAGGTATTCTACCTTGTACAAAATAAATTGAATTTCTCTCAGTGTGTATTTCTCAAACGTACTCATTCACAGACTAAAACTTCCAGCCCATGTTCAGGTCCGAGTTCGCCAGGCGATGGGGCTGGCCACGAAGGAGTTGTCCCCCTTCAACGACAAAATCCCACAGGCACCAGGTTTACAAGCCAGAAGTTGCAGAATTTCTCAGAAAACACAATGCTGTAATTCAGACTGTAATTTGGAGTTCATTTCAAGTAAGGCCTCGCTTTAAACCAAAACCTAACTGGCTCTGTGTGCACCTTTCTCACAGCTCCTCAGCAGTTTAACCTCAGCGGGTCTGAGCAAGCCCCCCCGTGATGCACACCTACAGAGAGCAATGGGGGGTGAGCATCGACATCAGGGTCTCTCTGATTTTCAGGGGGTGCTGTGGCAGCGCTCTGTGCCAGGAGCAGGCAGCTGTGCCATGGGGCAGGCACTGGAGGAGCCAGCCTAATGCAGTTGCCCTCCTGCAGCCAGCAGTGAGAGACGGGACACGCAGCAGCTGCCTCGGTGGGTCTGACAGCACTCCCCGGGAGCCTCACCAATAAATCGCCAGCACAGATTGGCAGCAGAAACACCTTCAGAATTAACGACCCCCAGGCAACACAGCGGACTGCTACAGACTGAAGCTCCTTCAATATTTGTGCTTCGTATTTCTAAAAATCTTGTTAACTAGAGCCCAGCATGTAATCTTCTTATTTGACAAGCCACGCTCAATAAGCTATTTAAGGCTGGAAATTCATCAGGTTTGAACTGATGGAATAAGTAATTCTAGCTTAATAAAAATGTCTTTAAATCAGAACAATCCCATGTCCTTTCTGCTTAAGAGTCAGAACCTCAACTCCCATCAAACAAGAACCACCGATGCTCGCTGAACAGCTTCCTAGTTGGTAAGGTTGGGACTTTCAAATATGTAAATGACAGCAAAAGCTTTTGGCAAGCAAAGCCAATCTTGCACTATTATACAGAGTTCCCAGAAACTCGAAGAGCTCATTTCAGGGCCCCAGAGCAGTCTCTGTTATAATCAGTTGTCTCCTATTAGCAGAGAAAAGACACTTCAGCACAGAAGTAATGCCAATTACGGAAAAGAATGATTAATCAGCCACTGAACGGGAACAATACCCCGTTGGGTCAGTGTTCAGATGGAACAGTGTTTTGCATTGTCTCTCCCAAAGCACTTTGTGAAGTACCTTCTTGTCCCAGGAGTGTCACCCAGCCGGATCCGCTGGCCCAGCACCACCAGGCTTAGCCAGGAAAAAGCAGCACAAAACCACAAACCCCAGACAAAGGCTTTACCAGGTCAGAAGTTACCTCTCCGTACACCCACCATTTGATTTTGCTTTAGAAGGCGATAGCTTAGGAAGGCTTTGCGAACTCTTGCATGAAAATTTTACGTTCTGCGTCACAGCAGTTCCCAAATACAAAATCAGGTTTTGCACGGCCTAAGGCCTGTTTATGATTAAAGTTCTGGTGGGGAAATAAAAAATTGGAGTCGTTCTTTTTCTAACAGCCCCCGCAGCCATTTCACAGCTGCCCAGGACCCAAACACAGCACCGCTTGCTGCAAGGCGAAGGAAGAAGCACGTGCACACATGCAAATTCTGCATGGGGTGGGGACGGCCCCGGCCTCCAACAGCGATTTATGTGCACTCCCACAGGCTTCGCTTGGGTGCGTTTGCTGCAGAAGGAAGCGTCTTGTGTAAAACCATACGAAATCCAAACCTGACGTGACAGCTGAATGGAGCTGCCTGCTTACACGAGGCAGAAAAGGAAGCGAAGTGAAACTCATCCTGCATTTCCAGCTGACAAATTTAGAACTTGGCTGTCCCAGTAATTTGCTTAATTCCAAATATGTTCTAGTCTGGCCAGAGAAAGTGCTGTGAGAGCAGCTCCTAGAGCAAGGGCCCAGCCTTACACCTCATCCTGACTCTCCTGCAGTGCTAAAAGGCCCTAAATTGCCTTTGTCCTCAGAGCCACCAGTGCTGCCCCCTGTGCTCTGCCCCGAGCCTGCCAGGAACACAGCCCAGGACACCAAAAGGATCAAAAAGCTGAAATCATTTGCTGTAGAAGGCAGTAGTTTGATGTCTCACTGGATTTTCTTACTGGTGGCAACGTGGGGGAAAAAAAAAAAAAAAAAACAACAAAATAACAAACAGGTTTGTAAAAGCTATTCAGAGGTTTGACTAGAGTGAACCCACAGACTTTTCAGAGCATAAAAGCTTCCTGAAGCTGCCAAACTGTCATTGGCCATGACCTGCAGCAGCCCCAGAAAGCTGCAGGCTGCTCTGAGTGAAGGCAGCAACTGTGTTACATGACCCTTTCAGTTCCTTTTCTGGGGGTACTTCCACTCCAGCGTCTTCTCACAGCCTGTTCCAAGAAGCTTTCTAGCTGCCAGTAAGTAAAAACATTCAGGTCAAACCCCCATTCTCCCAAAAAGTGCACCCAACACCATAGTGAGTCGTCCCCTGTAATTCTTTATTAGAATCATGAATGAATATATTTTAAATCAATCTAAAAAAATAATGAATCAAGGTACAGTACATGCATAAAATACAAAGTAATTTACAAACAGATCAAAATAGCATCTTCAGAACTAATACTAGGAGGAGAAATGGATTAAAAAAAACAAGTGACCGACTACAGCAATGCCTTCCGTGTGCCTTACACATCATGAGCACCGCAAGACAGAAAGGTTGGGTACGAAACGCAGCTGGTAGTGCCTGCCCAGATTTGGATGTTCCAAGCGGGTCATATCAGAGTTTGAGAAACGTCCCCTGCAATCAATTCCGTCCCTGTAATTGTATAAATAACTGCAGGCATTTATACAACAAATAGTTCTTTTAAATACTGTGGAAATTCAGTGCCTATAGCCCCCAAATCTCAGTATTAATGAGGTGTTTGGGAACAGCACAGACGGGGCGAGATGCAGCGAGTGCAGGGACAGAAGGCACAGTTCACGTATCCCTGAACAAGCGAGTCGAACAGATGATTTGTACGGAGCGACAGGCCACCAAAGGAAGGCATCCAGCAGGAAAACTACTCCAGATGTTTTTGTTAAAGAACATCCACCAAACCACTGGAATAAGTTAAAAATAGGATGAAATGGAACTGCAAACTAAGACCAGGTTGTGGAAGTCGTTGATTCATCAACTGAAGTATTTGAATATATTAATATACGTGGCATGTATTAATAAATGTGATATATAATACGTGACAACACCCTTCAAGTCTGTGTACCATGAAGGAAAACAGGCATCCTCAAATCCTGATACCACCAGCACTGCGGAGGCCAAGTCTAAGGCAGCACAAAACCACGCTGCAGGTTCCAGTGTCAGAGTGACCCTTCACCAGTTATGCAGCTCGTGCTTTTGCTTTCTTCGTAAGAGGCCCCTCACCCGGGGTCCCACCAGCGTCCCCCCGGCTGCTCCGTCTCACATCACAACCTCCTCTGCAGCAGGTGCCAAACCACAAAAGCGCATTCACAGGTAGCAAGAACCCTGCTGCTTGCTCACAAGAAATTCTCTTTTCTCCCCCATAATATTCTATAAAAAAATCCTTAACTTGACAATCTGAAGATGTAGCCAAACACATTTAACTTACATTAAAATTGCACTTCAGAGCAACGGGCATTTCATCAAGCTTTAGATGCAGTATACACCACCTTAAGACAAGGAAAGATTATCCTGCCCAGAGATATTTTCCTAGTTAACCTGACAGTAATTGTTTTGCGAGGAGCAGAATAACATCTTCAAGTGCTCACTGAAGGCATCTGTGCTCTGACTAGCGGGTATCCTGTTGGAAAGAGATCAGCTCAGATCCAAACAATTTACTGAACCCAAACCGACAAGTTGGTGTTGGGAAAATACTGCAGCCACATAGAAGCAATAGATTTATAAACACTGAAATCAAAGTGGTTAAGACATGGAGAAATTCAGAAGGAATAAGCAGTAACTAAACACAAGAAAGTAACCACAAGAATTACAAATATATTTAAATCTTGGACCTGGGGAATATACACAGCCTTTTAGGAAAGAGTGAACAATTCTATATATTCTGACAGCACTGCATCTTTGGTTTGTTTTCAGTGGTTGGAGGGACATGAATGGGAACCACGTTGTTGCTTGGAGACATATCGTTTTCACGTCTGTCGGACATTTGCTTCTGGGAAACAATACGATAGATCTCTGGAAGGTGAGAAAGAGCTAGTCATTATTTGTACACCGGCAAAACACCATCAGGAAGTTAAACCTGGGGAAAACCAGGCATAAAGGTATACAAAGATCTCCCATTGTTTTGGAACTATATAGGTAATCCACGGAAGCTTTCACAAGAAGTTCAGCTGTGAGGCTTTCTGTATTCAGAAAAACATTTTTGCAAAAGAAATTAGTTTAACCACTGTTTTACTTCCCTTGAGATAAGAGTTATAAATGGACAGAACTCACAAGATTTTTTTGCTAGGAATCAGAAGCTATGTGTCCCATCAATTCCTTCTGATGGTTCTTCAGGCTCTGAGGACAGTGGTCACATGTTTACTGATGTATCCACAGACAACAGCAGGATTAAAAAGAACCACCCAAAATGTCTCTCCCTGATAGGACTGTGAGGGCAGTTTCTTCTCTCTCAGCATGCCTATCACGTACAATACCTTGCCTATCGTCCAAGTAGTTTTAAATCTTCAGAAAAGGTTGACTGGGGCCCAAAAGTGGAGACTCAGCCCCTTAAGCAGCACACAAATCCCTTTACAAAAATGGCTGTTAGCGTAGCTAAACTTCAAAATTATGAAGAAGAAATGTGGACTCCAGATGAAGAAACCCCAGCATAAAGCAGAGAGCACGGGTTAAACTCCTGTGCCTTCCCCAGGACGCTGCCAGGAGGGGAATGCTCCACACCTGCACTGGGAGCTTTCCCAGCTTCCTGGGATTTGTTAGTGGCCAATGGCACATGCTGTACAAACTCAGAGTAGCTACAAAAGCACTTCAGCTGCACAGAAGAAAAGAGTATGGCACTTGTAGCACTTCACCCCCCCTAAAGGAAATAAAGGATACCAAAAATAGAATATGGGGAACTCACTTGCAAATTTGAGTTTTAAAAACCATTGAAGGTTTGGTGGGTTTGGTTTGGTTTTTTTTTTGAATGAGATTGCTAAACAGTTTAACAAAAAAAGTTTGAAAGTGTTTCAGATTCAGCAAAAAGCCGACTGAAATGACAACATCACATCTTCTACTTTGCACGAAAAGCGTGCTGGCAACAAATACCCCAGCGCTGCCAAGCAGCAGAGCCCCAGAGAGAAGGGAGGGGATGCCCACAGCTGATTTGCATGCTCCAGCTCACTGCCCTGCCCTGAGGTTTCAGCTAAGCCCAGGCTGAAGGAGAGGAGGGTGTCTGCACCTCACTCCTCCCACAGAGCAGAGCGGGGAAGAGCACAGCTCACAAACTGGCCAAAGAAAGCAAAGGCCCAAGTTCTTCTGGAGGGCTGAAGTCTCTTATCAGCTGGATAATGACTGTCCAAACACACACCCCACCTGACCCCGAACCGTCTGTTCTACCAGAAATCCGTCATTAGTGAGTAGCTTTTGTTCAGAATTTTAACAAGCTGCTGCTTAGTGCACTTCCTGACATCATTTCAGTGCTGGAAATTAAGTAACCTTGCGCAGAGAGGTTCCCCTCTGCTGCCAAGGGCTGATCATGCAGCTCCACGCCTGCTTTTATGACAATGGGAAGAGCGAACATCGAGGAGCTACAAGGGATCCCTGACAAACAAGGCTTGAAAACCTTGATGCAACAAGCCTGCACTGATTTAAGCTGCCAACACAAACAGAGTGCAAGTGTTCCCCAGGAAGAGGAAGAGCAGAGCTGCATGCATTCGTGGGACTGCTGGCAAAATAAAAATCTCTCATGTAGATATAGTGCTGTGTCTATGGACTGTGCAAGGAACGTTAACCTTTGCAAGTGGCACTTTGAAAGAATCTGCCTCCAAATTGATAGCTCAGACAGGGAGAAACTGCTCAGAAAAATGGATTTTACGTACACATTCAGTTACAGATCAAGTCACTGAGGCAACCAAACAAGCTGCACACATAAAAGGATTTTCTGATTTCACCCCTTGGAGTTCGCTCTTCTTTTCAGACTTACACATAAACAACTTCACAAGTGAAGTGAATCCCATGAAATCAGATCTCTAAAGCCACCTGCAACCCCATGTGGGAATTTTCAGATAAAGATCAGCTTCACCATGTGGCAGGCACTCCACAATGCTCAAGCAATGCTCAGCGGAGTGCCTGTGTGCGCAAGTGAGGGAGCATGGCTGGAAGAGATCTGCTCTGTGTTCCTCAGGACAAGTTTTCTGCTCCACTACCCTGCCCCAGCTCAGGGTGGACAGCCAGTTTACCTCCAAGAGCAGAACACTGCCTGTTCCCATTCAACAGGAGAAGTTGCCATCTCTGAAACTCTTCAGTAGCACCTTCCGCAGCAGCAATTCTCAGTTTTCCAGAGAACTTCCTGAACAAGTTCATACACGTCACCAACACAAGCTGTCACACACTTCCTCCACCCCTGTAAGCAAGGACTTGCAGCAGGGTGCCCTCTGTATAACATCTGACAGCAAAGATCCTCACTTAACAGCCCTGAAGCCTTAAAGACAATCTTAAGAGCATTGACTTCTATGCTGAGAAAGGGTCTATCCCTTCTGACTCTGGGAACATACTTCCACAGCCTCCCCAGCAGTCCTGCAACGACATTTAGCAGCTGTGCTGCTTGAATCAACTTGCCACAGCCCCAAGTTTGTGGCTCACTGTTGCTTGTCCCTCCTCTGCAGTGCAAACCTTTGTGCAGCCACAGCGTACTGCCCCAGATGAAAGCCGAAATGGGTAAAACCTGCCTTTCACAGGATCAGCTGCAAACTCCCTCACCACACGCAGCTGTGCTGGCCTGAAAGGGGAGGTGGGAACAGCTTAAACCTGCTCTCGCTGGGGCAAAATGCCCAGCAGCAAAGCCTACGCTGAAACTGGTCGGCACAGAGAAATGCCAAGCTGATGAAGACACGCTTTTTAAT
Source organism: Strix aluco (assembly GCF_031877795.1). Taxonomy (NCBI): domain Eukaryota; kingdom Metazoa; phylum Chordata; class Aves; order Strigiformes; family Strigidae; genus Strix; species Strix aluco. The sequence goes on from NC_133942.1 coordinate 13,929,888, forward strand.
GAAGACACTACACTCTGTGCTCTGCTCAGTAACTGAATGAGACCTTATTAAGAGCACATTCAGCAGAATGCATCCGTGCATAATCAGTAACTGTGCAAGACAGGCCTTGTGCTGTAAGAGGGCTGGGAAAAAGTGACACTGCTGGCTAGGAGGAGCTTGTCCAGTCCTCGACTGCTCAGTCTGCACTAGCATTTCATTCATTTTCAGGTGTATGGAGCTAACAAGAGAGGAAATCCCTAGATTTTTTGATGTTAATGCTCTGTGATGTTGTTTCCTTGGAGATGGGATTCCTTAAGAGATGAAACGGCAGCAGAATGCAGTACAGAAACAGAGACAGCACAGAGCCAGGCAGGGAACGGAGGCAGACTCCAGTTTACTTTAAGGATGCTTTATCCTGCTGTGAATGCTCACAGTGGCTAGGATTATAATACCAGTCTCTCCTACTTGCCAGATGATACAAAGCAGCTTTGTGTGCACAACAATCAGCCCTTGAAGTCTAGACATCTTGCAAGGGAAGAATTTGGACAGGGACCATTACTTTAAGCCACAGAAGGAAAAGGTCCCCAAAATCTCATCTGGAATCCACAGCAGGACAGGAAGCCCACTAGATATAAGATAAACCTCCCTCTAGAAGTCCTCTGTAATACAGGGAGAGGAAAGAAAAGTTTTCTCCCCCTTCTTCCACCTGTAACAACAGCAGATCACATAGTCACTTAGGCTGTACTATAATAGATTCATATTTCCCATGCCCAAAGCCATCTATTCAAAGTGGCTTAATCTGAGAATCGAGGTGTGGATGAGCCTAACACAGACCCTGCTTCACTTCAAGGGAAGTACTCTTCAAGTTTCCAGCACAGGCCCAGCCAGAGCAGCTTCATTGGGGCTGGAGAAGAAAGGAATCTTGCTACAGACTTTAGTCACGACACCCTGTTCAGGAGAGGTCCAAGCAGCTGTCTGAAAGGCATCGGGAGCGGCTGGGATGTCTCTGCAGGGCAGCTCCCAGCACTACAGATCCCAGCAGAGCTGGAGGAGCAGCACCCTGCCCTTTCTGTCAGCCACCTCCACTCACAGCCTGTGGCAAAGCCTCTTGGCTTTACCAACTTCCTTCTTCAAAGGACAGTGAGCGTTCCACCCACAGGCACTGCGCTTGGAGGCAGCCTTGCCAAATAGAGACTATCCATGATTCTGCAGGGTCACTCTGAAAACCACATTCCTCAGATGACTGCTCCCTTCTTTCCTTCAAAGCAAATCATTAACAGAAAAAGCCAGCTGTGAAGTGTTATCGAGAAGTTTATTGGCAGAACATTCGTCCTTAGCATGCCAGTCACAGCCAAGATGGAGCCAACCTGCTGCTAATGCATTATTTACTTCATCTTTATCTCCCTGAAACAGGAGCTCCTGTCTGGAGCGAGCCACATGCCCACTAATCAGCAGAAGTGTTCCTTCCACCACAGCTGAACCAACCCCGCCTGAACGAGGATCCTGTCCGCATACCCAAGAGCTCTTTACCCAAAATACTGTCACAGCAGCGTGCAGGGAACATTGACGTTTGTGGAAAAGCAACAGCCTCAACAATCTGCCAGAGTCCACCGAGGGCAAGTTTTAATCACTTGTTCTCCCATTACAGACTGCTCTACCTTATAGAAAAATTAAAGCAAAGGAAAAAAAAAAATCAAACCTCCACGAATTAGAATCCAAAATAACTTCTGGAATAAAAGGTACTGTTGGAAGCATGTGAGGAGAGATAAAGAAACAGCCTAGCCTGTGCCCAAGAGGTGAACTGCTTCCCCATGGCAACGGCAGCGTATCGTCTGAGCTCACAGCTCTGTGGAAGTAAGGCAGCAGCCCAGGGCACGCAAGAAACTTTCCACCCCTGCAGCCATCACTATTAGAGAACAGAACGGTCCAACAGGAGACAGGAGAAATTAGGTGACCAGTTTATATGGACTATGACAGCCCAACAGCCACCCTGGGAGGGGATAAACAACGTCTGATATATTTCCAGTTCTGTTTTATTAGTGCTGGTGCTGAACAAGTATAGAGGTTAATTAACCTTCATCTGAGAGTCCCAATTCCCTCTGAAAACTGACAGAGCAAGCAACAAGGCTTTGTTCTACGTTACACACAGCACGTTTGGCCAGAATCTGACCTCAAAGTTCAGTCTAGGTACTCCCGAGAGGGGCTACCAAGGACACATGCATAAAGGAAGAAGTGTCAGGTTTTAGCAGTTACAAGTGAACAATAAAAATGTTTTTCTCCTGAAAAAAATCCATGTTTAAGTTCATCAGTATTTTAGACAGGACTGCCTTTAGGAATAAAACAGGAAAGCCAGCAGGCATCCCAGATACCATCGCATTCAGCCACTCCTTAGCCATCCACCCTCTGATGGTATTAGTAGTTAGTCATGTAGGGAGTAAATGTATAAGCTAACGTAACTTCTCTTTTTTTAATTTGTGCAATGTTGAATTACAACCAAATGACTACACTGAAGTTAAAAGGGAACCACATGGTTCGGCTAAAGAGGAAACAAACTCAAGCTCTGGAGCCAGCACTGTATGAAGCAGCGAGATGACAAGCATCCCTATGCGCTGTTTATTCATCTAACATGGCCACACTTACTTTTTTGCTAATATATGGAGAGGAGCACTACTGCTTAGGAACCCACTGTAAAAAACACAATAGAACCAGAACCTATCAGAAGCCTTGTACAACTAAGGACAAGACAAGAAACAGATGACACAGGCAGGTAATACTCCAGCAGCCTAACAACTCTCCACTGCGAGGGTGTCCATGAAGCATTTCAAACAACTCAAGAAATGCTACAGAATTTATACTTTTATTACAATAAATAACTTCCTAGCTGCCTCCTCATCTGCATGTTTCAGTATGGCTAACAAGTCCTTTTTGGTGTCTTTTTAAAAGAATGTCTACATTAGCTGACAAAGAGGGAAAAAAAATTCAAAACTAACTAGGTGCCAATGTCACAGTGATGAGATCTGATTAACAGAGACACACAGTTTAGAAGTGGGGCTGCTGCTCATACCAAGCACATCACGTAGCCTGGCACATGCTACACTGGGAAGGAGGGAGTTTAAATTTGCAACTGGGAAACATGTTGGAGGCACTCAGAGAAAACAGAGAGACTGCCTGGCACACCTAGAACAGAGTCATACCAAACCAGAGGAGTGTCTCAGATGTTTTGAAGACCCAGACTAGACATTTAGAGAGACATTTGTCAAAGCTTGGAGTGACAAAAGCTCAAAAACCACACACACCACTGTTGTCCCACTGTGCCCCGACTACAGCTGACGGAGTACACAGCAGTAGAAGTCCCATGACAGTGATTTTCACACTAATTTGTGAATTCCTACCCTATCCTTTATAAGCCATGGTTAAGTTAAGGTCCCCCACATAGTTGTAGTTGAACGTCTCAGAGTCTTAACAAGTTTTGCCTATCTAAAAAAGGATTTAAAGAAAAAGGAAGTACTTTATAAAGCATAAAAAACCGCAGCACTCCCTGCCATCACATGTTACAGAGGCCAAAAGTCCAGCCAGACTATGAAATGCAATGACAGTGACTACCCTGCTGCTCATGAGTCACTGCGTCTCAGACTACCAGTAGCAGTATTGCTCAAAGGAAGGATCTCGACTCTTTCATCCCTTTTCCCTTGGCAACTGCTATGGTCACCATTAAAAATGGAAACAAACTAGACTGACTTCTCCCCTGATAAACAACGGCTGTTTTAACTTGATGCTTGCATGAGACAATTCTCTCCTGTGGGCACTCCCTATACCATACACAAATGGGAAACTGAAATGTAAACCAGGCTGGCTAGAAACCTGGGGCAGATCAAAGTGAACAAGGATTCATTCCCGAGTTCAAGGCTGGCCTTTCAACTATGACACTCCGAAACTGGACTCCAAATCTTATGGCTCTGAAGAATGATTAAATAACAAAATGTTAAATAATTTATAGGCAAAGAAATGCTTATTTGCCACATATCGGAGCAGCCTTCTGCCCTTCCCCCTTGAAACACAAAGCACTAGATGACTCACCTGTCAGAATAGTCTGGAAAGCTGCTTCCACATTTGTAGAATCTAAAGCAGACGTCTCAATAAATGACAAACCATTCTTCTCTGTGTGGACAGAAATACTATAATTAGAGGGGTACATCACATATCTCCTTCCCATCCAGAAGAACTTCTGTACCAGATTATGTTTGTATTTTCCCTGATGAGACACACACGTATCAAGAAAAAGTGTAAGAAGTTGAGGGGTTTTCCCCCCTTACATGATCTGAAAGCAACACCACCCAACACCAATGTTAGGATTTACACTCATCCCCAAGCACAGGGAGCAGTCCAGTGAGCATCTGAGAGAGAAGCAATGCACAGGCAAGAGAATAAACCTGGTTTAAAATCTTCAAGTGCCTCTGGCTGATTCTTGAAACCACATCAGCATGCCTGTTCTACAAGGCTTCCTTTCTGACTGAATTAAAAAACAGCAAACACAACTACGTGACACTGCAGAACATCACCAGCAGCACTCCTTTTTACCCCTACCAGCAGACTACTGTATCTAAGACCAGGTAGGGAGATCCCCAGACAGTTAGCATTAGGAAGTTATTTTGAGTTCACCTACCTGCAAAAGCTCTGGCCTCATCTGTAGGGACTGCTCTCAGGTGGCGCAAGTCACTCTTGTTTCCCACAAGCATGATTACAATATTGCTGTCAGCATGGTCTCTCAGCTCTTTCAACCATCGCTCTACATTCTCATAAGTAAGGTGCTTAGCAATGTCGTACACCAATAATGCCCCTACAGCTCCACGATAGTACCTGTGGGTGAAGAGACATGTTAGAAAACCAGCAAGAAACAGCATGATTAGAAGTGACAGGTTACTGTGCAATAATGGGAAATAGTTATTACTAAGACAGCTATTCAAAAAAACACACAGAAGCAGGCTATGTGGGACCTGAAACAGTGAAGACCAGGGTTATGTCCCAGGCTCACCAGAGCAGCCGGGACAGCTCAAAGTCTGGGGGGTAAGCCAAACCCCACGTTTGTGGGGAGAATCCTGTATCCCAAAAATGAAGCTCTGGAATCTGTGGGGAGCTACTGTCACCTTCAACCTCTGATCCACTCCTGAAAGTTCTCCCCCACTCATCACTGTGGGTGCAGTACAGGCACAGCCCACAGTGATAGAGAGACTTTAGAATGACTCACTGGGTTGGAAAAATGTCAACGTGATCAACTCTTCACAAAAGACCACAGCTGGTCTCCTTTCAGATCAGAGAGACACACAGTAATGCATTCAAAAAGAAACAGGCTGTGTTCTCCCACCCCACAATTACCTCCAGCTTTACTTAAATCCAGCTTTTGCTATGGCTGGTTTTTTTTCAATTAAATAAGCACGCAAAGTGAGCAGCCTTTCCTTGCTGCTACAGGAGGGTTTTCTGGTCTTAGGTTACCACTGATAAAACCTCCATGAACACTGATATTACTTTATCAATCGCTTGGATTGAAATGAGTCTCTCAAAGCTCTTGCATTCTACGCTTGAAATGCCTCCAGCTACATATCATGGGAGCACTGAGAAGTAAATCAGTATGTGCAGGGACACACTATATCAAGTTTCAGGGCTGAATAATATTTAAGCTTCCTTCCACCATAGGTTGTGGATATTACACAATAAAATACAGACACCCCCTGTTCACAGTTTCTGAGGAATTGGAAGGGCCCAAAATTACCCTCCTCAGCAAAAGCTTCTCTTCAGCCATAGAAGCTATCACTTACGCTGATGTTATAGCTCGGTATCGCTCCTGCCCTGCTGTGTCCCATATCTGAGCCTTTATTGTCTTCCCATCTACTTGAATGCTTCTTGTTGCAAACTCTACTCCAATGGTGCTTTTGCTTTCCAAGTTAAACTCATTGCGAGTGAATCGAGACAGGAGGTTACTCTTGCCTACTCCAGAGTCTCCAATAAGTACAACTGCAAGACAACAATGACATGAGAATCAGATTCCAGATATAGATAATACATTGACATTCAGCTGCAATAAACATTTATTTTCTGGAATGGTGCATGAAGAAAAAGAATGGCAAAACCACCACTCTCATCATGGGTCTAACGTCCAAGCCTTGATATTTCTAGAGAACCAGAGCTGCCACATTCACCAGCAGTTCGAACAGTTGTTCGAATCAACTTTTGTTACATTTTAGTCTCCTTTGCCCAACACAGAAAACCATTTCTCCTCCAGGAAGAATATACATGACTGTCACCACAAAAGTTGGGGACCATTTGGATTTCACATCTTTGTAACAACACTAGAACTAAAAAAACAAAACAAAAACCCCACACCACGCAACTGAAATCTGTTTTGCTGAAGAAGTCCAAAACACAGGGCAAGCAGCAGACTCTGCCTTCATTTTATACTCTTTGTACCTTTGCAGAAGAGAGGTTTCCATTTGTGAATGGAAAAAAAAGAACCAAACCCAGAAAACCACAAGACCACCAACACCCCGACGGGCAGTTTAGCTGAGCCACAGCCTCCGCAGTCCCTCACTGCTGCTGTGACTCCTGACCACTTTAAGCCAGAGCTTGAAACTGCTCTAAAATGCTGCTGGGGTATCGCTGGGCCTCAGAACCACCATCCACCCTCTCTTCCCCGGCTCAGCTTGACTCATCACAGCACCAGTGCCAAGCAAACTAATTGGAAGGATTTGGCTATGCTTGACAAGAGATTGTTAGGAGGTTTAAAGTCCAGTTCCTACAGGAAGAAAAGCATCACGAGGATTCACTGCAATATCCTGTAATGCTGAGTTAAAAGGTGCAAGTTTAAGCGTAACTAAAAACTCACTGCCAAGATGCAGGCCACTGGATGAAACACATTCACAGCCCTGAGTCACACCAACTGGAGCCTCTCAGTATGATCTTATGCCCTTAACGAATATAAGATACCAAATTGGTAACAGAAGGAAATGAAAGAAAAAGAGGACAAGTAAGATCCTTGACAAGAAAGGCTGATCACTTTTAAGTTCAGCAGTGAACCAAGCCCAGTCCAAGCAAAAGAGCACATGCTCAGGTGACAAAAAAAACCCCCACCACTGCGGCTATACTTGTTTTTTAAAAAGAAAAAAAACCAGAAATACTTGCTCAGTAACATACATCATTTAACACTTAAGATGCTGCAACACAGTGTTGAAGATTCTCTATGGTACAAGAGAGGAATGAGTGCACCAAACACACTTCAATCACATGAGAAAACCCCCCACTGAGTCTTAGTCCAGCAGTGCAAATACTCCCATCTGCTGCTGCACCACACAGCAGACCTCTGAACACCATCTTCTATTTAAATCATGCAAAACAATTCTGGCAAATGGGATTTTCTCTGACTGCAAGGGCAGAGCAGCACCTTTTAAACACCCTCCATAAAATGAAAATTGCAGCAAATGCTAGCTTCAAACATGGCCTCGTGGAGAACACTTCATCAAAATAAACATCTTTCCAGCTTCCTCTGCCAGCTGACACAGCACGCAGCCAGCCAAGCTACCCAAGTTGCATAAAGCACAGAGTGGCTCTGTTAACTACCTCTGTTTATGAAGATCACAAGTGCAGGTAGGTGGCAAGCACATATGCTAATGCAAACAGGATTCTGCTTTCCTACGTGACAGGTCAGCACTGTTCAGTGTCGGCTGCCCTGACACAGCTGAACAGCTCTGCTGGCACGGAAGATGCTGAACTGTAATAAACTTTGGGCAGGGGACAGGGCACCTAATTGCACCATCACCACCCTGCAAACTGCCATAGCTTTCCTCTTTCATTGGCAAATAAGTTCTTCAATACTATTTTGGCAGGTTGAGGCCACAGTTTTAGATGACATCATATTTGTATTCACTGGAACGTTACAAACAACAAGTTCCTAGGAGGCAAAAGCTGTCAGCTCCCTTCGCACACCTCAGTCCTGCTATCACCCAGCATTAGCTTTGGCAGCAGCTAAAGACATTTCTACACAAGAAAAGCAGTCTACAGATTTCCTTTTCCCAACAGGATGCATCATATACCTATTCAGCATTCCCCCCAAACTTATTTTTGTTGTTCAGTGTGTATTTCAAAGCACAGCTTTAAGTCATTTAACAATAGACAGATCACTTTAATTCCTCTGCCAGGTTTTTTTCCTCACCTTGTCTGAATCCCATGCTGCTTATGTTCCAAATGGTTTCCAGCACCAGATTAATATGTCCCAATTAAAAGGGGAAATATTCCTCCTTGAAGTCAACTATTTCCTCTACTTAATTGGGCCATTGCAGCTCTTCTTGAACACGAATACAAGAACAGCTTGCAAAGTCAGCAGGCACCTAAGACTCCTTACACTTTCTGCACTTCTGCCAGTCTGAGCAAGTATCACTCTCTGAATACAATCAGGAATGGAAACAGCTTTAACAGCCACTCAAGACTGTATTATTCATTTTAAGTTTGCTTTCTTTATCAAACCACTTCGTTTTGATATTTTATACTACACAGTGTTCCCATGGATTATATTCTTAGCATAGAAATACAGTAGGAATGACCATGGATGGCCGACTCCCATTCTAACTATCCCAGACAAACAGTTTCTGGGAGGGAAATGACATTATCTAGTTCCATGTTAAAGCTAATTGTTCCTGCACACACATTTTTATTAGCCTTTTCTTGCAGAAACTCACTCCTAATGGTTAGAAATTGCATTCTAATTTTCAGAAGAAATTAGCGGTCAGCTGATGGTGGTGTTCATGTGCCAGCATTGTCCATTAGCTTATTAGTTTCTCCTCCTGGTGGTGTTTACACTGGGGTATTTTGAGAAAGCAACCGCATCTGCTCTCGCTTTGTTCTACTGGCTAAATAAACCAACTTCTCAAATGTTTCCTTATAAACAGACTCTCCATTTCCCCAAACATCTTCCCTACAAGTTTCTGAATTTCTTTTCCACACAGTGAGAACTGCACACATCATTCTAAGCAGGACCTCCCTGTGATGTATACAGGGATTTTAATATTTCCATCTCTACTAGGCATACCTGGAGCTGCTATTACCTTTTCCTGACCATATCACCTTGATGGCTCAGTCTGCCTGTGATTAGACCCAATTGTTCTAGCTTTAAGTTGGCAAACTTTTACTTTGCCAAGCTCCTATGGGTGCCCAGGCATAAAACCTCACATCCTGAATCCCACCTCATTTGGAGGACTGCAGTCCTCATCAGCACGCAGCCCTTCCAGCGCTGCACTCCGACTTTGCCCTGTACCACCCAACTTGCATCATCGGCAAATTCCTTTACGACATCAGCACTCAGAGGAGGGAGGTCTAGGGGAAACATTTAAGCAAGTTCAGCCACAAGACCTATTCTTGAAAACCTCCATCAATAACCCTCTTTGGACCTGCACTTCCCTTACTGGAGCAGCACCTTAGAAAGCTTCGCAATCAAGGGAGATTTGTATTGGCACGTCCTGAAAGTCATGAAAGTGATCGCCCTGCCCCAAGTGACTACTACTAGGCAGGTCAGTCTTACTGGTTCAGTGATGTGCCGGTTCAATACTTGCAACCACGTGCTTTAAATCAACGCATTTGACTGTCTACAGCATCAACCACCCCAAAGGTTTGAGACAAGCATTTGGTGGAGAGGGAAAAAAAAAAGAAAAAAAAAACAAGAAAAAAAGAGTATGAAGTTCACACTACCATATAAATTTCATTCTGTAATTCCAGTTTTATTTCTGTAGAACACCAAAATAAGAATTCAATTTCCTAAGTTGCATGAAAAGCAATTTAGAGAACTACGTCAAGAAAGGATTATTAATTTTTTACCAACATTCCAGCTCACTCACCCAATTTTACTCCTGTTAAACTTCTAACTTAGTTGAAATTTTCAGAGAATACTTTAATTATCTCATGCAATATGTTATTGACAACCTAATCAGGTTGAAAATAGAAAATCCATCATCACTAGCTTGTATTGTCTATGGCAAAAGTTATTACCCAAGTCACATATTACACAATTTAAAACAAATACACCAGCACTAGGGAATTACAATGTCTAAAACCACTCAGTCTCTGCATTGAGCTCTGCTATTAAGAGGCATATCAATAAAGAGCCTGGACACGTCTTCATGACCCCCAGAAAAACCTGCTGATGAACACCTCTTCCTGCCCACTTCAGCTAGAGTTTAAAGGAAATGTGAACAAGATAACCCACCTGATTCTACACCTTGTAGGTAGCTGGTGATAAACCCAACACGATCATGTCTTACATTAATCTCCCTCCGCACTGGTGCCCCCCTGTTTTATTCACCCATTTTCTGTCACAAGGAGAACTGGTGTCTCAAAGGCACTGTGGGGTAGGGGTTGTTCGTTACCTGTACGTATGATATGTAATGCAGAGCTGGGCCTCCAAACACCTCTAGTAAAATAGCTAAGCCAGCACATTTATTATACACAAAAGTGCCTCCACATCCAAAGCAGCAAAAGCAAAGGGCTTGCTATCATTGTAAAAACCAATAGGTGCCATGCAACCACTTTTCTCTATTAATTTCTCTAAATGAAATGCACAAGAAAAAAATGTGTTTTCTAAAACCCAGACCAACAAGTTTGTTCAGTTTCAGAGCATTTCCTCAAGATCAAAGGGAAGCTGGAGAAATGAACATGATGCAAAGTAGAAAGCAGATATAATTAGGAAAAACTCCAGTTTCAGCTAAAATGAATGTCACTGCAAGCCAGGTCCACGTTCAGAAACAAGAAGTCTGACCCCAAATCCAGAGTTCCACATGGTCAAGGGGCAGACGTAATCCTCTCGAGCTTTGTCCATAGAAAACACAGAAGCCATCTTCTACAAGTGAGGGTTACTTTGATAACTACTCATCTACTGCAAATACATTAATCAAAAGAGTAAAAAGTTCCTGCATTTAAGACAGGCTTAATTTATTAAGTAATAAAGAAGTATCCTTATATTACCATTATATTTTCCTCCCATGAAAATTAGAGCAAGATTTCTACAAACTGGACTTCGTAATTCTTGCATTTCCTCAAGTGCAGTGCTAGGAACAGTAGGCACTGCTCTCAGCAAAAACCAAGGAGTGTGGAAGAATACAAAGATGTGTAGCTGGACAAGAGGAACTTAACAGAAATTGTCTTTTTACAAGCTAGGCTTAGTCTTTAGCATATGCTCAAGTGTTGCAACAGAGTCAGGAGAGGGGTATTTTGTAACAGGTACTGTGATTTTATTGCATGGCAGCATAGGTGGGCTCAGCTTACACCCACCAGCAGTCAGGCAGATTCTGACATACAGCTGCTATCAGTGGCTGACAGGACAAAACCAGACGTCTCATGTAAACAGACGTGTGGCAGTTTAACTCAAGAGTAGTAAAAGACAGCTAGACTAAAGAATATTACCCAATTATTTTAAACCAAGTCAGCCTCTGAACTCAGTCCCACCAACCTACCATGTCCCTTCAAGTTCATAAACCCAGAACTGTCCTAATGGATTAAGTGTCCTTACAGACCAACACCCAGTCTGACTGTCAAGAACTGATGTCTGAGAAACTTTATGTGTAACAGAACAGGCTAATCTTTGCCCCAGCAAGCCCTGGCATCTTCAAACAAACAATACCTTCAGACTTGCCATTGTAACCATCACACTGAAACACCCCAACAGACATTTTCCTTCCTCTATAAATCTGTGCAGTCTTTCGAATCCATTTATAGTATTCATGGCAATGCATCACTCCAAAACTTGCATATACATCTGTGAGACTTTATGTCCTTTTGTTTTCGCCCGATGCTCAATAAAAGAAGCATTACAGATATCCCTTATCCATCAAATTATGACAAACAGCAGATACTTCCCCTACTTGCCCTTATCACTCACTGTTTTGATTTTGATAAAGTTGCACATCGCTTCAGTATAAGGATATGAATCCATTAGGTTTCTCTTCCGATTATTTTGCTGCCCTTCATCTTTTTAATTCTACAATATCCCTTTCAAAATGGGTATTCCTGTCCTGCCTACATTTCCCCTCAAGCCCCAAGATGCCTATGTCTCAGGTTCAAACATCGGCTTAATGTTCCCCGCAAAAACTTTCTTCCAAGAGTTTTTACCTATCTCTTGCCTCTGCGACCAGTGCCTGGTAATGAGACATTCATTTCAGAGATCTACTCACAATAATTTCAAGATCATTCCAGAGTGATGACAGCTTGTTCAGAACCACCATCACCCCTGGGAAGTTACAAAAGTTTCCACAATTCCTATTACTCTGCATTTGTTATTTCAGCTGCCACATTAATCCCAGTTATGTGACACTGCATAAACCTCCCATAGTTGACTTTAGCTTTACAGAATCTGAATTGCTCATCTTCACAACACCATTTTCACAGCATTCCCTGCACTCCCAACAGTTTCTATACACAAGACTAAACAGAAAAAGCTGTAGGAGGGGCAATCAGTTAAACTAGCTTTGAACTTTTCTATAAAACCAGATCCCAACTTTATTATTTCCCAATTACATAAGGAACCAGATCTAATAAAAGATAGGACCTCTCCCAACAAACTCTGCGTCACTGATATTCCCAGGCCTTTGCAGCTAAAACATTAATTATAAGCATACTGACAGAATTGTATGAACAAGTAAAAGTAATGCAATGGTTTTGATAACTTGTGCACAGAAGTACCTACAATAAGATTGCTTGATGCGATTAAACTAGCGGTCAGCAAGGCCCTTGCCAACGCTGCAAGCTGACAAAACAGGCCCTTCTTGGCGCTTCCTGATTTGATTTTAATAGCAATATAGGTGACTAATTTATAGTTAGAAATAATGCCACTTTCTACATAGGATAAAAAGGGGCAACAAAAAAAAAGCAATTCCTCAAAGGTATTACAGGAGCTTCAGAGTACAGAAAACACACTGATGTTTTCCTCAGTTTCTTGATGACAAGCACTGAGTCTCTCACCATTACAATGTAACAAGCAATACTCTAAATCCTAACTTCAAATTTACAATACCATATCACAATAAACAACCCCTTTTTACAATACTTTGCTTGCTTTTGCAGTAGGATGAAAAAAATTGGCTAGTCAACTTCAAAACGTCAGCATTTCCGTACGTGTTTCACAGCATGCTATATGAACTCTTAGAGCAGGCTGGTATTTACTCTGTGGGGAGTGAAAACTGAGTAGTTAACTACAACCTGCAGCATTTTAACCCAACTTGCTGTGTAGGGCTGACTGGAGGGGTACGTGTCCTGGAAAACAAGGTATTCCTGTCCTTCCCTGCTGGGTGCCGCATGAGGTGCCAGGACAGGAGACGAGAGCCCTGGGTGTGAAACAGCAGTTACCTTCCCCCCTCGCAAAATGCTCAGCATACAGAAGGCAGCAAATAGTACTACTTTATTAAATTAGCTGCATCATCTACCAACGCTGAGCACGTAACTCATTTACTTTATAGTCCTATTTAATAGCTAGAAAAGGAAGTAGTCTTTATCAACCTTGGTCATCCTCTCTAATGATTTTTGTTTGCCATCCCAGCAGGCTGGCCGTCACCTCAGCCTGTTCACGGAGCAGAAGGCTTGGACAAGACACAGCCACGCCAAATCACCGCTACAAAAACCCGTCCAAATCTGACGTTTTGGGGCAAGGGCGCGACCAGGCCCCCGCCGCGTTCCGGGTCAGGCACACCCTCACGCCCAGCACACCCTGGGCGATCGAGCTCCAGAAACACCCGAGCAAGGGCTTGGCGATGCCCGCGGAAGCGCAGCCTCCGCCTCCCACCGGTAAGGCCGACACGGGGCTGGCCAGAGGCCTCCGCCCGCCCCCGCCCCGCAGCTCTCCATGGCGGCCTGCCCGGGCGGCCACGTTAGGGCAGCGGCAACCGGGACCCGCCTGGGGGGCTCGGGGCCTTCTCCCCGCCCGCCGGGCCGCAGGCCCTTCCCCAGGGCTGCGAGGGAAGCGGCGGCGGGGCGGGAACTGGCTGAGGCGGCGGGGAACCACACACCCCCCCCACCCCGGGTCGCGCCATGAAGAGGCCGCTCCCCACCCCCCGCCAAGGCCGGGACCCCCTGCGGAAGGTGACCCCACCGGTTGCCATGGTTACCTTTGAAGAGATAGTCGTATTCGTCGTCGCGGGTGCCCATGGTGGGGTGCACCGAGGCGCGGCGTTGGCCAAGGACCGGGAGCGGGAGCCGGACCCCTCCCTGCAGCCGCCGCAGCGCTTCCGCCCCCCGCGCTCCGCCCCCCGGACAGGTGCTTCCGGGGCAGCGCCGACAACTGCTTCCGGGGCAGCACCGCCGCCCCGCCCCACCCCGGCCTTAAAGGGACGGCGCCCCGCGGAGCGGGACGGGCGGTGTGTCCGGCCCACGGAGCCCGCACGGGCACCCCCGTACCCCGCCTCCCCCGGCCCCGGCGGTTACGGTTGTGGGGACGGGCTGCGGCGGGAGGGAGGGGGCGGGGAAGGGACTAGGGCTGGCGGGGAGGGGGTGTTGGTAGAGCGGTTCCATGGTGTAATGGTTAGCACTCTGGACTCTGAATCCAGCGATCCGAGTTCAAATCTCGGTGGAACCTGATTGTTTTCTTCTCTCTCCTCTTTTTTCCCGACCTCATCTGCCCAAATTACGGCCAAACACTCTCCTCGCTCCCCGGGCTCCTTCACACACAGCGGTGTGACAGCCACACCTCACCTCTTCTCCTGGCTGGCGCCCACCAGCCCTATCCCCAGCCACGGTGTGGGTCCCCTTCTTCTGCCTCCACGAGCAGGGGGATGGCTTCCACCCCAGAGCTGCCCACAACCACCCTGGAGTTCGGGGTGGGTTGGCGGGAAGCCCCCCAGGAATCACAGATGCATCCTGTGAGCTGGGCTGAGAGGGCCGTGCAAAGCCACTGGAGCTCAGCATCAAGAGGTGCCAAGGAGCTCTTCCACCTCGTGAGGTGCAAAGAGGCCGCGAGCGCAGGTCCCTTCCCCACCACCATGCCACTGCCCGCCCCACTTCTCCCTTCCCAAAAGGCTGTCCCCTTTGTCTGTCCCTGTGCCATGGGAGACACCGGCTCTGTCATCGGCTTCCCTTGGTGCAGGCTTGAGACCTAAATAGAAGAGGATAAAAATAGCACTTCTGTCCAGATAATTAAACCAAAGCCCTTAAAGCTGCTCTTTTTCCACCAGCTTGTCGTTAGCAGCAGCAGTACGATCGCCATCTCTGCAGTCAGTGACTGTGTTATCGTTCCTGTGCATGGAAAGTAACCCCCAGGCATCAGCAGCAACACTGTGCATCAGTTACTGTCTGCTAGAAAGATAACGAACCATAACGTAATCCCTTGCGTTTAAAAATAAATAGTTCGTACTGCCTCAGAGCTTCTGAGCACAGAAAACAAAGCACTAATAACAAAGACACATGACGTGTCACACTGCAGGGGTACGGCGCTGCCAGTGGAGGCTCTCCAGGAGCACACGGGTGAGGCCGGAGGAGTCTGGGCTCACCCCATGTCCTGCCGCCAGCCTCTGGTGTGCCCTGGCAGATCGTGCACCTCCAGCTTCTTGCAAACCTGCCGAGCATTTGGAGCTTCGCATCCCCAAGAGCCTGTTCCACGTGTCCCATGGGAATAATGGCACATGCCAGTTCTGGAAGGGCATTGCAACACCAGACCTCGCAGGAGCAGAAAGCACTCAGGTAGTGTAGCAGCCAGGTCTGTAGACGTCTGCATTGTCTTGGGATTCATCCTTTTTATCTCCAGGTGAACCCAGAACACCCAAAATCTTGTCTAAAAATGCTTGTCCTGCACCTGCCACGCTTCTCAATCCTAGTGCATTGAGTAGTGCATTAAAATTGATAACGGATACTTGTATGTGTAGTGTCTGGGGCATATTTTAACTCTGTAGTTAAGGTTTCTATCTCACATCCTGTTTGCAGTTCTCCATTGAACTTTGCTGTTAAAAACCTATTAATTTTCACCTGATGTTTCTCAGGCCTGGTTTCATTCTTCAGAGCTGCTATTAGTTCTAAAAAAATAAAAATAACACAGATGAAGTATTTTTAGCTATTCTCCTGTAAAAGCTGTTCTCCTTTTTCTGTTTTGTGTTTTGTTTGTGAGCCTAGAAACACCCTTTATCTACATTTTTCATATGCATAAGCATTACTTCCTCTTGCACCAAATTGCAGATGTTCCTCATCTGGAACTGGCTCGTCCTATGTAAGACTTTGGGGCACAAAGTGAGGATAACGTCTTTCCTGGCTGAGCTAAAAAGCATTGCTGTACTACTACCACTTGTTGAAATTAAGACATTACAGAGCAGAGGCATTTTTACCAGTCATGCATTGTAACATGAAAATTTCTGCAGATTGCCATGTATATGAGCAGCAGCAGGGGTTATTTCTAGCTAAGCCTGTTTAAATGCATTTGATCGTTTATAATCAGGTTCTTCATGGTGAAAACTGAAACAGCAGAAAGAACTTTGCATCTAAACAAGAATCAACAGAGAGAAGGGCAAGAGGATGGCATTGGACTAGCAGGGAGCTCCAGAAATTAAAGTCTTATATTCTGTTCAGACCTGGGTTAATTTTGTTCCTGTTCAGGCAAGCACCAGATGAGAATACACAAACCCTCAGGAAATGTTGCTGTCAGCACGGACTGTTTTTGGCTGCTCTGCTCTTTCTCTGTGTCCCCTCCCGGAGCATGCTGCTGTAGTTACGGGATGGGCTGGGACACCTCCCATGCGTATGAAACATGGCCAAAAAGCAGAGGTCAGGCCTGAAATAACAGAGGATTGCGTGCTCTTCAACTGACAGCTTTTAATGTGAGAACAGTCATTCAGCACTGGCATTTCTGCTGCATTAATTGCCATTAGTGTCATCCTTGCGGGAACACTAAATTCATTGCAAACCTTGAATTAGCGCTCTCTTGTAATTCTTCAGTTTGTACTTAGACACAACCATTTGCGGAGGCAGCACGTTCCAAGCAATTGGAGCAGAGACAAGGAATGATACTCAGCTGGCCCTTGGATGTTCAATTTAGCGAAGAAAAGAAGCAGAGGTCACACTCATAACTGTGTATTTATGGTTCTGTTCTGGAAATTCATACAGCAGCTGCCAAAAAGGCCCCAGCTTTTGCCTCGGCAGCACCATTAATGTGCAGATGTGTGTTAGAGCTATCATCTCCGAGCTGCTCAGCCCCAGGCTCTATGCATCATGCTCTCCCTGCACCTGATTCTCACTTTATTTTCCCACTTTCTTCCTGACACTGACTTCTGAGAACCTGAGAGAAATCCTGGCCTAATAAATGGGAACATTTGCCACCATCTTTGATGGCTGTAGCATTCCCACAACAAGGTCAAGGTCTCTTTGCAGAACACACCAGTGGTATTTGACATGGATATAGAAGAATGTGAAACAGGGATGGCCAGTATTTGCTGCTGGTCCCAGCTTTTTTGGCTCTGAAATCCCTGCTCACACTTTGCAAAGCCCATCACTTTGCAAAGCTCAGGGAAAGATTTGAAATTGGAAATCGCAATAATTCAAAATTGTCCTTGAATAGCTGTTGACCCAAATTCCTGTTTCCCAGATGAAAAGGAGCCACTGGCTTCCTCAGGGCAGAATGCAGGAAGGACAAAAGTAAAGCCCCAGAACCTACTCTGTTTTATCAGAGCAGAAATATTTCCTAAGGGGGAAACCAAATCAATACTTTGCAATTTTCTGACAATACATGAATCATTGCAATTATTCAGAGATAATTCGAGTTTTCCAATCCAGCTGCTAAATTAGAGAAAAGCATACTCTTCGCACTCACTACCCCCAGTTTGGCATGTCAGTCAGAAAAAAACCCCTTCAAGTATAAAATCCATCCACTGAAATTAAAAAAAACCCGAACAACTCTCTTTTTAAAAACCTTGGACCAAATTAAAGTGTCTATGATGTACAAGGAGTTCTATTTTTCAGGTAATTCCATGCCAGAGGTAGGAGTAATGAAAATGCATGGAGTTAATACGAATTTTTTCTGTTGATAACCCACTTGAATTCCAGCATCTGCTACATTGTTTTCTAATTCTAAAGCTCTAAGAAGAAAAGACTATATAAGAAGAAATGAACCCAAACAAAATTCTTTTCTGTATCAGTCTTTTCTTTCCTAACCCTAGAGCTGGAACAAAAAAGGACCTGGATCTGAACAGGGACCTATCCAAAATCAAATCTCATCCTGGTTTTGTTGTTCTCTAGGGATCTCTGCGGCACTGGAGAAAGAGTGGGAAGGGAGTGGCTGTTGAAAAATTAACCATCTTCTGGAGACATTTTTTCACTAGGACAATATAATGGTAAGCAGAAAGGAAGGAGAGTTTTCAGTATGCTTTGGGAACGGGAATTGAATGCAACAGACTCGATGACTTGGTGTTTCTTGTGATGACTGTCAAAATGAAGTCATCAGTTTCCTGCATCCATTTTGGACTCCACACACATCTCCTTGTCTGTGTCTGCTGCCTCCAGAGACATATGAGCAAGATAATACCGGCAGTTCCAGGATAATTGCTGGCCAAGATATAATTTGAGACATGGCTCAAAATCTTCTTCCTCTTACTACACCCTGCCACAGGGTTTTATTTCCTATCTAGGGTCAAAATCTGCTTGATGTTGGTGTTGCTACCAGACAACTACAATGTCAACGACAGCAGTGCAAGCATTATCACACATCCCATCATCTTCTAATTTGGATTCAAAAGATCAGCCCTGGGGAATGAAGAAGGCAGTTTGATTTCTGTGGCCAATTCATTCACTGCTGAAAAAAACCAACAGAGCTGGCTGGCTGTGCTCAGCATGGCGATGCTTGTTGTGAAGCTGTACAATTATCCGGGGAGCCAGGCTGAGTCTATAAAACTTTGCTCATTAAGATCATTAGAGACCTGTCAAATGGAACAACTGGGATGGCTTTGATCTGGCAGAATACCCTTTCTCCTGTTCCCAGACCTTGGGAACTATCCAGTTCCCCATAATTTTTTTTTTTTTTTAAGTAATTCAAACAATACTCATTGGTTTTTTTATAGGGTGCAATAACTTCTTCAGGCAAACTGGAAGCTGTAACAGCTATAACAAGATTAATTTATTAAATAGAAACCCTGATATTTCAATGATTCCTCTATAAATATGTTCATAGTTAGTTTTGCCAAGAAAGTGACAAAATGTTGCTCATAATCCCAAAGATATTCCCTATAAATCCACTAGGTGTCCTACTGTTTTCAAGCAATTAGGCTCAAGGGTTTTTTTAGGTTTTTTCCCTAGTTTTGCCAGTGAGGAATTAGTCTGAGTCTTTAGTGGAATTAGGTCTGGGTTTGCGGGTTGAAGAAACATGTACGTATGGTTTGTGCGACACAGCAGGGCATCTGGCTCACAGTGGCAGCTCTTTTGGCAAATGCCACTAATGTTTCCCACAGAGACCAACTCAAGGTTAGAGGCTGGAAGAGAAAAAGGAAAAGAATCTGCCTTTCTCTCTTGGGAATGCTAAACAAGATCCATCAGAGCCAAATCCTCTTCTCAGTCAACCTTGGGCATCTATTTATAGGACTGCTGAAGTGAGCCCAGTGCTGACCTCAAAGGTGGTAGCAACACACGTTAACCTTCATCAGAGCCGCTCTGCACAGGCTGCAGTTTTGACATTCCTGGTCACTGTTCCAGTCCCTGACGGGCGTCCTGCTGCTTGCCAGCGCTCGTGCCTGTCTGCAAAGGCCAGCACAGCACTCGCTCACGAGGTGTCCTGTCACTCCAAACACAGAGGGCATGTCAAATACATTCTAAGAAAAGCAGGCTGAAAAATAGCCAAAGGATAATTTTCTCAACCCAGAAAATAGTTGGGGCGGAGCGTGGCCATTGGAAAGGGCCAGCTGCTTGGCTGCTCCTTCATTGCACAACCCAGAGCACACACACTGTATCAAGTTGTGCTATTTGGGATATTCCTCAACCGCCTTGGGATCTGTTACTTGCACTGAGTCCCAGCATGGCAGTCTAGAATTCTCTGAAACACTCACCTCCTAAAAAGTATCTTTCATTATTCCAGTGTCTTACAGTGTTCAGAAATGAGTATTTGCAATATATCAGCAAGGGACAACTACAGGGTGTTTTAATGGTCTTGTCACTGAAGCACAACTCCCATTCTGTATAAACCCTATACCCTGACCCTCCAAGGAGCAGTGATTGTTGCATTTGCAAACACCCCTCCCATTCACTCTAGTTTCACAGGGGTGCCACAACTTGAATTTAACCCAGATCTATGTGAGGCAAATGAGGAGAAAACCAGGTTTGTTTTCTATTTTAAAAATGCCAGAGGCAAAGATGCTCTCAAACAATGTGGTTATCTCCTTTTTTAGTAGGTGCTTCTGGTCAGAAATACTGCCCACAGCTATTGGCTGTGAAAATAGGCACCAGGCAAGGTATCAGCACCAGTTTAATCACAAGCTGCAAGGGGAAATCAGAGGGGGAACAAGAGCCTCCTGTCCTTGGCCCACCAGGATTCCTTGCCATCAGGCACTGCGCATCACGGGAAGTGCCTAGCATCTGTCCTGTGCCATGTGTTACTGCACTGCCTCTATTTCTTGCGATTTGTGTTGAAGGTATGACAGTCGTTTTCCTGACAACCTGCAAGAAGAAAAGATACTCCAATCTTCCGACTGTATGTATATATAGATACCTGCTGTAGTACCATCCATATGCAGTATGCACCATATGCTAACTGTGAAAGAGTTTAACCTGGTCCAGCGCATGTGTTTGCTGTTATACATAACAAATACCTCAAGCCTTGCCATGATTCAGTGCATTATGCATGGGAGCCATCTGGTCCCGTAGCTGAAGAAGCAAACTGAAAATTTGATAAAAGCATAAACAGTCACAATGAGAGAGACTGAAAAGATGTGTTGATATTCCAAGCAGGAGTCTCCTTCCGTGAGGGCTAATCTCATCACCCATTGCCTCTTGCCTGCTCCTTTCTCTGGAAAGCTGTTGCCAGACAGGTTGCACTCTCAGCTCTGTGAGTACACACACCTTTGGGATGCTAAAAACACATTTCCTGCGCTTGAGCAAACGTTCTGGGGCAAGATTTTTCTCGGTAGCCAGCTGTGCAGTGAGCAAGATGTGCAAGATGTTTGGAGCACAGCATATTTTATGGAGCTTGGATTGATCAAGAATTCTGACTGGTTTAAAATGCACTCTCGATTATGATTAGTCATTAATATTGTCTCACTACTGTGCAGAATTACAGTTTATGGCTTAGAAGACTAAAAGGAGGTCCATCTCAGCTTCCCTAGGTGTTCTTAGCCCTGGAGTGGAGATGTATTTTGGAGAGACTGGAGCACCAGAGAAGCAACAAGGAGTTTGGTGCAGTGAATGGGGTAGAGTTTGGAATGTCTTGGATTTGGCCAAGAGTTTGTGTATAACTTGGCCAGAATACTGTGTTACTAAAACTGGCTTTTTTAGATTTTGGAGCCAGACTAGGTTTCCCCCATTCTGACCCTGTTTTTTGATATTTGGAGGTCACAGGGAGAGAAGGCAGACAGGAGATGGCTATTTTAGTACATCTCTGCAGGGAATGCACACGCTTCAGACAGGTACACATTTGTTTCCTTTGACACTGAATTAATGGGAATTGATGTATTGATTCTGCAACTCTTCTAAAGATTGCTTCAAGTTTTGGCCTGTTTCCAAACTGGTTAGATGCAATGTGCACACAGTTCAAGACAGACATTTAATTATTCTAATATGAATACAGTTTTAAAAATTCAGTTCCCTG
This sequence comes from Strix aluco, assembly GCF_031877795.1. Taxonomy (NCBI): domain Eukaryota; kingdom Metazoa; phylum Chordata; class Aves; order Strigiformes; family Strigidae; genus Strix; species Strix aluco. The sequence goes on from NC_133942.1 coordinate 13,951,651, forward strand.
TGAAATCCAGAAGACAATAATAGCATTATCATCATGCAAATAATGTAGCCTTTCCTGCTTTATATAGTCTGTTTTCATGCCCAGCTACTCCTTCTGGCTTAATACAACCAAGCCCCTCCAAAATCACAGAATTATTAAGATATTTGCCCCTAGTGAAAATTCATTCAGTATTTTTCATCTTGTTCTTACCTGTTTGAGAGTACACTCTTCAGAGCAAATGCAATCTGCTGTTCTGTGTTTGTGGAGAATATTCAGGATTATGGTAGGGCTCTACCAGAATGAATATGTTACTGCCACCACTATTATTATTGTTGTTGTTGTTGTTGTTATCATTATTGTTGTTGTTATTAAACAATAATAACCTGTCAGTCATTTGCCAGTCTCAAGGGTTAAAATCTACTGTCTTTGTGGATATTCCCATATTTAACTAACTAAATACTGGCAAAGTATCCACCTCATATACTGTATTTGTAGACTGTCAGAACATTTCTGTGCCAGGTAAATTCCTGGTCCCAAAAAGAGAAAGCATCTTGTATTAGGGATGGAGTAAGAGTCTTGTATTTTCTCGCTTTGATCAGCGTGTCTCTGCTTTTATGATCTCACTAGGAAAGTTACTTGATGTTTCTTTATTTTGAGTGTCAGCATGGCTCCTGCAAATGTTTGAAGTCATCTTTGTATTTCATTTATTTTCTGGCAAAACAGCATCCATCTGCAGTTTAAGAATAGAACGTATAAAAAAACTGCATACGACTTCAAAGCACAGAATGTAGAATTTCTGGGCAAAATTCTCTTCTCAGTTACACTTACATAACTCTGGAGTAGCGTCTTCATCTTTCTCATTGCTACTCTGAAACCCATTTTCATTTCATTGTGTCAGATCCAAAGGATCTACCATATATGGCTAAATCCGATTTCATCACAACTGTTGTAATTTCCTAGGCAAACTTACAATCTCAGAGGAAGTACCTAAAGATGCATTTACAGTACATGGGCCTCAATACTCTAAGAAATATGCTGCTGGCAGTTCTCTGTTAGTAGTTTTCCATGCAAATATGTAGGTGGAGAACTGCTGAACTATCTGGAGCAGAGATTTTCTCCACATACACAAGCAGAGAATCTGCACTGCATGGCTGAGCTCCTTTTTAAAACATCCTGTTCAACAGCTCTTTCTTTAAACAAATAAATAGTTTGCTCTAAATAGTTTGATACTTATTTTGTACAACTCTGTTCCTTGGCCCTCCATGCTATAGAAATGCTGTTATGCTACAAGAAGACAGATTGCCTGGACTGGAAGCCCCAGCCCCGATTCAGGGAAGCACATGGTTTCCTTACAAAGATTATGATGATTATAATTACTATTCAGTATATGGTGCAATTGTTTTTGGTGTTTAAAACAGAACAAAACAAAACAAAACAAAGCAGTTTTGGAAAGGAAAACAGAACATTAGAAAAAAATAATAGTAAAATGGGAAGTGGTTGACCTTCAGGAGATAACTCCCATCTGCAGTGACTGCTATCCAGCATTTCTAGTGATCAGAAAAGGGAAAGAAAAAAATCCCATTAAATATCCCAACACTTCTTTGGAAAATAATGCACCTCCTTTTCTGTAGGTATAACATTTTTACATCTCCTGTTCAACAGCTGCTAGTGTCAAAGGCCAAGCAAGCAGTCCATGGAATGCAGAGCCTGAACTTTTTCAGCGGCCGCTGAAGGCAAAACCATCTAAAGCTGTAGCAGATGTTCATTTGCTTCCTGTCTGCTTATCAGCCCTGCAAAGACACTTCGTTTTTGAACTTGTTATGCCAAGTGTAACTATGGAGATCTAATACAAGCTGCGCAATAGTGATACGGTGAATAGTTCTTTACGTATTTGGTTATGAATGATCAAGCAAAACATTATGGTTTCTAAGAACTCCCTCAAATTTTTCCATATGTGCATTAGTCATTCCCCTTGCATGACAAGAAAATGACAGTGTACAAAGTAATTTAAGAAATGCTACATTACTGTGGCTCTATAATGTTTAATTTAAATACCATTAATGAATTGTCACTCACTGGACCTTCCATAGGATCCCTTCCAGTTTGACCTGCCCTTTCGATTGGGACTGTTGTGGAGTCGATGCAATGCATTTATGTTACAGCAACTGAACAACAGATATATGCTGTGCTTGATGTTAGTTGCAGGCTTTAGGTTAAAAAAAATTAAATGAGCATCTGCTGGATTACATTTCTATGGTGATATTCTTCACTGACTTCAGTTCACATCCCTTTGTATAGTGGGCAGAGCGAAGATGTTAGTTTGGCCTCAGTGTGTTCACATTTTATATGTTGTTTCTAGTACACTGTGAAACAAGGAGTGGTATATCCCGACCAACTATATTCCTCCAAAGCCTTGAATACGCCACAGAAGAGGGTTCTTAACTGTCACTTTAAAAATCAGTTACACTAGATATTTTGTTGTTACACCTCAGCAGTTTTAATTCCTGTTTGTATTCATTATGAGCTCCTGTAAATTATAACTTTAATATGAATGACTATATGCAAGTGTTAAAACAGTGTTCAATCTATTTTAGGGCTTTGAGCTCGTTTAATGAGACTGATTTTTACACTGATGCATTTAAATTGATATACATTCCCAATACAGGCAAGACCCAGGGCAGTTAAGTTTATTGCTTAATAGACAGGAGTTCTTTTTCCTCCATGAAATAGAAGAAATAAAGGAATTTATGTAAATCCTGGCACAGATGGTTTTGCGTTAAACAGAAAAGGATGGGTTTGGGATGGTTTCTCTGCCTGTGTTGAAACTGGAAACCAAAAGTGACAGCTTTGGCCTGTCACTGGTAGACATGGTTATAACCATGGGAAACAGAAGGTTTCAGAGCAACAGTGGCTCTGCTGGTGTTCACATTTCATATAACTCTATCAAGGAAAAAGAGCACCAGGTAACCATTATTGTCACTTCTAAAATGTTGATCGCATTGTAAATCTGTGTTGACCTGCAAAATGCAAATAGCGGGCACAGCGCTTCCTTGAGTAATCCTTCTACAGGTGATAATCTGTTGTACTACAACATTAAGGCCCATGTCCTTGAAGGAAATGAAGCACTTTGGGATGATTGGTTCCAGGGGAAGTAGGTATGGATATGCTTTTGAGAAAATGAGCTTCCATATAGAAGCTGTAGACCTAAATTTCAGTCACTTCCTTTGCCCAAAGGCAAGCAACGACAAGGCAATGCATGAAGCAAAAGAGAAAAGTTGTTGAAAATGAAGATATGAGGGACTCTATGCAAAGGACAGATTTGCAGGCAAAAGATGCATTTGGTGAATGCAGTGATGGAAATTGCCTGAAGCATCTGGAAAAACACCACAAGTATGAAGGTGAAACAGGATGAGGGGAAAAAAGTGGACCCAGGGATTAACTTGTGTGAGTTGGGAATGTGGAGGAGGTGAACACAATCCTTTGGGTGAGTTCCTGGAAGGGATGCAGTAAATATATTACAAAAGCAACACATTGGTACTATGACTGGGTAAGGGATTTTTCAGCTGAAGTATCTGAAAGTAAAGCTCAGTATTTAGACTTAGACTGTAAGGAGCAGCCCAGTAGGAAGCAGGATGGATGAGATGGCTTAACAGGGCTTCATTGTAGTCAAATTAATTCAGTTTAAACAATTAATTCTCTTTTAAATTGACTCTACTCTGCACACTTGACATTTTGGAAAAGCTGCCATTGCCTGGCCTTCTGGTAAATGCTTTTGCATCTGTTTTCCATTGTTTCCTTCTTGAAAAAAATCCTTGTCACTAACAGGAACCATCAGCAGCATGGAACAAATTGACTTGCCAAAGACATTTCCTCCAATCTCATTATTTATACTGGAAGTATTCTTTTTGGTATTGAGTCAGACTGTGATTTTTAAAAATCACCATATATTAAGACGGTTTTGTACTGTCATGAGTCAAATTCAAACTTGGTTACGTGAATTACTTGCATTTCATCAACATTTGGTCCTACTTTTTTCAAAGAGGTGATCAAGCAGTTTAATTAATCCACAGTTCTCTCTGCCTACCTCATTATATAGAGCTCCTTACTGTTGCAGCAGAGGGCCTCCCCCAGGTATGAATCAGATCAACTATATCAGTTAGCACATCAATTTTGAGACTTAAGTGGATGAGATTGAGCAGATCCATAGCATTATTTGGGGCAGCCTGGCTTAAACAAATAGGTTCTGTATTTTACTCCCAAGGTGCTTTGGTTTATATTCACTCTCATCTCCTTTGTCAGCTCCAGGTTGTGTAGCTCCAGTTGCTAAGTGTTCATCTCCTCTAAACTGCCATGGTGAGGTAGCAGTGTTACTATGGCAAAGGAATACAAACATAAGCTTGAATTCTAACTGCACGAGGGGTCTGTTGAGGTTAGGAGCTCCTTCAGGTAAGCTGGACCAAACCTTCAGAGAGCTCAGAAAAGGGTAGAAGCTTGATCTGACCTATATCCACGGTGACTCACCAGTGAGATTTAATGTTGTTACTTTGTTTTGCCTCTGTTTCTCAGCAGTTCCTCACATTTTAAACAAGGACACTCTTACCTAACCGAATCGATAGATGAGTATAATTAGGACCTGATATAATAAGGCCAGTATTTGTAATAATATGAGGGAACATTCCAAAGCAGTTACAGAAGAAAAGAATTTCAGATAATTAGGAGAGGAGTTGGGCAGTGATACAGATTTTAAAAGTACCCAAGATACAATAACAGATACTAAAAATATCTATAATGAGATGAAATCCCCATGACTCAGTACTTGAGACAACCTCCTTTCTCTAGGAATTAGTAAGAAAATCATCCAAACAGGGTAGGTTGTGGTGTATCATCTTACTCTGGTGGGCTTACACTTACACTTCAAAGAAGTATCTTACGCTGAAGAAGGATAGACACGGGTCTGACTTAACAGGGCAATTGCAATATTTTTTTGAGTATGTTCTGTAGCTGTAGCTTTTTTAAAATTGGTTGTTTTGTTTCTACCTAGAAAAAATTCTAATAATAAATGGTCTGGATCTTGAATAGCAAAAGCACTGACAGCAGGGCCTGAGATGCATTCTTTTAGTCAACAAGGACATATTTTTAAATACCAGTGACTCTCTAGCTAATAGTCAAGGAGTGACAAATCTAGCTTGCAAATAGAAAGGTGGAAGTGCCATTTCTTTCTTCTTTTTCTTTTCTGCATAATGTGTTTTCTGACTAGATGCAAAATTTTGAAAGTACTGTAAGTACTGAAAGTATTTTCAGAGAAAGAAGTATTATTTTGAAAAGTATTTGAAATGCTGTAGAGTTTTGGAAAAGCAGAAAAGCTGTGTTATGAGAACATCAGCTATAATCTGGGTCAGATTTTCAGTGCAGATGTGTCAGATGCAATTTCTTGGAAACCCTCCATGACAGTTAGTGAGAAGAGTGACCCAATGTTTTCTCACCGTACAAAATAACTGTTCTGTTCAGTGATGTCATGGGGATGAAGCACTGCTTGTATTTCCAAAGCGGTGTCCTGTTTAAGCTTGTTCGAGAGCAGAGATTTTTCTCTCAGAACAGTTTCAAACAGGGAGTCTAGCAAATCTCTTTGGTACATCTTGACTGATCTCAATCTGGCTTGTCAGTTTTCTGAATTTTAATGATCTGGGTTTATTTCCAGATAATGACTATTTATGAAAATTAGATGCCTTATAAATAAAGATGGAAATTATTCTATAATATTAATTACAGGCTTTATGGTTCAAATACTTAATATATTAAAGGCAAATGGTGATGTCGATTGTCTCTGAGTTTATTAGGTTCTTTGGTGGTTTGTTTTATTTTAACCTGATTTACATATGTTGGACAGCGTTTCCTGAACTTTTAAAGCAAGCTGTGTTATGTGCCTGGATAGACCAAAGGATATTGAAGGACAATAAAATTCAAAATGCATCATACAGCGGTAGTAGTAAATGGAAAAACATATTTCAGAGTGTTTCTGTCTAAGAATCGAATAAATTAGTTTTACTTGGAGAGTCTCAGCTTGTGTTGTTAGCCATTTACTCAAAAATGATGTAGTTTTAAATTAATTATAATCCTTTGCACTTCTATAGCTGCTTCTCTTGAGAATCTCAATAGTGTTCTACAAACATTAATTAAGCTTAATAGTACTCCTGAGAAGTGGTTAACTGATAGATATATTTCACTTAACCCATCATGATATAAGTGATCTCTACAACAAAATACAAAAACTTTAAACAGCAGGACTACACAAGAGTTTAGAGCCTAAAATAAGTATCTTAGCCAGACAAAACTGTGGGGAACATTTAGATACAGGGAATGCAATTACTTGGCCTAGGCATTGAAGATAAATAAAAGTGCAAATAATAAGGCACTGAGATCTCTAGTGAAGGAAAGTGGTTTATATCTGATGTGAGAGAAGATACCCACAGCACCATAGTATCACATGGTGTGACTCTGGATGATGAATTGGACTGATTCAGAGAAAAGACTGCTATTTGCAAAATCACCTTCAGATGGGCCAGAGAGCCTGAGTCCAAATCGAACCTTTAAGGCTGATGCATGAACAGCAGTGATAGCAGTTAGGTCCTTACTCCCACCCCTGAGGGTACAGAAGTTGCTGAAAATAGCAACAAAACAGCAGTATCAGTGTGTACACTTACAGCCTGAGACTGCTATTTTTGCTGGTGAATCTGCATGCATAATTTCCTTCCTGATATTACTCCACAAAGAGAAGCTTTTGTTATCTTGCCTTACTGATGAGAGCAATACTTAAGACGGGTTAGCGCTGGAACAGGCAACAGGTTGTTTTTGGTAGATGCATTAGGACTTGGATCATCCTCAAGCCACTCTTCTGCTTTCCCGTTCTCAAAAAATCTGCTGCAAATATTTATTTTGGTGCTTCCAGTGTCTACAGGAAGAGCCATTCCAGAAATATGCTCCAGCTGTACACATTTATTTGCCTACTAACAACAGGAGAAGAGGTATGGCATCACTTGTTTGATACCCCTACCCGCAGCAACACAGCAAAGCACAGTGTTAACTGTTTTCTCCCCGATTAATACCAATAGCCATCCACTAGGTCTCTTATCATTCAGTATTTGATAGTTGCTGCAATGCCTTGTGAATAGTTTTAGCATTTGTTGAGGGAAACTTTATGATGCACAGCCTAAATTCTCAGATGCACACTCTGAAATCCTGAGGAAGCAAATCAGCACTGAAAAGTGAAATGATAATGAGTTTGCATCAGATTTTTATTTATAGAAATGACTTGAAAACATTTGGGTCTCCTCTTTGCATACATTTTCTTTCCTTTTTGTTTCCCAGCATTTCTGTACTTTTGGGACTACAAACTCTCACATAAACATTGGCAATAAATCCTTGCTGAGAAAGACTACCTGCTGGAGAAAAATCTGCTCATTTTATCCAAGTGGAATGCCTACACTCTGCAATTAGACTTTATCCTTACTCATATACAATAACATCCTTTATTTGCATTTTGTGAATTGTAATTCATGACATACATGACACTGACACCTAATGAACCCCCCTGCAGTGCTTCTTCTGAGTTCAGTGGCCTTTGGATCAGGACCTGTGCTCGTTTCATCTCCCCATATTTTTAGCTGCTTCAGTAAGTTGTTTATCTAGAGAAGGGTCTGAAACCTTTTTTTTTTTTTTTTTTTGCACACATGCATGCTATTCTATTGCCTCTTTTATAATTTATAATCAGTAGTTTCCCTGGAGTGCAAAAAGCTTTTCAGAAATACTATACTTGCAGCAGTAAGAGGAAGGGTAACTGCACTGTTGTACTGCTGCCTCATAATATTTAAATACTTTATTATTTCATAATCTGTCCTAGAAGCTTTCCAAGCAGAGACAGTCTCTTTATGTCAAAAGGGATAAGTTCCAGATTTTCAAATATGCATATATCAAAAACCCTATGAAGACGTTGCATCATTTTCAGTGTGATTCCAGCTTGCCAAAGGCTCCATTTCATCGCATAACCTTCCGGATGTAGATCCATTACTGCACCGTAAAGTGGGTTACTGGACAGGGTAAGGCAATTCATCCTCTGAAATGCAGAGTGTTGTTTTGCCAGTTACATGGTTTATAATTATCCATTATCATTATCTTTACAGTTATTTTTACCAAGGTTACAGATATGTCATGTCTCTGAAAGATGTTCTGCTGGGTTCTTTAGGAGCCTCATTCTTCCCCCCTGTAGACAGAAATGAGCAGCGCACATAGCACAGCCAACAGAGTTCAAAAGGAATAAAACTGGTAAGAAAGTGAACAGATCAAGCCCCAAACTGCATACTTCAGAAACTGAAATAGTTTTGCCTATGGAAGCCAGTCTCTGCAAGGAACTACTGTGAATAGTAATAGCTGCTTTTTTTTTTTTTTTTTTTGAGCACTGCTGAAGCCTTATGAATTATTAGACAAATCTCACAATTCTGGGACAAAGTCAGTTAAAACCATGCCCTGGGACAGGCTTCTCCATTCCATTCCTGGCTCTGTCACTGACCATCTGCCTCTTGTCCTCTGCCTTGCTTGAGTTTACCCATGTGTAAAACGCACTTAAAATAAGCTAAACCATACTTTGAAAATTACTTCAGTGCCACAAGCTAGAAATTTGGGGCTGCAACATGGAAAAAAATGGTTCTGTGGTTGCCAGTCCATAGAAACCCTGCACGTCTCCCTGGATGCACTCCTGAGGAGGCTAAATCTGGCTGACAGTGCTCCACCCTGTGCTTGAGAGGTAGCAGAATACCACATTAAGCATGCTTGATGCCTGCCCACCTGCAGTACATGCAGTTGCTAACTTGTTTAATTAACTTACTATGCACAACAAGAATCTGATCCAACACTAACTGGAATAGGAAGACTTCTGTGGCTTAATGATCTTGGGGTCGGTCTCCACATGTGTGCAGAGACCACTGCCTAGAGATCCCTGAAGACCCCACGAAGGGAAAGGCTTTGTTTGACTGACACATAGACACGTCTCTGCGCAATGAGCCTGCAGGAGCTGGGCACACAGCAGATCTGTCTCTGCCTGTACAGTAACACTATTCACCGATGCTGCTCTTTATTCAGAAATAAATACAGCACCATAGTCATTATTTTTCACAGACCCTTTCACACGTAGCTTTAGACAAGCCTTAATGTGGAAAATGGATGACAAGCTACGCAGGAAAGCTTTGCGGCTAGATGTAAGTTAGGAACGGTGACTTGATAAAGGTGGTGACAAGCTAATAATGAAATGGAACATTGCAATTAAATGTGCTGGTGGGGAAGAAAGTGTGCCACAGCCAAGAGAGAGAGTGAGCAGCAGGTAGGTCAGGGAGAGAAAGCAGAAGAGGCTTGATGGAATAGGGTGGGAAGGGGGGGGAGATGTAAGAACAGGAAAGACAGGACAGAGATAAGCACTGTGTTAGCTGTGATGGTAGGACTGGGCAGAAACTATTTTGTTTGGTGTTTGTATCAGGCCTTGCATGGTGAGATCCACGTCCCTGACTGCAATTTGTTGACATTGACACAATATGTAATTAAATGCAGATAAGTCCTAGAAGGACAGAAAAGGTGGAGGGAAATAAACAGGTCAGGCTATAAACTAACAGCAAATCAAAGACGTCTACACCAAGTTTTACCTATGACATGAGCTGAAAAGTATGAAAACTGCCACAGAATGTTTAAGAATTACATTTCTGTAAAATTTAAGTTTCCATTAGAAATAGTCAAGAGTATGTTAATGGTTATGAACCTAAACTCTGAGACATGAACTAGTCATACATCAATGCAGTGATTTTGCCTCAGTGTACACGCAGCTGAAACAATACTCTTAGAAGTAGGAACAGACCCATTAATCTTGAATGTTAACGCTGAAGCCTAAAAATTATGCCTACATGAAAAACGAGCAAGGGCAGAGAGCACAGTTTGAATATCAAAAATTACTAACACAAGCCAGAAGATGGACTTCATTATTACTATTTATTTGAAAAACATTTCCAGGATTAAAGTATACCAGAAATTGTCAAAGGATTTAGAAAAATTTCTACAAACACACTACATAATTTAAGGGCTCGCTGAGGAATGCAGACCAGTTTGCTGCAAAAAATAATGAGGTTCTGGGTTCTTGATCTCTCACCCCACTGTATATTGTTGAGAGAGACAACGACTTTACGGATGTGGCTAGAAATGCATTTTATGTAGAAATACAAGGAATGGGCTATGTTGTTCTCGTAGTCCCTGCCTGGGATAGGGGGTTGACACATTCTTTACTCAGTATGCTGTCTGTTGAGAAAAAAAGAGACAGACTAAGCTCACAAATATCAAACCTGGCAGCGCAAAGCTGTGTCTGCATGTGCAGGCTTGCACACGGGTGCTTCTGCCTGGGTAGAGACTGGCTTGTGTCAGGTGTTCTGTTTCCTACATGGGGGGTAGGAGCAGTATTTCTCCTATAAACAGTCATATTAATAAAAGCATGTGGGGGAAAAAAGTCTTCTTTTGTATTTTTTGCTTTTATATTCTCCTATTTTATCAGATTTTTCAGAGGGATGGGATAAACCAATACAGGAGGTTTGAACTTATTAAGCGTTTACAGTCCAAATTCAGAACTTCATGCGAATTTTCTGTCTTTGTAACAAGCCACATCTAAACCCTCGAGCCAAACGTCCAGAACTGAGGGAAGCTTGAATTCAAAGCCAAAATTGTATGGTTGGAGCCTATCCCTAAACATCACTTCAAAAATAGCACACTGGTATAAAATTTTGAAACCCAGGATTGCAGTACAAAAGGTGCCAAAAAAGTAGTATTTCTGTGTGTCGGTGCAAGCAGGAGGACTCATTTTGTTGTGCTCAGCAACATCTTGACACGCCGCACTAATCTTAGCCGCACGCTCTTAAAAGATTATTTTTGTCTCGGGGTTCTTTTCTAGTCTTTGATGCAACAACCCGGTGCGGGTTACATCAAGCCTGTAGAAAATCCCCCGTTTTCTCTTCCCTGTTTGTTTTCCAGACAGCCGGCACCTCCTCCGGGTCCTGCCGACGCGCGCCGCAGGTGAGCGAAAAACTGGCGTATTCGGGCCGGAGATTAATTTCTGTTTAAATTAAAGGTGCTGCCGGCGGGCGGGAGACGCTGCAGGGGGGAGTGGGGGGAACAGAGTCGAAGCCGTGGTCTGCGCGCGGTATTTCGGGCTGTGCTGAGGGGCTTTGATTGAGGGCGTCCCGCTCCCCCCCTCACGGCCCAGAGCCGCCGGCGCCTCGCTGAGGGGGGAAGGAGGGAGGCGGGGGCCGCCGGGCCGAGGCCCCCTCGCCGCCGGGCCCGCCCTGTCAGCGGGAGCCCTCAGAGGCGAGGCGGGCGGCCGCGCACGGCCGTTGGGCACGGCGGTGGTGGCGGGCCCGCCTCAGGCGCGGCGGGGCACCACCACCGCCGCCGCCTCCCGCCGCGGAGCAGCAGGACCCGGGCGAGCGGGCGGGCGCCCTCCCCAGCCGCGATCACGAGTCGGCGCCCGCCTTCCCCCCTCCCCACCCCCGTGACAGCCAAGATGGCGGCGCGAAGAGGCGGCGCGGAGGGGAGGGGGGATCCCGCCTGAGACGCCCACACGGCGGGGAGGCGGCGAAGGCGAGTCGGGCTCCGCTAGGATGAGATAAGGGCGCGGGGACCCAGGGCGCTTTCCCCCCCCCTCCCCTTCCCCTACCCCCCTTCACCCTCCCGTTCCTCGGCGCCGGGGGCAGGAGGCGCCGGCGGCCGTTCCCTCTGTCCCGGGGAGCGCGGCCCCCGCCGGAGGTGAGGGCTGCGGGGCGGCGAGGGAGCACGTCGGGCTGTCACCGCGGTGCGGCGCCGGGAGGGGGGCGAAGGGGTTTCTCCGAGGAGATATCGCGGGTCGGGCGCTATCGGGAGCCTGGGCCGGCGGGGAAGGGGCGTCCGCGGGGCCGGCGGCGCTGGGCTGTCAGTGCCGGGCGGGGGGGGGGCGGTGAGGGAGGCCGGGCGCCGGCGAGCGAGGGGCTGAGGGGAGCGCAGCGGCGGCGGTAACTTTCCGCTGGGCCGCGGCGGGAGGGGGAAAACTTTCTCCTTTTCCCCGTCGGGCCGACGGTTCCCGCCAGCTCCCCCCCGCCCCGCGCCGCGGCGGTGGCCGGGCCGGAGGAGCGCAGCCCCGGGGCCGCGGAGGCCGGCGCTCTTGAGGGCGGAGAGCTGCCGGGGCTGAGCTCTGCCTGCTGACCTGCCATGTTACAAAGGCAGGGCAGGGGCGTGCTGGCGGGCTCGGAGAGCTGCTCGGGGAGAAACCGGCCGAGGTGTGTGTGCCCCAAATACATGTGCGGTTTTTCCATGCAGCCTGCGCTGCGTCAGCTGGAATTGCACAGGTAGTGTTCAGCCTTGTGCGCCTGTGTTTTTATTGCGACTTCCCCCCGGGCTCCCGCAGCCTGGGTTACCGCATACCTGGATTAACGCGACATTGCTGGACGCGATGGTAAAAATTAGCCCTGACGTTTTTATCATTGTTCCGTCATGATGTCTGCATGTGGCGTAAGTTACTGGCCAGGGGATGATAATATTTGATAACTTCCTAGCGATGGTTGTTATTCTGGAGTCATTCCAAACGGGCTGCATTCAAAAATGTGCCGCCTCTGAGAATGTTGATTTGCTAAAAATGAGGTCTTGACTTGGCGCTTAGTTCTGAAGTTTAATTTTTTTGAATTAACTGAGTGGAAGCGTGGTGTTCTGGACCGCTTTTTACTTCATTTCACAATTTTTTCTGGAACTGTTGCTCAACTAGAGGTTTCCGCAAAGAGTGTTACATTACAGTACATAATCTTTCACTTTCTGAATGATTAAACACAAATATTTAATCTTGGCAAGTATCTGTGGTGGTTTAGGAAAACTAATTGAGTTAGTCTAGCCAAGGAAGGTCGGGGGGGAGTAAATGGATTATTTCTGGTTTGTATGTCTAGCATAAAAGTCTTACTTTGTAAGAGTCTCCCGTTTCTCTCTTAAAAAAAAAACCCAACATATATTTAGAGTATTGATGAAACTCTATCTTACTTTTAGAGTATTGAGGAGTCTGTAAACTCATTTAAAGTGAACATTAAAGTGGAACTGTGTCTCTGATAAATGAAGCTAAGTTTTCTAGGGGTAATTGTGACTTGGCATTGAAATTGTTTAATTATAAAAAATAGAGCATTAGAGTTTTTGTGGTTAGCTTTTGGGGAAGGGGAAAATTGCATGGAGCCTTAAAGACAGAACAGAAAAGCTTAAGCTTCTCTATAGCCTTAAGAGCTTGTGTGATGTACGTGTTTCACTTATTCTAGAAACATTAGGGTCCAGCTGGAGGAGGTACTTCCCTCAAGTTTATGAGCAGCTTTTGCTCCTTTGGAACAGGCTTTACCCAAAGGCCTCTTCTAAACAGTGAATTTGCTAGAGAGTAGCACGAAAGATAAGTTCTGTTTCTGCAAGCAGTAAACCAAATGGCACTAGGACCTTTTTTTATAAAATACAGGCTTACTTAGAAATGTTTTTCCAGTATTAAGGATGCTCATACACATGAGTTTTCATACTTTTTATAGCAGTGTGGTTGCAGGTCCACATTTCTGGTGAACAGCTTGTTCTATATGCTTTAATTGGATATAACACCGATATGGTGCTTAATGGAATTTCTATATGCGTTAATGGCAATATTGGCACTTTAGTAGTTACATAGCCAGAGTTAATTATTAGTTAGTAAAAGCATAAATACTAGCATAAATATTGACATAGCCTGGTATATACTATAGGGCTCAGGTGAGTGTAGTTGATTCAGGTCAGGCATTAGGAACAATGTAAATAGCCTGGTCCTATTTAAGATAGGTGCTTGAAAGGGAAAGTAGCAAGTAGTGCTGGTGCTCTAACAAGAATGAGGTTGTCTCAGGAAGGTGCCTAACTAATACTGCTGTTCTGTGTCACTCTTACAAAGGAGTTGTGGGCACCACTGTTGAGAAGCCAGTCTGGCAATTTTTAATCTACTGGATTTTGCATTGAAGGGTTTACTAATTTCTAGGTAAATTCCTGCTGTAGCATATGATAGCTAGAGAAAACTCCGTCTTGTGACTCTTCAATAGAGGAAGATGATATCTAGATCAAGCTGAATAATGATAATGGGATTTGTTAATCTTGAGGTTTTAAAACTGGAAAAAGAAATTTGCAACATCACTTACATATTCAATATCCCTTTTTGATTTCCATCATACTTCCTAGCAACTGAATTGGAGTTAGTTTTGCAAGTCATAGTAGGTTGAAATGCTTTTTATAACAGTGACTGTAGAAACAGTTGCACTTGTGGCCAAACACCAGAAATGACTTGTAGGAAATGTTCTCTCCACTCATTGTCCTTTACTCAACTTTGACCTTAGTTTTTAAATACAGTGTCAGCATGACCAAACAATTGGAGGCTAAAATGTTGCACAACTTATATGAGATTGGGAGAAAAAAAAAGTGGATGTAACCTTGTTCAAACATAATGTTTGAGGTATTGGTGATTTCCAGGTATCTTGCTATCTGACAGAGGGTTCCAGTAGCTCAGGTTCTGATACATCTGTAGCTGTGGATTTAAGGTATTTGTTCTGAAGTTTCCTGGAAAGAACTATAATACTTCTTAAAAGGAAGGTGAAAGGACCGAAGAAAAACACCAAAATAATTTCTGTTTAAATGCCTTTAGAAAACATGAAGCAATTTATGTGGATTGGTGTATTTCCAGTATGATTCTCTTGTTTGTTAAAGTTTTTAAATTGGGCTTCTCTGTGATGTATTGAAATTTCAATTTTTTTTTATGCTGACTCTCAAAAAAAACCCCCACCCAAACAAAAAAACCCCAGCCTGTTCCCCCTTCACAATCTCCCCCCCCAACCCCTGTAAAGAATTAGCATCTTTGAAGAAAGTTTAGGTTGAACTTGCACAAAAAGCAAGGGTAGAGGTGTGGTTTAGAGGGCTGAGCTGTAATTGTCCTTCATCCTTCTGCCATAGCCTCCCTGAGTGGTCTTAGGCAAGGGCACAGAAAAGGCCTTGCATCTCTTCCCTTCTATATGAATTCTGTATATAAATAATATTTGCTACTGTGAGCAAAATCATGATAGAAATTTTATGCCATACTAAAAGTGGCAAATCCTTGCAAATCCTCTGCAAGCTGAAGCCAGTTATGCCTTGCTTTAATTGAGGATAGCTAACAGGTAGGAGATGAATATGTATAAACAGTGAATGCATCACCACTGTTCAACTATTTAAAATAAGCTATTTGTAACAGTGGTACTGACCAAGTAATTACTTAAAGTGAATGAGGTTCTTTGCTATATTGCATAATAAGCCTTGGATATTTTTTGCTATCCTTCAGATCAGGCACAAGACTAAGCCTGAACTGGAAGCTTCGTCTATGACTGATCTGGAAATATTCTGCTGATGTATGTGTGCTTATAAGGTGCCCCCACAGACTATAGAGTCAAAATTAAAATGTACAGTGAAAGCTATGTGATGCTGAAAGATTTGATCTGTAGCAGTCATTTTAGTAGCAGTCTGTGATGCAGAACTAGTCATTGGTAGTTCCCTAAAGAGCTCAGAAACAGTACCAGGAGGAAATTGTGGAGGAGAAGTGGAAATGAAAGTGTTGGCCCTACTCTTTTAAATGGCGTATTTTTACCTTTTCAAAATGTACCTTCATGTATTAGATGCAAGGCTACTGTAGAGGCTGAAATAGAGTGAAATTGAAGTGAGCAATAAGAGGGGTATGAAAAAAGCAGGAATGATGGTATGAAAATAGGATGTGAAGAGTAAGGGGCAGTCTTGGAAGTAAATTAGACAATTATATTCTCACTATTTAATTTTTACTGTAAAATTTGATTTTTTAAAAGGAATTGTTAGTACTAATTAATCAAATTATTTCAATTTAGTCATCTGAAATAAGATTGGACAAGCAGTGTGTTGTGTAAGTTGTGTGTACGTATATGCAAATGAAAAAGTCCCAAGAGGAAACCCCCACTTTTTTTGTGTGCAAGCATTACGCAAAGAAAGAAAAGGGCGTTGTGGGCTGGACTCTTGGTTTTGTCTTGAGCTTCACAAGAAACTTGTGGGCTTAAGGAATTATTCTCAACCAAGATCAGGATCTGGTCCACCTCTGGTAGCTTCCATATGTCAGCAAGTTTGTCTGTTTGATATTTTCACTATAAAATTACAGTGAAAGCAGCAATGCTGTCCAGATCCTGCAAGTGCAAAAGTAATCAGGCTCAGCACAGGGCTGTCCATTAAATCCCAGTACAGGAGCCGTGTTCCAACAAACTGTACAACTTTGCAGTCCCCTTGTATGCTGAACTCCTATTCAGGACAGCGAGATGTCATTAGGTAGAGCACCGGGGGCAAACCCTTCTGTGAGTGCTTTTGTCGTAATATTTAGCGCATAAGGTGACTCTCCCTGACCCAGTACCCTCCAGCCTTTCTTTTAAGGATGTGGTTATTTAATAATTTTGGCCCAGAAGATGGGGAAGGGGTTTTAAGATATGTCTGTTCTACATTACAGAGAGGTATTTTGAGCTGGCTTTGGAATCCTGCAGCAGTAGATACCTTAGCACATCACCACACTTCAGCTAACACTGTGATTATCGGGGGGATACCCTAATGTTGCTTTATATTGCTTTGCTGGCTAACCCAGCTAGGAAACTGCCACAGCAATAGTGTTAGTTGACAGATGTATTTGCAGCTGAACTGGTAGCAGTACATCCACACTTAACTTTCTGTGGGGTAGATGATGAACATTTTGCTAACTGGATGTGGAGATTTACTAGATGAGGAAGGTATTAGTCAGTGTTATCTCTACATTAAACCTTTCCAGTGTGGTGTAGATCATCTGCAAACAGCAGTTACAGCCCTGCAGTTGCAGTCTATGCATGTCATCCACTCAGTGTCTAATTTGCAGCACGTCTGGGTCCAGTTTTCTTACATTACAGGACATTTTTGCTGTCTAGAGAAAAAAAGAATGTCAAATGTTTTAAGTCACAATTAAAGTGTATTTTTAAATGTAGCAAAAAATGCTAGAAACAATTCCCACCTCTCTGTACCTCCACTACACCATTAATTCAAAATTTTAATTTGGGTAAAGAATAGCTTCAGAACTAAACTGAGGTTAGCGTGTGTGTCCAGACGTGGCTGGGTGAAAGCAGGCCACTTCTGTCACTCTTGGTTGATGCCCTTCGACATTTTCAGTGACAGATTTTGGGTTTGAAGCTCGATACTGGAAGATACGCTGCTTTCATTTGCCTTTATCTACTGTGCCAAGGAAAACAGAATGTTCTGTTTGGGGGACTTCTCCTTTTAAAAAGTCATCATATAATAAGTAGTTGTACAAAAAACCATGGACTAGCTGCCCTCCTGAACTGTGTTTTGGTTGAAGTAATATTTACATTTTATAGTGCTTACCTTGGCTTCCCTCCTCCTCACGTGCTATAAATTGTTTTCTGCATCCCTCCCTACAATCACAGCTGTACTTCAGAAATTGTTTCCAATCTTTGGGTGTGCTTTTTGGCCATAAACATTGTAATCTACAAAGAAGAGTGTAAGTTTTAAAACCAGCCTTGTTAAGATTTGTCTCTGTCATGAATCTTGTTGAATCTCACGAATCTCACTTTTTTGAATTTTTGTAGTCAGGGTTGAATGTTGTGGGATTTTGCTGTGGCACAACTGCAACAAACACTGAAGCAGCCTGTGCCTTGTTAGACCCTCTCAGTAAATGGTTTGATTTTATTGAGACTAAAAAGAGCAATGAAGAACAAACAAATGGAAAACTTGGTGAGTGATGGTGGAAGGTATAGAAGATGTAGAAAATGCCTGATGCATTCACCCTCTGGGTGAAGGCTGTTCCTTCCTGTCTTCTCTCTGCCAGTTATTCTGCTTCCTCCTCTAAGCTTTGATACTCTAGATGGCTAGTTCCTGCTCGCTGACTGCAGCAATCTCACTGAATCTAGATTAGCCTCTGAATTTAAGCCTGATTTTTCTTTCTTCCTAGGCATTGCTGACCAAATCTGCTTGTCCCTTAGTTCTTGGCCCGCATTCCTATTTTCTGCTCCCAAGCTCATGGTCTTGTGTTCTGTCCCTGCACTCTTATCCAGCACTTTTCTGTTTCCCGGGCACCTCTTAGAGATCCTTTGTTGCCAAGTTTTCTCTCTTGACTATCTCCTCAGCTGTTTGGATCAGAGTATGTTAACCGTGAGTTGGTACAGATGATTGTGAATGGGCCTGCAAAGCAACTGGTAGCAATTCCAGTCCGGTGATGTAGGAGCAGAACAATGTTGAGGTTTTTGTTGTTTTGGTTTTTTATATGCCAATATGTTTCTTAGCACTAGTACTACTATTGATGCAACACCAGAGGGAGCTTAGTGGAGGCTAGTGGCTTCTTGTTGATTGTTGTCTAACATTGAGTGCAGATATATTCAGTAGGGTCTAAAAAGTAATGCAATTGATCACTTTAGCCCTGTTAGTACTTTCTGTTGTTGTCATTTGTTTAACTGTAGTAGTCAGAAATGTGAAGACAGGCAAGTACAGGCAATGTCCTACAAAAAATAAAAATGGTGTAAGTTCCAGTTGTATTGGGGTAATGTTGTAGGTCCTTGCACCTTGTTTCTTGAACAAGTAGATCCTTTATTTCATAGATGGAGGACAACAAACTAGTTGTAAATATGTTCTACAAGCTGCAAGTACTAAGAAACAGAGCTGCAAGTACACTGGCAGAAGTTATCGCTGTGTTCCTTGTGATGCTTAAAAGTATACTTCTCTCTTTCTTTAACTCTCCTCGTTGGCTTTCCAGATAGTTGACTAGGAAAGATGTTTTTTGAAGTGTCCATGGGGAAATTATTCATGTGTTAATGCTGCTTATGTCTTAGACTTTTTGCAGCTGTGCTTGAGATCTGCAGGTGATCCCTAAAATTATAATTTCTGACACTTCTGGAAACTTTGTATTACAGATCAGGTCATTAGACAAAAATGTGTGGCGCTACTGCTGCGTGCTCTCTTACTTTGTAGTCTGGTGTCAAAATGTTTAAAGACAGTTACTGCTGACTAACTGATTTTAACTGGTAGTATTTGGTAGTGCTGTATGGATTAGAAAGACTTGCACTGGGTGCTGGGTTCGCTCTCCAGTCTGTCACCTCCCCACTCCTTGCTGTAGGAGTAATGAACTAATGGTGCTGATAACTCAGATCATGCAGAATCAGTCTTGTACTTTGGAGTTATGAACAGAGCCTTGACCTTTGTGCTCCCAAAAATGTAATTCTGATAATCTAGTGTAGGGGTTTTCCCCGTAATTTTTCCACTTTGGGAATGGAAGCAAATCTTTCATGGTTTGCATAAACCCTCCTGAGTTGTGTTTCTTCCCAGCCTTGCTTATGTTATGCTTATGTTTATGCTTTTCTGAAGTCTTCTCACAGTAATCTCATTTAGACAAAGTTAATTTTTTTACTACAGCCTTACTAATGCTAATGAGTCATTCGGGGAGACTGAAGTCTGAGAGTGTCTGCAGTGAGGTATTCTCCTCAGTCCCATGGTGGAAAGCTGTTGCTTCAAAGTGCTTAACTGTAGCACAGGCTGCCTGCCTTGCGCATGCCTCTGTGGAAAACACAAGCTCAAGCTGTCTGTGGTCATACCAATGTTTAAAAGTGGTCATACTACTATTTGCAAGCTAAGTATACCACAGCTGAAGAAAAACAGTGAATTGTGACAGTAAATGGCAAGGAGATTTTAACTGCAAGAATGGAGAATGGGAGTAAGGTGGTTAGGTGGAAGAGTACATACATGTGTATTGCTAATTGTGGAGTGAGAAGGACCTGTTTAAATGTCAGAATCTTGCAGAGGAACAATGTTTTAAAGCAGACTTTGAAAGGTTACTGAGCTAAAAGAGCTGGCTAACACCTTCTATGAATAGATTTGGAAGGTATTTATTATCAGAAGATAGTGAAAGAGTTGAAATAATTTGAAGTGGCTGGCTCAACTATTCTTTGATTTTGTTTCTTTAAAGCATTAAATGTATTACATTGTTTACATTCTTAAAATATAGATGTAGCATAGAACTTGATATTTTGTTTAAGTTTAAAATTTGGTTTCATATACTTTAACAGCTGGGACATGTAACCCTGTCTTAGCAAGTGAGTTCTACAACAATTCTCAAAGTTCATTTAATGTGACTGGTGCAGTGGAGTGTGAAGTAAGTTTCAACAAATATGTACATTGTTTAACTTTTGTTTTTACTGTTTCTATAGGGAATGAAACTTTAACAAGAAGTCTATGTTAAAGCCTGCCTAACAGCAACAGAGGCAAAGTGTAGAAGCAATGCCCTGATGAAAAGGTAAGGAACACATTGAAAGAGTTTTCAAAAGGCTTATGTTCTGACTTGAGAGAATTCCTGTGATATTTGAGGTGCTTGTGCTTTGTTCCCAGGACTGTTTACTTGCTATGAAGAAAATACTGGAGAGAAAAAAGGCATTTCTGTCACTTTTGCCAGGCAACTTCGGAAGTGCAGGGATGGGGTGAAGGTTTTTCCCTGGGTAACTGCAGTTATTCACATGTTCTCTAGACTGTTGAGCTGTCATGTGATTTGTGCAGTGTCATGGCTGAGAAATGGTTCTGAGTAGCCATAGCAGGACTGACTGATCCAGTTAACTTCATTTTGCTCTTGCATGACTAGCTGCCACGTTTCTGTTTGTTGGCAGCATACTTCACCAGGATAATGCTGCAGTACACATATGAGACTGAAATGCTAGGGGCTCTTAGAATTTTACTGGCAATATTAAAAAATTGGCCACTGATTTGTCTGTCTATTTGTCTACTATTTATGTGCCCTCAAAGGAAGGAAGTTCTTGGAATGTGATTATATGATGAATGCTTTAAAAAAAAAAAAAAAGTCACCATTTTTAATAAAGCTTTGCACTGTTTTACAAAAAGTGTGTTGCAGAGCCCTGCACTGGTTTCCAGACTACACTAGGAGACATTTGTTTCTTGCTTACAAACAATGTCTTTTTGGAGTCAGGCTAACAAAGTAAAGTGCCACCTGCTTTAGACAGTTAATGGACCTAAAAAGGAGCTCAAATTAATAAGCAATTTAATATTCTCAAAGGAAAATGCAGGAAAGAATGGGAATGAAGACAAGGAAGATCAAAAGATTACAAGGCAGTTATTGTATATGTGTCTGCCAGAGGTGGGCTGCTGAAACTGTTCTAATGGAGTTGCATGGTCCTTACTGCTATCTTCTGCAGGTCAGGTATCTCTTGAATGTGCAAAAAACGTAATAAGTAAACCCTTTTTGCTATCTGGGAAAGCTGGCTCCTGGAAAGAAACTGGCATTGCTAGAGCAGTTCTTCTGGTCTCAGCCCGCTTACAAGTTACCTCTACAAAAGTCTGTGGGTAGGAGCAGGTTGTATGGATTATATCACTATTTTTTTCCTTGGAAATTGTGTAGTGCATCTATAGTAAACTCTCTACTTCATGAAGCATTATGCCTGTTGCTGCTGCACAGGTGAAATATACAGCATGTCTGCATTAGTA
Organism: Strix aluco; assembly: GCF_031877795.1. Lineage (NCBI taxonomy): Eukaryota > Metazoa > Chordata > Aves > Strigiformes > Strigidae > Strix > Strix aluco. Next base: position 13,973,209 of record NC_133942.1, read on the forward strand.
CTCATCATGTGGTAAGGAAAAAGCTGATGTGTACTTTCCTTTTATAGTATTTGAATAGAAAATGTGATCAATTCAAAAAGTTTGGACACCTGAAAATATGTGAGCTGGTATAAAATCAAGCCTTTCAATTTTTGTTTGTTTTCTCTATGGGAGTTATGTATAGCTTATAACAAATAGAAGAAACTTTGTTGGAAGCAAAATAAGTTAGCGGATGTGCTGCTCTTTCTGAATCCCAGTCCCACCAGTATTTTATATATCACAAAGGAGTCGGCCACATGGAACTCCTGTAAGCCTGTTGATCATCTTTCCTGTAATAGCAAACTGTTTGGCACTTTGCAGCAGACTGGTTCTCTTCTAACACTAGCAGTAGATCTATAGTGTTAGATCACAGAGCTAATTTTTCATATTAATCTCTCTTGCACAGTTGCTAAAATGCCAGCAGCTATGAATTACAACAGCGGTGACAGAGAAAATTATTAGTATTTCCTAAATGTTCATGAAGAAATACGATATTAAAAATTAAATTGAATAAACAATGAGACTGAGTTTCCCTTTGTCTTTCAGCGTAGTGATCAAGCTAATAGTCTGTGGATCTGTGGCAGGATTATCTGATTGTTTCCCCTGTTCCCATATTTTTAGAAATGGCTAAAAAGCTCTCTTTTTTTTTTTCCCCACATTCATATAGTCATGATCTGTAAAGTCTGTACGTGTTTTTCATATGTTCTTAAGTCAGTTTGCTATTTTCAAGGATATTTTTTCTTACTGATGTTTATGGTGTTTATAGTGGTATTAATTATATGCAGTCTATTAAAAATTATTGTCACGAGATGGCTCAAAGACCATGTATTGCACTTGTTTCCAGGGACTTGTATAAGAGGTTATGCTTATGATCCCATGGCATTGTCTTCAAAGCGCAGCGTTTCATCCCCAGATGACTAAGGTGTAGAGAAGCTATAGTAGCTGCTTACTGTTGTTGAATTTCATCTGGGATCTGCTGCTTCAAGCAACTCCCTTGTGCAGTGTGACTTTGTTTCTGTCGTGGTTTTGTTTTCTTTCCTGGAAGTTGACTTGCAGTACTGTGTGATGTATATAATTATGACATGCTTTTGGAATGCCTTCGTGGTAAGAGTTTCTACAGAAACTATTCAGATTTATCAGTTTATGTGAAATTGCTTTTCAGTGAATGATTACTTGTCACTGAATTAACTCACATTATATACTTTCTTTCTGAGGTCTGTTAACATAAAGTTAGCATAAATCCGCTCTCACAGTAAACAATGTTGAAAATTGAATGTCACAGTAGCTCTAGTCAAGTTTAAGTTGGCTTGAATAAAATATCACTGAATTGTTTTGATATCTTCTGCATTTTACCCATTTTTAGCTGCAAGCCTTTGTATCGGAAGGCAAAGAGCTGAAGGGATGATGCATCATCAGCTAGGCCTTTTTTTCTCCCTTCTGTAAAAGCTGCATTAAATTATAAAAGTCTTGCTGACTTGTGTATTACTTGCTATAACCTTAGGAAGCAAATTTATATGATAGCAGGTGTTTGTATGTAGGGGATTCTAATTTTAACTGGCTCTAAAAGAAGAGAGCTTGTCCCAGTTTTTCTTGAAAGTGCTTTTGGGAATAAATGAATCTTTGAATTTAAGACTTTGGTATAAACTTAATATGAAATAATTAATATTAAACTTAAACTGTGAGATAGGTATGATTCTTCGATATAATGCGTATCTATATCTTTCTGTTTATTTGTAATGCTGTCTTGGCTAATTAAACTGGAATAGTGTGCTGCTAATACACTGAAGTTATAAGGCTTACTTGCAATTTTAACAGTCATAATTTGTATAATTTTTGATTACTAAAATACTGTTTTCTTTTCAACTTGAAAGGCATTGTGAAACACTCCAGAAACTGGTGTAGTTTTGTAAAATAATGCTGAGAAAAGGAACAAAAAAATTAATATTTTTTGTAACTCAGAATCTTTAAGGCAAAGTTCGGTTTTGTAATGTTTCTGATACTTTGTACTGAGCCTGTGGTTACTTTTCCTGTGGGTATTTTTCACACACAACCGTGCAAGACTTAGCCAGCTCTCAGTCTACCTTCTGTCTTCTCAGATCTTTTAATGGAAGACTTTTTCACCAGAGCTCATGATAGCATAAGCATTGAGTTTAAATTGCTTGATTGGTAGCTTTTACTTAGCCAGCCTTTTCTTCCCTCAGCAGTTCTTGAGGGATATTTGGGCATTTATATTTTTATATATACATAAATAGATAGATATAGCCCCCTCTATCTTCTGAGCAGTATTTGACCATAGCTCTTCTCCAATCTATGTTATGAAGTATTTCTTGATGAATTTTCAAATGACACTTCGTAAAAGCAGCTGCTTAGTCTAATTTTTATTTTTTTTAATTTAGAAGCAAATGTTTGCCCAGTGTATTGTACCTTAAAAAACACTCTTACAGCTTATCTGTTGGTTTAGTTGTTGAGTTTGGTGTGTTCTGGTTGATAAAGACAGAAAGTTTTCATGATAGTTAACATGTAGTATACCATAGTTAAGTTTTACAGAGAATTGATAATGTTACAAAATATTTAAAACTTCAGTCACATTAGCTAAAAGATGTTAGTGTTTCGTCTTATGTTAGAATTTAAAGATGCTTTATGAAACTTCTTTATCTCTCCATGCATTTGTTGCTAGCCTGTTCTGAATTTGCTGAAGCCAGATGTACAGTGAAATAATAGGCAACATATGCAGTGGTTGAATTTGTGTGTCTTGGGATATATCACTCAAGGAGAAGTTTGAGTTTGTAGTTATTACTCTCATATACTGCTAATTGAGTAACATATTCCAGATGTTTTTGAAATAACTGAATTTAGGTTAAATTAAGCTTAGTTTTGTAACTGCATTCTCTCTTCTAAGAAAACAAGCTGAGCAGTTATTTACAAACTGTTACACTGCTATATATTGATGATTGCTGCCCAGTAATCATGTGTTCTAAAGTGTTCCATATTGCTTGTTAACCATATAGAAAGAAATAAAGGTAGGATAGTTTGGGGGTTTTTCTTGACGTTATATTGAATAATGTAAATAACCTTAAAATAAAAACTGTTGTTCATTTCCGTGTGACTTTAGAACCTAGTCAAGTCAATAACTCCAGCAAAATACAACCAACCTATAAAATAAGAGCAGGAAGATGGAATTACCTTTCTTGCACTGGTAGATGAGGTTGATAGTGGTGATCAGGCACAGACTGATGTTATTCTTGAGCAGGGACTGGTGCTAGAAATCTTAGTTCAGCTTGGAACAATTTGATTAAATGCACAGTATCAACTGAAGACATAATTTCCCTAATTACCAGCGAGAGATGTCAACATTTATTCTGTTTAACAAAGGTTTTTTGGTAAAATCCAAGAATCATGATGGTATGAAGTTTGATAAGGCTTAATACTTGCTACCTAGAGCAGAAAATAAAGGGAGATAAAGCAACTGGAATAAAGGTGCCATGAAAACTGAAGTCTTGTACCAACCATTCAAACAATTTTAAATTCTGTTTGTTGAGTTTCTGAATGTTAGCAAGCTTTTGAAACTCCTGTGTTGTAACAGTTCTCTTGCAATAAAAATTTTACACCCCAACAAAATTAATTCAACAAAAGGGAGTCTTAATAGCTTGTCTGGTTTAAAAAGTCTGGAACTTGATGACAGTAAACTTCCTGAAGCTACTTTAGCGAGAGTCGAGCATATATGGGTGACTTAGATGAACGTTTTTAGCCCATTTCTCAATGTTACATGAAACAGTGGAAAGTATTTCCTTTATTTGCAAAATCAAGCTATTAAATAAGACATGGGGCTTAAGTGACTTGCAGAGGTATTCAGGAGTCTCTGACAAAGGGGAAACCAAATCTCCTGATACGTAGTGCACTGCATTGTTTCCAAGGTCATCTTTTCATCCTACAGATATTACTTTGTCCTGTGCTGAAGTCAATTGACAACATTGGTAGCAAACATTGCAAAAAAACACTATACAGAAAGAATTAATCTGTAAAGAATTTTTTAACCAATATATTCCCTGAAGAAAGTAATTTCCCCAAACAGTTTGGCTGGAACAGCAGGACTGTATTCCTTTTCATTATGAAAAACTTCATGTGGTCTTGAATGTTTTTGTTTCACAATGGTCTGTAGTCCATTGAAGTTGACTTGTTTTAAATGTTTTGTATAAAAGCTGGTATATTGCTTGCTATGGATGGGTTGGCATATCAAGGATCTGAGCTCCAAAACACTATAAAAATAAAATAAACTTTTAGCCTGCAAAATTACTTCAAGAAGATCTGGCCTTGGTATCTGATGCAAAATCCCATAGGGTGAGATGGCTGCAAATATTGTAGTTGTATCTTTAGAATAATCAGGACAGCCTTTGCATGTACATTTAATATTCAGGATGCAAATTAATTGTAGATCATGCCTTAGAAGATCCATTGTCATGGTGAACAGAGTGCAGTAATAGACTATATGCAAAATACTTGAGAACTAATTTTTGGCTCAGCCATGAGCTTTTAGTGAACTATTTGAAAAACTTTGCACAGTATTTTTGCTGTTACTGTTTCTGTTGGTTCAGCTGCTCTAGTGTGTAAGTTAACAAAAAGAGGCTGCCTGGATTTTCCATTCCAAGATTTAACAATTAACTTGCATGATTGTGGCTCAGAATTTCAAATTGGAAAGATTATGATTGCAAATGAAAAATGTTACATGATCTGATGATGGATTCTCTATTTCTTTTGTATTCTTCTATTATGTTTTCTTTTATATTATTGCAAATTTTCTGTTTTTAAAAATAAGCGTACTTTTATTATTTCTGATATCTTACAATTGCCTTTAAAAAAACTGATACATATTTTTTTCTTACCAGTTATAACGTCTTGTAATGGAAGATGGAAGACAAAGGGGCTCGTGTTGCTGACTACTTTGTTGTCGCAGGATTAACAGATATTTCAAAACCACTAGAGGAAGAAATCCACTTCAACGATGCTTGCCATAAAATCGCTAAACCAAAAGAACCTATTACAGATGTAACAGTACTTAATAAATCTCTGGGGGAGGAAGTTCCTCAGGGATATAAATGCATAGATGTTACTCCCTCAGGACTGTCTGCGGATCTCAATAATAACAGTCTTGTAGGACCGCAGATATACCTTTGTTATCGCCGAGGAAGGGATAAGCCCCCACTTACTGATTTGGGGTGAGTGGTTTTTCTGTCCCAGTAGGTGATTTTTGGCAGTTTATTTGACTAATGACCAAATAAAGTAGGTTTACTGAAATACAATACTTATATAAGGCAAAACTCTAAACAGGAAGATATTTGTTGACTTGAGCATACTGTAACCTAGTATGGTAGGAAAAATGTGTTCTGAGTGGGTTTTAATGACAACTGTAATCCTTTGCATTTAGAGTTTTCAAAGCCATTTATAATTTTTAATGTATATATTTGGGTTGAGATAAGATGCTTAACCTATTTAATACAGATTGAGAAGAGGTGAGTTGTATGGCATTCTTAGGATCAGGCAATGAATCTTTAATAGAGTTGAAAATAACACTATTTTGCAGTAAACAAAATGCTTAAAAGCAATTATACATGAGGAAAACTGGTATAGCTTCATCATGAAGCTTTTCTATTAGAATGCAATTTGATAGAACATGACCTGAACTTGTCAGTAAAAATGTTCTGATCAGAGATGAGGCAAGAGCCACTGTTAAATTAGTACTATTCAATTATAATTCTTAATATAGTATTAGTATTCAGAGTGTTTTTAAAAAAATGTGCCTTCTGACTTTTGTTCATCCCATTTCAACTAGGGTTTTATATGATGGGAAAGAAAGAGTAAAGCAAGGTTGTGAAATAATTCAAACTACTCCATATGGTCGGCCTGCTAATATTAGTGGCAGTGCCTCATCACAAAGAGTGTACATCACTTACCGAAGAGCATCCGAAAACATGACACAAAATACGTTGGCTGTTACGGATATATGTATAATCATACCAAGCAAAGGAGAAACCCCTCCACATACATTCTGCAAGGTTGACAAGAATCTTAATAATAGTATGGTAAGATTCAAAAATCTGGATTTTGAACACTTGCTATTCAGTGCTGTAATGTTTGTGGAGTATTTGTGATAGTTCTCGGAGTACCTGGTGAAAAATTTTGATAAGCGCTCTTCAAAGATAAATCGAATCTTGGAAGAGTTGGAGGATTCCTACTTGGAACAAAGTCTTTTTGGAAGTCTTGGAGCAAATAGTCTTTTTAGTGCTGACTTGAAAATGCTGACTTCAGCATGTTCAGATTAGTCCTTAAGAACCTGTTGTGTCATCTTGTGTATAATTGGAGGTTTTACAGACGTGGCTGTTTCTGATACTGATTTTACTGTTGTGATGGGAGTTCTGTATCACACAACCAGCTTCTGTTTTGTTTTTAAACTCTTCCATTACCTACAGTGCTATTTTATAAATGTCATTTTGTCTCAGTAGTTTCACAAACTTTTTCTCTGAAGAAATTTGCATGTGAACGATGTTGGATGCTGTTGACTGTGTGCAGGTTTAATTGCTCAGTAGGGTTCCAGAGCTAGACCTGCTAAAATCCACAGGTGTCACAGCACTCTGTTTTGCAGAACTTCATGTTTAGGTCTCTCCTGATTGAATCTGCAGCCCTATATGCTGGCTTTTATAGGGTCCTCAATAGTCAGCATGCTGATGAGGATGCTAACCACATATGCAAGTAGTATCATGCAAAAAAGATCATGGAAGTTGATCTGTACTTGTTTTTAAATAAATGCCTGTAGACATTGGTGGATGGATTTTTCAGTTCTACCCGTCCCTGTATTGACTGGGTTATGCAAGTGCTGTCTTATGGAAATTGTTATATCTTTCTCCCATCCATAAAAGCTTTGTGGGCCCTTAAAGGGTGCTGGTCTTTTCCATTCTGTGGCTTTTCACGTTCTTTATTTACATGTCCAGAAATTGAGAACTTCAAGAATACTTAAAAAACATTAACAATGCCAGAAAGGAAATTGTTGTTTAAAAGCTGCAAAAACTATGACGTTATGCCGCAGTGTTTCAGACTATGAAATCACAGATGGAATAAGGAATCATGCTGAAAGATTAGCATGATTAAAATAAAAAATAAAAATGCAGGCCCAAAAGAAAATTGTTAAGTATTAAAGTAATACACAAATGTAGTTAGTAACAGAAACATTGCACTGTGTGTATAGATACATAAACACATGCCTGTATGAATGTATATCTGTCTATATACACATTTAAGCCAGAAGTTTAACAAAATGGAGAAAGGCTTAATTATTTATATGGATGACAATGGTACTTGAAATTCTGTAGTTGTGTTAACAAATGTTGTAGAGAAGAATTTATAAATGTCATGCTTCAGCCTATAAACCAGTTCTGTTTCAGAGGTCAGGCTGACTGCCTGCCATGGATTGATTAGCTCAGAGCTAACACAGTACTTTTCTTTCAGTTAAATGTTTGTCGCCATTGTCAGAAAGGATAGTGTAGCAGGCCCCAAATTCCTGTATCTTAATGCTCTATATTTTTGTGTGTAGATATGGTTCTTTGTAAACAAGGAAGAGGAGGTTTTCCTCCACTGTTTTCTGTTACGCCGTTTTGTTATACTTCATCACGTAATCCAATAATTTTTGTTTTACAGTGGGGCTCAGCAGTATATTTATGTTACAAAAAATCTGTGGCAAAAACCAACACCATATCATATAAAGCTGGTATGTAACTACTATTTAACTTGTTTATCTTCAACTCAGGTTGTACAGGCTGGTTTGTAATGGAATACGTTTTTTATTGAAGAATTATTTGACAAAGACACTGTCTTGGCATTATCCAAAAAGGAATCTTTCCCCAAAGAATTCTTTTTAAATAATGTCCTAAAACAAGCCTTAGTTATATATCATGATAATTTTGCTTTAAAATTTGCTTCTAATTGGAAGCTTAGTTGTGTTTGGATAGGTTTCTACGAACCTGTCTCCCACCTCTGTTTTTGTTGCTGATAGGTCTCTTAAGCATGTGTATATAAATAAATGTAAATGCAGAAGAAAATACCACTAAAATTGTTTGATGCATTTTCATGATCACTTTCTTTAAGAAATGTTTTGAAGAATACTGCAGACTTCCACACTGCTCTGAACATCAGTGGCATTGATTGTGTATCATCTTTATTTTGTTGTTTTATTTAAGACAGAATTAGATTTGCTATGGCTCTGATGAAATGTGTTAGGTTTTCTTTTTTTTTTTTTAAACCCCAATTTTGTCTGAGTGCAAGTGTTGAGCATGGTTCAGACTTAAGCTTTAATTCACTTACATCCCTTTGAGATGCTGCTCTCTGTAAACAACAGTAGTTAAGACTAACTAAAAGGTGGACAATAAATTTGTAAACGAATAAAAATTTTAGAAGGCCCCAAGTCTGGTAGTAGCTTGTGCAAAATTTTGCTTCTTGGTGGGGAGGAGTGCATGTGGGGGAAGCCCTCTGCCCTTCTTGATTACCAGTTTTTATTGTCTATTAATATTTCACTGTATATTAGAAAAGAATGTGTAGCGATTGTGTTCTCTAACACGGAGAAATCTTAAATCCCTTCACGCAATATTCATTCTCAGTTTGGAGTCCCCTGGGCTGGCAATAAGAAAGGATAGATTGCTAAAGCTGTATGATATAATTGAAGACCTGTGTGTTAAGAGCCTCTGCTTCAGAACTTCATGTTTTACAGCTGTGCTCAAGTCTAAACACATTAGTCTGATAGTACATTAGCTGACTCCTCAGCTGAGGTGGATCAGCATAGTTAATTGGTTCGATTCTACTGATATTAAAAAAAATAATACCTAACATATCAAATTTTTCAGGAAACTTGTTGGAAAGAGTTAATTGTTTTCATAATTGAGAACATCAGTCTTATTTCTCAATTATTCAGGTTACCTTTTTTAACTAAATTTTAAATCTTATAGTAGTGATGAAAGTGAACTATTATAATAATAGCTGAGATGCACATAACCTGCAAACAGAAAAAGATAAATTAATTATGAATAGTTCCTAGAATAGTAAGTAGGACTTTAGTCCAATGTTTTAGTCAGATGATTTCTCCTTAGGCCCTGGAAGCATGCTGCCCCTTTCCAGCTATTCACTGTTTCTGATTATTTACAGCTTTCCTTTACTGACCTCCTGAAGTTAGTGTATGCTCATATATGATTTTTCTGTGCATCTTTTTATGGAATGAGCTATTACAAATATGTTTCTGCTACTCCTTACATAACTACCACTTTACAAATTGCCTTTATAGGTTTAATATGCAGATATCCCGAAGAGGATTATGAGTCATTCCCCTTACCAGAATCTGTGCCTCTTTTTTGTCTGCCTATGGGTGCAACAATTGAATGTTGGCCATCTAATAGTAAATACCCTCTCCCAGTTTTTTCTACATTTGTACTAACTGGAGCTTCTGCAGAAAAGGTATTTTGAAAGCTTAAAAAAAAAATAAAAATCATTGTTAATAGTTTAAGTTAAATTTGATTGTTGATCTGTTCAGGATGATGATAATGCAAATTTTCATAGACAAACCTGAATCTATTCATTTGGGCTTAATTCAAAGACTACTTTAGAGAGTGACTTGCATTTATTTCACTACTGGACTGTTGATCATATAAACATGTACTCCTTTGCTTTCCAGTCATGTTACCCTTTGAAACTAGAGAGCTATAAAAATTCTGACTGCATATACATGCAAGTATACTATTTTTATTGCAAGCATGGAAACAACCTTGCATGTGTATACTTGTTCTAAAAAGTAAATTGGATGTCAGAGGAATACTGCTTTGAGTTGCTTATAAAGGATTCCTAAAATAGCTTTAAAGGCAATTGTAGGAGCAGTTGACTGTAGTTGTGTTCTGTATAATCATTATTTTTCTCTCACTTAAATAGTTTCATGAATTACTCTTTCTCATATGACATTAAGTGTTTTAAATAAATAATAGACAAGTCTAGATTTTCACAGCCATAAAAATATTCTGGAATAGATTGCTTCAAAAGATGATACATTAATGTAACTTTTCAAGCAGTAACATAGAGTTGATTTTTCCTTGCATGTTTAGGGTTTCTTAGATTGCTTTGAAGATTGAAGCAGATTTATTGACTTCAACTGTGTTGTTTGCAGGTATATGGTGCTGCTATTCAGTTTTATGAACTGTATCCTGAAGAGAATCTCACAGAGAAACAAAAAGCTCAACTGGGATTAGCAGCTGCTGTTGAGGGAAAGTCAGACACATGCAGAACAGTTCAAACAAATAAATGCATCTGTCTGCTCTCTCACTGGCCTTTCTTTGATGCTTTCAAGAAGTTTCTTACCTTTCTGTATCGTTACTCCATTTCTGGTCCACATGTCCTACCCATTGAGAAGTAAGTAATTTCAAAAACTCATAGCAGTAATTTAAGTTGATGAGAGCTCTTTTTTTTACTTCTAAACTTCCTATAATATCCTTTTGACTGTAGTCATCAAACATTAAATATAATGGTTACACTAGATTAAGCGTTTTTCTCCAATGATTAAATGTATCTTTACCTATTTCCTGAAAAAGCCTAGATTTTTGTTTGTGATTTAAGTGCATGCAAAGGTATCTCTGAAAGCCTTTTTTAATTAGCTTTTCACCCTTTAGCAGAGTGATTAGGAGGAGCAAGATTATAAATCCTTTCTCAATGTTGCATACATTAAGTTTTGCATTTTTTCAAATGCCTATTTGTTGTGTAGTGAGAGATAATAAAGTAGATTGAATTTTTTGCGCTAGTAATCCTTCTCTGTTTGTGATAAATAAACTTAATTTCCTTCTTATGTAAAGGATTTCACATTTTAAAATGCAGAGGGAATCCTTACATCCCAAAAGTGGCTGATATCTGTAATTGATGCATAATACCATTTAACATTTCTAGGCTAATGTAACTTTTTAATGCATCAGGTTTCGAATGCACTATTTGCTTTTTTTTATTGTATTACCATCAGTCTTTTTTTCTGACTAAACTTCAGTATTAACTTTTGTGACACTGACTTTGTAGATTGAGCATTTTTTGTGATTGTTTATCCACTTCATTATTCCACTTTATATCTACTATACTTGTTTTAAAATGCTAATAGTGTATACTTCCAATAATGAAAAGATTTTTATGTGGTTTTTTTTAAGCCGGGAACTATTTTTGGTTTTGGGTTTCAGGAATTAATAAAATGAGAAGTAAATACAATAAATGTTTTATTAATTTTGATTTTACAGATTTATTTGCTTATTCTGATTTCTCTGATTTGTAAACTGGTCAATTTACTGTGGATAATTTAAATATAGCCACACTGTACTTGAATGAAGTTAATATAGAATCTAGCCTAGATTCTTCAGTTATTTTAATGATGATGAAGGTTGTCTGTGCCATACATATGTATTTCAACATTTTCAGTCAGCCCTGCTTCTGCAGGCAGCAGGTCTTTCCCTTGATGTTTGCTGTATGTTCCGTATTTCTGCCACCATCTTCATACACTGGTAATAAAGACAAAACCCCAGATCTGTCATCAGCCTGATTCCTTTCCCGTTCTCATTTGCCATGTGGCTGCACAGACACTGATGCTGACACAAGGGAGGTCAGCTGAGGAGTGGTGAAGAGGAGGCACAAGACTGCTTCTGGTTAATGCCAGTTATTGATTATAGGACTGCAACAAAAAGTTAAGCATAGCAGAAGTATACAAAATTAAAAACACAGTAAAAATGGGGCTTTTTGAATACATCTGGTAGCGTAATGTGCAGCTACATTGAAATAGATGTTCGAAAAATGTAGTTTTGAATCAAACACGTAAAATGAGTCTTCTATATAAATCAGTGTTTATTTGTGGGTTTGTCTGAATTTCTTCAAAATTTGGTTGGTTGTCTGTGTCATAATAATGGTAAGAGTTGCTGAAATCACAGTCAAGTATGTGCTGTAGCATGCAGTTTATGGTGGATTACCTGTTTCTTCCTGAGTTTCTACTGATTGCATGTAGTTTCTTTTCATGTGAAGTGTGTATTATGTAGAACTCCTACACTTTTAGAATGTTTGTATGTTTAATCAATTCATAAAACTGAGAACTTATTTAAATATTAAAAACATTTTTCTGTATTTGTAGTATATGGAAAAACTTTAACACTTTTTTCATCAGAAACCGTACATAACATTTTGTATTTGGAAGTGAAGAAAATGGATGTGAAGAAAATAGATGAACTTAATGACTCTCCTTGATAATCAGATGTTAATTTTTTTTTTGCAAATCACCAGTGCTAGTCTCTGAGGTATAGTGCTATTTCCAGCCAGTCTCAGAAGCATGATTGTAAAATGGTATTGTGATACCCAAACATCAATATTTCTACTTTACAAATATTTTTTTTTAAAAAAAAAAAGCTCCATGTAATTTTTCAGTCTCACAAACCAAGCTTGTAGTCTGAAAGATAATCTAGCCTGCCATTTTGGTTGTCACTAGTAGAAAAATAGGTTTTGAAGGTCAAAATATCCCTGTAGGGTTTGGGTGCTGGGTTTTTTTTGCTCTCTATCTTCTGAATAAGTATGTGCCATTTTTATATAATTTCTCTTACTGGCAATAATTTTGTCTTCAGGTAAGGCAATTTAAGCTTATTTCTACTAAATCAGTATTTTTCTCTTCCTCTAGACACATTTCCCATTTCATGCATAAAGTTCCTTTTCCATCCCCTCAGAGGCCAAGAATTCTAGTTCAGGTAAGTGTAAATTTCTTCTTAATAGCTATGTCTTAAGTGAAGACAAAATAGCTGTTGAATAGTTTAGTAAATGGAAAATGTAATTTTTATGTTCAAATTATTTTTTGTGTAGGATTCTTTTCCTAAATTCATACACTTAATTTATACAGATTTCTCACTGTTCTGTTTCCAGTTTAGTTAAGGACTTTAATGAGATATTATAAGAAACTGTTTAGTGAGCTTAGAACTTTTTTTTTCAGAGTAAATGAGAATTAATGAAAAACTACTCAAAATCAGCATCTGGTTTGACTTTTGCAATAGCATTTGAACTGTTTTCTTCTTGCTACTGTATGAAGGTTGAGTGTAAAGTAAATAAATAAAATTAAAACCAGATGTGAAGCATATATTCACGATTACCCATTTTCCCGAAGGGCTTTTTGCTGTCCTCTACATAATGGATAGCTCTTACTGAAAACTGCAGGAGCCACACACGTTCAACAGAGGCACTCTCTATCAAATATGACCCTTATTCTAGCCTACCTGCAAGACCTACCATATTTTACTGTGTGTGAGTGAAATGGTATAATTGCTAGAATTAGGTTACCTATTATTTGAAATTTCACCGATGTCACTGTTGGTAGGAGAGAGGAAATCCCTATCTCAAAGACTTCTTAAGTGAAGCGTCATTAAATCTTCATATTTTTTTTTTTCTCCTAAGAGGCAAAACCGGCAGAGACATGTTAAAATTTTATTGCTGAGAAAAGTCAACTCTATTCTGCTTGTAGTTGTTATACCAATCCTGTGATTTTGAACAAATTGTTACAAAATGATGTTACTCTCTGTTACGCTTGTATGAAATAAAATATGGAAAGCCCTGTGCAGTTTTCAGTCTTAATGTAGTAGCCCTTATGCTGGTGAAGTCTTTCAGAGTAAATGCAATCTTGGGTTATGTCTTTACAGAATGTATTCAATATAGAGTACTTGGATATCTAAAGAAGTGACATTTATTACTGTTTCTGAAAAGGGGTTGAAGAACACTTATACTGAAACTGTATCTGATGCTTCTGTCACTTTTATTATGATTTTAAAGTTCAAGTCAAAACCCAGTGTTTTTACATCTTGGGATTTTTTGTATTCACATTCAATGAAATATTTGTGCTAGGGAACACTAAACACACATTTACAGAGAACTATAAGTGAGTTTAGAGAAAAGCATTTAAGTGTTCTAGTCTGAATTTTTAGGGAACTCTGTCAAAGTACAGATGGAGAACATGCTGCTTTTGAAGTAGGCAGTGGTAGCTGAGGTCTGTGAGCAAGTACTTCCTTCCAGCTGCTTTCAGGGACTTTTGAGTTGTTTGATACTGCACTGAATAAAATCACAGGTGATTGTATCTAAGATGCTTTCCCAAAAATAGTGTGGGAAGTGTCTGTATTCTTGAAAATTACAAGCTTTTAGGATTCCATTTCATTGAAGAAATAGTAATTTCTCTCTGAAGCTTGTTAATGTAAAAAACATGGTAGTCTTTTGCTAAATAATTAGTATAGCAAATCCTTCTGAATATGTGTTGCTGTAGAATGCCTTGTAAATGCCTATATGCTTTCTGAAAATGAGACCTGATATATTTTAATAACTACATGTATGCCAGTCTGGATGTGTAACCCATTCTTAGATCCTTCTTGGTGTCTGTTACAAGTGAGAGAGAACATGACATGTGTCTGACTTAAGTTTCAAAGAATTTATAGCCATTAGTGAAATACTCAGGAATGTTCCCGAGTGCTATTGTTGATAGGTTGTTTCTGATCTGAAGTCTGCTAGACTCTGTTCTCCATGTGTGACATCCCCTTATGACACAGATGTTCCTGTTCTAATGATGTTTTCACAACCTGCAGACTTCAGGAGTGTGTTGAGTAATATATTTCTCCCTCTGAAGAATGGCAGCAGTAAGTGCCCCTTCTGCTGAAAGGAGACATGCACTTTGAATAGATGCTTGATTTTGTTTATCTACTTTTGCTGAAACACAAAAGTCATGGGATATTAGACTGATGCTTCCTTTCTGAGGGTAGTTTATGAAGGTTACCTCAGGCTGAAAAATAGGGGTCTCTGAGTTCTTTCATCGAACAAGGTAATGGTGGTGGTTGTCACAGGGTGACTTACTTGAAGACAAATGTAGCATGTAGAGTGGTGTGGCCATCCTCATTTGTCACTGAAGCTAAATGTAACATCAGCCTTCAAAAGCTCTGTGATGTACAATATGCAAGGAAGCAGAATTGCAGAGACTCTTGTTGATGTCATACATTTTGTGTGTCTGTCCAGGAGCAGTGTTAGGTGACTTAGTGCTTCAGCATTTGTATTTTTAATTCATCTGATCTTCTGACTGCAGTGGGGTCTAAGGTGAAACATACTCAGATAGGAAATTTTACTAAAAGTGGTTGGAACTCGCACCTTAGTTGTACAAGTTGCTGTGACTTACTGAATTACTACTGCAACTGGTATGTGTGGTTTTGTATGATAGATAGAAAATGTGTGAGCACTTAGCAGGGAGGATTAAGCAAACTGGTATCTTGTTACCTTGGATTACTATGGCTGAAAACATCAGCTGACCTTTGATAAATTGATTGTATATCTGTATTCTTGTACTCATTTGAGTACTATTCATGCTGAATATATGAATGATTTCTCTTGATGTCACATCACTGTAAGAAAGAAATGTGAATTAATAAGATCTTTGTCTTGCATCTTCAACTAATGCAAATTTTAAAGATTCTATCTAAGATGAGCTGAGCCGTTTCTACCAGCTAAAAGCCTAATTCCCATATCTTCTGAAGAAAGTATTACTTTATATTATGACCTGCCATCTTTCCCTTTCACGAATTTTTGTCCATCTATTTGCCCCTAAATCCAAAAAGAATCTCCCCCCAGCCCTTGAAAGCTGTGTTTGAACTATGGATCTTCACTTCCCTTAAAATACAGAAGGTTTAATTTTTCAGCAGTTAATATATTCAATTTTTGTAGTATTAGCTAGTTTAAATTCCTCTTTATGAATATGCAATGTATTCAATTCTGACTAAGAAAGGAAGAGTGTGCTTTGCCTGGTTTTTACTAAAAGATACCAATGAACAGTGCTGCACGCTGCTTCTTAACAGTGCTGCACAACTGGGATATAGATGGTTTGGCTTAGTTTAAATTTTGTTTTTAGATGTTCTTTGCTATAGTTGTGTAATTTCTAATAAATATTTCCAAAGTTCAGAATAAAAAGAATGTATTTTAAAATCTTCCAGCTATCTCCACATGATAACCTGATTCTTAGCCAACCTGTGTCATCACCCCTTCCACTGAGGCAAGTAGCAGTATTTTCTGTTTAATTGTGAAACATATTCTGACTTACATTGTGGAAAAGATTTGGTACTTTGTGTTGTAATTGTACAAGTTAATTACCTAGTCTGGTGCCTTTTGGAGCTAGTGTATCTGAAGTTTATTTATGTGATTAGACCTGACAATGAACAATATCTGTGTTTTCAAATAATTTTAGTGGTTCTTGAAGCAGAATACAGACTGTTAGATCCCCTTTTTAGGAGTTGGTACCTGGCTTCCAAGGTAGCGCAGCTTTTGTATCGCAAGGTAACTGAAGGAGTTCTGTAACTGTCTTAAATGTCATGTCTCTGTGCAGGAGACTGATTAAAGCAATGTATGTTTTCTGCTTGTAAATTGCATCTCAAAAAGAAAAATCATCATGCATGTGTCCT
Organism: Strix aluco; assembly: GCF_031877795.1. Lineage (NCBI taxonomy): Eukaryota > Metazoa > Chordata > Aves > Strigiformes > Strigidae > Strix > Strix aluco. Next base: position 13,989,726 of record NC_133942.1, read on the forward strand.
GAAAATAGTCTAGACTGATTGAAGAGTCTCAAGGAATCATGGTTACTATTGGAAAGTAACCATTCTTCACTAAACAGTGAAGTTACCAAGTAATCTGCCTTGCAATCTCTTTAAAAGAAAGATTTGCAGATTTAAGTTTGTAAAATCCTACTTTAATGCCTTGTTTCCCATTCTGTTATTGAACATTTCTTTTTTTTTTTTTTATGGTCCCTTGTAACTCACCAGTGTGTTTATATTCTGTAACAGTGGAGGCAAGTTTTCTACACTACTTCAGAATTTAGGACCTGAAAATGCAGTAACTCTACTTGTATTTGCTGTGACGGAACATAAAATTCTCATCCATTCATTGCGACCTTCTGTCCTTACTAGTGTGACAGAGGCATTAGTCTCTGTAAGTAACATTCTTTTAATCATACACATGTAAGTGGAGAAAAGAATGGTTTTTAGATAAAATCTAAAATTAGCAGTAGAGCTTTTAGGCCTAAAGGTTACTTAAGAATAAAAATAAAGATCATTAGAGAGAAAAGTTTATGTTGCTAATGATATCCCACAAAGACAGAAGAGAAGAGTAACTGTTGTTGGTTCTTTGTGTGTAAATATTGTAAATAAGCATGTTGTTTGGTCATCACGATGCACTAAATACGAGTTCCTGATTTTCTCGAATAGCACTGCGTTCTCTCTTGCAGAAGAATTTTAAATGCATGTTATTTTTCTGCCTGTCTTCACTAAGCATTGAAGAGGCTTTTTCCTACAAATTAAACACATTGAATTTTAGAGAAATGAGTGCATTTTTCATTTAATAATCTGCATCTAGATTTTCAGTAGTAATTATCTGCCACGTTAAATAATTTTGAAGTGGCAGTTAGTGAAGTGTGGTTTATACTTGCATAGACTATACTATTATACATGTTTAACCTATGTTTTTGTCTCTCTAAGATGATATTTCCCTTCCACTGGCCTTGCCCATATATTCCTCTCTGTCCCTTGGCACTGGCAGATGTGTTAAGTGCACCGTGCCCATTCATAGTGGGAATTGATTCAAGATACTTTGATCTCTATGACCCTCCACCAGACGTTAGCTGTGTTGACCTAGATACCAATACAATTTCTCAGTAAGTATTTATTAACAACTTTTTTTCCCATGTTTTTTTGCTTCCTGTTTTCAAAGGCAAAAACTGGCTTTTTGGCAAAACTTTGGGGAGTTTTGTTTGTTTTAAACCTCTGAACTTCCTAATACATCTTCTTGAAATGAGCATGCCAGAAATTTTATCTCGTGTTCAGCACAGCAGAGTGGAGGTGCAATCCTCATGGAACATTATTGCCTTTTATTCTATTACATTAAAATCTTATTGCACACGCTGGCACATTTCCTGGATTAACCATATTGTGTCTCACTTCATTGTCCCTGGAGGAGAATAGTCATTTTCGTTTTTCATGATCAGCTTCCGTGGTGTTGAAGAAATTCTAGTACCTTCACAGGGGCATCTGCTTGAAAATTATAACAATTAAATCATACTCCATATCAGTATGAAGTATAGGAACTTCATGTTGAGAATTAGAGATGTGAACTTTCATGGATGAGAGAGTCTTCATTAAGACTTAGGATCATGCCATCATTAACAAACTGAAATAACAGTATTATAGTATTTCTCCTTCCAAACTCTACAGTGTACTACACTTTTCTGTCATACTACCTAGTATCTGAAATACTAGTAAGGGACAACTGTGCACTGTTAAAATCACTGGGAAACAATCCATGTTATGATATTCAAACCAAAAAATTATTTCCTTGTGATGATGTGGTACGAAAATAGACAAGAGGGTAAGGCTTCTAATTCCAGATTCTAAAACACACAAAATTAAACAAAACTGTATTTCAGAACTAAACTTTTATTTCAGTATAGTGTTTAATATACTCAGTATATACTTCATGTAACTTCTCAAAGTCTTTGGTCATCATCCTCCTGTTGGTATCATCCTCCTGTTGGTACCAGTTTTTCAGCATTACTGTGCCTAACAAACTTTTTTCTTCCTAAATTTTCTTATTTGTGAGTTTATTTTGCTTCAGTAGCTGTGTGTGGATTTAGAGAAGGTTTCATATAAGTATTTGTAAATAGAAGGTTTTGTTAAGCATTTTATGCTGATACCAAGTTGTACAGCAATTCTGCTCTGAAGTTTTTAGAAGCTAGTTCAAATTAGGCTGCGATAACTTCAGGTTTGGGTTTGTTACTTTTTGGTTAACAGGGACATGTTTGTGCTTTTCTTTTGGTATTTGTCTAATTAGCTACATATTAATGGAAAATAATTTATTTCCAGTTATTTCTGTTTTCATTCTACAGTTAGCTGTTTTTCTATGCATTTTCTTAGAACAGATTAATTCAGTTTCATCGTATGGAAAAAAGTGTCAAAACAAATGTTTACAGTTTTTGCAACTTTGAATGATTGGTTCTTGAGGTTTGCTGGTGCCCTCTGTTGACAAAGAACGTTGTAACTTTTTTTCATCATGATAATATAGTTAAATCCAAATCTATATGCATTAAACACAAAGTAGTTATCAAATTGATTTCAGGTTACTATGAGCGTTCTGGTCATTATCTCCATTCTAGTTTAAGTAATTACAGCTCAGAACACAGCATGTGTGGTGGCTGCTTGTGCAATGGTAGGTGCTTAATACTATTAATCCATCTTTCCTGAGTTCTAAGTGGATTCATTTCAGTGCTAAAGACTGGCTGCATAGTCATCATCCTGAAATATGGGGCATTGGTTTGGATGTCTGTGATCAAATCTCCACATAGTAAATCAAGTTTGACTTTGGTTTGGTTTCAGTCCTTCTCATTTCTGTTTTAATGGAGCAAATTGTTCAATACACTTCACTGTTCTCCCATTTCTCTGGTGGGATAGAAAAAATTCTTTGAATACAGTGCTATACACACACATATTCCAGCGTATACTCATACTTTTTTTTTTCCCCTTCCAGAACTGGAGATAAGAAAGCTATTGCATGGAAGATCTTACCAAAGAAACCGTGTAAAAATCTGATGAACACTTTAAGTAATTTATATCAGCAACTGGCAGAATGTGAGTGGGAAAGTTCATAGTAAGATTTACACTGGATATAGTGTGCCATATTAACAGATAAATATAGCTAATTAAATATGTTCTGGAGTCACCCGTTAACACTAAACATGATGTTTTTGTACAGAGCAGGAAAATCTGTGCTTTTAAGTCCAGAGATTAGAACCCATGTAGGGGCTTCTAGGGTGGAAGAGACTTTTATATATATATATATGTATGTATGTATGTATGTATAAAGGAGGTGCTTGATCTTACCCTTGTACCAAAAAAAGTGCAGAGCTTTTATGAGAAGGAAATAGTAAAGCAAAGAGTAGGCCAGGACCTAATAAAGACCGTTGTTTTGTCTTCAAAGCCTGCTCAAGTCTTGACAATTGAGATAACTTTGACACTCAAGCTGACAGTACTTTATCTTAAAATTTTAAGATGGAAATAACAAATGTTTTATAAACATTGGGGTTTAAAATGTATAGCACAATTACAGGACGCTTCTAAGAAAAAGTTGGTTGTTGATAGAATCTTCAAATATTGCAGAGCAAGGTATATTGAACCTTGATGTGAGAAAGCAGGGATATGAATAGGGATGATGTTTAGTGAAATTCTTTAAAACAAAACATTTGGAAATATAAATGTAGTCCAGGCCAGCTGATGTGCTTGGGTGTCATAGCTAATAGGGTTTGTGAAGGGGGAAGGAAGTCCATCAGCACTCTGACATTACCTGTCTGCTTAGAAAATGTTTTCCATAGACATTGGAGGGAGCCTTAAGGAGCAGTAACACAATTGTAAAATCAAGTTGCTGTGGCAGAGACAGCAAGTGGTTAAGACTTAAATCAGAGTATGAAAAGGATGGGATTGATCAACACTGCATGTTTGAGAAATACATACCTGGAAAGCATATTGCATGAGATCTTTGTAATTTAGGGCGCTTTTTTTAAAGGCTGTTTACACCTTCTTGGCTATTGAGGTCACTAGAATTTAATCGTGTCCCAGTTAAAATGTATAGAAGGTAAACTTGAAGTGTGTGTGCTGCACAAGAAAATGTGTGTAGGTGATAAAAATTGTCTGTTGCTTCAAAATTTTGATGTGTATTACTGTGAGGATTTCTTTAGAAAAATTCTTAAACCTTATGTTCTCTATACTCTATAAAAATAGTGGTGCTGATCTTTAAACAATTTACTCTATAATAGGAATTTAACATGGTATCAATATGAGGTTGACTATAATTATATTATGTGGAAGGACAGTAATGAAACCATCCTTTCACTTGAGACATCATTAGAATATTACCATACTTTGTGTGTGTAGCAGTGAAGTCTTAGCTAGAGTTCTGATGGCTTTAAAATGTTGATACAAGTATCTACTTTAAGAATAGGGATTTTGCTAGATCTTTTTAAAAAAATGCTTGCTTTCTCTCTGTACCAGTGTTTTGCATTGTGTTGTGTTTTGATGGCTTCACTTTGTATCTGAGTGGTATTTTTCTGAGTGTATAGATACTTAATATGTATCTTCCACTTTTTGGGAATACTTTGAAATGAAAGGCACTGTAAAAAAAAAAAAAAGTAACACACATCCCATCTATGTATTTGTCCCTAAAATATGCTTCTTTAATCAGCTCTTGTATAAAATTTGACATGTTTTTATAAACAGCTTTCTTTGAGGGTTTTTTTTAAGCTCTGTCCATACTGGTTCTCTCTGTTGCTGTAGTAACTAATGTGCTGAAGAAGTAAATGTGTCTTGCTTTTGGCATTATCCAGAGATACATGAGTTGTATAAGGTCAAGCTGAATCCATTGTCGCATGCCATGATTGAGTTTAATCGCATATATTTTAATCTGTTCCAAATTTAATGGAGCTCAGTAATCAGTGAATCTAGTAGGATAAAGAGAATTTTTTTTATCAATATTGAAAAAAAAAAAAAGAAAAGATCTGAAACGTTATAATATTGTTTTTGTTCACAGTGCAACAGCGACCAAGAGAAGATGCATTAATGGAATTAGCAATGAATGACTATGATTTTAATTCTGGGAAGAAATTGCATCTGTTAGATTTGGAGATCCAGGAAGCATTCCTGTGTTTCATGGCCTCAATACTTAAAGGTTACAGGTCTTATCTCAGGCCAATAACAGAGGCACCCTCTGAAACAGCCACAGATGCAAGTTCTCTCTTTGAGCTACAAGGTGAAGAGTCATAAACTTGTTTTATGTATATTAATTTTTTATTTTCGATTCTCTCTTATTTAAAGAATAAAAATAGTTGCAGTGTTAGTGTTGTGAATGATGTTAGAAATGTAAGTGTAGAAGAAATTGCATAGTAGTGGGAAAGATTACAGAAAGGTTATTGCTCGGTAGTAGAATGTATGCTGACTTTTTGGTGAGGGCTTTTTGTTTTAGGCATTCTTACATGCTTCTAATTTCATTTCGTAGGTTTCCTCAAAAGTCGAGATCGTTCACATCAGAAGTTCTACACACTGATGACCAAAACTCAAATGTTTATTCGCTTCATTGAAGAGTGTTCTTTTGTTAGTGATAAGGATGCAAGCCTTGCATTTTTTGATGACTGCGTAGATAAAGTAAGCATGTCTTCATAAGAATATAGGTTTTTTTAACTTCTGTTATTATTTACATTATCTGATATAGTACAAGAAGAATATATTTGAAGTGCAAGTTTATTTCTCTTTTTTCTTCTACTTCCTTTTTTCTAGCCACTGGAGCCTTCCATTTTCCTTTTTTGTTGGGCTTTGTTTCATTTTCTGCTTCAAATTCTTCAAAGTGTAAATATAATATTGTAAGAACAAATTAGAAGTGCTAATTTTCACATGTATGCAAGCTTAGTAGGAAGTGTAATATTCTGACTGTAAAGTAGCAACTTTGAGCTTCTTCATCAGAAAATTATATTCCTTAGATAAGACTACAAGCATTTTTATATCTTGTGTAATACTTCATGCACCCATTTAGGAATGGGGTTGATGAGCAGCACACTAATAGATATAAGGCAGTCTGAGTATTTTTTTAATCATTATAAATAGAAGGTTCTTTGACCTTTTTTTAAACAATGTGCTTAAAAACAATTCTTTCTAATAGTAATTCTCTAGTTACTATTAGAGAATTTTTAGAAAGCTTGTACTGAAAGTAAATAATTAAAATGAATCTCTGTCAATTCTCCTTTCATTCATACTGCTGTCACTTGCTTTCCCCAATTCCCCAAAACCAGCTTGCTGATGTAACTATTTTAAATATAGTGCTTATGTTGATACTCTTCTCTTGGATAAGAATATTTTGCAATGACGTTGTTATCAAATATTGATGGATGTGAAATGTATAGGTTTCTTAAAGCCAGCAAGATTTATTATGTTGTGTCATGTATAAGCTGCAAAGGTAGGTTGACATTTTGTGTGGGTTCTGTTTACTGTTGTGTTTGTGTTGCAGTAAAGGAACACCTTGCTATCTGCTGCTATGCTAATTCTCCCCTTTGTAATGAGAAGGAAGGGCAATTGTTAAGGTTATGCGACAAGGAGAGTGAAAGTGCAACGTGATCACAATAGGTGTTTTTCTTGAAACAAGCTTAGAACTTCTGCTGGACTGGAGCTCACCAAGTGTTGGATTTCCCAGTTCAAAGTGGATTTCCCTTTTAGTCTTTTGTAGAAGTATCACTCAGATTTCTAAAAAATCCTAAGGTACTTATAAGAAAGGTCCACATTAGTATAGTGTTGAGCACTGTGAAGACCTAGTTTTCTAAACAGTATATTTTACGTATATTAGCTTCTGAAAACTCACTGTATTTCCAAAGAGGATCTACAGAACTGTTTTGAGGCTGCTTGAATTTTTTTCACTTTAGTTTTTGTTTTCAGAAGAACTGAAGTGAAACCCACAATCTTATATCCCTCTTTGCTTCTATTGTAACATGAAAGAAATTTTTATTAATATTATAAGAAATTACACATGTACTTGTCATCTTAATGGCTACCTGTAATACTGTTCTGGGACGCTGTTTCAGTAATGCACAATTGTCTAGGATTGCCTGTAAAGTAGGTCACCTGCTGTTTGTTCCACAGGAATTAATACTGAAGACTATGAAAATTGCTATTTATAGTTTCTATTTATGGCTATTTCTGCTATGAAAGTGCAGAAGAGCTGAAAGGAGTTGTTTTGAAAACAAATCTGAAAGCAGTTAAGTTTGAGAGAAATAAAAAAGCATGGTCTAATGGTATTTAATGCTCTATGGCTTTTGCTAGTCTCAATATTTTATTAGTAGTAGTTCTCAAAAGTGTGCTTCTCAGTTCTACAGCATGAGTTGCAGGTATGCGTGGGTTGTAAATGGATTTAATTACAAACATTTCTGTAATGTTCACTCAGTTATCCTATAGTTCAGTTAAAAAGCCTTTAACATGTAGTGCTTGCTTTGTTCTATGCCAGTTAGTGTTTAAAAATGGAATATACATACCCCAGTGTCTAAACACTGTTGAGCAGTACTTAGTTTCCATCGTGTTGCAGGTTAGTTCTCTGACTAATGTTAAATAGGATTTTTATTCAGAATGCAATGACTATGTAAGTGTCAAATTCTATCTGTTATATTTCATTTTATAGAATGGTTTATGAGGGCACTGAAGTTGATGCCCTAGCTAACGTTATCTTGTCTGGGAATTCAAACAATTCTTCTGAAAAAGTAATACTTAGGTTGCTGATGCTACTGTGAGACTGCACATAATCTGTGGAACTGTTGGAGCTTTCACCTTTTCTAAAAGGTTAAGTAACCACTTGTACAGCTGAAGCAGAGACTCATCTGTTCTAATAGTGATAGTTATTTTGCTAGTTGAGGCCGTGGGCAGCTTCTTTCCACTATAAGAAAATGCTCGTGACTGTGCCATGAGAATAAATTTTATGGAAAACATTTATACTTCTCTGATCTATTTCTGTCAGTGAGGATTTCATTCAGTTTTGTTAATGGGACAACTACTTCTATGCCAGTGATAATTGTGGGGAAACTGAGGCATGGGAATTGCTATGCATTTAAGATTTGTCATGGCTTTAGAATTGCTTGTGAAACTAGCTTTTCACTGACATGAGGGAGTGTGTTCCCATGTAGGATTTCTTTGAATGATGATATATCTGCCTCATCTTCTCTTTCCTGCTTCTCTTTCTTGAGTTCTCTTATTTCTGATAGTATGCTTAACAGTAACATACAAAGTCAAAATATTGAAGTATACCAAGGAATGCTATACGAACTAGAGCTTTAGCCAAGATGCTCTACTTTGACCAGATAGATATGAGATTTGAATGATTCCACTAAAGTGAATATTTATTTATGTATTAATGTCTTTCACTAGGTGAACCAGTACCTGAAAAGGTATGTGTGAAAGAGTGATGTCATGGGTTGAAAGATGATACAACACTTTCTTATGGTTAGTTATAAGCCACTGGGTTGAGACAATTTTTATGTACTGTGAAATTAGTTATCTATAAAATATAATCTAAGACCTGCCTCAAATAATTTATAAGAATAGTTTAAACTGAAGAGTAATCTATTCTACATGTTATTTTATCCTAGGCAGCAGCAGCAGAGATTGTAATTGATTACTCATTTTGTCTACTGAAAGATATAGTGTAATTGTCTCTCATGTTTTCATTTTTCCAGGAATTCAAAAATTATCTCAATTCAATATTTAAGCCAGTGGCTTTATTGTATTTCACTGGTGAAACTTGTAACTGTGGGGTTTTTACATCCTTAGAAGTATTTAAATTACTAAGTAAGGTTTCGTTTATTCCTACTTTTCAAGAGCCATATGTTCTTGCTACTTGGCTGGTTCGATTTGCTAATACTTTCCATCTGTCTCATGCAGTAAAATGTGTAATTAAGAACACCTCTTTGTATGTTTATCAAATTTTAAATATTCAAGAATTCTACTGAAACTATTTGATGTATTTCCACCTCACTGGAGGGAGAGAACTGTGGAATATACTTCTTTTTGTTCATTAATTCTCTGTTGCTAAACTCTTAAGGCATGAAGAACATGCATTCTTGGGTTCCACAGGTTGTTTATTCATTTCTTTGAAATAATGTACCATTTGGCTGTAATTTGTTTGCCATTTAAACCATTTCAATAACGGCTATAAATGTAAACTGTGACAGTATTTGAGCTGAACACTGGGGCTATCCATATGTGAATAAAAAGCATGGTCTGTGCACTACAAAGTAAATAGTTTTTGATAGCGTCAACTCTTTGAGATGGAGACGTGTCTCATGCCACAAGCAGAAGCAGCGCTTATGAGGTATTGGAGGATACACAATTGGTGACAGAAAATCAGAGACAAAACAATACAAATACAAGTACAAATGTCAAGTAAAGGCTCTTGGGTGGAATGTAATCCATGTTATATTTGCTCTGTTCCTAGTGGTTTCTGTAATGCGAGCAGTAGCAGTAGGAAGCTTGTAAGTTAAAGGCGTGTCTGTTCTTTTTCTCAAAGGGAAACAGTTCATAGTTTCCCAAAACCTTGTTTGGGGTGGCCAAGTTTTGCTATGGTTCTTTACTTTTGTCTCCAGCAATGGAATAGAATTCTTTCAGTGAAATTGTTGGACAGTTTTCTCCCACTTGATCCTGCAGTTTGATGCTTTGAAATTTGCCTGGAGCCTTGGAATATGTCTGTGCTGCTGTCTTTAAATTAGGGGCATTAATTTGGGGAGTGCAAATCTATCCTCCTCTCTGCAACAGTCAGGCTAGCAAAATAAAGATTTATGGTCAAATTGCCAGCTACAAAGCTCAAAACAAAACAGGTGCAGCTGTAATTTATGCTTAATTATAGTATTATTACAAGTTGCCTTTGTTATCCATGAACTGCATTTCTATCCTAGCTATGAGAGGACAGGACCACGCAGTATGTGCTTTGTCTTCACACATACAACTGTTGAGTTATCCGAAAGAGAAAAAAATCATGAAGCTACCCTTCACCTTTCAATTACTGTTTTCTTAGAGAAAATAAAAAGTTACTTCCGTCCCCCTTTAATTTAGTGAGGTCAGACATTTTTATTCCATTATCTCTTTCAATGCATATTTATTTCTGCAATGTCTGCAAACTGTCATGACCTTAATGACTATGTAAGTGACTGAAATTACTAGATAGCATTGCTTGTAGATTCTGTTTATCTCAGACAATTGGATTAAGTTTGTTATTGTTTTCAGTGGTTAAAATAGAGGAAAAAAATAGGTCTTATTTTCATGTTTAAAAATAAATTTCAACTTACTGCTGCAGTTGGAAACATGGTTCCAGAAATGGTTGTATCCAGAAAGATTAACCTCTTTGTATAACTACTTGTAATATTTACCTGAAAACAGTCAATTCAGAGTATATTGTTAAACAATTATTGTTGTGTTGGGGTAAAGTTTACAAAAAGGATGCAACACTTATTATTCTCATAATTTTGCAAGTCATCCTTACTTTTAAGATGCAGTCCTTTGCCAATACAGACTTTGTCCTGCTTGACCTTATAGCTGTAACAACAGAAAATACAATAACACTAGTAACTACTTTTTCTTTTAACATAACTTCTCCAGGTAGACATGGACAAAACTGGGGAAACACGACTTATAGAGCTGGATGAGTCATACAAAAGTGAGCATACAGTTTTTATAACACCACCTGAGATCCCTCATCTGCCAAATGGCGAAGAGCACCCTCTACAATACAGGTAACCTGAGGACACAGCAAGATGCTAGCACAAATCCTAACAGCTGCCCTTGTAGAGTTTAGTTTCTAGGTTCTTGTGATAGCCACGAAGTACAGATTTTTCTGTAAAATCTGTACAGATTGTCCCTTTATGTTGCTCAAGTAAAAATGTGTGTGTAAAATGCCTACTGTGCCAGCTCTTTTCAAGTTTTAATGATTTTGAGTGTGTGTACAGACAGAAGCAATAATACTTAATAAAGCTGGCTGCATGTTCACATTACGTTGTGCTAGCTGTTGACACTTTTTAAGGTTAAAATTGAAATTAATGGACCCAGTCTGTTGGCCTACTGCTACTGCTGATAACGATACAAGCTGCAGATGCTCTTTGGAAAGAGAGAGTATTTCAAAGAATCACTGAAAACTGGTGTTACTAATTTAGTAATTATGTCAAATGAGTCTGTCTATTGGTTTCCTTATTACTTCTGAGAAACATCTTAAAATCTAATTTAATCTTTTAGATAGTTTGATATTGTTCATATTGATTTTTATAAACATCTGTCATGTGAAGCTCAGTAGGGACTAAGCCACACAGATTATTTTTTTTATTAACTAGAATCAATACTAATGCATTTGACACATTAATTAAAGAAAATGCTATGAAAGCAAATATATTTATCAATTTAAGTTGCTTACATAGAAATAGCAGGTTAAGAGACTGTTTGTGCAGGGTTATGAAATCATGGAGATGGATTAGTAAACCACTTTGTCAATGGTGTCTTTAAAGGTTTACTTTTGTGTTTTCTATTTCCTGTGTAACTTCTAGTGCAACTGTGCAATTGATTTCATTTGCTATTATGCGATGTGTTTGCTTTAGAACTGCCTTACAGAAGTGAAATGACGCATTTCTTTTACAGCTACAATGGATTTCCAGTATTAAGACTGGATTTGTTTGAGCGCCCTGAAGGATTTCTCACAGCACCAAATAACAAACTGTCTTCAAAAGCCAGTAGTCCCAACAGCCCATCGCCAATGTTCAGAAGAACTAAACAGGTACTTGCAGGTATTCTTGTGGCATGAGGCGCTTCGGAAAGTGAGAGCTTGCTGCCTTTGTCTTGAATTTGGCCATAAAGACTGACTGGCAGCGGCTGCAGCCTAACTAACGGTTCTTCACTGCTACAGTGACTGCGGGGTAGCCATGCTAATTGTTCTTTGGATGTTTACCTGTGCTTCTTGCCTACACTGTATTGCACAGGGCCCCTGTACACAGACTGTCATTTGCTCTGCTGTCCCTATACCTTCCACATTCTTCACGCTGTTCTCCCTGAGCATTAACTGTTGGGCTTCCACATCCACTTTTTCATTGCTTTTCGCTGTCCAGGGCTTTAAGAGGGGCTCTGACTTTGAAACGTTTCTTACAAAAAATGCAGTCCAAAAACAATAGACATAAATTTAAAGAAATGCAAGTTTCTAGGAGGGGAATATTGCACAGAAATTGTTTTTGGCATCATTCTGCTTTCATTTTCTTTTTCCACTTTATTATGTTCATATTAATGTTGCTGTTTCTGTCGGTATAATGATACATGTTCAGTTTTTAACATACAGGCTTGTGTAATGTGTATGTAAATATACACAAATAATCTTTATGATTCTTTACAGGAAATCAAATCTGCACATAAAATTGCTAAGAAGTACTCATCCATACCGCAGATGTGGTCCAGATGTTTGTTGCGTCACTGCTATGGTCTTTGGTTTATCTGCCTTCCTGCGTATGTGAAAGTGTGCCATTCAAAAGTCAGGGCTCTGAGAACTGCATATGACGTTCTACAAAAAATGCATACCAAAAAAATAGATCCACCTGATGAGGTAAAATAAGTCAACCCCAGAATTCCAGAAATACCCCATGGGTTTTATTGAATGAAGTACGTGTTTGACTATAGAAGCACAATACTAACTTGTGTATTTTCAGGTATGCTACCGAGTACTCATGCAGCTATGTGGACAGTATGGTCAGCCTGTGCTAGCAGTGAGAGTGCTTTTTGAAATGCAGAAAGCTGGTGTTGACCCTAATGCCATTACTTATGGCTACTACAATAAGGTAAGTATTTTTGAAAGAGGAAGGGAAAAAAAAAAAAAAGGCAATTCTATCCAGGCAAATAGAAGCAAGCAAAATAAGGGAGCAGTTCAGATGTAATTCTGTCATTTCTAGTAACTGGAAGAAATACAAGACAGAATAACTGTGTTGTCTTTGTTTTTGTAGGTTTAGAAGTCTACTTTAGAACTGTCAGTGTAACCCAATTTATTTAAGTTAATGATTTCACACCTGACTGTTTCTTAAGATTACTTTATTTGACTTTGATATTTCCAAAATAGGCCGTTTTGGAAAGTACCTGGCCTTCAAGCAATCGAGGTGGCTACTTCCTATGGATGAAAATACGAAACGTTGTTTTAGGAATAGCACAGTTTAAAAAAGCATTGAAAAAGCTACCAGCAAGCACCTCACATACAGCCATTCCTGGTAGAGTATTCACATCCTTTTCTTTATTTTCATGCTGATAGAAAGCTTTTGAAATAATTTTCTTGTTGTGAATTTGATGATAAAACCATTTTAGAGGAAAAAAAATAAGTTCTTGCATGATTTTTAAAAAACAGCTTTTTTTTGTATTTGAATCCAAAATAGTCTGCTCTTTATTTATTGTATCAGCTCTTCATGGAGACAAAATATGAACCTGAGATCTAGGTGATAATTATCCTACATGCAATAGCCAGTCTCATAACTGGCAGAAACTTCTGTCCAGCCTTACCTTTTTTGTTCTGCCCTCTTTTTTGACCTGAGTTAGGAGGCAACTAGAACTAGTCCTTGAGTTTGTAGTACTGTTTGCAGGTTCTGCGTACCAACTGAAATTAACATACTTATTTTTATCTAGAATGTAAGTACAATATTTGAGGCTGTAAACTTTGGTTTTCTTTCCAGTAAAGATTTACATGATATTCAAATGGCCATATTATGCTAGAGATCACCTGTAGTTTGTAATTTTTGTAGGTACTACTTCCCACAGTATTTGTAACTTAGTAAGGTAAGATAGTACATTTTAAAGTACCAGCAATATAGTTAGTTTAGTTGTAGCTGACCTTGGAAGACCTTTACAATATACATGCATAAATGTATGAAGGTTATTTGAATCCTCTTTCAAGGTCCCTTCCAACCAGGGCTATTCTGTGATTCCAAATATGTACAAATAAGTCTTTGCCCTGACAAACAGAATAGATATGACGGCCTTATGGCTAAAGTGTTTCTTCTAGACTCGGGAGACTACAGTCCTACTTCTGGCTCTGTCACTAGTCTTCTAGATGACCTTGAACGAATTTATTTTATCTCTGCCTGTTCTTCATGAAGCTGACCTTCCTGATTAATGATTTTTTTTTTAAACCTATCTGTGCAAAGCACTGTATAAGAGCTTAGCAGTGTTGATCTCAACTCAGACCATGTAAACTAAGGAAGTGTAATTAGTTCTTTACTAAGTAACTGTCATTTATATAACTAATGGGATTTGCTTTTGACATCATCTGATTTTTTTCGATATTTCTTTGCGTGAAAGCACATAGCTAGAATGCCTGCTGACTCTTCAGGCAATCCAAAAACTTCTTCATAAATTCCAGAATATTTTCTTATCTTTATAATAGCAACAAGGTCTTTACCCTCTCTGTAGAGATTCAGTGCAGCCTCTTTAGGGAAAAGAGGGAAAGAAGCTGACTTTCAGCTGTGTTGTAGCCTCTTGATCCTGGACAGGTGCTTACTGTTATCTCCTAGACTGCAGGAGAGTAAAACCACTAAAGATGCTGTGGGGCTGCTGGAGACTCCAGGTTGGCCTGGACAAAGGACACAGAATGAGTGTGACTTGAAGTGCTCACTTAACATTTATAATGAACAGAAACTTATTCTGCTTTGTTAATTTGCTTTATCTTGGTGCTAATGCTTTGTAACAACCTGGAGGACGAACAACCATATTAGTGTTAAGTTCTTTAAATCACTCAATGAGACTATATTAGTTACACTTGAGTCAGTGTTTTGTCTTAAGAATGACCAGATATTGGCTTGAACATTTGCAGGGGTGTTTTTGGGTGGCGTTGATTATTTTTATTTTAATCATATTTTGCAAACAAACTCATGGTTGCTGCTGCATTGTTTCAATTTTTTTTACTTTCTAGAATAAAACCATGAGAATTACATGCATTAACTCTGAGAAACATACTACGCTAAAATGAAACCATGTTTAGATGCCTCTTAGAGTTCTTGAAAAGATGAGACAATTTGATCAAATAAACCAGGCAACAGAATCAAAGACAAGCAGTGCTTTAGTACAGTATTTAAAAAGAAATGTTGCAACTTACCCCTTTAATTTCATCCTGTAGAGCATCGCTTCAATGTTTATACTGTAAAAGTAAGCCAATCATTTTTCTCACTTTTTTTGTGGTAAAATGTTCACTGTTAATTGGAATGTACTTGATAAGAGGCCTTTGAATTGCTGTGGATATTCAATTTATTCTGTCTAACAATGTCACGCTATTAAATACCATAATTGTCTGTCTTCTGTCATTGTCCTGTTATGATAGGGGGAGTTTCAGACTTTGGCAATAACACATCATTCAAAGAAGCCAGGCAAGGGAAAACTTCTCTTCAAGATATACAAGAACAAAAAGAGGACAAGAGAGAGAGTGACTCCAGTTCTTGTATGTATCTTGTGAATACAGATATCTAGTTCATTGTGGATAAATAGCTTTTGCTGAAATCCCTAAGTGGGACAGCTCAATTTTTTACAGTGAATGTATGTGATAATGGCAGTTTACGCTCATGCCTTAAGTTCTTTCCTCTAAATGTAATTTTCTGGATGTCTAATGGTTTAACTTTCAAAATTACAGTTCTTTTTTCCCTCCTCTGTTTCAAATAAGTGATAATGGTAATATAAAGGCTTAATGATAATTACAGCTTAATGTTTTTGTCTTTTAAAAAAATTAAATTGCTTTATAGGTATAATCTACAAGAAAGCCTTTTCTACCAGTCTGTTTTCTTTATAAATCCCACAAGAAGGAAACAGCTGAATTTTTGCAGGTCTGTGAGAGGTCTAAATTACTCAGCTCCCTGGAATTCTCAAAATTTAGGAGATGGATCAGAAATGAGAAGGGCTTTGGATTTGCTGTGGACTTTTTTTTTTTTCTTCAGGTTTTACATCTGCTATTCATGATTCCCTTAACTGCAGCTGAGCAGCATAGACTTAATGCAAGCGTAGAGCAGATCAGATTGTGTAGTAAAAATGTATAAGTACTATAGATTCCCGTATACATTCATTGAAAATAGTCTTCATAATAAATGTTCTCCTAATAATATGATTATTCAAATTTTTCAGTGTGTTTTCCCCCAATATTTGAGTTAACTGTCCCCTTGTCAAGTGGAAATCATGTAAAAGTGTGAGAAAATATGGAACCAGAAAAGTTACTTCAGTGTTTTCTTTTCACCACAGTCTTCCTTCTAGCATAAGTATTTTTTTTTTCAGTTTGCTTGAAAATTTGTGTAAATGTTACCCACAGTCATAAGAACATACCTGTAAGATGGCAGGCAGGCTATTTAGGTTTAATGAAACTTTTGAGAACACAGAAAATGTGAATTCTGCCTAAAGCTTATATTATTTTTAGCCATAATTAAGGCAAGTTTGTGGCTCTCTGTAGTAATATTCTATGCTGAAAATGTTTTGCACTTTTGATTACAACTTGAGAATATTAAGTTGCTTGCATTCCTTTAGAGAAGTAATTGTCTATTTTGGGTAGCCACCTGACAACAGAATTTGTCTTTCATATCAAAGACATAAATATAAATACTACAACACTTGCTTCATTTCTCTTGTGTAGTCATGGTCGTGGGGTAATGAGATCTATACGAAGACAGACTTATTGGCCCTGAGCTCTTGCAAAGGCAGGAGAAAATACTCCTACACCTATCTTTTGCAAGTGAACAAAGGCAGTCTTAGTCTCTGCAACCACCACAAGTTTTGGTATGCAAGTACTGGTTACTTGGACTTCGTGTACAGAAGCTTATGGAACTTCTAGTTATAAAAGTAATGCTGGGAATTAAATATCCATAGTTCACTTGTTCCAGCTTGAAAGCCTCTGCCCAAGTAGATATCAGCCTATGTGTCATGAGATATGTACAACATGCTGTCACTTAATTCTACATAAAGCATCTAATATTGGTAATGGAAACTTGAGACCTAAATTAAGTTGCTTTGATTCTAAAGAACTCTCTGTCCTCTTCTATCTACAGTGTCCGAAGTGGAGAGTGCAAAAGGGAGTGGTGATTGCCTACCTAAACTAAATTATCAGACCTCAAGTAACGAAAAAGCCGCTTCTAGCATAGTGCGGCTCAATGGTACCGTTGACAATACTGTAGCAGAAGCTAGCACGGGTGAGTGGATGAAAAAATAGATTTTGATTCTTGTGTAGTTTTATATATATATTTATATATATATATATACACACACACGCCATTTCTAACAAGAGCTTTAAGTATTGTGCCTGAGTTCTGTTGTCTGTAAAACATCCAGTATTTTATTGGTGTAATGGCAGTGGCTGATTTGTGGGAGCAAGTTTAGGTTAGAGTCTGCATATGCTGTGTCAGGGAGATGCATCTGAATATTGTGCATTTCCAGATTTTTTTTCTTGTTTGTTTTGTTTTGCTGTAGTTAACATCTGCTTACAAAATCCCAGGTCTTGTTTTTTTCTTATAACCTCCAGCAACTAATAAATTCTTTCAGGATAGACAAGAGGCTTCTATGCAGTACAATTAAAAGAAACTTTCAGGCATTTTCACAAGTCTTTAGTAATGTCAAATCTGGTTATTATATTACTGTCAGCTGTGCCTGAAATACTGTAATATCATACTTTCAAGTCTGCATCTTTAAGCTCTGGCAAATATTGCCAGAGAAATCTCTCAAACTCCTTTTGTGGGCTCCATTTCTAATTCATCAGGTTAGAAAGTGTTGCTTTTTTTTTCCTTTTCCTAGATACCTTTGCTGTCCCTAGCTTTCAAACCTCTGAATAATGGAGTATGTCTCCAAAAGAGGAAACTAAATACATCTGAGACTTTTCTTGATGGTGTCTCTCAAAGTACTTGGGTTGTATGATTTGGCTCCCTTTTAAATGTTTTATTGTCTGACCCTTCTTAAAAATTATGATAATGGTCAACTCAACTTTTCAACCACTAGCATAGTGAACTCCATCTCTGTGTTGTAAACTGTTCGAAAGATGAGACAAACTTGCATTCTTTAGTAATTTTGTTTAGTTTTCTTGCATAGCAAGAAATAAAGCACCTTGTTTCATCTGTTTTTCAGAGAGTTCTGTAGGATTGCTGTTTACATCATCTTTTGAGGATGCCAGTGAAGCAGAAGTTATAAAAAGTAAATCCTTAAGAAAAAGACATAAAAGCGCAGTAGAACCTGACTTAAGGGAGATACCATGGGAAAGCAGGAACCGTAACCTGAGTGGAGATGGCTTAGTGGGACTCATGATAAATAGAATAAATCGAGAAGCAAACCCTGGAGAAATTGTTGAAAAACTAGGAGCTGATGCCAAAATCCTATCTAGTGCATTACAGAAAAGCATAAGGCCAAAAACTCTTAATATCAGAACTTCCTCTTTAGGATCTAAGAGAGAAAGCCTGGAGAAAGAATCTAGTGATGAAGACGCAGCTTTTGATTGCAGTTTTACGGATAAAACAGAGTCTCCTGTTATCTTTGATCTGGAAGACTTGGATGCAGAACCTGAAACATCTACAGCAGTGAAATCCTCCAGTGAAAAATCTAGAAAGCTGCAAAGAAAGAGCAGCTTTCCAGTAAAGCCGGTTGAAAAGACAGATGTTGAAACTGGATTTGATCCACTGTCTCTGCTGGTTGCCGAGACAGAACAACAGAAAGAGGATGAGGAGGATGATGATGATAGAAGTGTTTCTACTCCATCTGCAAGACGAGATTTAGCTGAAGAAATAGTCATGTACATGAACAATATGAGCAGCCCTTTGTCAAGTCGTGCCCCAAGTATCGAGTTGCAAAAACCCTGTGATGACAGAAATGCTAATAAAAAGAGCCCAACAGTAATCCAACCTTGTAGGAGGTCCAGCCTTCCCCCAAACTCCCCAAGGCCATCCAATCTTACCAAATCCAAGAGTTATCATGCAAAATATGAAGAAAGGCCAAGAGACAGGCTTTGGTCCTCCCCAGCTTATTCCCCAAACAGTCCAGCAAAGGAACAGTCCCAGGATGCAGCTAGTGCATTAACACTTGTGTCTTCACCGTCATTCAACTTGGATACGCTGTTAACACCTAAGTTTGATGTTCTAAAAAGCAGCATGTTTTCTGCTGGAAAAGGGGTTGCAGAGAAAGCTAGCAAATGGTACTCAAAATTTACAATGTACGCTGCATCCTCAAAGGTAAATTTTCATAATTTTTTTCGCCCCCCAGAAAACCTAAGTTGCTATAAATTAAGGGAAAAGCTGTGTAAAGGTTTAATTGCTGACTCCTATGTGATGAATCCCCACTTGAATGACATGCGTCATGGTAGACTATGTGCATTAAGTTGTTTTACCCATACTTGAATTGCCAGGATCCTAATTTTATTGTCCTGAATAAAATAAAATTTTGGTCTAGTATGGGTTTGGAGTATATTTAATAGGAAAACATAAGTATACTATGGTGTGTTGACAGGGCAGAGAAGACTGCTCTGCCTTCCCTTATTTACCTAAAGAAAAAATACTTAAATAAACAATAATGTTTTTAAGTCTTTACTGCTTTTATGAAAAAATCTTGTATTGATTACCAAAGTAATTTAAGGCTAATTTTGGGCTGAGGTCATTTGGTTAGAATGTTCTTTGCTGTTACCAACTCAAACCAAAACTCATTTTGTTCTCAGTCCTTGGGAATGAAAATAGATGCTGTTTGCTGTTGCTGTATTGCCCTAATGTGCTTAAAACCAACCTGAGACTAATTAACTAAAGTGATAATGATGCCTTGCCTACCCTAATGTATCCTATGGCTGCTGATAACTTTTATAGCAATGGTGGGAAAGAGTTATAGGATTAAAATGCTTAAGTTTTCATTTAAATATTTTTATTAGAAGAACCTTTAAAAAAGAATCCTCATGTAGCTATTTAACCCTGAGTGAAACTTGCCTTCTTTCACATCGGTTCTGAGCTGAAGGGTTTTCCAAGGAGGGGGAGTTCACACCTTGAATTTACTGAGACAAAGGCAGCTACCTTCTATTTTCAGAAATATTTTTGCTTTCCTTTCCTTTTCTCAGTGGAATTTGTTTTCTTCTCTCAGGATCAAAATTCAGACCGAGCCAGTGTTTCATCTCTTGGAGCTCTGGACTCAGAATCTACTTCTCTAACTGATGAAGATGTCTGCAATGATTTTGAAAGTGCTTCTCCTCAGGAGACTACCACATCAGAAATTAAGGGAATTGGCCTCAGCAGGGCAAGCCTAGAAAGCTCAGCTTCCCACGATGGCTCATCAAAACAATTTGACCAGTGTGGTAAGAGACTGCTTTTGCCCTGCATTCATTGATCTGAACTAAAATATTCCAGTTTTAGAAGTTGTTCTTTCATAATTCTCAGTTTGGGATCATTCTAGTCATTAGACCTTTTTGTGGAGAAGGTTAATTTTTCTTTTCCTACCTCAAACCTATTACTCATATAGATATGTCCCTACCTATGGACATTTTTATTGTAGAACCTTGTTTTGGGTGTTCTTTCTTGTGGAATAACTTGCACAGTAACATCCTGACCCTGAATAAGTTTCTGGGTGCTACAGCTATGCAAATAGGAGACCCTTTGGGTCTTTCAGTATTCATCTAATTATCTTATTTAAGTTGTACAGTTCCAGAAAACATCTATAAAAACTTTCAAATGGTAACTTTATTAATCAGATTTTCTTTTTTTAAAAGTAGTAAAAATCCTTTTTGGAAAATTATAATAATTTTCTATAAGCCTAATGTTGAGGCTGACTATCAGACTTTTTTGTTGGTTTTTTTTTTTTTCTTTTCCCCTAATCTGCACTGGATACTTGGTAGTGACTGTTGTATCAATTTCTGTACTACTGTCACTACGGACTACAGTGTGTTAAGCAGAATCAGGATGAAAGGAAGATCTGTCTACTTAGGGCCCTCCACTTGGCACCTAGAAGAGCATGCCCCGATTTGGCTCCCCAGTTGGTAGGATGTGGAGGAACTGGAGAGGGGCAGTGGAGGCTGCCGTCACAGCCGGGGGACTGGAGCATCCTGAGGCTGAGGGGAGCCTGGCTCGTTCAGTGCGGCAAAGAGAAGGGTCAGTGATATCTGCAGTTACAAGCAGCACCTCTAATCCTTCCCTAGTTTTTGTCCAGACAGAAAGTGTGGATATGAATTACTTAATCTGTAAAATTTGTTTCCAAGCTACCAACTGTTGTACAAGGAGAAAACTGAACATATGGAAATTCTATGTTGGTAGATTTTATTTTTGCCGTTGTTGGTGCTGGGCAGATGGCAGCCTCACACTCCAGCTTCACATTTCTTTCTGTCTGATTTGTTGCATCTTCTGCAGTGTTGTTTGACCAGAAAAACAGTTTACCAAAAATGCATATTCTGAATAACTAATGCTTCGGGTTTCTTCTGTTAATAGGTTCTCTTTCAAAGTTCCCTTTACCTGATAAATCAGAGTTGATATCTTCTTGCAGTACAAGTAGTACCAGTGTGTTTCAGAACTACGCTATGGAGGTACAGGATAATTTATTGATTTTTAACTGATACGTGAAAAGCATATGTCTTTAAATATAAATGCTATCTGAATCTCTGTTAAAGCTCAAAGCTTAAAACTAATCCTCTGAAAGATAGATAAATATTTCCGTGACAGAGTAGGTTTAATTTCAAATCCTGCTCTAGAAATGTCTTTATTGAAGGCACATCTTTTGGTCCTTAAAGCTGCAGTTCTCAAGAGTTTGAGAATTGGATGCCACTGAATTCAGGCATCTAAATCCCTTGTGCAGCTAAATTTGTGCAGCTAAATTTGTTTAAAGTGAAAATACCAAGTCTTAAATAGCACTATACATTTAAAAATACAGAATAGATAATTAGCTATTTCTTGTTGTGGCTTGTAGTAAGATTATTTTGCTTTTCATTATTACGGCTTTGCTCCTTTTTCTTTTTTTCTTTTTATTTTTTTGTTGTTTCAGTGGATTTGGATTAATGACTGGTTATTTTCATCTCTTTTTTTCCCCTCATTTTTATTATACTGGCAGTCACTACAGAAGAGTGTTTAAATTCTAAGAATAATTCATGTAACTACATAAATATTCCTGTACTATTGTTTGCAAACAGATTTCAAATTACATGTTATTGTTAATAAAAATATTTAATAACTAGCTGGTTTTACTCTGGGAAGCCATAAAAGGATCACCTAACCCACTTAACTGAAGTATATTTATTTCACAAGCATAGTTCCACATCCATCTACTTGCTACAGTAGAACAGAGACCTACATTTAGTAAGTTTTTCAGACAATGCTCATTCCAGTCATTTACCATATCAGCTGTCTGCTAATGCAGTTTGGATTTAAGATTTAATAGCTGTTCTGAAATACATAAATTTAACCCCAAATGTTCCAGCCTAAAGCCCTGGAACAGAAATGTGCCTGAACTTGCATGCAGGTGGTGAGTAGTATTCATCTAAGGGCAAAGATTTTGGCTGTTTTACAGCTTTGTAAAAGAAGAGTTGTTTTGAGAATGTGTTACAAGGGAGTTCTGTTATCTGCTGTCTGCAGGTCCTCATCTCAAGCTGTTCACGGTGTCGAACTTGTGACTGTTTGGTTCATGATGAAGAAATCATGGCAGGTTGGACAGCAGATGATTCAAATCTCAATACCACGTGTCCATTCTGTGGCAATTTATTTCTGCCTTTTTTAAGCATAGAAATCAGAGATCTTCGGCGACCTGGACGGTAATAATATTATTAGAATTTTCCTCTGTTTTGAATGCTCATAATTGTGAAGTGTTTATTTGGGTTTTTTAGATAATATTAAGCTTTTTGCATTCCCTGCAGCTATTTTCTGAAGTCCAGCCCTTCTACAGAAAACATGCAGTTCCCATCACTTTTTTCAAATCAGAGTGGAAAGTCCTGTAACGCTGCAGCTACTGTTGGCCTCGCTACATCTCTAATGTCTGTTCAAGAGGATATAAATTCAAATAGGTAAACCTGCATTTTCTGCAGAGACATTACTCAGGTTCTCTGGGGATATGCATGTATTCCTTATCAACAGAAATAAGTTTAATAAGATACTCTCTGAAGAGGAGAAATTGATTTGAGAGAGGATCTCCTTGCTGCCTCTCCCTTACCTCTGAGTTGGCCATGTCATGCTTTTTCAGCATGGTGTTTACCATTTCATCCCCAGTATAAAAATTCATGTAGGCATCTGTAATTCTGCAGAGTTTATGAACTCTTTATGGGATGTTTGTGTTCATTAACAGTGCAAGGGGAAATAAAACTTGCACTGTAACATGAGTGTGGTGGCTGACAGGGTAGAACTTGAGGTGTCAGGTTGATTATTTCCAATTGATTTCTGTCTTGTATACTTGTTTGAGCACTCAGAGTAAAACAAAAAGCTGAGATTCTTAACCTTTTTTTTTTTTTCTTCCTCCCCCCACCCTAGCAAATCTAAGCAGCATGAGAATATTTGTGCCAGAGGTATCCAGATCCCCTCAGGAAGAAGACAAAATACCTCTGGGTCAGAATGCACAAGTCACCCTGTGGCAAGGAGCATCAGTACTTTTGGTCCACTGGAAGAAGATGAGAAGGAAAACCAGAAGATCAGCCATATCATTCCTACTGGTAGCCTGCCTGCTACTTTGCAAGGACCAACAGTGTGTAGTTTTTCTACCTTAAATGTAGTTGGTTTGTTTTTTTTTAAAAAGTGTGTGATAGATTAATGTGAACCAGCATTAATTAGAACAGAATTAACCATCTCAAATTACAAGAAATATTAGGTTTTATTACTTAATATTAGTTGTAGCTTTTAGGTGTTGGTGTGTCTCATATGGACCAAAAGCATTCATAAGACTTTTTAAAGATAATTACATTCCAACTAATGGCATTTTTTCTTTTTTACCACAGGATTCTTTGGGCCTAGAATGGCGCTTACCTAGTCCTGATCCTATAACAGTTCCTTATCTCAGTCCTTTAGTGGTATGGAAGGAGCTTGAGAGCTTACTTGAAAACGAAGGGGATCATGCAATAACAGTGGCGGACTTTGTAGATCATCATCCTATTGTGTTCTGGAATTTGGTGTGGTATTTCAGACGCTTGGACCTGCCCAGCAACTTACCAGGATTAATACTTTCTTCTGAGCACTGTAATAAAAACTCCAAGGTATGGAATCAGATAGAGAATATTGATATACAAGAAATGCTTGTTTTCCCATATAGGAAATCATTAGATAATTCAGTAACTCCTAGAAATATGTTTTACAATATGCTGGGCCCAGGTCTGAATTGGTAAAGAATGTGTCAACTGAAGGAAAATATGTGTAACTCCAGAACTTGGGCTCAGCAGTACTTGTGTGGGGTAGGTGTTTAGCTCTTAACTAGTCACACTGTAATTTGTGAAAAGTTACAAAGAAAAGTTTCTAGCTGGTTTTATCGCAGTTTGACTAGTTAAGCAGTAGAAGGAGGGGGAAGTTATAATTTTTAGGACTGTAGGAAGATATGCAAAATACTCATTTGCTATGTCACTGATATCCTGTTCAGATTTAGCTTTCTCTGGTTTAACAGCAGTTTTAATATTAAAGCTTTTTACCATGAGGCCTATAGATGTGAAGATATATTTTAAATACAGAAGTCCTCTGTCATGACTTTGTAATAAAATATCTTTATGCATTCCCCTGTTCAGATTCCACGAAACTGTATGTCAGAGGACAGTAAATATGTTCTTATTCAGATGCTGTGGGACAATATGAAATTGCATCAGGATCCAAGGCAGCCTCTGTATATTTTGTGGAATGCTCAGAGTAAGCTTTGTTTCTTGGGTTTTTTGGTGTTTTTTTAAAGAACAATTTTCACTTTATGCAACTGAAGAATGTGTTTTGGAAAAAGATGTCTTTGTGAATAGTTCACACAAGATACATAACTGATTTTTGATCATACTACTTTTTGTCTTGCAGGTCAAAATCGCACTCTTTTGTTTGAGAGTGAGTGTTAAGTTTGGTGTTGCTATTCTAGTTTGTGTGACTTCTTTTGGGAGGGAGGGAGGGTGCTTGTATATTGAGCAGTAAACTGCTTGAGCAAATTTATTTTTCCAGCATATCTGTTTCAAATCATTGACCAGTATCTCCAGTGGCTTTTTCTTCATTGGGAAGGGAGGAATCAGAGGGAATGTTTCAGTGATACACTGAACTTACATTGACAGTTCACCCATTCAGCTTTTTTTCTTACTTTTAGAATTTGCTTACTAAGAATTTTGTTGCCAGTGTTGGATCATGTGCCTGAAAATAGCTCATGACCCATTACAGCTGTTGAGTTTTCTCTTATGTGCTTTTTGTGTTTCCTTATGTTGATATTATTTTAACTTGATGTTTATTCTTCTTTGTTCATTACATATATGTCAATGTTTTCATAGTTTGTGTAGACTCCCACCTTTTTTTAATAACTTTCTACTTGTTACACAAAGAATGTATTTATTCTCACAGCATTTCTAATGTTTTTCAGCCCAGAAGTACCCGATGGTCCATTTATTGCAAAAAGATGATGACTCTTTTAACCAGGAGCTCTTGAGAAGTATGGTGAAAAGCATTAAGATGAATGATGTGTACGGACCAATGAGTCAAATATTGGAGAGACTGAACAAATGGCCACATATTAAGAGACAGCGGTAAGAATACAAACATGCCTAACTGGAGCAAGGTTGGGCAACAATAAGGCTATTGTAATATGAGTTATAATTTCATATTGTGTTTTTTAAAGAAAAAAGCACTGTTCTTCAGCAGTCTTCTCAAATGTATCGCTCAGTCTGTTAAATATTTTTCCTTTTTGTGATAACTTTCACAAATTTAGTTTCTTCAATTTTTTTTCTAAAATATGTTCACTTTTTCCTCTCCCTCTCCTCTTTACAGCCACCTCTTTTACTTCTTAACTCTGGGACATCAAGTAGGGACTGTGTATACACATGTATGTTTGCTATTAAATGTTGTTTATATACTAGTGGCTTTTTTAAATAAAAAACCCTATACTGTTCCTAGGGTGCATGGGTGGATTTTTTTGTTTGTTTTTAAGCTTCTAGTAGAGAACAGAAGGGGAGCTAAGAAGAGAGGTTAAGTCTTGTATTTAGGAAGGTTTTTTAGCAGTGGAATTAGTGAAAACTATTTCCTATGAATTTGTATTTCTTGCCTGGATTTACTGATTTCTATTTATAACAAAATATATAGCAGGCTTTTCAACACCTAAAGCATTGACAAGGTGTTCATTTGCTTTTATGCCTGCCTTTTCAAGATAACGTAGAAATGCAGAAGAACAAGCTCCTTGCCTGTTTGTCAAATTTGGTGGAATTTGGTTGAGTTCCTTAAGTGTGTGCTTCACTCTGCATGCACTGGAGGTATGTGCTGGAAGCTGCATCAAAGACCTACCACAAGTGATGACTCTGTGTGGGAAGTCCAGGTTCTCCAGAGGTCACAAACTTCGACATTTTGGAGGTGGCAATCAGGAATTGTGTTCAAAATTCCACTTTTAAAAAATAAATTATCTTTAAATGCTTCAATCTATTTTTAATACAGATTGTTTTGTGGTGTGTTATTGCAGTATATAAATTGACATTTCTTTTTACAATTTCAGGAGCCTTTACAGAGAAATACTGTTTCTTTCACTTGTTGCCCTAGGAAGAGATAACATTGATATAGGTAAGTTTTATAAATTCTTCAAATAAGCATAGATGATGAATATGCAAACTAGTTTTTCAGCTTCCAAAAAAACCCCCATCTGTAGATTAGATGTGTGCCATTTTGTGGTAAGAGCTGAATAAAAAGGACTTTACAGTTACTTTCTGCTGATAAGAGTACTAGCTGTCACTGTATTTGGGTTGTGGTTTTGAGCACTATCTATAGAAGCTGTTTTTCTATTTCTACAGATGCTTTTGACAGAGAGTACAAAATGGCCTATGATCGTCTCACAGCTAATCAAGTGAAGAATACTCATAATTGTGATAGACCACCAAGTACTGGAGTGATGGAATGCAGAAAGATTTTTGGAGAACCATATCTTTAAATATACCTAGATAAAGAGGTGATATCTATGATGTGTACCTGTGTAAAATAACCACTTCAGTCACAAGGAACATCTCAGTCTTCAGTGTTCAAGAACGTATGTACGAATGTACTATGGCAGAAGGCCTTGGAAAAACTAGGCCTATCTACAGTTGTAGAAATGGACAGAGTGAAAAATGGGCCAAATATTATTTCCCTGTCCCTTGTCCTTTCTGCAAATCAATGTGTGGAAAGGCAGATTCTAAACAAAATCAGTTCTTTAACTTGGGACAACATATTACGGTTCCCTTCTTAAAAAAAAATTAAATAACAGGTGGACAGAAACAATGCACTGAAACTAATGTGAGCGAAGTAAATTCTTCAAAATCTATTGTTTACATAGAATATTCATGATGTTATGAAGAGCATACAAAGTTGTATTATACATATTTTAAATTGTTTATAGTAAGTTGATATTTTTTTAATTTTTTTAAATTACTGGAGTGAATTTTAAATGGACTTGCTGCATAAGCAATACAGTGCTTATTTTTTTTGCAGTACACTGCTATTTATAGTAACTCGTCCAGTTACTTTTTGAAGAGTGATTTGTTTTTAAAGCAGAATAGAAGATGTTAACCTTCACTTAGACAGTACTCTAGATACAGGATTTCTCTCATGCACACATGGAAAACATGCTACCACAGCAATCAGAAGGGGAAGGTATGGTAAACTTCTGTAAAACTCTACTAATGAACACACTGATGTCTCTGTAAAACGCTTCTGTAGAAATCTCCTTCTCTTCCTCTCCTGCTCTCTTCACCCCCCACTCCCCAGTAAAGAGAAAGTGTATTGAAGAGTCCTACAGATTATGTCACAGAATTAGTTCATCTCAGCTGTTGGCATTTGTTAATGTGACCTCATTACAGATGTAATACAAAGCAAATGATGGCCTGCGAAGAATTCTTCATAAACATGCAGTGTTCAGAGTCTTGGTGGATGTGTTTGAAACACACTAAATATGACACGTACATAATGCTAATCCAAAGCTTTTAACTAAAGTACATACAGCAAACTTGCTACAGGGAATATATAGGGAATGTAACTTATTGGGGCATATTGTGCATAGCTAAATGTACTTGGAATGTTTGGTCTCTATTTCACAGGCAAAACAACTTTTTTTTTTCTCTGTGAAGAAAAACTATGTCAGTCCTTGTGGGTGGAGTCATGGCTTTTGACTCGTGTTTTCTTGTTCTAGAGATTTTAAAAAAATGTTCTGTGCTCTCAGTCACATAGCAACTCCTCACCAGAAGGTAGGCTACAGAGAAAATAACAGAAGTCTTGTATGGAGGTGGGAAAACAGACATTGAATTGTATAAAACACCCTAAACAAATCAAACCATGCTTTAACAAATAGCTTTATTTTAAGTAATCTTACTGGTTTTCCAATTCTAATTTCTTTTAGTTGTTGCTGTTGTAATACTTCTAAATATTCAGCTGTTACATTAGACCTTATATTTCAGTCTGCCTACCAGCAGGTATTTTTAAAAATCTCTTTAGTTTGCAAGTGTAATAATACAGCAATATTTAGTTAGACAGAAAGGAGATAAACTTTAAAGCTCACATTTACTTTATTAAATGAAATAGAGTCAGCCTCTTAGAGGCTTAAATGAGAAGTAATGCTGCTATGAAGCTCTATGTAAGCTCCTCCCAGACCTCTGTAAAGTAGTAAGAAGATGCTGCCCTAAAGAGAAAGGATTTAAAATTTATAGAGCTGCAGGTATATGCTGGTGATAATGGCAAGATGCAGTCTTGTTGGATACAGCTTTCATTGGGTAATACCTCTTCTCTAATTTGCTGCTAATCATGTAGCTGACCTTTTTGAAAGTATCCCCCCACCCTGAGGTGGAGCTAGCAATGCTACACTTACCAACATTTGTCACATTTAATTTATTTTAACAATTTGTGATGCTCTCTTGTACTGCCAGGTTTGTAAAGTAGTCCTCATGCATGAAATACAGCTGCCTTTTTCACCCAGGTACAAGGTAAGCGGTGTATCAGCATAGGGTGGATACACACCCCCTTCATTCTTCTGAGCTATGGTGAAAACACCAGGTTATTTTTTTTTTCAACATGCTCATTGTAAGTACCAATTAGTGTGCATGTATGCTCTGCTCTGTGCAGTAGGTACACTGTATTTACCAGCTGAACGTTGCAAACAGTAGTTGCTGTGTGTTTAAACCCATGTCTGTGCTGTGTATACGGTAGCATTCCTAGCTCTTTGCAGTTCTGTTCCCTGTGGCATTTACCACTTGGGGCAGCCACTGTTTTATAAGACCTTCAAGCCATGAAGGAGAGCAAGTGCTTTTTCCAGAGCTGCCACGGTGTGTTAAGAGTACTGAGCTATGAAGCAAGCTTCACGCTTCCTGTTTTAGTCTGGCGGAAGCAACTGAGCCTGGTCTCTAACCACCTCTTACTAGGACGTGACACTGCAACTGCGTGTGCGGGCACAGGAATAGATGCAACACTTGTATACGTGGCCCACGTTCTCCATTCTAGTCCCAGCTCCCTTGTAAGTGCTTCCAACTGTCCTCAGACTTAGAAAGCCAACAAGTTTGCCACTTCATTCAAATATCAACAGTCCTGCCAGTATTCTCAGAAGAGTATATACTGTACCATGAGAAGGATTGTGTGCGCATCCTTCAGACAAATAATCTTACTGTGTTCTTGCATCCTCAGAGTGGCACTCCTGAAGCATTGCTGATGTTCATTTGGGTGTGCTTTTAAATTACTATATCATGTAGTAGTTCATCAGGTGAAATCATCATACTTAATAATTGGTTTATAAAGTCTGTTGCAAGTCAGTCCACTGTAGAAATATTATAATAAAATATAGTTGGAATAGTGATATACTTTAAGTGGGAAATTTTCCTCATTCAAGTCATAATGTTCAAAATGTAGGTCCTGAGGTGGATAATTTCTAAGCATCATACAATTCAGTGTTGAAACAGTTTTCAGATCTCACTGTCCTTTATTAGAAAAGCAATTTGAGTATATTTTCCAATATCGCAAAGATGGATAAATAAAGTATTTGAGACATATTTTCAATTTAAAATTTTGTATGAACTGAATTTTCTCCTTTTGTGTACTAAATAATGCTTATGTCAAAAACCTTAAACAAAGGTTTTACATTTGCAGTGCAATATATATTTTGCTTTACTTATGGTTCCACTGGAATAATTATTGGAGATGAAATACTGAAATGTGAATAGAAATTGTGCTGTTTCTATGACACTGCTAACTGTGTCCCATTTTGAGAAGGTTTGCTGTTGGTACAGTTGCAGCCTGATGAATTAGACTTCCACTGGCAAATTAAATGATTTGTACCCCAAGAAAGGGAAAATTCCTGCATGTAAAATCTTTGTATAACAAA
The DNA here is from genome assembly GCF_031877795.1 of Strix aluco. NCBI lineage: Eukaryota > Metazoa > Chordata > Aves > Strigiformes > Strigidae > Strix > Strix aluco. The sequence continues at coordinate 14,020,179 of NC_133942.1, forward strand.
TGGGAGATGCAAATAGTAATAATAGAGGTATTTCTGGATATGATCTCACTGGGATTGAAAAAATGGTACTTTGTTAGTCTGCAAGCAGCACTTTTTAAATGAATGGTTGTAGATTTGTAAATATGTAATGTTTAAATTTTATTTACCAAAAACCAGTATGTTGGATGTTTGCTTTGGTTTGTAGTTCCTTTAAAATATGCAAAGTCAGTGTTCACAATGTTAAGTTTTTTTTTTCTGTCTCATCCAAAAAGTTTTACAGTGAGTCAATAAAAAGCTTAAAATCTTTCTGGTTATTTTCAATAACATTTTATTAGACGGATTAGAATGACAGAAATGTCTGCAACTCTTAACTACATTGTTTGCTCACATGAGGCATTGTTAACAATAAACCTTTCAGGTTTGTTGATAGTTGATGTCAGTGGCATTTTTTTCATAGTGGCTCTGTAGAAGACAGTGCTAACAAGAATTAGTGCTGGATACAATAATCTGTAAATTTCAGACATTAGTGTCAGGATAAAAACAAAACTCAAGCTGTTCAACTTTTTGTTGTAGTGTTTCTGGTTCCTGGTCTTATTTTTTATTAGTGGTGCTGTGCTATTCTAACCCCAGATCCGTTTAGCCTTGTTACAGTAACATGTCAATCCATATGACATCACACTTGTATGGTGGCACTTACCATAAATTTTAGGGATTGTATTTCAAGATCAGGTACAGATTTAAAAGGAGTCATATGGATGGCTTTCAGGGTTGCTCTGTAACTCTCAAATCCTGTGTTTTTCTGCATGCAGGAATAACTCTTACTGCTTTGCATTTTCCTCGAAAACCTTAGTATTACATTTCCCAGTCTTCTTGCTTCCCAGGGCCAGCAAAAAGCATTTTTTTGGAAGCACAGCCCATGTTTGTGTACACTTTCCTGGAGGTACATGTGGAGCACCAGTTACGGATGCTTTGTTGTGGCATTTACTGAGAGGATGAAACTACCTCTGCATAGGGAGGTCGTGGCAAACTAGCTGCAGCACAGACCTCGGGAACCGCTGTACTCATTGCTTACGTGCGATGTGAGGGAGGTCGCTTCTGAGGTACAGAGTGGGTGTCGCACAATGATTTTAAGCAGAGTAGTTCTGTAAAGGCAAGCCGTAGAGGTCTGACCCTGCTGAAGTTCATTGATTTCAGTGGGTTTGAGCAGTTTACTAAGTAATTTAGAGTGTGTTCCTGAAAATATTTCTATAAGGAGTAAATATTCTGTGCTGAAACTCAGCTCCATTAACTTGAGGGGATCAGCCAAACTGAAAACTTCACGCATCTATATCGTATCAGCCTTTCCATGAATGCCTAAACATGTGGTTTGATATTGGTCACATCGTTATCTGATCTTTTCTGATCCTAAAGGAAAATAGTAGAGACTGACATACCACATGAGGTTTGTTTTTTTAGTATGTTAAAGATATTTTATTCTCAGTAAGTTTGTTATAGTTCTGGTTGTTTTTTTCAGTAGAACAATTGCTACCTTAAACCCCTTTTGATTTTGATACATGCTTATATACCTCATGAGGTGTCCAAATGTCATACAGTTACTGGGCAGGATATTATCTTGTCTTCTAACATCACACTGATGACCAAAAACACAAAGTAAAGAGCAAACATAGTGAACCCCAGTATTTTGTTCATTTTCCATTTACATACAGCGATTGAGATAATCACAAATAGGAGCATGAGAAAAAGGAGAACAATTGCACAAAACAGACCATTGCTGCTGACTGCAACTGGGCTGAGTCCGTTGAAGACAGAAAAAAGGAACCAAGGAACTGGCAAACTGCAAGTAAATGAAAAGTAATTGAAATAAATGTTTTAAGGCAGTTCATTTTCTGCATCATAACGAAGCAATTTTTCCAAACTGTTACTGAAAAAACCACATGATTGCAATCAGTATAACTTGGCATAAATCTGAAATTGATGTTGTTCGTGTCAAATTGCATTGGATAATACTTGCACTATCACTATGCAATCTCAGAATCTAAAAGGGTTTTTAAGATAATACCTATGAATTAAGTGTCTTGACATGCTATAATGAAGAACTCCTGATGCTTTATTGATGAAAGATAGACACTGATCCTGAGCCTTGATTGCATGGGATCTGACTGTCTCTAACTAGATAAGTATCCTGTCTGTAAATCTTTGATGTTAGCCAAAGGTGTTTTGCATTTTTGTCTTGAAAAATCAGTAATTCTCTGTTGATTCAGACTTAGGTGAAGATGATGAACTAAGTTATAAAAATCTCTCTTTCCTGGCTGGGTTAAGTTTAAAAAAAAAAAAAAAAAGTGACTGGTTGCCCAGCTGCCCTTCATTTAATTACAGCTAAAATGAAATTAATTAAGACCATTTTTGGAATAAAACCAGCTAGCTTTGTATTCCAGAAGAAAGGCATCTATTAGCATTGAACTAATACTCACCCAACAGTGATATCAAAGATATTGCTGCCTACGGAACTGGAGACAGCCATGTCACCTAAGCCTTTCCGTGCCACGATGACACTGGTGATGAGGTCAGGGATTGATGTTCCTGCTGCCAGTATGGTTAACCCCATAATTTCCTCTGATATCCCAATTGTTTCACCGACCTAACGAACACAGAGTTGGGTAGGGCTGTTAGTTTTGGAACGTGCAATTTAATTGCTCTATGCTGTCTTTTGTGCCATTTGAGTTAAAATAATCTAAATCCCCTTAAATGTGGTACTATTTTTTTGCTTTATAGGACAAAAAGTTAAATTTCATAGTGTCTGTTGATCTTGGATTTGCTTTGTAGCGTAGAGCGTCTGATTGGAGTGTTGCCAAGACTAAGCAAGGTCAAGCCAGTTACAGTGCAACTCTTCTGTCCTACATTCACCTCTTCTGGCTGTTTCCTACCTTCCCCTCTCCAGATTTAACATCAGCTCTGTATGGTCCAAGAGCTTTGGGAAATGACAGGCTTTGGATTTATGGCATGATCAACTAGACTGTGAATGTGCAATATATCACTAAATACAAGATGCAAGTAGTATTTCCCAGAATACCAGGTGAACATTAAGGCAATGGGAGTTGAGATCATTTAGCAGCTTCCAGAATCAGAACCTGCATTTTCCTAGAATTTTAATTAGGTAAGGGATAATTATGTTCTGCACAGAAGCATTCATCAATGGAAAGGCAGTATTAAGATAAATCTTGATGGCACTTTTCCTGTCGCTGATGCACAAATTCCCTTGGAAGCTCTCAAAAAAGAATGAGTCTTTGTCAAATTGAAAAGAATGAAATTGAAAATTCTCTTTCGGGTTCTAACAAAACAAAGCTTCTACTGTTTTGATGGATGACCGCAGCTGTAATTCATCAGATAAAATGCCATAGTGACCCTGTTCCCTCCCTCTCCACCTATTCTGAAATGGTCCTGTTTGCAGAGAAAATAAACGCCTCACCTGGTGAGCCCACCACACCATGAGGTAAGAGAACACAGCAATCCACATGATGGATCCAAAAAATGTGATCACGAAGAACTTTTTGGAGTTCTGTTAAAATCAAGTTTGAAAAGAAAAACAGGGAGAAGTTTCAGGAATGTTAACAATCCCTAATGAAAATTATTCACCTGTAACACTTTGCTGCAATCAATTGCTTTAACATGGACCCTAGTCTCTCTAATTGTATTTAGTTTTGTTCAGCTTGATTAGATGACCGGTGGCTGCTTGTCTTTTGTGGTTTATTAAATTAAGTCTCTGGAACTATGCTCTGCTGCAGCTGGGGCTCCTGTCCCACTCCCTGCAGCATTAACAGCACTTCAAGTATGCAAAGACTCTAGACATAGAAAAATAGAACTGGGGACTCTTGCTGAGAGGAAATCTATAGTTCAGTTAATGAATCCAGTAGCAGAAGGAAGATAGATTCTTACCGGGTTTCTAACATCAGGCATAGTGCTCCAGAGAGGGAAGACAATGGGAAAGAGGAAAAGGTAAATTGCTTGTTTTTTCCTAGATTCAGGCCATTCAAGAGATAATGGCTCATCATTTTCATCATCATCATCATCATCATCTGTGCTGTCATCATCACTGTCTTCCTCACTGTCAGAGCTGCTATCTTCTGAGGCATCGTTGTCTGAAGGGGGCTGTAGATCAGAAAAAAGAGAAAAAGCCAATCTGTTTTCACGCTAACAAGGAGCTGCACAGCATTTATTCACCATGGCCTTGCCTTGGCAGAGGTCACATTTGTAACATGGCTGAGGGCAGCCACAGACTCCATCTTGCTATTGTGGGACAAAATCCAGATATACCCTATCTCAGTGCCTGTGTATTATGTTAACTAATTTGTATCGGTTAACTAGAGCCAACCTTTAGACAGTGTTTTGACACAAACGAAACAATTTACTGTCTGTTCTTGAAAACCTTTCCTCATCAGAATAGCTAAATTACATCAGTAGAAAGGAGGAATTTGGGAAACAAAACAGAAACATGTACTGATGAACACAGGACAGGCAGGTACTCATATCTTCCCTCATGTTGGAGTACCCCTCTGACCACAGAAGAGTCATTTGAGGAGAAAATACTTCACAGTATCAGTTGTTGTCATATTTTGGATCTGATTTGTGTTTGTAAGCTGAGATGTTTCAGCTAACAACTTGATATAACTCATCACTACACACAAAGTCTATTTATAGTTGCCAGTTACAGGAAATGGGTTGGGTCCTATGCCAAAAGCTCTAGAGAGGGAAGAAGGAAAGTACATGTGAAGTTTAGTCTGACCTGCGCGCTTATTGCCTGTGGTACTTATTTCAATACCTTTTCATCTTGCGGCGCATCTGCCTTCTGTTTGTCTTTGCTGGGTTCAGAGTCACTGGCAGGAGTTACCTGAACGGTGCTTGGTGTCGTCTTTTCCTCTTCTCCTAGAAGTGGTAAGAAGGAATAGTGGTTTGAGTCATTTTAGCAGCCGGTGGTCACCTTCCCCTTGATCAGCAGGGAGCTTTGAGCATCTTACAAAAGTGTGTGGCATTTCATGTTAAACCTAGTCTGACTACTTAGGTTTTGTCTTTGTCCTCGCTGTCTGCTGTGGATTGTGATTAGTATAAACTGGGCAGAATCTGGCCCACCTGGCAAAGAATGATACCTTGGCACTCCTATGACCTTCTGTCTGAAACTGCTGGAAGAGGCACCTGCGTAACAACAAGGAAATGCTAATTATCCGATCTCCAACTGATGAGTGTTTCTTGGTTTCATTCTGGATTCTTAAAGTCATTAAAAGCCAGAAAGGATGTAAAGCTTTCCTTCCCCTTTTTTTTTCTAGTAGAGCATGGCATTCTCCAGGGAACTGATATTCTTTAAAGCTTCTGAGAAATGACTGTTATGTGCTGCCAGACTTTAATCCCTGATCACTTGGTAGGTATTCAAATGCAAATAGGAAAGTGCTGACACATACAAGGAAGTAACTGCAATGTCACAGAATCATCTGGATTGGAAAAGACCTTGAAGATCATCTAGTCCCACCATTAACCTCACACTGAAGTCCTCTGTGCTGTTCCTGTGTTAACCTGCCTAGCCCAGAGGAATGCAGAAACCTCTGTACAGAATGGTGTGTAGAAATACGGGTAACACAGAGCAGGGGGGAGAGGGAGTGCCTGGCGCTCCGCTCAGGCCCAGCAAGGGCCCTTTTCTGACTGCTGCAGTTGAGGTTAAGGGATCCCCTCCACATCGTCAAGCCTGTCAAGTCAGTAGGATCATGTTATCCCATGATTTGCACCTGGATGGGGTGTTACAGGGTATCTAATCCTGAACTGGGTCAGCCAATCCAGTACAGTGCCTCACAGATGCATGAGGGAGAAAGTCTAGAGGGGAGATTTTCAGAAATGTATATTTTCAGTGAGTGCCATTTGAGATTTCTGAAACCAGGCCTGAAGAGAGTTCACCTGGGATACTTTCAGCCCTGAGTGGGAGACAGAACAATAATGCTTTTGAAATGTCCACAGCTCTATGGACCAACATTTGTGGAACATGTCATGGCATGAAAATTCACAGTTCAGTGAAGTCAGCATGGTGTTGATAACTCACACTGAGAATTTCCTTGCTTCTTAAACAGTATTTTTCTCAAGTTTGGTTTCATTCACGTAGGTGAGGCCCAGGGCTGTGAGGTACTCAGGCGACTGCTGTACTGCAGCAGGGTGCTTGTGGAGGTGGGACCTTCCACACAAAGGTTTGCTTGTTTTTCAAAATTTCCAGCCTCGCTGACAGCATAGACCCGTGTTGTAGCACAGGCCAGCTGCTGCCTCTGGATCAGCTCAGAAAGCCTGTGTATCAGTGGTGTTGTAGAAAAGACAAAAACTATTAAAAGGGAGCATGCACAGACCTTTAGAATTGATATAGACAAACTCAGCGTGGCTTTTCTCTCTGGAGGAATCTTTTGTGCTCTTCTGCAAGTGTGCCAAATTTCCAAGCTAAAATGAAGGTACTTTGTTTCAACAACCATCTCCCTTGCAGGGTCTGCCAAAGATCAGCAGCATAGCAGCACCCAACTGCTGTCTGTAAAGGCCTGACTTCCCCTCTTCCACCCTTCTGGTGGCAATTTACACTGCATCCTTGTAGCATTTTCTGTGTGGTTGCTCTTGCTAACCACTCCTGTGGGGATGGCTTTTATTGCCCACTGGTAGCGTAGATTGATTAATTTCTGCTGCATTATTATAGCAGCCTTCTGTGACCAGTGATATATCAGAAAAGCTGTGTTAGACCATAGTGTTTCTTTGCCAGCTCTTGGGTGTTGGGTGCTGGGAAGGTGAGGGATTGCAGTGCAAAACAAGGCAGACAGCACTGACTCTTCTTGCACTCACCTTCTGGTTTAGCTCCTTGTCCAGTCGGAGTCTCTACTTTGGCCTTGGCTATGTTGCTCAGGATGTCAACCCTGTCTTTAAATTTTGCTGTGGATGAGAAGGATACATTCAGCAGCAGCTCTCAGCTATGCAAAGCCTCCCTTTGCCTGCCTCCCCCCAACACACGCACACTCTCTTGCCCCTTTCCTCTTGCATGGGCTGCAGATAACACTGACTTGTCAGCTGTCCTTCTGGCTGTGGCTCTGGGTTTTGGCTGCTGCTCATTGATCATAGCTGTTATATTTAAATGCTTAGTACTATGGCAATTACGCCAACAATCTGACATGTAACCAATACTTTAATATTTAGAAAATAATCAAGAGGGAAGAGAAATCCTTTCCAGGTCAGTAATTTGGAGATATCTGAACTTCATAGGAAGCAAATGCACAAAGAACCGAGGAGTTGTTTCAATGCAATATTATTTTGCTCCCAAAGGACTGTTGATATTTTTCAGGCAAGCTAAAAATGACACCTTCCTTCCGCCGTGTGACTGTTGAAGAGGCTTTACTGTGCTGCTTGCAGCCTGGTGACCCGATGGCAAGGGAAAATAAAAACCTTTTATGTTCCAGTTATCTGGAAAACGATTGATTTCTCTAAGTATACACAAGTGTCTACTCTACTGGAGTTGATCTCAATTCCTGGTTCAACAAGGCCCAGGCTACCCAAGAGATCACCTTCACCAGTGCAGTGTCCAGTACTGTATTTCTGGGGCTGCTGAGGGCTTCTTCCACTGTAAACCAGGCTCTGCTCAGCTGAGCTGCTTTATTATTGTTTTACAGTGAACTGTGAAACTGTGTGTGTGTGTCTCCATAGTTAGGTGCTGTGCTGAAATATCTTAATTCCTGCTCCCGTTGAAAGTGAGCAAGTCATCGGCTCAAAGAAAAGCCTCATTTTCTCTAATCTATGTCCTCGGTTGAGCTGCCTACCCAATGACTAAGCTGAGGGTCACAGGGCTTGCACATGGACAGTAGCCACAAAAAACTGGCCATGCTACGTTTGGCTTGTGTGCAGGGCTGTAAATTAATTCCTTCTGAAAGTTTTATTACACTGATTTAATCTACTATACTGTTGACTATGCAACCAGAACACGCTGTTGTCATCTGCCTCAAGGACAGGGCGCTGCCATTTTATTCATCACCATGATATTGAGTTAATAGAAATTGCAGGTCCGAGGCCCTGAGCCATGCAGGCGGATCTACCGTTCTGAGCTGAACCTTGTGAAAATCAGTAGACTCTGGTATATGTCCAAAAACTGGGACATGCTCAGACGCTAAAGGCCTCTGGGGAAGAGTCCTGTCCTGGTGAGATTCCTGTTATTGTCTGACAGAAACATTTTTCCCCAACTGGGATTTTCACTGAGCACTGGAATGGCTGGACAGAGATGAAAGGATGAGCTCTTCTCCTCTGAGAGGCTGGCTGGGACTAAAGAGCCTGCCCCTTCCCTGCTCCTTGTCAATCCTGAAGCCTACCAGAGGGGCTGTGAAGCACTTTGCTTCCTTTCCCCCCTGCCCCAGCTGAAGCTAAGTACAAGGATACCCGTCGGTGCAGGGCAACGAAGAGGTGACCTTTTGCTTCCAGTGTCTTCTAACCAGTGGGCAATGCATCTTTCTGTTCAGCTTTTCCCAGAAGCTGTTGCAAAAGCTTCTGTCAGCAGGGTCAGGGCGGTCAGGCTCAGCCTGAAAGAGATTATATAAATTCAAGCCCCTGGCTTCCTGCCCTCACCTAGGCTGCAGGCTGTGAGTGCTGACCCGAGGAGAGCCTGTGAGCATCTCTCTGTCAGGATAAACAGATTAGGTCCAGACTACTATCCAGTTCTCATGAGATCAGCCTCATTTAAAAAGGTGTTAATTCCTCTGACACACACTTCATGCAGGATGGACTGAGATTGGAGGAAGAGCTGGATCTAAGCTGGCCAGATCTGCAGGTCAGCATGGGGGGGAAGGATGTCTGTCCGCTCAGTCCTTGCTAGCACTGGGGATTAGCTGAGCCAGGCAGCGTGCTGGCTGTTTCAGCAGCACTGCAGGCTCCATCCTCGCTCAGGACTGCAGTCCCCTGGGGCACTCAGTGCTGGTGACTCCGTGCCCTGGTTGGAGAGCCTGTCACAAAGGAGGTGTCTGTGTTCAGCAGCCCCGAGATGCTCTTCAGGAAGATTCCTATCCTTTGGATTGACAGCATCCAGGCTGGACTTAAGGTGGCAGCTGAGCTTCTATCTTGAGTTTGGCTCGTATGTTTAATTAATTCTTTGGCTCTAATATTTAATCTAACAGGACTAACTTACAACATGAACAGCAGGAAGGATTTTTTTCTTTAAAATTTGGCATAAACCTGGAGGATTTGAAGATTCTTCTGTCTAAAAGTGGAAGGGAAAAAAATCTCATGATTCCTTTTGCTTCTTTGTATCATGATTCTCTTAAAACAAGTGACTGAATTCTGATGAAGCAAGTAGAAAGTGTAGCTGCCTTCAGTCGTCTTAGCTCAACTCTAGCCTGCAACACTGCCTGCTGCTCTGTTCTGGTCTAATTTCTAAAATCATTAGCTTGTCAACTGGGGCATACAACCTTGCTCCTGGAGTCTTTTTCTTCATTCAAAAGTAAAAGCAGGCTTCTGTCTTCTTCCCTGTATGACTAGAGTTTAAAGAATAATCCAATGGTAAAACTGGGGGTTCAGAAAAGAGAGGGTTCCTCAGTCTTTCCAAAATCCTTGCTTCCTTTAATTCCCCAACAGTTCCCTCTGGTGTCTAACTCGGATATCTTTAAAAGATCTCATGCTCTGCTTCTACACACTTTCAGAGAAAGTGGAGAAAAGACCAAAGTTGCTAGAAATTCCTCATTTTAAAAAAACAAAGCACTTTCAAAAATAAAAGCTTCTATCAAAAGTATAATTCAGGATGCAATGTAAATGTTAGAACTTCTGAAGTGAAACACCCAGTCTCCTGTAGACAGGGAAAAAGACTTAAGTAATGATCCCTTCCTAATACAAAAAGAAAAAACCAAACATTCTGAACTTAATTCACTGTTCAAATGAGAAATTGTTTTCACACAAGGGGTGTTGCATTAGGAACAGTGAAACAAAGTTTGTATTTCAGACTTCTACCATATTTCTAAAACCTCCTCTTGAAGTTGGTTTTGGAGGCCTAGTACTGGCAGTTTTTCCATATTTTGGACCCTTGCTGCCCTGGAACCACTTCTGTGCTGCCCAAATAAAATGCGACTGCAGGAAAAAAAAAAAAAAAAAAAAAAAAAAAAGGAAATCTTACAGAGATCCTAATTTCAGTAGGTTAAGTTAGGAACTGCTGAGCAATAGTTGGCAACCTTTTTCTTTTGTAGTATTCTTTACCACAGCCTCCAAGTTCTGATGCTACAGGCATTGGCAAGAAGGAACAAGGACCTCTGAAGAAAGATAAACTGGATCTTCTTTTATATTGCAACCTAATTACAGAAATGTGCCTGGTACAGACGGTGCTGCACACACTGCAAAGGGAGGGGTTTTGTTGGTGCTCAGTGGGCACTAGGCACCCAGCTGTCCTGAGGGTACCACAGGGCTGCAGTGCCATTAACACAAAGGCTGAGCTTGCAGTCCTGATATGCCTTGGAGGGCTCAAATCCTTTTCCGGAGTCATTCTGGGGAAGTCACTTCCATCTTTTTGGCCAAGGTCCTCAAGGCACTTAGGTTTCTCAGTCTATTCATAAATGATTCCCTTTCTCCAGACTCCCTTTCTTTAGGTATGAATTTATCAGGGTAAGGAGTGACTCCTACAAGATACACAGGACCTGGGACAGTTGTCCTTGATTTTGAGTGCTGTGCTGTTGTAATATCAGTAACTTTATCATTATCTTCTCTAAGGAGCTGTCTCCTGTTCTAGCAGTGTTGAGTGGAAGAGGCATGTACCTGGAGCAGAGGTTTTGCCCTTAACTCAGTGTCATTATTCTAGTAAAGGGTCTAAGAAATAACCTTTTGGAGAGACTGTAGCCCATCCTCGCACGGTCCCTGTTGTATTAGACTTGCTTAAGTACATATGGTCACACTCCCATCTAGTGGCTGCCGCATACAGAGACTAACTCAAAGTCTGCCTAGCTGAAATGAGAGGGGAAGTTGTCTTTCAGAGAAGATCCAACTGTCCCACTAGTCCTGTTTATTCAATATCCACAAACCGTTTTAATAACAGCCTCTCTAGCAAGACCAGTGGCTTACAACAGCAGTGTATTCTGGGCTGAACTGGCTGGGGCAGCACTGGAGCACTCTTCTTGGCCTGGGCTGGCAACCTCAGGCCCCCACAGCTCCTGCTGAGGTCCCAGGGCTTCACCAGGGCACCAGTCTGCACCAGAAAGTGAAGTGTGTGTTGGCCTGGGCTGGGAAGATGCTGCACAAAGATATTTAGAGGTGCAGGAAGGATGAGGAGGTGCTGGAGGGGCTCTGAGGGGAAGCAGTCCCTCTGGGCTGGCACTTTCCAATCCTAAAGACAATGGCAAGTCCTCTTGTAAGGTTTTGGATCTATCCTTGTGCTGTTGATAGCACCTTTTGGGGGGACAGGAGGCAAGGGCAGTAGAGCAAACCTAGATGAGTCTGGCTCTTGTTAGGTGACTGTAACATGATGGATGTCTTCACTAAAATCTGTCAAAGTGGACACTTATCTGTCTTGCTGTCCTTATCAAACCTCCTTTGTTCCCTTGGTCAGTTTGTGCAGCTGGGATTTTTATCTGGAGAGTCCTTTTTGTAACCTCTGTGATAGACACGAAAGGTGTTGATCTGCTTAGCTTCAATCTCTCTTCGAATGGACAACAGATAATCTCTTTAGAACAAGTAGGGCAGTGGAGGGGTGAAGTGTGTGCTGAGCTGGGAAAGAAAATCTAAAAAGAGGTATTTTTTGAACATGCTTCACCATTTCTGTGAAAATGAACCTCCACACTCTGTATTAAAGTTGATACAAAGCAGCACATTAAAATCCTGTGTACAAAGACACTGGGTCTGGCTGGAGATGTGGTGTCCCTGAACCCTGGGCAGTTTAAAAGAAGGTGTCTCTTAGTCCTGAGCCGATCAGCCCTTGGCACGGGGAGTTGGCCCACTGCCTGCAAAGTGTTGTGGGTACAGCTGACCATGGCAGTGATGATACCGCAGTGTTGCAGGTGGACTTTTAGAGGAGCTCAGTGTTGATCTAAATCAAGTACAGATTGGCTTAACCATCACAATTGGAACACAGTGTGTGTTTTAGATCTCAGCTGGGATTTTAACCACTGTCAAAATGACAGTTCTTCAAGGGTTTTAACTTCTTTTTCCTCTTCTTTAGGTTTATGCCTTTGTGAGGGGCTGTGTGCACAGCTGGGGAGGTGTACAGGTAATGAGCTCTCCCTGTGTTCATCTTCCCATTATAAATGGGGCTGATATAGGCTGAGCAGCTCTTTCTCAAAAATGTAGTCAGCACTGAATGCTGCTGGTTCAAAGCCTGGGTGAGGTCTGAGCTAAGAGGAGGGAGGAAGGTGTGACATGCTATGAGATGGAGGAAGCCTGTAACTCACATTTGCTGCCCCTGCTGTCAGAGAGACAGCAGAAGATGGGGGACTGCAGTGACCACTACTGTTTGCAGTGGCTCTACCTGCCCTCATCCCCCCTCAAGCAGCAGCTGCCACCGCAGCAGTAACCAGCTTGGTGCAGGCAGAGTAGATATGGCAGGGCCAAAATGTGACGAGTTTGTCCTTGCCAGCCATGCAATCGGAAGGGATACGTCCCACTGCTGCGGAGCTCCCCCCACCTAACATTATCTGTGATACTCAGAGCTGCATTTCATGAGTCGCCGATCCCCAACACCCCAGATTCCCAGTTAAACTGCTCTGTGCTCAGGGCTGCAAACCCAAGTCTCTCAGGCGAGGAGCATTCACTCACCGTCTGCCAGGGGGTCCAGGGTGTGGATCATGAGTTGGAAGATGGTGCTGCGCATTTGGGAGTTGTGCAGGGAGGCTGAGCTGCTGCCTCGCTGTAAGGCAGATGCAGGCTATGGAAAGGTACAATGCAGCAGTCAATAGCAGTTTCCTCCTCAAAACATCTCCACCGCTGGTTCGCCTCTGCCCTGGGGATGCATTTATGTGGAGGCTGATCTCCCCAACCCGAGGAGCAGCCTCAGCATGGATTTTAAACAGCCTCTGCATTCAAGTTCACAGGATGGCCATGAGGACCGACCGTTCACAGCAAGAGACATGCTCTTGAGAGAGCAGGCCAGCCTGCCCTTAGATAAATGCAATGGGCTCGCACAGACTCAGCATCAATACAATGTTATTATAAATTCTAATAATCAAAGCATGCAGTGCTTTTAGTCATAAACTTGTTAATAACTGTGTAGATTTATGTGCTGCTATAAGGCAAGGTCACATCAGGTGTCCTGACTTAAAACTCGAAAGCTCTGGTGCTCTGTTCATATAGTCAACACCGGAGTCCTAATGAGCTTTTGACTGAACATTAATTACTAGAGGTCGGTTAAGTGCACAGAGGAACTAGCAGCATCCATATGAGGAAGCTAACATCTGTTACGTTACGTACGTATGCAGCCACTACATCAGCTAGGCCTCTCCGTGCAACGGGGAAGACAAAGGGTCAGCAGTTTAACCAGTAGCAGAGGAATGAGCTCTCCAGTGATTGCTGTGGGGAAGGACAGACCCTACCAACCTCTGCTTTGGGAGCCCAGGAGGAAAATTGGCCATGAAACCAGGTAAGAAAAGTCATGCTCTGAATTTCTCTATGCCTGTTTAAAGCATAGAAAGAATAGCACTCTGCTAGTCAAATCCACTTGAGAAGCCTGAGCTGTCTCTTAATTTTTATAAAAATTCCTTTGAGGACACAACTCAGCCAGGTGTCCTCTTAAGTAAGCTGTGGATATTGTGTCAAGCATGTCTGGTTCTTTGCACAGAGTAGACTTTGGTCCAGGTTTCTCGACACAGAAGTTGACGCTTTTATTCACACCCTGACACGGGGAGAGGTTCAAAATGCAATGACTTCAGATCCCCCTAAAGTTGCTTAGACCTACCTGCAGCTTCCTCACATCTGCTGGCTTCTTTGCTCCATCATCTGCAACTGTCTCACTGCTTTTCTGCAAGCAAGCAAGAACAAAAACAACTGAACACCACTACTGCTTCACCTGCTTTTTCAGGATCTAATGACAGCTCTTCAGGCTACTGTCTGTGAGAAAGTGGGACAGCTGTCATCTGTAGATGACTATGCATGGATGATACTGAAAGAGCCGAAGACACGTGCTCTCCTGAAAACCATGTGGCCTCCAAGAGAAACAGGATTCCACCTACAGCTCCTCAGCGAGGATGCGGGTACCTGGAGGTGGACTCAAATGGCTGCTACCATCTGATTCCTGGGGATATAGGCAGCCCCAGACTTCATGCCCAAACATCTGTATCCTTACTCATTTTCCAGCGGAGGCAGACTGAAGGTGCAAAGGGGTATTTTTTTCCAGTGATCAGCATTATTTTCCAAATAGGTAATTTATTTTTCCCAAGGGTTAGGTCCAGCAGCTCCCTGTCATGCTACTGTACGCTAATGAGAGTTCTCTGTAAACTTAAAGTGCAGGTTTTTTTCCTTCAGTCTGAAGGGTTGGATTCAATTCGTGATGACTGGTGATGTCCACAGTGACGTATGTGTATAGCTGCAGTGTCCTGCACATGCATCACACTGGAATGTAACACATGAGCTTTCAGGACTCCCAGCCACAAACACTGGCTGAAAGACAGACCAGGAGGAGGAAAGAAAAGCACTTTCTCAATTCTGCACCACTTCATCTATCCTCAACCCTCTTCCTTTCTTTCCTTAAATTATGTGGAGTGCTGAGATCAGAAAGGGCAAGGCATTCTTGAGTGCCAGTGACACACATCTGACCAGTAAAGCATGCCAATGCCAGAGGACAATTTGAAATCTAGTGGTCTCTGCTCAACAGTTGGCAGTAGCACAGGTCAAGAGGACAAAGAGGCAGCAGGAGAGTTGGGGAGGGACAGAGGAGGAAGAAGTGGGCAGGCACACTCAGGAAGACAAAGCCCCAAGTGTTCTAGAGACCATGGCCAGATCTGCTAGTCTGAAAGGGTAACTGGCACTGGGGACACCTTCAGATACTGTCTTTGTGTAAGCAGTCAACTCTTCCTTCAAAAGACAATGAGTGAAGGGCCCTGGTCTCAAATCTGGCACAGGTAGTTACACAAAACTCCCCGTCTGAGCACCAGCAGCTTACAGAATCATCTCTGAGTGCACGCAGCCGTGGCCAGTGCATGGAAATGGATTTGGACATTTCAATCTTGTTGCCAAATGCTGACTGGGAGAGGTAACAATGGTTGCCAGAGGCTGCCAGATCCTCTTCTGTGATGCAGATTGGGTAACAAGTGATACCACCAGCGTCCCAGCAACACACGTACCTTTAGAAAGGGAAAAGAGAATTTCCTCCAACATCTCTCATCTGCAACCAGACAGAGCCTCTTAGCAGAAGCCTTTTTCCCCCTGTTTAACAGAATTGTCCGATCTTGTTCCCAGACTAAGAATGTGTTCCTGAAAGCGTTTTGGGTTTTTTTTTTAAACTCCTTTACAATAACTGAGTAAGCAAAATCCCACACAAGTCTTTGAAAGTAGATAAGCAACCACAACTGGTAACTTTAGTAACTGCAACAGTAGAACTCCCTTTTAGTGGTGTTCTGTAATTTCTTAGAACCTCTACTATCTAGATTGCATTTCCCTCATTTTATAACCATAATTATTGACCAGTACCTGTATTCTGAGGTTTTGTTTGAATATGCACTTTGTGAAGGAGATGCAGTTTTTCTTTGTGGTTTATGCTAGAATGAATTATTTCCAACTTGCCCTCTGAACAATAAGGACACCAACCTTCTGTATATCCTCTGCTGATGCTGCCTGCACAGCATTTAGCCTCTTGTTCATCTCCTGCTTCACCCATTGTTCTAGGTACACGTTCTGTTTCATAGTGAATACATATGTGGCATAGGCAGTCAGTAAAAGGAGGCTTTCCCACCAATCAATGACGCTGTCTAGGAAAAACAGGATGAGCATCAGTAAGTCTACAATGTAGAATGAGATGTCTCTAAATAAGGGCCACCATGTCAGGTGGAGTATCTCCCTTGAGAAGAGGGCACAGGTGCCAATGACAAAGAGGATATTAAACACTGCTGAGCCCACAATGGTACCGATGCCCACATTGCTGTGCGAGATGAAGACACCTATGAGGGAGGTGAAGAGTTCTGGTGCTGATCCACCTGCTGCCATGAAGGTGGCTCCAGCCACATCTTCAGAGATCTGCAACTTCTCTGTGATCACTCCCAAAGCAGGGACAAAATACTCATCACACACTATGGCCAAGGCCACAAATACATATATCATGCCAAAGATGTGAAGTACAACCCACCCTTGCCTGCGTTCTTCCACACTGAATAGGTCCTGGGGATATTCTCCTTTAGACTCATATGGTGGCTTTCCACCTGGGTAGCTTTCACTGACATTTTCTTGCTGTGGTGTTGTATCCACTGATGTAGTGATGGGCACAGTTGGCTCAGGATCCACATACACACAGTGCCTTATTTTGGGTGTTGCTGTGACATTGCTTGTTACAGCAGTCTGGTTGCTGGGGAGGTCCCTGGAGGTCACTTTGACAGGGTCCGTGGGTTGGGGTGCTGTGTGTGGTGCTGGAAGGGCAGAGGGGCTGAACTGGAGCTGATAAAGAGAGAGGGCCAACACTATGGCAAGCAAGAAAAGGATTCGGTTCCGTTGTAGCCGCCTTCTCCGTGGTAAATGCATTTCCTAAAGGTTCAAAAATCCAAGCCGTGTCCAGAAGCCACTGAAGACTTCTCTTGATCAGTAATTTACACTTATATCCACCATCGGAGATTCTCGTTGATCTTAAGCATCAGTAGTGAAACTGCATGACACAAAGTGTAAAATCCTGCAAAAGAAAATCTGGTGTAAAAAATAAAGTACTGCAACTTTCCAGCATTCGGGTAACATTACTTCAATGACTGCTTTTCTATTTTTCAATAAAAAGAAGTAGACTTAAATGAGTACAGGCAGATCTAGATTCAGGTTTCAGTCTTTTTCTTTTATGACTGTAGGGTATGTTGATTAATATTCAAAGGTTTGGCTTAATAGAGAGGAGCTGCCAAAACAGTCCAATCTGAGCTGAATTCTGATTCCACCTTATGCCCATATCCAGGAGTTATTACGGCTTGTGTTTTCACTTGAGTCCAGCTGTTATTCTGTAATATTAATTACTGGGTCAGTGTTCTGCAGGAGGAAAGGACATGGCTCTGTCAAGAAACCTACTTTAAACTGCTGGAAAAGGTGACGCTCTGAAGACAAGATCATGCTGTTAAAACCTCCCTCCTCACAGACCAGTTATTCACCCAAGCAACCTCATCAGGAAGATGAAAACTGCTTGACAGTTCCCAGCTATGCTGCTCCATGGTTCTCCAGCCTTGCACTCCCACAGAACACACACCAAGCAATGGTGAGCTTTTTTCTTTCAGTTTGAGAAGAGCATGAGGAAGACTTGGTTCTAGTAAAACTGAGGGTGCTGAGCATTCATTTGTTTCTATGACTACATCTTTTCAAGCCTTTCTGCAGAAATCAGAACTGGCAAAGTGGAATTGTAATCATACCTTTTATTAGGGGATAATTAGCATATCTTGCATAATTATTTGAACAGCTTTTAGGAAGGGAGAGAAATTGTAAATGCCAGAGTGACAGAGCCCGCAGCTGTGACAGTATGGAGAGAGTAGAGTGATTTGAGGCTGGACAAAATTTACCCTTCAGTACTGCTTGAATGTTTTACCTTAGAATATCACTCTTTATGGATTCTTTTTTCCCCAGAGTGGGAATGTTACATTATTTTTGAGCTGGATGTGATCACAGTTTTGTAAGCCATTCTCAGATAAGCTCTTCATGCAAGTTCGCACACACTTACCCTCTTGCATAACACCCAGTGAAGTAATCAGCCTAAATTTCTTGCAAGACAGGCATTATTATCTTCTTTTAAATAGTTGGGAGGATCACTAGGGCCAACAGTAATAGAGGGTCATGGGAGTACCTAGATAAATAGATGATATAAGCTTTGCTTTTCATATGTAAGAATAACATAAACATGTATATGGCAGAACTGCATAATATGTATAACAAAATGCACATTATTAGAAAATAACCCTTCCTAACAAAGATAAGAGAGTAAAAAGAATGACACAGAGAGAACAGAAGATGTATGCACACGCTCCTATTTAAACACTGGGTTTACTTCTGTCCAAAATGACCTACTTGAAAGATCTTTTGCAAGCAGAAGCATATCCAAATCTAGGATCAATTGTAAGAGCTCGCCAGCCTTTCACAATACCTGACCATCAGCCTCTGTTTCTCTAGTCTTGTAAGTTTAGCAGTTCTCTTACAGGTCAAATCCTGATCAACTCCTTTCTCCCTGGTTGGACTGTCTCAGTCATAAGAGATCTGTTTCTAATCAAATGAACCTCCACAGCTTACCTTCCAAAGATGCTGTCCAAAAGGAAGAGGAGTACCGAGGGTTGAGCGGAGTGCTGGAAGCTTCTTTGATACTTAACAGCCAGATGGGAGATGCTGTTGCAGAGAGAGGCAGATGAAAATGATCCCATTTTCACGATGCCTCTGCTAGCAGAGTTCTAATACAAGAGAGGGTCAGGTGTGAAGGACATATTACTGGAGGAATAGCCAATCCAGTTTAATACCTGCAGTCCCTAAGAAGATTAAATAGCATTGTGTAGATTTGGGTCTATCTCTGAAGACAATATCTTTCTCTGCTACTCCAGGTTATTCTCAGTATGAGGACAGGCGATTATCTCCATTGCAAACTACCAGATGAAAGCACCAACTGTGAGACATGTATCATTCTCACAGCAGCTACAGAAGAGAGCAGCGGGGGTAAATCACACCGCTCCTCTGCATGGAGCAGTGGTCACTTAAACAAGGCAGCTTGCACGTAGCTTCATTTTGAGGCATCTTGTACAGCTGACAGGCCCAGAGAAGCAGCTCTGCTGGCCTCTGCCATGAGTCTACTTTGCAATGCCAGAGGGAGGTTTAAAACTCACTGTCTCCTGCAAAAATCGCTCAGCTCCCACACCATGACCACCAAGGCAGAGGGACGCCGCAGGGCCCCGTGCGCAGGCAGTCCCTCGTTGGCAGAGCAACCCCAGGATGGTGTTTCAGTAACTCTTCTGTACCAAGCGGCGCTGACACGGTGCAGCTCCACAAAGGAAGAAATAACATTTCTGCCCAAAGATTTAATGGTCATAACAATCCAATCAGCAGATTTCTCACGGGGAAATTAGAAAATAATTATTTGATAATTTTAAAGCAAACGGTTGTCTGGATGGACAGTTTTGCAACAGAGTTTATTGAATCCCCCATCCTCACGCCCACATTCACAGAACGGGGAGAAGAGGTCCCTTAGCCGCTCCGGGTGCTTATTCAGAAACTCTTCTCTAAGCATAGCAGTCCTTTTTTATCGTGGCAGTACGTTACCACAATACTGGCATCTAACTCAACCGCTTTCCCTAACGCATGCAGCATTACAGACTCCTCTTGCTTTTACCGATGAAAATACCGTTTTTCTCACTGCCCGCCGCGGGGAGCCCTTGCGCGGGAAGGGCTGAGGGCTGTGGGGAGCGGCCCCTTCCCGCCTCGGCAGCGGTGTTCCGGGGGGACGGTTTCTGCGACGGACCCATGGCGGCACGGCGGGCCGGGGGTGGGCGCCACCATTTCCCTTCCCCCTCTCACCCCCCGAAACACCCCGAGCTGTCCCCGGGGGAGGGCTCCGGGGAGAAGCCCCGTTGAGGGGGAAGGTTCGGGAGGGAGGGCTGGCTCCCTGCCGGGGGCCCCCGGGCCTCTCCGCGGCCCTCGGAGTGCCACTGCTGCTCCCTTTCCCCCATCGAGGCTCAGCCCTGGCCGCGCTCGCCGTTTCCAGGCCTTTACAGCCGGTTGGATATCCTGTGTGTGGTGCGGGAGCAGACCTGTTGACTCAGTCTGTGCTAAATCCCGCGTTTTGGGGGGCAAAAGGGTAATTGTTGCTTCCCGCACCGCGCAGTGGGGCCAGAGGACGAGACGAATCACTCCATAACTGCAGCTTCAGTAATCATGTGTGCCATTTTCTTCCCCCTCCATGCAGGGGATCACTGTTCTCCGCGGCGGTAGCAGAGAGGAGCAGCTCATCATGCCGACGGTGGTGGTGATGGACGTGTCGCTCTCCATGACACGGCCGGTGTCGGTGGAGGGCTCCGAGGAGTACCAGCGGAAACACCTGGCAGTCCACGGCCTGACCATGCTGTTTGAACACATGGCGACCAACTACAAGCTGGAGTTCACGGCCTTGGTGGTGTTTTCATCGCTCTGGGAGCTGATGGTGCCCTTTACGAGAGATTACAACACGCTCCAGGTAAGGTGCATGAAGCAGCTTACAAAAGCAGTAAGCTGCCAACGTTAAAAGAAATACAAAACCCCCACGTGTGTTTCCAAATCATGTTGAAATTGTGTGATTTCTTGTCATTCTGTGCACAACGTCTTGAATTGAGTGTTTTATTCTTGTATTGGGTTTGCGTGGCAAGGTTTTGGTAGCGGGGGGGCTGCAGGAGTGGCTTCTGTGAGAAGCTGCTAGAAGCTTCCCCCGTGTCCAATGGAACCGATGCCAACTGGCTCTGAGACAGACCTCCTGCTGGCCAAGGCTGAGCCCATCAGTGGTGGTGGTAGCACCTCTGTGATAAAACATTTAACACGGGGGGAAAAAAAAATTGTGAGGGCAATTGTAGCCAGAGAGAGGAGTGACAATATGTGAAACACCCAGGTCGGTGAAGAAGGAGGGGAGTAAGAGTTGCTCCAGGCGCTGGAGCAGATTCCCCTGCAGCCCATGGTGCAGCCCATGGTGAGGCAGCTGTGCTCTGCACCTGTGAAGGCCCACGGGGGAGCAGATACCCACCTGCAGCCCATGGGAGACCTCACACCAGAGCAGGTGGGTGCCTGAAGGAGGCTGTGACCCCGTGGGAAGCCCGTGCTGGAGCAGGCTCCTGGCAGGAGCTGTGGCCCTGTGGAGAGAGGAGCCCACGCTGGAACGGGTTTGCTGGCAGAAGTTGTGACCCTGCGGGGGACCCACGCTGGAGCAGCCTGTTCCTGAGGGGCTGCACCCCATGGGAGGAACCCACACTGCAGCAGTTCATGAAGAACTGCAGCCCGTGGGAAGGACTCATGTTGGAGAAGTTCATGGAGCACTGTCTCCCGTGGGAGAGACCCACACTGGAGCAAGGGAAGAGTGTGAGGAGTCCTCCCCC
The DNA here is from genome assembly GCF_031877795.1 of Strix aluco. Taxonomy (NCBI): domain Eukaryota; kingdom Metazoa; phylum Chordata; class Aves; order Strigiformes; family Strigidae; genus Strix; species Strix aluco. Next base: position 14,041,367 of record NC_133942.1, read on the forward strand.
TGAGGAGGAAGGAGAGGCAGAGACAACGGGTGATGAACTGAACACAACCCCTGTTCCCCATCCCTTTGCTCCGCTGGGTGGGAGGAGATAGAGAAAATCAGGAGTAAAGTTGATCCCAGGAAGAAGGGAGGGACAGGGTGAAGGTGTCTTTTAAGATGTGGTTTTATTTCTCATTATACTAATTTCTCCATGTTGTGTCTGTTTTGCACATGATGGTAATTGGTGAGTGATCTCTCCTTGTCCTTATCTCGACCCAGGAGCCTTTTGTTGTATTTTCTCTCCCCTGCCTGACTGAGGAGGGGAGTGGTAGAGCGGATTGGGGGGCACCTGGCCTCCAGCCCAGGTCAACCCAGCAAGTCATTTTTAAGGCAGCACACTTGAATTCACTGTTTGCCAAGCTACCTTTGTAGTGTAGTTTCCAGAATGATTAGTGATTTCAGGATGTTGTTTTCGAAAGAAATGGGAAACACTTGGAAATGAACTCCTAAAACGCTACCAGGAACATTTTTAACTCTTTTGAAAAGTGTTTAGAAATATCAGCTATTTGAGGAGGTGAACCCAACCAAGATCAACCCACCACAATCCTTATTTTAAGGATAGGTGAGATCAATGCATTTGGAACACTTTGCTACCTTGCAAATCGTGCCTTTGCAGGTAACCACTGGAGTGTGACTAATTAAGTTAAAAGTGGGGCTGGAGGAAAGGGCTGTCTGATGAAGCTCTTAAAGTGGTTCTGTGATGTTCATGTTTTTGTCTGTAGTTGTTGATTTGCTCTTGATAAACAATGCAGCAGAAAGGACCATTTAGAAAGGTTTTGAGTTAAGTGATTTGGTAGAGAGAAGAGAAGATCCTTTTAAGAGTGTAGTGGTTGAAGCAGGTTGAGAAAGAGAATAAGTGATTTTAGGCCTCACAGATGTGACAGGAAGTTGGAAGAAAATGGAAAGGAGAAAGTCCAAGAGGGAAATTTCACATGAATGCAGTAAGTCACTGAAAGTCTCTGAATCCAGTAAAAATTGTACATATGTATCTAGTTATCATATGTAATATTAGGACAAAATGACATGTCGCTGTCACAGGGCACCATGGTTTAGGTTTGTCCATTGTGGAACATAGAGATTTTAAAAGATATTCTGGTATGTTTGCAGTTTAGCAGATGAATGCCAGTGCATTCTCTTTGATTTATTTTCTCCTCCCTGGGAGTTCATCTGAGGAATTTCTGAAAGCCAAGAATCCAGCCAAGCTCCTCTAGCATGTTTTACAGCTACACCCTTCTTATGATGCTGTGTTAAGTGTGAAGTTTTCACTTTAAGGAGAAAAGCTGGTTTATGGTTATGGAAACAGGATGCGGATATGAGTTTTGGATTCTGTTACGCTCTCTGCCAAAGATTTTTTCTGAGACAAGCTCCTTGCGGTCTACTTTCTGAATCCCTAAGAAGTTAAAGTTGCTCTGATGCCTGAGAGGATTTTCTAAGCTAAATCTTTCATGTTCGACATTGCTTCAGATTTTGACTTTACTGTTTCTTTGAGACATGCAAAGGATTTTTTTCTCTTAAAGAGCTGTGTTTGTAATATTATAGTTCCTTCAAAGTCAGCTGTCATTGTTGTCTTGTGATATCATTCATTATTTCTTCTATATTTCTTTCTTTTTTTTTTAACTTTGCAGGTCATATATAAGAACATAGCACTTTGCATTGTGCGACAGTACAGCTGTGTTACAATGCAAAGCAAACATACTGACTTACCACAGAACCGTGAATAACTTTTCAGTGTTTCCTGGTGGTGATACTTCACCCAGCAACGACAGTGGTGTTTGTCTTTACAGGAAGCCCTAAGTAACATGGATGATTATGACAAAACCTGTTTAGAGTCAGCGCTGCTGGGGGTTTGCAATATTGTCCAGCAGGAATGGGGTGCAGCAATTCCTTGCCAGGTACGACTGATTTCGCTATTCTTAGGATCTAGCATATACTTAGTACTCCCTGTAAGTTGCTGATGGAAATGTAAATGTAATTTGAAAACTTTGAATACTCTCAGGCATGCTGGTGCTACAGGAAGACAAAGAATTAGTATTTTGGATATATCTGGAATATGAGCAGAAGGTGGTCTTTATTAAAATATTCTACAGCAAAAAACTAGACTGCTTCCTGTCCAATGTGTTCTTGTAGTGGAGCAGGTTACAAGATCTGGCCCAAGAGTACTGTTTTGCAGGCTTGGCATTTGATCTGCATGCAATCTGCTGTCCCAGGAGCCTCGGTCAGTTTGGAAACGGTGTAGTCACACATACAGTAACCTTTCTCCTCCAGTACCTGATGGTTTCCAGGGCTTGTAACAGTTCCAGGTGTCAAGCAACAGCATGGGACTACTGCTGAGTGTGTTTTGATCTGTTGTCTTTCCCTAACAAGTCATTTGGCAGGCATCTGCTCACACACTCCATTCAGCCCTTGCAGCTCTCAGCCTTACGAGTTTGCTGCCTCTTATGGCAAAGTCTGCTTTTAGCCCCTGGTTTTCTGAGGCACTTAAGAGCCTGTTGGTCTTTGGGTTAGGATTTAAGTTCAGTAATTTTGCAGCTCAGTGAGCTAGGAAGATGTCGCAAGCAATATTCCTTAAGGAGGAAAAGGATAGGTGTTTATTGGTTAGGCAATGCTTCATAATCTAACAAGGATAAGATGTAAAAACCAAGCATAATGTAGACCTCAACAATTTGGTCTCTTGTTTGTGTCATGGCTCATTTTACTGGACCTTCAGGTGAGGACGTGATGAAAGGCAGTCAGGAGTGTACTGTGCAGGATCTTGTAGTAGTGGAAAATGTTACTGGCGAGCAACGGTACAGATGGTAACTGAAGAGACTGTAAAAGAGAGAGTTTGAAGATGAAGAGAGAATACAAATCTGATGTAGCATTGAGTTTCGATTGGATTTGATTTTCCTTACCTCTCAGCCAAAAAATAATGCCTGCTGTTGCTGTGCAGTGTGAAAAGAAGAGCTATTTTATTACTCTGGATATGACTGGGTCTCAACTGAGTGTAAATAGTTACATTATTCGACATAACCTATTAGTGCAGTTTCCACAAGGAGTGACTTTGGACATGCAACTGAATGGAAAAATGCATATTTTTGCTTTAATAGTTCTGCTGCAAAATGTGAACATACTGCAGCTGTATTTGTTTGCAAAGAGTTAGGGCAATTAATACTACCTACTGTATGGCTTCTGTGGCTTGTAGTGGATGTTGGGTTGCCCTCTAGATTCTGTAGAAGAAATGAGCTTTATCTTCCATCTGAAAATAAACCTAAAGTTCTTGAGTCCATCAGCAGCAGGGTGCTTTTTGGGCTGTATAGTCACTGTGCTTCTAGTATACACTTAAAATGGTCATGTTTATGCCCAGCATGGTGTGTTGGTGGCTATGAAATTTAAATTTCAGTGCAATTGCCTAATTACAATGACATGTGATTTAAACTATGTGCATGGCAAATATACAGTGGTTAAATCTGCAGTTTCTCATTTATGTGCCTGTTTCTGGAAATTTTACTTGCAATTCCTTCCACAGCTCAGGAATGGAAATTCCCAGGTGAGCAGGGATTTTCAGTATAGACGTGCATGCCGCTAGCAAGACTACTGAAATGTTGGTGTATAGTTGCCCTCTGCAGATAGAAACGTGTCTTGTCTTGAAAATGCTGATCTATCCTCTTCCATTCAAGGTTGTTCTTGTCACTGATGGCTGCTTGGGGATCGGCAGAGGCTCCCTACGGCACTCTCTAGCTACTCACAACCAGCGAAGTGAAAGCAACCGCTTTCCACTGCCTTTCCCGTTCCCATCCAAGTTGTATGTCATGTGCATGGCAAATCTCGAAGAGGTGATGTCTTTAACACGTACCTTCTTCTTTGTTGCATTGGATAGTTATTGGTCTTCTCTGAACTAATGATCAGGTCAGCACAAAACATACTTTGATGTTCTTGTGCTTAGTTTTAAAGTTGAGTTGACATTCCAGTGCTTAGTGTTAGTTCTTTGGTGAAATCTAACCATAGTATCTTTTTCAAAGTTTATTATTGCACTGTTATTATCTGTTGCATTATTATCAGAATCTTTATAAATCATATCAGTTTCTCCCTGAGGAATATTACGCAATCTTTATTTCCCTGTTTATATTATTGCTTTTATTGCATTAATTACATTGAGTGCCTTTGGGGGCTTTTCTTAATCTACAGTTAAATTCTTGAATAAATTACTTCTATTGCAAAGATGCTCAGCACTTTAAACAGTAATAGCTGTATGTAGAAATGTGAGTGAGCAAAATTTTGAAGTCTCCAAGCCAGTGTTCAAACCAGCTTCCCCTAGTTTTGAAGGAAAGGTGACTGTTTTCTTTCTCTTCAGGTACCTTTGAAAAATCTCAATACCAGCTTTAACAATCTTCACAGTAGTTAGAATTCTGTTGAATAAAAAATGTTTAAAAAGAAGCCTATATAGACTAAAGTTCCTTGGGTCAGGTTTTATTCATAGCATTGCTTTTGACTTGACACCTGTGTTCTTCTGTCGATCACAGAAGGATTTTCTACTTAGGCATGCTTCAAGGTCTCTATCAAGGATGATCCTCTTGATTAAGCTGATGGATTGAAGCATTGTTTACACTTCAGAATAACTAGGAAAATGTTTAAAATAATTCTTCTATTACTGACAAGTTTAGGTGCTTTCACAAGCATTCTCTAAGAACTTCTCAGGAGTAATTATATCTGCCTTCCCTCCTAAAAATTATGTTATTTTGAAGGGGCTGGAAACTGAACATTGCCAATAAAATGTTATACTAGTTAAGGCATTCCTGTGCTCTTGAAGACTAAGAGCTTCTGGGATTTTTGTTTGCCTGAACCTGCTTTAGAAGCAGAACCTAGCATGATAAAGCAATGTCTTGGGAGTTGGACTCGATGGTCCTTATGGGTCCCTTCCAACTCAGGATATTCTATGATTATTTGTTACCGTGCCAAATGCTGCATCTGGTCTAATATAAATGCAACATAAGGAGTACATTTCCTGGGAGACCAAGAATGTTGATTATTCAGAAAGGAGTGAGATAACAAAAAATCATGTTAGCATCCAATTGGATGCTTTTTGCTGTGTTGTGTGTATTTTCTGAAAACATACTGGTTAATAAAAAGAGAACAAAAAGAAAACAGAAACATTTCACTTTATTTTTTTACAGCTTCAAAGCACAGATTCCTTAGACTGCCTGGAACGGCTCATAGATTTAAACAATGGGGAAGGGCAGATTTTCACCATTGATGGACCCCTTTGCCTGAAGAATGTCCAGTCAATGTTTGGGTTAGTAGATAATACGCCTTTGTGAAGGTTTCCAGTTAGTATCTGTAAAGGAAAAGAAATATAATAAGAAATCTGATGATATGAGGTGTTCTAATTTTCATTTAGTTTATGATCTTGTTAACTGTATTTTCATCTTGACCTTCACTGGTTAAGGTCGATATTTATTTTAATTATTATGTAACCAAATCATAGTATCTGTTTATGATTGACAGAGAGAAGATACTAACTTCCACAATTACTGTTAGTTTGCCATCAGTGTGATAATATGCTGCTTTGTTTCATAATTTAGCAACACTAGAAATATTGAATTAACTGTAGTTATAAAAAAAGTTTGGGAGCTAAGTAGTGTTCTTTAGACAAACTGTTTTCATGTGATATGTATTATGTTTTTCTTAATAACTGATCATGTTCTAGAAAGCTAATAGACCTGGCTTATACACCATTCCATGCTGTTCTCAAGTGCGGCCACTTAACATCTGATGTGCAAGTATTTCCCAGACCAGAACCTTTCATTATAGATGAGGAAATAGACCCCATCCCTAAAGCAATTAATACAGGTAACTCTCAAATCTTTGACTGCTTTTTCACTTAAATCCATTTGATTTCTACCTTTTCACTACCACCTCTTATCCTATATGTTTCACCCACTTTCTCTCTGCAAGGATCAATCACTGACTGTGTAATTTTTTGGTATATGTGGCACCAGGGGACAAGAACATCATCCTGTTTCAGCCATGTGCACCTGGTAATAGGGTTGGAGTAGGGAAGAGGGACTTTCAAAGCTCAGGGTGACAATTTCTATGTGCAAAGACTGTGGAAGACAGCCACAGGCTGCTTTCCATGAATACCCTCATAAGCTTCATGGAGAGTGGGAGAGGTGTGTTTGAGAAAGGGCTGCATTTTGTGTTAGAGTTGCCTTTATCAGAAGGACTCTGTATTATCAGGTGAGACAAACTAGCATCTTTCTGGAAGTTTCTTCAAGAAATCCACTAGGAGTGAAGTCAAGAAGAATTGGTGAGGCAGCAGAAGTAAAGGTTGAGATTTATGAAATCCCTGTCTTTATAGTTTGTCTGTCATTCCGGCACTTCTTACCAATAGTAAGTTATTTTTAAAAACAACTGTGCAAAGTAAACATTTCTCAGCCCTCCCGTTAGTGGGGACAGCAGGTAGGCTGTAGATAGCCCATGCCTGTGACTTATGAATGGCTAGGTACACTTCTTGGAGAGAATACACTGAACTTCACTGCTTTGCTTTAAGAATTAAGTTTGAACTATAGCATCAAAATTGCTCTCAGCTCCTCAGTAGTGCACTCAGCCACTAGAAACTCATGTCTTTTTTGTGAGTTTCTAGCTCTACTGGCAATTTAATTTCCTGAATCTGTCCTGTAGACTTCTTTTTTTTTCTCTGTTCATCAACAAAATGTGCACAGCTTGCATGTGAATAAGGACACAATAGTGGTAAAATTTTGCAAGGAAGTGAACTGCAACCCATAAATTACTGCCACCAAGATTGCCTTGATTTGTTTGGGTTTTTTTAAATCTGCAAGAGAAAAAACATTTCTCACTTGGGGTGTGATCGCTTCTTATTTAGCTGCATACTGTTTAAATAGGAATGAGTGCGTCTGTACCAAAATAGCAAAAGCAAAGAAAAAGAGCATGCAGTGTCTCTTGATGAGGGAGGCTTTGTGTTGCATTTGGTCTTAGAGTTCCTTCTGTCATTCCAAAGATGGGAATTTGGCATGAAGGAAATTTTGTTCTGTGTGCATTAAAATGCACCGTCTGGTGTGCTCAGCCCCTGAATTCCTCCATGGCTTTAATCAAGTGTTTGTTGTTCAGCTATGAGAAAAATCAATCAAATTGCCTTTGGGCCAGGTCCGTGGCTTGGGCTGTCAAGGAGAAGACTGTGCTCCCTAGTTCTGGCTGCTGTGCAGGTTGAAAACATGTTGAATTTCTAATTGTGCCATACACATATGGATGTGTGTCCACAGCTAAAGCACATCAACGTGTGTCAGCATGGAGCACATGTGTCACCATGCTTCATGTAGAGAAGAGTTTGCAAAGCAGGTACTCCCTACATCCCTGCCAGTGTAGAGCTGGTCAAAGGCTAATCCTAAACCACATCCAAAACCTTCACATGGCTGAGAGACACAAAGCCGATACGATATTTCTTGCAGCCAAGAAGTGGGGAGGAAATCAGACAAGGCTGAGCATGAAGGACATGGCTGCCTCAGTCTTTTACCAGCAAATGCCCACAAACTCTGTATGAGATGGAGCTGCATTTAAACTTCCAGTGGGCATGTAAAACTCAAGAACCACAACTTAGTCTTCCCAGTCCTGAGAACATGCCCCACTGGGGCTAACCCTGCTAGAGTTGATGGAAATCCCTGCAGGTTCTGTGATGCCAGTGTGAAGCTAGTAGATGTGGTTTAGTCCTTTGTTTTTTGCACTGTACACAATCCATTGCCATCTTATAACTTCAAAAGGAAAGCAAACAATGTGCACAATTTTGTATTTGTCTAGCAGCAGAGTTCATGAATGATGAAAGAGTGATGAAAGTTATGTTTTCATCTTAGAGTGTCGTAATATTATGTAGGAATATTTGTATCTTAACACCTAGACACCCAGTCAGGGTTGGGGCTCTGTTGTGCTACTTCTAGTCACTGCTTCAGAAAACTTAGTGGTGTAAGAAATGGTAATGTTAAATTGACTCTGAATACATTTCAGCTATTTCCAAATCTGACTTAAACCTGTTGTCTCCCCACAGATCTAGAAATTGTTGGCTTTGTAGATATAGCTGACATTTCTAGCCCTCCTGTCTTGTCCAGACACTTGGTGCTGCCCATTGCACTTAACAGAGGTGAGCAAGTTTTGTGTCTTTTAGCAAAAACTGCTTTAAGCTTCCCTTGTAACATCTGTGGTGGTTTAGACTGGAAGCACAGGTTTTATGCTTTATTAAATGCCAGATGTCTCTAAAGACGTGTTTGTGTGGTTACATTAAAATTAAAACCTTGAACACAAGCTCCTTCTTTTTTTGAATACTGTGTTCTTTAGAAAGTTAATAGAGGGAACAGTGTCCCTATAGCATCATTATTAACAAAACAGGCTAAACTTAAAGCTAAAAATAGTTACGGGCCATGAAATATGTGATGAAAGATTAATATTTAATGCCTGCATCTAATTGGTTCTTGGAATGATTTGTTGTTGTGAAAAATCTGGTCTTAATCACAACTAGATTGCTCAGTTGTACTTGAGCATTAATTGCTGCTCATTGGGGCTGAGTATATATGTATCTATACAAATGACTGGTGTAGGCTTCACGGATGGTTAAGCATATCACTGACTCGCAGCTACCTGAGTGCTTGTGATAAGGACTTCCCCTTTTCTTTTATCATGGCCTTGGAGTGGAGCAAAAAGAAAGTGAGATTTCTTTTGGTAAAGAAGAATGAAAGCTCTAGATATGCTTTCATCTCTGTCTTAACACTCTTATCTTGCTAGGCCTTTCACCTTAGAAGATACTAACAGTTAAGTCACAGCTGTATTCCAGCTGCTAAAACATAGTAAGTTTCTCATAATGACCACAAATTGCATAGGAGAGGAGGACTTGAAATTCAGGATGCTTTTGGTTCAGAAGCAGACATGTATTTGTTGCCAGACTCTTGCTGCCGTTTCGTTACACTTCTAGTTTCTTCAAAGCTGAGGTTTTATTTGCAGTTTTTTGGTAACTGTTTTGTGAGTAGGATGCAGTGGAATATTTATATGGCATTATAGTGCCATTTGCCCAAACAGTTCATTTAGCAGCTGTTCGTTCTACAAAAGTATTAATTAACTCTTCCATGTCAGAAGAACACAGGGTGGTGTCATGGAAATGGAACTAGTGTGATTGAATTTATTCTTATGTTCTCTTGGTTTGCTTTTATTCTTCCCCAGAAGGTGATGAGGTGGGACCTGGGATCACAGATGACACCGAAGATGAGAATTCAGCTAATCAGATTGCTGGGAAAATCCCCAACTTCTGTGTTTTATTACATGGCAGCCTGAAAGTGGAAGGCATGGTGGCTGTCGTCCAGTTGGGGTATGGAGCTGGATGTCTGCCTGAAAAATCTCTTACTTTGCTCATTTATGCTTTATTTATAAATTATGCTTATTTATATCTGTATTCTGTAGAGAACTCTGCACTGCTAGACAAAGCTGTGGATTTTTAGCTGTGGATATGTTTCTGTTAGTATAAATAGCAAATAGTGGGCCTCTACACAGTGGGAGGGAGGCAAATTCTAGGCAAAGAGGGGTGGAAGATTTTCAGCCTTTGGGATTTGCTCTTTTCGATAGGCCAGAGTGGTATGGCATGCTCTATTCACAAGCTGATAGCAAGAAGAAGTCAAATCTCATGATGTCGCTCTTTGAACCTGGTCCTGAGCCCCTTCCATGGCTCGGAAAGATGGCGCAGCTTGGACCCATTTCAGGTACTGCTCACGCTGATTTGAATAACTCTTACATATTCAGTGTTGCGTGAATGACCTTGCCAAGTCTTAGTTGTTAAGTCTGTTTATTGTCTTTTTTCTCCCAGATGCGAAAGAAAATCCTTACGGAGAGGATGACAATAAGAGCCCTTTCCCCTTGCAACCCAAGAACAAGCGCAGTTACGCACAGAATGTTACCGTATGGATTAAACCAAGTGGCCTCCAGGTAATGACACAGGTTTTAGACTTGATGCTTCGCTTTGATCAGCAGTAGCCATCTTGCCAGCAAAGAGGAGTCTGTGTGTGTCTTGTCCATTTAATGTAATTGCTTTATTGCTTTTCTTTCATTTTTATAAACGCTGCCTCTTTAAAATGTCATGATTAAAATGCAATCAGAAAGCATAGCTTGTTTAATGAAAGCTGTGTCTCCAGCGTAGCATCTGCCCTAGTTTATTGGATTTAGTATAATTACCGTTTATGTTTCAGCCTTTGTGAGCTGCAGTATCGTCAATGGTCAGCATAATTTATCAATAAATAGTTGAAGATTTTTTTCTGCAACTTCCCCAGCAGTTGCTAAGATTTTTTTTTTTTCAAATTTTCTTTTCTGCAGACAGATGTACAGAAGATCTTGAGAAATGCAAGGAAACTCCCTGAAAAAACTCAAACCTTCTACAAAGTGAGTAACATTTTAGGCTGGCCTGAGTTTGATCCATAGTGATAGTGGTGCATTTGACAGAGGGGCACATACTGTCTGTGTCTGGTATGTTCTGTGCAGGCTTGTAGGGCTCTGCAAAAACACACATAGTGCTGGCTCTATTTTACAGCTGAGTTAAGGTGAGACAGGGGCGTCTGGTTTCGCTGCCACCGTGTTCTCTGGCAGGGTGGCATAGACATGTCATGTTTACAGGTGCCCCTCGTGATCCCTGCTACTTCCACAGTGAACTTCTTTGCAGATTTTATGCTGTTGTCCAGGCAGAAATAAACTGGAGAGGAATAGGAACACAGATGTCATTCTGAGTCTGAAAATGTCTCCTACATTTTTAATACAACTGAAGCAGAGAAATACAAAATTCCAGGCACATTTGGCCACATCATAATAATCCATAATCTAGACTGTAGCTGGAGGTAATTGTTCCTCCTGTAAGCTTACTGCTGAAGCAGTCTGTTATTGTAGCCCCAGAGACTTCAAGAATGAATACCCTGCCTAAATGCACATAAGCACTTGTCAGTTTATAGTGAAGAAAAATCAATATATATACATTTTGCTGGACACTGTGGTTAAAGGCAGCAGTCTGTGAAGCCTCAGTTGGAGGCCACCCCCAGCTGGGACACGGACAAAACAGGCAGGTACAATAGCTGAATGCACAAAAGGGAAAAGGGAGAAGTGGAGGTTTATAGGAAGGGATCAAGGGAAAACCAACTGTTTGGTTGTGCCACTATCATCTTCAGCCCTGAAGCATTTATCATCTCATGAGCAGCCGGGCAGTTTCCAGCAGCTGTACCGATCACTCAGGTTATTTTCCTCTAAGTGAATAAGCCTGCCTTTAAAAAAAGAAGAAAACCATATGTAAAGGCTTACAGTGGCTTTAAAAAGGGTTTTCCTTCTTTGCAGGAACTTAATCGTTTGCGAAAGGCAGCTCTGGCCTTTGGCTTTTTGGACCTCTTGAAAGGCGTGGCAGACATGCTGGAGCGGGAGTGCACTCTGCTTCCTGACACGGCTCATCCTGATGCAGCGTTTCAGCTCACACATGCTGCTCAGCAGCTTAAAGTGGCAAGTACTGGAGCATCAGAATACGCTGCCTATGATCATAACATTGCTCCACTGCAGACAGACTTTTCCAGTAGCACCACTGAAAGAATGTGAGTCTCCATTTTGGGAACTTCTGTAGATTAAGACTCAAGTGGTTCAGATTTTCTTTTCCTGTTTACTTCTAGGGCCTGTTTTAATTATTGTTTGGAGAGCTCCCTATCAAAACGGGGTCCCTTATCTGCATCAGTGCTCTCTAAATAAATGTAGCTAGCTTGTGGTGGCTTTAGTCAGACCTGGAAACTGTGGAAAGTGTCCCAAAGTCAACTACTGTGTTGGATGAAGGGTGGGAGTTAGTGTGAGGAGAGAGAAAATGCCATTATAGGCAGCAGACTGCTCATGGCTTTTGGCCTCCCCAAATGCAGTTACTACATAACTGAACTTACTGGTAAAGGTATCCTAAAAGGCAGCTACTATACTTTATACACCAACTTGATTATTCCAAAGAAAACGTGTGAGAATCACTGTGCCAGATCAGATACACAGCTAATTTCAGGGTGTTGTCACTAATTTTATGCCCGACTTGAAAACCAGTCTGTACTGCCATAATGAGTTATCACTTGCATTGCAGTGCTTATGCTTGTGAGAGTAACTTAATCTTGTGAGACAAGTTTTTTATTTGTGTAATATTAATAAAGAGTAATTCTTCATGAAATTTTAAATTGGATCTGTTCTATTTACATAGCAACTAGTCTGTGTGGCCTAAAACATTGACCTGGCCAAGGCTCGGCTCTCAGCTGTTTATCACAAGAGTTAAATAATAAATTATACAACTTCTCACATTCAGGGAAAGAACAAACAACTGAACTAAAGCAAAATTTGGTTGTAAATCTTTATTAATATAAACACATTCTTTCTGAAGGACTAAAATTCAGTAGTGTAAGATCCATGACAGCTTGCACTAGGTACCACAGTTTCACTGAGAAATACAATGTATGAATACATATGGATTTCAAAACAGAAGTTTAAATGCCCAGTGGAGAAATTAAAGTATGAAAGTGATCCTTGCTGTTCCATTACTCGGCTAATTCAATCCTTTGACATACTTCAAACATAGATACAGTGTGGGCTAAGTGAAATATTAAGTGTGTAAATAACGCTCTCCTGAGTGAAGCTGCACTCTCCTCTGAGCAGGAGTCTCAAGTATCCCTAAAGAAAAGTTGTATTATGCCTCTTGGTGAGAGAACACAATTTGTGAAATGCAGCGTGGAGCTTATACCAGTTCTTTGTTAAAATCTCATATTTCCTTTTCTTTATGGTAACAATCACTGGGTCCATATCACAAGCAGTAAGCTGTTTGTTATCTTTAATATAGAAAATAATTTTCTGGATGATTCATATTGTCTTACAGTAGAAAAAGGTGATAATAATAACATGGCACTAAGCTGATCTCCACTTCAGTGCCAGTTCTGGATTGCTGGCGTTGCTTTGCATTGCCCTGGGGGCGATGGCAGTTGTGAAGCAACCTGTTTGTAACCACAATACGGTTTAGAGCAAACTTTTTGTACATTTTCCAAACTGGATTAAGGAGGCCAGAGGGATCTGGAATTAACTACAGGAGGCTAGGTGTGAAGAAGGGCGTGTTGAATTTAAGCCAACTGAAGCAAAGGTTTCCAGGTGAGAGAGTAGATGACCTAGAACGTGGAGAGGAGGTTCTCTTTTTCTGTTGTTGCTGCTGTTGTTTAAAGCAAGCACAGAGGACAGGGTCCCTTCAAACCTTGCATGGGATCGCCCTTACTGAGATGTGATACATGCTATCAAAATGATACACCATTTATTTGACTCACTACTCCATCCCACCAGGGGCCAGCCAACAAAGCATATACACCAAATTCTCAGCTGCACCCCTAAGTTTAAGTAGAAAAGCAATCTTTACTGCCTTTCTGAAGGCTCTAAATACAGGAGCTACAGCCCTGCCAGGAATGATTGGAGGAGCCCAAGTCTCCCATGACAGTTCCACATTTTCCCTTTGCATGGGTGGGATGGAGTTCTGCTGGGGTTTATTCACAGGCTAGGAGAAAGCTGGTACCTATGTTTCCTTGTTCTGTTCTGTTTCAGTGCTTGCATTAATGATCAGGAAGGTGTTTCCGACCCTGTCACAGAGTGGCAGCTTCCTTTCCCTAATGACTCGATAAGGATGTGTTGCTGCAGGAATTCTAAGATCCACATAGCGCTCCTATTCTGTTAAAGCTAAACTAGAAACAGACTAAAGTTGGTAGCATTTAAATCGACTCTAGCAACTTCCAGTTTGAATTCTGCAGCATCAGTACGCTGCAGAAGAAAAGGGGGTATGTGCTGAGCAAGTTGACCTCAACCGTTAATAAACATCCAACCACTGTTCACAGTGGTCTCAGACTGCACCCTAGGAACAGCATGGGCCAGCTAATAATATATCCCCACATCAGAAGCCCTATCTGCATGCAATATTGAAAGAGCAAATATCCAATTAAAAGATAAACACTATTTCTATTTAGTGCTGCTCCACTGTTTATAAGCATATTATATGCAGATAATAGGATTTCTTTCTAATATGGTAGTTGACAGGATACACGTTTAAATGTTACTGTTCAGTGGTAAATGCCATGCATACATGATTGAAAGGGAACAAAATACAGGATATGGGAGGGTTACCTGAATTCACTATGAAATCATGAAATCTAGCGTGATCATTTAATTTTACAAAATTCTTTACAGTGGGTAAAACCGTAAGAATTAGAGGCTTATCTTGTCATTGAGATAAGTTAGATAAGAAAGCATTGCAGTCCTCCTTTACTTCATCTTTCTCTTCTTTGGTCCAAGGTGCTGTTTCCTTTGCTTGTACAGATGACGGAAGTTTACAAATACCCCTGAAAAAGAATGAAATGTTTAGGTAGGACGTCACTGTGTCTTTTTAACCCTAGATGGCTGTACCAAATTTAAAAACACAAGAACAACAAACAAACAAACCAACGACCACAGGAAAAGGTGATGGTTTAACAGAGTGTATAGCATTGAAAGCTAATGCAAGTTTTTTCTTGCTGGGTGAGGCAGGAGTTGCTGCACAGGCTGTTTGGTACCCGGCTGCTCAGGATGTTGGTTTGTCACTTTTAAAAAGTTCCAACACCGGCTGTGCAGAACCATTTAAGGATGAAACAGGTATTTCAGAGTGAAACTTCACTAAAGGTATTCTTTAAGCAATGTCTGTGAACGGGAGAAATCTACTGAAAGTTCAATTTAAAATTCTAGGTTAGATTCTACAGAGCTGTGGATACCCGACATACTGGCTGTGCATACTGTGAAATTAGCTTATGTTTAAAAATGTAACACCAGAAACCAAGTATGTATCAAGCACCATTCTTTCTTTAAATATGCTGCTATTTAAAGAGCTTTCTATATTGGTTCCTGGAAAAACATGACTTCATGTTGCATTAGTGATTATAATGCTGTTTAGTTAAACATTGCCTTAATTTGAAATTCCGTTCAGATTTCCACTAAATCATTGCAAAGCTCAAAAACCATGTAAAAGGTGAAACTAAGTATACTGAGGTTATAAATACATGTAAAAATTATTCTTTTAAGATAAGTGATCAGTAGATAATGCTGCTAACTTGTTACCAAGGTCTCACTCTTGGGGGGCCAACCAGTGCTTAGTGTAGGTGTGTTCCCCTCCATCTCTGACAAAGTTACATAAACAAGCAACAAGGATAATGCTTAACCTCAAGCAATTTTGTGTTGCCACTATTCCCAAGATGCAGGAATTTAATTTTCTTCGAAAAACATACTTATTCAGAGGAAACCGGCCTTTTTATATCAATAGTGAGAAACATAATTAAGTATCTTACCTAAAAACAAGGCTATAAGGTATATTTGAAGCAAAAATGAAAACTGGATTGTGACGTTCAGTGGATTTGGCAATCCCAGACTAAATTTCCCTGTTTCACTGAAGATTGGAATGGATTGAACGACACAGACGGCTGAAAGCAGAAGGCCACCATCATTATCAAACACAGATAAAATATCCAGTTGCCCAGCCCACACCAACTTTTTCAGGATATTCCCTTCTTATTTGCTAGCTCTGAATTTTAAACGTGCGGCATGACAGAAAGCAGCTAGCAGAGGCAGTAGAGCAGGTCAGCTACGAAAGTCTATGAACTTGCCTGGTGAGACACTGTTCTCAGACACAGCTGTAGCCTGCAGGGCCTGTGCCAGCAGTATTTACCATGCAGAAATACCCACGGCAATGGATCAGTCATAGTCTTTCCTGTGCTTGGAGGTGGGCAATGCCCAAGCCTACTCTTGGCTCACAGAAACAGGTTCCGACAGGTACAACACATTTCTTACAGCTAGAAGCTGAGTGGTGATAAACTTCTTAAATAAATAATAAATAAAAATAATCCAGACCTGTTAAGACAGAAGACTACACCACAAAGCCCCCCACTCTAGAGGGGTACAGCAAGAAGACTAGCTGCCTCCTTCTTCCACAGAGCAATCACTCTCCAAGCAGAAATGGAGCAGAGCCCTGTCTGGCAAGTGCCGTGCCTATCTCAGAACAGGCTATGCTGCTTTCAGAGGAAGAATCAGCCCTGCCTGTCCTGTGCAGTGATTTACAAGATAACGTCAAGATCTGTGAGCTGGTGTGAACCCAGGCTAGGCTACCCAAGTCGAGCCCAGCAGACAAAAGCAAATACTCTGCTTTGGATCAGCAGAGGGAAATGAGCGTTATTGTGGACTGCGGCCACACTTGGTCACTTTGTTTGGGTAACCTTTTGTTGCCTTTACTTTCCTCTCCAGTGCCCAAAAGGAAGACTTCTTTTCACATCAAATTAAAAAAAAAAAAAAAAGATTCAGTAAGAAAGACAAAAATGCTTACATTTGGTTCAGCTCAAAGCAAATGTCCATTTATCTGTTGTTCTATCATTTTTAAGTCCAGCAGCCAAAAAAATTATTTGCGCAGCCTTGAATTCATTATTTATTAAACTGTCTTTTTTGGACATACCTTCTGCCAAGCCTCCTAAGGGGTAGAGAGGGATCCAGGTAGTGTATCGGAGCCAGGTTAGTGGTTTCCATTCAATGCCGATGCATGAAAGCATGTAATATGGATACCTAAAGCCAATTCAGTGTGAGAAGAAACAGACACTGTTTAAAATGGCAGCTGCTACTAGAATTAGTCTTGCATATATATATGCTGTATAGTTAACATAATTCCCAAATGACACAAGAATATTCAAAAACTTGTTCCTATGGATCATGATGAATGCACCCTTGTTTGACAGTTTACAGAACTAATGCTATTATTCTGACCATACAGATGAATGTAACTGTCTGGCTCGCCTAATAAACCTTTCAAAATACTTTTGAGAGAAACAGAGCATAGTGCAGCTCACTTAACAAGGGCAATTCAAAGCAACAGAACTCTCCAGGAGAAAAGCAACAGGTTCCCTAGGTTCAGGGCAGTATTATTTTCAGACTCGCCTTGTCCCAGCTTTTGGATGGAGCCACCTAGGAAGGCTGTGATAGTCCATGTCTAAAGGAGATTTTACCCTCTGGGGCCAATGCACTAGTGCCACTTTTCCAAAAGGTACAAAGATCAAAATCCTCTTTAAAGAGTTCTTGGGAACCACCACATTGTTCTGTACACAGCTGCTAGAAGAAAAATCCCACAAACCTGAACAGCTCAGTGATACTCCAGAAATAAAATATGAAGAACACCACAGGTTTGCTCTGCATTTCCTCTACGCTTCCGATGACAACAAACAAAATAAAGTTTCTTCCAAATACCTGTTTAAGGAAAAACAAATTAAGGAACAGTCACATGCTTCACCAAAAGAAAGAGCAAGTCCTTGCTGCTGAAAACACGCAGCGTATCTACTCTTCATGCCTGAAACATACGCTGAGCACATAACTAACTCAGCAGCTGAGCTGTGACCTGCTGCTTATGAGCACGCATTTTGCTCTGTATTTAGGTGCAACCCAAGGGACCTAGTCTTAAATCATCAATCATCATTTTTATGCACAGCCACCACAAGGATAAAAAGGGCACTGGCACCAAATCAAAATCATGTACTTTTCATCAGCCGCTTCTTGCTTTTGGTGTCCTGAAGTATCTTACCTAGGTGATGGGGCGAAGACAGCCTGCCACAGCTAAGACTGGGAAGCAGAGATTCCTGCCTCTTGAATAATATATTCTCTAGTCCAGTGCCAGTGAGGCTGTACCACTTAGTTTAGGAGAGTCTCAACGCTTGTGTAAAATAGAGGTTTACTTTAAGCATGGGAGAAGCAAGAAGAATCTTAAAATATTACCTGTAGTACAGCAGGTATCAGCGGTGATCTGACTAATCCTATTAGTGAATTCATGATCTCCATTAATGCCAGGGTCTGACAGAAATACATCATGTCAGCAATAGTGTGAAATGTATCATAGAAGGAATCTGTAAGACAGGAAACCATTTTAGAGAACAAATGAATTTCCTTGTTCAGGAAGCTGGTGCAGCAGCATAGCTTTTGATAACAGGATTCTAGTTGTATTTGAAAAAAACATTATGCATAATTATGTAACTTCTTTATAGGCCTTATCTTGAAGTCACAGCAGTTAGGCCAGAAACACTGCTCAAGTGCTCTTTTCATAAACAGAAGGATCAAGAGCTATTTTGGTAATTACTTTACAAAAAAAGCAATAGCGCTGTACCTCAGCAGAATGAATCGTTCTTGCTTCAAAAACAAAATATTCTGCCCGTCTCATTTTCAAAAATACTAACATTGCAGTGAGTGAGACATTTTGCTCCAACTGATTTCGTTAGAAGTAATCTTGGCAGAATACAAGTATCATTCATCAGAATATGCAGTTGTGATTTACAAGAGGACAATGTTTTCCTATCCTTGACACTGTGATGGCTTTTGAGAGGCTTTTGTTGTGCGCTTCAGTAATGCGTTTATGGTTTTGTTTCCTAAATAGGTCTTTCTTTAGATTTCACTATTTAGAAAGTACTAAAAAAGCAAAACAAAACCCCCAGTGTAAATAAAATAGTGCTTGTTACTTGCCTTTTCCCAGGATGAACAGTCGTACTGTCATGTTCACAAAAATCCAAGAGAATCCCAAAAACTGTACAAGATTATACATGATTAAGTATCCCTTCTTCAAGTGTTTGAAGGCTAAAATCAATAATAAACACATCAGGTGAGCAGAGTACAATGGTAACACCTCTGCAAAGAGTACAGCTGCAAACCAGGCTTTATGAGAATAAAGCTTACAAGGGAAGCTATTGATTGTGATAAAAGGGTTGCTGCATGCACTGTGGGTTCTGTCTGCTTTTACCATCATCTGCTAGAACTCAATTCTCCCTAGTCAGATTTTTAAAATTCCTTGGAAACTGCAGTCCATTTTTAGTAAAAGTCTGAATGGCTCACGATACAAAGATCCCCCCCTCCAAGATGCACCAAGCCAGTCAAAATTGCTCCGTAAGAGTTGAGGTTTCGCATATAGGAGTGACAGAAGCTTTCTAAACCCCATCTTACACACTAAAGAGGTAAGGTTACTTACGGTCTTTTGGGACTCTGGATTCTATTTTCATTTTGTTAATCTTTTCTTCTTCCTTAGGATGAAGGATAAGGTTTTAAAGACTGTTACTGTAATTAGCAAGTGACTTGTTAACTATACTACTGCAAAGCTAGCGGGTTTAAAACTCAGCTAAGCAGGCAGTTGCTAGAGGGTTTAAATTTTCACCTGCATAAACCAGCACATTCATCATCCAGAAATTATGGTGCAGTGAAAGCCAGAGGGTGTTAACTAGTTATCCTGCCTTCACTATGTATTTTATTCTAGTAATTAGATGCTTTTGCCAAAAAAGCCTGCTGTTTTCTGTGTTAATTCTCAGTTATTACTGTTTCTTAGAGCTGTTCCTTAAAACATTTCATGACCCACCAGTGACCCGAAGGGAACTGAGAACATCCAGCCCAGGCTCTCTGCCTGCCCTTCACCATAGCTTTCTGGCTCCCGGCATTGCAGCGGCCCTTTCTCCTCTCAGCTAAGCTCAGTGGCTGTGGAGGGGAACAGGGCAGCATTTGTTGTAAAACAGATTTGCAGAAATGTGGTCTGTTCAAGTCTTTTCCAAGACAGCCTTGTGCTTCCCTGCTGCAGAAAGCTGCTTGAGCTTAGCAGATGGTGGGAACATGCCATCAGGGCCAGCCCAGTGGCTCAGGAAAGCCTCAGAAATCCCCGCTTTCCAGACAAGTAATGTCTGGGACTGGTGTCTCTGGGCTCCATATGGCACATCAACATGATCTTCACGTGGATTGGGACACAGGGCTGCAAAGGCACAGGGCAAAGGGTGCAAGCCTTCAGCTGCAGACCCTGGCCAGTGCTGAGCTAACTGCTGCTCTTTCAAACCATAAATGTGCCTGTTTCTGAACTCCTGCTTGCAATTTGAACTGTTTAACCAATTCTACGTGGGATCTGTGTGAAACAGCAGTAACAACCAGCATGCCAAACAACTCCAGGTAAATGAAGAACACAAGTTCACATGCAAGGAAACAGCCACCCTGGCTGTATAGCTGGCGGCACAAGCCACATGTGTCCACAGGACTGACCTTCTCCTTCAGTTCCATTTCAGCATCCGATTCATCTAACCAGCGGTCGAAGTCAGGAGCTAGGAAGAGCGGGCGCTTCTCTTGCTTGGTGAGTCTCTCCCACCAGTTACTCTCTTTTTTCTGCACAGTGATGTTCAGTTGCCTTTGAGTCACCCTGCATATAGGCTGAGGGCAGGCACAGGAGCATACATCAGCAAAAGTCCTAAGAAACAAGCTCTGAGCCTGAATTGAGACCCAGGCTCTCCCTGTCAAGGAGGCAGACATGACATGGACTGCTGCAGCACAACCATCTCTCTGCCACCCAAGGCATGGAAGCAAAGGGCAGCCCAGTTGAAGATGGCAACTGTGATGGCTGTAGGCCTTGACAAGCAGCTTGAAAGCCTGCCCATACCACACAGGAACATTGCATCCCACCACAAAGAGCCAGCACAGACCCTGGTGCCAGCCTTCCTAGGCAGAACCCATGATCCTGGCTTTAGACCTTGCGTTTAGTACTGTG
Organism: Strix aluco; assembly: GCF_031877795.1. Taxonomy (NCBI): domain Eukaryota; kingdom Metazoa; phylum Chordata; class Aves; order Strigiformes; family Strigidae; genus Strix; species Strix aluco. The sequence continues at coordinate 14,061,998 of NC_133942.1, forward strand.
AGCCACCCACTTCCTCTAGCCAGTGGTAAAAATAACACTGCTATCAGGTCCCTGTCCAAAATAGGGGACTTCTGCGAGGAAGAGCTAAGAGCCTTAGGAAACACCTGGAGACAACAGTGAGCTGATGGACCTGGTCATTGCCACCCCACGAGGCCTCTCCACCACAGCCACACTCTGCATACTGGCAGCCCACAATCCCTCCATCCTTACAGCCCAAAGCACTGTCACCTTGAGGGCTCACCCTTACTGCCACCATTGCGCCCATGCCAGGGTGCTCTGCGTGGGACTGCCTCTCAAACCAGCTGAAACCAATGCAGAAGAGCCATGAGCTGCGTTCTTAATTGAGCACGTCACAGCAGCACTGCTGTCACGGCTGCCTGGATGCTGGTAGGACATCTGAAGGCTGCAGCTGTAAGTTACAGCTACTCACGCCTGGTTCTTGACTGTCAGAGGCTCCACCTCTCGCTGGTGGCCAGCCTGGCACCAGCAAGAGGTACTCATGGTACACATCAAAGCTAAAGGAGAAATCCCTGGACTGCAACACTTCCTGGTCCCGACTACCTGTGGTTACACACATTTCAGAGTCTGTTCTCCTCCAGTCCCTCCAGAGTGACTCAGAGTGACTAGACTTTTGGAAGGAGGCTGCTCTGCAGAGTCAAGGGCTTGCCTTCCAGGCCTGGCACCCAGCACAGCCCGTGTCTGCCAGCACAGAGGACAAGCACGGGTGGTGGCAGGCACCTCTCCCTACACTGTGAAACAGGCAGCTGCTGCTTTACAATCCGGACGACAAACTGGTGACCAGATCCTGGAACCAAGAGATGTTCATTGTCTGCCACTCAATACCTGGTAGGAGCCACACAAGAAACTTGCCTGCTGACTGACCCAAGAAATTCACCCTCTGGCAGTCTCCTCCCTGTTGAAGCAGCAGAGGTGAACGGGGGCTCGCAGTCTGACTGCAGCTATCCCAACAGGCAGCCAGGAATAAGCAGCACAAATCCTGCTCTGGGAGCAGAGCCCAGAGTTTTCCTGTGCCTCTAACAGCTTTGAGAGGTAAAGACAGACTTTACGGCCACTGGTGAGTAACACGGAGGGGCTGCTCTTCCAGCTGAGCTCTCTCCTAGCAGACTACAACAGGAATTAAGAAAAGCTTTTTGCAACAGGAGCCACAACGTATCTATACTGGCAACCTAAGAAATCTGTACAAACCAGAAGCAGGAATTCTCATGACTTTGTTTTGTCAGGCTGCAAAAGAAGCCATGAAACATCACACTGACACTTTGCAGCACAGTGGTCCCTTGCTCTCCAGTCAAGGTTGCATCAGACAACACATTGCCAGATTCTCCCATTATTTTGCTGCTTTAAATCCTTAAAAAAATTTACAACTACTGTTTATCAACTGATACATGTAAGGTATCAAGCTGACCCATATGCAATGAGGTGATTTGCATTAAGGCAGGATGAGGGCTGAGCACTGGGACAGAAGACTGCCACAGATGGCTTTTGGTTTGTAGCAGTTACAGAGTCACCAGGAAAATCTAAACAGCATATTATGGACTTTGCATGCAGCCATTTTCCCTTCAAGTTTTTCAAAAATTACTTTTTTTTTTTTTTAAAGAGTTGGAAAAGTAAAAATACCTACTTTAGGCTCAACCGGTTCTAGGAACTCGATCTGAAACTCGTAGATGTTGTCCCCTTTGGCACCATGACCCTGAGCTAAAAGACAAGAATTAATAGTCAGTGTGAAGGTCCTAGCCAGTTCCGCACACCCCACTTGCAAAGGACGCTTTATACATAGAAATCTTCAGCGGTTATTTACAGTGCTTCCCCCTGCCTTGCTGGGAGGCAAGAGGAAACCACACAGTAACAGGGAAGAACCCAAACATTGCTCAGAGGTGCAGCTGCTGGAGTCAGCAGCTAAAGCTGCTGCAACTCTGTACAGGGCTGGAAAAGGGTCCTCGCTTGCAGGAAGGCAGCGTGTGAGATTCCCAAAAGAGGGGCTCAGAAGGCTGCTCATGCCTAACTGGAATCCAACTGAAAATCCCCCTTTGGGGAATCCAGGCTCTGCACCGACAAGCAAGTGCCCAGGGAGACCCGTCTCTGGTGGGTCCGCAGGAGCGTGATGTGGGGAGTCTCCTTCCAACGGCAGGAGGGTGCGTTCATCTCTCAGTTCCTGCATACGCGGGTCTTGTCTCCGGAAGGGCTCCAAAAACCTGCACACCAAGTTTCATTTCCACCCTTCCATGCCGTAAACTGATCCTGAAGTGAACACGATGTGCGACAACACCCTATCAAATGGCCCTGGCTGTGGCTCACCGGGGAGGCAGCATTTCCTAGACAATGCATCTTAAAGAAAACCACCAAATAAATAAGAAAACCCAAATAAAACCAGCTACAGCATATCCTAAGTGCTACCTGGAGAAGCCAACCAGTACAAGCTCCACGGTGCTGCCAACGTGCAGCTGTCCGTCTGAAACAAAACCATCTTTTAGGAAGAGATCTGCTTTACCTTTCAAATCGAGCGCTAGTTCCCGATGCAGAGGTTTGATAACAGTTGCAAACAAGGTCTTTGTGAAACGAAAAATTGCTGTGAGTTATCTCAGGGGTTCAGTTGAGACAGGACAGCAGAGAGATATGGAAATTTCACTGATATTTAAATATGGGGAAAGGGGTTTTTTTATTATTATTAGATAAGATACAACCTGCTATCATTACTGGCGCTGGAATACAAGGGTTTGTAGATGGGTGCGTGTCATGGCGTATCCATACATGCCCGGCGCCCAGCACGGAGCTTGGCCCCTTCCACCAAGGGTAGCGACGGGGACCTGGCACCCCGCGGCGGGGAACACCCTGGTCTCTCCCCCCCCGGCACCCCATGGCTGGGGGACACCCTGGTCTCTCCCCCGCGGCGGGGGGCACCCAGGTCTCTCCCCGCCAGGCTCAGCGAGCAGCCGTGGCTTTGGAGGAGCCCCCCCGCGCAGGCCGGAGCCCCCACCTTTGAAGCGCAGCACGTTGTCGGTGATGGCGATGTCCGGGTTCTGCAGCGGGGGGAGAAGCAGCGTTAGGCGGCAGGTCACGCACCCGGGACACGCGGGGTCTCGCTATGTCCCCCCACCCCGTATCCGTGTCCCCCACCCCCCCCCCGGTACCTGCACGTCACTCAGCTCCACGCGCAGGTAGAGCTCACGGTGCCGCTGCGCCCAGTGCACGTGCGGCCGCAGGCTGGGGCCCGCCATGGCGCGCGCCGCCGCGCTCCCCGCCAGGCGGCACCGGAGGGGAGGGGGTGTGGGGGGGGTGTGGGAGGGGCGTTCCCGGCGCCTGCGCACAGCGCCCACCGCGGGAGCGGGCCCTTTCTACTGCGCCTGCGCACGGCGCGGAAGGGGCGGGGGTGGTAATGGCGGCCGCCGCGGAAGGGCTGGAGGTCCTTCGCTCCCCGGGGTGCTGTGGGCTCCGCTGCCTCCCGGAGCTCTTCTTGTGGCGTCGTCCGGTGCACCCCCCCCCCACTCTCCACTTCGGTCCCTCGGGGCTTTGTGTGTCCCCGCCGGTCCGTGTGTGGCCTCCCCCGTGCCCTCATGTCAGGGTGCCAGGTCTAGAGGTGTTGGCCGTGATGGCAGTGACCTGGGTGAGGGAGCGCGTCGGGTATTTTAACTGAACTGCGACGCCTTTCGGGCACTGTTGGCTTTCAGCCCCCTTTAGCAGCTCTTTCGTTGGCTTTCAGCCCCCTTTGGCAGCTTTATACCATGTGGGACGTCAAATCAGTCAAGTGTGTCCCACCATCACTCGAACCCACAGGGAGTGTGTCCAGGTGGCCAAGAAGGCCAATGGCATCCTGGCTTGTATCAGCAATAGCGTGGCCAGCAGGGACAGGGAAGGGATCTTACCCCTGTACTCGGCACTGGTGAGGCCGCACCTCGATTACTGTGTCCAGTTTTGGGCTCCTCACTACAAAAAGGACATTGAATGACTCGAGCGTGTCCAGAGAAGGGCAACGAAGCTGGTGCAGGGTCTGGAGCACAGGTCTGATGGGGAGCAGCTGAGGGAACTGGGGGGGTTTAGTGTGGAGAAGAGGAGGCTGAGGGGAGACCTCATCGCCCTCTACAACTCCCTGAAAGGAGGGTGCAGAGAGGGGGGATTAGTCTCTTGAACCAAGGAACAAGCGATAGGACAAGAGGGAATGGCCTCAAGCTGCGCCAGGGCAGGGTTAGACTGGCTCTTAGGAAGTATTTCTTTCCAGAAGAGGTTGTTGGGCGTTGGAATGGGCTGCCCAGGGCAGGGGTGGAGTCCCCATCCCTGGAGGGGTTTAAGAGTCGGGCTGACCCAGCGCTGGGGGACCTGGTGGAGTTGAGAACGGTCAGTGTGAGGTTAATGGTTGGACTGGATGATCTTCAAGGGCTTTTCCAACCCAGATGATTCTGTGATTCTGGAGTTTGCCTTGGTGTTGACCCCCATTCTCCTCCCACTGTGCCACAGGCCTTCACCGAGGGGTGGCCTCCTGCAAGGGCACAGGGAGCTTCTCAAGCCGCTTTAGCCATAGCCAAGGGAGGCTGATAAAAATCTAGAAAATGCCGTGCCTTCTGTGGCCTGCCCCGTGACCACACACCCCAACCTTTTTAAAGTCTTACATTGTAATTATTATGTACTCCAAGACCTTGCTGCTAATAAAGCTAAAAAAGGGCAGTGTTGATTTTGGTGCTGCTTTTAAAAAGGCCACCCCTCGCTCCCTCAGCAGCTCACACAAGGACACCTCGCCCATGGCCTTCCACGTTGCACTGGCAAGTTCATCCTTCCATCCCAGCTTGGGGCGACCTCTCCCAGCTTCAGGGCGCTTTCTTGTGCTCCCACAGTACATTTTCTGGGCAAATCTCCACGTAGGTAAGAGACACCAGCTCTGTGTCTCAGCCTGCTTCTGAGGGAAGGATTTCCAACTTCTGCCAGCCCCTGGGGCTGCAAAGCTGCTGCAGAGGTGTGTGAGCTGTAGCAATAGTTGCTGGGGTGCTTATTTTGGAAAGAAAACCCCATATACCCTTTAGGGGCCAACAAAAGCCCTGGGCCAGTGCGTGGGAGATGGAAAAACAGCCACCAGGTCTGTGTGTGACCCGGGGCTTCTCTTGCATATGTGTTTAGGAGGGGGCACCTGCCACCTGCAGCAACATTATTTTTTCAGGTTTATAGGGGATCAAAAAGGCTTTGCTCTCCAAAAAGCGCCTTTGCTTTGCAAAGGGAAATTCAAATGTATAGAAACGTTTGTCTGGGGGCTCACTACACTGGAGCCTCTGGGTGCCCTGGGCTGAACACACGTTATTAGCAGCTGGGAATTTTTTTTATATTTTTGCTGTGGGAAGCGTGTCGGTGTGGAAGTGCTAGCTTTTTGGGGGGAAAAAAAGCCGATTTTTGAAGGAGGCATGGGGGTTTGCATGACCTGACCTCCGTGCAGGGGTTGGGGGGTGGGGTGTCCCGGATCCCGGTTCACGGGGCGAGTGTTGCGCGTCCCGCCCCCACGCTCCGCCCAGCCCGGTCCTCCCGGCCGACAGGCGGCGCCCTCGGCCGCACCCCGCGGTGCCCGGCGCAGCTGGCGCCACTTCCTCCCCTCCTGCAGGGGGCGCTGCCCGGCCTGGCGGGACCCCGCGGCCCCTCCCGGAAGCGGAAGCGGCCCGGCGGGGCGGCTCGGCTGCATCGCCGCCGCGGAGCGCCGTGAGTACCGGGGTGGGTGAGGACCCTCGTGGGGACCGGGGTTCCCGGGGGAGGTGGCTTCCCTCCGTCCTGGGGGGAGCTGCTGGTACTCCGTGGGGTTGGGAGGAGGAGGGGGTCTGCCCCGGGGCGACCTGGCTTTCCGCCCCCGGCCAGGCCTGCTCGCCGCCCTCGGCGGTGGAGGGGCCCCTCCCGGGATCTGCCCGCTTCCTCCGACCTCGGCGGCAGGGGCAGGCTCGTGGCCGTTATCACGCTCGGGCCCGACCTGCCCCTCCGGCGCAACCTGCGGATACGAGGCGTCCTACGGTGTTGTAGTGCCGGAGAGTCCCCTGAGCTGGTATGAAGAACGGGGCGGTCTCTCTTTGTTGGCTGCAGGAAGGTGGAAATAAAATGCTTCACGTGGCAGAAGGTGTCTGCGGTAGAGGTCCCGCAGTGATCTCCTGGGAGGCAGATCCTCGCGTTACCCTGGACTAACATCACCTCACCGGGTGGCGGTTCTCACTCTTGTTTGCTTGTTAAAGTCTACTGCTCTTCGGTTTTTCTCTCTTTTCTTGGAGGGAAGAGTGAGAAGTAGGTCGGGTTAAGACATACCAGCATCTGGGTGTAGGTGGGGAAAGGAGATTTTTTGTTGTTGGAATTCTGCAAATTAGATGAGAGTTTTCTGATTTAGGTTTGAAGTCTCATTCTCAGTTTCTAACGCGGTCTGAGCAGAGCACTGTTCTGTGTAGGTGTTTGCCTTCCAGTTTTACAGGGCTGTTTAACTTGTGTCATGGTTTTGGTTGTAAATAACTCAGACAAAAGAAAGACCTGTGTTAGTTGTGTTTGTATTGTCAAAAGTGGAACCAAACTTTTAGTCCAGACTTGCTCTGCTTTCCTTCTTATCAGTTTGTGTTAAAATGGATTTGGTCCAAGGTGTAGGTTGTCTCGTTTTTTGCTCATCTGTGATGAGGTATCTCAGCTGCTGTGTAGAGCAGCAGGAGAGCCAGACCATCAGGGAGCTTTGCCTCGGGTAGCTCTGCTACCCAAGCCTGTGCCGTGAGTTTCTGTGGTCCCTTAGTGCCTGTTTGCTCAATGAGAATGCTTTATTTAGTCCGTGTTGGTGTTTTTGTCAGGCTCAGGCCACCAAGCTGGGCCCTAGCAGTGTGCAGAACAGTTGTGCAGTCTTTCTATTCTATGTATAGAAAAAACTCTCCTTTTGAGGATTGTCAATCCTTACACCTTGGGCCCTTTGGCAATGAACTTTGTGGCGGGAGTTTATAGCTTGGATCCTTTTGAAGCTGCCCTCAGACCTGGGATTTACAGTGGAAGGACTTGGTTTCATCTTACCAGACATCTGGACTGTTAATTCCAGCTCAGATATACTTTGTAAAGCACAACTGACTGCAGGAAGAGATTTCTGCTGAATTAACAACCTGTTCCGGAGGATAAGACTTATGCTGCAGATAAATTTATTTGGGAAATGCTTTTTTTCACTGTGTCTCCTTTCCTCTGGTATTGCCTCACACTCCTGGAAGAGTCTTATCCATACGGTATTTGTAATTATCCCTGAGATGATATAATAGTGGTGATCATTGCTAGACTCTTTCAAGCCTTGTTTGAAAGGAGATGCAAACAAACCCAAGAAATTACAGGAGAATAACAGGAATAAGGGCGTGCAGTTGCCTAGGCCCATTGTGTATGGCCTGGTGGTTCCAAATAAACTACTGATGTTGTTTGTTCTAAGCAGCTGGTTGTCCCAGATCTGGCTACGGTCCTAATCATCCCCTGTTCTGATATCAGTGTAACAAGGTGATATTTGTGCAGTTCACAGGGAGGAAGAGGCAGGTAGGAGCTTAACGGGGAAGAATTTATCCACTTCATGAACTGAAATGAGTAGTTGGCATGTGGGGGCGTGGAAAAGGCAGACTATAAATCTGTGTGGCTCTATGAAGTTCTTAGTCCCATTCTGAAAGGCTGAGTGATGGCAGCTTGTTTTCCACAGCAGAAATCTCCTTCCTAATCCTCTTCATTCTGCTGTGGTTTTTTTTTTCCTTGCGTGAAATGGTGGTTTTCTTATAATGTTTTTGCTGTGGTGTGTTTGGGGAGCCTGAAGTGAATGTTTGCAGGGCTTCTGGAAGGCAGTGCTGAACCTCTGCTATTCTGTTTTTCCAGAAACATGCAACATGGCAGCAGCCATGGAAACTGAACAGCCGGGCCTTGAAATCTTTGAAACTGCGGGCCGTGAGGAGCAGGTCCAGAGAGAGGAGCAGCCAAAACTGGAACCTTTCTATGTAGAGAGACATTCCTGGAGCCAGCTTCGGAAACTACTCACAGATACACGGAAGTATCATGGGTACATGATGGCAAAAGCCCCTCATGACTTCACATTTGTGAAGAAAAATGACCCTGAAGGACCTCATTCCGATAGGATCTACTATCTGGGTAAGCTTGCTATAACAGCCTGTGTCTTGACTAAGCAGTCACTGCAGAGGCTGTTCGGATTTGACTGTTCTTGAGAGCTGGGTGTTTGTGGCAGTTAAATCATAGTGGATTTCAGGGCAGATTGGCTGGTCAGATGTCACAATTGTGATCGTAATGTCTCATTAAAACTTGCGATGTAATCTCCCCCAGAAATGGTGTGGTTGGAGGTGACCCCTTAGGCCTGCTGGAGCTGGAACAGAACTGTGAAGTGTCCTTTGGGGCGTGTTCCCTAGGTGGGAGGGCAGGTTAAGTGTGTTCAGTCTGTTTTCTCTCACTCCAAGTACACTGTCCCCTCTCTAAAAGCTGTGTCAGTTTGATCTCCTTTCTCTTAATTTCAACTAGTGGGTAGAACCTTTTCCTCCTTCAAAGTTTCCTTCCAAAACAGAGATTATAAATGTAATTTTGAAAGTCCTTTGTGCCTCAGCTACAGTAGTAGGTTTTCCAGGGATTCTGGAGGGAATAAGTGGCAGTGTAGAGCAGGGACAGTATTTTTGTTCTTGATAATGAAGAACTTAACGTAATTTATTGTTCTTGGCCTCAGTGACTCACTTCTGCATTATTTCACTAATCAGTGTTCACTTTATATCTGCATTTCTAAATTGCAGCTGTGCTTGAAGTGCTTTGGCACTGTAAATGATGCTGTGAGCAACCTTCTGGGTGGTTTTTTGGAGCAGACCTTGTGGTAGAGGAACACTTTTGTCAAAAGCTGAACATAAGTCCATGAAAAACTGCATTAGGGTGAGAAGCAATGGCTGGAGCAAAGGCCTAGGAGCCGGAACCATGTTCCAGCCCTACTGCTTGCTGCTTAGGCTAGTTGCTTAAGCTCCAATTTGTGATTCTCAGAGGCTTTGCATGTGCTGTGCTGTGACATAGTCAGAAAGATCTGTCTCTTTTTCCCCTTTTAGAGGATGGGGGTCATAATCCTTGAATAATGCTGAGCTGAAGCACAATGAGGGTGAATTAAGGCTGACCCCAGCTGGGATGAGCTCTGGTTTCCTATGTGCCACTTCCTGAGCTATAGGTCAGACTTGAGTTCCCCAGGGCACATCTGGCTCCCTCTGGGCTGATTCCTACATGCCTGAGCTTTCAGAAATCTGAATAGCAGTCAGGGAAAGGAGCAGGAAAGGGATGTTCAAGCCTTCATAAAGACGCATTATCTTTGAAACACAAGCTGCATCATGCTGTATTCTAGCCAGGGGAATTAGCAGAAAGGCCTTCCTTGATTTTTAAAAGCTTATAAAATAAAAGGGGCCTCAGCCTTCAAGAACACAGATATGCTTCAGGCAGCGTGGGGTAAGCCTGGGTGTAGTTCCTTGTTCTCTGCTTTCTCCGTGACTTGCATTTCTGTGAAGCAGAATTCCCAGACCGAGGCTGCAGTGCAGAGACCGTCAGTACTTTCTCTGGTAGGAAGGGCCTGTGAAACTGTTCCTGGGCATCCTTTGAGAGTGTTTGGATTATTAACAGAAAGCTAATATACTTTTTTCTTTTGTCCCCTCCTCACTTTCACAATAGCAATGTCTGGGGAGAACAGGGAGAACACGCTCTTCTACTCTGAGATTCCCAAAACCATAAACAAAGCTGCCGTCTTGTTGCTTTCCTGGAAGCCTCTTTTGGATCTTTTTCCGGTGGGTCCTGATTTTTTTCTTTCTGCTTGGCAGCGTAGCAAGTACACGGGCTTTGGGGTTCCACCTATAAGCCATCGTTAAAATTTGGAGATTATCGTCTTAAAGATTTTAAGATTCTCCTTGTACTTGGTTACCTCTGCAGCCATCTCAAAACCAAGCACAGCTTTCTCATCAGTGTTTGGAGTTACAGCCTTTGTGCGTCATAAAAACTGTGTGTGCTGGATGATTCCTCCTTTGCCGGCAGAGATTGCAAGTACTAATTTGCATCAGATTCTCTGCTGTGAGATCCTGGGGATTGCTGAAGGAGCCTGTAGTCTCCAATAATCACTGTCTTGCAGGGGGAAGTGAGAGTGCCCCTGAGGATCAGTGAGTGGCTCTGTGACTCACGCAGGAGCAGAGGATCCCTTTCCCACTCACTGGGACCCTTCTCACCTCCGTGCATAGCAAGCCCACACCAGTCCCACCCCATGCACTGTGACAGATTGGAGGAGGGGGGACAAATGCCATGTGGAATTAGGTGTGTGTTTTCCCGTATTATTTCCTGAGGCTGTCAGCCAGACATAAAATTCATGCTGTGCTCTCCTCCCACCAGACCAGTCACCGTGTGTCTTTGTGAAAGTTAGCAAAGACTCCTGCTTGTTCTAGAAATAACAGACCTTCAGTCTCATCTTTCTTATATCAGTGAGTAATGGAAATAACACTGGCCTTCCTATGGGAGAAGTGGCTGTCAGGTTTACAGTTGTGTAGGATCTGATCGTGGCCTGCACTTGCAAGTGCTGATGGCAGAGGCACAAGCAGGAGCGGGCTTCTAGCCGCCAGCAGGATTCTGGGGGAGGAGGGTGTCTGCACAGCCATCTGCTCCTGGAAGCTTGGCATGCAGACGCTCTGACAGTATAGTAAGAGATGCAGAGCAGAGGTGTTGATTGTGCTTCTCTGCCCATATTCAGGCCATCCTGGACTATGGGATGTACTCTCGTGAAGAGGAGTTGCTACGGGAGAGGAAGCGAATTGGCACCATTGGGATTGCCTCTTACGATTACCACCGAGAAAGTGGCACCTTTCTGTTTCAGGCTGGGAGTGGAATTTATCACGTAAAAGATGGAGGCCCTCACGGATTCACTGTGAGTTTACTCACCTCTCTTGTTCTCTGCAGTACTGCTTTCCTCTGGCTAGAAGCTCCTTTGGCTTAGAGTGAAAGCAGAGCGTGATCATCAGTCACTGCTGCACGAGCATGGCAAGTAGCCTCGATAACCCTTGAAACATGGAGAAGGCATGCATTTCCATGGCTGTAGAAACTCAGGTGGAGAATTATGAGAAATGGTAGAAACTGCAGCAGCAAGGCAGAACACCAGATTTTGTTGATTTTTCACAAGTAGCAATGCCAGTAAAAAGCAACGCAAAGGCTGTGATGCTCTGTGCTCTTTCATGTAGTGAGAAGTCACGTCAGAGGGAGCTTTTGTTCCCAAGCTGTGGTTTAGAGGTCACTGTTCAGCAGTCACTGCTGTGTGTGTTACAAGATTTGGCTGTGTAACTTGCAGAACAAGCAACCTTTACTCTGCTGGTGCTGAAGCTGGAGTTCAAAGCTGAAATAATTTCTTATTATTATAACAAATGCCTAATGTCTGTCAAACTCTGTTGTAAGGGGGAATTTACTGTACCTTGAATTGCTTTTGGAGGACAAGATTCTATGTTCTGCCAGGCCTTTTTTAGGGTGCTGTTTTTAAGTGTGCCAGGCTTCTCTAGGCAAGCTGCCGTCTGATTTGTGGCTAATCCTCAGCACTGGTGAAAGAGACCCTGGTGGGGTCTGTGCAACCATGGTAGAAGCACAACTTTCCCTGTAAAATATCTGCACAGTATTTTTCTGTGTTTAAAATTGATTCTTCTGTTGTAAACATCTGTATTTGAAGTCAGTGTCCATGATATTGTGGTCTTAGAGACCTTCTGATGATCCAGGTTAGCTTCTGTAAGTGTCCATGTGTTATCATTGCTTACTGTGCTTTTTCTTTTCTTTCAAACAGCAACAGCCTTTAAGACCCATTCTGGTAGAGACCAGTTGTCCAAATATCCGGATGGATCCCAAGCTTTGTCCAGCTGATCCAAATTGGATTGCATTTATCCATAGCAATGACATCTGGATATCTAATATAGAAACCAGAGAAGAAAGAAGGCTAACATTTGTGCACAATGGTAATGCATCCTGAATTAAAATCTCTGCACCTCCTCTGCACTTGTTCTTGCTAGACTGAATTAAGCAATGGCACTAGGGGTTCTTCTGAAATCTGGGGGAATGGCCACTGTTTATTCCACCTTGTTTGTCACGTTCTACATGTTTCCTCTGGTGCAGATATTGTGGGATGATTCTATTCCCTGCACTGTGGAATCTGGCAGAGTGAGTTATTTGTTGAATACATACGGAAGGGCTCTTCTGAAACACAGTGCATTCCTTTTTACTGGAACAGCCTGTTTTGTGTGGAAGAGCTGTGGGTGGAATAGAGCTGGAGGAAAGTTTCTGTCAGTGAAATCAGGCTGCAGGGCCTTTTAGAAACAATATAGGCAGTTTCTGAATAGCACTGTGGCTTCTGCTGGCCCCTCATGCTCAGGAACTTAGGTCCTCACTTCTTACCCTCTCCAACTCTGTTTTAGACACGTATCCTGGAGGAAAGAAAATAGGAAACTGTGGAAAAAACACTTTTTAAAAATCTACTGCATTTTGTATTTAAAATCATACTTTGTATTTAAATTATATAATTTAAATTTTAGTTGAACTAAAATTTCTGACACTTTATAATAATTCTTTAGCTTATTTAAATGTTAAATATTAAAATATTATGTAAGTACATTAAAAATAAACTGTAGCAATGACTCCTTCTCAGATGATAATTATTTATGGAGCGCTGCTAAGTTACCTCCAGGGTAACAGGAAAAATATTGAAGCCCTATGGATATGTCATCATGTTGAGATGTTATGTAAGTCTGTTACTTTGGTACAGTGAATGAAATATTGATGCTTTTGTTTTTCTGAATGTTGATATTGTCAGTTTCAGTTGTTCAGGAGGGTTTGTCTTGTCCTTTTTTTTTCTTTGATTTGCTTAAAAGTTGTGGTTCCAATTCACTGAGCTCAGGTAGAGAGAGCATTTTCTTTCTTCGACTAGTACATAGAAAATTGAGAGACTAATCGGGTAGGAGTAAGAAGGGAGGATTGCTTTCCTTTCCTAAAAGAAGCTGCCATGTCAGAGAGGATTAGATCCTCCCTAAATAAATCAACAGAGCAGAGTGGAAGCAGAAGAGAAATCTGCTGAGAAGTCAGATTTATTATTGTGTAATTGTTCTTGGGGGGTGAACTTGGGCCGTGTTTGGGATAATGCAGAACTGGTTTGATTCTGCAATAAATCATGAACTAATTCTTTTGTGTCTTTTTTTAGAACTGGCCAATGTTGAGGAGGATCCAAAATCTGCTGGCGTGGCTACTTTTGTGCTGCAGGAGGAGTTTGACAGATACACTGGCTACTGGTGGAGCCCAAAGGCACAGCCAAGTAGGTGTGATGGATCCGGTGTGTCTGACGGACACAAGTAGGGGCTCCACTGCTGTGCTGTCCAGTGCAGTTATTTTTTTCTGCTACTTGTCTTTATGCAAGATAGGAACTTTATATTCGTAGCTCCTTTTAAACTATCCGCAGCGGTGGGCTTGTTACAGTTGCCTTGTGAGCACATGTTACTGGGGGAAGAGACTTTCCTTCTCACAACAGTGGTAGGAGTTGTAAGAGTCTCAGAACGTTTTGCTTAATGAAATATGAATCACAGACTTTGTTGGATTTTTCTTCATCCTTTCAACCTGCTTGTGCTCCTGGGAGAATATTGATGCCTGCAATAACTGATAATGAGTATTGATGCCTGCAATAACTGATAATGAGAGCTGTTCTGACCAGCAAATGTTAATTCATTTACAGCACTGAATGGGGGTAAAGTTCTTCAAATTCTTTATGAAGAAAATGATGAGTCAGAGGTGGAGATTATTCATGTCACATCACCCATGCTGGAGACAAGAAGAACGGATTCCTTCCGGTACCCCAAAACTGGTGAGACCCTGATGCCTTACATCTCTGTTTCCGGGAGACATATTTTATTCCATGTGCCTGACAGCAGTGACTCTCCTAACCTAGAGTAGTTTTTGAATTGGGGCCCAGGTGCTGGAAGTGTGTTTGGGGAAACTGCTGCTGTGAAGGTTAGATTAGTCACTGGTGACTGTACTGATATCCCAGCCATGCGGTTACTAAGAGCTCTGAGTTGGGTCTCTCAGGAGTTGGCGGAAACTCTATCTGATTGTCACTATTTTGGAGCTGTTGTCTCAGATCCTGGCAGATCTGAGCTGTCGAGGAGTTGATTCTCATTACAGCCCTGTGTCTCTGAGGGAAAAGCTGCAGATTTATGGGCTTTTGCTTTTTCAGGAGGGTTTCTGTTTAGCTGCTGGCAATGCCCTGGTAGTTCAAGTTCTGAAGGACTCTGGTTTTCATGATTGCTCTTGGACTTTGAACAACAAACTCAGCATGCTTACAGCCTGCCAGGAAAACCCCCTGTTGTCATATTTTCAAACAGTAAATGATCTGGAGGCTTCAGCAGTAGAGAGGGGTGAGGGCAGGCTTGAAGCATACTGAGTGGAGTGCCATTGGAAGCCAGGGAAGTGGGACTTATGCAGACCTGCTGGGACTGATTCACTGGCATGTGTCAGGTGTATGGGGCAAATTTGAACAGTCTGACCCTCATTCTTCTGAGATTTCCCTTCTGTTTCAGGAGAACATGTTGCTCACAGTTAACTAAGTGTCTCACTCACTTTCCTCACTCCTGAAATCTTCATTTTTTGGAGAAATGTCTTCTGTTTTGCTGACCTTTCCAAGTTGCAGAATTCATTTCAGATCTTGCAGATCTCCTGATCCACTGGGAAAAATTTTCTGCTTATGATCCTGATTTACTACTTGTTTTAAGGAGGAAGAAAGGTTCAGTGTTAGCCTGGGAAGCAAAAGATGACTCCTTGTGTTTTTTCGTCACTTGTGTACCCCCAGATTTCTGAGAGTATTTTGTCATAATTCTGTTCAGTGCTAAGTTTCAGCAGCTTAGGTAAATGAGCCAACCAAAGCCCAAATCCCTTTAAAAAAAAGATCTAGGCTTTAATCTCTGGGCCTCAGTTTCCAGTCTGAGCTGCAGGGACAGTAGCCCTTTTCAGTGGGTTGTTATGAGGGCAGAGCTTGAGGTAGTGGAGAAAATTCTTCACAGGTTGAAGATAAGTACTTAAATAGGCCAGCACTGGGGCCCCAGGCAGGTCATCTCACCTCAGTGCATCGTTTTTTGTGTATAAACCGGGTTGATGAAGTGGGAGTACTTCACAGCAGCATTGAGAATATTCAGAGTACCTGGAATTTGCCACATGTGGCTTTTTGTGGTTCAACCGCCATCAGCTTTATTCTTTATAGTCCACCTTTGCTGTGGAGCAGGCCCCAACATTTAGCACTGCGGGGGCTGTACAGCAGGATGAGTTGCTGGCTTTGTGTGAAGAGTTAACTTTAGATTTTCAATATTCAACACAAATATGTAGCTTTATTACTTTAACTGCACTAGTTACGGCAATAAGCTTTTAAGTGTGAGTTGCTCTAATTTTCAGGGATGCTTTTTTAGCATTGGATTGCTTTCTGTGTACCACCTTGAGAATAACAGCCAGACAGTAAACCAAAGCTTGCTTTGCTGTCCTGACACTCCTGAGCATTTACCTCCAACTAGCATGTGCTGCCTTTGACGGTGGGAGAGAAGACTGGCTGTGACATAGCATGCTTCTTGATCAGATCTGTTTGCAGGATTAAATCCACTGAGTCTGCCTCATGTTTGCAGTCTCTTTTTTCCCTGCCTGGTTCTTTGCTGTCTCTTGCATGTGCAAGTAGGCTATTTGATCAAAGAGCATTCTGCTGTTTGCCTTTTCCAGTTCTGTATGAATAACACCACAATAATCCACAGTTCAAGTCTGCCCTCTGTGCCTGACTGCTAACATCTGTTTTTATAGGTACAGCAAATCCAAAGGTCACTTTCAAGATATCTGAAGTGACAATCAATGTGGAAGGCAGAGTAAGTTCTATGTTCTGCTTGTTTTTCCAAATAAACATAATTTCTGTGATTCTTTTTTGGTAAAATTCATTTTCCAGTTCAGTACAAATGAACTTCCTTGGTTTTGATAGCTTAATGGCCTCTCTGGAGGCAGTGCACTTGGCTCATTCCTACGCAGATACTTGGTGTCTGTGTGTGCAGCAGTATTTCTCAAGGCTGTGCTTTCCTTCCCTACCACTGGTTTATGAACTCAGCTGCAGAGCAGGGTATTTTAGGTGTGGATGGTTAGACCTTCTTATGTGACAGATCTCTTGATTGGCTGGATATATTGGGAAAATTTGATTGCAAAGACAATGTATCACCTTACAAAAGCCTGAACGTGTGGAAAGAGATGAACTTTACTTTCGCCCGGGGATTTTTTTAACAGATGCAGAAATTTCCATAGCCCAGTCCAAGATCTTCAAACAGTTGGGAAGTTAATCTTACCAAACAGATACAGTAACAGCCATACATTATTGGGATTCTCTGTACTCTTGGGCTACTTCAGCCATCAGCAGTCACCTGCTGGGATAGCGATGCTGACGTCAGCCAGCAAAGGCAGGGAAAGCCGTCCTGACCCTTGGGGTACCGCTGTGACTTGTCCCCAGTCCTAGCAGGGACAGACTGCAGCATTGCATATCATGGATTAGAACCACGTTGATGACTGGATGTCATGCAGAATGTTCAGCATCTACCAATTAAAACACCTTACAAAATAGCTCGGTACAAATCACCTCCCCTTTATATGGGGAGACTGAGTGTTCAAGTGACTTGTCTGAGATAAACGATCCAGATTTCTCAAGCCCTGGCTGTGCTGGCAGTGCACAGCTCGCCTACTATGCTGGTTTCTGGCTACAGATGGGGTTGAATCCCCTGTGTTGCAAAGGCTGAACAATCTAAATTACATGAGCTGCGCAGAAGAAGTCTTCTGTGTCCAGACTCTCATCGTGCATGAAAACTGGTTGTGGGGGTTCATCTCAGTGTCACTGAATTGCTGCTTTGTCAACAGATTGCAGATGTTGTGGATAAAGAGCTAGTTCAGCCGTTCGAGATCCTCTTTGAAGGAGTAGAGTACATTGCTAGAGCTGGGTGGACGCCAGAAGGAAAATAGTGCGTATGTTAATCCTGTCTCTGCTTAGAGGGTTT
This sequence comes from Strix aluco, assembly GCF_031877795.1. Lineage (NCBI taxonomy): Eukaryota > Metazoa > Chordata > Aves > Strigiformes > Strigidae > Strix > Strix aluco. Next base: position 14,079,040 of record NC_133942.1, read on the forward strand.
GGGGCATTACAGTTAGAAGCAGAATGTAGTGGTCTCTGTCTTCTTCAAGCTTAAGCCTGCTTTCATTTTTACATTGCTACAAACTTGTTTGTGCAAAGGGGACAATTTTTCCAAAACCAAAACTGAGTTCTTGTCTCTTTCTCTGGTACCTGGCCCTATTGCTTTGGTATTGGGCACTTGCAGCCTTTGATGTATGTGTCCTCTCAGCATCCCTGTGAGAGAGAGTGCAGTGCTATTGTCCCCATTTTACAGATGGGGAACTGAAGCCCAGAGAGGCTAAGTGACTTGCCATGGTCACACAGGAAGTCTGTGGCTGAGGAGAGAAATGAGCCCAGGTCCCCCAGGCCCTAGGCTAGCGCCCTAACCACTGGACCATCCTTGCTGACCAGACTTACTGATCAGAAAACCTGCTGTAAGTGCTACTTACATTTGCATGTCATTTTTAACCCTGTAGATGATGTAGTACGGTGTTTCTAACTCACCAGAAGCTTCTCCAGAATTGCACTTCAGTTCTTGAATCTAAAGATGGCTTTCACCTTTTTAATATTTTTTTTCACCCCCTCAAATGTGGAAGAAGTGCAGGGACACATTTGCTACATTATCTTGCTTTTCGCAGGATTATTGTTAGAGCTACATGCAAAGCCATCAGAAGTATGGCAGGGTCTACTGCCAATCCATTTAGGTGCCAGTATTATTCTCTGCCAGGTATAGGTTTAAAACATGAGTATTTTCACAAGTATCCTGAAATTCCAATTGAAATTTTTTCTGCTTCATTATTCCCTCTGATTTTTCTCTTCTTTCTCCCCTAAAGCACAATTCAAATCTGGGAGAATAGAATTAATTAAACTTTTGAACCTGCAGTGCTTATGCAATATTGAAATGAAGTGAAATAGGTTCTTGTGTTATGGAAGAGATTTGTTTATGTGGGTGAAATTTTACAGGTGGCTTTGTGCTTAATCTGAAATTGAACGTTCTTGACTCCCTCAAAATGCCTAGTGCTAATGAGCGTTGAGGTTTTCAGGCCTGTCTAATGCTCATGGTTGCATGTTATTTTCTCTAATATCTGTCTCCTCAACAGCATCTGGTCCATCTTACTGGATCGCTCCCAAACTCGGCTTCAGATAGTCTTGATCCCTCCTGCATTATTCATCCCTACAGAAGATGATGCAATGGAAAGACAGAAACTTATCGATGCTGTACCAGATTCTGTTACACCTTTCATTATTTATGAAGAAACAACAGACATCTGGATAAATGTAAGAATTTGAATTTCGGCCTTCTCTGACAGTTTGTTGTTGAAGACCCTGTTTGTAGCACTTGAGTGACATTGGTGTTACTTTCCTGCCTGGGAGAATGTTCCCATTGTGCAAGTTCTGCGTGTATTCTGTGCTTCTTGCTGTAAAAAACAGTATGTAGAGAACAGAGAGATTTGGGATGTGAAAGCAAAGCTGCTTTGCTTGAGGCTGCTTGTGGTCAGACAGAGCTAGGAGCAGAGCCCAGGCCTCTGGCACCCCAGGGCAGCCCCTTGCCCACAGTGTTACCTGCTGACATGCTCTGACTTCTTGGTGCCAGTTGTTCACCACTAGCAGTGCCAGCAGATGAAGTATTTGTCAGACAACAAGGGTGTATCTAGATGATGGGTGAACAAGTCCCAGGAGTCTGTTAGCAGTCACTAAAACCCCTCCTTAACTACATATGGTCTGGTGAAATAGATTTGTGTGTAATGTTCTCAGAAGTGTGCCCTAGGGCCTGTGCTGTGAGACCGGACACCGGTGTGCTAGGCTAATGCTGTAAAAATGATTGCTGTTCACACTTCTGCAGATAAAGATTGATGTCTCTACAATGACATCCCCATGGAGGTGTGCCAGGGTGCAGGAAGGCCTGGGCACATCAATCACTGACAGGTAGTTGGGTCTCGCAGCAGACATCATTTGCACAAAGCCTTCCAGTGAATGGTCCCTATACAGCAAGTGCTCTCTCTGATACCACGTTTTCTCCTTATTAGTAGTGTGCATGGTTTCAGGATGGTGTGAGCTGTCTTTTCTCCATTATTTTTACTGGCTGGAGTGGTTTTTGACTGACAGCTCACACCATGCCGATAAATGCCCCTGCGTCCCTCAAAAGATTGTCCCTTGAAGCAAGAGTTGGCATCTTCATGAGTGGGAAGATCATGTCAGCTCATCTTTCTTGAAATAACCCTTCACTTGTGGGCTTCTAGACAGCACTGGACAGAGGAGGCCACTGAACTCTGGCTTGCTGGGTGGCTCTTGTACGCTGTCTGCAGAGCTGGACCAGCCTTTGTATCTAAGCTAGAAAGGCAGGTACAGAGAAACTTAATCAGTTTGTTGGCCAGAATTTATGACTAGCAAAAAGCCTGGAGCTGTGTAGCGCATGTGGAGCTGTCTGTAGACACCCCATGGCTCATGAGCATAACTGGCTCTCCCAGTAAGGGACAGTGCTGCACCCTGCTAGTGTGAACTGTTGTCTGTGTCGAGCAGTGAGAGGAACTTATGTGCAGCTTCAGTGCCAAACTCCTGCTAATAACAATAATCCACTGCTTTGTCTCCACAGATCCATGATATCTTCTATGTTTTCCCTCAAACCCATGAAGATGAGATAGAGTTCATTTTTGCCTCTGAGTGTAAAACAGGATTCCGGCACCTATACAAAGTCATCTCAGTTTTGAAGGAGAGCAAGTATAAACGGTCGTGTGGAGGCCTCCCTGCTCCAAGTAAGTGAAATTATTCTTTTGCTTTTATTGGGCATTTGCTGCCAACTAGTGAGGAAACAAATGTCCTTCCAGGTGGCAGGAATTATTGTCTTATTGGAAACTCCTGCTGTTGTCCAGGAAAGCACTTCACTGCACAGTCATTCCTCTTGAAATTTTACAGGGGTGATTCTGTATTCAGCATGCCTTAGTTTTAACCCTGATTCTTCCTCATGGGCTAGAGGGAAAAGTTTCAAAAAATGAAGTGGAAAACAAGCTCCTGATGATACTGTGAAATGCACTTAGTTGTTTTTTCCTTGTCAATGTTGGAACTGTTTCTGCACTGACTTTGCCAGAGGTTAATCATTATAGCAATAACACAGCTAGCTCTGATGTGCAGGGTCCAGTGTATCTAATAGGTGCACAGTGGTTCAGGATTTGATTTTGCAAGTAAAACCAACATAGTCCCTGTCAGCTTTTAAAAGCAGATTGGTAGCAGAGAGGCTGACAAAGAGCAAACCCTGTGATATGAGAACTATTCAGAGAATTCCTCTCTGCTCTTAAAAACAATCATGGTACTGCTGTATAGATGGAGATGTTAGTAGGAGAAAATTACTGGCAGCTGTTGCAAATGGAAATGCAGGAAGAGTCATTTCAAGCAAAAATATTCAAGGACCACGTGCTTCCGAGCTGCAGTCGAAGTTTGGTCTTGCTCAGATGCATGATATAGCTGTGTGCAGAGTTCCCAGAATGTTTTTTTCCTCTGCATGTATTCTTTAATTTACAGTTTCATGCTGGGATAGTTAATTTACTTGGTGTGTATTGAAGGCACTTACCAAGCTCTGCATGCACAAAAAATACACCTAATTTTACTAGAGGTCGTAGTTTCATGCAACTGTCGGGTTTTTTTTCTCCAGATAGCATTATATCCTGGGTTGATTAGATTTCTCTGAATGCATCTGACTTCTTTTCTCGCTAAATCTCCCTCATTCTAAGGGAAATGAAACCATCTTATAAAAACAGAGTTGTTCCCCACCCTGTTGCAAAATTCCCCATGTTTTGACATCTGAGATTCCCTTTGCACACCCATTTTTCAGTATAAAACCTCTATTTCTGTGCAAGTGACAAATGCTAACAAAAAAAAAAAGCAGGCAAGGTGTCCAGGCCTCAGGTTGAATCCTGTGAATCCTTTAACATATATTTCACAGAATGTTAAATAGTACTAGCCCTAACATTTGTCTGGGAAGCTGGCAGAGGCGTGGGTCTTCTGCAAAGGCAGGTTGCTCTTGGGTTTAGTTTATTAAAAAAGCTTGGGAGGAAGAGGTATTATTGTGACCATGTGTTTTGTAAAATCTCTTTTATGTTGGTTATTTGCAGGTGACTTCAAGTGCCCCATCAAAGAGGAGATAGCGATTACCAGTGGAGAATGGGAAGTGCTTGGCAGACATGGATCCAATGTAAGTCTCTGCTCTTGCTGCGTGGATATCCTGCAAAGATACCGTGTGGGATTTTTGGTCTACAGTGTGCTTTCATCCTTCAGTACCTCTGATTACGCTGTTCTGGACCAGAGGTTGTGATTTTGGCAGTGGGAAAGCAACACAGGTGACATTAGTCGGCTTTCTTTTCCTGCACATTCCTGTGTGGATCCTTGTCAACCAGGAGTCTTCCCCACTAAGTGCAAGGCTTAAAGAGGAGGAGAAGGGAGCAAAAATACTGTGAGACAGCAGTGAGGAAACTCCACGTGTTCCATGAGCAGCAGGTTGTCATGATGGTGTCCAGCTGCTGCTGTCCTGGAATCAAGAGATAGGAAGGATCGGCATAAATTAGCCCTGTCTCTTTTTAGCCAGGGAGACTGGGAAGAGTGAAGGACCTGCATGAGAGAGCTGAGCAACAAGGTGTGAAGTGCAAATTATAACTGACAGAGTTGTGGACAGTAAGAACAGTCATTTGGCTTATTCCTTGTAGACTGTTGGGCTATAACTCAACTTTATGGAAGTGAGACGGGGGCAAACTTGGAGGTGGTAGAACTGGGTATTGTTTTAGCAAGAAACAGTATTGAGGGATGTGTTGTTTTGGTTTTGACAGATCTATGTCGATGAAGCCAAAAAACTGGTGTACTTTCAAGGCACAAAAGACTCGCCTTTAGAGCATCACTTGTACGTTGTTAACTACGAGAATCCTGGAGAAGTAAAGCGGCTGACGGAACATGGTTACTCTCACGCCTGCTGTGTCAGCCAGGTACCTGTCTGCCTGTGAGGCCCTGTGTAGGCAGGGCTGGCTGGGTGTGCTGTGGCTTATCACCAGTCTTGTCCTTCATCAGTCAGCAGACAAGGCTGTATTTGAATATAACAAGCAGATTTTTACATTGTGTTGTGTGCTCCTGCATGTTGTACAGTGAGTGCATAAACCCACCCTGGAAACCAGATTTGATCTCCCAGTTCAGTTGCTCTTCAGCTTGCTTCAGGCTAAAAGAGCCAGAATGAATTTTTTGGAACTGTTTGAGCCTGGCTCTTTTCACCTGAAGTGGGCTATGGAACAATCGCCAGAGGAGATGAACTGGTGGCAGTGTTGGGCAGGGTTCTGGGCATCTGGGGCAGTAACCTGTTCAGCTGGGAATGCTTTACCCAGAAGAGAATGTGTGACAAGGTCTGCATACCATATTTGGTTTTGCAGGTGTATTTTTGGCTTTGGAGTGTTAATATCTGAGTCTTGCTAAGGACTGTAACTTCTCAGAGTCTATCTGCTGTTATCAAAAGTGCTCAGACTTCCTGGTTTAATTTGGTCCATAAGCATCTTCTGAAAGGTCTAAATGCAGAAAGAAATGGTCACTTGTGCTTGTGCCTCTGCACTGAGGAGTTCAAGGTAATGTTCCGTTTTTCTGTAGGATTGTGACATGTTCATCAGCAAGTACAGTAATCAGAAGAACCCACACTGTGTGTCACTTTACCGGCTGACAGGACCTGAAGATGATGCAGCTCACAGGACAAAAGAATTCTGGGCTACCATTTTAGATTCAGCAGGTAAAGGACAACCAGGATCACAGACTCAAAGATACCCCAGAATGTGCTTGAGATTTGCTGTTGTGGGTGACTAGACTTGTCTCTGAAACTCATGCTTGTGTGAGTTCTTGGAAGTACAGGAGTGACATTTTCAGCTCAGCGACAAATGGGTATAAACTGCCTATGAAGGAATTTAGAGTGGAAATTACCAAGTTTCTACCGCCAGAGCCAGTAGAAGATGCAGACAGCCAGTTTCAGTGTTAGGGGAGGGGTTTAAGTGCGCTCATTTACTCTGTGCTATGTGCCTGCTAACGAGCATATATAATGCTTCTGGCAAGGGGCACCCACTTCTTAAATAGTTGTGTGCTTCTGCCTACTCATGTCTTTGAGACAGCTCTTGGGCTTTTAGTTTTCTGTTGTGTTTCTGTTCCCTAAGGTATGCTCCATATCCTGTGCTTTCCTTGTATTAGTGTCCTGAGTCCTAAGTGAGCTTCGGAAGGGACTGGATACCTGTAATGGCTGTGTCAGGGGAGAAGAGTTACTGTTGCTCACAGGAGAGCAGAGATGGGAACGTGATAGGAGAAAGCTCGCCTAGGGCTAGTGCATTCCCCATCTCTGCCTGGTCCCAGCCACATCCACTGGAAGGCGTGGGAGATCTCCACTGGGATTGCAGTGAGACTGGTGATGGGGCAGGATCAAAGCAGAGCTGCGTTATTCATCCATTCCCTTTTAAACCAGGCTCTCTGTTCCCTTCCGTGGCAGGCCCTCTTCCTGATTACATTCCCCCAGAAGTGTTCTCCTTCGAGAGCTCCTCAGGGTTTACACTCTATGGGATGATGTACAAACCTCACAATCTGCAACCTGGAAAGAAGTACCCCACTGTGCTCTTCATCTATGGAGGGCCTCAGGTGAGTGTGGTGTGTAGGTGAGCAGAGGGGTGGGCTGCTCTCCTGGATGAACAGTTCCTGCTTGGTGCTGAGGAGAGCATGCAACGTTTTGCCTGTTTGATAGGTAGCTGCTTGGCTGAAGGTGCTGTAAGCGGTCATGATTTCCAGGTCATAGGTCAAGGCACTGCCACTTGTCTGAGAGCAGGTGTGGAGTAACAGAGCTGGAACTGGGAGAAAGGGGAGTGCAGATAGAACAGGGGACAGTGACTATCTCCTCCTCCGCAGGGGCTCCTGCTCTTTGTTTACATTTCCCCCATGTGTCTGTGAGGGGAGCTCTCTGTTAGCACTGACCGTGTGTGCTGAGGAGAGCTTGCTCCCCAGTTGTCCTTCTCCCAGCCCCTTAGCCCTTCTTTGGTTCCCCCAACTCTACTGTGCCCTGCTATGGGCCAAGGCAGCTGAAGTGAGACTTGAAGAGAAAGATTTTCTCCTGAGAAAGAACAGAGTGGAGAGCGGAGCTGCAGGCTCAGGTTTGCATTGTGCAGTCAGCAGCCGCCCCGCTTGCGCTGTGCCCATTGGTGCTGCAGTGGAGCTCAGTTCAGAATGGCTTGTTCCTGGGGGAAGAGAGTTTATTTGACAGCAGACCACCAGCAGGGAGAGGGAATCCTGCAGGGAGGGAGGGATCTTGAAAACTTTATATTATTAAAGTGTATAAACCATTTAAAGGAAGGTAAATACAAATAAAATCTGAAATTGGATTAAGTGGTGACATCTGGATTCCATTACGTATGTGGTTGCGTCACTGCTGCTCTTCTATTCCAGGTACAGCTAGTGAACAATCGGTTTAAAGGAATCAAGTATTTCCGTTTGAACACTTTGGCCTCTTTAGGCTACGTCGTTGTTGTCATTGACAACAGGGGATCCTGCCACCGAGGGCTGAAGTTTGAAGGAGCCTTTAAATACAAAATGGTAAGTGGAGCTCTGAGTCTGGCTCTTCGTTTTCAGCCAGAGACAGATTTGAGTCCCAGTATTATCTAAGCTGAAGCACTGATCTGGCACAGATGCCCAGCATTGCCTGTGTGATGCTGCCTAGGTTTGGGGAGGGGAACTGCGCATAGCAGGGAGGAAAGATGCTCCGTGTGGGAAGGACATATAATGTCAGGGTTTGAGGTTGTGAACCAACTCCAGCTTGGCAGGCATAATGCAAGGTGGTTCCTAAGGGGGTTTCTGACTCCCACCAGAAATGCTGTGCTGCTCACATGAAGCAGAATGGTTTCATTCACAGCAGGCATTGCTATTTAGGGCAGTTCCTGGGTCAGGCTGGAGAGGGTGCGTGTGTTTGGCCATGTGTACAGGCAGAGAGGGCCTGTGCCAGGTTCTGCTGGCTTTGCAGCGTAGCTCTGTGCGGTGGGAATGGCGTTTTCATGCACAGAGCTAGAATGCAGCCTTACTTTTGTAACAGCAAAAACACTGAAGAATCTTAGTCCCCAGGCAAGGAGACAAATGAAGAAAAGGATAGTTAAAAGGTGGGTTAGGATGTATTTATTGTCTTATGGGGGAAAGGTGTCATCTTTGTGTAACGTGCCTAGCACAGTGGAGTGCTGGTTGGGTGCTGCACAAACAGAAGCAGCAAGGGTCTGAAGGTGGTTACCTTTGGAAATCCTGAGAATGTAACCATTGTCTGGAACTGACAAAATTTACCTTTTTCTCTCCTCTCCCAGGGACAAATAGAAATTGATGACCAGGTGGAAGGGCTGCAGTATTTAGCATCCCAGTATGACTTCATCGATCTGGATCGTGTTGGCATTCACGGCTGGTCCTATGGAGGCTACCTCTCTCTTATGGCTTTAATGCAGAGGTCAGATATTTTCAGGGTATGTTCATATGTTGAGTACTTATTCTAGTGGTACAGACAGAATTTCTCCCTTAATTGTGTAACCTCCCATGGGTGTTCACAGCACCAAAGACTTTTTTGTTTGCTCTAGACAAGGGAGGACACAGTCCTCTGGCTGTTTCCTTCAAGACTCTTCTATTTGGGTGACTTTGGAGACAAGTTGCTTTTCTAACAAACTTTTCTTCCGTGGTATTTCTAATTAGGCTTCCAGGCTTTGGTTATATTTTTGGTACTTTGCAGACAACAGATCTGAAAATCTATTCACTCTTTAAGGCTAGTGCCTGCTAACAAGCCACATTACCTTTTAAAGCCAGCAATCAATGGGTATTCCAATAGCAGTTTTATTGTGTGATCTTGGGTTGTACCCTTGGTTCTCTCCACTTGTGTTTCTGTGTGAAGTGTGGGGATGAGATGCTCTAAGCCTGATGTCATAGGCTCCGAGAAGTGTCTGGGACTGGTGTTTGCATTGAGTCCGTACTGGTACAGCTGTGGGACTCAGCTTTTCAGAGGCAGTGATACCAGTACAGCCCCAATAATTAATACTAACAGAGATGCCTCAAATCAGAAAATTGCATTTGTGCAATTAAGTGCCGCACTTTCTTGCCTCTCCACACAGATTTGCAGCTTTTCTTTCCAGGAGTGTGTGGTGTTCTTATTTGAGTGTAACCACCCCAAAGAGCGTGGTGTGACTGCACCATCACTGTGCTTGCTTCCCCTAGCTCCAAGTTGTGGTTTGATTATGAGCCAAATATTATCTTAACCTGATGTGAAGGTGTGGTGTTGTCCATGAGGCTTCCTGCATTAAAGTGAGCAGGGTGCTTTTGGGCAGAACATGCTTGCCATCCAAGAAGCCTGGCATGTAAGAGGAGTGTGGGACTGTTTAGGTAGGCCAGGTTTACTGGAATATCTGAGAGTCTGTTCGTGTGAGCTGGGGTGAGGAGGAACAACTGTTCACCCCATTCAGCTGAGCACAGAAGGATATTCCCTCTCTGGAAGTGTGTGAGAGAGCTTTAAACTGTTGGACTGTGGAACTTGCAATCACTTAACTGTGCTGGTATAGCTATACCAATCTCAGGTCACCTGTGCTGAGGTACCTTATATAGTCTCAGCTGTTGCCAGCTTTGTGTCAGCTGAGCTCTTTGTGGTGTCAACCAAGGAAGGGAAATGATCCTGCTGAAAAACGACACCTCCTTCTCTTCCCCCTCCCCTCTTTCCTGCTCTGAGAGAATACTTTCTTTGCAGACTGATCTATTCCCAGATCAAATTGCCTATGCTGCTTCATAGCAGTGTGTTCTGAAGCAGCCAGGAGGGCAACCTGGGGATGGGGAGAGGTACTGAAAAGAGGCTCTTGTGATTTTGTGACTTTAGACCACTATAGTAAATGGCCAGACTGCTGTTGGGCAAGTCTCAAAGGTAGAGATGTGTGGTAAGAGCTGGATACTGCTCTTGGGGATGTGTTTTGTTCTTTGTGGCTGCTCTTGCTTTGTCTAAGCCCAACCTGAATATTCCTGGGAGGTTTAATAATTACTTGTCTTAAGTCCTTAAGGATTGTTATATTTTTACTTTTAAAAATACATGCCTTGCAAAAGGCTTTTTGGTGGTGGGCTATTTTTTTCTCACTGGTCTTTTTTTCACGAGCCTCTGCAAGCTGGTGGTAGCTATGAAAGGTAGTTTGCTGAGTCCTAGAGAGCTCTCGACCCCAGTTTCTATTAGACATTCAGATGAACAAAGGTTTTTGCAACCCAGAAGCAGAGCACTCTGCATTTTGGACAAAATCCCCTTCCGTCAGCAGGCTTTGTAGGTGGTATGTTCAGTGTTGCTTCTAGTTTGTCTGTAGGATCTTCCTAGTTTTCAGCAGCTGCCTTGTTTTCAGCACACAAAGGTTGTAGCTGAACTGTGCTGATATGTATGAACTGTGGGAGGGAGAGTGAGGATTGATTTTCTTTTTCCACTGCAGCCTGTGGATTGTAAACCTACCAGTGTGTTTTGAGCAGTTATAGCGGCAGTGGGATAGAGCTGTGGGAGGGAGGGACATCCCCAGATCAGTGGTCAGGTGGTGCCGTTCCCCTCCTGATGCTGAGACCCCTGTTGAACTTGCAGGTTGCCATTGCCGGAGCACCCGTCACGCTGTGGATTTTCTATGACACTGGTTACACGGAGCGTTACATGGGCCACCCGGATCACAACGAGCAGGGCTATTACCTAGGATCAGTGGCCATGCAAGCCGAGAAGTTTCCTTCTGAGTAAGTTTGGTTCTGGCTCTTGCCTTCTACTCTTCCTACCAGGAAAGTTCAAGCCCCATGGGCACATTTTTATCTCCTTCTTCTTGGCAATTGAATCCTGGAATCACAAATGCTAGTATTAAATAATAATTTTTTAAAAAAGACAAAAATCCAACACTAATAAACTTAATAGACTTGAATGAACATTTGCATAATTACAGGCCATTCCGTGTAATCCCTTTTATCCTAGCCATAATTAAAGACTATCTTTTATGTCTAAAGAAATGACAAACATATCTCCAATTATATGATAAGCACTTTAGAGCCACATTAAGCTAGATAAAAGTTAGTTGATCAGAATGCTTTCTGCATGCTCTAAGGCTGTATCAGTACAGAGTTGACTGCAGAGCAGGCTGAGACCATGGGCTTTCTTGCCAAAGAGCTGAAAATCAGCAGTGATTCTGAGTAAGTGTTAAGCTGTTGTATTGTCCAAGCTAGGAAATACTTCTGAGAATAAAGAAGATAAACAGATGAAATGTCTGACTGTGATGTGCATATGCAGGAAGGACTTTTAGAGGAGGAAGGAATAGGTTTGGGAGACACGTCCATCCAGAGCAATTCACAATAGTGAAATTGCTGCCTTCAATGCAAATATTTTTTTTGTTAAGTGTTTTCAAGGGACACTTGTGGACTGTGAAATGACTGGTGGGTTTTGGGATGCTGTCTAGAAATGTTTGTCTCTTGCTTTTCTCAGACCAAACCGTTTGCTGCTGCTACATGGATTCTTGGATGAGAATGTTCACTTTGCACACACTAGTATTTTGCTCAGCTTTTTAGTGAGAGCTGGGAAACCGTATGATTTACAGGTAAGGCTGGGACCAGCATATAAAGGTAATGTGTCTGTCTTTGACTCAGGAGTCCAAAATCGGAATTTGTACCATGGATGTGCTGGGCAGCTTGGAATTCCAGGATAAAACTGTAGTATTTGAGCCTAACGCTTTTTTTAAATGAAGATTTTATGAGTTTAAAAAAATAAAAAATAGGCAAATGAGCAGTTAAGAGTGGTTAAGGCTGCTCCTGAGGAGATCTGCAGTTTGGAGGCAGTAGAGCAGCATTTGTGCAGTGTGGAACAGGTTTATGCATTTAATCAAACTCTGTTGGTTCTGTGCAGATGTAGCCCAGGTATCCCACACTGTGCTGCAGAACTGGGAACACACTGATTTACGTGATGGCTCTGGGCAGGATCTGCCTCTCCAGCCAGGCCTATCGCCTCCAGCGCAGCGCTAGCTGGGTCAGAGGGTGCCGTGGTTGTCTGGGTTCAGGCAGTGGAGGGTGATGGGGTGTATTAGCTCAGGGGCTGAGTTAATGCAGGGAGACTACATGAATGTTTTGGGGGACCGGTTTAAATGCTGGTGCCTGCAACTCTTGTGGATACTTATGACTTTATATTTCAGATCTACCCTCAGGAGAGACACAGTATAAGGGTACCTGAGTCGGGAGAGCACTATGAACTCCATCTACTGTATTACCTGCAAGAGAACCTGGGCTCTCGGATTGCTGCCCTGAAGGCAATGTAACTGACCTCTGCAGAACTCTGCTCCACTGGCTGCTTTACCGACCGAGATGTAGGAAACTAGAGAAAACAGGATGGAACATTGCATTTTGGTGCCTGCCACATGTACACACATGTACACACACACACACACACGGAGACACTTTTTTAAAAGTAAATTTGGTGCCATACAGGAAATTAAAGTACAGTGACCTAATAACTTTAAAGCTTAATATGTAAATAAAGTCACACGTCTGTGGTATAATGCAGTACCATGGGTGTTCTCTTGGGGGAGGAGCTGAAACTGAGAATAATATACTTCTACAGCACCAGATCTTCACTTTTTAAAAGCATTATGACAATTGATGTATTTTTACAGTGTGTTCCTTGGTATCTTATTACATAATAGTGGATGATTTACTCACTACACGGAAAGAGTTTACCTGAATGGTTACAACTTGTATTACATTTGAAATGCTATCATCTAGCCTTTTGGCTTCATGAAAGGGATGTGTCTTGCTCCTTAGAAGCTGGTCACAAGTTAGACACATCACCTATCTAGGTGTTAATTGTTTTTTAAGAAAGACAACTTTTAAGCTGCCTCCTAAAGAATTTAAATTTTGGGTTCAGTTTAGTTGATGCTAGGTTCTTTTTGATGATTTCTTCTCTCCCCAGGATAAATCATACTCTTTTTTTTTTCTCTTTTTTCTTTTTTTTTTTTTGTTTAGCAGCTTGAGATCCTATCCTGATTGTACTTGATTTCAGTGGGGAAGTGAAATAATACTTTACTGTGATATGGGCATAGCAGTCTTTTATTCTGAGATGCAAACAAACTGAAGTCAAAGAGCTGAAACTCTGTGAATTTTAAAACAAGCTTAAAAGTGCAGCCCACTTCTCATTGATGTTTTTCCCTGGTGTTCATTCTGGAGCTGGTTTTGCAATACTGTTTGCTTACCATCACATCAGCATGATATAGGTATATGCATCCTGTTAAGATTTTAAAATTCAATACTCTGATTCAAAGGTCTACAGAGGATTTGGTGAGGAGAGACCTTACGAACACTATGTGTGAGGCAATATGAACTGTTTCATTGAATTTCCTGCTTTATTTGAGGGACTGTTTCCCAGGCTCGTACTCTGTTCAGTTCTCCATTCCTGGGTCCTTTGTAGCACTGCTGTGTAGCATGATTATGATGCTGTATTTGAGAAACCCCCTTCTGTATAGCTTAAGGTAACCCTGCTAAGCCTAAAGGATATGCAATCCCAGTTGTGTTTTTGCTAGTGAGGTTTTAACTAAGCAGCAGGCTTGGCTAAAAAGCATCATAAGTGTGTGAAGTCACTTTTAACTTGCAGCAGGTCGTTTAGGATAGAAATCCATAGCAAAATGATTCTCTTTAATCCAGGAAATTCTCCCCTTGGGGCTTGCCTCTGAGACTGCTATAAGTTTTAATGGTTTTCTTAGAAACCTAAGAACTTCCTTTTCTTTCTGTTTTGGTGCTAGAGAGAAGCAGAGCATGATTTTCTTTTAATCTTCTAAAAATCTGGAATCACTCTCAGTGTTTACGCTCTTAGTACTCCACATGTTGTAACCTTGTATTTTCCTTGCTTTTGTACTGTTCAGCTTGATCCTGAAACTCCGGGATTTAACACAATCTGCCTGTATTGTATCAAACCGCATCGTTTTTCACTTAGGCTGCTGGACATATGCACCAAAGCTATCGGAGCTGGTGCAGTTACACGGTTGTAAAATGTGTGTGTGAGAACGGGCTCTGTTTTTTGGGTTACACAAAGGATAGCTGAAGCCAACAGGCATGCAGTAAATGCAGATTTCCTCCGAGATGGGAATGTTTGGTTTGGACTTTTTTTTTTTGTTTTTTGCTTTTCAGATCACAGTGGTTATAAATGGATCAGTTAAAATACCATTAGCAGGTCAATAACAGGCTTACAGTTTTTATTTTGGGAAGGGCATGGCAGGGAAGGAGCCCTGCTCCTGTAATGTCTTCACTTAGTAGTTAATTGTGACTGAAGCAAACGCAGCATCCCTATGGAGTGTGCTATAGTCAGCATTGAGACGGATACGTCTGCTGATGCATTTGAACAGAAAAACACAACAGTGAGTAGAGACAAGTATAAGCTGTTACTATGGAATTCCATTGTGTTCCTTATGTGTTTATGCTGTATTATATATACATATATCTATATCTGTTCATATATACATATATGTATAAAATTACACGTGGATAGTATCACCTTTTCCAAGGTTGTTTATATTTTGTTCAATATTAAATTAACTTGCTTTTTGGGGTGGTTTTGTTCTTTTTCTAGAGGTGATGACCCTTGAATGTAAATGTATATGATTTTTAAGACTAAATTGATCCTTTTGTTTAAAAAACAGAACAAAAATGGCCTTCATCAAACAGTGCTTTTTTGGGAACTGAAAAACTAAATGTTATGCAAGTAAACCAGGCTAGGTTTTGATTTAGCACAGGGTGTGATTGTAAGTGCTGACATATAACTTTTTAATAATGCATCCTTCCATTGTTTTAAATATATATATCGAAAAGCTATTAAAGTACAACGTACTGTAAGTACTCTATTTTGCAACATAATTTATGTATTTCTTTCTTCCCTACAAATATTTTTTTCTTTTTACAGTAGTTAAGCACTTTAAGACCCCATGCTCTCTTATCCTGTGGAAGTGCTGGGAGGATTTACCACCAGAGTTTTGTAGTTCTTGCAGAAAATGCCTGCTTGTAGGTGAAGGTATGAGAGATGCCTTATATGAGGTCTGATTCAGCCCTACGTAGTCAACAACTAAATTCCCGGTGACATGGGAAGAAGGGCAAGTTGAGACTGCAGAGGTAGGAAGGTGTTAGTGCTGAGGGTGGGTGCAGCAGTGGGTGGGGGGGGAGGGGGGTGTAATAGTCCTGCACCTCATATGGCCACATGACCAGAGCTGGCACTGAGAACGGTGGCTTTGCCCTGCTCAGCGCCGCTGGAGTCACCTGCGCCAGGACGAGGTCGTACCTTGCAGTCCAGGAGGTGGTATTGTCACTCAAGAAGAGATTTCCAGCCTGTTTGATACTTGGGATTATACTTTGTCACATTAAAAAATGTCTTGGTTAATGCGAGTTTCAGCAGAACTAGTGAGATCCTGGGGGAGCATGTGCAGGGGAGGTTGTCTGAGGAGCAAAAACGTGTGAGGAGGAGCCATCCCTGTTGCTCCCAAACCAGACGTGAGTGTGTCCCTGCCTTCAGCAGAGGTCTGCTCTGTGCCCAGCAGGACACCTGCTCTGAGCAGGAGCAGGATTGAGCCGTCATTGCATGGTGGAAATCAGTTGCACAGGTATCTTTGAGATGAATGTTTTAATTTTGTATGTTTTAAAAAAAAAAAAAGTATGAAATATGGGGATCTGAGCGATGAGATACTGAAGCTGTTGAGTGCTGATGCCAGCAGTTTCTTCTCATTTGCGGTAGTCGGAATTGGTTGTGCTTGTTTCTGGTGGAGGCACGTTCTTTCATCCCATTTTAACGGAGCTTCCAGTAATTCCTCTTGAGTGTGCAATGCACAAAGCTGTTTGGTTTCACCCTTTGCGTTGGAGTTGCACCCTCTACCCTGCTTTGTTTTCAATTATATATTTTTATTCAGAACAAAGTAGAATTAGTATCTACTCAGAACTGCTTAATTTTTATAAACTCAATGAAATGAGTTCAAAGCACCAAGTAAAGCTTTGAAAATCAACTAACTTCATTATATTAGAATAGAAAATGCATTCCCTACTTACTAGTGGGATTTGGGAATAAGCTATGGAAACACTGTCTGAGCAGGGTGGTGTAGTAATGCTTCAGCCCTGGAGCGCTGTACGTCTGAGCCTGTGTGGCAAATTACGGAGAATTCACGAACTCTGAGCCTGGGGGTCCCCAACCCTTATTCCCTGCCAGGAAAAGTGGGTTGTGTTTCTGCTGTGTGTGTCCGTGTGTAAGGCAGGCTGTTTTGCTGCTGGCGTGACGCTCAACTTTTGACAAGGCAATAATAGAGTATAAATAAATAATCAGCCAGATTAGGACACTGCCTTGAATTGCCTGTTTACTTGAGTACCAGAACCCTGTAAAGACTTTTTGTATCCCCCTCACGGTTCTAAGGGCCGCTCCTTTGGAAGGGGAAGAGAGATCTTCATGCAGTTTTTACTTGGATGTTCTGCACAGTAGAAGTTCAGGTGTTTAATTTTAGAACATGAAGTGCCTGCTGTTTGCGTTAACAAAATTGCATGTCTCACTCCAGTGGGTTTATTGGTCTCCCCCCCTCCCCCACCTTTCTAGCTACATGGCTTTTAATCATGTAAAGTGGAGACATTAGTTTTGCTGCGTTTTATTACAAAACCTTTGTTGCAATAAAGATGCTGCTAAATAAATTGAATTAAATGGGTTTTTTTCCCCCTATTTTCAACTGTCTCTCTTCTTGATTTAGTAGAATTTGTGTGTAATTAAATCTCTTCCCTCATTGCGCTGTGGAAAGCAGCAATGATGGAAAATGTGCGTGTGCGTTTTATATCCATGTTGGGTGTTTAGCAAAAGCAGCTGTGATTTTTTTTTCTTGTCCCTTGTGGTTAGGTAGATTGATACAAACGGGAAGATCAAGCATTTTGGCATAACCACCTTCCCTTGGCAGCCACCAGCCGGAGCTGTCGCACCAGATACGGCACATCCACAGCTTCGCTGGCACCCCAGATGCTTAGTGCTGCCCCAAAAGGGCTGGGGGGGCACTCGGGGCACTCACGAGTCACGTTTTTACTCGCACGTTCCTGGTTTTTCACCCCCAGTAAAGCACCCTCTGTTTTGGTGGCTTTCAGAAATCCACAGGTAACCAACCGTGTGTTGATAGGCTGCACTGTGTCTCCCTCAGGGGTTTGTGTAGGCCCTACCATAACATGGCAAAGCTTCTTCAGGAGCCTTTGTGCAACACAAGTTGGGACATGAGTGTCCCACCAGCAACTGGCCGTGGGCTTTTGGGCTGTGGCTGGTGGTGGGACCTGCTGGTGCCTGTGAGGTGGGTGTGCAGGCGTGTCTTCATCACCAAAGAGCAGGGAGGGAGGTTTCTCCATGGAGGATTTTATTACGGAAAAGTGTTTCTGTCCTCTTCCAGGTGCCCTAAGGCCTTGCTGTGTCCTGCAGTTTGGGGTGGGATGAGCAGGGGGAGCTACACCCACTCTTCAGCCACCCCTTCCATGGTCATTGGAGACAGAGGAATCAAGGTGAGCTTTCAGCAGTATCATTTAATACAAATTCTGGCAGTTCTTCCTGCTAGTTAGAAACACCCATGGGTCTTAATCCTGGAAATGTGAATATTGTAAACTCATTTTCCATCTGTGCTATCCTGCTGGCTTATAAAATGTTCCTGCTCTGCCAGAGCGGAGAGCCTGGCCCAAGCTGGCACAGCCCTCTTGGGCTGGGCTGGAGATGGGATGAGCCTGGAGCTGGATGGGAGGGAGCAGCTCTCCCGTGGAGGGGATGGCTCCTGCTCCGGCGCTGCAGGCAGGGACATGTACCTCAGGTTGGGCTTGACAAATTAGCAGCTCGCTGCATTTCCTCGTGGCGCTGACAAACGAGCGTTTGTGCCGTCCCTCTAATTCTAAATGACTTTGGAAAACAAGCCGTGGTCTTTTAAGTGACTGTTTATCAACCTGTGTTCACAGCAGAGGAGGAAACCAATTCCATGAGCCATTAGGCTGTCCCCCTCTCTGCCCGTTTCTTAAGCTCTGGAGACTGGCACAGGCTTTGCATCAGGCCAGGCACCCGAAGCCATCTGCTACGGCCGAGTATCCTCATTTGGGCAGTAATTATTTTCTAATTATCATTCTGCCAAGCACAGGAGGCTGAGCCCCATGTTGGATGCTCTGTGTGGGCACTGCTGGATCCACACGGAGGGATCCAGCAGAGGAAGGAGCTGGGGCAAACAGAGAGGCAGAGGCCAGCGAGCTGGGGAGAGGTGACCCAGCTGGGAGGGACAAGCTGATCCTGACCACTGTGATTTTTCCTACCTCAACATGGTGGTTGTCTCCTGTTGCCATCCCTGCAAATCGCATTAATCTCGCCTGAAAACACAATTTCCTTTTTAATAGCTTCTCAGCTGTCTTTCCCTGCCTGAGTATTTGGGCCACCCGCGCCAGTGGGATCTGGGTTTGGGTGCTGTGCTGCAGGGACTCACCCCTTCTCCTTGCCCTCCCCATCGCTTCTCTCCAGAGACGTGAGGGATGTGAAAGTGAGCATTCCCAGAGTCCAAAACACCCCAACTAAGAGAAGCACGAGCTGCAGCACCCAGCGCCCTTCGCAATGTGTGGTACCAAAACACACGGTGCTTGTTTTTGGGGTGAGTTTAACCACTCTCAGGGTATTTCAGCAGGTGGGTTGAAGGGCTCCTGCTGAGCTTTGTGTCTCCTGTCTCTGTAGCCACCCCTTGCACAGGAACAAACACCCCTTAAAACCCTCACGCTTTGATTTTTGAAAACACAGGAAAGGTCCCAGTTAAACCAAAAAGCAGCCATGGTCTTCGGGAAAGGTGTGTGGCTTAGTGCGCTTCAAATTAATTTTGCATCAGGGACGTGAAAGCCATGGTCATGCCCCATCCTGCACCAAGGGAGCCACCTGAGTGCCCTCCTCACAGTGTTTTCAAGCCTGCAGGAAGATGTTCGGCATTGGTGGGAGCTCTTCAGTGTTTGAAAAAGGAGGTCAGTGGGAAAAGAGCAAAAATCCATTTGGATGTATGAGCCCAGGAAGTTTTAAGTTAAATTCCAGACTTCTCTGGCTGTGAGCTCTGATTGTCCTGCCTTTGTCACCCTAAATACAGACACAAATAACATCAGTGCCCTGGTGCTTTGGTGTGGGACTTGCTGTGGGGCTGTGCGGGGCAGGGGGGTCCAGCTGGGCATGAGGGGTGCTCGTCCCCACTTCATGTGCCTGCAGCTCTAATGTCACACTGGCATCGTTGATGGGAGGTGTCCTCATGCTCTAGGTAAAAAGACCCATCCTAGTTTTCATGGGCATCATTTTCAGGGCTCTTCGTTCACCCGCAGCCCCCAAAATGCTCCAAAGTGCCGCGAAGGGCCCACATGTGTGTGCAGAGGGTGTAGAAGGGCTTGTCCTGGCACATGGTCGCACTCTGGCTACAGCAGCAACAGCCCTGCTGTGAACACTGGGCTCTAGGATGCCAGCAGAGCCCTTGCTTCATTTCTTTTCCTTTGGAATTCCAGGAATCTTTTAAAATTTTTCCTGTTTCTTGGAAGAGGGAAATCTGTTTCCCATTACCCTGGCTGGGTCAGCACCTGGGGGGGCTGTCAGGGTGCAGAATCCTGCCCTTCCCTGTGCACCTCCATCCACCGACGTCGATGGTGGCTGCAGGCAGGGGAGTGGCAGGGCCCCTGCTCTGACCCGGACCCAGTCATGGCCATGGCATCGCAAGTTGCCCTTCCGCCACGAGTGCTCTGCCGACTCGTTGGGCTTTTCAGCACCAGTTTCTCCCCACCCCTGGCGAGGTGTCAGCCATGGCACCTTACGAGGCTGCTCCCTCGCCTGTTTGAGATGAACAAGCGTGTGGTTCCCATGGAGACTCGTCCCTCCCGCCGCATCGGTGCAGCCGGAGCCCGAGCGCTTCACAGCCTTTTCAGGCTGCAACAAAACATGTTTTCCACCACATTTTAAAAGAGGGTTTTCTTTGCAGTTTGGTGATCTGGTGGGCATGTGTGCTTTCTGTTGCTCACTGCTGGAAGGAGCTAGAAAATACCCCAGGAGTCAGGGAAAGCGCTCGTCTCTGCTCTGCACCATGCTGGCCTGGGGTGCAGTGGGGCTTTCCCTCTTGACCTTCACGTGGCCGCGGCACAGCAGCAACCCTGAAATCCCATACCAGCAGCTGTGGTTGTGCTGCTGTCGTGGCTGGTCCACGAAGTGATGCTCAAAATTGGTCCTTGGTGCAAGAGGGCACCAAGAAGTGCAGGTTGAATCCTCCTGTGTAAGAGCACAAAAAGTCCTGGTTTGAGGTTCGTGATGTGAAGATATTTGCTCTGGAAAAACTGCTCCCCAGCCCCAGGTGACTTCTTTCAGTATTATGCCACGCATGGTCCAGCCCAAGGCCTGTTCCTACAGGGGGTTCACAGTTTCCAGTCCTTAGTTCTTGTACCCGTGGAGGGTTCTGAGACCCAAGAGAAAGGAGTGAAGATTTAGCAGAGTCTTCAGGGCTGAAGTCATGGTTTATTTTTAATGTTTGGGGTCATAATGCTGATCTGGGACAGGGTAAGGGGAAAATCTTTCCTGGAAGAATTTATAGCTTGGGCAAAATAAACCTTCTCTTCAACTTACGGGATTGATCTCAGCTACTGTTTGCAGTTTCGTTATTAAAGGGCTGTGTTTCCCTCCCTGCCGTCTTTTCTCAAGATGATCATCCTCCAGGCTGCCCCTGCCAACAGACCCATGAAGAACTGGTGCCATTTAACTCAGGCTCCCCGGAACAGGCATGAGCCATCACACGTTGGCCCTGTGAGCTTTCCCCACTCACTCCCTACGCAGCACCCCCAGGCTGGCCCCAGCTGGGCCGCGCATTTCCCAGGGAATTCCCAATTTCTGGATTTCTTCTCTTAAAAGCAAACCGCAACAGACTGCTCCAGCAGGCAAAATCGTGATGAGAGGAAAACTTGAGATGTTGCACTTTAAATTAAGCCTTTTACAGTGGTGTTTGACAGTGTTTTAGTTGAAAATTTAAAGCTTCTTTGAAATGGAGAGTCAAACTTGCAGGAATGGAGCAGAAACAGAGCGGTTTGAGCCTCTGGAAGCTTTCTCCAGGTGGTCTTCCAGGCAAAATATTGTCTAAATAGACATGTTGTCATACAACTTGAGCTGGGTTACAGTTTTAACTCCCACACGCAGACTCGGTGTCTTCTGCTGCGGGGCAGCCAGCTCTCCTGGCGACTGCCTCCGTGCAGCTCCATCCCCGGAGATGCCGGCTCAGGTCCCCGCACGCCACAGCAGCGCCGGGTCAGCCTACCCGAGAAGGAGGGTATGGAGCTGCTGGATGAGCTCTGAGCCACAGCACCATCCTCCTGGTGCTTCCTACCAGCTCGGCGCCACTCCTGGCCATTGCTGATGTTTCTGGTGTTTCTCATTTTCCCAGGGTTTCTCATATTTGGAGGTGGCTTTCTCGAAGGGTCATGTTTCTCCAGGCGAAGGTATCAGGGAAGCTTTCGGAAAGGCAGGATAGCAGTGCCGCGCCTCGGCTCCGTGCTGTGTGTCTGCAGCAGGATGGGCAGCATCCACGTGCCGTGCCAGGGCTCTCGTCCCACAGGAGCCTCATGCGTGTGATCCTTTCCACCCCAAGCAAACCCCACAACCCTCCAGGGACAAATCCTACTCCGTGCGAGGTGCTGCTGAAGCTAGTCTGCACGTTCGGGGTCTGGTAGGAGATGGGGGGCTCCGAGCTGCCTGATGAATCCTCAGTGAGGGAAAGAGGCCCAAAAAACCCCCTTGAACCAGCGTTTTGTGTCAGACTTGGCTCTCATCACTCTGCTCAGCAGCGTCCGTGTTTTCATCAAGGGCCGTGTCCATGAGAAGCCCTTCCAGGAGCTGCAAGGAGCCATTAATTAACTTCAAGCTGTTTTTTGCTGAAAAGGTAACTTAAAAACCAAACAAAAGCTTGCAGAAATTTGAGAGATGAGGAAGGTGCCCAGCTGGGGCAGGTTGCGAACCTCTGGCCCGAGAGGGAGACTTCATGCAGCAAAGAGCAGCTGCAGCTTGGGATTTAAAAGGCAGACTTTGCAGAGCATCATCTTAAGCCCCCTCTCCCTGTGGGGAGGGAATTTAGGTTATTTTGGGGCAGTTTGGCAGTGGCAGGGCTCAGCTGAGGGGCTGTGGCTGGCTGTGAGCGAGATGTCGGAGAGGTCACCCTGTAGCCCTTAATGCCACCGTGTTGTCGGTGGCAGGGGGTGAGGTGATTTCCAGGGCGGGTGTTGAGCCCAAGGAACTTTCTCCCACTTTGTGGCTGGGTGTGTATGTTGTGAAGTGGGTGTTTGGCAGCACCTCCTTTCAGCCTGTTTGTTTTTTTTTTTATTCACAGCTTCTTTTCCCATCAACAAAGCTCTGAGCACCACAGAGCTCGTCTAATAAGGAAAACCAACAGCGAGCAAACAATGACCAAAAAGTGTTGAGTTAGAACGTGTGGGAGGAAGGGGTGGTGGTGTGGGGCCGGAGCAGCATCCCACTTGCTTGGCACTTGGTGCCATGCTGCTTTGCATTCTGTGTCAGGTCTTTGCACCAGAAAAAAAGCCCTTTTGCTTTTCTAACAAGGACGGTTTTGACAGTTCACTTGCATCGTGTTGCCCTCTTCCCTTTTCCTTTTCTATTCTACTTTAAATTTTGTTAGAAATAGATGAGTAAATACTGTGTACATTTGTGTGGGAGAAGTGGTGGCTTGTGGTTTTATGATTTTCCCCCCAGCTGTGATTCACTGCTTTTTACATTTTTTAATCTATTCCCCCGCACCCCCCTCCTGCTTCTCCCATTCTCCTGTGCAGCCCAGCAGCTGTCGTTATCAGTGAAATGACTTGACATTATTTTGCCGTACTTTGTTTCTATTCATTGATTTGTTGAATGAAAACTATTTATCTGGGACTGACACGCGAGATTGGAGCCTTTCAAGAAGAGGCAACTCTGCAGTATAATTTTGCTCCAAAATGAGCAGAGCGAGAGCTCCGTGTTAAAACAGCCCAGCTCAAATCCCTGGCCCTGTGATCGTGCAGAAGCAGCAGCTGTAAAATCTGCAGAGGTGTTTTATAGGAAAAGCACCTTTCCTTTCCCCACCTGGCCCCCCCCAGGCAGCCCTGCTTGGTTCTTGCCAGAGACAAATCTGGGGTTTTTCTCCGGGTGGGGATGCCAGGAGGTGTGGAGAGGCAGGTGCTGAGCAGTGCATATCTGGGTGCAGACAAGCTGTTCCCCTCTACCTGGTGAGCGCTGGAGCAGCGTCTGGGTGTGCTCCTTGACCTGCTGTCTTCATCCCCTGTGAGCACATCCCCACTTCAGTATAGGGCATCCAGCAAAAATGACCCTCTGGATCCCTCGTGGGACCCAAGAAGCCTGGAGAGAGGGTTGCACATCTCAAAAAATAGGTGCCTGCCTCATCCCCTGTGAGACACGACGGGCAGCTGCAGCGTGCACGTCCCCGCCAGGCTGGTTGCTGGGGTTTGTGCATTAATATTGAGGATAACGCTGTATGTTGAAGTTGCATCATCCATGAGGTTGCAGCGTCCGCGGTCAAGGCTGCCTCAGGTCTCAGGGTGTTGATGCTCATCCCTGGGAGGACCGGTGGGGTAAGAGGTGCTTTGCATTGCCCCGCAGGTAGAAGTAGGGCTGGAAAATACATCTGGGTTTTACATTGTTCATGCTCAAGTCTCCAGGTTTGGCCACTATGATTTTAGCTTAAAAAAAACCCCAAACCTGGCCACGGTCACCTAAAATGACAGAAGCTGGTTCCCTGCCAGCACTGCTCAGAAAAATCCCACATCTTTTGCTTCATCAATACCAGCCTCACAGCTTGAAGGACAGGTTTTGCCTGGGGAATACACTCTTGTGTGAGGGATTCAGGATCCCTTTTTCCCACAGAGCCCTGGGTCCTTTCTTCCTGGCACAATCAGCCCTCTTGCCGCTTTTCTTGCCTTTTCTTCCACCGCTTTCCCACATTCTGTTCACACCTTCATGAATATTCAGAGGCCATTGGCCATATGAAGCTATTGAGAGCTCTTGTTAACACTCCTCCTAATGACATGCACCTTCAATAGAAACAAAAACACAGATAAGAGCTTGTTAGCCGAGACCCTTGTTCCCCACCTAACAAGGTTTCCATTGACTCGGACACTTGTGGTGACACATTGCTTGCTCTCACTGTTGCCTCTTTTGATTTGCGACTGGCTTTTACGGGGTTTTTTCTTTTTTTTTTTTCCCCTCTTTTTTTTCCTTTTTTTTTTTTTTTTTATTGTGCAGTTTTAAGCTAATTAAGAAAAAGGTCAGGTCTCCCCGAACAATGAGTTATGGTGCTACAATGAGCCCAAGGAGCGACGCAGCCCCAAATCGGTGGGCGCTGGGCTCTCCCGCCGCACGCCGCAGCGCGTGGGAAAGTTGTGCCACGAGTGGCATCGCTCTGCCTGCGCCAAGCAGAAAGAGCCGTAGTTGGGTCAAGAGGTGATTAAAACCAACTAGAGGCTCTGAAAAGGGGCTGAGACCACCTGCCGCAGTTCCTAAGGGCTCCACGGGTCCCAGCTTGGCTGGACATCCCCAGCAGCCCAAAGCACCATCCCCAGGGCCACGCTATGGGGTCACTCTTCCAAAAGACGCCCGGCCTCCTGCGCGAGCGCTGCCACGCTCCTGAGATGCTCCCCCTGACGTTGCTCCTGATTTATGGCTGTATACAGAAAGCAGAGCCTCATAGCCATGTCCCCAACAGCACCGACTGCCATGGGGCTTTTCCCCAGGACAGAAATCCCATCTGGCCTCGGTGACTTTTTTTCCAATCCTCCAGTTGTTCTTTGCCTTCCTCCAGCCGTCACCATTATCTGCCAGGCTTTCATTAGGCTGGGCCCACCCATTCGATACCGCGAGATGCCTCGCTTGTTGTTGTTGGGTTTTTTGGCCACACCTCATTATTTCTGCTATTATTAGGCTCTCGCAGTGTTGTTTGTCATCTTGTCAAGGCCCCTGAGTTTCTATGGATACTGCTCCCCTAAGTGGCCACACTATCAATTAAGACAGCTTCGTGTCTGAACTCTTCCAGAGGACTTTGCGAAGATCTGGAGATAATTTCCCTGCAATGCTCTGTTCGTTACCGAGCTGCCTTTTCAGTAACGAGCGCTGGGTCAGAGCTCAGGGTATTCGGGTTTTCTAAGTGTTACCAGTCTCAAAGGCAGGATCACCTGCTTGGCAAATTTGATAGAGGGTGATAATAATGAACCACCAGATAATGTATTTATATATTTATGTATTTATATATTTATATATGGTGGGCTCTAATATATAAGCAATAATGAGATAACTGTCATAGTGATGGAAGTAAAAGGCACCAGTAAAAGAAACCTGCCATGGAATAAAAGGACATTTGCTTTATTGTGCTCTTTTGGGACTCTGTGGGAGGAGGAAAAGCCTCTTTTTTTCCTTCTTAATGCCCAGCTTGAGGATAGACACACATGCAAAGCCAAGAGGATGCTGAGTATTTCTTCTGAAAATGAGACTGCTTGAAAGTTTCCAAATAGAGCAATTAAAACTTGTTTTCCTTATGGAAAGCAGCATAAGCGAGCAAAATGAAAGGTGTGTAGTTCTTAGTGGGAAAAGCAGAGGAAGATCACGCTGGGTTTATTGGGACTTTACTGGGAACAGCCTGAGCACAAGGAGTGGCTTCGCCCATTGCCCAGCAGTTTCGATGTTTCTTGCACACCCAATGTTTCCACAGATAAATTTTCTTCACCTACTGAATTTCTTTTGCAGCTGATTTCGTGTCTAACAGCGCTCCGAGAGCCGGCGTTGTCCCCATGCCTGCACCATCTGGTTTTTGCCCTCCCTGCATGGGCAAGCGGGACGGGGACATGTTGCTGGAGGGATGTGAACTGCTGCCCAGAGAGCACCCTGTCCCGCTCCCCAGCTCTCAGACAACCACTTAATTTTTCCATGCCCTTTCATACAGGTAAAATGTAGTTATTTAATGATTTCTCAGAAATATCAGGAGGTTTACAGCCTTTTGGCTGGACAGTGAGCCCAAGCACTGTTTGCATTTACTCTCCCCTGAGGATTAGTATCTGGGGGCAGGAGACAGCAGAGAAAAAGGTTTTGATTTGGATTTGAGTTTTGGTTGATGATTAAAATTCTTTATATGCTCTAAACCAGTTTATCTATCCCTAGGTGGATGTGTGCTGCCAGCAGTGCTATAATATCCATCGAGGGCCGCCCAGAGGTACAAGGAATAAACTCATACGTTATTAGCTAATACAGGAAAGTGATTCGATACGGGTCTCAGAAGCTGGAGTAGATAAATAGGATGATAAATGTTGGCATTAGCAGACGTGACTGACTCCTCTGTCTCTGTGATTTGGTAGTGCCCAGTAATTAAATAGTTGGAGTCTAATGTATTTTAAACTAGAGCCGCAGCCTGTAAATCACGGAGATTATGCTCTTCCCCGCTGTGCGCTCTCTGGGTCGGGAGGAATTTCCACTCCCGTGCCGCAGCTGTCTGCGGGCTTGGGCTGGGTATTGCATCAGTCGGCACTGGGAAAGGCAGCACCAGCCCCGCTGCTGGTCCTGGGCTAAAAACCCATTCCTGGAGCCTTTCCCTTCCAGCAGGGATCGTCTCCAGCCCCAGCAGGGTCCCAGCCCTGTGTCTTTTCCATCTTGGGTTGTCTCATCTGTTCTGTCTGGAGCAGCTTCATGCCCACACGTGTGTGCAAACGCACCCGAGATCACTGCAGACCCTGAAAACCAGGGAGCAAAACATGCCGGGGGGGCAATTTTCTCCCAAAACCTGTGCTGTGTCGCTGTGAGAGCATCGGCCCCTTGGACTGTTTTTGCTTTCAGACATGATTTTCATTATTATTGTTTTCAGTGATCCCAATTTCACCCTTGTATTTACGCTGACGTTTACTTTTCTTTGCAGCCAGACTACGACCTTGTACTAAATTAAAATCTTTTGTCTTCTTTTTAATACAGATTGTCCAAGAAGGAAACCCAACTCTTTTCAATGCAGCTTGAAGCTGCACTGAAGTAAAAGTTACTTTTTATCTTTATATAAAACTAGTTTTCATTTCTCATCCTTTTATTGGCCAGACCCAATTCTTCTGCTGGAGGTTGGTTGTGTTACGCAGAGTTTCTCCATTAACATTTAGCAAAGGACAGATTTAAACATTTCCGTGCTATTTGGCCATTTTACACCTTTTAACACTGTTCCTGGATTAGCTCAGGCTTTCATTCGAAAATTTCTGATATAACTGGCCACACATTCAGCAGACATCACTTTACAAGAAACCTTCTATAATGACCCTGCCCACACGTAGAAATGCTGCCTGGAACCACAGCTGTGATAAATCCTATCCCCGCTCTTCCTGGATATAATTATTTTTAATAAAGTCTATTTGTACCGCAAATTCTTTCCTCTTCCAGCTCATGCATTTTTAAATAAAACAAGTAATTCTGCAGTATTGTTACAAAGTATGGTCGCTGAGGTCTGCCTGCTGTTCTGCACACAGCAGCCACGAGAAACTTTCCTCCAACGGGAAGGATAAAGATGATTTCTCCTGTTTTAGTTAAAATAAATGTTTCTTCTGCTCTTATCATCATTAGAAGCTGGTGATCCTCAACCCATGGCCTGAAGCAACAAATAATATTGCTCGCAGCAAGATTAGCAACAGATTAACAACAGGTGAGCAGGAATTATTGGAGAGGAGTTTGTGTTTTGGAAAGTGTAAGGTATAACCCTCCCCGCTGGGCTTCGCAGGGAGTTTGCTCATCTGTAAATCATCCTGTGGGTTGTTTTTCCCAATGCGCTGTTGCTATTTTGCCTTCCAGCTTATTTTTAGCCTGCCTGTTCCAGGTACCACTGTGATACACGACCTGCGCAGACCTGAGGGACCTCACCCTGCGACCGGTCGTGCGTCGGCTGCCCTTGGCCAGCGGGAAGTTGAAGGACGTGGGGACCTTCAGACTTGCCCAGCTCCGTGGTGGGCTGCGGTAGAGCTAAGGATCAACCCTCTTTCCCAAGTTCCATGGCAGCCCCCTGCTTTCCATGCCGTCGTGCTGCTCTGTGCCCCGTCCTTGGACTGGAGGCTGCTCCGGGGCCATGTGGGTGGGATACACCGCAGGTTGCCCACAGACCAAAGGGATAAAAGTTTTACAAGCTGTCGCTGCAGGTTTGAATGCAGGAAGATGTGAGCTTGTCGCTTCCTTCCGAAGACACGCTGTTGGGCCAGAGAGGCTGTTTTGGACTGAGCAGGGAGCCACTCAAAAAAGACATTGGTAAGTGGTGGTATAGAGCTGGCAGAGCTGTCAAACAGTAGTTGCACAAAGAAACCATGGGGAAGTTTTTCCCATGATGAAACATCTCTGGAAGGAATGAATTCCCAGCCCTGGATGACCTACAGTCCTGAGCTTTGAAGAGGAATGAAAATGCTCAAATCCTGTCCCCCTTGGATCTGGAAGTTTAGGTTTCCTCCTGTCTGGTCCCCTCCTAACCAGGGTCCCCCCTCCTCCAGCTAACAGTGCCTTTGGTTACTAAATGCTTTTCTTTTTTAGCATAAATATAAATTACTCAAATGAGAGTGGTATGTGGAAAGCAGTAGAAGCCACCTGATCTGATGCAAAAGGGATCAGGATGTTTTAGCCAAATGAGCTGGTAAATGGAAAATGCAGCTGGACATAGACAAATGCAAAATGATAATTGGGGGCAGTGAACGGAAAGAGGGTGTATAATAGTGGGGGCACATAGGATGTGTAACAGCCAGAGGGGGGGCAGGGGTTACTGCAAAAAATCTTCGGAGTGATCCAGCTAACGCTAGGTGAAATGGAATAAAGTACCCCCAGACCCTGATGTACATCAGCAAAGGTGGGGTGGAGTTTGCAGAGGGTTCCTGTGTAAGCAGCCAGCCCACGGCTTTGCAGCAGGAATTGTAAATGTGGCCGTGGGCAATAAACAGCTCCTTACAGCACCTTTGCTCTGGTACCTCTTTTAAAATAGTGAAAATGTGTCATTTCTCCAAGCGTGTTACAAACGTGCTGAGTTAATTCATTGGCTTTTGTGTGCGTGGAGTGGCGAAGAGGAAAGCAAAGGGGTTCAGATTTGCCTGCAGCCATCTTTTATGGTCCAATCAGCCAATTTTCTGTGTAACTAATAAATCACAGCGACAGACACACAGGATGGCGTTCTCTTTATGTAATTATTCCATAAATTGCCCCATTTTCTCCCCCCAGAAAGTCCTCCTAGTTCCTTCCCTTTTCTTTGCTGGAGAAGGTTGTTATCCTGAACACAATAAGACAAGCGCGTTTGAAGAACTTATTTTGTAAGCAAAGGGTAAAGAGATGGAGCCTGCTCCTTTCTCCACCGTGTGTCTCTCACGCAGCTGTTTGCTCCAAGGGGGGATTTGCAAAGCAAGGGAAACAATCTTACAGCTCGGGAAATCGAGCGTGAACTCCAGGACTGAAGCGAAAGCATCTTGCTGAAAAGCCAGTCAACATAGAGCCGAGCTGCCAAGGGCAATGATGGGGAGAGCAGCCGGCGAGCTGGGGGGACGGGTAACGGCATGGGCGAGCCTGGCTCTCCACCTTCAACTCTGTATTTCGTTTCACCTGTGTCTGCTGTACTCTCTGTAATTACTTTCACTGTGGCATTTCACTTCTCTGCAGAAAAACACTCTTTTTATTTTTTTCCCACCATAACTTTTGAAATCCCACACTGCGATGACTTTTGCATCTTTAAGTTGTCCCTGTGCAAGCGACATTTTAGGGCACTCTGGCTTTCCAGCTGCTGCAGATGGCACCGTCACAGCCCGACAAAGTCACCTTGCCAAGCTGCACAGCTTCCACAGCAGCCCAGCTCCTTCCTGCAAATGGCGTGCTCCGCCACAGATTTGCTTCTGAGACGCTTTTAATTCTCTTCTTATTCCTTTTCCATTCCCATCCCCTGGTAACTACTGTTTCAGACTGCTTAACAGTAAGCACGCAGACCAGGGCAGGGTCTGCCTGCAAGAAGCCAGATAAACTATTCTCCTGTGGGCGCTTGCTGTTATAAAACCCACACAATTTGTGTACAGCAAGGCTTTGGGGATCTCTTGGCTTGGCTAATGTTTTGATAACTGAGCTTGTGTTCTTTCTCCCTCGCCCTGCCCTGTAGAAGATACTTTTTAAAAATACAGCAAGTGGGAAGGGAAAAAAAAAAGACCTTTTCCCAACAAGGATATAAAACTTTCATCGAATTGGCCATGTCACTAGAGACCCAAAACTAATAAGTTGATCTTACATCTGTATAATAAACTCATTTATTAGGTTTTTATTTTAAGAGTTGGTGGTATTAATTAGATTGATATGGCCCATAAATCACTTGATTTGGCTGAGCCCTCAGATACTTGTAATTTAAATTAATACAAGTGCAGCTTAATTAATCTGATTAAATCCTGGGACAAGCAATGTACTGTTTGCAGCATCCAGGAGTACATTACAGGGAAAAGGAGTATTTTAAGGTAACACAGGTTCTTCATCGGAGGGTCAGCTTGGCTCAGCTGGTGAATGAAGGTACAAGAGTGGAGCTGCGGAAGATGCAACCCAAAGACCAGTGCAACGTGCAAGGTGAGAAGCTAGATGTGCGAAGCCAGGCATCTTTCAAATATCATGAAGACTGGCCACTTTCTGGGGCCCTGTGCAAAGGGCAGGCGTGGTACAGCCACTCTCTGGCTCTGCCTGGAGACCTGGCAGCCAGGCAAAGCTCGTCACAGTATCAGGGCCAGGCAAGGAGCTGATCTTCACAAACTCACAGCAACCACTCTGGTTTTGGGGAGTCCTGATCTTCTTTCATCATTTGGCACCAATAAATTAATTCCCCAGAGGGTGAGTTTAAGCCATTAGAGAGCATAAGCCACGGCCTGATCTCCTTTGTGGTCGCTATCTTGATATTTTTCTCCCTTCAGTGCTGCTGAGAGGAGATAACGTTTCTTTCCAGGAGTGAATAATCATTAATCGGTTCTTCCTTGCCCAAGGGACTAAGTCCCCACCAGACTCGAGCTGTCTCATTCCTCAGGGTTGGCAACGAGCAGACCAGAGCAGGCAGATGCGGAGGTAAGTTGATGTGCCCCAGCCAAGACATACCTGCTCCTCAAGTCCCTTCCCATTAGGACTATTTCTCCTCTGGTGATGTTTCGGGATACTGGATGGTGGTAGTGAGGGTTTTATTGTGGCTTGCCTGAACACACCCTCCTGTGGGATACAGCGTGCTCTCGCAGCGGTGCGCCCATCTGCTTCCCAGCGTTACTAAACCTTTGCCTCTGATAACACCAGATACTCAGTCGGTGTTTCCATGTATTTTTTTTCCAGAATGCTCTGGGCTGACAGCTCTCAAGATTGATGTTCCCTGTCTGTACAGCCCAGAGAGCTGCCGGGCAGCCTTCTCCCTACACTCCTGCTAATCTGCCCTAATCCCGAGTTTAAGTGAGCTCCCCAATGGATAGGAGTGGAATTCAGGCCCCGTGGTCTGCCCCAGCCATGCTTTCTCTGTTCCCCACAAGCGATCTACGTGGGATGGTGGCACAAGTCTGATATTTACACCAGTTCCCCAGAAGCTGGATGAAAACCCCTTCCAAGGAGGCCACGGCACATTTAGCAGCAAAGCACCAGCCCAGGGCTTGTGCAGCCGCAGGTTGTTTCCGTTAGAGTACGGACACCATAAAATATATTTGCTTTAAAAGCAGGAGATAATGCTATTATAGCAGTTGGATTAATCTAATATTCTCCTTCATCTTCAAAAGAGAATTGCCTAAATAGCCAGAGAGAGACACATTTTACGAGTCCTTCTTAAGGGCTATCAATCAAACTTTCCAAGAAAGGCACTGATGCCCTTTTTGCTCATGAGAGGGAAATCAGATTCCCCATGGTTTGCTTTCAGCCTGCCGTAGCCTTGCAGTGTAATAGCTGCATCGCAAATGGTCTGGACATCTTTTTCTTCTCCTGGTCCAGAGAAAAAACCCACACGGAGGAAACCTGTAAGAGAGGGAAAACAGCCCAATTAGAGGCAATGATCTCTTAGCTCTCTGCCCTCTCTCCCTCCTGGATGAAGCAGATGTAAAACAATAGCTTTATTTGTGAAAATTTTAATTGGGTAGTTCAAAGGAAGCAGCGGAGGCTCTTTTGATCTCTTGGTGTGTTTGAATGCCACGTTGCAACGGTGCCTGCTGGCCACGGCGGTGACCTCTTGTGTTAATTAGTGTTTATCTGAAATCGAATTAGCTCACAATTGGGAGAAAGCAGAGTGAAAATCAGAGGATAATCATAGATTTGTGTGATTCTCAATTAGAGGTAAAAGCAGGTCTTTGGCTGCAGAAGTTGACATTAAAATAACTCTGAGAACATTACATTTTTGCTTTGTTTTTCTAATACTCTTCGTCAGGATGGTACTATTTCTCTTACTAATACCCCGTGCTGCCTTCATCTTTGCTGAGTCTGCTGGTCCGCGATGCTCATTGGAACTTAAACCATAAACCAACACCGAACAATGATGCATTATTTATAGCAGACCGAATGCTGTAAGGTTGACAATAGTGCAAAGCTTCTCTTTCTTGTGGTCAGTAATCCATAAATAAATACATCATCTATTTAGGTTTGCAGAACTGTCTGATGGATGGGAATAGCCTGCGTTATACAACGAGGGCACTGAGGACGCTGCGAAAGCCAGTGCCTGCTTTTGGTGCAAACTGGCCATTTCTGAGTAACAGTATTAAAACTATTTATGTAGACAGGGGGGTGTGAGAGCTGGCCAGTCACCTTCCTGGTGCTCACCTGTGGGGCTCTCCGGAAGGTAAAGGGCAATGGGAATTCTCAGTGCAGGAATAAAAATGCATAAAAGCATCAGGTTCTTTGTCTCTGTGTGAAATATTAGCAAAGGACAGAATTTTACAGCTAAAACTATCTCAAAAGGCAGGTATAAGGTCCCAGTTTCTGAGTAGAGAATAGCCAGAGACATAGAAGTCAAACATCTGTCCACCATGAACATCTGCAGACCTTCAGTGTGTTGGACTGGAATGAAATCCCGTCCTCAGATCAGCTCCAGATCCCAAAGATTCCAAAGTGCAGGAATGGTTTTATTCCAACTTTGCTTTCTGCTCCTGAGCTAGCTTCAACTGACACCAAGCTAAAAGATGGACCCCGCTGCTTGCACATGCAGTGTGCTCATCAGCGTGGAGTGAGGCACTTGGAAAACAACCTGGTGGCATTTACCCCGTGTCCTTGGGAGTACACTGCTATATTTTCTGGGGTTAGCCACAAGAGGGTGGCATGATGATGTGCACCAGGCAGTCTCCCTGCTTCGGCTGTTTAGCTTCTAGCATGGCATTTTATAGCCAGCTCTGTAGATCTAATAAAACTTCGGAACAGATCCTTGTTTTTGGCACATGAACACATTTCCCACTACAAAGGAGCCTGACGGGTGTTTCTGATGGCAGCCCCGGCTGTGCAGTGTTCCTTGATGTTACACGTGTTCTTTATGCCTAAAACCAGCCTTAGTTAGTAGGTACCGTAGCAGCATATAAAATTTAGACTATTTAGGGATCAAAACTTTTATTGGTACTCGGTAACTGCTGTAGGGAGAAGTCCACAGATGTTGTTTATGAGCAAATACTATTTTTCATAGTCATGCATGTTTACAAGACAGTGATGTTCTTATGCAACTGCTTTATAACACATTGGGATGTTTCTAGTGGGTCTTTATTTGATTATAGCTGACGGTGAACAAGCTGGTTAACAAATACGCACAAAAAAGACTCATGTGACAGACTAACTGCAATGAAACAGATTCATTTCATCTAAGATCTACGCAGCCTGGATTGTCTCGGCATGTTTTTCTAAATCAGAACGTCAGTAACCCACCCCAAGTCACTCGTCTCGAATACTGAATCGGCCAATGTGTCCCTGTGTAAGGCAAGTTGGCATTTGATTTTGCAAAGCCTCGCTTGGGAGACAAGTCCCAGTAAGAGCAAGGAGCAGGGTACAGGGGATGCTCAGGTAGCCATACAAATCGAAGAGACAAAAAAAAACCCCACTCCAAGTTTTATGTGCAAAGATTTATAAATACTAGAATTTTTTAATGTTACTTTAATGTGATAGCTTTCCCCGTGTAGACAGTCAGGTGATGTTGATACTCAGAATACACCTTAGCCTCACTGTTGTTTCGTAGCCTGGCACTTGTCTGAATCAAAACTCCCTCATCCTGGATCTGCGCAGGTTTCTGCAGGGTATGAGAGTCTCCGCTCGCACATGGCTCTGGCTGTAGGGCCAGGGCCCTTGTTTGCAGAAATCCCTTTTGCCGTGAACATACTTTAAATACAAGCTTCCGAATCTCATTACTTGCTGCCTTTTCCTCTTCCATTCGTTTTTCTCCTAACAATGCACCTGCCAATATCTGCCCCTGAGCCCCATTTTAAGTAGCATTTTCCATAATTAATGTCACACTCTTGCTCCCTATCTATCTTTGGCAACTGCCGACCGCTTGCAGCAGGACCAGAGGAAGAGGGAAAGCCCTCCCTGGGTATAACAATAACACAACACCCATTCCTGGAAGAATGATGAGATAGGCTGTGTAATAAATATTTATAAGAGCAAGCATAATGAAATGAATGTGTAGTATACTGAGGCTCCCTTAGGGTTTGGTCATCACAGGTTTTTTTCCTCTTTTCTTTCTTCTCTGTTATACAGAATTGTCCTGATGTCCCTGGGTTGTCGAGCAAATTGCTTATTGTGTTGCTCACTTACACAATGCATGTTATTATGTGCAACCAGCTGCTCCTGTTTGGCATTGCTCGCACATACAGAACAGGAGGCTACCGTCACTTTTCTCATCTGGAAGTCAACGTTCCCTCTAGCGCCAAAGTTGCTGCCAGACCAGAAGAAGTCTGGCAACAAAGCGAGTCCTGGTGGTAAAGGTCCCCGAGAGACTCCTTTTCTGGGAAGACCGAGGTTGCAGTTTTGTGAGGAGTTTGAGCTGATCCAGCTTTGTGCTGCCACTGAAAGCCTCCTCGTGCCTCTGCCTGTAGATTCCCATTGCTTTCCTTGTGCTGGCACTAACTCTGGGGTGATTGCACAAGGACCTTAGCAGGGGACTGATTTTGTTGTTATTGTTGTTGCCAATTAAGTTTTCAGCACCATCCTTTCCTCTGTCCAGCTCCGAGCTCATTCAAGCACTAATGCTGAACCCCCACCCACAGGAGGCAGCCAGAAAGCATTTTCAGCGGTAGGATTCAGACTGAACCCAGACCTGCAACAATACTGTGCTGCCCATTTAATAAAAACACACAATGTGCTGTGAATCTTCTTGTTCCTCATTGCTTTCTCTCTGAAATGGCTTTTCCATGTTCTCTGGGTTTCTTTTATTTTAGGCAGTCTTTTCTGGGAGCAGGTGTTGTTCTTTACCTGCATTTGTTTAGTATCTTGCACAAATGGATCCTGGTAGTCTGAATCCTACAGCTGCCAGCGGGAAGTGGACAGGGGCTGCTTTAGCATGTGTTTGGATTGACAGCCTGGAGAAATCCTGGTTCAGATAACTCTGTAACATGTGCTGCTGTGCTTCGAGGCCTCTTGCATCTACATCAACCTTCCAAAAGTGTGGATCCACCCTTGGCTACAGGCTGGCGGCACGGGAAAAGCTCCTGCTGAGCTAGATAAATTTATAGCAGCTCTTGCTGGATTTCCCTAATGAGCTCTTCATTGCTGGGATCTTACACAAACCAAGAGATGTGTACAATATACTGTCCATATACCTGACCCGCCAAAGATTTTTTTTTGGAGCACAGAAATTATATCTCCGGAAGGAGGAACAAAAGCTGAACTACAAACACCTGCCACTTGCTGCTGCTACTCTTTGCCATTCACACTTTCTCAGCTCAAAGTATCAGAGGTTTGCAGCTATTGAAAGGTAGAAAGAAACTCTTTGCTGACAGGGACAGGAACATTGGGGAGTCTGCAGCACATAAATGGGGGCTTTTTCTTGCCATAAGTATTGGGGCAGAAATGCCATTATCTGGAGGAGGAATGTCCCTTCTGTTGGCACCTCTGCTGTTACTTTGTTCTTTATGGACTTACAGCCAGGGAGTTACCTGACGCTTCCCGATTCTACAAAGTGGCTCCTTCTCCAGGCTCTCCTTCCTCTGTAAATGCTGCAAGAAGTCATTTCACGCAGCGCAGGGCGTCCCCGCGGCGGCTGAGCCTGCGTGGGAGGTGTGACACCAGGAACACATCCCTGCAGCCGCAGGACGGGCTCCTGCGAAGGCACGTGTCAGCCAGCGCTGGCTGCAGCTGTGAAGGAGTCGCCTCGCGGAAACGTTGGTTGTCGCGGGCTCAGTCAGTCTGTGCCGATGTGGGTGAGAGGGGTGGGCGGTGGGGACTTGGTGTTACTCTCGCAGAGTACACGTGTTGTCAGTGAGAAACGAACTGGTGCTCCGGGTCACGTTACAGGCACTTTCACAGTTCAGGGGCTGTTTGCTAAGTTGTTTATTTTTCTTTTCCCCAGGGACAGATGTTCAAGAAACATATCTGTTGCAAGCTTGGGTTTGTCAAAATACTGGTTTAATTCCTGTTTCCACTGTCATGCAGGAAGACAGAGAGGTGCTGCGGAGGAATCGAGTAACACTGTAATGTCAGGTAGGGAGCAAAGACTAGAATTAGACCTGGGTCTCTTGATTCTAGGTAGTGCCTGCTTCTAACCCTGACCTGTTAGCAGGGAGCTGGGTCAATGCCTTAACATAGGCAGGTGCCATTAACCAGAGCATGCAGTATTTTACTGACCACAGGCAGTTTTCCTTATTTATATTTTGCCTGACTTTTAGGTAAAGGTTTCCTTGCTTAAAGGGAGGAAGAAATGTCTTGGATTTGAGCAAAAAAGGGCAGGGGCGTGTCTGAAAGAAACCACTGCAGACACAATGAGGAGACATTCCTCTACAGCCTCGTTAAAGCAATTTGACAGCCCCTTTAAAACCACCCCATGCAGGAAGGAGCAGGTGGGAAAGGCTCAGAGAAAAAGGAGGGTTTGTAGAGGTTGTTAATCTTTAGCTCCACACTGGAGTAGTGCAGAAGGGAGTGTGGCTGTTGCCATCCCCTTTTCTTTCCGCAGGGAGGTAAGTATACGCAGGGCGCGGGAATAGAGTTGGTGGATTTGTTGTGGCCTTATTACTCCCTCCTTTGCAGTGAGTGCCCCCCCAAACAGGAGGGGCCCAATGCTGGGCAAAGCTTCCCTGCACGTCTGAGTCCAGAGCAGGGGGCTGCTGGCTCCCAGGGCTTGTCTGTGCCGAGAGTGCCAAGTACTAACGTACAGTTGCATAACTCATACACACGGGAAACCTGCTTCCCACCACGCAGCCTTTCTGGTTTCATTTAAGTTTTTATAGTTCATTATACAAGCTAAGAAATAGGAGGGTCTGGATTAAAAAGGTTTCTTTTTTCATATTCTGCGTAGCTGGAGCCCTCTCTGCATTCCACACCGTTGCGATAAAACATCCCGGTGCGCTGGGCAGCCTCTTCTCCTTTCGGAGGCCAAAGCGGACCCCCTCCTACCCGCTCCGGATGCGGTTGCCTTCTGCTTGGTGCCGAAAGAAGGGCTTGGTGTCATTTGCCCTTAGGACTAAACCTGCACCTGCGGCTTTATGTGCAGTCGTGCAGCGTGACTTTGTGTCTGGGACCCAGCCAAGCTGGGGAGGCAGCGGCCTCGGTCTCCATCTTTCAGCGCCCTTCAGCTCCCCGCCTCATTTCCACTGCTTGGCTTGGCTGGCGGATGGGTCCTGCCCCTCTCCGCAGCGACGGGGTGCGGACAGCCTGCTTTATTTTTCAAGACAGCTGAGAAGCATAGGCTAGACTTTTGACGCCTGAAAAGCCCAATGAACGATGTACAGCTGAGGGAGTTGTGCTTCAAAATGAGCCCCCGTGGGACTGCAAACCGATGGCGAGATGGTCACCGGTGTCTGGTTGCCTCCATAGCCCGGCGGGGCTGTGCGGGGTGGCTGTCTCACCTCCTCCCCACAGACACAGGCCTGCGGGAGGGCAGCCATCACCCCTCGGGTGGCCACCAGCCCTGGGCTGGCTGTTGCCGTGCGAGCTGCTGGGTGCCTTGTGCCTGTCTGTCAGCGGGAAGCGGGGGGCGGCCAAGGGTGGTCGTGGCTGAGGGCTCCCGCAGCCCTGACGGGACAGAGGGGCTGGCAGAGGTGTCCGCCCCGCCGAGCATCGTGAGGGGGAAGATGGCTGGGAGCAGCGCGGGGTCCCCCATGCTCACCTGAGGTAAAAAGGAAAAAAAAAAAAAGAAAAACAAAACTAAAGAGAAACGTAAAAAAAAAAAAAATTAATAAAAAAAGCACATAAAATGTTTATAACCCCCCGTCTGCCGGTCTGGGGAGCCGGCGGCTCGGCGGAGGAGCCCCGCACCTGCCGCGGCAGCCCGGCCCCGCTCCCTCCCCTCAGGAAACGGGGCCGCTCCCCCCGCCGCGGGCTGGCAGCAACCTGTTGGTCCCGGCGCTGTCGAGGAGGGCGGGAGGAGCCCCCCTCGCCTCGGCGGCGAACCCGCTGACAAAGGCGGAGCAGCGGCAGGCCAGGGCCGCCCCCGGCAGCGGGGCCCGGCGGCGCCGGCGGGCAGCGCGGGGCTGGGGCGCTCGCACAAGATGGCGGTGGGGCGGCGGGAGAGCGCGCTCCCCTCGTAGATGCGGCCGCGGCGGCCCCTGCTCCCGGCGCCCGGCGGGGCTTACATGGCGCTGGAGGACCTGCTTTGTCTCTGCTTCTCCGCCCTCGCCGTCCTGGCCGTGCAAGGTGGGTGAGGAAGGAAGGAGGGGAAGGGGGGGGGTGTTGGTGCCCACGGGCGGCCGCGGTCGCGCGTGGGGCTGCGACACCACTCGCCTTTGCGCCGCACCCCGCTCGGCCATGGGCAGCCGCCGGCTCCCCGTGGGGATGCGCTCCTCGGCCGGGACCCTCTCCCCCGCAGTTTCTCGCCCCTCCCGTAGTACCCTTTAGTGGCTATTCCCCCCTAGTCGCCCTCTCCCCCCTTTCAGTAGCCGCCCTTCCCCTTCCCCGTGGCCATTTTTTCACCTCCCCCCTCTCCATCTCCATCCCCTTCTCTCTCCCGGCTGCTTTTCGTTCCCCTGAGCCGGGCAACGACCACACTCGTGGCCTCAACCCACGTCTGGACGGTGCCTCCTTTGGGGTCACCCTTTGGGGGTGACACAGGGCGTCCCCCACAGCGACCGGGCTGGGGCAAGGAGCGGGCCAGCAGCAGTGACCCCCGGGCCTCTGCCTTGCTAGCGGCAAGTTTTCTCTGAAGGGACGGCTGCTGTGCCAGGCTGGCTGGTGGCTGAAGCACTTGTCCGGCGTGGGGCTGGCCTGGAGCAGGCCCAGGTGTCCGGCAGGGTCATGGTGGGGACTCACGCCTCCCCTCGCCCCGCTCCCGCCAGCGCAGGACACCCGGGTGGGCAGATGTCCCTCCCGTTGGTCGAGGAAGCAACCCAGGAATAGCCACGTTCCTCGTGCCCATGTGTTTTGCAACGGTTACGCAAACGGCTCCGTGCGTGGGTACACGTACGCCTGTCGCACTGGCCGGCTTTCTGCCTTTGCTGTCGAAGTTTACGTCGAGGGTCGTTGGAGCTGTGGACCTTGGGGTGCGTGGGTCGTTCCCTGTGCGTCCACAGACCCGCAAAAGCTTTTGTCTGCATCCCTGAGAAGGGATTGGAAAGGTGTAGGCTGGCAGAGCTGCACTGAAAAATGTGAGCCATGTGTGTGCCCTGGAGTTCTTCTCATTTAAAAGAGCCTCCTAAGCTGGGGATTGCGGTGGAGGAGCCATCCCTATGTCATTGTACATTTTTATTCCTTTTGATGATGCATTCAGGTTTGGCAGAACATAGTAACAGCACAGAGGATGTTTATGGCTTTGAAAATAGCCTTTTGGGGGAGAATACAGTGTGGGGGGACAGCTGCAGTGTTTTCTTTTCTTTCTGCAGAACATTCTGAGCTACTGTAAGGCGTAGGTTATCATTTGATATAGGTGTAGCGTTACGGTGGGCGTGTGTAGAAATGAGTAACGGTTCATGTAAATGGCCCATTGTCATCAGTGCTTGTGGGTTTTTCTAGATAGATGGCAGTCGGTGACCCCACCATCAGACGAACGGAAAAGCTGGGGTGGGTGGGAGCTGCGTCTCCTGCCTGTTTGAGCAAACAGCAAAGTGGATCCTCAAGCTTGTAATGGAGAACAATGATTTAAAAAAAAAAAAAAAAAAAAAAAGGAAAAAAGGGGGGTGGTGGAGTGGATGTTGTTTTCAAACCCGCTTCAACACAAAACTTCAAATGCTTTGCAGGAGTTTGCAGTTGTGGCTTCTCTGCTTTTTTTGCAAGCAATTAAGCAACTAGTGAAAATTGTTCCTGTTTGTTTTCTCTCAATGGGCCATGTACTGTATAGCGAGGTAGTGAGCATGTCCATGCAGTCTGTGGACGTGCCACTTGGTACATGCGGATGTGCTTTCCAACAGGTGGGTTTCATTCTGTAAAGAAAAACATGGACTTGTTTCAATCTGAAATTAATTTGGCAGAGGGTTGAAATGGTTTTGGGAAAGTTTGCATTTGATCCCAAAGCCTGCGTGTTTTGATCCAAAGTTCAAGCCTCTCTGGGTATGAAGTACTTAGGAGAGAAGTAGACTGGAAAACGTCCCCCCCTCTGTGGACTTGATGGAAGC
Organism: Strix aluco; assembly: GCF_031877795.1. Taxonomy (NCBI): domain Eukaryota; kingdom Metazoa; phylum Chordata; class Aves; order Strigiformes; family Strigidae; genus Strix; species Strix aluco. The sequence continues at coordinate 14,119,752 of NC_133942.1, forward strand.
TGTGCCAGTTTACGCTAGCTGGCGATGTGATCCAGTGTTTTGAAAGCCTTCTGCCTGTCCTACTTTGAGACTTGTTTTCCCTGCAGTAGCAGGAAAGGGTTTAAGAAAAAAAAAAAAAAACCAAACCAGCCCCTCTTCAGTTGACTCTGGCAAGGGGGTTGTGCTGGTTGCTTTCCTTGGGGCTCTCTACAGGGGACGTGTTGGTGGGAAGTGGGCTGAGCTTTCCGTCCGAGGGATCAGCTGAAATCCATCTGGGTTTATGTCATTTGGATTTGTGGTCGAGCCCTCTTGCTATACAACAGATTTCCTTTTTCGACATCACCTAACTTTAGTTCTGATTTATTTCATCCTTCCTGTCGCATTCGTCTTGGCGGTGTAACCCGGCAGCCTGCTGCGTGCAGTTAGTGCCTTAGCCTGGGGAAGTCAGTGTTGCCATTGTTGGGGGATCGCGCAGCGCTGCTGCTGCGGTCACTGCGCTTTGCAGGACATCGTCACCTGCATGCAGATCCACTTGCCCTGTTGACTGTGGTGTGGCAGTGTCGCCTGTCCGTGGGCTGGGTTGCAAGGGGACAGGATGAGCGGTCCAGAGAAGGGGTGTTTCTTACAGTCCCCACCGACAGTGCCAAACACTCGTGCTCACCACGTTAGCGTGGTTTTGCCTGTATCGTGTTTCCAGGGGCAGGTTTCTCGTGCGGGAGCTGGCTGCTGTTGTGCTGTGGCTGTCATGACGGTCGGTCTCCAAGCCCTGACGGCAGAGGCTGCTCGAAAGTGGGGAATTTTCTGCTGGCATTTCTCTGTTTCTCTTCTGGTGTGTGAAGCTGAAGGAGAAAGCTCTCAGGCTTGGTTTTGGTTTTGTTTTCCCTACCTTTTTCCTTCTTTTTTTTTTTTGTGCCCTGTCTTTTCACTACCTTGAAGTCCAAAATGAAGCAGAACCTGTAATTTCGTGATGTCTCCCCCCTCTTCTGCAGCAGACTTTCTGCTGGCAGCTGGAGCAAGTTTGATCTGCTGCAGGGGGCCCCACGCGGGGTGGGCGTATCGCTGATGGTACGCGAGCCACTTCAGAGTGGCGCAAGTAATAATTTAAAAAGAAAATGTTTGGCAATCTGCCTTTCCCTGGGGAAGAAGGGAGATGAGTCTCCCTGTGTGCATGTTTGCAGCCTGGTTTGGAGCTGGAGGCAGCTTCTGTGGTACGGCACAGGTCTCTCTGCATCAGGGGCATCAGAACGACCTGCATTTGGGAGCTGCTGGGGTGGGCTGGGTGTTGCTGTGACATGCGGAACATCTCTCTTGAGTGTCCGCTGTGATCCTGGGCCAGTTGTTTCATCTGCTGTGGTATCCTCAGGGCCCATCTTTAGACAAAAGTAGAGATGCTGAACGTTTTTCTGTCGAAGGTGTTGAGAGGATAAAATCCATCAATAAGTATTCAGCATGCATATGATCTTCATCACTATATTATATAACTATCCGGAGGGCAGGGTGCTGAGTTTCCCATGTTGGCTCACAAATTCGTGACTCCTGATACCGTATTGCTGGGTGTTTTGAACTCTGTTTCCCTCGGAGCTGCCTTCCCAAAGGCTGGCTGTTCTCCCAGGGAATCCAGGGGCTTGTGAACCACTTTGGGCATTTACGGTGTAAGAGATGCAGCTTGCACGATTTACATGCTCCTCTCCTGTTTAAATGGCTGCCTGGCCATTAAGCCTAGTCATGGTTATATAATTAAAATGGGAATTAATATTTAATCTGATTGTAATTTGTTGCTGGAATCCATCCCAAATTGTGTCTCTGCTTGAGGTGAGTGGGTACCAGAGGGAAAACTGAGGCCAGTGGGGGTTTTCTCCTTGGACACTAAGAATTATAGGCCTGCCTTGGGTGATGGCAGAAACCCTAACCTTTACAAACCCGGAGCGATCGTAGTCATTTTGTTATCTGTAGGAAGCAAATGTTTGCTTTATAGTCAGCTGTAATACTAGAGGGGATATGGTAAATCCTTGTTATCAGTATTTGCCAAGTGCATGTTGGGCCAAAATCAACTCTGGTGCAATTTTGTTACTTTCTGGAGAAGAACTGGACCAGCTTGTCTACAGTATTTTTAGCCTGGTTTTCCAAGAGAGAGACTTACCTAGTCATGCTGTCTGGTTGTCTGTCCATCTCCCTTTCCTTTTCCAAATAATTCTTGGACTTGCTGGTCAATCATAGGTAGTGTGGATACGGAGAATTCAGGGGTTTTGAAAATAAGTGATCAGGTAGAGGAGAGAGATGCAGTTTCTGCATGGACTGAAGCAGAAGCACTGGAAAACCCAACTGCAGGAGGAACCTGAAGTGCCTCAACTGCAGGAAGAGCTTTGAACAGAGCTTGCAACTTGTTCAGGTAGGACAGGGTAATCCAGTCACAAGACAAAGAAATCAGGCTCTCAAGTCCTTGTATCCACTTATTTTATTTTTCAAGTCTTTTATGCTTTAAAACATGCTGTTGTTTTATGGTTATGCCACCATTCACATCACAGGGCTTGGTAGCTGTTTTGCTTTCCTCTCTTCTTTGGAAAGCGTTTTCCAAACACAGGACATGGAGCTGCTGTGACATTGGCTCTTTCTGTTGTCTTTGTATTGGTCACTTGCTGTCTCTGCCTCAGTTTCCCTGTTTGTTCCAGCTGGGCAGAAGATGCTGTTGCACACTGTAAGCATATGAAGAACACCATCACTCTAAGCACCCTTCTTGCATTTATTAAAATCCTGTGAGTAAGTGACCTCTAAGTGCTGCTTAGGCTATTCTGACTTAATGGCTTCTTGGTGAGAGTATCCACGGTTGTTAAAACTGAATCTACCATCTTCATAGAAAGCAGAGTTGAGCTGTGTTTTCATGAGCTCTTCTAGAGATGCTAAACCCCCCACCAGATGTGGGGGAAGGACCGAAGAGCTTCTTCTAGTTTGTCTAACTTTCACTGGTATGCTGAAGTCATCCTTGAAACACCATTGAATTTTCCTAATTCTGATGACTAACAGAGCCATGTAGGGAGGGGAAGAGCTGGTCAGTGTTTACTTCCAGGAAGGTAAATACCTACTAGAGTTGGAGCTGCTGAGAAGAGAAATTCCCTGGGAGAACAGGGAAGCACTTGTCATCAGCCTTGTTTGAGCATAGCTAACACTTTCCTGTTTGCAGGTGTCAAGACTGGTGAGTGTGTAGGTCGTGGTGCTTCTCCCTTGGATGTGTTTTTGTTCATGTCACTGGTGCCTTTCAGTGCCTCTGAGTCAGATCCGCTTCTGCTCTTAATCCATGGGATCCTGCTGTTGTGATACAGGCCTGCTGTATCTGAGAAGTCCAGCAGATGCAGTGTGTTATCTCTGTGGGTAATAAACATACTTTGTGGTGGTTATGATAAGCAATTACTGTATTCCACTGAAATATTCATATCAGATGTTCTGAAAATATTTTAAAATCTATATCTGCATTTTAAACACAGTTGCCTGTTACTGCCTTATTAAATTCAGCTGAGCTATTGAATAACCTGGTTTATTCTATGCTTTCTTGTTTTTTAATGTTTTAATTTTTTTTCAAGATCTCTCATGTGGATTTCTTGAGGACAGGTGGTTCATATTAAAGGTGCATTAATGAAATGTTAGCGTCCCCAGAGGTTGCTCTCAGCCCAAATTGATGGGAGAACTAAAACCTAATGTGTGAAGCTATTGGATTTGTGCTCAGTCTCAGTCAGCCCTTTCCCTTATTCTGACTGACTTTCCTGCTGCCATTTCCTGCTTGGGTCTTTGAACCACATTCCCTTTGGAGTTGGGATGGCCTAGCACCTTGTTAAATGTAAGAATTTGGGAAATTTAAACAGTTAAAACAAAACTGCAGAGGAAGGTGCTGGGATGGCAGAATTTGGAGCAGAGGTGAAGCAAACCTGAGCTGCAGAAGTGATCCCAGGCTGGCAGTGGGTTGGGGGGAATGTGATAAGGTCCTGCTTTATGTTTCACTGTGTGCTGGGAAATGTGCATCCTCAATAGTTTCTAAATTGACTGTCGATAGATGATCAAGTTAATTGGTGTGACCAAAAAGGTCATTACTTAATGGGATGGATTTCCTGTACTGTGTTGTGTGAATACACCAAGGGTTTTGGCAAAACCTGGCTGTTTATGCATGCAGGGCTATGATAAATCTTCTTTTTCAAAAGCATCAGCAGTGCTTTTAGGTTTTAAAATTACATGAAGTTTTGCACTTGATGCAAAACTGTCCTCTCTGTGCCTCTTGGCTGGCGAGTTGGATCTGATTGCAGAATGGGTGCATGTATTTTCCAGACAAAAGTGGAATTGTGCCTGATATGAAAACTAGTCAAGTGTTTACTGATTTGTTATTACTGTGACTGAAAAGGCTTTTATGTTCCTTTGGAAATCTTTGTCCCCTTCTTGTCTCTTTTTTTGGAGATCGTCTAGTGGAAAACTCCAGTGTGCTCCTTGTAGTGCTAATGGGATGTGCTGTTACCTTTCTGGAAATACCATTGTTGCTTTAAAGGGATGACATGTACAGTCCTTCTCTTAATCATGTTGAACCAGAGGGACCAGGCGAGTTGCAGCCCATTTCTATGCCCTACCAGTCCCACTCGCCTGTTTGACTGCTGGCAAAGCCTTGAGAGAGCTCGTTCTGACTAAAAAAGACAAGGGTCAGGGAGCGCAGAGAATTAGCACATGTTCAGGCTGATGTTTAGGGCGTTTAGCCCATGGTGTTGGGATGGGAGATAAGGCTTGTGTATGAGATGCTGGGACTTGTTTGAGGTTATCTTCAGCAGTGGGGTAAGAAGTGTAGCATGGGGTGGAGGATCTGGGGCTGCTGGCTTGACTCCATTATTTCCTGCTTGATAGGGGTTTTCCTCTGCCGTAAAGGCTCAAGTAGCCCTGATGTTAGAGAATTCAGGTTGTCATAGGAGGGCGATCATGTCCTCCACAAGTTTGTGTGTGCTTGTGAAGGCACTGCGTGTTGTTGTATAGCAAAGCATCTTGGCAAAATACACAGAGAAGATAAAAGGGGAAAAAGAAAACCAGCATCTGATCCAGTACGAGCTCCTTTGCTGAGTTGGCAAAAATTGTTTAGATCCTCCTTCCCAAGAATGATTTTGTAAACATAATACTGCCTATTAGCCATGTAAATTACTGTCATTGGTGGCAATTGTGATGGAAAGATAAGTGTCTTGAAACTCTGGTTTGATTTACCCCTCCTGCCCCCCCCCCCCCCCCCGCTTGCTAACCAGTTGTTTATGTCAGCGTTGATTGCGGCTTTTGTCAGAGAAATCAAAATATTGATCAAAACTATTTAGTTCTGTTTTTCCTAGGTCACAGTAAATGCAACTTTTCTCTCTTTTCCTTTGTACTCTTTTCTCTGTACTGAAAACAAAGCAAACCTTTCCTGGAGGAGATGAGCCGTACGTTCCTGAAGTCAAATGTCATCCACTTGAAGAGGGTCCTTAGGAGCAGACTTCATATCTGGAGGCTTTCCTCAAGAGTCTGTCAGTTGAAAATCTGGCTAGCAGCATTACCTCAAGTACTATTGTGAGGTTTTCTTTACGTGCAAGTGGGGAGAGAAGGAAGTTTCTCCCAGCTGCTGGCAGAGAATAGCTTCCCATTTACTTAAGGCTTGTGGCTGCTGCCAGGATTTTCTATTTAGCAGCTGAGGGAGTTAAGTGTGGGGTGAAAGGCTTCAGTAACACTTCAGCATCCGGGCAGGAGGCTGAGCTGTCAAATAATTCTTCTCACTCTTTGTTTTTTATACCGGTCAAGGCACTTGGATAGTTTTGTAGGTTTAAGGTTAGCGAGGTTGTGCCACTTTTCTGTGTACTGTGGGAAGCTGGGGAAATTTCTTGTTTCAGGTTTAATGGTTGTACTTGGACAAGAGCATCTCTTCAAGAACAACACCCATTCTGACTTAAAAATGTTTTGTGGGTGCTTGTCCATCACAGCCCCTCGGTAAGCTGGTTTGATATCCTCGCTCAGTAATGTGACCCTTCATTCAGTCTGAATTTACCTAGCTGTGGTTTATAGGTGTATACGAAGACAGGCACTGGTATGAAAAGCCTCCCTCTGAGTATGTGTACACTGATCAAATTTCCTGGTAACCTGCTGTTTGCTAAACTGAATACATGCAGGTCCTTGAGTCTTTCACCTGTTTTCCATCCCTTAATCTAAGCCCTCCGTAGCTAACAGTAGTGTGTGTAAAAGCCCAGATTTTCTCAGCAGTTAGGTGTTTGCTCAGCAGAGGAAAGTTCTAAGCTACTTTGATTCAGAGCCTGACTTTTTGGATCTGGACCCGGTGAGTCCCTGGGGGCACCTGTTTCCCTGCAGCTCAGTGTGGAGCTGCTGTTCAGCTCGGACTGTCGGTGCTCGATGTGGCTTTCCAGATGTGATGGGATTGGAGCCAAGAAGAGGGAAAACTAAAGAAACCTTCAGCTCTGAGAGTGCCTCTTTAGTGAGCAGCCGAGCTGTTGCTGAGGCAGATTTCAGGTGTTGCAGCAGGATGCTCACACGCAGGAAAGCAGAGGAAGAATCGGGATGGGGCACGTATGTGCAGCTTCCGTATAGCTTTTGAAGAGAAAGGCTGTTGTCTGAGCTGGAATCACACGATGTAGTTACACTTGCATAGAAAAATACTGTCTTAGTCTTACCGCAGCTTTCACCAAATAACATCTCAGCCATGTCCTCCATCAGCACAAGCACAGGTGGAGCGTATGGAGCTTTGCCCTCTCCCACTCGTAAAGATGCCTCTGCCCATTTCCATGTCACCTACACAATGCAGTTTTTATATTCTTGTGCAGATGTCTCCAGCCTCTGCCCTGTGGTGTCCATGAAGGAGCAGTGAGCCTTCAGAAGCAGGAAGCCAACAGTAGGACTTTTTTGGGAGGGAGACATTTGGTTCCCTGCTGCATAACACACTTAAGAGTGGCTTCAGGCAACCCTTTGTCTGCATCATAGTTTTTAATTTGTAAAATGAGGTATTAAAATTCCTGTCTGAGAGGCTGAGCATGAATACTTTCAGGGAGTAGGTGTCCAAATGCTGCAGGGCAGTGTGCTGCAGGTGTGTGTTTTGGATGTAGAGGCCTGTTGAGATGGGGAATAGGTGCTGTAGAAAATGCATCTGTTTGTGTGGCCGTGCAGTTGTGGTAGTACCTACCTGTCTGTGGTGCATCAACACTGGATGTGTGTGGGTGCAGTGTGAATATGGAGATGTGTATGTGGTATGTGCAGGCCTGTAAATGAAAATTCCTGATTACTTGTTTATGTATTTTAAAGTTTGTGGGTTTAAAAAAGTACTGCCCTCATAGGGAATATTTTCTTCTCACCAGAAACTTGTTAGACTGGAAATTTCACAGTACTAATTTTTATGGCATTTCCTAAGCTGAACTAATTGGGTATTTTGGAAGGGGGAAGACAAGGGTGTGGATGTGTGTTTTTATGTAGATTTCATTAAAAATGTGACTTGGATTATCCCACAAGCTATCTGAGCGATGTGAAGGTCTCTGCTGGAAAATGCAAGTGATTATAGGCTGGTGACTAACAAATAATCCTTGGCTAATATGGGGTGGGCTCAATTAATGTTAATCCCTGCTCAGCAGTAGTAAAAGTTGGATAAAGTCAAGGAGATTTTGCAAGGCTGTTACTGACCTGAATGTGAGAATGATCACACAGCATGCCCTAAAATGAAACTAGTTCTTTGGAAGATGCATCATTCTCATAATTTCCTTCTTACACTAGAGGAGGAGCTATTCAAAATGGCCCAAAATTGCCTGGTTATGAAGATGAGGATTTCTCTTGTGCTGATGTTATGTGCTGAGGCACACAGGACCTCATTAAAAGAGAAGCAGCAGTAATTAGTCTAGATTAATGGAAATAAATCTGGTTTTAGTAATAAATGAGGTTGTGTTCCTTGGTCCAGAGCAGCCACCATCTGTAGTGTTCATCTAGCAGTCTGATGCACAGAGGCAAAACCTCTCCTGACTGTGGAGAAAAATGGGTGATTTGAGCATTTTTGCTGAAATGTCAGTATAAGTCCAGGTGTTTTTAGATGTGTTTTGGTGAAACAAGTAGAAGCCCAGAGACAGCAGGGAGAAGCATCATATCCGAGCCTGGACCCCATTGATACAGGAGGGCCCCAGAGTGGTGTGATGGTCCTCACAGGCGTTCTGCTGCTCAGATACTGGAGCATTGAGAGCATGTCCTTCACCATTTGGAAGCAGACCCAGTCCTTTTACTGCTTTGTCCTCAAACTGTCAGGTTTCAGCTGGCTGTAGCTTTGGAAAAAGGAAAGATTTATGTGCTCTGAAGAGAAACTTGCACTGACAGTGGGTAAATGCACTGTAGATCTTGGAAAGTTAAACAGCCAAGTAGGTGTGAGGGATTTTGGAATATAGGCTATGAAATAAATTTTCATCCTGTTGTTATGATAGAAGTAAGTTTAAATTTGGAAATAGGAGGGCAAATTCCCACCCATTCTGACTCTCAGTCCTAACCATCTTCAAAAATGATACTGTTCCTTGTTCTCCTCCACCTTCAAGTGCATCCTAGTAGCCATGGATATGGGCATTGTCTTGCTATTTCTCCTGACACAGTCTGATCCCTGAGCTGTAAGAGCTTACTTTGCATTTTCAATGATAACTGAGTTTCCAGATCACAATCAGATACTGTCTTTTAAAACAGGGCTAGGTGAGAAATTATGCCAGGAGGATACAAAGTCCTGAGATGGTCAAGCCCTTGGTAAGATCATTGCATTGTCTAGCTGTGGGCACTCCTTTGACTTAACAGTTTAGCATCTCCTGTTTTATTATTTTCAATGTCTCTTTCTCAAACCTACCCTCTTATCTGCTATTGTCCAAGCAAGGCTGGTTGGCTAGCTGTATTGATAATGTACCTTTGTGGGTTAAGTGATAACAAAAAGGAGCAGAGCATAGCTAGATAAAGCCAGGGGTAGTCCACACCCTTGGAGGGAGCTGGTGTCAGATGCTGCAGCCTGTAGCCAGGCAGTGAAGCACAGATGGGTTTTGTGACTTCCTGGAGGCCGGGCGGTGGATGGTGGCAAAGCTGCGCCTGGACAGAGTCTGGTGCTTTGTCTGGACTGCCCATGCTGTCTGTTTTCTGCAGAATTAACTCCTGGCCTAAGCCCCCCTCACCTTTCTCTTGTGTTGCGTGGGTGGTGTGTGAACTCTGTGGACCTTGTGTCCTCCGAGAGAAGTGCAACCTCTCTTGGGGTGATGCAGGTTTGCAGTGACAGTCGTTTGCAGTGAGCTATTAAAACATACTTTCCCGTTAGTTTTCTGTGTTGCTGTTCTGAATTGTCTGCTCTTCCCCTGTGTGCTGGCTCATTATTTCTCATTAATTCATGGTTTGTGCAATTATCTGGGAAATGCAAGAGAGTTGGCAGGAGTTTGATGAGTCTGACTTTTCTTCTCGGGGGTAGGTGACTTTGTAACGATATGGCATGGGAGAGTTGGTTTGTGTCATCTTGGGGTGACAAGTTGCACACCCAGGCCTTGCTGCTGGGGCTCTGTGGGACAGGTTGGCTGTTTTGAAGAGAGCGGGAAAGCACAAGGGGCAGAGAGAGGGGCTGTATGTGCAGATTTCTTGGGGACCTCGTAGGACTGAAGCCAGAGCCATTCTGGCGTTTTATATCTGCTCTATATTATGGCGCTTTACACCTGTCGTGGAGAGGGACACTGCAGACTTGAACCACAGCCTATGAAGAAAAGGTGCAAACAAGGGAGGCTTTTTGCTTAACTTTAAAAAACAGAAACATACAATAAATAGTTCTAAATACATGCCAGGGGATTTTGTTAGTTGTGAAAGCTTTCAGCTCAGTCTGAGGAGTGCATGTGTTTTGGGATGCATGTCAGAGCAGTGTCACCTCTGCAAAAGGGTTCTTTGCCCTTTTTCTTTGCAGACAGCATTTCAGGTAAGAACAGAAATGTGCTCTGGTCCCTTTTTGTGAGGAGAAGCCAGCACACAGCAAGATAAAAGGGCTGTCACTGACTAAAACATCACAGTTTCTCTGCTTGTAGCTTATGTTCTACTGGCAAATGTGTCATACCACTGGTTTCCCCATATGAATGATCCTCTTTTTTAAGAATTGTAGTTGTAGGTGGACTTCCCAGCTGCTAGCACAGACCTCTTGATGGAAGCTGGACTAAGCTGTTTGATGAATGGTTTCACAGTTAGAGTTCAGGCTGTTGGTGGAGAAGGGGCTTTACCTGCCCTTCTCCTTCCTTTTTTTATTTTCAGGTGAACTGCAGAATCTCATTACGAACAGCAGTGCAGGACTTTGAAAATTTCTGGCCTAATTATCTTATTTGTGCTGTGAGTAGCAGTGAAATCCATGTGCTGTCAGGGAGACTTAGCTGTTGTGCCAGCTGTACAGGGGTAGGAGAAAAAGGCCTCATGAAAGGGCTTGTTTCTGACGGCGCACGCTGACTTGGGCTGCGTGTGTGTTCCCCAGCTGTACAGGTGCTCTAGGATTTCCTTCAAGACCTGGATGGGGTGAATGAGGTGGAAGTGAAAAGCTGCCGTGTTCTGGACTCCATCCGTGGCCGTGCAAATGCCTTTTTTGGGTAACACTCATGAAGGTCCAGCTTGCAAGGTTGAGTTCTTTCTTCATCAGGACTGTGAAAGCAGATTATTGATATATAGAATCTGCCATTTGACTTAACATCATCTGCTGTCCCTGGGGATGGTTCAGGCCTGTTTTCTGTGCATGTGACTTCCTAATGGCTTCCTCAGCAGAAAGTTTTAGGTTCCTTCACATAATTACCAACAGTCTTATGTGTGGAGGGTTTTGTCAAACTGGATTTTCCCCTCTTTTCTGTTCAGCTCTTCTAAGAGAAGAGAGATGCAGAGCAAGACTGTAACCTTGAGAAAGGCAGCGGCAGAAGGAGCTGTGTTGGGGGCAGTGGTCCATGGAGCACATCCATGGTGGCTTGCAAACTCTCTTAGCTTAGCCAGAGGCCATTTCTGGAAGTAATAAACAACTGGACAGGGCACAGCTGATGGGTTGTGAGAAGAGATGGCCGAAGATAGGAAGGGAAGAGGTGGTGTTTGCTGAGGCTGCATGAAGCAGTTTCACAAACTAACTTAAGGAGCAAAACCAGGATGGACATTCCCAAAAGTACACAGCTGTAGCCCTCTTTTTGGGAGCTGAGGCAGGATCCTGGAGCTCACTTCGGATGTAGATGTGTCTCTTCTGTGTCAAGGCTTGCCAGAGGGAGGTGGCAGCGGGGACTGAGCTGTGTCTTGCCTGGGGCTTTCCCTCTGACTTGAGTAGAAGATGCTGGGTGCTTCACCTCTGTCTTCTGAGAACACGGGTGCCTAGCCGATGCTGTGGAGTTGCGTCCCATTATCCCTCTCTCTACGGAGGTGCTGTTTGGTTGTTGCGTACTTTCGAGTGCTGTGATGTATAATTACAAAGGTTGTGGGTCAAACGTAGCAAGTTCAGTGGCGTGTGTGCAAGGACTGTGATAGAGCCGTGTATTTGCATGTCATTTCCGAGATGCTGACAGAGACATATCTCTGTATTTATGCTTGGATACAAGGAATATTCTGTTTGAGTGAAACAGGTCAAAATATTATTAACTGTAGCTAGTCCCATCCTGACACTTTAGCGAAGTGTTGCTGCACCTCTTGTGTAGGCAAGGAGCTTCTGAGGCAGATATGGTTTAAGGAACACTAAACTGCAGGTAGGAAGAAGGCAAAGAAAAAGAGTGCAGGAATATTTGATGCCTTGATCATCAGTTGAAGGCAGAGGGATGAGAAAGATCTTTGATGATTAAGATCTTTGATCTTTAAGATGATGAAAAATTCAGAAACAGTAGAATGTACACCATCCTGGCACAGTTCCTTGGGTCTTCTTTGGGTCAGTTTCTCTGTGCTGCCCTTTTCTTATGGGAACAGCCATGACCACAGTCAAAAACCATTGAGGGTAATAGCTTGTTTTTCAGATGCTACAGGTGACTGGTCCTGAGCAGCCTGTAATAGCTGTTTTCTCTAGCCTTCTATCTTTGCTGTTGTATGTGTTGAGAGTCATCTTTCAAGTTTAGGCGCAGTTGTGGCTGGGTGGAAGGCAATCCATTGGGTCCTGTGGTGGCAAGCTGACCTGGCACAAAAGCTTGGCAAAATTCTGGTTCCCCCTTCCACGGCTTGAGGGGTCTGAGTGAACCCTCCCAGTTCCACTTTGTAGGTGAAGCCAACCAGTCTACAAGGCTATCACTTACTCCTAATAATGCTCCCTGTGGCTTGCAAAGCCAGAACACTGATTGCTGTGTAAAATGAGTGTGCAAAGTCAAGTAGTCCTTGCACATCTTGAATATTTCTTTCCCTTTCTATGATTCCAGATAGCATCTGGGAGAAAGTTGGTTTGGAAAACAGAGCTGTTAGGAATGTTTGTTGAGACACAAGGCAAAATGAAAGTGGAAAACATAATGTTTGCTACCCTCAGCCTCCCACCTTCTTTTTGTTTAAAATGTCCACATGCCATTTACTTTCAATAAACAAAAGATGTTTCTTATAAGCTGGTGTTTACTAGTAGGGAAATGTGATTTATTAGAGAACAGAAATCCCTGCTTGTGCATGTGTTTTCAAACTGAAGCAAGAGTTCATAATTTTATAGACCTTTCAAGAATAGATTTCCTAAAGCAAACAGTGAGGAACTGTTAAATTATAGCCATGTAAAACAACAGTGTAATAGTGTGATTGCTCAGTACTAATGGCTTTATTATTCAGTACCAAATAGGAGTGGTTTGGGCTGGTGGGAGATAACATGGCTTTCCTGAGATAGCTTTGGAACTGATTCAGAGGAAAAGCCAATTTTAGATTGTTGGGCAACTTCTTTTCCTCGTAATGAGGGAGATAAGGACTGTATGGGTGTTCTGTTGCTCCAGCTTTCTTCCAGGATCATGCAGGAGTAGCAGCTTCCAGAAACGCAGTGTAGTTTCTCTCTACAGTCTGAGAGACAATGAAGTCTCACGCTGCCCATCCAAGTTCGACAGGGTCTCAGCTTCTCCAACGTTTGCTTGGGACATCTTTGTGACCTGTATGCCCTTTAGAGGGAATAGGAGAGCAATGCAGCTCCCCCTCTAGAGTCATGGGTGGTGGAGGCTGTGTCGATGCCTCTCCTCAGCCCTGTCTGAGCTCATGAGCCCTGCAGGACTTCCAAGCAGTTGGAGTGGAGTGTTCAAGCCAGGGGTTTTGGGCTGAGCTGCTGCAGGGGCTGCTGAATTCTTCAAATCCCTGTGCATGAGCAGAAGTGACCTTGGAGTGCCTGGCACTGGCATCTCTGGATCGCGTTAAGACCCAGGTTTGTACCCCATCTGCCCTTTTCTTTCCAGAGCTGCTTACATCAAGCTTAAGCAAGTTGAGGTGCCAGATGCCTGATCTTGCCTCTGTCTTCCATGTGTCGTCGTCTGTCACCTCCAGGTGATGGTGGCTCAGTGTTGTGCTGACCTGGGTGTGAACAAAGCTCTGAAAACAGCGGCTGCTTGAGGAGGGTCTGTGCTCCCTTGTGCAGCTCTGCCAGCTGGTACCTACTTGGCTGTGCTGGGCAGTTTGTCACTGCAGGTAGTGAGAGGCACAAGAGTATGGGTGGTCTCCCCTGAGCTCCTGCTTCCTCTGATCTTGCAGTTAGCATGTGTCTGAGGATGCCTGCCTGGAGCCTGGGTGGGATCTCCAACAGATGCACGCACGGTGCCCTGGCCCTCCTCCAGCTCAGAGTCATTGCAGTGACCTTTGCTGAGACGTGTGTTGAAAGGGACCGATCTCCTGTGTTTCTTGGTTTCTGTCTCCTGGTTCTAAACTTTTACATGATATGTTGGGCTCATTTCTGGCTGCCCTACACATATGCATGCTGGAAAACCTTGTACCAGCTTTGTTGGGCTATTAGAAGAAATTGTCTTTGCAAAGAGAGCTGTGGCTTGTAATGAAATAGCTTTACAGTGACATCGTTTCAGTGCTGCAGTATGTCTGTACTGGCTTTCAGGTTATTCCTGGGCTAAAAATATGGCCCATTAAGACTTCTGGAACAGGATGTAACCATATTTTAAAGATACTTTATTCCTTATGTGTTATTGCTAAGTGATTTAACTGATACTGCATTTGGAGACCTACTTTGTAAGATCACTTTGTCTGAAGAAGTTGTTGAGAGAAGAATCAAGTGTATGTGTGTGTTTCTGATGGTGAAGACATGATGCTGCCTTGGAGGGCTCAGGAGCTGCACTGGTGTCTGGCAGTGACTGATCGGGGCCGCTGGACCAGCTATTTCCATTTCTGATCTTCCCTGCCCCCAGATGACGAGAGATTCAGAATTGCATGGAAAAGATTAGCATTAGGAGTTTTACCACCTACTTCATTTGAAACTGGATGCGCTTGAGATGTCTTGAACAAATGGACAGTGGCCTTTCTTCTCCCTGGGGACAGCTTTTACATGGATGGGAAGCTACAGATGGGGCCCAAGGCAGAAACGCAAACAGGCAGGGCTGTGATACGAAGCATTTGGCAGCATCACAGGCTTAAAAGCTCTTCCCCACGGCTGCTTGATCCTGCTTTCTCGGTTGTGCTGACACAGCTGGTTGTGGGCTGCACTGTGAACTGTGCGAGTGGAGCTTTGGCCTCAAAACTGTGGGATTAGGGTCTGTGCTGTTGGCACTGTGAAGCTGGCCGAGCCCAGTCCATCCCAGTGCTGCTTGTAAGAAGCCCTCAGAGGTGTACTTGCTTCAAAAAGACTGCTGTGATTACAGCTTTGCAGAGAAGCACAGTAGTGAGTGCAAACAGCTAATTAGTTTTTATAACCCTCTTTTGTTTGCTTTTGAAGACTGGAGTCCCTTGCTTGCTTGCCTGGCTCCCCTTCGGTATTGTGACAATGTCGGTGTGAAGCTCAGGTTACGTGGGGAGAGTTCAGACAGGTTTGGTTTCAGCAGGGGTCTTGTCCCTGAGCTGTTCCAGCACTTTCCTGACAGGAGGCAATCTCTGTCAGAACAGGTTTGGCCCCAAGACCATGAGCAAAACAGTTCTGAGGGACAGATCTCCCACAGTAATGAGTTCAGTGGTGGGTTGACTGTTTTTTGTAGATGAAAAGGTCAGATCTGTTGCCTGGGTTATGTAGAAAGGTTTTGTACTGGAACAGCCTGCTCCTGATGAGCTCCCATCTCTACTGAGCTGCCAGGCACTGGTCTAAACAGTATTTTTCCGACATTTTCCTCATTGTTGAGTGTTGGAGAGTTTACTTTTTAGGTAAGTTCATTTAGGGCTGGGAATTTTTGAGTTCAGATCAGCAGCTTGGACAAATTTAAAACGCCCCTGGTATTGAGGCTGCTCTACTTGGAGTTTGGTTTTAATCACAAGTTTTAACAAATTGAGTCTATTGAAAACATTCTCAGTGAAACACCCTCTTTTTTTTTTTTTTTTTCCCCAGAAGCTGTTAGCTGTCTTCAAGAAACAATATTTTAATTGAAGCCATGATGAAAGCAGAGCGGCAGTGGTTGTTGTAAAGCTTAATTTATTAAACAGTCTTGTTTTTAATGCAAAAAAATCTGTAAAGAAAAAAAAGCTATGCGCTTTAAAACTGTCAAAATAAAACCTACAACTTTGAAGTCTTAAAATACTTTGGGAAATGCTGAATGTTTTTGACTGGTTATATGGAACAGCTGAACTGACTTAACTGGAACAAAATTAGAGGAACAAAGAGGTTTTGTTTCCAGAGTGTATTCTTTGCCCTTTGACAGTGCTGTCTGGCTCACGCTTGGAGTTAGATACCCAGAGCAGGTCACTGCCAGCTTCCCTCCTTTGGTTAGAGTTTCCACATAACTGACCCACTGGAACAACAGTAATATGCTTATAAAAGAGCAAAAATTACAGGAAGATTCAGGGGCAAGAGCAGAACTTGAACCTCCTGTAGCTGTTGTGTTTATGAAGGAGTCTGAGTCTCATACTGATGGTTCTTCTTCCCTGGTACCACGTGCTAGTGCCGAGTTTGAGGATACTACAGGCTAGCAGGGCTTTTTCTGGCTGGTGATTGATGCTACGTCCTACACAGTTGGACCTTCTTAACATGGTCTCAAAGTAAAAGACTTGCTTTCCTTGGAAGATGCTTGGAAAGTCTCCCAGTGCACACTTCCTATGAACACAGCAGCTTTCATCAGTGAAACGGTGAGATGGCTTTTATGCACATGGGGTATCCTTAGCATGGTAGCTGCTCTGGGAGGTTCTCATATGCCCTGTTCCTCTGTAGCCATCAGTCAGGGCTATTTGCATGAAAACAGGCTCTCTGTAAAGTCTGTCTGCTGTTGGGGAAGGATAGACAGCAGGAGGAGATGAGCAGCTGAGAAACTGAGCTCATGTTTCCATGCAAATACCCTATAAAGAACAAAAGAGGGCAAGAAGCATGCTCAGAAGTGGGATCTGCAATCAGAAAGGCTCCGGAGTTGTTTTCCATGAAGCAGCATCAGGTCCATGTGAATGTAATTTTTACACTGTTGTGCGCTGTGGGTCTCACGGGTGAGTCACAGATGCTGCTTTTGTTTTGAACTTCTCTAGGGCTAAATCCTCCCCTCTGTTGGTGGGAATTCTGCTGCTGTTTACTACATTAGAATTAGGGCTTTTGGGGTCTGCTGCTGAAATGATGCAAGTTAATCTGTTCTTCGCAATTCTCAACTTGTAGAGGAGGTAGGATGCAAAATAACACAAAAGTTGCCTTGTTTGCCCTTGTGGTATACCCACTGTGGCTGGCTCTGAGGATCCTGGGACATATTTCACTGTCTTTAGGACTGCCCTGTGATTTCTTTCCCAGTGCATAGGAGAGAGCTGATTTTTCTTTCCTTGGCACCTGAGTGTGGTGGGAAGGTGTCAGAGGATGGTAAGCCCTGTGTCCCAGCTGCGACCGCTGGCAAAACAGTGTTGTGAACAGCAGCCTCACTGGAGTCGCCTTGAGCTTGCAGCACTGCCAAGCTTGAAGGTCTTTGAGAGGAGGTGGGACTGGAGATAGGGATGGCCTTGCAGTGTACCTGAATTGATGTGACAATAGCAAAAAGCTCTTGGGGACTGACTGGCATTCAGGGCAGCAGACAGCTGGGGTGGGTTGAGACTTGGCTGCTCAGAGCTGCCTGTCCCTGCGATAGAGGGTACCACCTTGATGATACAGGTAGCAGGAACAAATATAAATGCCTGTCTCCCTTCTCCGTCACTACCCCAAGCAAGGCACAAGCCTCTGTTCATCAGCATTCACATCCTTTTGACCTACAGGTATTGAGTTAGTTGCAAGCCAGTGCACTGCTTGAGCAGATGCACACTGAATTTAGTAGCTTGCATAGAAATAAGTGTCAGCAAGATGTCAGAGAGGTTAGGCTCATTACTAGATCTCATTAATTCTGTGGAATACTCTGTAGAGAATATATTAATATTCTTATTCTGTTGACATATATTAACATATATAATAGTTGTATAATTGTTACTAATAATTATAATAATAATAAGCTTCTCACAGACAGTAGTCAAAACGGATATTCAGAAGTCCCCGTAGGTACTCTTAAATCACAGCTGATGCACAGGAAGGTGCTGGTGTGTGTACAATGTGGTGAGAAGTGCCAGTTTTCTGCCTGCTTCTGCTTGGGAGTAGCATGGGCCTGGAGGCCAGATTTCACAGGTACAGCTCAATGTGTTTATCTGTGCTAGTTGGTTGGGTTAGGCAGTTTGGGTCGGGAAGCTCCTGTGCTTTTAGCTGGAAATTACCGTTCCCTACCCTGGCAGTTGTTGCTGTTCAGCGGAAGCACAGTAATTTGAGGCGTGCACGCTCGTATGCTATTGCAGTGGTGCAAAAGTAAAAGGATATTGCTTAAGTCACCTTCAGCCTAAAGCATCAGTTTGGAGAAGCCCATTCTGCTTTGCCTTGCAGAAAGATGACTGTCAGTGATAGTCTTCTCTGAGGGTGTCCTTTCTTAAAGCACTCTTAACTCCAGGCTTTTCAGATCACTGCCCTAGATGAGATAAAGCTCTTGGTTGTGCGTGTTATGTTTGCCTGTGTAGTTGCTACTCTACTAGGACAAATCTTGCCATTAGTTATAACAGAAAACCAGAGGGTGCCCTGATTTTTGGGTCATTAAAAGAACTTTAAGACACATGGAGTTTGAAAGGTTCTGGATTAAAATGTGTTCTCGTATTTGCTAACAATGACATGGAGACCCACAGCAATTGCGATACAAAGCTTGGCTCAAAGGGTACGGCTGCTCTTGGTTTATTGGAAAATAATACCCTGTGGCATATCTGAAAGTGAGATACAGGCTGACAAACCAGCATGATTATGGCAAAGAAGTAATATTGAGGGTTGTCCAAAGAAAGATTAACTTTTCAAGCCAGCTTTTACTGATGCAAATTGTCAACCACTGTGTTGCAATAAAGAGTAGAAATAAATAAATATGAAATGCTGACTCGTAAAGGGGAGTCATCTAAAGTGCTTTGTGTTGCAAGATTTCATGAAAATGGTTTTGAAATGTTCTGCTGCATTTACCTTAGAGAGGCCAGTTCTGCCAGCTGGCAGGTGCTCTCGCAGTGCATCATCCTGGAGATGTTCAGGCTGGAGTGTGTGCGTTAGAACATCCCGTCCATCTCTCAGGGGTCAAAACAGGATTGTTCCCAGTAGTGCGGTTTTTTTCAAACCCAAATAAATTTAAGAAAGGCTTTGTCCAGTGCAGGTGTAAAAGTGTCCAGCTTGGTTTTCAGTCTCTTTTTTTCTGGGCAGCAGTTCCAAATCACTGCCTTCCCTGGCAGGGGGGTGGCTTTCTAAAATGTATTTCAGAGTTCCTGGTCTGTAGGATCAATGCAAGTTGCATTCAGTGAACATCTCTTTTGTTAAGTTCATATTATACAATATAAAGGACATTTTTCTTCCTTCCTAGAGTGACACCATTGCTCTGTGTTGTAGTTACCTTGCATCTGGTGCCCAGTGTTACAGCTGCTGTTTCCTTTATGAATTGCTTTTTCTGCTGCCTCCATTGTTACCCTTACCTGGTTTGGGGTTTTGTGAGTTTTTTTGTGGTGTGGTGTGTTTTGGGGGTTTTTTTAATTGCATTAAAGTTGCGTGCTCTTTACAGCAAGCATCTTGGGCTTGATTTTTATTTTGTGTTTGTGAAGCATCCAGTACAGTTTTGCCTTGATCTTCAGCAAGACCACCCCAAGCAAAATACTGCAGCCTGCAGTCCTTATGCTGCTAAAGCTTAGAGGTTCTGTTTTCCCTGGTTTTTGCCAAGACCCTACTGGGCCAGGTCCAGAAGGTGAATTCAGATACCACCCAGCTTCTCCGGAACTTTGTTTCCAGCTTCAATCCTTGCATCCTCTCCCCTTAGTCTAATTAAAACCCGCTGTAACAAATGCTGTGAAGCCAGCTGCCGTGCTTTGGCAGGTAACACACACAGGGCAGTGAAACCTCCAGCTAATCCATCCATGCTATGAAGTCATAAGAATCTTGTTAATTTTTAAAAAGCCCTTGATGCCCACTAATCCAAATCAATTTTCATTTCTTTCATAAAGTCGTGCTTCCATTTAGGCTTCAGCTAAGAATTACAGCTAATTTGTTCGATTTTATAACAGTATAATTGAAAAAGTGATTTTAATGTCCTGGCAACCATATTCCCTTTCTTTGGTTGTTAATGAAAGAATCCATTAAAGTTAAATGATTTGGGCACAGATTCAAGTTGAATCGCCTGAATATTCTAGGGGAGTGTTTCTGACCATCTGCTGCTCTGTCATTGGTGTTTGTGTTGTAAATGGGACCGAGAGAAGGACTTCACAGGTCTTGTTCAAACCATTAAGCGTAAAATATCATTTTAATTTTCTGATCTCAGTGTAAATAGTGGAAATTCTCAGGAGAGTTGGGACTGTTCTGGTCTGCGGTATCCTGCGCTCATAAATATCGCTGCTGAGCTGTGCTTCCACATCCTTTTCAGGGGATCTTATGGCTACTTGTATTGATTACAGGACATCATTCAGCAGGGTGTTGTAAGCTCCTTTTAATGACAGGCAAGACAACTGGAAGCAGAGCCTGTGAAGGGGAAGGTACACGTGATGGAGAAGTGTTTCTCCCACTGCCTCAAGTCACACTCGTTTCCGTCTGGTTGCAAATGGAGCAGTGAGTCCTAGTGCAGGGTTGGTGAGCGTGAACAGAGACAACTAATAAATTAGAGCAGCTGCTGTCATTGCCTTCCTTCTTTGCATATTGCCGTGGTGGGTGCGTTAGGGCTGCTGGGCCAAGCTGACGCTTGGAAGCACAGACCTTGTATACTCAGGCGAGGGCAGAGTCAAAGGGCTCACGTCCTCCTTTCCCTGCAACATGCT
Source organism: Strix aluco (assembly GCF_031877795.1). NCBI lineage: Eukaryota > Metazoa > Chordata > Aves > Strigiformes > Strigidae > Strix > Strix aluco. The sequence goes on from NC_133942.1 coordinate 14,140,083, forward strand.
CTTCCTCTTCCTTTTGCTGCCAAGCTTTCTTGTTGTCCTTGGTGACTCATGACATGGTTGACCTGCTGTGAAGCAAAATGGACAATGAACTGGGCCATGAAATCCACTGGGGCTGGCTCTGGCTCTCACTGGATTTGAGCCTGTGCCTTGGAGGTGGATGAGTCTTTGGAGCCTCCATTACAGCTGGAAGCATGTCCATCTCGTTAAGGATAGCTCAAGCAGCCATCCCCGCATTGCGACCTCAGGCTGCTTATCACAGGGTTAATATTTACCCACTCAGCCAGGGTGGCTCTCCATCCCCGTTTCAACAGCCTTGCAATGTGAAAAAAATAAAACAAAATTCCAGGTGGTGCCTGCCTTTGGAAATTACAAAGCATAGCCCAAGTATCTGTAGGCCTTTAAAATGAGGGAGAGCAGGATATGCTCTGTCAGTTTGATCCAGAGCTTTACACTGCATTTTGTGTATAAAAGTTTCGAGTTGCAAAGGCTAAAGAATTGTCTGGTAGAGAGGATGGGATTTATTTGCTGGGAAGTTTGGCTGCTAGTTTCAGACCTGTGGTGGGGACACTGTATCATTCCTCTGTGCATTGACTTTTCCCAAGGTTTGAAATTGGGTATGATGCTTATTTTATTTTCTTTTTCTGTAGGGTGGTGAGAAGTTGACAGATGAAATATTCACTGTTGGAGCTGAATATTTATCAATTTAATGTGTTTATATTTGTATCTTTGGAATACACAAAGCCACTAAGGGCGGGGAAAAGAACTACAAAATATACTTTAACTGTAGCCCACAGGTGAAGGATCTTTGTGTATTTTATTTGGTAATACTAGTTTCTGGTTAAGTGACTGTTCTCAAGAGGCATGATGCTGAAGCTTGTATCATATTGCACACTTTTAGCTTTCTCATGCATGTAGAGATGAAAGTATATCCTAAAAATATGCTGAACTTAAATAGTTCAAGTGCAAAAATAGGTAACGTTGTAACAGGAGGTCGTTTCAGACTCCCGTGTTGTTTGCAGATCAAACGCAATACGATGCATGAAATAAAATCAAGAACTTCTGCATCTAACAAAAGCAAAATGACTGGGTTTCCTTTCCAACATTAGTGAAAAGTGCAGGAAGTAGTTATGTGCTTGAATGTTGTCCGTGAAATCATGTAAATCTAAGTCAGTCATTTTAGCATGATGTGGTCCTTTAAAATGGCAAATACCAGGCTTATTCAGCTTGGACTGCTGCTCAGCAGCAAAATTATAGTCACTGCAGCAAATGGGCCTTCTAATGTTAACACCAGCAGATAACAAAAATAGCATTTAATAACTTTCATTAGAGTTAGTGTTTCTAGGGCTTTGGGGCTTTGCTCTTTCAAATCATTTACATAATTTGCAGGTACAAGCTGCTGTGCCAGACTGTCCATCTGATTCTCTCTCTGATCAGAGCATATTAATGCACTTGTCCGATGGTCTGTTACCAATAATTACCTTGGATTGCATTAGGAGCATTTCCAACATTGCAGCTGGTCTGTATTTTTCACTAAGTGTATTTCAGGGCCCAATTACAGGACTCTGATGTGTTATTGTTCCAGCACGCTTGTTCAAGCTTGTAATTTTAATATGCCTCTACACTGTAAATTTATGAATGCAAACCCAAGGCTCTGTCCTGAGTTCCCCATGCATCCCACGCTTGCAGCAGCTCCTGCAGAGATTGTCTCAGCGGTTCCTCATCAGTTTTTTAAGAAGGGAAAGATGACAGCTAGGAGGTGGAGGCTTCCTCAGAGATGTTTATAGAGCAAAGCCTGAAGTTCAGTGTGCTGTGTGCTTGGTGTGGAGCAGGTGGGAAAGTGACAGAAACAGCTCAGCCCTCCCTGGATTGGGGAGTGTGGAGGATTGTGAAGAGGTTTTCAGCGATTTTTAGTGTTGAAGTCACTTTGGCACTTCAAATAAGCATCCTTTGATGCAAGGGAGGCTAGTGCTGATATTACTGTTACGCAGGGACGGCTTTCCCTGTTCTGCTCTGTAGTGCGAGACACCCTGGGGAGAAGACCTGGAAAAGGCTGAGTTTAACAAGTCTGGATTTTGGCCTGCTCTGTACTTCAGCTGCTGTTTCAGAAGCCTTTCTGGGGTCAGAGAAGAGAAAATACAAAGGCTTAACCTTCGTGAACAAGTCAAGCACTTCAGTGTTATGATTGCCATTGACAATTCAGCACGATGAATAAATTATTACTGCTGTTGATTTGCTTCATCTTTCTGAACCATTTGTTTGCAGGGGATACATCAGAATAACACACATCTCAATGAAACTGAAATCAATCTTGAGAGCTGGTTTTGTGTTTATTCCTATCTGCTAGGCATCATTTGTAGATACAGATAAGATGTTTGGGCAAACCTGATGCTTCTACAGAAATATGAGGGCATTTATCATAGAATCTTAAATGGTTTGGGTTGGAAGGGACCTCAAAGATCATCCAGTCCCACCCTCCTGCCATCGGCAGGGACACCTTCCATTAACTCGGGTTGCTCAAAGCCCCGTCCAACCTGGCCTTGAACCCTTTCAGGGAGGAGGCAGCCACAGCTTCTCTGGGCAACCTGTGCCAGTGTCTCACCACCCTCACAGGGAAGAATTTCTTTCTTATATCTAATCTAAATCTGCCCTTTTTCAGTTTAAAACTGTTACCCCTCGTCCTGTCCCTACCCCCCTGATGATGAGTCCCTCCCCACCTTTCCTGTAGCCCCTTTAAGTCCTGGGAGGCCTCTCTAAGGTCTCCCCAGGGCCTTCTCTTCTCCAGCTGAAGCCCCCCAACTCTCTCAGCCTGTCCTCACAGGGGAGGTGCTCCAGCCCCTCGAGCATCTTCATGGCCTTCTCTGTCCCCACTTGAGCAGGTCCGTGTCCTTCTGATGTTGGTGCCCCCAGAGCTGGACCCAGTAGGGGGGTCTCACGAGAGCAGAGCAGAGGGGGAGAATCCCCTCCCTTGACCTGCTGGCCACACTGCTCTTGCTGCATCCCAGCACACGGTTGGCTTTCTGGGCTGAGAGCGCATGTTGCTGGCTCGCAGTCAGTTTTCCATCCACCAACACCCCCAAGTCCTTCTCTGCAGGGCTGATCTCCATCCACTCCTCGCCCAGCCTGGATTTGTGCTGGGGATTGTCCTGACCCATGGGCGGGACCTTGCCCTTGGCCTTGTGGAACTTCATGAGGTTTGCACGGGCCCCTCTGGCCTGTCCAGGTCCCTCTGGATGGATCCCTTCCCTCCAGTGTGTTGGCCGCACCACACAGCTCGGTGTTGATGGGGAACTTGCTGAGAGTGCACTCGATCCCACTGTCCGTGTCGCCAGCAAAGATGTTAAACAGTGCTGGTCCCAACCCCAACCCCTGGCAAATGTCACTCATCACTGCTCTCCGCTTGGACATCGAGCTGTTGACCTCAACTCTTTGAGTGTGACCATCCAGACAATTTCTTATCCACCAAGTGGTCCATCTGTCAAATCCATGTCTCTCCAGTTTAAGACAAGGATTGAGTCCTTCCTAGAAATCAGTTGATACTTTACTGAGTTGCAGTCTCCAGGATTACATGAGCCGTGGATTGGTGGCTCCGATGGTCTTGGGTGTCTGAAATGAGCAACTGCAGTTGGCTTCAGCATTAGGAGCATCAGAAGTGTCTTTAAAAATACTTAGACAGGGACCTTTTCAGCTGTTTTATTTCCTTGATGCCTGGTATGTTATATTTATACACAAAGATACTCATTTAACCAGGGCTTTGGCAGCCTTTGCTTTTATCTAAGTGAGTCTAGTCATTAACCTATCTACCTTAATTATAGCTTTTGATAATATCATACTTTTCAGTTATGGCTATAAACTGCGATGCGGCATTGCATGTGTTTTAGATAATGTTTTTTTCATGCCATCCCTTCTGCTCTCTTGTTTTTAACTGGGGGTTTGAACAGAACAAAGGCAAGAGGCTCTTGCCCAGCATCGTTCTTCAGGGAGAGTTGCATTTGGAGCATGCTACAACAAATTGATAAATTATGATTAATTTAACTTTTCAATGGAAGGGCTTTGTATACATGTGAAAATATAATAACGGACCACTATGAAGTGAACGGGTTGGATCGATGTTCCAAAGCCACGAAGCCTCGTAAAGATTTGTTAGATGCAAAGATCTTTATAATGAAGTGAAGTAGAGCTGTAGGAAGAGGGTATTTTTGTGCATAATCCCTCCACTGGTCTTGTTGCAGTAACTGGGCTCCCTTTTGACCTTTCTAGGGATGCCCAGCTCACCTACTTGGACAGACGCAGTTGACAGGGCTCAAGTGTGTTTGGTCCTACGTGACACTTTGCTCAGAAGGGTGTTTGGACCATGACCCTCCTAAAACTTTAGAGCAATGCCTGTAATCCTGAGAGCATATTACAAAGTATTCCTGTCTAAAATGCAGTTCTAGAGCTGCCTATAGCAGTTGAGACTGGCCTAGGCTGTGGGATGGCCAAGCCTGTGCTCAGCAGCCAGCTCCAGGGCATTTCCGCTGGCCTGGGCATGGACGGAGCTGAGCTTGCTCTGCCAGTGCTCATCCTGGGTCCTGATGTGCACTGGGACATGAGGGGCACTACCGTGCTCCTGAGCCCAAGCTGGAGAGTGACCATGACACCTCACACTCCTCCCCTGTGGCTGGGTCTGTGAGGGGATCACTCCTGACATAGCCTCATACCTTACCCCTTGACATGGGGACCCTGTGACAGTCTCTGAGTGCAGTCTCTTGCTGCACGCTGTGGCAGTCTGGCACCCAGCTGCTCATGAAAGGCTGGGAGCTGCTTAGTGACAGGGGATGATCTGAGAGTCCCTTGCTGCCAGCTGGATAAATATTCCTGCAGCAGTGGGAGACGCTGCATTATTAAACAGACCATCTAGCTTGCTTATATGCAGAATTAGGATAAGGCCTGCTTCCCACTGGCGAGTGCTGCTCAGTACTGGAACCGCTCTGCTATGCGGGGATATCAAGTATTAATAAAATGGTCTTTCCAGCAGCCCTGGAGATAGTTTTAGGAGCCTTCTGTTCCAGAGAGGCTAAATGGAGGCTGAAAGTTCCAGTAACATGTGGTAACTGAGAAGGGAATGTAGGGCTCTTGACCCCTCCATCTCACAGGCCTCATTATGATTGAGTGGAAAAATGTTTTCTGTTTTATTGTGCCATGGGGAGGCTCAAGACCTGATGCACAAGGAGATTTAGGTGCCCAGCTCCTCTTTCAGCCTCCCATTCTGTAGAGATCATGGGAGTTGGATGCTCCAACCCCAGAGCTCCTCCGGTTCTGCTTTCAGTGCTGATGTTGCTGAGCGCCCAGAGTGCAGACTTCATCAGAGACCTCTGTCCAGATTTCTTTCTGGGTCACTACTTGCCAAGTGCAGTTGCTCTAAAAACAGGCTGAGACCAAGCTATTGACTTTTAATTGTCAATGCATAAAGTTTCCAAGAAGAAAGAGGGCTTTGTGTTGCTTTAATGGGGACACACTGAAGTATAGTCGCTCTTTGAATGAGACAATGAGAACGTAAAGATTTTCTACAGCTCTGAGAGTGTCTGAAGATCATCAGCAGAAGGTTACATTGAGCAGAACAATGGCACAGTAGTTGGCTTGCTGAGAGGTAGGAAAACCCTTTGGAAGTAGTAACTCCACTTTTCTTCAGTGCAGTTCGCTCCTGATTAAATGAGATTAATTGTGCTGTTGAGTTCCACGAGTTCAGCATCCAAAATAAATACATAAATTAAGACAGGCGACAGTGCAGAGGCCCAACTGCAGTTTGAATTCCTGCCACCTCCTGTGGGATGTGGAGGGGAGAGAGGAGCCCTTTCCTCTTACCGTCTGATATCCCGCAGAACACACACGACGACCAAGCACTCTGATCACCTCGCCTGAGCTGCTTTCCTTGCTCCCGGGAAGGTTTTCTTTGGCTGGAGCTCTGCAAGGTGCACAAGCCAGTTCCAAAGTGCCAGATGTGTGTGGAATAGGAAACGCGCTGGCCAGGCTCCAGGCTGTGGGACCTGCAGCACAACAGCGGCTCCCCAGGAAAATCTCCGGCTGCCAAGAACTAGAAGTGATGTCAGCTCTGGAAGTGTGTCAGATTAGAAACCCTTGTACTTTGCTCTCTGTGAAGTATTAATCTCCCAAGGCCTGTGCTGTAATGGGTCCTGTCTGGCTCGGTGCAACTTTATTTGTTTTGGGCTGGAAGTGTTTGAGGGTTTTCGTGTGAAGGCGCTGGAAGCTGTCAGTGGTTTAGTTGCTTTGGGTTGGGTCCTGTCCTTGAGTTGATCCTGGGGCCTCATTCGGCTGTGCTAAAGATGGGCCTCCCCTGCCTTGAAGTGAAGGTCTAAGCCTTGTAATTGCCGGGCTGGGCATTTGTAGGAATGATTGTGCCTTGGGATCTTGTATGCACCTAAATCTCTTTGATTTGCCCCAGCTGAATCAGTTTGTTGAAGAGAAGATAGTGCATCTCCCCTAAATACGGCCTTTCCATCTGCCTTTACAACAGCCCCTTTGGGTGGTGGCTTGGTTGTGGCGGTGATGGGGAGCTGTTGGGGATGTCCTCACACTAGCCAGAGAAGAGCCTGAGCTGTGCTGTGTAACTGGGATGGGTTTATCTGCTGAGTTTATGGCAGGGCTGCATTTGGAGCTGGGACATACACTGACTGTCTGAACCAGCATGACAGCGCCGTGTGTCCTTGTTGTGATGTGCCATTTGGGAGCTTGCTCATGGACCTTTCTCAGGGATTGTGGATCAGCTGATCCCAGCTGTGTTAGGTGCTGTACAAAAAAAAAAAAAAAAAAAAGAAGCATAGATACACCAGTGCACAGAAATGCATCCCTTTTATGCCTGTATGTTTTGTTTTTAAAGTAATTACCAAAACACAACTGATCCTCCTCTGAACAAAGCCATTTTGTCTCATGTTGAACAGTAACCTTTTATTTGCTTGTGCTGTGTAACAGAGCTCAAGGACATGTTTACTGCTGATAGCCAAAATTTCACCAGAACAAGCATCTCCCTTGTCTAGGTCTTTCCTTCTTGTTTTAAGTGATTACATCCCAGGGAAGGGAAATAACACTATGTACAAGGAGACAAGTGGGGTTTTGTGCTGTTCTCAGCCATGGAGTGCAAGCTCCCAGCAGATCTATGGGCTTGGAGTATTGTGTGTCTTGGATGTGGAAACACTGCTCTGAGGGTCTTGCCTCTGACCAAGTAATTGCATTGTCAGGAATCTGTCAAACCTCACTGTGTTGCTAGCTCACACTTCACTTGGTTATTTATAGTTTTGAAATTACAGAACCAAGAGAATTCATTCTTTTTTCCCCTTTGCTCTGTGGTAAGTTGGGTTATTCCTGCCTCCATTCGATGTCAGGAAGAGGAAATAATAGGAGTGAGATTTGGCTGTACATTGAGATGTGTGATTTGGGAAGGGAGACGTTGGCTGGTTTAACGTGGATTTTCAGATGCCTGCTTTGGATCTGGAATCAAGCATGCTCCTGGCAGGGCTGTGCTCCCATGGAGGGGAGAGGACAGCTTTGTGCCTTGAAGATTTTACAACCTTTGTTCATTGAAAACGCCCTGTTTTTTATACCACTCAACAGGAGACTTTTTAATTTACTTCACTGGGCCTGGACACCGGAGGTGGATGGCTGGCTGATGGAAGTGAGGAAATAAATGAGAGAAAAAGAACATTTTTCTCCTGGGCTGTTTTTGTGCGTAATGTTGCCTAGGGGTTAGCAACACGGGAGAGAGTAAAAAACCCCTGCAGAGCCTGGGTCAGAAAATACAGTTTTCGTGGGAACAAAATGCTTTTTACTTGCTGCATCAAAGACTCTCCATTCTGGGGCATGTTCTATGTTTGAATACATCTGCATTCCCCCAGAACTCTGTGTATGTGAATGCATGTGTATGTGGTATATATCTACGTGTAAGTGTGTATTTGCACATAGGTTTATAATGTCAAAGCTGCTACTGTCTGCCTTGGAATAGCTTAGCAGTTTGCTGGGTTTAATGGAGTTTAATATGAACCTGGCTGGTTACCTGGGACTGGTTGGGCACAGACTGCGCTGTTCCTCTCTCCTTGCAACTGACCACTCTGCTTTTGGCCCCTTTTCCCCCAGAGAAGTGTTTTGAGATGTTCTCGGTCGTATTGGGTTGTCTCTGGGTAGTTGGTAGACAGGTGGTTTTGTGTGCTGTGATGTAAAAGCCTGCTTTGAATGTGTATGTGATGTTGCCCACCATAGGGCAGTGCTGTACGGGGTTCGCTGGCCTCAATTTAGAGATCCATGAACTGAAAACTTACAGTTCTGCCAGGCTTTGAAGCTTGAAACTGCATGCAGGAGGAGCCAAAGGCAAAAAGCTCTCAGGCTCCAAAGCACAGGTTTGTAGCTGAAACATCTGCCTTGAACTGATGTGTGAAAAGACCTTCTAGCTTCTGGCTCGGAAGCCCATTTCTGTGTTATGTCACTGTCAGTTGGAGCGGCTGTATTTGCTGTTTGAGGCAGGTGGTTGTTCTGGGTAGTCTTCACTACATTCATTACTGCATTACCTCCGGCAGGTAAGAGGGTGAAGGTGAGCAGGAGGCCGCGCGAACGCGTGGCTGTGTGTTTAAACAGGGTCGTATCCATTTCTGTCACTATATGGTGAAGAATGGAGGTTGGAAATAGTCAGCAGCTTCTGTAAGCACTTAACATTCCTGATTTCATTTGTCTTTGATCTTGCTTGGAGTAATTTTACTCTCTTCTGATCCCTTCCCTTGAAGGGGCTTTTATCTCATTGTCAGGTTTGCTAATTTAGTGCGGTGTTTTGAACCAGACCTCCTTCTACGTTTTCCAGAGCTTGGAAGGTATTTTTTCCTTAAGCAGGGAGTGTTTATACAGTTTTTTGAACATCTTAGGACAGGAGTTGTAGTGGAGCTTTTTGCAAGTCCAGGTCCTGGGCCCTGCTGCTCCAACCTCCGTATGTGCAAATGGTCTGTCCCCAAGAACTTGCAGTATTTTGGGGCCAAAAGGGCAGGAAGGAAACTGAATGATTCGGGACAGGTCAGAGCGGCCTGATGTCAGTTGGGGGCTTCATTTGCCCAGCTGGAAGCCTTCCCGGGCTGTGTTAAGTGACAGACAGCGATGGGTTATCACATATGTTTGACCTTGTCATGGTCTCCTGCCAGGTGCTCAGTTGAGCCCTGAGGGTTGTGAGTACATCTGGGTTTTTATGTGGCTTCTTGCTCTAGAAACATTTTTGGTGCTCCTGGTATAAAGGGCAGTGGTTTGAGTATGGTCATGAGCTCCCATCGTCACATGGAGCCTACATTGCTTGTTGGTGCAGTAGAACCTTGCAAGTAGAAACATACTGATACCCTGGAGGTTGGTTGCTTGTAAATGGTTTCTGCTGTTACTGGGTGGATTATGTGGTTGGAATAGTTTGGCAGGAAAGGAGTGACTATTGCTCTTTAAAGATATTGTGCAATCGTGTGTTTATTGGTGTGAAAGCATGAAGGAAGGCAGCCCCCTCCTGTCAATAGCCCTCAAGATGGTGTTGTCATCACCAGCTCAGCAAGTGCACCAAATAGCGATGATAGAGCAGACCGCTCTGCTGGTGGAGGATCCTTTGCTCCCGGTGTTAGTGCATTCCCTGGCAAGCATGCTCCTGGGCTTCTGGGAGGTCCAGGCTTCAAATGTATTTCCCTCTAATGGTTGTTTCTCCTCTCTTGGTATAGCAGAGAGAGACCTGAACCGGGCTGTTGGGTTTGGTGTGGGTGAGCTCTGCACCCACAGAGTTTTGCAACTGGCCCTTTTTTCTCTAACATATCAACCAGAAGCTTGGATCCAGGTAGCTTGTGACTTTGGGGAAAAGAGCTAGGTGATATTTAGGGATAAAGAAACATCATGACATATTTTTAAAAAGCAAATACTTCTGCTGCTGTGATACAGGTATGGAGCTGTCTGTTCTTACTCGGCTGCAAACAGGTTGAGTTGATTTTTAAGAGATTGAAGTTTAAGAAGCTGATAATTGCTTCTTACTGACCTGTGCTGGTGTGGGAAGCTGCTCTGCAGATCTCTGCTCTATTCCTGGCTGTCTGAGCCAGCCAGCTGTCCCCTCGCTCTTCACCTTTTGAAGAGGAGGAGTATTTTCAGCAAAATGCCATTTTAATTGCTGTCTGAAGAAAATAGAAAATAGGACAGATAAAGGGGCTGTTTCCCCAAGGGATGAACAGGCCTGCCTGGCATGGAACAGGAGCCCATGGAGGATATGGAGGCAGGAGGACAGCCTGTGTGTGTGTGGTGGCAGAGGGCATGTGGGATGCCCAGCTTGCAGAGCCAGCTGATTCCACATGGCTGTGCCCACCCAGCCCTGCAGCGTTAGGATAGGATTGGTGTTAAAGGAGCGTAAGAGTAGGCACAGGCAGCATTAGTGCTCACAATGCTCGTGCTGCACAAGAGCTGTCTGAGATGCGTCTGTGTCGCTGCTGGCAGCGACGTGTAAAGGAAGAATCAAGGGGAAAGATGCAAAGAGAAAGCTAGAGCCATTGGGTAAGGGGACTGACTTGTGACCTGAGTTAATTCCTTGTCCTCTCAGTCTACGTGTGCTTCTAAAGACAACAAATTTAAGGAAAGGCAAAGGATTAAGAATTTAGCCAACAAAGTTTCAACGTCTTTTGAAATAAGCTCTGCATCACATGCCTCAGCCCTTGCCTTAGCAGCCCTACCTCCCTGGAGGTGGTATATACACACAGGCTGACTAAGCCCCGTGTGACACACTGCCAGGAGCAGCTGCAACAGGGAGATCCCTTCAGAGCAGCGTCTGGGTCGCTGCTCCTCTGTGGATGGGGGTTCTCACAGCAGTGACAGCATTGCAGCTTCTGGTGTGCCTCCTGTTCTTAGCTCAGCTGAGTTTTCCCCAGACTCAGACTGTTAACCCTCACCTGTGTTTGACCATGTCACCTTCTGCGCATTTATTTGGTGGTAACTTGCTCTGTGCTTAATTTTCCCCCGTTTCATACAGTTTTTTTGTACCGGCTGTCTTGGATGGAAGGCTTCCAGTGGCAGTGTCTTTCCAGAGCATTTGGGGCAGCCTTTCAGCTTCATGTTCCCCTACTTCCAGTCTCCTGTAGAGCCAGTGAGTGAGTTTTGTAGCTTGCTGTGATCCTCAAAGGACTAATCTTCCCTAGGAGACACGAACAGGCAGAATTGCCCTTACAGGAGGACATTTGGTGACAGTCCCTGCCTAGTGGCATTCCTCAGCTTGCTCCCTGACCTGAGGGGGCTGGGCAGAAAGGAACCTGCTAGGGCTGTGCTGGCTGACAAATCCAGAAATTACGTTGCAGTGTGTGCATGTTGGGAGCTCAATGACGTCTGCTGCTTCTCTCTGTGCCTTCTTCCTGCAGACTGTGAGTTAGCAGCACAGTGGAAGCATCCGTGTGGGAAAACCCTACATCCAGAGAATTGCAGGCTGCTCCGTGATGGTGGTAGCTGCCTGGCTGTGGTGCAGGCTGTGTAACATGGTGTGAAATGGGCATCTCTGCATCCTGCTCGGGCTTGGCTTTGGGGGCTGGGAGATTGTCCCGTGGACATCCTGGTGAAGATGACAGTGTTTGGGGCAGAGTCTATTCTGTCCCATAATAATGGCAATCAACAGGCATCAGGCAGGTGGGATTCTCGTGTAGCTTCCTGTCACTGAAGGGACATAGTTGGCCAACATCAAGTTCTCGGTGGTCATTCTGCAAACTGGCAATGATGACAAACCTGACAAGTTCCCATCCCCGCAGGCTTGGGTGGGCACCAAATCAGCCCCCCATGTGGGCAGGGTTAGGCCCTTCCTCTCAGGGGCACCTGCAGTTTCCGGCACACGCCTTGAAATAATTCCATCTCTCCATGTGTAATTTTGCGTGTCATTGCCCCTAATTGCATGCTTAACACACACTCTTTTAAAATGCAGCCCTTTTATCAGCAGTAGGTAGTAGCAGGTTTAATAGGGTGTTTGAATTCCTATAAAATTAATCTGTAGCCTTCTGCGATAGGAGACGGGCAGGGAGCCATGTGGTTCATATCCAGTGTTGATAAACTTGTTATAGAGGCAGGAAACATTTCTGATTGGAGCAGTGACAAAATAATTTGGAGTGGAGCCATAAAAAGAGTGGATGGTGATGGTTTGAGCACAGCAGAGATTGAAATTGCTGGTGTGTGGAAGCAGCGCTGCCAGCTAACATTGACTTAGTGTCTCTGGAGAACTCTAACAGCAAATGCATTTTATTAATGGCAATATTCTTTCAGGAAATGCTGAGCCTTGTTTCGGAGGTGGAGCTCTCCTACGAGTCCGTGGGTTTGGAAATCGGCCAGACCAAGACCTGTTCAGCTTAGCTTGCTGCTGGTCAGTGCTGTGGCCTCCGGCTGTAGGAGGCAGGTTGCCTAAGGGCACGTTCTGTGTACTGTCTGCTTGCAGCTGGAATATCTTTTTCTAGTGCAGCAGATGCATCCATCCATTCTCATTCTGGATTCACCTATGTGGGATAAAAGGCTCAGAGACAGCAGGTCACATTTTTAGCCCTTTTTTTGTTGACTTTTCTTTGAAATGTGTTTCCCAGTACATGAACTGGTGGGAGACACTGTCTTTCTGGATTTCCAGCTGGGCTTGAGCTCTTGCCGCCAGTTCCCCCTGAGGGGGAACTGCTCCAACCAAGCTGTAACTATTGGCATTGGTGTACCAAGGTGGGCTTGAATACCTTTGCTTGCACTTAGTTGTCTTCTGGGGGTTGATCAGCCTCGGAGGAGGCTCTGGTGTGCAGGTGAGGGGGAGCCCTTGCTTGTCATGGGCTGCCGTGGCAGGTTGGGGCCCTTGCTGCATCTTCTGTGCTTGCTCTTGCTTTTGTCGTCACTTCACCTTCTTCCAGTTCTTCTCTGATTGAATCCAGCGTGGAAAAACCAAGTGCGGACAGAATGGGTGGCTGCTGGGCACAGTGCGGGGCGGCAGAAATGGTGCAGGTTGTACAGCCCTAGGAATGTGTGATGGAGGGTGCTGTGCGCAAGTGTCATGGGTCACCTAACAGGGCTAAATTTCACTTGTTATCTCCAGCCACACTCATGGAGAACCGTACTTCCTTTGCTGTGTAAAACTGGGATGTGATTAACCAAGGAAAGCAACTCCCACTGCAACGCTGTCTTTTCTTTGCAGGGAGGCTGTTGGAAGGGGATTCTCTGGAGCTGAGCTGTAGTGCTGGTCCTGCAAAGGTGATACTGGAGCCAAACCAAGTTGTGATTTTGGACTGTAACCTGTCCCCTGTTGAGCAGGTGATCAATATCACGTGGAAGAAGAATGGTTTTCCATTAGTGGAGCAGGAACATCTCCACGTGCTTCCGAATGGATCGCTCTTCATCTCATCCCAGGCCGTGGCAAAGGACAGTAAATATCCTGAGAGGGCTGATGCTGAGGGTAATTACTCCTGCGTGTCTCACAGCTCCCTAGGGGCTCTCACCAGTCAAACGGCTGCAGTCAGATTTTCAAGTAAGTGTTGCGGGTTTTTTGTTGATTTTCTTTTTTCCCCTCCTGGTGTTTATACAGACCATCTGCCTCCCAGAGAGTTTGAGATAAAGTGTCTATGAAGTGAAATTCTATTAATGATGTGTAGGTGGGATTTGGGATAGTCCCCATACAAGCAATGGTGTCTTTCTGTTATCCCACTGTTAACATCCTATGTAACTCTCCCAGGTAAGTGCCATCAGCCATGAATTAAAAACAGGACCCTCCTCACTCTCCAGAAGTCAGTGCTTGTTTTTGCAGAGAGCTCGACTCTTCGCAGCCCTGAGTGCAGCACCCTCTGCATGGGGAGGTGGCTGTGGGGGTCTGGCTATGACAGCTCTGGCTCTCCTTGCCAAGCCTATGATGGGCTTGTTGCTCCAGTGACATAGATAAGGAGCACTGCCCTAAATCTGTGAGTGCTGGCTGAAGCTAAGGGGCTGGGTGATGGGGAAGGGGTTGGGAGGAAGCATTGCCTTTCCTCTGCAGGAGTCACCCCTGGACGGTGTGTGCAGGAATGCACCTGCATTACTTGCGTGGGGACAGCTGGAAGGACTGGCTGTGTTTGGGACGGGGACGCTTGCATTGGTGTGCTGTGTGCTCCCAGCTCGACTGTGCTGAGCTCTTTCTTCTGTCCACATCCCAGAGGTGGCAGTGGGTGCCCTGCAACTCTGTCCAGATCAGGATCTGCCCTGAGTGAAGAGTGTGGGTACACTGATAAAGAGAGTTAATCACTGAGAGACAGTCAGGTGGACGTGGGTGGTCACTTGAGGGGCAAAAAGCACTGGAAACAAGCCAGGCTCTACTCAGGTGGTCCAAGTTCCCCTTTGTCCCTGCTCTCAGTAGCTGGCTTAGAGCTTAACAGGCTTCTAGGGGCACCTACTGCTCTCCCCATTTGGAATGTCTGGTGACTTTGATGGCTTTAGTGTGTCTCAGTATGGCCTTATGAAAATGATAAAGACTGTGAACATAGCTGGGAACTGATGCACCAAGGGAGGCCTTGGGGTCTTTCATCTTCTGCGCTGTGAGGTCCTGATGGACAGGATGTTGGATGTCTCCCCTTCTGATGGCTTTTATTTGTGAAAGCTTAGCTCTGCCTTTAGCGCAGTGAGTGGCAGAAGAGCAGGAGCTTAATCTTCGGTAAAACAACTTATCTGATTGACTGCAGTGAGCAGGAGTGTTGAGGCTCTCTGTGTGCCTGGTGGAGCCAAGGGAGGTACCAGGATCCCAGTGGGGACAGATGCACTGAATTTCAATTCCCAAACATGCTCTCTTAAAGCACAGTGCTGCTGATTTCAGGTCTGGGAGGAAAGCAGGTAAGCCAAAATGGTTTTACAATGCTTCAGTGCCAGTAAGCATGTCCCAGTATGGAAGGATGTGTCCATCACCCTGCTTTTCAGCTGTATTATGCAGCAGGAGAGAGCAGTGTGCTCAGGGCTTCTGGATAAGGAAATCTTTGTGCATCAGTGTGGTCTGAAATACCTATAATGAGATCCTTCACTCCCACAGAGACCAAACTAGACTGTGGCATTGGATTTGTGCTCCCAGGCAGCCTTCTACCATTATCTCTTTCTGTGTCTGACAAATCTTGCCATGGCTAGACAAGACCCAGAGCTCCTGGCCTCGTGGCTGCCTCTCTTCTCTCTGATGCAGGTTACTGGGCTGTTCTTGTTCTTGACTTTCTAATGGTGCATTTGAGTGGTGTTGGCAGTGTCAAAACTGCAGAAGGGGGAGTTTGAACTAAAATGGGCAGGCAGGGTAGGGTAACCTCTTCTGACACCTTTTTGCTAATCTGAGGGTTCCCCTCCTGTAGTCCTAGTTCTTGGTGCTGGGCCTGAAGAGCTGTGAGCAATGCAGATGAGGAGCTGATCAAATACTTTCCAGCCTGTTCTGCTGTTCTGGTCTTGTAAGGACTTGGAAAAGCTCTTCTGCAAGGAACTGAGACCAAGTTCAACTGGAGAGCTGCAGGGAGGAGGTCAGAGCCCTGAGTAGAGAGAATGGCAGTGCTGGGTATGTGCTCTAGGTCTAACACACTGGATTTGGCTCTGCACATCTGCTCAGCTGCCTCCAGGTCACCGTTGGTCTCTTCTGGGTTCCCTGGTGAACAGACAGCACAGTTTGGGGAGGAACATAGAGGGGACTTGAGGAGTTTGATGCCGAGCAAGGCATGTTGAGACCAGGGCAGAGCCAAGCAGCTGTAGCTCTCTCAGTAGCTGGTGAATGCAGTAGGTGCCACTGGGTTTGCTGAGATGTTCCCAACAGGAGAATTTACCCCATCTCAGCATGGTGTAAATCTCTGAACTCCAGGGGAAACTCCAGTCAGTGAAGAGCAGTGTGGAGGCTGGGATGGACGGTTGTCTACGTGACACATAGTCTGTGGCTCCACTGGGTGTGGGGAACTGTCTTGTGAGGTGAGTAGCTCTTTATAATGAAAGAGATGAAAGAAAGGGCTCTTCAGGCTGTTTTTTGTTTTGATCTCTGAGACACTCCAAGATCTGAACCACTGAATTGTTGGGCAGCATTCAAGAATAAAATTCCTTTGTATTCAGGAATGGCTCCTGGAGCTATATTAAATGTGTGAATGCCAATAAATGATTCCTTGACCTACCAAACAGATGAGGTTAGAAAATAATGCAAATACAGTAACACTCCTCTCTAGTACAGTGACTTCTGTAGGTGTTGATGGATGCAGCTGCACAGCACACCGTCAGGGCTGAGGTGCTTTCGCACTTGCTCAGAGCTGTGGTAAGTGAGGATGCAGAGTGGATGTCCTAACTCCCACTGTACACTGGGATGTATTTATCTCTGGTACCCCAGGCAGGGCGGTCCAGGTTTGACTGAGCACGTGTTTCACTCTGTGAGCACTGTGCTGTAGAAACTAGCACTCCTGATGGCGGGTGAAGCTTTTGCCAGATCAGGGGAATACCTTTGACCTTTGCAACACGTCCTCCTTTTCTGCTCAGAAAATGTTTAGCAGCAGCACCCACAGATTACTGGTCACCCATCCCTCCTGCTCCCTCTTTTCAGTGATTTGTAGTGCCAGATAAATAGCTGGTTCCAGTATTTCTTTGGGGTTAAGGGACTTGTGAGGGCTGTGAAGATGGAGTCAGGGATCCTACACACAGATATCATCTGGGGAGTTGGGAGACCTGGAGTAGAAAAGGCGTTATTAATCCAGGAGGGTTTATTCAGCTGCTCTTGCCCCAATCCCAGCCACCCTCAATTAGGATATATTCCTTTTTAGGGGTGACTTGTGTTGAAATTCGCATGGTGTCTCTTGCCTGATGGCAATGGTTTGTGCCTTGACAAAATGTATGGATGTGGGTTTATTGTTTGGTGTCTCACAAGTGAGAACAGTGGAGACATCTCAAAACCAGGAGAGTGACTTAAATTGCCCTTCCGTGCCCCTGGATTTTTCCAGAGCGGCGTACATAGGTGACGTGTCTCTCCATCCCATTCTGGGTTTCTCCCAGAAACAGGGAATTTCAGGTCAACTCTCTCCTTGAGTGTACTCAGGTCTCCTTTTATTATCATCTGCGCAGGGAAAGCGCTGCTTCTGTGGCATGCGCATGCACCTGACATAACATATTCATTTCTGAATGGAGAACAGCGAGGGAATTGATTAATGAAATGCATCTCTCGCTTGGATTTGTTTTGTGGGTTGGGCAGAAGCACTTGCTACATTAGCATTCAGCTGGTGCAAATGAGGATCGTAAAGGCCTTTTTTTTTTTTTCCCCCTGCTGCTGAATACAGTAGTGTATCCAAGGCTGGAGTTACTCTTTGTGCTGATTGCCCTGGGCACTGCCGATCAGTACAGGCCAGTAGACAAAAACCTGTTCAGCAGGTGGGATATGTTATCCCTGCAATCAGCCTGTGCTTCTGACCCGCAGCGTGTTTCCTTCCCCAGACTGGGGATCCATCCGTGGTCGGCCATCCACACCTCGTGTCAGTGGTGGCCGTGGCAGACGAGGAGGAGCGAGTCTGTGACTGCTTTTGGTGTGAGCGTGCCTGTTAACTGAACAGCTGCTCAGGCTGATGAATTAGGTTTGTGGGTTTCTCCGAGCCCTGCACGCTCCCACGTGGAAATACCAGGAGTGTTATTTTAGTTGTGGGAAGGTATAGCTTTCTAACTGTTAATAACTACATTTGTGAAGATTTGTTAAAGCTGTTAATTTAGCTTAAACATTTTGTGCGAGGGAGGTTCTAGAAAATTACAGTAATTGTGACTGTCAGATGAAGATGTTTGCTGTGCCTGGAGGGAATGGGCCTGTGTTGCATTGTGTGGCTGCTGGCAGCAAGCACAGGAGAGGTTTGGTGTGTTACTGCACCTGGAGGGACAGGCCACAGCAGGAATCAACGCACACAGGCTCTCGTGATCCGCTCTCCACACAGAGAACATCTCTTCTCTGCAACACACAGCGTGTCTGGGATTTGAGGAAAGGCAGACTGGGATTTACTCTTATTTTAAGGATTTATTTTATGGATTTTATGCTATTTATTGTGTAGATTAGGTGCATAGGTGAGTGAACGCTGGTGACTGTAGGCAGAGCCAGGCTGGGCAGGAAATCCTTTGGCAGATGAAACGCTCTGGACCATCCGCAGATGTGACTTTCAGATACTGTTTCAAGTAGGTGGAGAACTGGTGTCTGTGAAGAGGCAGGAGCAAGCCCTGTACGGATTAACTGGGCAGCACAGGTCCTGTGCTGCCATATGGCCATGCAGCCAGTTCTGGCTCTGCCTCCACCGCGCTGTGGGGCCGTGGTAAATCGCTCCCATGGCTTTCTGTGCGTGTTTCCCTTCCACCCCCCCGGCCTGTTCAGAGGTGAGCTGTTCAGAGACAGGTCGTCTGGGCGGTGTACGTGATCTCAGTGGGGGCCAAAGTTGCCCCCATCTTAGAAATACCTACTAATAATTGTAAAAGATACAAAGGGGACGAGCACACGGAGAGTCTGGGAGCAAAGTGCTGTGGGAGAGAGCTGCAAGTCCGTTTCAGAAGGCCGAATTCCTTGCATAGACTGCATTTTCTGCCTGGGGTGTAGTGTTGCTGGCTGGCAGTCTTTCCAAGCTCACAGCCTCCTGCACGGATCAGGCTGCTGGGAGAGGGGGAGGGTGCTGTGTTTCCCCATACTGCAGTCACCCCTGGGCTTGGGGCTAAAAGTCTTGGCACACACGGTTTGGCTCCAGCTGGGTTTAACATGTCAGTGGGGAGGGAGCTGCGTGCTTCATTCCTGAAGGCACAGAGCCTGGTGCTTTGGCACATTACTGAGGGCAATTTGCTGTAATGCTCTTCACCTTCTCACCTGCAGTGGGTAATTTTTACTGAGTGGCCTATTAAGGTGTTCAGGTAATCGGTGCAATAGAGCTGGGAGGTGTTTTGTGGCACGGGATGGCTTTGCAAGCTAAACCCTAGCTGAGGAGTTGAAAATAATGTCGAGTATGTATCTGTTGTCTTTGTTTCCTTTTTCCCCTCAAGCATCTTCTTTCCCTTCCTCCATACGTGAAAACCTCTCACTTGCAGCACTTCTGCAGTAGTCCCTTCCATCACAACGTCTTTCTGGCAGGAGAGCAGCCCCTCCTAAGGATCCCCGTGGCCCTAGGGTGAGCAGTGTGTTGGAGCCTGTCTTGTGCTCGCTGTGACCCGCACGCACTTCTGTGCAGTGCATCAGAGTAGCAGGACCTGCTTTCCAGTCCTCTCCTTCCACAGCCTGCTTGCCTTGCGCTGGCCAATTCTTTTCTTTCCTCCCAGCGCCAGCTGTTTGCAGCATGGCTCTGAGCCTAGATTGGGTCATGCTGTAGGTGCTGGACATGTTCTGTCTCCCCTGTTCCACCCTGGTACCCCTTGGGATGAGAGAGGAGGAACACAGCGTGCTGTGGTCTTGGCCTCAAGCTGATGCAGAGGATGCCTGGAGCAGCAATGAGCCGGCCAGCAAGTCTGTGTCTGCCTGAGCCTTGCCAGTACTGAGATCCAGGGTTCTTGTTCAGTCCTGCATCAGAGATACCTTTTCACTGTTCTTATCTTGTTTTGGTGTCGCTTTCTGTGCACAAAAGATCCCTGTTCATGTGCCCTATCCTCTCCTTCACTGGGGAGGCTACAGGTTGCTTCTCTCAGAGCTTGCAGAGGTGATTTTTTTCATCCTGTCCTCACTGATCCCCACTCTCCCTATCCTGATCCTGTCAAAGGAATATGACAGAGCTGCTCAGCCTCTGAATCCCACCCCAAGAGTTATCATGAGAAGTCACCAACAGACAAAACGCAGTTTGCTCTGCATTGCCAGGGTTGAACATCCGGCACCCGCTGAGCTCTTGGGCTTTGTGGGCTCTGCTGGGGAGCTGTGACTCTGCTTGGGAAGCCTGGCTGTTCCTGCGTGCCGCTCGGAGCGAGAGGGACGCTACGCTCCCTAATCAGGGTCACTGTTTAGTCACGCTCCTCCACATCCTAATGAGAAATCTGTCACGGGTGCATTTCTTGGCTCTTTGCTTTTGAAGAGCCGTTCCAGAGCCGAGCACAGCAGGCAGATGGGGCTGGATGGAGGTGAAGGGCAGGATCCGGTTCTCAGCAGGGAATTTCAAGCTTGCAGACACAGGTCTGGCAGGTGATGGGGAGGAATAGCCAGCGGCCCCTTGCTTTGGGACAGGTTATTGTCTAGGTAACCCCGGGGAGCCCAGGAGGCACTGTCACCTTTTGTACACCTTTGCAGTTCATGCCAGAATGTGCAGAGTTAAGCCTGGCTCGCTAAGCATCCTTCATCTCTCACCAAACTGTACAAAATATACGTGCCTGTAGCCGTGAGGGAGAGCTAAGAGAGCGGGGAGCTGCCTGCTGGGATTTACGGAGCTTTTTCACATCTGTTGGTGACAGTGGTGTTGCTGATCATGCACACCATGTTCCATTTAGGTTCCCTGGTCTCTGAAGACTGGTCCAAAGCTGCTGTAAACTTTGAGACTTCATCATATCAGTTTAGATGATGCCACTTAATAATGAACAGAAGAGAAACAGGTTACCTGACATGAAGCAGAGGAAACAGAAATGCTTACAGAGTTCATCTTTTTAAAAGGATTCCTGCCTCCCATTGTGACCTTTCCGGGTACATGACCCTTTGGAGCCTGCCAAAGTATTCTCATTTACACTTGTAGGATGAAAACAGAATAACGAGAAAGAGCATTAAGGATATCTGCTGCCAGGGGAAGGTTGTTTTGATGGTGCCATCCGGAATGTGCACTGGCATTTGATGGGTTTTCTTTCAAACTCCTCGGTTCAGCAGGTTTTATTAACATGAGCTTAAAAGATCTTGTAATCCGTAGAAATTACTCTGCAGTGTATATTTGAAAATACTAAAGCAGTTGGCTGAATTGGGGCCTTGCATATTAATGTCTTTCTCAATTTTTTCCAGGAAAACATTTTTCATTGCCATTTGTATTGAAATGAAAAACTAGACTTGGCGGACAGCTGGTGGGAGAATTAAGTCTGTAGCTGCTGCGGAGAGCAATGAGTTGCTTTAAACATGTGATAACTATTTAAATTAAAGAAAAACACTAATGACAGCTGAGAATATGCCGAGGTTAAAATGGGTCATGTAAAAGCATTTAATTTTCAAAACTGTACATACTTTCTCAAGCTAACACTGCATTAAAGTGTGTATGTGTGTGCATGTATGTTTGTGTGTGCGTGATGCAAATAAAACTTCAGTTTTGGAGTCCTATAAAATCCAAAGCAATGATGGATGATCTTGGGAAGCGGTGGTGGGACAAGCACATAATTGTATTGGAGGACCAGAAGGTCAGTTGGGGTCCTTATAAGCACAGCGCTGTGCTTGGCCCAGCAGTCAAGCCTGTTTTCTGGCTGAAATTTATGTTTATTGTGCCATGTTCAGGATTTCTGGTACTTGTGTTACAGCATTGCTGGATGCATTTGTACTGCAGGGTGGGTTTAACAGCAAAGACAGTTTAACAGAGACTTATTGAAAGCAGAAGCCAGTTCTTCTGGTGGAGAAGAATACAAGCTTTCTGTCCCTATCAAGGAGCCTGCATGCATATTCAAAACTCCACCGTGTGACTGAGATGCCTTTGGGTTATACTGTTGATAGGACAGATGATGACAGTTCCAGGGGGAGGATTTCTGCTCCACTGAAGTCAGTAGGGTTTTGCTGTGTGCGTGGAAGGGGAGGGAGATGAGGCAGCTGTGTATGGACGATGGGAAGGATGTAGTCCAAGAGCAATCTCAAACGTTACTGCTTTGTCTCTGAAGCAAGTTCAGCCTCTCTAGTATAGAAAGAAGCATATAGACAGGGGTGAGCCCTGGAAAGCAAACAAGTGTCCTGGCATGTCTGAAATCCATCCTCCTTCTCTTAGCCAGGTG
This sequence comes from Strix aluco, assembly GCF_031877795.1. Lineage (NCBI taxonomy): Eukaryota > Metazoa > Chordata > Aves > Strigiformes > Strigidae > Strix > Strix aluco. The sequence continues at coordinate 14,161,953 of NC_133942.1, forward strand.
GCTGTGTCTCTCCCCTTGGCTGCATCCCATCTGCTTGAGTAGGGTGAAGTTGGTTTTTGCAGGCAAAGCTATTCACTGTGGAGAAGGAGGATCATAACCCTTATGGTCTCTTCCCCTAGTCTCCAGCATTGGCAGCCTGTGGACAGTTGTTCTGTGTAAGTAACTTGACATCTGGCTTTGTTTGTCCTCTTGCCTTAATTTCCTGTGGCTGCGGGAATGCTCCAAGGTAAGGGGGAACTCTCATCTCTCAGGGTTGTGGCATTTCCCCTCGTCTTTTTCTCATTCTACATGTCCTTCCCCAATGGAACAAGTGAACAGACAAGGAAGCAATTTAGAGAGGTAACTGCTGAATCCAGCTAATTACCTGTCTTCTCGCACACTGTTGCCTTAAAGGAGAAAATGACGCAAGAAGCAAATTTCCACATTGAAACCTTTCAGTTACTGTTGTCAGGACTGCTGAGGGTCTGTAGGACATGGGAAAGTAAGGAATTAATTTCAGACTATCTTTAGGAGAGAAAAGCCGTCCTCTTAACTCATACATTGTAACAGGTTTGCGTTTCTCAGCAGAAACACATGAGTTATTAACTTTCCTTCCCTTCTTCTTTCCCCAGCATTATCACGCTTTTTCCAACAGCCGGAGTCGCAGACAGTGGAAGAAAATGGCATGGCCCGGTTTGAGTGTCGGATCGAAGGACTGCCCTCCCCTGTCATCACCTGGGAGAAGGACAATGAAGCTGTTCCAGCAGAACCCAGGTGACTCCCTGATTGCTTTCCTGGGTCAGCTTGAGAAAAAGCAAAACAAAACCTGACCATTTATGATGTGGAAATCCTTCATAAAAAGGTAGTATGAAGAGAGAGATGATAGACCAGGTTTGGACCTGATAATTAAGTGACATAAGAGGAGGTGTTCAAGGGGCCCATGCAAACAGGTCCTTAAAACACCTAAATAAAATTAACTTTCCCCCAAATGTCCAACCCACCAGAAAAACCCACCACAAAAACAAACAACCAAAACCAAAACAAAACCCAACCAAGCCCTTTTTTATTACTGATCTCTTGTTCTGGAACCTTTGCTGTGATGGATCAAGTGTTCACTGTATAAAAGATGGTTTCAAGGAAATGAAATTGGCTGATAAACAAAGTAATTGAGACTCGAGCCTCAGTTCTCCAGTGGCCTGGAAGGTCTGTATGCAAAGATGCACAATTTCAGCACAGTTTACATCAACCATTTACTCCCCATCCAGAGCACTGGAGGGAAACAGAAGAGCATGTGGAAGGGCAGACAGCAGCATAAAAGTGAATAGAGAAACTTGAAACTGTGCCAGTTCTTAAGGCACAGAACCTGCGCCCTGCAAAGGCCTGTGTGTGTATGGAACAGGGTGCAGCAGGCTGTGGCGTGGACTGCCTTTGGCTCGTCCTCTTGTGTGAAGTTAAGTGAGGTAGATATCTTTGGGGAATTAGGGCCTGGTGTGAGGAATGTTTCTCCAGCTGACTGTGGGGGTACAGCACTGGGGGTATGGGGCGTACCCAGCTGAACTCCATGATGTGGCTCTTCTTTCATTTTGGTTGTGGGTTTTTTAGAGGTGGTCGTTTTCTTCCCTGTTTTTCCGCACAGATTTGTCTCAGGGTTAATGATTTTTCTAGAGCACTGTGTGTGCTCAGTAACCTGGGACGTCTTTCCATCTCTTTTATTCCCATGGTTAGAGGTTGTCTAGTAAAAGACCCTGATTTTTCTTTTTTTGGGGGAAAGATAAAAGTCCTGCAGCATGATAGCTTTTCCTTAATGAAAGTCAGTTACAAGCATGAGAAAAGGATAAACCATTAGTTGGCTGTTAGTTGGTCTGCAGATGTCCCTCCTGGAGGGAAGCAGTGACTGCATTGTCCTTTAGTTCTTAAAAACTCGTTTTCTGTTCTGCAGAAGGAGCTGTTTCCCTCCCAGGGAAGTTAAGCCAAGAGGCAGGAGGAGAGGAAGGAAAGAGGGGTGGGGTAAGGTTTAGGAATAATTTTGCAGCAATGACTGTTTCCGTAAGAATAACGGCTTACATCCTTGAGTCTGAAGTGTGGCATCTAAAGGTTTATAGGAGGCTGTTGCTTTTTAATGAGAAGAAAATTAATTAATAAAAAGAGAAAGAAAAAACAAAAAGGAAGGGATTGCAGCGGAAAGTGTGCCATAGATAGGGCAATAGCTTTTTAATGAGACAGCTCGATGGATGTTGTGAAATTACTTGCTCGGAGATTGCTTTCAACACGGGCAGCCTGAAAATTGTTTTCCTTGTAAAAGCCAGAGCGTAATCTCCGGCTGCAGATCTCACTTTTTAAATCATGTTTTAGCTAATATGCTTTTTCGGAAGGATTTGCTTTTTTGTTGTTGTCTGGTGGTTGTTGTTGGATTTAATATAACCGGCTTTCGAAGGAATTAAAGTGAATTCCAGGAAACATTGGCTGCCAACCAGACCTCTCTGTTACCCATACCGCCATCATGCCTAAGGACCAGATCTCAGGCCAGCCTGATTACTGTGGACTCCCTCCTGCGCACACTTCTCATGAGCCTGTGAAAATGCAATCATTTGGATAGGTAGGCGTCAGGATGAGGATTTCATATTCCAGAATAGTGTGGTTAGGTGTATGTACAAAATCACGCTCTGGGGCTGTAGATGCAACCTTTGAGATAACGCCACTACATCAATACTTATAATTTCTTTTAAGAGGGATAGAATAATCATGGGAAACTGATACTGCTTTTCTTTTTTCTTTTTTTTTTGGTGTTGATCTTCCCCTTGGGCACTCTCTTTGGCCTTTGCCCTTGAGTACAGGTCCTAGCATGGTGTCATCTCAAAGGTGCTGATGGCTGAGCTTAAAAATACTTAGACAACCCAAAGGGTAGTGAAGTGCTTATTGATGTTTACAGAATATCTTTCCTGCCCTGCTGAAGTTCAGGACAAAATCTAATTTTCATACGTGAGTAAGGCACAGAAGTATTTTGCAATTCTGGCTCTGAAGTGCTTTTACAAAATATGGTCTTAAATCTGCAGCAGCTGCTGAGAGGTGGCTTGCAGAATTTCACTAGACTGCAGTTGCTTTGGGGTGTGTGCTACATCTCTTGGCATAGTCTCTTCTCTGTTTTAGGTGCTGGCCGGATTTAACACCAGGCTCTAAAGTGCTGTTTATTTTCTCTAGAGCCAAGATGAGTACTTGCTAGGAACTGGAGGTCTTCGGAGGTCTGCACATAAACACATACCCTACAGATCACATGGTCTGCAATCACAGTATCTTTTTCCCCATTTTGGCTAAGTGAGGATTTTATCTGTGTGGAGAGTTTATTTCTGTCATGTGTCAGGAGTGCCTTAACATGGCTTATTAATATGTTCATGGACAGGGCTCTTGAGCTGCGAGCAAAAGGGTTTGCTTGGAAACTTTGAGTCTTCAGTGAAGCTGCAGGTTTCTAACTTGTGCTGAGGACCGGTGCTTTAGTCTTATGTTGTGTACCTTCAGAAGGCTGTGAGGGAGGGTGTGCCAGCAGTTTACTGGGGAGAATGTAAGAAAGGGAATTGGACTGTTAATGCTGGAATATTCTCTGCTATACACACAGCACAGTGCACTGGGCTGTAGGGTTGTGGGGTTTGGACACAAGGCAGTGGTACTTGATTTCCGTTCTTGAGCACCACTCTGGTAATCGTCACCCTGGTAATGGTCTGCGCTCTCGTGTGGAGTCTGCTCAGGGAGGAGCAGAGAGGGGAACAGCAACATTTTTGTGCCCCGTTGCTCTTGCAGCTTGCTGCCTTCTGCACCCATGGTAGTTAGGCCCTTCTCTGGGTGTGCTGCCCTTTAAACAGCAACCTGCTGCAAGTGGGGGGCTTGCCTTTTGCCCCCGTTCAAGGCAGTCTCATGAGATCCTGGCACTGTACCAGTCAACAGCAAAACTCCTGAGACTGCTGAGCTTCCAGCATTTCTGTTTCTACCAGGGCCTTTGTCTGTCCATGCTTTGGTTTTTGTTTTCTGCTTAATCTCTAGTGAAGGTGAGCAGACAAAAAGATCTGCCCTTTGTGTGGAAGGAAAGCTAGTGCTAGCCGACTGCTCTGAATCATTGGGCAAACTTAGCTTCCTTGCAGAGAGCCTGGGGATGGAGCAGAATGCCCTTGCAGGCAGCCTGGAGGCTTCTAGTCCTGAGCTGCTGGGAGCCTGAAGAGCTGGAGGCTTTGTGAGCAGCTGAGAGCTAGAGGCTTTGTGAGCAACTGGGAGAAACTGTGGATAGAGAAATCCTGCCTCTCTTCTCTTCTTGCTTCCCGGGGAGAGCAATGCAGATCTCTCTACTGCTGGCCTCGCCGAAGGGACCATCTTGAGCTACGTGTTGAGTCTCCCCACTCACTCCCCCTTGTCTCCAGCTCCTGCTGTCTTTAGAAACACAGTGGCTTGTTTTCTGCCCTCAAGAGAAGCCAAGTGAGTTGGCTGAGTGCGACCGTGGACACGGTCCTGAGCAACCTGGTCTAGCTGACCCTGCTCTGAGAGGGGAAAGACCATAGACAATTTTCCGAGGTCCTTCCCAGCCTCAGTGAATCTGTGATTCATAATTGGAGTGTCTTTTTGTGGCTGGGAGATGCCTTGCCTGGTGTTTGAAATATGTTGATATTAATTACAGAATCAAATAGCAGATGCACGACAAAAATAAATATTATCGCAGTGGGAGGCTTTCCCTCCACAGAGCTGAGAGGATGCAAATATTTGTCTCCGTTCTCCTGCATCCTCATGAGGCATCTTGATGAGGGCTTTCAGGGTACCACCTCCTCTGAGGTTTCTGGAGCTCGATCCTTGGAAAAGTGTCTTTCTCAAGAGTGGCAGCATGACTGTAGGGATGTGGGGCAGTTGGCCTTGTGTACATGGGAAGCTTCAGCAAGTCTGTGTCCAGGAATCAGGCTGTAGGACTGTGCCAGTAGAGACAGTATGGTCACTGGAGGAGCTCTATTTGCTCTTCTGTTTCTTCATCAGCTGTGAAGAGAACAAGAAGTGATGAGCTCACATTGCAGCAACTGAGGTTCAGGATAGATGCTAGACTCGCAGCAGGGATATTTGTCTCTGGAACAGACTGCTTAGGGCAGGGGAGGTATTTCCATTACTGGAGACTTAGAATAAATGTTTGCAGGAGTAGGTGTGCTGTTGGTGACCGTGGCTTGAACACAGAATGGGTGATCTCTTAAGGTCCTCCTGATTCCATGACCCTCATTCATGGCACTCCAGCTGTCTCTGCATCTGGAGGACCACAGTTTTACTTACTGGGTTTACTTATTGGGATCTTTGTGGATGGAAGGACTGGCATTCATGGTTATAACTTGTCTTTCTGCTGTTCCTGTGGAATAGCTGCTATCCCTCCCCTCAGCAATTGCCTTTGAATGTGTCCTCTTCATAATGAAGACTGATAACCCAGAGCTGCTTGTCAAAGCTCGGCAGCTCTGTTTATAGAGGCTTGCAATTAAAAATGGATCTCATATATAATTAAAAAGGATCATGTAGGCTTTGCGCCTTGCATTCAAGAATAAAGAGGCTGCCATCTAGGAATCCAGGCAGAAAATGGAGATACTGACAGCCAGCTCCTACTTTTATGCTAATTGCTAATCATCTGCTTTGTTCAGTATAATGCAGCAAGGATTGTGTTCATGGTATGAGCCATGTAGCCATTTCACTCCCTGGAAGTGCTGCCCAGTAGCACCTCATGGGCAAACGGGGGGATTCTGAATGCCCGGCTGTAAGTTTGTCAGTTTGTGAAAGCCAGAAACTCTTGGAAGAACAAAAGCAATGAGCACAACCCAGGAATGGTGGAGCTTTGGACAGCTGTGTCCTGGCTGCTTTGGACTGTGAAGGTGTAGCTGTGTATCAGTTGGTCCCTTCATGTCCTTGCAATGTGTTTTTTTGATGTCTACCAAACCTTTGTGAAAAGCAAGTGGTGAATGTAGTGTGTGTGAAGGCACTTTTACACTTGGAGATGTCTACAAATCTGCATGTAGCAATGTGTATGTGTGTATGTAGTTGTTTTATACTATACACTTGGCTTGTAGCAGCAAAACCTTGTTGGCCTGGTCTCCCAAAAGCAAGATCCTATGTTGTGAAAACTCCAGTGCCACAGATAGGTCTGTACCTGCTGCTTTTTAAGAACCACCAGTTGGGCAGCTCAAAGATTTGTCTGTCTCACTCTGCTGTGATTACCAGGGTCTGTACGTGGTACATCTACAGGTGAAAAAGAAGGGATAGAAGGGTTTTGAATTGATGAATAGCTCGGGCAAGGCATAGCGTGACTCACACTCTTCCTTTTGGTCACTCAGGTTTATAACTCTTCCAAATGGTGTCCTCCAAATCGTGGATGTGCGGGAGAGTGATGCTGGAGCTTACCACTGCGTGGCAACCAACGCCGCCCGCAAACGCTACAGCAATGATGCAGTCCTCAGTGTCCTGAAAGGTAAGGTGCAGGCAGGAGCACGTGGGGCTAGGCATGTGTCTGCCAGATAGCCAAAATATATGAGCTGAAATATCAGTGGCAATCTCTCCTGCTGGTGTTGCTCTGCACATGGCAGGCTTTGATAAAACTTGCAGAGAAGTCATTTTATTAAAGATTTCTCTTTACTCTGATGGGATAAGCAGGCTGGGTTGGGAGGTATTGCCTCCTGGGAGTCACAGCTGGCTGCTCTGGCCAGCCCCAGGACTAGGCAGCCAACAAGAATAATGGGGTTGTTTCTCTCTGTGCCAAGGGATTTCTTTTTTTTTTTTTTAGGTGGATTTTAACAGCCCTAGACTCCTTTTTGCTCTGGGGCTCTTAGAAGGGGTCAGGTACCCTGCTTGCACCTTGGGGAAGTGCAGGTTATTGCAATCTTAACTCCAGTGGCCTTGGGTGGCAAGACAAGTAAAGGCTGGCACAGACAGAGGAAGGTGCTTGTCCAAGCTGGCTGGAGTAGTTGGCAGGGCTGTGTATAGCCTGGGTTGCCTAGCAGGGTCCAGAGGAGGTCTGGCACATTGACATCTGACTTGCGTTCTGTGTCTGTGTTGCTGGCTCTTTGCTGAGCTGTTGGGTAGGCTCCAGAGATGGTTTTGAGGTATTTGGAAACAGCCTCAGCTGGGATTTCTTCTGGTGACACAGACCGTTGGAGCAAGGCTTTGGATGTGAGGGATCCTTCACCTCCCACTCTGGGCCTCAGTCTCTTAGTGCATTTTTCTTTGTAAACCAAGAGCACAGTGGGCAAGTCTGGACATGAGAACGTAGCTGAGAGCGTAAGTGCAGTGCAGGGGGGGTCCCCAGACTCCAACATCCTTCCCAGCATGCCTGGCTGCCTCCCCAGCGTTGTATAATACCCATCCTGCAAGTGGACAAACTCACAAGGGCTGGGAGCCGGGCTGAGCTGTCCCTTCTCTGGGGACAGTGCCCCCCTGCCACGTCTGTCTCCTCTTCGTGCTGACCCCAGTATATTTTGTAGTCAGCTTTAACCTTGAAAGCTCTGAAATCCTTCCCAGCCCCTTTTGTCTTTGTTTAGGATTGCATTGCTTGGCATTCTGCTACCAATGTATTTTCACAGAGATGGCTTTGCTGTTCATCCATCAGCAGGGAGTGTAATTAACTGTGGGGCCTGAGAATGCACCTCTGATCAATGGATTGTGTCGTGGAGGTAATCTGTGTGGAATCTGCAGAGAATTTGTGAGCAGTTGAATGCTCTGTATCTAATTGCCAGCCCCTGCCAGATTCTCCATGCACTTAATGAAGCACAGAGGCGAGGGGAGTGCTTGCTATGGGCAGTTCCACCCTCCAGAGACAGCTCCCGTGTTGGATCTGTTTCGCTATTGATAAGTAATATTGATCAAGTTACAAAGGTGAATATGCTGTCCTTGGCATCATAACTCGTTCTGCATAATTGTATCTTGTAACTCTGCAATGTTTGATCTGCTTTGCGAATGGAGGCAATGGAAGAGGTTAAATGGGAAGCGTTCCTTCTGGCGCACCAGCCGGCCGGAGCAGATTTCTGCCTGGAGTTCTCACCCAAATCTCGCTTCTGCAGCACCACACCACCCGCTGGCTGCAAAAACAAATATGCGAGGTTGAGTTTTTCACCAGATTGAGCTGATAGTGATGAAAAACATGCCTGTTAAATCTCTGGGGTTTTTTATAATTGGGGAGAAGTATATCTGAGACAGATGGGAAACTGCAGTGACCTGTGCAGGCTGCAAACTCCTCCACGAGTGACAGGCATGGTATTGATCCTTTTTTGTTTCAGCACTTCACCATCAGAGGCACATTTTTGGATGCCTGGACTGGCTTGAGGAGTCTTTTCCTCCCTGTTCAGAAACAGCTGATAGTAGTTGGAGTGAACTGGTCAGGCAGAAATCCTTTGCCAGTTGTAAAAAAATAAAACCAAACTAAACCAAAACAAACAAAAAATTCCAGGGGAAAAAAAACCAGCCAAAAGAACAATAGCCTGAAATACAGCTACTTAGTGTTGCTTGAGTTGCTTATTTGGAAATTTCAGGGACCAAACTCTGGCATATCTGCAGGCAGGAGCAACTGAACTACTTTTTCCCTCCTTGCTGATGGCTAGTGAGTCATTTGTGCTGAGGTAAGATGGGAGTCCAGTCTTTCAGTCCTGCTGCACCGCCAAGGCTCCTGGAAAAGCTTTGTGCAGTGGGACTTAGTGTCTCCTTAGCAGCTGAGCCTGCAGCTTTGCTGCCCCACTGACAGCACTGGGCAGCGCTGTGTGATGATGACCGAGTCTGCGTGCTCGTGACAGATTTTGGGGCCGTGCTGGTTATAATGCAAACACTTCCACTTGCACTGGGTTACCAGCCCTCAGGCCTGGGAACATCTCGTGCTCATGCCTCTGCCCCTGACAGCACTGGATTTGAACTGGCTGTGCGTAGCAAAAGAATCCGTTTCCCTGTAGCTCTTCTGCCCAGTTGTCCTTTTCCTCCCCCCTCTCCCCCTTGTTCCCGATATGATGGCTGGGAATTGTTCCATCTCCCTTATTAAAGACCTTTTCCCAGTAGAGGCAGCAATTGGCGTGACCCCCTTCTCTCATATTTGCATGGCCTAAAAACCCCAAAAGTGTCATTTCCCTTGACGGTGTGACTTCCCCATCGTGTGAGGAAGGCTGTATTGTGTGTCGGTGGCTAAACACACGCTGGCCTTACATAGGCAGGGCAGAGAGCGGTGGTGCATGGTGGGGCTGTAAGCACTGCAGATGTTTCAGCTGTGCAGACTTCATGGTGCAAATTTCCAGACGTTCCCTGGGGAAGCGGTGTTTTGAGCTGGAAGGGAGGAGAGCAGACGGGAGAGCGGGATACAGTCACGCAGCCCTGAAACAGAGCCTGCTGTCGAAATAGGGATTTTCCCCTTGGATCTCCACCGCTCCCTGGTGGATGGAGCGCCAAACACATCTGGCAGCTCCATCCCTTCACGCCTCACCTGGACAGATGATGAATGAACACTGCAGCCTTGCTGTGCTCTCTGGCAAAAAGGGCATTAGGAGCTGGCTGCAGGATGCTTTTCCCAGGCGCTTCATCTGTGCGTTCTGCCTTTGCTTGGGGTCAGTTCTTGGCGGGGTTGTGTCTTGTTTCTTGTAGCTCCTTTTTCTGGAGGCCTACTCTGAACTCATATATAAAGAGTTAATTCCCTGTGAGTCCTGGTCATGTTCCCAGGTCCTTGACATACGCAAGTAGGTGTTGTCATGCTTCATAGAGCGGCTCTCAAAGAGTAGCAGAAAGGCTTGGGGAACACAGCGTTGTGTGGTCTCAGAAGGTCATTTTGCCTGTCACTTCACTTTTCCCCTCCGTGTCATGCACATGCTTGCTCTTCGTGTGTTTTCTTGGGGATAAGAGCTACTCTTTCTGTGTGTTTGCCTCACAACTGATACAGAGTCACAGAGTCATCTCAGTTGGAAAAGACCTTGAAGATCATCCAGTCCAACCATTAACCTCACACTGACCGTTCTCAACTCCACCAGATCCCTCAGCGCTGGGTCAACCCGACTCTTAAACCCCTCCAGGGATGGGGACTCCACCCCTGCCCTGGGCAGCCCATTCCAACGCCCAACAACCCCTTCTGCAAAGAAATACTTCCTAAGAGCCAGTCTAACCCTGCCCTGGCGCAGCTTGAGGCCATTCCCTCTTGTCCTGTCGCTTGTTACTCCATTAAAAGAGACTCATTCCCACCTCTCTGCAACCTCCTTTCAGGTCTCCCCTCAGCCTCCTCTTCTCCAGACTAAACACCCCCAGTTCTCTCAGCTGCTCCCCATCAGACCTGTGCTCCAGACCCTGCACCAGCTTCGTTGCCCTTCTCTGGACACGCTCAAGTAATTCAATGTCCTTTTTGTAGTGAGGGACCCAAAACTGGACACAGTAATCGAGGTGCGGCCTCACCAGTGCCGAGTACAGGGGTAAGATCCCTTCCCTGTCCCTGCTGGCCACGCTATTGCTGATACAGTGTGGTTTGCATCCCCAGTGCTGCACAAATAGCCATCAGAGGCTGTGCTTCTGCTAGCACAGTACATTTTTGCAAGGACTTCATCCATTCTGTTTTTAAATGACACAAGGAGTGTCGCTCCCCCTAACTCCCATTGCATCTTCCCCACTGAGTGGATACTGGGATCTCTCTTCTCCATAGCTAACCCAAATTTTACTGTCCTGCAAAGTGGAGAGTAGGACATTGATTTGTGTTCTTCCTCCTCAGATTTGTCTTCACTACTCTTTAATGGGAGGTATCTTTTTAATTCTTGGAGACACTTTCAGTGTTGGGAGTCTTGAAAAAAAATCTCCTTCCTCCTTGGTTTTTAATCCCTTTGAGTATGTGTAAGCAGTGTGGTGTCCCCTAAGTGACCTAAAGAAAGTTAAAGATCTTAGCAATTTTAGAATATAATAAAGTTTTGACTGAGCTGGGAGAAATACAAGAGATTAAAACAAGACCATCCATTTTGAGATCCTGACCCTACAGCTGCTTCCTGTAGATTTGAGTGTTTGTATCTTTTCACATTTACAGGATGGGCATTGCAGAAGAGTGAACAAAGCACGGTGCTGGGAGCGAGGACTCTTGGGTTCTTCTTTGCCTCTCTGTTGTTGAGCCACAGAGGAGAGTCAGTTCCTTACCACTTCAATTTCTGCCCCTGTAAATAGGGATAATGTCAGAGGCTTGGAGTTGCCCTCTTAGAAGTGATGGGTCAGTCTGGAGAGTGATTCTGGGCATTTGGTGCTGGAGATCTGTCTGTCAGGTGAGCAGGACATTGAGGTGCCTTGCAGAGGAAGATGCAGATACGTACCTGATTGTGGGTGTGGGGTTTTTCTTGTGTCTTCTGCACCCTGTTCCTGATCCGTGCGTGCAGAGTAGCTGTGATTGCTGTGAGATGTATATGGGTAAAACCTTTGCCTCAGACCAGGCTGGCAAGAATCAGAACATGCAACAGCCTTTCCCCAACCCTAACAAAACATCTGTGCTGTGATGTTTGGGCAGTGGTCTCACGGGCATGCTCCACATGATCTTCTGCCTGTGCTGCAATAAATGCAGGAATGGGGAGGACAGATCAGGGCGATGGGCGCACGTACAGCAGGGCTGAGGTCTGGGCTGAGCATGCCACTGAAGAGCCTGCCAGCAGATGAGCACGTCCCCCGTGAGTCAGGATTTAGTACTGTGTTATTAGAGATGACACTGCGAGATTGCCGTTGGCAGAACATCATTTACGTTGACAGTTGTAGCAGCTTGCTGCAGCAGTGTCCCAGGAAATGTATTTTTCAGCCAAATATTTGTATGAAATATGATAACAGGGACAGAGCTTGGAGGCAGCTGAAACACCTTCATGTTTTTTGTTCTTTTGGTGTTTCTGTTGCAGTGGCTTGCAGGTACCAAGGGAGAGCCTGGCTCAGGCTGCTGGGACCTGGGTAGTTCCTGCTCCAGAGGGCTGTAGGAGAATGCAGCTATTGAATGGGATGAGCTTTGGGGATGGAGGGGAAGGTGGTGATGAAGTGAGCAGCACTCGCAGTTGGCCACCACCTCGCAGAAACAGACATGCTGTTACCACAAGTGGATTTTCAGTCCCTGCATGTGCGAAAGACGTGCTGGATGCTGGGTTGGCGCTCCGCCTGGGCCCTGACAACATGTGCTGTGCTCCCCTTGCAGCTTTGAACACGGGTACCGTGCAATCTGGGGACGGGAAAGTTGGGATTCAGGTCAGTGCTGCTCTGGGCTGACCTCCCTGACCGCAGCCGGGCATTGATCCCAGTGTGTGTGCTGCCGTTGATGGCAAAGGGCAGCGTTTGCAGAGTGGGGTGATGGTCCCGCCTGGTCGGGGTGGTCGTCCTCCAGCAGGAACCCACGTGGCAGGGGCAGCAGGGCCCTGTGGTGGTGTCGGGGAGAGCTTCCACAGCTGTGTGTGTGACAGAAGGCTGCTAAAAGCTGTGCTTCTAGGAGGCAAGAAGGTCATGGAAATGCACCGAGAGAGAAAACACAGGGTGGGATAAGGCAGCTGTATCTTTACTGTGAGTTGTTGATTTAACCAGCAAGTGATGCTTCACCTCTGGAGAAGGGGACGTCCCACTTCCTGCCCACAACTGCTGTGTCCCCATTACTTGTGCCTCTTCTGCTGGGCACAGATCTCTGTCACTCCTCCCTCTCTTCTTTTAGCATCCTGTTTTTCTTTGCCCTCTGCTCTCTTGCTTTACTGACAGTTAAGCAGGGAACTGCTCACCACTTCACATCCCAAAAGCTCAGCCACGAGGACTCTGTTTATGTGTGTTTCAAAGCTCCAGCTTCCTGGGCAGCAGGTATCTGAAGCTGTTTGCATAATGCATCTGCTGGGTTGTGAAAATGCTCTTGATCCTCCACTGTGGCAGTGGATGCTAAGCAAACCACTGTAAGTGCGGCTCCAGAGAATGACAAGATCAGGGAGGAGATACACAGCATTTCCAGCTTAATAAATAATAGGTCATTAAAGCTAGAAGTGACCTTCTGCTTAACATGAGCTGTAAACTTCCACTCCATCTCCCTTTTACTGAGCCTAGCAATGCTAGTGATTTCAAGCATGCATGGAACAGGATTGAGACCACAGATTTTGGGTGAAACTTGTGAAGGGCTGGTGCAGACATGTGTCAGGCACCCACCCAAACACACAGCTCCCTCCTTGGCTGGAGTTCGTACGGGGCCAGCATGCATCACACCGCTCGCATCGCTGAGGGAAAGCTTCTCGTAGCTCAAGTGTCAGCAGCCGGTTCCCAGGAGCCGGAGGGGGAGTTTCAGCTCAGCTGTCTGTGAAGTTTGGTGGGGCTATGATATGCCACGCTCCTGACAGCTCTAGCAGCCTGCGGTGACAGAGGGTTTGATACAAAATTCAGAGCCCTCACCTCCCATTAAGCAGAACGGCTAAGCCCAGGATTGGCACCGAAGTGAGTGGCAACAGAGGTGTCAAGGGTAATAGAGCAGAACAAGGGATATATGGCTGGGAGTAGGTGAGCTGTTTCCAGATCCTGAGGGGGAACTGGTCTCTCCCACACACAACAGTGGCTGTGCGTGATGTTTGGAGCTGTCAGATATGGCCAGGCTTGTGTGTTAGAGGCAGCTCTGCCTCCAATTCCTGAAGACCAGGAATGGTGGGATTCAGGGATGGTTTGCAGTCCTCCAGTGTTCTTCACATGCATCTCTTATGAGTTCAGATCTGCTGCGCTTTTGAGGCTTCCTGAAATGAGAGCTGGTGTTTGGTAAGGCTTGGACTGAAGTGGGATTTAAGCAGTTGGCTCCATTCAGTCCTCCTCTGAGAGTCTTTCATGGTGGTGTAACCCTGTGGTGCATCAGCACATCTGCACTACAGGGATCACACCCGGCCTCTCCCGGAGGGTACTGAACAGGCTGTGCCTGCATGGTGAGCCTGGAAGGGAGCTAAGAATAGAGATCATAATTAGGTCAGCAGCTTGCAATGGGCTCCAGGACAAGAAGGTTGATATGGTTGGGTTCCTGATGGCACTTCTTAATTATTAATCATCTGTGTTACAGCAGAGCCTCAGTAGCTCTCTGAAGTCGAGGGCTAGTGGTGCATTGTGGCACTTACAGCATCCTAACAGCTGCAGTGAAGATGTTGCAAGTGTCCAGAGGCATAGCAAAGCTCACGGTCACGTTGCTTTAGACACGGGACAGACATATGGAGGAGGCTTGTCCCTGTCTCAAAGACCCACCAGTATCTACAGGCCTAGTGGTGCTAAGGAACAAGAATGGGGTGAATTGGCCCAAATCATGGGGGAGGCTGAATCAGGAGCTGAGCCGTGCTGCTCCAAGCTCTCGCTTGGATATCTTGGATGCCAGGGATCTCTCAGGACACAGTTGGGAGTTTGCCTTCAGTAAGTGAGAGATGTTCTTGCCCAGCTCTATTTCCAGTGCAGCCAAAGGGCAATGCCACATGGGTTGTGAATGAGAGTGAGAAGCAGGAAAAGAGAAGGAGGATGGGATAAGGAGGGGCAGGTGGTGTTTCCAAATACCGTGTCTTCAGGCACAGCCTTAGACAGATCGGGGCTCTCTGCGACACTCAGCAAGAGTCCAGCCGAAGGGCTTTGACAGAATCTGTGAATATCACTAATGATCTTTCCCCATGGAAAGCCAGCTTTCCTTCCAGACTTTTCCTAGAAAAACAGATTTTCATTGTCCTGAGTTAATGCAGATGCATCCATCTGCCTTTAGTTCTCCCTTCCAAGTTGGCAGTCTCCGTTTGCTGCCAGACTGTGTTACTGTAGGCTCCCAGCATGTTGTGTGTTTGAAGCGTAGCTTGTAGGAAGCATTCTGCATACTGGCATCAGGGACACCACACTATGAGGTGGCTTCCCATCACGTTTCTCTTTTCAAAGCCGTGCATGACAGTAATGTGAGTGGCCATCTCTGGCAGACGGAATGGGGCAGAGCACAAGCCCTGGTCACAAAGAAAGCAGGTTGTGTCCTTCTGCACAGCCCAGGGCCTCCAGCCTGTTCCCTCTCTGCTGTTGCTAGATGTACGTGAATTGCAAATAGATCTGAGGTTGCAAATAAATCTGAATTGCAAATCAATCTGATGAAATAGGTGTCAGCCCCTGGGAAACATCAGCCTCTGAGCACAAGAAGGAAGTTATTGGAGTGAAATGGGTCCAGTCACAGACACAAGGTGAGGTGACTGAATAAGGAGGAGTTTCGGGCCATGTGACCTGTGAGCCAGAAGGGTCTTCTATTGACTGTGTCTCTGTCTCGTTTCTGTGCAAGAGGTAACAGAATATCTTTACCTGCCTTACAGCTTTTTTCTTGGAGATCTCTCTTGCATCACCCTGGAAGGTGATGTGCTGGCCTCTGAAATGACAAAGAGAGCTGGTGTAATGATGTTTAAAGGAGTGTTCCCACTGAATCCCAGAGGTTGGCAAGCTTAGGGGCCATTTGGTGTTTTACTGACTTGGGGGTGTGTGTCTATATTTAAATCTCTGATACTGTGGCTTTTCTTAAGGGTCTTCTGATACTTTCTGGCTTTTACTTTCGCACCTTCATTTCTGTGAATTAGCTACATTACGAACTCTGAGCCGATGGAGTCATGGAGATGCTGAGACATGTGCCCACAGCAGCGCAGTTAGTGGCAGAGACCAGCGGGGACTCTTTCTCTTGAACTGCTGGACCAGAGCCTGACCCTGCTGGGGAGCTGGGACATCGTTCTGGCTGGTCAGGGCTGAGGCACTGTGCTGGAGCTGTATGAAGGATTGATGCCTGCAGCAGCCAGACAGGTTGAAGGACTGGAGCAGCACAGGTCGCATCAAGGATGGGGTCTGGTCACGTCCTTGTGCTGTTGAGAACAGCGTGTTGCAGTAGCATCGGTGTTGTCAGCTGTGGGATGTGCCTGGTGTAGTGTGGTGGTTCCTGTTGCAGTAATAACTTTGCAAAGCATCCTCTTGCAGTCCTTGTGTTTCCTGTCTGTACTCCCAGGAGCTGCTGGGGAATGGCTGGGTCTTGCAGTGCTTTAAGGGCTCAGCTTGAGTAACGTAAGCTGCCTGGGTCTTAGAGTAGGACAGGGAGACTGCTCTGCCATTCTCCAAACTGCTGCAGACACTGAGGTACCTCTGCTCCCTTCTTCACTTCTTTTTGTTGACCTTCCATCTGATCTAGAGGCTTAATTCCTACTGTACACTGAGCGACTTTCTTTTAAGCAGTTTGTTTGCACTAAGGTCTGTGAAAATGAGAATGGTGAAAGGCTTATTCAATTAATAGTTATTATCTAAAATTGTGACATTATCAGTGATGCTCCAACACGGTCCTTCTGGTAGGTCTGTGTCCACTGTGCCCTAAGCTTGGGTTTCCTATTGCTCTTCATTCTGGCTCATGGTCTGCTTCTTCTGCCTCCCAGAAGCTCTCTGTGATGTATCTGCAGGCTTTTAAGGATTCAGATGCATGGCCTGAGGTCTCCAACCCTTTGACTGATTTTGGGCCTGTGGCAGAAAGCCAGAAGAGCCCTAATTCTCCTAAGAAGCAGCAGCTCTCTGTGCAGTGGGGCTACAGGGCTGCATGACCGTGGCTGTCAGCATGGCACCTCCTGTTTATTTTGCCTAGCTCCCGCTCGGAGCGGTACAAATGTAGGCACTTCCAAGTGCTCGCTGGGGAAGCGAGCAGGAATTCATCGTGCAGTCTGGCTGGCTCCCGTCCCTTTTGGCGTGATGAAGAGCAGTTTCAAATGCATGTACGCAAACAGAGAGCCAATGTTGACAGCTTTACAGGAAGTGGAGTGGTGGGCAAAGCACACTCCAACTGCTTTGCAGCAGAGCTAAACCGTACCCTGGACATGTAAAACTCTGCACCCTGAAGGATCAAGGGTTTTGGGGGTGGGGGAAGAGCCCCCTAAAAATCCAAGGCAATTCCTGGAAACCTGCCACTACTCAGCTTCTTTCTGGGCTTCTGGTTACACATAGTTCAGGGTGTCAACTTGTGGCTGAGGTAATACATTAAAGGATTTAATTTTTGAGTTGAAATCTGTCAGCTGTATAAAGAAGTCGAGGGGAATGAAAGAGGACTGCCCGATGGCTGCTCTGCCTGTCTGGACTGGGATCTGCGTGCTCCCCAGGCTTCCAGCCACAGGCCACAGAGCTGGGGAAAATGTTTAACAGGCTATTTCTCAAGCCAAGTGAAAAGCAGTTCCTAGAACAACTCCTTCTGCCACACTTGGTGTGTAACACGCTCCGTGGAGAGACACCAGAAGCTGTGGCAGGTGCCGGTCTGAGGAGCGTGTCCAGGTAGTGAATGAACACGGCTCATCCAAACTCATTAATATCTCGTGCTCTCTTTTTTTTTTTTTTTTTAAATCATAGAAGTGTATTTAATCTATTAAATTCTCCATTTCGCATGTATGTATATGCAGACATTAAAGGAGCAGGTTTTGTGCCTGCTATTAGAACTGCAGGTTGCACCATGTATTTTGGGATCTGTTTGCTGACTACTTTGTTGGGGATTTTGTGATAGTAGTTTGAGATACAAGTACTGTATGTGGAGGTCTCTTAGTAGCGCTAAGAAAGTGGTTGAACATCAGTGTTTTAATCATTTATGTATGTTTCTTTGTATGCTGCTTTAAAGATGACAAATGCTGCGTAGCTGCTCTGCTGCAGCACTAACTTAGTAGGAAGAGACTCTGTCCCCATTCCAAAAGGTGGAGATAAATTCTTCCTTGTTCAGCTTTTCATTTAAATGTTTGCATTGGCAAATGCATGACTGGTTACAAAATATTTTGAGGATGTGAGGTAAAAAGACAGTACAAAACTGACTTACTGAGCTCATTTATATTACTGGGCAGAAATACCCCGTTACACCAATACAGCATCGCTTGTGCAATAAAAGCCAGGTTCCTTTTCAGCCTCCCTTCCAGGATGACTTGTGCGCTGACCCAGCTGCCCGAAGAGGGAAAGAAAGGAGCATTTCTAATGGCAGAGGCTGTGGGCATTGGTGCTGCCAGATGCACTGGGACAGCTTTCGCCATCCCAGTACCCAAGCATTGTCAGTGCTGGAGTTTCTGCTGAGGCACACACCTAAAAGCTCCTGCAAGGCTTGTGAACCAAAGCCTGATCTTCTGCAGAGGAGGAGTTTTCTGTGCTGAGAACCATCAGAGCAGTACCAAATGTTTAGTGAATTGAGTCCATAATCTTGAAACGAAAAATCATCCCTCCCCAGCTTCAATGATGGAGGAAAATAGAACTTGGATTCAAACTGCAACGTGGACTAGTATAGCAAAGGTGGAAGAAAAACCCAAAAAAGCAAATGGTAATTTTCAGAAAGGATGCGTGGTTGTGAGAGCTGTGTCTGGGGAGAAGAGGAGACAGCGTTTGACTTGTGATACTGTGGGGAGGCCTGAATTGTCGTGTGTCGGAAGGGCAGCATTCAGCATCTCCAGCCACTTCTGAAAAATCACTGTGCTGTTCCTCTCTTGCCTGCTTTGCTTTGCTTTCTTGTTTGCAAAGCTGTGCAGTGCCGCGTTCAGATGAGAACAGTTATAAAGAAGAAATGCTTCTTGCTAAGCATGTTCAGCTTTGAGATCTGCAATTGTTTATATTGCCCCAAAGCAGATATGTCACAGTGTTAGGATACAGTTAGGCAAGTGTCCTGCCTAGAAGTTTTTACATGCTAGATACCTCCTGTCCCGGGTCTAGTCCAGAAGTAGAAATAAATTGTAGATAAATTTCCAGGACAGTGTAAAGGGAGGAGGGAGGCAGATGTGGAGAGTGTTTTTTCTCCTCTGTGGTTGCTGTTACCTTTCTTCCTGAACAGTCCAGGAGGTCTGTGAGTTGCCTGAGAAAGGGGAGAGTGCTAGGGAGTGGGAGTAGGAAATGCTATGCAAACACAGCGCCTGCATTTTTGAAGGTGTGTGCTTTGCAATGGGTAATTTGCTCCTTTATTGTCTGCAGGATAACAGCAGTGACAGCATTGACTTTCTCTAATGAACAGCTGCTCAGTGCTAGAATCTATTCCCGGAGGAGGCTCGCAGGGATGAATAAGGTTTCATGCTCCTCCTCCGGAGAGGGTGAGAAAGTTCGCAGAACAGAAGATTGTTGCTTGATTGCTGGATATCTCCAAATCTTGAACTGCTGACAGCTGAGAGCTGAATGTGTCACCATGCAAGTCATGTTTAACCTTCCAGCACTTTCGCCGAGGCAGGGTGTTTATGAAGTCAGGAGAGAGGTGTTAGTTCCTGTCCAAGAAGTCATCCTCTTGTCATTGCAAACAACCATCACAAATTGGCTGAACAAAAAACATTTTCTTTCTGTTGCACTGCCTGAATTCTTCACTGATACTTTGCACTAACAAGAGCAGGGAGGGTGGAGAGGATAGTTGATGCATTGCATGGGTGCATTAGAGGCAAACCCAAGTTGTAAACTCTTGGAGTTCGAAATCACTGACATATGTTGTAACTCAGGCTGTAACTTCAAATAATCATTTTGAGCTTTGTCCCAAGCAGCTCCCCATGGTGCCTCCCTTCACATCCCTGCTCACAGTTCCCCTTCACTTTGAAACGATAGATTGGGTCGTTAGAGGTTAGGCAGCCTGTGTGCTGAGATCTGTCTGGCAGGCTCGCTTGCTGCTCAAGGTTCCCTGTGCTCCTCTCCCCACCTCCTTTTGGTTTTATACTACACTTGATCATAAGCGATGTGTTATATTTCCTCGGTGCCTGCCCACTACCTGGCCCTGGAACCCAGCTCCAGACACTGAGAAATGCCCGTGAGGGCAATGGCACAGAGAAGCGGAGCACCCAAATTTGGCCTGACTCCCATCTCATGATAGGGAAGTGGAAAAATGCATAACTTGAGAAGTCTGCTGTAGTGAGTCATTCATATACAATAAAACCTGGGGGAATATTTTGAAATATTTCTGCAGATTATCAGTAAGTTTTGTCTCTTGCTGTGTGATGGCACCCTTGCCATCTCCTTGTGCAAACACAAGCATGTGCATGGGTGGACGAACTGTGCAGGAAAAGAGCCTTCTTCTCTGACTCTTTCAGTGCCCAGAGCATTTCTCTCAGTCCTATGCGCTACTCCGAGTCATCCCAGAGCTGCGTTTGGCACCCTACAGGCGTTTTTTTCAGTAAGAGAGGGTAAAATCAATCCATCTGATTTAGAAGGGCAGACAGTCCACAAAGGCCATCAGTGACAGTGAGTGTTGATACGAATCCATGGGTTGTGCCTTGGGCTATGCAAAGCTTTTGCCTAGAGCAGCTTTGCTACTCGGAGAAACAAAACAAAGCTGGGGGCAAGGGGGGAATCTCAAAGATGAAATTTTAAATAGCAGCACTGTGAAAGCTTTTAGTACCACAGAAAGGACAGCATGGCGCAGGTGCATTCAGTGACCTGTTTTGTTCAGGCAGTGAAAGATGTCTTGGGAACTGCAGCTCTTTTTTCCTCTGGTTCTAACAATATTCCCTCTTGACCTGAAATTATCTTAATGGCAGTGGAGACAAAAAACTCACGTTGGTTTTACTCTTTGATGTTCGTTGGAATCCCCTGTGTGGGGGTTTTCCTGGTTAGCTTAGTGCTGTTCTTGGAAACTCTTCAAACCAAATGAAACCCAGTTCGTAGCAGTTAACCTGTGATCCACCCTGTCCAACCAGCCTATTGAGATAACAAGTGAAAAATGTACTCTAAAGGGGGCTCAATTTAAAGAGGGGCTTGACTTGTAGACTTGCTCTGACAGACCCACAGTGAAATACAAAGCTGGAGAAGAAATGCGTTTGTGTGTGCAAGCAGTATATGGGGCATTCATCCATGCACACACCCAGGAATGTACTGGGAAAGCAAGCAGAACTGTTTGTTTTTGTAATATAATTTCAATAATAATCAGTGGCAAACAGATGTGGGGTCTGGGCTAATATGTTTTCCCAATAGTTTTTCAAGGCTGAAACCAGAGTTTTGGCCAAGGGAGAAGAAAGCAGAAATAGGTGTCTGAGCTACAGATCCCTATGGCTGTTACTGCTCTTGGTTGTCAGAGAGACCTTGAGTCTGACTGTGAGGAAGCCCTGATACCACTCTCTTTCTACCTTCTGCAGAGTAAGTATGGAGCAGTAGCCAGTTGTCAGCCCTTTGGGTCACCAGGCCTGGTTTCTGCTGGCTGGTTACCCGGCCTTCAGCGAGCTCCTTGCTCTTTCTCTTCCAGAGCACCCAGGGTGCGGGACGGGCAGCACCAGAGGGAAGGGCAGCAGGCGGTGCTGCTGCGGGACTGTTCCGGGTGAGTGTGGTGAAGTGTTTCGCTGCTCCTTCCCCAGCCAGGAGAAATGCAAGGAAAGGTGAACCTTTAGGCTGTGCTTTTACAGCAGCGGCTCTGCTAAACCAGGAGATTGCAGAGCTGGGCTCCTGGGGCTCTTTCAGAGTGAGGGTTTGTGCAGCTTGTAAAATCCCTCTCCTACTGACTGGCAGCACTACAAGACAGCTGTCTAGGGACCAAGTGACATGGGACAAGCGCCTTCACGTGAATTTTCTATAACCTGTAAGGTGCTTTTGCCAGCCAGCACCTGGGACCATGCACCTGAATGCAGGAGACGAATGTTTAAATCAGGTTTGAGGAGCTTTTTCTCTTCCTCTGCCCTGAGCTTGGTAGAGAAAGCTACTTGGAAATCTGGCACAGAGTGTATTGCCATCTGGCTGGTGTTATTTTTTGCTCTAAATTTATTTTTTCCCCCAGCACTGCAGAAAAGGGCAGCTTTATGCTCACAGACGTGTTTCAGCCATGTTCTGCCCAGCAGGTACAGCAGCAGCCGGTGGTGCTGGATAAAGAAGCTCACTCCTGTGGTAGGCTGGAAGTCTGTCCCCATATACTCCTGCTCCAAGGGCCTGGAGTGTAGGCACTGCTGCCCTGTTCATTTTCATCAAAAGCTGCCATGGCCCAACAATGGGTAAAGGGTCTCCAGGGTGGGCAGATGAGGCCTGCTGAGGCCTGTGCAGGGTGAGCCGGCCCTGAGCCTGGGGTCTGCGGAGGTGTGCGACTGTGTCCAGCCATGGTGCCAGCCCCTCAGCAGAGAGCAACTCCTCCCCTGGCTCCTTTGCACCTCTTTCCCTGGCTCACTCTTAAAACCAACCTCATTACAACTCGTTGGGTTCTCTAGTGTCTTCCCAGCACTGTGGCCTTCCCTGTAATGGCTGCTGTAAAAGCCTTTTCCTTTGCTTCTGATGCTTTCTTATGTGTTTCCTTTCAAATCCTGGCTGGAAAGCTCCTCCTTGTTCTTTATCCAATGTTGCCTCAACTCTCTCTGCTGTATAGGGTAGAGAAAGGGTAGAGGCCTCGCATTAGCAATGTGCTGAGCATCCTCACCCGTCCGGCTGGGTCTCACTGGAGTCCCTGTGCTCAGTTGTTTTGCAGGACTAATGATTACTCATGGATTTTAGTGCTTTGCTGAACTCGAGCTGGAGTTAAAAGAAAGCTGCTGTTCCAGAGTCTTGGGTTTTTCTGATCCTTCAGCTTACATGCCCATTGTGGAAGCTTTTGTGCCTGTTTTTACATTAAGCCCATTTTCTGTCTCAGTAGTTCTTGAGCCCAGCCTTGGTGCCTCAGTTAAGAGTGGCCAGGACTTTGATCTGTTTCTCAATGAGGCCTCTGAATCTATTGTCTGATGTGATTTCTTCCTGTCCCTGTTCTGTCCCCCAAGTTTTCCTGCTGCAGCTGGACGTGATGGCTGTTAGGCTGAAAGCATCTGTAGCCATGGACAATGTGATCAGCTAATGTACATGAATGTAGCAAAGCCCTGGGCAGCCCACACGGTGCTGGAAGCACAAAAGGAGATTGTACGCTCCAGGCTCTCTGTGTAGTCTACTTGTTCCACAGGAAGGAGGGTGGCTGGCTTAGCTTTTCCTTCGTGCCCGGTGGCAGCTCTTACTGCTGGTGTTTGCCCAGGGCTGGGGTTGCAGTTTAGTGTGGTCCAGCCTTGCCCCAGGTTGGGGACCATGGGCGCTCCTCGGTCTCTGCTTCCATCTGCTGGACAAGCTCTGGCTCCTGCTCTCTCCCATTTTCCCTTGGTGCCGCAGGGATTTTACTAGCTCCTTTTAAACTGTGCTCACATAATACTACAGATGGAAATCCCTTTCACTCGTGTAGAGGCTGCAAGAAAATTTCAGTGTTGAACCAACTCTCTTTGGCAAGACTTCTGCACCAGAGCAAATGGCAGTGAGCCTGGGGATGGGCAGAGTGCAGCGCATTCGGTGCAGCAGTGTGTAGCCTCCTGCCACTGCAGGCAGGCCTATGTGCTGAGGCCAAAGCTTCTCTGGTTTATATTCACAAGAAAGTCAAGTACGAAAGAGTGTTGCTTGGATGCCACATGAATGGCCAGTGTGAGTCAGGCCAGAGGTCCAGCCATTGCGGTGCCATCTCCAAAAGTGACCACAGAAGATGCTAGAGGAAAGCATGTAAAAAAGGCAGGGAGGATGTGGTGTTTTCCTTGGATATCTCCCTCAGCATCTGGGAACATCTTGGGCTGGGGACTGCAGTGAGACCTTTGTATTTACCAGTTCCAGTAAATGTGTCCTTCATGAGCTTGTCTGAACCTCTTGGTTTTGAACGCTGCAGCATCTTGAGACAGCAAGTTTAACTGTGTGCTGTGCAAAAAGCTCCTGCTTTTCTTTGTTTGAGACGTGCTGCCACCAACTTTCTCTGTTGGGTCATGGGAGCACCTGGACCAGGCCTAAGAATTTCTTGTGCTACATGACTCCTCTGCAGCTATTTCTCCTTTCATGAGAACAACAACAAAGGCGTCTGTCAGAGTTAGACATATTTGGGAGAGCTGGAAGAACAGGGTTGCTACTGTCAAGGGTCATGAACAGTCTGGTTTGCTCAAGAGTGCTCCGGTTGTTTTTATCTGACAACAGAAATTTGGCCACTGGAAAGGCATTTCCTTAACCTTCCCTTAACCTCTGCTCAGCAGTGGGCAGACACAGGCAGAAGGTTCATTTCAAGCAAAAAAAATCCCCATCCCGTTCTCAAGACATTGTGCAATGAAGCCTGTAGATCTTCCTGTAAGCACTCCTTTGATTTACATGTTGGCTGTTTGTCTGTGCACGTAGAAGCTAATAAC
Source organism: Strix aluco (assembly GCF_031877795.1). Lineage (NCBI taxonomy): Eukaryota > Metazoa > Chordata > Aves > Strigiformes > Strigidae > Strix > Strix aluco. Next base: position 14,185,982 of record NC_133942.1, read on the forward strand.
TTTATCTCCTCCAGATGTGTAATGACTGATTTAGTCTTTGTGCCATCAGGTGAAGGCCTGGACACAGAGGCTTGACCTCTCTTTATTGCACTTTACAGTACAGTGTCTGGATGTTAGAATTTCTTTAACCAAGTTAATAGATTCTTTCTGAGCTGTTACAATGCCTTGGCAAAGGGTGTGTGGTGTTGCTGTTGCTCTGTTTGAGGATAGCGGTGTCTTGTTTTATCTAATTCGCAAACATCCATTTAGCAACAGTCCATGAAGGTGCTAGGTTGAAACTTTATTTATTTTCCATGTGAAAATCCCCATATTAATTTTCACTAGGGTCAGGATGATTAGAGTAAATCTGCAGGGCACCCCTTAGTTCATTTCTTTAGCAAAAATATTGTAGTCATGTAAAAGCAAGACCTGCTTTTCTCCTCCAACTGGGCATGAGCTTTTACCACACATGAGACTACGTGGGGAAGCACGGCCGAGATGTCTGGGCTCTATGTTCTGTGTTTTTCTAGGGACTTTACAATTTGGAAGGACAAGACTTTTCTTTTTATTTTTGACATTAGGTTCCCAGCCAGCAGGAGGAGATGTCACCATCATTGCCGCGCCGGTGAACACCACGGTGGTGGCTGGGGAGAGTGTGGTGATGGAGTGCATGGCAGCTGCTGATCCCACCCCCTTCGTCTCCTGGATACGACAGGGTGAGCATGAGGGACAGAATTCAGCTTTTGTTGTCAAGAGGAACCTGTGGATACTTTATTTTAAAAATCTATTAAAAAGCAGAAAAATCTGTGGGACAGGAAGGGTGCTTGTTACATCAGCTCCTAATGGCTCAGGTGGTGTCGCAGTGTAGGGTGTCCTTGACAAACTAGAATTACTAATTAAATCTAGAAAGATACAAAGCATGCAGTTCACTTTATAGTTGTTTGACCTGTGAAATATATGAAGTTCTAGTGCCTGGGTGCCTTTTGATCTAAATTAGTCATCCTCATTGTATGAGCTTGAGCAGTGAAGGTCACAGAGGTGGGGTCTGGTCTATGCCACTCCTCCAGGGACTCAGAGGTTAGTGGGGGTTCTGTGGAATCTGCCATTGCATTGGAGAAAAAAACTTGGATTATCTTGCAGGATTATAAAACACGGTAAGATCTGTTAATGATTGGAGTGGCTGGGCATGTTGCTGGGAGGTTTTTATTCAAAAATCTTAGTGTGGTCAGATTGGCAATGGAAGGATCAAGAAGATGCTTAGGTCTCATCAGAGGTGTACAAATGAGCCATACATTACCCAGGGCTGATAGCCTAAGTCATGAGTAGGATGCTAGTGTCACTTCACAGAGTGTCACATCCAGAGTTTAAGAGGCTCTGACTGAAGATGTTCCCAGCTCAGGAGTCGATTCTCCCCCAGAAAGGGCTCTCAGTCATTTTCATAAATCGGGGTCATGATTTAAGACTCTCTCCCCTGTAACCATTTATTGTGGTTGGTCTTCAGCCCAGACTTGTCCACAGGCAGTGATTTTAGTGTATATAAATATTTCCTCTTCCCCACAAGAAAGGAGCAAAAAAAATCTCAGAGGATACAACTTTGGAAATCAAATCAGCAAGGATTAAATGTTCTGGCAGAAATGTTTCTGGTTTATCCTGTGCACTTCACAATTGCAAATACTCAGCTTTCCCATGCTAGATCATTTATTCATTGCTTTACTGAGAGCTACTGGTACCTGTAGTAGAGTGGATATTACTAGAGTTAATTATCACTATGAAAGTTTTTTGGATGGGGGGAAGAGGAGGGGGAAGGGACGAAAGGCTGGTGAAACAGTTCCTTGCATGCTTTATTTTAGTGTTTCCTTGGTCCCCCTCTGCTTCCCAGTGTGGACTCTTCAATTAGAAAAGATGGATTAACAGCACTAGCAATTCTGTGTTATACAAGCATGTTTCTTTCCAAGACTTTGTTAAGGAGCAGGCTTGGTTACTGGACGATTAGTCATGTAGGTAACACCAAGGATTGTAACTCCAGGTTGCCACTTTGGCTCTTGCCAGCCTTGGTGGTGTCAGCTAATTGCTACCATCTGGAGTCAGATTTTCAAGCCTCTCTAGTGCAAATGGGGTGCACAGATTTTCTCCTCCTCTGAGCATGCAGCCACTGAACTGTGAGGCCATCTGAAGACCCCCAGGATGGGTGGAGGGGGCAGAGGATCTGATCTCAGCTGCATTCCCTGCTGATGGTGCTAAGTAGGTGCAGCTGCTCACAGTGGAGGTGGGCAGCTTGCTTCTGTCTGGAGATACAGGCTCAGCTGAATCTGTGGGAGGTAAAGGCAGGCTAGTGCTGAGTTTTTGCTGTCTGAAAGACATCCGTGCTTCTGCAGGTGGAGAGGGACAAGGTCTGGTGTTGCACAGGTACTGCACAAATTGGCTGGCTCTCCCAATCTGCGAACGTGTGCCAGAGCTGGCCATGGGTTCCTGACCTCCCGTCCAAGCCTTTCCTTGGCCAGACTGTGCTTGGTCCATACTCTGTCCCCGGCTCTTGGCTTTGTTCCCTCACACTCATTCAGAGGTACCAACGCCATGGTCCCTGTGTTTCTCACATCAGAGCAGTGCTGAGAATAAGCAGTACGCAGCACCAGCCTGCTGCCTTGTCCATGACATGCTGAGGAGCCTGAGGCTATTTGATGGTGTAGGATGGCTCAGCTTCTGACCTGGGAGCTGGAGCCACCCTTTCCTCCCTCCCTACTCAGCAGGGCTGAGCATCTAGCCAGGAGAATGGGGCGAGGGCAGCTCACAGCCCATGTCTTTGACCCAAGCACTGGAGCCCCAGGGAGAACCAGGTGTCTTCCTGATACCTTACAGATCAGGAGCCAGGCTGGGGGCAAAGAATGAATTGGGAAGCTCAGTAAATTTGGGTTCGTGTCCGGGACCCAGAGGAGGGAAGAGCCCCTGAGCTGTTAGTGATTCAGTGCTCTTGCTGACATTTGCGTTAAGGAGTGAGAGGAGGAGGCGTGTGTGTTCGTGCATGGGGGTCAGCAGGCAGATCCAGCAGTTTTCCCAAAATGTGTGTTAGCATAGCTTTCCCTTGAACGTGCTATTCCTAGGGGGTCTCGTTGCAGGCACACCCTAGGCATCAGAGACTATTTTGATACAAAACAGAACTTTCTTGGTTATTACAGGCTAAACTAAACCTTGGGCCAATGTTGGCTTGGGCTGGCTGATGCTCAGTCAAGCACTGAGTGTCCCAGTAGGAATCCTCCTCTGGTCTGGGGTTTGGGATGTGAGGGTCTCTCCACTCCCCAGCTGTGATCCTGGCTCTAGTAGATGCGTTGTTTACAAGCCCTCATAAAGGGCAGCTTGGGGCTCCCTCCCACATTTGTACACGTTTCTCCCTGCAGATGGAAAGCCCGTTTCCACAGATGTGATTGTGCTGGGCCGGACAAATCTCCTCATTCCTTCCAGCCAGCCCCATCACTCAGGGGTGTATGTCTGCCGTGCTAACAAACCCCAGACCAGGCAGTTCGTTACAGCCGCAGCTGAGCTCCGGGTCCTTGGTGAGTAGAGTGGGATAAATTCTCCAGGTAGCTGTAGATTACCTGGACCAACATCCAGGAGCTCCCCAAGAAGTTGCATTTGTGGCCTGTGTTGGGTAAGAAGGAAGCCAGGTTAGAGCCAGGAGGCCCTGAGTTGGGATGGGTCTTGGTGGGAGAGTCACCTCGTTAATTTGGGGTTTAGTTCCTTGTATGTACTGAACCATTTTATGCCTTATTCTTGTTCTCCAGGGTTCCCCCATGGAAATCTGTATCACCAATTAACTTTCAGTATCGTGGAAGCCAGCAGGGAGAACAGCCTAGGATCAGGGAATGCAGCACATGATTGATACAGAATTTATTTTTCCTTTTGGACAGAGTCTAAATTAAGCCTCTAGAGTCTGCCTGGCAAATCCTATCTTGTAAGCAAAGCTGCTACTGAATTAAACATAGCACTGAGTGGGGAGGAGAAGGGATTTGCTTTGCCATCTTTTCCTCCTCCTTCCTGCATTAACTTGTCCTCTCTCCTCCCAGCTACACCCAGCATCTCCCAGGCTCCTGAAACCATCTCTCGCACCCGAGCCAGCACAGCCCGGTTTGTCTGCAAGGCAGAGGGCGAGCCAGCCCCAACCATTCACTGGCTGAAAAACGGCGAGGCCATCCTCTCCAACGGGCGGGTGAAGGTGCAGAGCAGTGGGAGCCTCGTGATCAATCAGATCGGCTTGGAGGATGCTGGTTACTATCAGTGTGTGGCTGAGAACAGCCTGGGCATGGCTTGTGCCACTGCCAAGCTCTCGGTGATCGTGCGGGAGGGTTTGCCCAGCGCTCCCAAGAAGGTGTCAGCCGTGTCCCTCTCCAGCACCACAGTCCTTGTGTCCTGGGAGCGGCCAGAGTACAACAGCGAACAGATCATCGGCTTCTCGTTACATTACCAGCGTGCTGTGGGTAGGTGTTATCTCCGGTGCAACACAGCTGTGTGGCAGGTACCAGACACAAGGCACAGGTTGACTGTTTTTCCCAGTTAGTGACAAGTGTGAGGCAATTCTGGTTAGTTTAGCCCTTTCCATTGCAGGTAAAGGAATTTTCTTGAGTCAGCGTCAGCCCGTGACAGTGCCTGTGGATTAGCTGACATAACTAACTCATGGACCAGCAGTAGTGTGTCCACGTAGCTGAGTTGTCTTGATTCTAGTGGGACCAGGCACTTCTGGAAATTTATTTCTGTTCTTTACTTTTTCCTCCAACTCATTGATTTTTATATGCAAAGGATGTGATTAGTAATGGAAATACTAAACAGCTACATTGTGTACAGGGGTAATCACTAAATTATTCACATCGAGAATCTGAAGTGAAGCACTCTGATCTCTTGGGGTCTGTCTTCCCAAACAGCCAGCAAGCCGATACTCTTGCTGAACTGTTGCCAGAGCTCCTCTGAAAATTAAGCTGGTAACTGCAGCTGCCTGAGCATGGATTAAGGAGCTTGAGTCAAAATGGAGATGTTAACATTGAGGCATTGAATGTTTCTGCCCAAAGAATTCATGTAAGAGATGGGTTTTGTGCAGGTGCTGGGGAAATTGGAGAAAGACATAGTGATTTTTAAGGTGGGTTTATGGACCTTGTGAATTAAGTGATTTTTCGAGGAGTGTCTTGGCAGTTCGCTGACCTGCTGATCAGTGTTTCCTTGGCTCTAGGGACAGACAATGTGGAATACCAGTTTGCTGTCAATAACGATACCACTGAGCTGCAAGTCAAGGACCTAGAACCCAATACCAACTATGTCTTCTATGTGGTCGCATATTCTCAGCTCGGAGCCAGCCGGACATCCTCTTCCATCATTGTTCAGACCCTGGAGGACGGTGCGTTGAATTAGATGGGTACTGGTGCCTAAAAAGTGTTATTGGCCTGTTTCATGGTGAGCACTGAATATGCTATGGAGAATAGTATCAGCTCCTAGAAACCTAAACCTGCTTGCTGCTCCTACAGCTTCTTGTCGGAAGCCCTTTTAAAAAGCAAACCAACTAACCAACCAAAACCAAAGCACCCAGGTCTGATCGTCAGCTTGGGTGATGAAGAGCATGAAAACAACCTCACTGACACTGGGGCCTGTGAGAATCCTGTGGGAACTGCACCTCTGGGCTTTCACCTGGCTAATGTGATATTGCTCCAAACCCAACTCTGGGCCAGACTTGATTTCAACTCTGAAGACAGACATCTATTGCAGTTTGTAGGGGTGGGAGCAGCCTTGAGGTTGGATCCCTTAAGAGCCAGTAGTTTGTGTTGATTTTACCATTTATCATGTAGCGTTTTGCGAGCAGTAAAGGCAGAGTGCCAGAAGGACAGCTGCCCAACGGGGGAGGACATGTGCAGCTTTCAACAGACTGCAGGACAGAGGCAAGAAGCGATGGTTTTGGCAGACCTTGTGCAAGCTCCCGCTATGCTGCAGGGTGCATGACGTGCTTTTAATACTCCTGACATAGCGAACTGCGTGGTCTCATGTGTATGTGTCTGAAGCCTGAAGAGCTGAGTTGAAAGCGTGAAAGCTGCCTGCAGCACAGAGCTGTGATTCTCAAGGGAATGAGGATTCCCAGACTGAAGTCTGGATCTGTGAGCTGTTTCCTTTAGTGTGTCCTTCATGCTCCACAGTACAGCGTAGGCTGATGAGCTACTCTGTGCTAAACCGCCCGGTTTGCAGTGGACACAGGGTCCCTAGGGAGCAGTGTGGCGTGGCCAGCAGGCTCTGATCAGCCTGGTGGCACTGAGCAGCCCATAATCTCCCTCCCCAGACACCCCACTGATGCTCTGAGCTGGTGAAGAGCTGTGGGATATTGGTTCCTCCCCGGGACAGACAGCATGTCACCGGTGGCTGTGGCAGGGCCAAGACCAGGTCATGGCCTCCAGCCAACTCAGAGCTGGCAGAGATGTGTTGAGGTCTTGCTCCCATCTTTACTGACTTCTTCTTGTTGCTTCTGCCCAGTTCCTAGTGCTGCCCCTCAGCTGTCCCTGTCAAGCATGACTCCTGGTGACATCCGTGTGACATGGCTGCCTCCTCCTCCAGAGCTGAGTAACGGCAAGATAACGAAGTACAAGATTGACTACTGCACCCTCAAGGAAGGTGAGGGCAACACCATTTGGGGGCACTTTTGTCTTCTACTCCAGCAGCGTTAACAGCATGTCATGTCGAGGGCAGGAGGTGCAAGGCCGAAAACGGGGGGACCCCTTTTTACCTGAGGAGGGAGAACAGCCTTCTCTTAGCCTGGCTCTGCTGTTGATGATCACAGCAGTGCAGCACTGTGCTACTTCACACTACTTTGAGGTGCCTTTTTCTGTGATTGTGGAGGAGCCAGTGTCCCCAGGGGAATGGCCTGATGCTTGTGTGTTTGTGCTGCCCCATGAATGTCTGTATGAGCAACCCTTTGGTGCCATCGGTGTTTTAGGGGAAGAGGTTTATGCTGGTTGGGGAAGAAGGGTAAATGCATTTGATTCCTTTAAAATGGAGCCTAATAAAAGTGATCCTTCTGGGGAAAAAAAAAAGGCAAGTATCCTGGCCAGACTGTGTTGCTCTGTTGTTGAGTTTGATCCGGTTTTATTTATATTGTCAGACAGTCTGAGAAGCCATCAGCGGGGATGGTAACGTTTACCTATGCTGGATGCGGCTGTTCCAATTCCATGTGTGCTTGCTTTGCAAATCCTTCTGGGTATTTGTTCTTAAAACCATCAAAGCTCTGCAGCTTCTCACTTCCCAGGGTCATGATTCTTGCGAAGAGAAGGACAGGGAATGTGATGAAGTGCTGGACATGTTCCCATGTGTTTGATCTGGATTAGTAGTCTGCGCTGTGACTCCTGGCTCTTGTTTCTTTGCCCTGAGCCTGCATGTGGCTCTGTGGCATCATAAAACCTTGGAAACATTTGCAGTCCAGGGATCACACTCAGCAATATGCTGTTACATAGCAGGGACAACGCTCCCAGCTGAGCTTACGCCATGTGAAGCTGAAAAGCAAGACCTCTGCATTCACCAAACAGGCAATCTGAATCTTTAGCAAGACCAATTAGTTGTTACAGTGAAAATCCCAGACCATTCACAGCATAAATTTCCTGTTATCTCCCTTACGAACTTGGGTGGGCTGAAGAGGGAGTGATAAAACCTCAGTCTGATGTGGGTGAAGGTGTGAATTTTGCAGAAAGCACGGCTGCTGGACAGTTCTGGTTCAAATTAAGGTGAGGATTTAAACACAGCAGTGAGAAGCACTGGAACATACCATCATGTTCTGCCATCACGTCAGCAGCAGCAAGGTTTCTGACAGCTCCCTGCAGGCAGGCTCAGTGGTGCTGAAGGCAACCTGCAGTGCTGAATGTGATAAAGGGGGCTGTCAGTCCCGGTATCAGTTCTGCCCAGTGTTTAGTTCTAGTTTTTCATGGTGGTGTGAGGTTGCCCTGGGCAAAGCCAAGCCAGCCCAGGGCATGCAGACCAGCAGGGGGTAGCCAGGCTTTGTGGCTGCTCAGCTCTATTTCCCTTTGACTGGGAAACCCATGTTTTCAATGGTGTCACCTTGGTTTCAGCAGATCAGGTTACCTCCATTGAAGTGGGTGGAAATGAGACACAAATCACTCTCTACTCGCTCCATCCCAACAAAGTGTACAAAGTTCGCATTGCGGCCAGCACCAGCGTGGGCTACGGGGCCCCTTCTGAGTGGACCCAGCATCGGACTCCTGACAGAGACAACCAGACGCATGGTAGGAGGCTGGGTAATGCCTGGGATTCGGGGCAGGGTGTGCAGGACACTGGGGAACTTGAGGCATAATCAGAGGTACTTGCTTTCATTAGGGAATTGTAACCGTTGGTTTTGGTTAAATCAAAGTACCCACCTTTATCTTTCTGTTCAGCAGCCTGTCTATATCTTGCTGCTTGCCTGGGTAGTGGGTCTTTTCTCCCTCCATGTGCAGCTGTGAAAATTCTTAGAGAAAGAAACAAAAGCCCTGAACTCCCATGTTATGACATTTGGGAGTGAATAGACAATTCTGCCAGACAGAGCTGAGCCCAAGCCAGACTCTGGCAGTGGTTGAAGACTCAGAATATATTGAATATATCTCAGAATACGTTGAGAAACTCCCATAGTGACTTTGTGACATTGTTTTTTCCTATATCACCCAGCTGGTAAAGTCAACAGTAGAGCATAACTGTACCATTCTCCACTGTCAGACGGTGGAGACATCCCACTCACGGGACAGCCTTTCCTCACACCCCTCCCTCACTACCCAGTACGGGGAGAATTCAGTAGAGCAGGGAAATGGAGACAAGTGGCTGAACATTTTTCTCTTGTCTTGTTCTTCTAGTTCCATTTGCCCCGACAGAATTAAAAGTCCGAGCGAAGATGGAGTCTCTCCTGATAACGTGGCAGCCCCCAGCCAACCATGCCCAGATATCTGGGTACAAGCTCTACTACCGAGAAGTGGGCCCAGAGGAGTCCAGCGATGAAAATCCTTTGGATGGTGCTGAAGATGAAAGCTGGGACGTAGGACCCATAAAACTAAAGAAGAAAGTGAAGCAGTACGAGCTGACTCGACTAGGTTAGCTGTTTACATCTTCTTAGCAGTTGGTGTGGAAACCCAGGGTCTGTCTCCTGCACTTTGTAGCAGTCCCGGGTGCTTCCAAGAGGCTCAGTTACCTGCTTGGCTGCAGATATACAGGACCAGGGCCCTGTGAGCTTTTTTAAGAGCACCCAAAATAATTTCTGGAGTGGGGCTCTTGGGGTTTGTTCTAAGCAGAGTTTAAAACAGAAATTTCTGATGCCAGTGTAGCAGGGATTGTATTTTTTAACCAGGGGCTACTAATATACTTAGAATACGCTAATAAGTGGATCTGAATCAATTAGTGTTTTTTATTGTGTCACTATAAAGAGTGCCTAGATGAAAATCTCCAGTCAGGACAATGATCTCTCCTTCCCTGTGTATTTCTAAGAAACTCCATAATTGCATGCTATTTGAAATCTCTCTGTATTAAAATGCAGAGATGAGTTAATTCACAGCATTCTAATTTGGGGTCAGTGTTCTCCTCCACCTCCCACTAAGGGAAAAGGGATAGAAGAGTTGAGTGTCCCTGGCTGGAGAACAAGTCTGCACCACAGTCAGATCTGCCTCCCTGGCTAACTGCGCTTGGCGTTTCCCATAAGGAGTTACGTTTCTAACATCTGATCGTACCAATTAGTTGATTTGCCCATTGATACAGGATGGAGAGAAAGAAGAGAGTCATGGCAGATGCATCCTTGAAACAGGATTCTGATTCTTAGAGTTCTTCCATCCCCTGCTTCATTGCTGTTACTGCCCAGTGAGCTGAGACTGCAGGGCGAGTGTTTCTTGTGCTGGTTCATCGTGCACGTCTGGCATGTATATTATACATGGTGTAAAAACCAGGCTGCAGCACCTGGAAAGACAGTTTGTGTCATCACGAAGTAGGTTTCCAGCTATGTTGCAGCCATCCTGCCACTGAGAGGGTGTTAACAGTTATGAGTTTCTCTGAAGAATTTAGGTCTGTAATTATTGCACTGAGGAAACCACATGTGAACATCATCATGCGCAGCTCTAACCACTGGCAAGTCAGTTAGCGGAGGGACCCGGGAGTGGGCTGAATTGGTTCCAAATGCTCTGGCATGATGATGCTGAGAAGGCTGCTTGTTCTTCTGTAATTACTTCCTTAAATTTGGGCATCCGTCAAGCCCTAATGGTTTCCTTATGATTTGGCGGTCGTGTATCGGCTATCCTTGTGTCAGGAAGAGAGGCTCGGGTTTCTTCCAGCCGTGGATGTTCTCTTTTTTCCCCCTTGCACTGTTGAATGACGTGCTCTTGCATGCATACAGTAAAGGACAGGGTCAGGAATCTGGCTGTGCTGAGGAAGGCAGGGGGTCTGGACATGAAACAAGGAGGAGGCGTGGTTGGGATTTAGAAGGGTTTAGTTTTATGGAGGGGAGCTACCCTGTGCAGGTACTTACATCTGCATTAGGGGTCTTGTAGGCAGAGTGGGTAGCAGTCTCAGGAGAGGTTGTCAGCCCTAATGTGACCTGTGCTGCTGCACACTGGCTGATGGGGAATCAGCTGGGGGGATTTCCCAGCTCATGGATGTCTGCCTGGGAAGCACAGCAGTCAAAATCTCTCCTAAGATCCCTCTGTAAAAACAAGCAAGCAAGAGGCCTAACACTGTCTCTTGGGACCATCTCTTGATGTCAGGGTGAGGGAGCTGCATGTGGTGAGTGGTGCTGTCTGGTGGGAGAGTGAGATTTACCCAGGCTGGCCCATGGGAGGTGGGCTGTTGAAGAGGTGTCACGGCTGAAACTACAGATTGGTGAAGAGAGAGGATGGGATGGGATGGGATGGGATGGGATGGGATGGGATGGGATGGGATAAGAGTTAGGGTGGGATAAGAGTTAGAATGGAGTTGTAATGGAATGGAGTTGGAATGGAGCCAGAATAGAATGAAGCTAGAATAGAATATTCTTTGTTTATATGGAATAGAATATTTCAGTTGGAAGGGACCTACAACGACCATCTAGTCCAACTGCCTGACCACTTCAGGGCTGACCAAACGCTAAAGCAAATTCTTAAGGGCCTTGTCCAAATGCCTCTTAAATGCTGACAGGCTTGGGGCATTGACCGTCTCTCTAGGAAGCCTGTTCCAGTGTTTGAAATGGTGTCAGGACGTCCCAGGGCTAGGCACAGACAAGGCTGTAGCTCAGACGTGGTTGCATACCATGTCAGTTCAAAGAAGGTCCAATTTCCCCGTTGGAGGCTACGTACTGCTGCAACATGGTCACTAAACACCCTTCGGCTCCACATCTCTGCAGTGCCACTGGAGCCAGCGCTCTGCCCCTTGGCTTGGTTTGGGCTGCGGCCTGAGAGAAAAAACTCTTCTTCCACTGCTTGTTCCTGCATAGCTCAAGTTTGATTTCCTGATTTTCCTTGTTTTTTTCCAGGAGCTCAGCAGGGCAAGAGGGGAAGCACTTTCTGGGGAGACAGCTCCTTTTGAGGCGTGCCTCAGACAGAGGTGGATGGATGTGCAGAAAGCAGCTTTGGACAGAGCTTCTTGAGCATGGTTACTCTTTTGTGTGATAGCACAACTATTACACCAGCAAAGAGCCCTGCCTGCATTTCCCTTCCCTAGTTTCCTGTAACTTTAGGCTGGCAGTAAGGTTCCTTGTGCTGGTCCAGTGCAAGATTCTTGTTTTCTCTTGCACTGGCTGGTCCTGCTACTGAAATGGCGCCAGCTTTGTCCACCACCACTTCTCTGTCCTAAAGACTTCCTCATCTTTTGCCTTACCCCAATATCTGGCTTCTTGATTTTGCCTTTGGTAATGACACAGCTCTCTCCATTTAAGCTGTCTGAAATAAGAGAAGACTTTTCTCCCATGTTCATGCTAACCTCTGGAGCAAGCCATGTCTCCTTAGAGTGTTATCGCTGCTAATAACACACCTTGTATCTTGTCTGAGAGGTATGTGCTGAAATCCTGTGAGAGAGGTGAGCAGCTGTTCAAAGGCACGTAAGAAATACAGCAATTTCATGAGCCCACAAAATCAAAAGGAAGCTGTCCTGTATCACCAGGAGGGCTTTTCCCTGAGAAAGTCTCATTGATTTCCATCTATGTTCTAGCAGTTAGTCTCTGTAATGGTGTGCAACTACCAGGGCCATAATTTACATGAAAAATAAATTGTAAGGATCTGATCCTGCTTTCCACGTTCCCATGAAGGAAGAGTGCATTCCTCTGGGAGTGACTCCCTGGAGATCAGGGTATTTTCCCACTTACAGGAAAGTATGACATATGGCATCTGCCCAACATGAACACCTTGGAAAAATGAATGAAACAACATATTTAGCATATTGAATATATTATGCAGTCATCCAGATTAGTGATTTGAAATGATCTGGACTAGATTATTCTGCTTATATTTAATGTATGGTGGAATGCAGTGAAATACATCTGTTTTCATGCTGCCTACTAGCTTCTTGACAGCTTGATAGAGCTTTATGTCTACATGTTCTAAGAGCTTAAACATCTGGGCCTGTGTATAAAAATTGAAGCCAAGCCTCTCACTGAGAAATCCAAAATACACCTATTTTCAGAATGTGAATCACTTGATCTTGTAGTGGAGCTCCCCTGGCTTCACGTGTAAGTGGCTGCTGTATTGATCCTACCCAGGGATGAAGATGGAGGACTTGTCCTTTCCTTCACTTCATTCTCCAACAGGAGCTGCCCACAGCTGCAGCACATCTGTGAGCTCTTCCTCATTGTTTTGGATCGCATCATGCGTGATGAGCTCGCGTCCCAGTGAAGCCCAGCCAAATGCTCAGGCAGGAGATGGAGTGTGCGTGCTGGCAAGAGACGGACTGGGGGGTTCTTTGTTCCTCCAAGCCCCTGGTCCCGGCCGTTTGGCAGTTGAGTGCCCTTTGGTCTCATCCCCCTTGTGTGGTTTTGAAATGTTTTCCTGTGGCCGGAGAGTGTGGAAATGCAGATCAGGCTTCCTTGGAGGCAGACAGAACTGTTTGCTTTTGGGATTCTTTTGGGGAGAAAAATGTGGCTGAACTGTTTTTATATTCTGAGCGCGAACATGTGTTGTGGAGCAGAGAAAGCCTTCAGTAATTGGTACCATTAGCCTCTGGGAGCGTAATCAGTGCAGTAATAATAAAATTGGCATCAATAAGAAAGGTTTTATTCTGCTTACGTTGTCTGGCAAAGAGAGCAGTGATCTATCAGGGCAGGGAATGAACAAGCACGTCCCAAATTAACAAAATTCATCAATGTGCTGCAGCCAAGGCAACCAAAGACAGTCTGGACTGCTCTCGCTGAGCTTCTGAATGGGCTGACTGCTTAAGGGAGAAGCTGACGAGTGTTATTTGAGAACTTCGTATCTCCCAAGTTGTTTCCTTGATTAGACATCTCCATTAAAAAAGCCTGAGATGTTACTTAGCACAGCAGAGGAGTATTTCAGCTGATGAAAGGCTGGAGGAAAGAGGGAAATGAATTTTGGATGAAGGCAGCACCACTTGGAGACAGAGCGCCCTGTCCTGCAGCTCTGTCGGGTCCAAGCGTGAGGTTCCCCATAGAGTGCACGGCTGTCTGATGGGAAGAGTGTGTGATGAGGACCCTCAGGTTTCCAGTGTGGGTTTTGTACGCGCTGTTGCTTTTCAGATTGCAAGTCAAGAAACTCTGCTGTGGAGGCAAAATAGTCACCGTAGAACAAAAGCTGCCAGTGACTTAAGAGGGCACATGAGGACTTGCTGGAAGGATTATCTACACAGCAGTGAATAAATCAGAAAGGATTTTGGAAATGGGAAGTGCATTGTGAAGAGGAGAGGGTGTCCTCGCTCAGGAATAAACAGTGCAGTGCATCTACTTCCATGGGGGAGGAAGAGGAGTCACCATGCATAGGTGTCTTCAGTAGTTTGTAAGGGAGAAAAATCAGGAGATCCTGAGATGATGTGCTGCAGGCCGTGACACTGGTTAACACAATGGCTGGGATGAGTCCATTTGCTGCTGATAATTTCTGTAAAAAGTGAGGGGAGAGCTAGAGAGTAGTTGTGATCATACGTGCAGCAGTTGTGAGACAGTATTTGAGTGTGGAAAGCCTGTAAGTGGATGGGGGACTCCCTGCTGTATTTTTGGGAATTACAACTCTGTTCAAGCTGCTTTCTCAGATGGTGAGATCAAAGAAAACATGTCTAACTGGGGAGGGTTGGTAACAAAAATAACCCCAGACAAACCCTGATTGATTTTTCCAGCTCCTGGGAAACTCTATGAGGTGAAGCTGGTGGCATTCAATAAACACGAAGATGGTTATGCAGCGGTTTGGAAGGGCAAAACAGAAAAGGCCCCTGCAACAGCAGTAGGTGAGAAATGCCCTTCATTTTTGTGTCTCTTCTGCTTGGCATGTGGCTTCGAAGGAAGGGTAGAGGTAAAATTACAGAAGGTGAACTTGAAGAAGGACAATACAAAAATTGGGAAAGTCCCGATGTAAGGAAACTCCCTTTGGCAGTCATTGCAAATTCCATTGGGAAGGAGAGAAAGGAGCAAAATATCCCCCTTCTTATTAGGGTTGTTCTTACACTGGGTGTGGGTGGCCTTCACCCTGTCCTCTCTGGCCCCGTTGGTGGCTCAGGGATGGTCTTGGAAATGCCAAATAACCTGGGTTTTATCTCTTACAAAGATTCAAGAATGTGAATTAGCAGCATGCCAGGCTTTTTGCTGTGTTATAAAGAAAGTAAAAGCTCTGAAGACCTAGGCTCCTTTCTCAGCTCTGCTGGTCTGGTGTGGGGTGGTGAACAGTCTGGGCTGCTCCTTACCCTGGCGTGGGCCTGGCAGCTGGGTAGCTCTGAAGCTGGCCTCCTGTGCTCCACACCACCACCTTGGTGCATGGATCCTCACTGTGATCTTTTCTACACGTGAGGAAAAGCGTGGCCCACTGCATGCACAGAGGGGCTAAGCCAGGCATCTAGGCTTACACTGGAGGCCAGCATATCAGTGCTGGCTTCACAACCTAGACCTGTTTTATTCCATGTTTTCTGTGTCCACGATTGTTGTCCCTTGCCTTACTGTCATGTACATCTCCACATCTCTTTTTGTCTTGCACCATAGATCCCCCTGTGCAGAAGGGTCCTCCGCTGCCTCCAGTCCAAGTCTATGCAGAGTCCAACAGCTCAACTTCCATATGGCTCAGGTGGAAGAAACCTGACTTCACAACTGTCAAAATTGTCAACTACACTGTGCGCTTCAGCCCCTGGGGCCTGAAAAATGCCTCTCTTGTTACATACTACACAAGGTAAAGAGGGATGCTAAGGGTTCATCTGCCATGTATTGCTCATGTCGGGAATAAACACAGGGCAGGAGGAACTTGCAGGGAAGCTCCAGTACTGAGCAAAATCCTGGGTGTTTCACATGCTGGAAAAGTCTGCCTTGGTCACAGATACATTGAGAACTGCTGAAATGTGGCACTGGCGCTTGTCTATGACTTGAATACCAAGGGATCATTTACTGGCTGGTGTCTGCATCTTTTCTGCTCTGGTTGGACCTTTACATGCTTGTTTCCCTGTTAATAACACAGCCAGGTGCAGTTATGGCCAGTCTCAAGGCATTCATGATTTGTGAGATGGTCCTCAAAAGTTTGGTTTAAAAATTGCTAGAGTTTAAGCGATTATAATAATTTGGGGATGCATTTTAAATCTGGATTCTTGTGGAGGTTTTCAGCCTATAACCAGGTTGTGTTTTCAAGCTTTCCTCTGCAAGTACATCAGAAATGATCCTGGAGGCTGAGAACCTACTTTGTATCTGAGAGCTGAGTGCTCTTGCATTCACATGACTGCAGGAGGTGAAGCTTTAGGTGAAAAATCAAATACTGTAGGAGTTAGGATAATCTCTTACAGTGCTCCTGGTAAGGTACAAAAGCGGCAGCGGGTGGGAGAATTATCTAGTGTTCACAGCCTTGGCAATGTGTCCTCTTTCGGCAGCTCGGATGAAGACATTCTCATTAGTGGGTTGAAGCCCTACACCAGGTATGAGTTTGCTGTGCAGTCCAATGGTGTTGGCATCGATGGGCCCTTCGGCAGCGTGGTGGAACGGTTCACCCTTCCTGACCGTGAGTATTTATGGGAATTGAATGCTGATTTCTCCTGGCTTTCCCTGAAACTCTGTCAAATCCCTCCTATCGTACCCCTGAGAGATGTGATCTCAGGTCGCCTGCAAGCTCTGGTGTCCCTGAGTGCATAAAAGGCTGAGAACTGCTAAACATCCTGGTGGCTTTCCCAAACCCATTGAAGGAGTGCTGCTTTGTAAACAGAGACAAGCATGTAAAGAGAATTAGGGCAACAGTTGTTGTTACTGGGGGATTACCTCTGGGTTCAGAGAAACCCTACTCGTCGGGGAGAGCTCTGGTATTCAGCTTCACAGCACAGCAGTGATGGGCTTTGGAGGTGCTGTGTGTCATGCCCCTAGCTGGGTCTAGCTGCAGCTCAAGAAGGGCTTTGGGGAAGATGGAGAAGAAAGCAGCAAGGAGCAGGGGTGTGCTAGGAATGTTCTTTCAAATATGACCAACATTGCACTGTCTCAAACCGAGTTGCATGGTTTCATCAGCACTGTCACGCTTCCCTTGGCTGGCTGGCCACGATGTGCAAGTCCTGCCCTGTACTGGGCTCAGCAGCCTCCTCTCTGCACGCTCCACAGCTTGGTTCGAGGAGATGTCCGGCCACCGAGGTCACTCAGCATTTTATGCTTGCAAACATGATTGTGGCAGCACTGAGAAGGATTCAGAGAAGGCAGAGAGCAGTTGTCATGCCCTGCGGGTTGAATGCTCTCCTCCTCTTTTCTGCTCTTCACTCTGGGTCTTTACTTATCTCTGCCAGGTCCCTCGACTCCTCCATCTGACCTGCGGCTGCACCCGCTCAACCCTTACGCTGTCCAGGTGCACTGGTGCCCCCCCATCGAGCCCAACGGCATCATTGTGGAGTACCTCATCTTGTACAACGCCAACAACACGCAGCCAGATGACATGTGGACCTTGCTGACGCGAGAAGGTGAGCCTCCTTGAGGTACTCTTAACACCCCACTGAGTTCTCCTCCTGCCTTCTTCTCTGCCTACGGAGCCCTGGTTGGTCAGTCCTGCTGCTCTGATTTTTGCCTCCCTTTGAGCACATACAAATAAACATTCGAGAGCTCATGCTGCCAGCTTTCTTGGAGCATATGCTGGTCTTATAGGAGAGTCCAGGGACACGACTACTGAGAGAGATGCAGTAATACATGTCTAGGGCTGCAGTACCCATTGTCATCCAGCAAACATCCCACAGACACAGGCTGGCAGATAATAATTCCTAGGAGAATGTATACTAGCAACACCACACACAGTCTGTATCATCAGCTCTTTAAGCAGCAAGTTCATTAATCCTGAAGAGGTGTATGAATTACTTCTTAGAGCTTCTTAGACACAAAATCTGTCGCTTCTGATGGTCCAACAGAATTCCACTGCTGCTTTGCTGCAGCCTCTGAATACTTTTGAAACTGCACATTTTAAACCTCTTTTGACTTGCTTTTGATCAGGAAATATCTTCAGCACTGAAGTGCATGGCCTGGAAAGTGATACCAGATACTTCTTCAAGATGGGAGCAAAGACGGTGGTGGGATCTGGTCCCTATTCAAACGTTAAGGATGTGCACACCCTCCGGGAGAAGTTGTCTGGTACGAATTTCCCCTTTGTCTCAGTGCAGGAAGCGAGTTGCGTTGCTGAAGACTGCGATTTGTCAGCAGCAGCATTTCTGTTTGCCAAGCAATTGCCTGATGGCACCACACAGGGTGTGAGATACAATGGCGTGTAGAGGATCATGGCAGAGTCCTCAGCTGTGCAGCTTCATAGGCCTCGGGCAGCCCCAGAACCCATCCCAGAGCTGAACTTCATCCCTCTTCCCCATCCCAGCTCCTGTGAAAGGGCACATGCCACCTGCAACTTGCTGCCTTTCTGTTAGGCCTGTGTAGCTTGAAATTAATGAATGTGCATAGATGTCAGTTTGCTTTAAGCTGCTCTAAATTGTCACTGCTAAGTAATCTTCTTCCTTTATGTGTATAGAGGCATCACCTATTGGTTTTAGTGAAGCTGGTGCTTCTCTGAACATAAAGCACTTTGTACCTTCTTCCTGCTAGCAGCTGAAATGATGTACCTGTCCTTCCCCTACTAGATGTTCTGGATATCCACTCTGTCACGGGAATCATTGTGGGAGTCTGCCTGGGGCTGCTCTGCATTCTCTTCTGCATGTGTGCCAGCTTCCGCAACAGCAAGCAGAGGTAGGTGTCCCCTTGCCCTTGCAGGAGGTGGAGGCGGCTGATGTGGAAGGAGGCAAAATACACTCTGAGCTGCTCCTGCATGTTCAGCTGGGGTGTTTAGGGCATGGTGTATGACACCAGTTAATACAAAGACTGAGTCTTGAGATTGCTAGCGGGCTAAGGAACATACTTAGTGTAGTCTTTCCACTTTTGTCAGTAGTTTCTCTTTAATTTGCATTGTTAGACTAATAGTTCTTTTTCAGAGAAAGAAAAAAACTGAGAAAGGGGAAAAAACACTATTTGCTAGATTATTACCTGCATCTGTTAGTGTGGGCAGTATTTTGCTTCTGTGGTTGGACAGCTCTAAGAATGTTTGGAAGGGGTTTGTTCACTTCCAGTTGGGAAAAAGATGAAAGACTTCCCGGTGAGTGATGGGCTGGTTTAAGGAGGACTAGCCTCAACCCAAAGTCCCTTGCTATTCCGGGGGTCTGAATCCAGCCACAAGCGTTTGGAAAGACCATGACTGGAAACCAGCTTAGTTGTGAGGGCAGCTCTCAGGACTAGGAACAAGCAATTTCTGAAGTCTCGTCCTAATGTGGCCACCAAACTTCTCTGTCGCATTGCAACTGTTCTCTGTAAAGCAGAGATGACAGGAGAGACACAGCTCCCCATGGGCACTTGCTCTGGTGCTGGGACTCATGTTGTCTGCTGCCCTTGTGATCCACTGGTGAGGGGAGGGCTTTGCATCCAGCACCATGCTTTGTATGAGCTTTAGGAGTAGTGAAGGTGGTGGAGATGCATCTGCAGCGAAAGGTGTTACAGTAGGATGTGGATAGAGGATCCCCTTCCTCGGGAACGTCAGGGAAGGGACTTGGGCCTGGTCATTTCCACAGGGACAGGCTGAGTGGCCCGGAGGGGATTGCTTTGTCAGTCTGTGGCTGTTTGGGACAGAGGAAAGTGAGGCTCATGAGAGATGTCAACTCGTGCTTGTTTTCCCTCAGGGAGGCCCTGCCAGGCCTGGATTCCCAGGCAGCTGGCAACCACACTTACTACCACCGGAGCAGGCAAGGGGTGGCAGCTCCCAGTGCCACCTTGGACTCACATGAGCTGGAGTCCCTCATGTCGCCACTCCCCGAGGATGCACCCGTGCCCCTGGGGGACATCACGGAACTGACGGAAGTGCACAGCCTCATCCACACGAGCCTCCCTGAGGACGTCGTCCACGGGAAGAAGAAGGTAAGGACCCATGCACATGGTGACTGGGCTCCCACCCTAGGCAAGAGCCTTTGTTTGCTGTGTCTGTGAGCAACGACTTGTAAAAACAGGTCCTGAAAGAAACAGACCTGCGAGAAACAAAGACTGAGCAAAACAACCTGAGAAAGAGATAGAGGATAGTGGGGGGAGTGGAGACACTCTGAGCTAAGGAATGTCTCAAACACTCGCAAGAAATGTAACTATAGTCATGGGGTGGATAGTGTGGAGGTCGAAGCTGATAAGGCTGCCTCAGTAACACAGGGTGCAGCTGGAGGGGGGAGCCCTGTGGAGACAGGACGGTTCTGTTCTGGTGCACCTGGTCAGACTTCAGGGGCCATCTGTCCAGTGAATGATCTTTGCTTCATTATCCACAAAATGCATATTAAAGTTAACATCCCTGAATATGCTAACAAAGACTAGTAAGATCATTGCTAATTACATCATCCCATGAAACACCTTACTGCTCCCCATATGTGAGATATGTAGGTATGTGGGTCGACCTAGGGGATGGACCCAAGGAAATTGTGTATGAATCAAGGCAGGGGCAAGGGAGGGGGCGCCCAGAGAGTGAAGTGGAGCAGAGAAGACAGATGCCTCCTTGAACCCTCGCTGGCGGGATCAACGCAGGAACCCAGACCAGTGATGTCCATTTCTCTATTCTCTCCATCTCCCTCCTTTCCTTTT
Organism: Strix aluco; assembly: GCF_031877795.1. NCBI lineage: Eukaryota > Metazoa > Chordata > Aves > Strigiformes > Strigidae > Strix > Strix aluco. The sequence goes on from NC_133942.1 coordinate 14,206,203, forward strand.
TCCCATTTTCCTTCACTACTATTAGGTAATACAAGGCATGCTGTGTTGTTTGCCACAACTTGTTATATACTTAGCCAATTATCGTGTATCCAGTTAGTACATAGTAGGAAGTTAATAAATGTCTGGACTTTGAGACTTGTCTCACCGTTGTCCACTCTGTTGGGGATTTACGAATCTGAGTCACTTGTCTCCCTCATCTGAGCGGGACGTGAGAGTGTCACTGCTGGGAAGCCAGGATCTGATCCTGTCCTGGCTCTGCAAGGTGCTGGTAATCTTGGCTGTCAGATGGAAGTTTGGGATCCCCGTGCCATCTACCAGCCCTTTCCATCCCCTGGCACGGTGACCCCTCATCCCCAAGAAGCAGCTACCAAACTGCTGCAGGAAGCTGCACTCTTCCTGTTGCTGTGGCATATAGATGGTGTGAGGAAGTGTGATGTCTAGAACAGATGCTCTGCCTTCCAGGATATTCTTTTGCTTAGAGTAAAAGGAACTTTGTCCATAAATAGTGTGTTCACTGGAATACCCTTGAAGATATACAAGAGGTGAAATTGTGTTTTATTTTGAACATTTTTTTGAAGTAGTCTTTTCCTGTCCTGCTTGGTTTGCCTGACATTGCATTGTCTTTCATTCCTCCCTGCCCATTTCCTCTCTGAAGCTTGCCTGAAACATTTCATTCCATTAGGGAACCTTTAATTGGCCTAATTTAGTTAATCTGTTTATGTCTCTCTTTGTAGCCCAGGGAGAGCATGTAAAGTAATTAGGAGGTTCAGTAAAACAAATGCATTGTGAGCGCATGGGATTTCACGTTTGCATTAACGATGCGCTGGTGTGTCACTGGAGGGAAGGTGACTTCAGGTACCGGGCTAACCGCGAGACCCATCCTTGCTGTTAGTGGCAGCGCAGGGGTGGAAACGCAACGTCTTCCCCTGGTTTTAATAGTCCTGTGAGCTGAAGCCATGCTCTTGGCCTTCCCCAAGCGCCGTGGGAGATCAGTGCTCAGCTGAAGGAGAGGCAGCTTGTGGCTGAGCCGCATCTATGGATTTCGGTGGAATGTGGCTGCCTGGCTGGACCCAAGCCGAAGAGTGTGAGGAATTTCCTACAGCTCTTTCTGTTAAATAAGGAACAAATGTTTTCAGTGATGGTGACTTGCCTTGAGAACAGGTCGGGGTAGGGGGAAGCTCCCTCCCTTGGGAGGCCTCTTCTGGGGGCAACATATCCAGATCTCTCTTCCAAAGCAGCGATCCTGTCTGCAAAGCTTTACACTAAGATTTTCCTGTGTGCAGAGCAGGGGTTGGAGAGGACAGTGCTAATGCCTAGCCGCTCAGAGCTGAGCCTGAGATTTTGGAGCCCCCAGCATCTGTCGCAGAGGCTGGCAGTGCCCAAGCAGTGGAGTTACGTTCAGAGATCAGAGCTCTGGGGAGGGGGCGATTCTGGCTGTAGTGTCTCTGCCCCCATAATTGGATGGGGAAGGGCCACCAAGGGTTAAATTCACCGAGGAGTTTTGCCAGCAAAATAAAGAGCTTGTTTTTTTGGTGGATGTGGATAGGGAAGCAAGGATCGCTGAGGACCAGCTGCACAAAGCCACCCGGAGAGCGGTGCTGTCACCCGTTCTGACTGGTGAGGATGACCTGAAGGTGAAGGAGAACTCGAGTGGTGGCCAGGAGCAACAGGCTGTTGTTGCTGGGAGTGGGCACTGGAGGGAGATGTGTTCCCACACAGGAAGCCCCACTCCCTCCGCTGCCCAGTTCCTGCTGGAAGTGCCACCTTGAGCCAGCCCTGAGCACCGCTGCATCCTCCCCATTCTCTAACGTGTATATTCAAGGGTGAAAAGACTCAGGCCAAAAACATCTTCATGCTGCAGTTGCCAGTAGGCCCCATGTCAGGATGGCGATGTGATTTCACCTGGCTGGGTGGCAGGGAGTTGGGCAGGTCTCACGGGCACGGCCGGACCAGCACACACATGCCTGGTCCCCACTACAGATGTAAATCAGAGCAAGGTGCAGCTAGAGGTGTGTCCATCTCCCTGCTTGTAGACAAAATGCTACAAGTCAAGGCCCAAAAGTGGGTTGTAGGTTCCCTGGGTTGTCTTGTACACTGCAAAGAGCTTCTTCCAGCAGCCATGTCAGCTAGGCTGCCAAAACCCCCCGGACCCTGCTTGAGTGCAGCCAGGAGCTCTGTACCCTAGAATGACCAGCTGCCTCTGTTGCCTTCTCTTTTATTCTTTCATGCTGTGTGTGGTTGAGGCTGTGAAAACCCATGTCAAGGAATGTGGTAGAGCCACAGGAAAGAGAAAATCCTTGTGGAAGAAAATTCCTGGTCCAGTCTGGCAGGTGGAAGCTCCCCAAGGTACTCTAGGTCATGTACTATCACTCAGTCTTAGTCAATAAAGAAAGGGACTGAGAAATGCCTTGAGGATTCCTTTTATCTAACAGCATATCATGGCACCAGGGTGTTGGCAGGGACAGACTCTTAGTCCGATGCTCCTGTTGGGCAGGTTTGTGTAGCTGTGATGCCAGGGAACTGGCAGCTTCAGGCCTGTGTGGCCTCCAGTTGCCTGCTTGCCTCTCTGTCCTCAAGAAACCTGCTTTGTGTTGAGTGGGTGGCACTTGCCGTTGGCAGGGGCAGTGGCAGCTGCTCCCGTGCTCGCAGGCTTTTCACATGCTGGCTCGTTACTTAGCATTTCATGGGTTACTCTTCATTGGTTTTAATTCTTGTGGCAGCCCAAGCTCTAATGAGATTGGAGGTTCTGTGTTGTTAGGAGGTGTACAAATACAAAGAAGGGACTGTCCTCATGCCATTAGCAGTCGGAAGTCAGTAAATGTCACTTTGTAGGATCTGGAGAACAGTGAGACCAAGGGCAGGAAGACTTCAAGGACGCTGAGATTTAACTGACTCCTGCAAAGAATCACAGGCAAGTGTTTTGAGAAGTCCCCCAGTTGTTTTCAAGATCAGCAGTTCCTTCAGACATAGGGCCGTGATTCCTCCTGAGCTGTTACAAGGAATGCTGGGGGTGCAGGAAGGAGGAAGAGGGGACAGTCTCTGCTGCTGACAGTCCGCAGAGCCGCCTGGCCACCCTGCCCCTGTTTGCAGGACAGCAAGATGCTGCTGCAGCCGAGCTGCCGGCACGGGGCCCCTCTGTGTGGCCAGCAGCTCCGTTAGGCAGGAGGATGCTCGGCCATTTAGCGGTGCCTTTTCCCTCCTTTGTGTGTGTTTCCCAGTGGTCACACGCAAGGATTTGTAAATACACTGGCAAGTGATTTTCCTCTCTTACTCTCTTCCCCTTTCAAGTGATCCCCAGACTGATGCCCCCAGTAGCCCGCGTTATAAATGACAGCACAGTGCACGGGCTGTGGTGATGCAGCTCTGTTTCCCCTGACAGATGGACTGAGGATGATAAAATGGCTCAGCTCCAGACATCTCTGTCACTGCTGCTTTTGGGCCAAGCGATTTAGGGGGTGGGGGAGAATGTTAAAAAGCATCTGCTTTCCATGGAAGACTTCAGCTTTTCATTGAATGAAGCCAAACCCAAGTGTTTTGGCTTGGAAATGTTTGCCGTTGTGCTTCTTGTGAGCCGGAACCTCCCTTGCTTGCTGCCCTGCTCCCTCCCCGTGGGCCTCCTCCCTGCAGGGACTGCGTTTCCCGTGAAACATCCCCGTGGCTCGGAAAGTAAAAGCTGAAATGCATTAGGGAACTTGAATCTACCCGGGTTGTTTGTCATTTTCGTGTTGAAATTTTTCTGCATGGAAAAAGTATCTCAGTGTTTTCTGAAAAGTCTTAGATGAGAGCTGCGCTCCCGTTGGCAGCTAGCAGAAATTCTCCTTTACCTTGTGGGGGGAGAGGTCTGTGTTGTGTTGCATCTTGTTTAGAGGTGCAGCTGTATGTTTGCATGACATGGAGCTTTCCCACTCCCACCAGCTGCTGTGGTGCCAGTCAACAATGAGTCCTTTCCCTCTTCTATGACACCCTTAAAAGCTGGGCCCATCTGAAATGTCCCAAGCCTTGTTTCACACAAGATTTCAAGCTAGTTTAAATAACCATCCTCATAAAACAGGGAAGGTTTCAAGATCAACATTTCCTACGTGTTCATTCTAAGCTCGCATATTTGCATGAAATCATTACTTGTCACTGAAAAGGTAACATGAGCTAGGCACGTTTTTACCAGTCAGAGTTTCTGTGAAAAGGCTAAAATGAAAAGGCTTGTTTGCTTTGATAAGGATTTAGCTGTAATGGAAACACCTTTTATTGGAAGATGTTTTTATTAGTTTTCATTCTTGTGTTTGCAGTGAACTGACAAAGGGATTTTTCCCTCTTTAAATTAGTATTAGACTGACACTCCTCGCCTTCGTTATTCTATTGTAAAAACCAAGAGAACATTTCCTTCCTTCAGCCGTTCACTAGCCCCCCTTGACTAGAAAGAAATAGTATCATTTATAAGCACCAAAAGATACTGCTTAAAAAAGCAGAGAAGCTTTCAGGCACACAAGACCTTCAGGCCTGTGATGAAAACAGACCTAGAGTTAATTGCTGCTGCCCAACCTTAGAGACTGAGCCTCAAGAGGGATTTTTTTTTTTTTTTTTTTTTCTCTCAAACATAACGTGCTTGAACAACATGTGGGATATAGGCCATGTTGTGTGGTTGATGGGTTTTTCTGTTTGTTGAAAGTTGCAAACTGGTACAAAACAAGTTTGTTCTTCATTGCAGCCAATTTCAGCCAGAGCTGAACAGGCTGTTCCCAGAGTCATCAAAACCTATGTAAACATGGCAGATTGACATTTCCGCTAACAGATGGTCCATTGGGGATTGCAGTAGAGCTGCCTGTTTCTTTCCACGTTTTTTGGTATTCACAAGATGCCTGCAAGAAGGTTTTCAAGTTTGCTCTCTGTGTGTGTATGCATATGATGCTCAGATCTTTCTGATGGCAAATATGCGTGTAAGCATCTATAATAGGACACACATTTGTGTGCATGTGTGCATATTTGTGTAGGTTCAACGTTGAAATTTCCAGGCAGTATTTGCTCAGTAACGTATGTTCCTTGGAAAAGGCACAGAAGCCATCAGTCAGCGATGTAGCTGCAGAAAGCCTTTCAGATGACAGCAGAAGCAAATTGAACGCGTTCCTTGAGTACTCACGTCTAGTGATATTACTTATTGTGAGCTGTGTGTGATCGCTTGTTTGATTTCTTGCTATTAATGTGTAGTTTAATGATTGTCCACTTAGAAAGGGAGCAATTAGGGAATGCTCTTGGCTCAGAATATATTGTTGAGAATTGCAGAAAGAGGAATGGCAGACACTGCCTCCAGCATTCACTTCTAAATTAACGAACACTTGATATCCACAGCGCTGGGTTTGGACGTCACTGTTCTACAGGGTGCTGTCATATAAACGAGGCCCTTTACTACTTGTTTTCTTAAGGTTTGATCCTGAGGCAGCAGCAAAGCTCCTAGGACTTGGGGTTGGTGCTGGGATGTAATGCTGCTCTGCCTCCTGCAAGGTGTGGAGCCCTGTTGGTACTTGAGTCGGGGGGGGACAAAAAGCACTCAGGAAAGGCTCGGGCAGCCCTTCACTGCCTACATGAGCACTTTAACGTGCCTTCTGTCAGCCCCAACAGCACAAGGTAGCATTTACTTCTTGCTAAATAGCTGACTTAGGAATGCCTGGCTCACATACAACATCTGGTCATGTATTTCTACCTAATTTCCAGCCAGATGGACTGAGGCACAAGGAGGTCAAATGACTCACACAAGGTCAGGCTGATGTCAGAAATCTCCTTGCCATCTCGGCCGGACTTGTGCTACATTGACGGTGGTTGGAATAGATCTGGCCTGTGTAAGTGGCGGCCACATATGCAGAGCTGAAACCTGGGTTTCTCCTGCCTGACAGTGAGCAATTGGCAGTTAGTGGGTTTGAATAGATGTGCCATATATCTTCACCCCACACAGCAGTCATGCTCACACCACCACTGTTCTGTATGCACATGCACACATGCACAAGTGTCAGGTCAGGATTTTCTCATCGCTTCAGCCTTGCAACGGCCTCTCACTTCTGTCCAGGCAACATGTAACATCTGTGGAGCCAGCACAGAGATAACTGGCTCATGTCTTCCATAAATCTGAGCATGCATGTGTGTGTATATATATGTGTGTGTGAGTCAGTCCCAAGGCTGAGCTCAGGTATATGCAGGACAGCCCAATAAAATCAGAACCTGGAAAGAAAATACTTTTCTGCCTGTGAACTAATAGTCTGAGCTGTTAAATAACTTCAGCTCTTAAAGGCACACATTTCCCATACACAGAGGTGTGCATTCAACAGTTTATTGCGAGGGGAAGCTGAGAGAACCCAGAACAAATTGCGTTCAGCCCATATAATTTAATTAGATCTACAAACAAGGTAACACTGGTTGCCCAGGGGATTTAAAGCTGAGCTAAGAATTGCTTGGTGGTCTGTTGCAAAAAAAAAAAATATTAAAAAAAAATAAGGCCCCCAATTTTGTGCCTCTGTGTTGATGGGGAATGGCAGAGTGTTTACCCAAGCCCTAGCTTAGAGCAGGAAATCTGTCTGCACCACAGGGCAAGCAGCTTAGCGTTGTCTGCAGCTCTTACATGTGCCAGTGCACACAGGTGAGGGTCCTCCATGCTGCAGAGCATCGCTTGTGCCAAAGCAAATGCCATAATCATTCTGCTCCAGATTTCCACCGTCCCTGTTCCTTCCCAGTTTTGCAGTGCTCTGGGTTGTTTGCAGCTTTGCAGGGAGTTGATTTCAGTGGACCTTTAAATGATGTTTTGTGCCATCATATACCTGTTGGCCTCAAAATTTGAGAATCGGTGGAAAGCGTCTTACGCGACCAGTTGTGAACTGTCTGGCAACTTTTATCCACTTGCTCTGCATCAGACCACGTAACAGCAATAAAGCCCGCTCTAAAGCAGCGACTCTGTGAGTCCGTTGCAGCAAGCATTTTTTTTTTTTATGCCATCAGAAGTGTTTTCCACATTTAATTTGTGTGTTCCAACACCATGGTATTTTTCCCAAGTTGCGCTTTCCTTTTTCAAGCTGCTTCTCATTTCAGGTTTAGGAGGATAAGAATCGGTATCTGTGATAATTGGATCTTTTCTCCTCCCACTTTTCTTCTGCAGTCTTCATGGAATAAATCAGCCAACCAGCCCTGGACAAACAGCCTAGCCAGATACGGGGACACTATCACAAAAGAGCCCCTCTCTGCTGTGAACGGATCCCTGAAGCTCCCTTCCAGCGCAGGACAGAAGCTTTTGTTACAAGCTCTGGTTTACGATGCCGTGATGGTGGGTGTCTTTATTGACTTGTGTATTTTGATGTGATTTTTTTCCACTTATGCTCTCCATCTCCTTTTCGCAGCACTGGAGAAAATGTTTTCTTCTCTGAGCTAGCTTTAGTTGGCTGATCATGGGCTTTATTTTTTTCCCTGGGTATAGGAGTGTATGCCAGCGAGACTGATGGGATTTGAGTAAAAGCTGTTTGTTTTTCCCAAACGTCACTCAAAGCCTCAGCTCTCCCCCGATCTTCTGTCTCGACTCCAGCCAGCCCTGGAGGGCCTGTGCTGTAGCCTTGTTCTTTCAGTGATGGCCCAGGGGCGTCTGATAGCTTTGTTGTCTGCAGGGTTGTGGCAGTCCCGGTTCCTGAGGACCTGGAGCCAGGCACCAGCAGTTTGCTTTGAGTCTTTGCTGGGGCCATGCAGCAAGCAGCCGAATGAGTGAGGAGCTGCAGTGCTCACCACAGTCATTAAGATCTACAGTGTGTTCGCCCAAAGGAGGGTGGCATTTTTGCCTGTAAAGGGAGTCAAAGATCAAGGGATGATGTAAACTCCTTCTCCAGATAGGGTAGAGCAATTTCCACTACACTTGTCGTCTTTATGTGGGTGCACAGACTGGGAGGAAATCCTGTTTCTGGTATTGCATCATTGGAATAAATATGCATTCCCGTGTTTGGGAGAGGTTGTACAAGGATCGTGATGTCTGTGCCACAGTCTGAGCAAAGCAAGCTGACACCTGCTCTGTACCAGAAGATTTCTTTGGTTATTGTTTTAAAAAGTTCACTCTCCACCCCCAGCAAATACTTCTAGGTAACCTACCTGTTTTTCCTTCCTAGATAGTAGTGTGAAAATCAATTAAACACAGGATGTAATTAACATTGTGGATGGAGTTAAGACAATGTTTTACAACCCAATTACAGGGCACTGTTTACAGCACAGCTTACCCATCAGAGTTTGTCAACAAAAGGAGAAAAGTGTTAAAATATGTAAATGATGCACAAAGTTGGCTTTAACAGAAAGTGCAAATTATACGTGGGATATCACTTCCATACTTTGAATTGTCTTCTTGCTACTAAATCACATTCAGCCCAGAATCGGAGCACTGATTGCCTAGACAACTCTTTGTGAGCTTCCAGAATAATTTGTCTGTTAAATTATTGAATGATAATCAGGCAGAATGACCTGCTTGTTAGCCAGATTTTTGGAGCCTGAACTCTGCTTAAACACTGCGGAGGAGAACTGATTGTTTTCTTTCTGAATTCAAGTGCTTGAATTTACATCAACTTTTGCAAGCTGTGACCAGGGCTCTAACAAACAAACACTTTGTGATATGTAGCCAGAATTAAACCAGGGAAGGGAGCCCTGGTATCTAGTTGTGGGTCTGTAGCATGAGCTTTCTCGGAAGCCAGTTTCCTAGAGCACTGCCCACTCGCCCTCTAGAAATCTGGCCCTTAATAAGGAAACAGACAGGTGAGTTGGGGAAATTGTGGTCTTTGAGGCTTGGAGGAATGGTTGCTCCAGCCTGCCAAGAAACTGTGGGCAAATCACTTCACTCTCTTGGGACTTACTTTCCCAAACGTAAAATACGAATAATGATCCTGAGGTGATTTGAGATGCTTCCTAAGACTTCAGCTCTGAGAAACATATCAAGATAATGCTTAATAGAGGCGTGTGTACACTCCATTGCACTCTGTGGGATTAAAAAGAAATACATTTCTGTGCTCACTTGGGTCACAGCCTCAATTATCTGAATTTCATTTACCTTCTTTTTTTTTTTTTTAATTTTCCCTGTTTGATAACAGAATGAAGCAAAGAAAAGCCACCCACCAGCCAACCTCCACCAGGTGGAAGCAGAGGTGATTGTCCATTCTGATTTTTCAGCCTCCGATAGAGACTACGACTCCCAGCTGCACACCCTGGAGAGTGAAGAGACAGAAACCGAGGACCAGGAGCCTGAGGACCTCCCCTCAGGAGAGCTGGCTCTTCCCAGCTCGCCCAGCACCCAGCAGGACTCTAGCCAAGTGCTGGTGGACTGCACGGGCAATTCTGAGGCTCAGGCTCCGGACAAGCTGTTACGTACCGACAGAAAGACTACCAAAACAGAGGCCGTTTGCATCCGTGGGCTCACCAACGGCTTCCACAGGCATGGGGAAAGTCTGGATTCGGTGGAGAGCGGAGATTCGGACTCCATCCAGGAAGGCAGCGGGGATGTGCAGCCAGTCAAGTGCCAATCTCTTTCCCCGGCCCTGGAGGAGGCCCCCCTCTGTAGTAACTCTGGTTTAACCAGTTCATCCTCAGCATCTGAGAGCATGGCATGTGTCCACAATCATTAAAGAGTGAACTAATCTGATTTTGATCATGGGAGAGCTAGAAGTGCTATAAGGGCCTGTCCCTGTGAGGTGCTGCACACCCTCGACTCAGCCCAGCAGGAGGTAAGGCGGCACAGCAGCTCACCAGAACAGGATTCAGACCTGTCAGCTGTACATATTGCCTTCAAGAAATCAGTAGGTAGATTGGTAAGGGCCCATCTTGTTCCCACTGCAGCTGATGAGTAACTCGGTGTTTGTGGGAGCGGGATTGAGCCATCTGCCAAAGTCTGACGTGAAACCATGGCTAGAACTGAGCCTTCTGTGTTAGACTGGGGTTGTCACTTCGCTGTAGTCCTTGAGGCGACTGACAAGACGTCTTCTAGTGCTGGGAAGAGGCAGGGTACACTGAGCGATTCTTCTCAACTGTCTCTTCACCAGGGAGCGCCTTGGCATTACCTACTGCCTCGCCGCATCGGGATGGATTTTGTCAGAGGAGTCCCACAATGGGGTGGAAACCAACACAAACAAATTCAGTGAGCTGTAACCACCAGCCTTTTCTGCCCTCCCGTGGTTAAAAGGATGATAAGGCTCTCTTTGTACGCTACCGCAGTATCTAGGACTAGCAGGCTGATGTAGTGGCCTTTTATTACACACTCTACGAGTGCCTCTAACAACTTGTACTATATAGAACCTTCTTCAGTGTCTGGGTCATTTCACCAACCTGGACTTTGTTTTATGTAGGTTCTTGTACCTAATATTTTAGGTACACATCTGTCCTTTTAATGTACAACATGTATTTTTATTTCCTTGGAACATCTTTATATTATTTAATTTTATAAAGTGGAGTAGTGTGTGGTATAGAGTAGCATTTTTACTACTTCTCTCTTTCTTTATTTTTTCCTCCCTAACAACACAACTACCTCATGTCTGTTGGAGAAAAAAAAGCAGTAGATCTACTCTTTTGTTATAGTCCATTATAGGTTTTAACTTATTCTTATACTGCCTTTTTCTAAAGAATATGTTTGCACTGGTTGTTGACTCTTTTTTAATGCATAGTGCTGCAGACCTGTTGTCTCTCTTGCTTTGTTTTGAAGTGTTGCTGTAGGACACCTTCCCTACAGCGGGAGAGTCGGGTTGTGTTTCTCTCTAGGACTGTGTTTTGCAGTAGCTGGCCAAAGGAGACTGCTCCATCTTTCCTGAACAAGCGTATACTAGTGAAGAGAAAAAAGAACCAACAATTGCAAAAGTAACTTGTTATCTTGGGGAAAAAAGAATCAACAATTGCAAAAGTAACTTGTGATCCTGGGGACATCTATTTCTTTTTTTTTTTTTGTGCCCAAGTGGAGGCATCTCAGATGATTTTGATTTCCAGAGAGCAGCTCTCAGCCTTCTGTAAGCAGTGGACTTGCTGAAGGCTTTGGATGAACAAGTGAAATTTTCCAGTGACTTCTGAGAGTCCTGGCCAAAGTGCTTTTGGTTTTGGTTGTTGGGTTTGGGTTTTTTTTTTTAAGAGCAGAGCAACACCAGAGCTTGAAAATTAAAATAAAATCTTTGGTCTCATACCAGTCGGTCTGGTTTGAAAGTCATCCAGTGACTCTTCCTTGCAGACGCTGTTTCTTACTGCTGACACGTCTCTCAGCCCGGCCTCCTGGTGTGGGGTGAACTTTTCTCTACCTTTTCTTGAGCCTGTCTCTGCCCTGTTCCAGGCTTGCAGAGTTTGACTGCGAATGCTACAGCTTGGACCAGCTCCACGGGGGCAACAAGGATCGGTGACTCTATTCATTGGGTGTTTGGTAAATGTTCTGCCTTCCTGGAGGATTCAGAGATCTGGCCATTTGTTTGTTTAAAAAATGAGGGGAAAGATGCCCATCTCCCTCTTTTGTTACTGAAATTCCCCCAAAGCTATATGGGGAGCTGTGTGCTGACTTGAGATCCTATAAAAAACCTTCTTGTGGTGCAATCTGGACTGAGATATCACTGCTAGCAGCAAGGAGAACCTCGCTCCACCAGCACCCTATCCCCGCTTTGGTTGTGAAGAGCCCTGTTGCAGCGTGCCCTGTGTTTGGAGCTGAGCTGGACCAGCCCATGTCCTTGCAATCCTCCATCAAACCCTGTTAGCTCCAGCTCTTCAGCAGAGGAGTACTTCCAGGCCTCCATGTACCCTGTTGGGAAGGATATTGGAGCTTCTACTTCTCCCCTTCCTACAGGGTCTCCTCCCAGCATGACATGCTGTTCTGGTAAACAGCTGTATTTCCAGTCCTTGCACTTGCTCTGTTGCTCCGGCTGCTGCTTGGTGTCTTGAGGAGTCTCAGAAATGCTGTTCCATGCTCTGAAACGCCATGACTCTGAAAGGCTGTGTCTCAGAGACTGGAAACCAGTGCTAGTGAGCAGGCTGGGCAGCAGTTAGTGTGTGCGCTACCAGAGCAAGAGGCTAGAAAGGCAAGAAACTGTAACTGGGCAGAGGAAGTGTGTAAATAACCTCAGAACTCACTCACAAGACTTTGAAACTAATGACCTAGCAGGGTTACAGGTAAGGCAGTGAAGTGTTATTGTGGGCAATAAGGGCAATTCACAGTTATATGGGAGCGGATGCGATTGCAGAGGTACAAACCCTGCAGCCGGGGAGTATCGGGTGTTAGCTGCAGAGGGTGGGGGGAGACTTCTGCAGCTGGACCCTCCATTCGCCGTTAGTTTTATGGAAGAGTCCTCACCCTTCCCCAGCGACAGAACAGACCCTGTACAAGCCACATTGTCGCTTCTGAGTGACCAAAAAGCTCACTCCAGAGCTGGTGACTTCTCACACCAACCCCTGATGTCTTCTTTCACCTCCAAAACCAAGTCATCTGCCTGCAAGCATGCTGAAGGAGCGCTTCTGCTGAGCGGGCAGCGCCAGCAGGACTTTGGCCAGCAACGGGTATGACCAGGGCAGCGGAGTTCTCCTGGATCCCTGTTGTGACACTGTGCCTGGGGCAGGTGATGTGCCAGCCTTGAGCTTTCCATCAGGGGCCTGTGGGGTGGAGGCTCAGTCCAGCAGCTGATTCAGGAGTGTGCCACAGTTTTGGGGGCATTCCCATGTACGTGCACCCTCTACTTTGTCTGGACTGACTTCAGCAGTCATATAGCCATGGGGTGAGTGTTGCTGCTCTGCCCAAAAGCTGTCCCTGCCTGTCACTGAAGCCAGCACAAGCTGGTGCGGTGTGGCACTGTTCACCTGGATCACCTTGGGCCAATCACAAAACCACCGAGTTAGTTACGTGCTCCGAAAGCTTTGGAGGAGATACGGCAGAGCGCAAACAATTCTGCTTATGCAGCACAGAAATACTTTGTCTCCTCAGGCTGAGGCTTATTCTGATCTCGTTACGTCCCACTGAGTTGTACCAGCGTGTGAAACTGGCAGCGTTTGGATGTCCAAGTACGGTGGTGCCGTGGACTGGCATGGCAGACCTCAGCTACAGAAATCGAGGCCATTCCCTCAGAGCCAAGAGATCAGTGCTGACCGGCAGCAGTGAAGCTGTTCTCGCTATGAATGCGTGTGCACGCAGAGTGCTGGGTGTCCTTGTCCAACTCGACTGTAGCCCAGGTCCCTCCCGTCCTGAACGCACGTGGGACCTTTCTAGTCTCAGCTAGAAATGAATGGAAGAAGACAGATAATACAAATTTTATGTGTGAAGCTGAAACAACCAGTGCATATATTTTTTTATCATGAAATAAGTAGCTTTCTTGCAGATTTCTCACAGACACACAAACTGTTGATACCTTTAATTACCCATCATACTTAATCTATATTCCTACACATCAGGCTTCTTTCTCCCTTTCCTTCCTTTCAGTAACACTAAAGATTATTGCTGTTCAACATTTTTCTGGTGTATATTGTTTTACATTGTTAAAATGTCAGGTTTGTCTCACTGGCATAATTTTGTAGTATTAATGTTACTGTTTGGCTACACAACTGTATATTCTCCATGCTGCTGCAAGAGTTGCAATTCTCATCCTTTCATTTTTAATTCCTTGTTACATGAAACACATGACTTGGATAAAAATCTCTTTCAACTTTTTGTTGATTTTATTTCTTACTTAACAGACAGCAAAGTTCTGGTTTAAATAGTTCAAATGAGATAATTTATAATCTAGGGTTTGAGAATTTTTTGCATTATTAGCTAACAATCCTGAGATCAGCCCATGAAATACGCTGTGTAAGAAAACAACCATTTTAATAGAGCACTTATATATGGTTTTGATCTCCTTAGAAATAGTTGTTTTGAAGGGATCATCGTGTCTTTTCTAATCAATACTTTTGTTAGAAAAGGAGTGTTTAGTCCGGCAGAAATCTACCATCTAGTTCTGTTATTGTATTCCCTTGCTTGTATTGGAATTTAATTTAATTTTCTACACAGTGCGTAAGAATGTGTAACCAGAACTTGATCTCGTTTGAAGATTGTGTCTGTGTTTGGTTCCATGCTGTACTTAATTATAACTTTCTTTCTTCAGAGACTGTTCTTACTCCACAAATACTCTTTAGTGTTAAAGTGTAAGAAGACATTGTCCTTATATTCCTTAACTAATGGGTTATTAATAAAATATTTTAAAAAAAGAGTGGGATTTGTCTCACGATTCAGTCTGTTACAGCTCTTACTCCGAGAGAAAGATGTCGTGGAAGGCGGATTCTGCTGCTGTGCTTGGAGTGGCTGGACCCCGGGGAATTTTCTGTTAGATGCTGGGCCATGCCCTGCCCCTCAAAACACAGAGAGGATGGCCGGAGAGCGCTCTGTCTGCGTGAATTTGCCAAAGTTGGGCCTGCAAGGTGGCAGCCTGGTTAGAGCTGCGCCTTGCGGCGCAGGGACGGCCTGCATGTGCGTTTCCCAGCAGCTCAAATCTGGCCTCGTGCTTCTCTGGGTAACTCGCGTCTGGAAGGATCCGAACAAGACGCTGCAGCTGGCAGCCCCGGGCGGCGTGGTGGAGCTCCTTCCACGGTGAGGGGTAGCTCGCTGGTGGGAGCCGGAGGCAGGAGCCACACTCGTGCTTCTTCTGGGATTTCAGGTGCGGGCAGAGTTTGGGTTCATGAGCCATTTCTTGATGCCTGCTCATTTCTCAGTTTTGAACTGATTCCTATAAGAAAAAATACTTGTCTGGTTTCATGCTTCCTCTTGCTGGGAATGTTTTTAGTGTGAAAAATAAGCAGAAGCATCTAGCAAACGAACGGTGAAGCTTCTCTTCGATGGCGCGCTGGGCTGAATGCTCAGTGGCTCGCATCCAGCGAGATTGGCGAGAGGATATCTGGCAGTGCCCGAGGACACACGATTAACCTCCCATGCATCTCCCTTTCCTCCTAGGATGCGTTCCCTACTTGAGTAGATAGCTTCCATTATTACTTTATGCTGCCAAGACTACAGAGCCATAAAATCTCATTTTATCTGCATTACAGAGGTAATAAATCTGCACTTAGTGTAGTGTTCTCTGATAGTGGTTAAAGGGAACTCTGTCAGAGTATGTAACTTTGATGGGTTTTTCTCCTGATGACAGGTAACCCCACAAATGAAGCAAGGAAGGACCTTGGGGGGGTGGGGTGGGGTGGGTGACTGCAAATCCCACTTCCAGCAAGCAGTTTGCAGCATGAGGCGCTGGTGGGAGGCTGTTGAGAGGGGACACAGTGGGGTGGCACGGGTGAGCAGACAGACAGACGGACACAGCAGTTAGAGGGGAGCCAGGACCATGGAGAAGCGAAGATAAGAGCGAGGTGTTTGTTTGCATTTCTTTCTCTTCCCAGCCTTTATCGCTGCTGTGATGCAGCTGGCAGTATTACCACCAGCGGGCTTGGAGCTGGTGGGGTCTGAGGTAACTCAGTAAGTTACAAGTGCCTGGTGCAGTGCATTGCCCAGCTCGACCCTCCGGGAAATGTGAGGTGATGGGCTGCATGATGCAGCGAAGCGGCGAGGGATGCTCCACAGACGCTCAGCGGTGGAAACTGCATCTCGTGGGGACTCCTCCAGCCTCCTCCCCTCCAGCAGAGCACTGGAGCAGCAGTTACGGCAACACTCAGACCTCTGTGATTTGTGTGGCAGGTACAGTTGTGTGGGTTTCATTGTTCATGCTGGCTCCTCACACTCATTTCCACTGATGGCAAAACTGCAGGATCAGTGGCACAATTGTTTTCAATTAACGGAGAACACGCAGCTCCTCCTCAGCCAGGTAGCTAAGTGCCAGGAGGCATCCTCTTGGTGTGGTGACAAGCGCTGGCCCCTGCCACCATGACAACTATGTCCTTACACAGTCAAAAGCGGACGGAAAATGGTTTCTGCTGGGGAAAGTAGCTTCCAGGAGCACGCCCCAGGGCTGTCCCAGCGTGGCTGGGACAGCTCTCAGTTCAGTGCCTCGAGGTGGGTGCCACAATTTTGGCTGCCCTCCCCATTGCTCACTGCTAAAACCCTGCATGTATGTACGTGAGTGTAAAGCTCCCCGGCTGTTAGCAGACAGGGAAACCACAATTACACATAGAATAATAAATGGAGTGAATTCAGACAAGTTAATCTCCCGCTTCATCCACTGAAACTACTAATGGTGTCTTGGGGACCTCAGTCTGCAGTTAATTGGTGTAAATCAGGAGCACTATCGGAGCTGATGGAAATTCGCTGTGCAAGGGGTGAGGGGTGAGCAACACCCTCTGAGGACAGCTCTCATGGAGGATAACCTTGTGGAGAGGGAGGACAGATGGACAGACAGACCCTGTGTCCCTCTGGGAGGGAGGACGGAGGGATGGACTCCACAACCGCTCTGCAGGGAAGGGGTTTGGAGCCTCGGTTCAGGCTGGGCACTGCTGCTCCTGTAACCCCGCTGCTTTTCAAAAGGCTCCAATTTCTGCTCACAGTGTGATAAGCAAATTCCTGCCTCCAGTACAAAGCAACTTTTTTAAGCCCTCATGGTTACAGAGGAGCACAGAAAAACAGGAGTGCTCTGGATTCCTGCTCTCAGGGCCTCTAAGAGCCCCAAACCTGCCTTTTTCTTTAAAAATTTCATAGCTTTTCACGTGAGTCCCGTTGTTTGGCAGGACCACCAGCACTTGTGATTTTTGAATGTGACACCAGCGATGTCACCAGTGTCATTTGCAAGATGCAAGGCTGAACTCGGTGATGCCCTAAACATGTAGCTATGTCCCCTGGCACCTGGGTCTTGCCATGGCTCATGGCACCAAAAGCACCCAAAATCTGTGGTTCCCGGGGGAAACAAGCCCTGTAAAACACATGGCACTTCATTTTCTTTGGAATGATTAATTCCCACAAGCCATCCCCGGTGCCGACGGCGCCCGGGAGCTGCCACGAGCCCGTGATGGCTGCGAGCGTTACAGAAATGCTGGCAGGGCCCCGCGGCAGGAGCCAGGGAGATGGCTGGGGAACAGGAGCAGGGTTGGTGCCAAAAGGTCAGGGACAGCGCAGAAATTCAGATGTTACTGAGAGGCTGATGGAGCCAGAGCAAATTCTTCCCCGGCTGAAAGCAACCTCGTACAGCTCAGCCCTCCGCTAAATGAGGGAAGCTTTAATGTGGAGCAGATGTAGTGACGTCTTCTTTCCTCGTTAGCTGGCTCCAACATGCTCAGGGTGCACCATCCCGGGGAGTCACGCATTGCTCATCTTTAGAAAAGGTTTTTCACCAGGTTTCTGGGCACGGTTACAGGGTTTGGTAATCTGTTTCATCAAGCTCTGTGTTTATTCTGAAAAAATAAATTAGTTAGAATCCACTGTTTTGTTTTTTTCAGTTGTTTTTTTTCCCCAAACTCCACAAAAGACTTGGAGCTGTCATTGCAGAGATGACTTTTGCTGCTGCTGGTGGTGTGTTTGCAGAGAATGTGGGCCAAGGGACCAGGAAGGATCAGCTGGAGGCAGCAAAATACTGTGTGGGTGCTGGGACTGAGAGCCACGCAGGGACGCGTTATCCTCATTTCTTGCCAGGAGGGCAGACAAATTATCTTGATTGCTGTGACAGGATTTAGGAGCAGACTCATCCCTTACTGGGTCCTTCCTCACTGGGGCCTCTTCAAGGGTGAGCTGGTTGGTCCAACAGCTGTGTGACTGACCCAGGCAAGCCACCTTCTGATAGCATTTAAAATAAGGAGCACTGAGGTGGGGGACAAGCCCAAGCTCTTCTTCATTCCTGTCCCCAGAATCCCCTCACGGCCATCACTCTGCGATCCCGCAGCCCTGCTTCCTGAGAACACCAGTCACCTCCAGGCATTGTTTTGTTTTGAAGAACCCCAAAGTGAGATGCTTGGTGGGACCAGTTGGAAGTTGTACTGCCTCATCAGTGTTTTCCCTTGTTTTAATGCCAGATTTTTGAGTCCCATCCCTAAGGGCAGGCAAGAGGCAGCTCCCCAACCTGGGGCACAGCCACACGGGCTTGGGGATGGGACCCTGCCTTTGCCCGCTGTGGCAGACCCCGACACCAATGCTGAAACCAGTTTGCTCTGAGCAGTGAAGGGCAGGACAGAGGCACTTAGGCAAGGAAACTTCTTCCCATATCACCACCACAAGCTCGGGAAGGAAGGCCGGGTGCTGGCTGCCATCCCGTGAGCATGGTGGGGCCAGCCAGGGCCTGGCAGTCCAGGCTGGACCCCTGGAGGGGTTTCCCGCTCTGGGGGACTGTGGGGCCGCGCCTGAGAGAGGCCATGACAGGGCATTGGGGAGGGGAGACCCGTGAGGTGGCCCCAGTGAGGGGAGACCAGTGAAGTGGAACTGGCGAGGGGAGATCCGTGCTGGGAGACCCGAGAGGGGCTCTGATGAGAGGACTCTGTTGAGGGGAGACCTGTGAGGGGGGCTCTGGTCAGGGAAGACCCATGAGGGGAGACTGGTGAGGTGGGCCCAGTGAGGGGAGCCCTGTGAGCAGGCACGGATGAGGGGGAGCCCGGTGATGTAGCCCTGCTGAGGGGAGCCCTGTGGAGGGAACTGGTGAGGGGCCTCTGATGAGCGAGCTCTATTGAGGGGAGACCTGTGAGGCTGCCCGGGAGAGGGGAGACCTGTGAGGGGTCTCTGGTCAGGGGAGACCTGTAAGGGGAGACCAGTGTGGTGACTCCAGTGAGGGGAGCCCTGTGAAGTGGAACTGGTGAGGGGAGATCCGTGCTGGGAGACCCGAGAGGGGCCTCTGATGAGAGGGCTCCATTGAGGGGAGACCTGCGAGGCTGCCCCAGAGAGGGGAGACCTGTGAGGGGAGCTCTGGTCACGGGAGACCCATGAGGGGAGACCGCTGAGGGGAGACCAGTGTGGTGGCCCCAGTGAGGGGAGCCCTGTGAAGGCAGCCCCGTGGAGTCGGCGAGGGGAGATCCCTGCTGGGAGACCCGTGAGGGGCCTCTGACGAGCGGGCTCCGTTGAGGGGAGACCCGTGAAGTGGGCTCTGCTGACACGGCTCCGCTGAGGGTCCCCGCGGGCGGCCCGCGTGAGGGGACACTCGGCGCTCGCCACGCCCGGGAACCGCGGGGACCCACAGCCCGGCCGGACCCTGCGCGGCGCGGCCGGCGCCCCGGCGGATGCGCAAGATGGCGCAAGGCGCTGCCCACCCGCCCCCGCCCGCCGGCGGCCCCGCTCCCTCAGCGCCGCCCCCCCGCCCGCCCGGCGCGGCGGCGTGCTCGCGCGGAGGGGAGTAGCGCTGAAATCCGCTTTTTGCCGTTTTTTTTTTTTTTTTTTTCCCCCCTTTCCTTTCCCCCCCCCCCCTCTCCTTTCCCCCTCCCCCCCTCTCCCCCTCCCCTTCTCGCAACTGGGGGGTGGTTCTCGCCTGGCCTCCCTCCTTCCCTCCCTCCTGCGCGGGCTGCTCCCTCCCCGTGGGGCGCAGGGAGGCGAGCCCGCCCGCCCGGGATGCCATGGCTCCGCCGGGCTCCGCGCTGCCCGCCTGCCTGCTGGGGCTGCTGCTGCTCGGCTGCCGCGGAGGTAAGAGCCGGGCCGGGCTTGGGGAGCGGGCGGGGGGACGGACCTGCCGCCGCCGCGCCCGGCACCGGGGCTGCTCCCCGCCGCCCTCGCCCCTCGGTCGGTCGGTCGGTCCCGTCCGCGGTCCCTCCCGCACTTCGCGTCCCTTCATCACCCCCGTGGTGGCTGGTCCCCCACGTCCCTCCCCAGCCTGGCGGCGGGTCCCGGTCCCCCTTGCTGGTCCTCAGCCGGTCCCAACCCTGCACGCCTCCCTGGTCGCTCCCAGCCCGTCCCCGTGGCATCGGGCCGCCGTGGAGGCTGAACGGGGCCGAACAGCTCCGGGGGCTGGAGGGACCGAGCGCGGCCCCGGCACGCGTGTGTTGCGGCGTGGAGCTGTTCCACCGCCGTGTTAGCATCCCTCGGCGGGAGCGGGGGGCTCGTCCCACCGGGAAGGCACGTTGGGGTCGTGGCTTTTGGCTGCAGCCTTCTCTATCATCCCATCCAACACCTGAATCTGCAAACAGCCCTTAAGTGTTTCCCCAAAGCTGTGTTTTTAGGTGGAAACCCCACTTGGCGCGGAGGGGCTCCGGGGAGGCTCTTGCCCCCACGGCCAGCGTTGGGGAGCGATGGGGTGGCTGCCGTGGCAGTGGCGTGATTGGGCACCCGCGCTCGGGGACCAGACCGAAGTCGTCACGGGCGGTGTGAGCGGGAGACGGTGCCCGAGCAAACGAGTCGCGTTGGTCAGCAAAGGTGGTAGCTACGGAAGAGATGTTGGGCTGCAAGTTGCAGGGATGACGACGAGCTACTTTAAACCTACAAGTATTGTGCTTTCCTGTGATGCCTGGCTCGGTTCAGACAGCCGCAACTGGTAACACCACCCACCGGACCAGGGCCGAACTACAAAAACATCAAAGGGATTTTTCCCTGGACCTACTGTGCACATGCCCTGCTGATAAATTGCAATATTTTCCTTCTACTGGTGATGCTGCTTAAGCACGGGTCTAATCTGAGAAAGGTGCTGTTCTGCAGTGAAATACTCGTGTGCATCCTGTCCCCTCTTTGCTTAGCAGCCTTAAAGAAAAGTAGGAATTGTTTAAAAAATGTGCAAGCAGCCCAGCATAGAGGGAGAAAAGCGCGTGTTAGATTAATCGGAGATTACTGCCGTGGTGTTTAGGAAACGAGGCTGTGGGCTATTCCCATAATAAATCTCGCCACGTGGTTCATAGCAGCCACAGCGAGGAGGAGAACCCAGTGTAACTCGCGGAAAATACAAGTTATCCGTGAAGTGAATGTAATGAAGCAGGTCTCGTTATTCTGTTGGGATTCCTGGGTACGCAGCAGTGCAAGAGGATGGTTGAAAAAGTACTTAATTTGTGGGGGAGGAAAAGAAAAGTGAATTTTTCAAATCAAAGCTTTAGGAAGTTGAGTTTGTGTCTAGTTTATTTCCTGCTGCTGTCCAAATTGCCCTGCGTGTTTGTTTATGCTGCGAGTTGGCTCCTGACTTCCAGTCAGTGGCTCCTGACTTTGGGGTGTGTTTTGCTGGCCCCGCTAAAGAGTGCTTTGCCACACTTTAAAAGTTTTTCTGTTCTGAGGAGGTTTTTTTCCCCGTTTGCTGGATTTATATGCTCTAAACACAGTTAACAGCGAGGTAACGTGCCTCTGTGCTCTGCTGAATTCAGTAAACCCCCCGTGTCGGTGTCAGTCAGCGCCGGAGCAGAAAGCCTCGCCGCAGGGACGGATGCTGTGTCGGGAGCGGTGCCGCGCTGCGCGGGACGGGATGCTCTGTTCCCACCCCTGCAGTTTTCAAACTCCCCAAAATGCTGGCCTGGTCACTGTGAACCAGGCGTTGCGAGCTGCTGGTCAGCGTGCTGGAGTGGGCTCAGCAGCGAGACAGTATTTTCTTTCTTTTTTTTTTTTTTTTTTTTTTTTTTTTAATTTCCTGGAGCTCTTTGTTCTGGGTGGTGGACAGCTTTTGTCTGTTATTGCTGAGCCCGGCATTCAAAGACAGGCATAGGATACGAGAGGCTCCCCGGCTCTGCTCAGTAACAGCCTTGGAATTAAACATCATCATTTATATTTAAGTAGGCTTAACTTCTAAATTATTGAAGCTATAAGCTTTCACTAATTCCTACTCTGTGTGGCTTTGTTGGTTTTTTTACACGCAAAAAAAGGATTGCTTTCTCCTAAATTGGTGTAATACCCTGTCTTTTTTCTTAATATATATAGAGGGTATCAGGTATAATTTCCCCGGTAACACTCAGAGACACTATACGAAATTCAAACCCACGTCGGGGCTTTGTCTCTCTCTCGGGAGGGGGGGCGGTTCAACAGGAGAATCTCAGGACGTGGTTTTCCCGCATGGTGGACACACAGCAGGCAGCCCGTGAATTGAGGTGGTCGTCTCACAACCATATACTTTTGCGCCATGTCTGGGACCTGTGCTGGGTGCGAAGCTCACGCAGGGGTGCGAGCGTGCAGCCCCCCATGCTGGTGGGACTCAGACGTCTGCTGGGGCCATCGGGGTGCCGAAACGAAACTTCTCATTGGAAGTAGATAAAAAGCAGTTGAGAGAGAGGGGAGCAGAGCGGGTCGGTCCCTTCCTGATCTGCCCTGCCACTCCCCGCACAGGGAGTTAGAAATCCTAAACTACTCTAATTGCACTACTTCTTATTATCTGTCAGGCTCTGGACCTTGCACAGCACAAGCTCCCGCACTTGTTTAGGAGCTGGCAGAGGGTCCCAGGGAGAGGAGCTGGGCAGAGGGCCCCAGATTTAAGGTTACGGCCCCATTCCCTGCTCCCCTCCTTTCTGCTCAGCCCCAGTTTTCACCCACGTACCCTGGTGCAGTCAGCCTGGCGTGGAGCAGCTCAGCAGCAGTAGTGCCTGACGGAGAGCTGCAAAACTGCTCTCATTTTATGCGTGCAAATGAGAAAGCCTGTCTCTTTTTTTCTGTCTGAACTTTTCTTTCTCCGAAGTCCTTGTTTCTGGAGAGTCCCATGTCGCAGTGAGTGAAGTGCCAAGCAGTTCCTGCATGGTGATCCCAGCTCCTTGCTTCTCAAACCCTTGGGACACTGCTCCCCTGCACCTCCCTGTCCCCACTGCCTTGAAACATCTTTCTTCGCCGTGCTGGGATGGCTGGACCCTGCTCGCTCGCCTTGCCTCAGTGTTAGGATCCAGTGCTGGCTCCAGCGGGAGCAGGATGGGGCCCCGACGCGGGGCTGCGGCATGGGGAGCAGCGTGTAGTGGAGCTTGTGCAAAGCTGCTGCCGGCACCCAGCTTTTCCTCCCGAAGCAGCAAGCTGATCCAGCACGCGTTTGAGCAGACCATGCGCTTAGTTTTTCAGCCTGCAACAGATCTGGGACGGAAGATGCTTTTCTCTGTGCCCCCTTTCCCCCGCTATATTTCATTCTTTGCACTCCTGGGCTTCTGGATATTGTCCTTTTATTTGATCTAACAAAACAATGCAGGAGCCTCCCCTTGCAGATTAAGAATTCCTGTTTAAATCAACCAAATAACATTGGGCAGGAACAGGAATAGTCCATTCAAAATTACTTTGAAATCACAAACTTATTTGAACTTTACTGGAGCTTTTAGTTTTACAGAGTTTAGAAACTAATAAATTATGTAGCAGGGCTCATGAAAATCTACCCGAGTCCGTTTATCCAAAAGAATATGCAACATTTTGGTTTTGCAAGAAAATAAAAATAATTGTTTACACATGTTCAGGAGTCATTGGCAAGCATATAAAACTGATGGTTAAGGAGGCAAACATGTCAATAATTGCACTTTAAGAGAAGAGAGAGGCAAATAGGCGAGTGTACTGAGAAAAGCACAGAGCACACTGATCTGGCCTTGCTATTATATCAGATGTCACTGTTGTATCGCACCCTCCACTTGAGAGGAGCCCAGTCACTTAACAGCCCAGACCCGCTCCTGTGTTGGTAATTTAAAACCAGAGTTTCTGAGCAGAGTCAAGGATTTGCTGGCTTTTTTTTTTTTTTTTTTGTTCTTGCGCGTGTGATTGTGTTGATGAAGCTAACAGCAAGTCAGGAGGATGCGGGTTGTGACGGGTGATTCTGCAGAGCTGTGAAGATGCTTTTGCAAAAGGATCTTTGCTGCTGAAACCTGAGAGTACGTGAAAAGGGAGAGAAGTGCTAGTGTTTCGCTGAAACAGCTCTGGTTTTGGAGCAACCAGGGATCAGTGCGATGCTTGGCTCCTTGAGAGGAGCGAGGCAATGCTTTCCTCCATCCTCAATTTCAGAGTGGCAGGGGAGAAGGTGATATGGCAGAGGGCATGGCAGGGAGGAGAGTGCTGTTTGCTTTGAATCCCCTGGATGTGATGAAGAATTTCAGAGGTTTTCATGTGCACAGAAACTTCTCTTCCTCCAGAAGGACCTTGCCTTTCCTTTCCTTGCACGCCACCCAGCTGAAAGCCAGGGGCTGGGCGACGGGGAATGTGCTGGCTGGTGGGTTTTGGCACTGTGATGCTGAGGAGCCTGTGGGTCTCTCAGCAGCCTTGTGCCCTCACTCTCCTCCCAGCTGACATGTCTCTGATCCACGGGCACCATCACCCACTGCGTGGCCACTCCATTCCCTGCCAGGTCTGTGCAAGGCACCGGCCACAGGGACAGCCACCTCCCTGCTGCTTTCTTGCAGGGTTGGGAGCTGAAACCATCTCTTCCCTGTCCTGTGTTAGAGCATCCTTGGGGGCTGAAGCCTGGAGGGGCCCTGGCTTTTCCCGTCTTGGCTGCTGCCTTTGCCGTCCTCTCGTGCACAGTTGTTTCGTGTTCCGTATTTGTATCACTGATGCCCTCTGCGGTGAGACTGTGATCTGGTCAGGGCTGCGAAACACGTGGGGAATGCAAATAACAACACATCCTACGCTTGGCTTGCTGCCGTGCTCTCTGGATGCCTCACTGTGGATGGAGCTACTGTGGACAATTAACTCAGAAAAGGTCTTTGCCCTTTCCAGCTATACTAACAGGTTTCACCCTGCTTTCTTCAGAGATGGGGGAGCCTGTGAGGACTCGGAGCTCTTCGTGGAAAGGGTCTTTGTGCTGTGAATACTTCCAGCTCCCACGCTGTGTTTAACAAGCGACCTCCTGGGATTTGCCCAGTCTGGTCTCGAATATCTGAAAATTATTTGGGGCCACTTCTCTGGGTCTTTGGTCTGTGTTTGTCTTCCTTGGCTAAAATCTGTCTTCCCGCTGAGGGCAGCGATGCTGGGCATGTCTCTGAGCTCTGCATCAGGTGTCTGAGAGGTTGTGTTATCCTCGACAGAGACCTCCTGCAATCACTTAATAAGTGGATGTGGTTTATGCGCCTTGATGGAAAAATCACTTTATATAACCTCCCATCCGAAAGGAAAGGGAATAAAAAAATCTGAGCTAGTAAACTTTACTACTGGCAAGATGTTGGGCCTGTTATAGCCTATTCTCCTCTTCTTTAAATATAAATTTTTCTGGATGCCCTAAAGAGCCAATTTGCACTTTACTGCAGTGTAGTGCTTTTCTCCTTAGGGTCTGGGTCAGCCTCAAGGAGGTTTAAGGGGGCACCAACTGGATTTTTAGGCTGCCAGTTTCATCAGCCTGAAACCTGTTACAATGTGCTGGAGAACATCTTTCAGGTCCAGATATCTCTTCCTTCCATATCCTCCCATTTGCAGAAGGGTTTTGAAAAAAAACACACCACTGAAAAAAACAGGAGCCACTTTTTGTAGGACTGTCCCAACCTGCACCCAGGTTTTTGGTCCTAATACCCACCTGACTATAAAAACCTCTGGTCCTGGGCTCATGGGACTCCAGGGGCTTTATTGAAGCAGGACCAGAGTGGCTGTCGGTGGTGGTAAGGCTCACTGGTGGGTTGCTGCTGATTTATGCTGTGTTATGCTGGAAACAAACACAGTAAACCATGAGAGGATGAATTTCTGCTCATGAGGGGCAGTTTGCAGGTGGATGTCATGCTGGTTGGTATGATGAGAGAGGAGCTGGGGCTGCTTCGGTCTCCCTGCCAGTGCTCCTGAGGATCCTGTGCCGGGAAGAGCAGGGTGGACGTGACTGCTCCTGTGGTATCTCACCTTGCCACAAGCTCAGACTGGGCTCTTGGTGGGTCATTTCATCTCACTGTGATTAATGTTCCCTGTCTAGAACGGGAGTAATGATATGGGCGTCATCTGTCCGGACCGCGTGCTGCTGGGGCAGGGATGGCCCTGCTGGCTGTGGGTCTGGACAGGGTCCAGGAGGATGAGCTGTGATGTTACCGAGGTCCTTTGCGATGGATGTCACTGCTAATTAGAGTGGTGAGATTAGCTGCTGTATTTTTCGGAAGCACAGGAAGGAAAGCCAAAATCATGTTTCCCAAATGGAAAAGAGCAATGCTAGGGTATGAGCAAGTTCTTTTGAAGCTTTGAACATGAATCACAGTGTCAAGTAAAAAATAATTAAACTTTTTTTTTTTAAATGTACTTCAAAGTGTCTTTTAAGCTTCCCATTAATTCGAAGTTCTTTCTCTCAGCACTAAATAAATCTCTTGGTTCAAAAGCACAAGTGCTAATTGGTTTCTCTGAGCATGCCTGTCTTCTTGATCAATAGGGGAAGTAGTTTTTGTTAAATATTTGCACATATAGTCACATATTGTATTGCTTAGGGAGATGGTAAATGTTTCTCAAAAGGAGACTTGTAGAATGAGGATTCCAATAATTTTCTTATGGCCTTTATGTCAGAGCTAATAACACTTTTTCCCTCCATCCTTTTTCAGAAAGCAAAGCTATTTTCCCTCGTGCGCTCCCCGGCGCAGCCTGCTGGTGTTGAGACAAGCAGTCTGTTCAGCTGCCTGCGTAACACCCCTGCCTCTAACTACAAACTCAAGCTGCCGTGAGCCGCCTTTTACAGTTTCTGCCTTGAGCAGAGAGAGGCTGTGACTCACGCTGCCTCGCAGTCGGTTTAGGGAGGTAGCCGGGACATTGTGTGGGATGAGCTGTGTTTGGATACGCAGCCAGCTGTTGGAGAGGGATGGGGCTTTCAGACACCCCAAGTGAATGTGCACAGCCTTGGCGATTTCCTCTCTGTCTCTCTCAATTAATTGCACTTTTACCATTTCCATGTGCCTTCAGAGTGTCATTTACTTCCAACTTTGCAGCATCATTTCTGTGCCTCACTGCTAACTACAGTTATTTATGCTAACGGAGCTGGATCCCTCTCTTCCCCTGTTACCTCCTTGCTTTGTATGTGCTCTCCTTCCAGCTGTCTGAGCTGACCTCTGGAGAAAATGCTAGGAACTTTCTTGTCCTGCCGTGGAGATTCCTCTGTGAGTGTCCCTATCCCTTTGTCTCTCATCCTGAGCGTCCCGGGGAGGCAGGGCTCTGCGTTCAGAGTCCACCTTTGAGACCTGGAGCCCCACAGTGCCAGTCTTGGAAGGCCAAATCCCAACATCCCTGTTTGAAGCCTGATCCTTGAAAACCACTTTTAATGCAAATAATCCCATGGTTACAGCCAAATAGATAAAGGGGGGCCCTTTATAAGGGGACAAAGAAGGTGTAAGGCACCCAGTTGCTACCATGCCTTGCATGCAGTTCTCTCTAGAGTGGCTCTGCATCAGCCACATGGATCTTAGGTTGGGCTTTTTGTGGACTAGTTTCTCATACCAATTCCTGATGGTGCGCATCCCAGGGCCCGTCACTTTTTGACAAAAACTCTGAGGAACATGATACCTTGTAGAAGAGAGAGAGGTGTCCTTCCCACTAAGCTCACTCTGTGCCCCCAAATGAGGCGATGAGATTGAGGGCTGTAGGGAAGGGAGCTGACTTCATGGTGACCTTTGGCTGGAGAAGAGCCCATGGCCACTTCCTCAGAGCTTTCTGCGTGCTGGCGACCTGCTGGGGTGGGGTACCATGGTGGTGCAGAAACACACTGAGGTCAGCTTGCCAGCTTGGTTGTTGCCGACAGTGCCACCCATTTGCAAGACTTGGACGTTGACCCCTGGAAAGACAGAGCCTGTAGTTTTTGCAGAGTGGGATACTGAGGCCCTTGAGGACCAAAGCTCAGCTTTTTAAGGCAATTCCAGATCTATCTCTTTAATGATGCAGATAGGCAGCTTTAGGATGTGCCCATGGTGCCAGGGAAAGGCATAGGGGCTTTTGAAGAGCAGCAGATGCCTCTCTGCATCTTTCAGCATCTAAGTATCTCAGGAGAAGAGAGACTTTTGTCTAAGTTTGCATGGAAAGCCGGTGTCAGGGTGAAAGATGGAGCTTGGCTTCTCCCAAATCCCCAAATGGGGTGGGCTTGCTTCTCCCCATACGTCTGGTTAGTTAGTCACCTGGTCCTGAAGGCCCAGAAAAGTGTCAGCGGGATTTCTTCAAGGTCAGAAAAGCATCTCATGATAAAAGCACCCATTGAGGAGGAGTTTGTTTGGGCTTTTTTCTGGACACTGTGAGGTATCTGCGTGTTACAAACCAGTTGCACACTGGTGTCGCACCTTGAGGCACAGTCCCGCTCTCCTGGATCCCAGGACCAGCCAGTGTCCGTCCCCGCCCCGGCTGAGGGTGTCTGAGGGCACTGGTCCTAATAATGAGTGTCATCACTTCTGCTGCTCGTGCAGCCTTGAGTTAGGATGTGGACCGAATGTTTATGGAGGTAAACATGATTATCTCCAATCACAGGCCTTAATGATGGTTATTAGAATGACAGCTATTGTGGGAAGGACATGTAATTATGTTGATTCTTCCTTTTATTGTACATATAATAATAAGCTGTTTTATCTAAGAGTACAGGGGAGCTGGGGGAAGATGAGGCATTTATTTCATCAGGGTTTTTTTCTGATTGCCTGTTAGGCTAAATCCTGAAATCTTGTTCAATCTTTCTGGAGTCAGAAGTCCCCCTCGGTTCAGGGGGGGTCCTTATTGTATCTAACTGCTAGGAGTGCCCATGCAGAGAATGGGACCCCAGCATGGTAGGTGCTGTTGAGACTCTGGCCACTTTGCAGAAGAATGCAGAGCATTCATCTAATTCCTTAATTTTCACAAAAAAAAGTAATTGATGGGTTTGTGCTGGCTGTAGTCTAACTTGCTGAGAGGACCCCAGGGCTATCTCATAAAAAAGAAGTCACAGTGAGCGATAGATCACTGAGATGGCTGGAGCTAGCCTGACATTTTAAGACTTAATGGGTTAATAAAGTGTGTGTTTTAGGTGTCTGTCACTAAGTAGAGTTTGTCCATTCCCTGCACACACTCATACCTTGACGGCAGTACCTTTGACCTGCTGTGCACTACCCCTGCCTTCTTTGTCTGCTCCGTCCATCTGCCTCGGCTCAGGTTGCACTCAATGTTTATCCCCCGTAATCCAATTTAAGTTGCAGTAGAAAGCAATGGGGATTTACAGAAAAAAAGAAAAAAATCTCACTGGTTTGCAGAGCAGAAAAGACAGACCTTTTTTTTTTCTTCTTTAGGATAGCTGCCTCTTCTCATGTCTTTTATTTTACCATGCATCAACAATCTGCCCTCCACTCCGTTTTTGAGCCTAATGCAGTAGGATCTTGTCCTTGGTGGCAGTCTGTATTAGGGACGGGCATTACAAAAACTGTGCTGTGGCTGGTGTTTGCCAAGAGAAATTGCCCGTGTGCGTCCCAGTTCTGTGAGCAGCTATGGAGTCAGTCCCCCTGCGCCCATGAAAGAGGGGAGAAGCTGTGTTGCAGGTTTGAGCAGCTGGAAACCTCCACCCATCGATGGGCTGTTGCACAAGAACTGTTAGAAAGGCTTTCCCCATATTCAGATCAAATGGTAGTTTTCTTAGTCTGTTGGAATTTCTTGTCCATTGCTCTTCTTTAAAAACAAAACCAAAAGAAATCACCTCCATCCCTGTATTTAAACCCTTCAGATATTTATTTGACTCCTGTTTCTTGGTCGCTTTTTGTCTTTCATGTCAGCTTGTATTTTGGGCTAATCTTTAAACAATAGCTCTATTACTGTAGTCTTCTGTAGCATCTAATCATGACTGTATGGCAAATTATACCCTAAAAAGGTGTGCTGGACCAAGTGAAGCATAATATGCCAAAGATGTAGTGTTTAAACCTTCTGTTGGCAAAAGAAGTAAATTAGGATGTATCTGTATGATGGGAAGTGAGGGTTTGCCTATTGTTGGTACAAATTATGCAATAACTTATCTCTCATGGACGTCGTTTAGTGTAATTGCTTTGCAAGACACCTTTTGTGTCGCTGAGCCAGAACATTGTGCATTTGTATTTTGGTGCTTAACTTGCTCTTCATTAAGGACTGAATAGCACCATCCTTTTGCCTGTTACAGCGTGAGAGAGACCAAAGCGACAGAAGGGCACGGTGTTAAGTGCGAGAGGCAAACATCCTCCCGCTCTGCCAAGGGGGAGAATTGTCAGAAAGATGCTGGCTGTGTGGGACTGTCTGGGGTACAGCACAGCCCCCTCCCCATCTGGTTATGTGGGGGAGAGGAGTGGATTTCTTGAACTGGTGTAAACTTCTGCTTCTGGGGTGGGAATGGCTGATGCCCCATGCTGTGCAAGTTTTTGTTGCCTATTGCTGCACCCCTGCAAAGGGAGGTGGAGAGGCAATCTGCAGGGGGGTATGAGTTGGAGCTGGGGTTTGGCAAGCCACTGCCTGTCCCCTTCACTGGAGTCTCCGAAGGTAGCCTTGAAGGTCTCTGCCTGTGGTTGTGCCTTTGGAAATTCTGCCCCAAGATTTTGAGAGCAAAGCCCTGGGGGGCAAAGCATGCCCAAGGGTTTCACGTTTCTCTGAAACACTTGCACCCTGTAGTCATCTTGTAGCCCACGCTATCCCAAATGTTTTCATCATCCTGTTAGCTGCTATAGCAGTTGGCTCTTGCTGCTTCTTGTGGACACACCGCTGACTCTGCCCTTCTCTCTTCATTTTAGATTTTGGCCACTCCTCCGAGCTGGCGTTCGTTGTGGAGCCTAGCGATGACATAGCTGTGCAGGAGCAACCCTTGATCCTCTACTGCCAGGTGGAGGGCATCCAGCCCATCACCATCACGTGGCGGAAGAATGGTGTGATGATCGTGGACAGCGAGAATGCCTTTATGTTGGCCAACGGGTCGCTCTACGTCTCCCGCTTCCAGAGGGTCCGGGGAGATGGGTCCTCGGATGAAGGCGAGTACGATTGTATGGCACAAAACCACTATGGGCTGGTGGTGAGCCGGAAGGCGAAGATTCAGGCAGCGAGTAAGTACGGGCAATCCTGCAAGGGCCACTGGCTTTGCTGGGAAGCAGGAGGACAGCGTGGTGGGTGCTGGGTGTTGAGGGAGGGAGGATTAAAGAGGGGGAAGAGAAAAAAGAACCTAGAGCTGGTGTGGGGATCTAATCTGTGTAGATGTCTAGGTGTGAAAGAAGAGCTAATCGGCCTTCTCAGGGAGAAAACTAAAAGCCACCTTCTAGCAGTAAATTCCCTGTCTCGGAGGGGTAAGTTATGTTAAAGTCATGTGGTGAAGTAGTCTGTGGTTCGTGTATCTCCTGTGGTGGGTTTGGAAGCCTCTTTGCTGTGCAGCACGGCTGGGCTCTGCTTGGCAGGCAGCACTTTCCAAACCATAGGCAAAGACCTCTGAAGGTCATGGTTTCTTTCATTTTGTTATTTAAGGCAGGCAGTGTGGAGGCAGCAAGGTCTTATTTACTACCTGGCATGGCAGTGCCTTTGGGGGCAAGGCTAACAACACCAGACAGATTGTCTGGTGGGGGAGCTGGGAGGAGGAGAGAGATGAAAATGTCAGTGAGGGAATGAAATTTAAAGGTGGGGGAGGAAGAATTACAGGGCAGGCTGTGACTCCAGCCCTGCACAGTACCCGCCTTAGCCAGTTGCATCGCCATGGCCAGAGCAGTGGGTCCTGTTGGGTCTCCTGCCATGGCTGCTGGGTTCCCCCTTGCTGGCTCTGGTTGCTGGTTGGTTTGTCCCAGGACTGACGGCAGAGCTGAGGTGTTGTGGTGGTTTCTGTCCCTGTTGTGTGGCTGGCTTTGCCCACAGGCTCTGTGGGCTCTGGGGGTGCAGCTGCTGATCCTTTTTGCATTCAACCAGAAGTCGCTGCTGGGTGTCATTTATATATGGGTGTGAGGACAGGTGTCTGGTAGGGCCCTGAGACCTGGCCTAATGCTGGTTTGTTAAATAAGTTCTACTGAAGGGTTCTCCAACTTGTCTGGGAAACAGCTACCGTTGTTCTTTCTGTGCAAGCCACTTACTACCGCTTCTGTTGCGTTTGCAAATTGCACTGTGATTTTTTTGGTGCAAAGCAGGAAAAGTCTCTGGTAAAGTCTGGGGCTGTGATCCTCTGGCTGCGCTCCCCAAACTGGGGGGGCCTTTCGGAGCGCTGCCGCCCGCTCCCCGCAGCGCCGGGGCCGGCTGGCAGCCCACCAAGGGAACACTCCAGCCCTTGTGTATAACAATTCCCGAGTGCATGAAGTGGCCATCTGCAAACCTAGCTTTTCAGTAGTGTAAGAAGTGACATTGTCCAGGAGCCAAGGGCTTTGGGTCCATGCCAGATTAGCAGCTGGATCTCAAACTTGTCAGTCTTGTGGTGCTAAACCTTGGAGCACTTTTGGTGAACGGCTCTGGCATTTATGAGCTGGGAGCTGGCTGACGCACAATGTCAAACTCCTCGGACCTGTAAACAGGAGACATGAGAGCTGAAGGAATTACCTTTGGGATAGTGGATTGTCAATAAACACTGTTATCTCAGCTCCTGCATCAATATGTATGTGATGTGCTGTGTGTTCCTGAATAGCATTTCCTTTTGTAGCCATAGTTTCACGTGAATCAAAATGAAAAAGAGATTGTGTTGAAAATGCTCTGGACTCTATTCTGGCTTCAGGCTTGGTTTCTTGCCAGCTCTGAGAAGAGATCTGGGAGAAGCCAGCACAAAACAGGGGGCACCTGACCTCGATGCCACAGGTGCCTGTGGATAATGGGAATAAACTGGGATGTTGTGGGCAAATGTAACCTGCTGCTGAGGGCGAGCTCGCCTGCTGTGCCTGAACTGCAGGAGCACGGACTTGCACTTAGGACTCAGCTTAAACGTAGGTGAAATCTCCTACGAATGAATCACCATTGTACCTTCGAGCCCCCATGTCTCAGGGTGGTTACACACAAGGAATAGTGATTCTCCTTGCCCCAAGTCCCGTTAAGCAAATCAAACAAAGGAGGAGGGTAATTATCCCCATTTTAGAGATGACAGGAGCATTGCATCGAAGAAATGGGTGCTTGCTGCCTGGAAGGAGAAAAAAAAAAAAAAAAAACGAAGCACTAAGCAGACCTTTGCAGAGCAGAGTAAATACTGCCGGTGGGTAAAACCTCATCCCAGTGCTGATCTCTTCTTCCCTCTGAGCCTGACATCTGAACACAAAAGCAAAGGAGAAATAAAAACCTTTCACAAACAAAAATCTTGAAAGTTGATCAAGGCCATGCTACTGAGGAATAAAAGGGATCTGACAGACCGGAGCCCCTCGAGAGCTCTCCTGCACTTTTCGCTGTCTTCAAAGGCAGGCTGTTAGTCTCATATCACCGTTACAGACCCTGGCTTTGTATTATTGCTTGGAATATAATCTTCTTGGCTCGGAGGAATGTACATATTTGCATTCAGGAAATGTGGGCTGGATATCATATTTTTATGTTTCAAATTTACTTCAACACTTGGCACTGAGTAAAATTTAACTGGAAGAATATGCTGCTCTCAGCCGCTGCGCGTGCGGCCCCGATGCGCTTGAGGTGCATGCAGTTTCCCCACGGAGCAGGCACTTCTTAAAACCTTCCTCCTAAGAACTGACTCATTAAATTTATTTAACTAAGATTCAGGAGAATTTCTGTATGTCGTCATTATTAACCGAAGATACCCAGCAGAGGGAAATGGACCTTGGCTGGTTTGTGGATTGGCAGATCAGGTGCTAAACACATTGATAATATTTTTGTAGTGTAACCTTCTTTTGAACAAGTACAAGTGAGCAAGAAGCCTACACGTGGCTGAGTTGAGCAGAGGCCCTCGGCATTTCCACCCTCTGCCTAACATGCTGGTTGGAATTTTTTCGGTTGCTGTTTCTGTGTCTGTTCAAACTCTGGTGTGTTAGTTTAAAAGGTTGTGGAATGCAACATGTTTTTATAATCTGATCAGGTTATTGAATACAGATCTTTTCTTTCTCCTAATGACAGTTTCATAATTTCGCATGACTCTGAGCTGTCTTAATTAAAATCAGTTTTGTAGGCAGAGTGTTCTCTGGAGGCACTGCTTGGCTGTGTGTTCGCGGGTCTCTTTGAGGAGCTGTATTTCCCTTGTGCATGCCAGAAGCTGATGCACGCCTTTGCTCTCTGTGGATGAAGATACCCTCTGAGCAGTAACAGCTAGAGTCTGCTCCTTCGGAAGGTGAGCTCCCCGAAATGCAGCCGCCTTTCTTCTCATCACCACCCTTTGCTTAACTTGGCCTTACTTGATTCTGATCATGTTGTCTCAAGGCATTTCCAGCCCTTTTTGCTGATGCTGTAATTTGATGGAGCTGGCTCCACATCATCATAAATCACAGCCCGGCCGGTGGAGTAAGACCCATTGATTATATCACTCAATAACAAGCAGTTACCACTAATTGGAAATCACCATCAAACTGGGTATCGGATCAGGCTCTGCACGCGTCCAGCCTGAGAGTAGCAATTTTCCGTGTTTGATCTGGTGCTATAAAAAAAAAGAAAGAGGGAAAGTCAGTCAGTTGTGCAACTTAGAGCCAGAGAGGTTTCTTGAAGTTTGGTGGAATGGACCTGCCTAGTATCTGAAGTACTGGGGGACGTGAGAATAGCTCTGGAGAGATCTGAACTTGTAAAGACTCTTTCGTCATTGTGTCTTGCTGCAGGGGGACTCTTTGGTAGCCAAGCATAGCAGCACACATCCCCGTGCCCTTCTCTGCTCCCTTACCCCCTTCCCTTCTGCGTCCTGCCCCAAATCCCGCTCCTTCATCCCACTGTGCCTGGCCATCCATGGCACTTACCCCGCTGGCAGAAGGGCAGGATTGAGAGCCAGGCAAGGCAGATGTTACATCTCTTCTCTGCATTGATCCCTGCAGACAGCAGCAGCAGCTCCTCTCCCCTAGCCTGCGACCAAGCACGCTCTCCCCGCAAACGTGCTGGCCGCTGCGACCTCCAGGCCAAGGGTCTCAAGGTCATCTGCGAAATATAAAAAGGGGGGAGGTCTGGTGCATACGCATGCTTGCAGTTTGGTTTCCCTGCCAAGCTGTGTGACTGAGGGAGAAGGTTGTGAATTGTGGATTTTTTAAAGCAGCAAAGGTCTTCCCATCATTTCAGCTTCTCTGCACAGAATATATTCAGGGTTTAACCTGCAGCCCCCTTTCCAGGCTCTGGGGTGGTGGGAAGAGCTGCTGAGCCCAAATAATGGCAGCATTTATAAGAGTGTAGAGACAAGAAGGAAGTCTAAAAGGATTAGGGAGAGACAAAGGGGGTTGATTATTTTATGGGTCACGATACAAGGCATTAGAGTGAGATCACAAAGGGATGTAATTACAAAAGAAGGCCATACTGGGGGGATCAAACCAGGATTAGAGTGGGAAATGTTTTTACACAGTTTTGTTCCACTCATTATGAAGTTAGCATTTTAAATTAAGGTTTAAATAAGGTGGCACCAAAGTTGTCACCAAGGTATTTCCTGGGCAATGCCACTGTTTGGATGCAGATTGTGAGTCTCGGCTCAAAACATCAAGGCAGACCTTAAGCACGTGGGTTTGCTGTTGGTTTTTCTTGTGTGTGTACAGTATCCGTATTGTCAGCAGAGCCCTACCTATAGCTTGTGCTTAGATCAAGTGAACCCGTTTCCACAGTTGGAAGCAGGATACTTTTGTGATGACACGTTTTAGTGGTGCGAAACACGTGCTGGAGGTAAAGGGATGCTTTGAAAGCAGGTGCCCTGGTGTCGGTTTGCGGCTCTGGAAACATTGGTTGTGTTAATCCCAGGAACTTTTGGCTAATGGTCGCTTGCGTTTTATTGCAGTTTAGCCCCTGGTGTTGCACGCCAAGTTTCCTTTATCCACAAACAAGATTTTTATTTTTTTTTTCAGTTGTGGCTCTGCTTGCATTTAATGCCCTTTCTTCTCAAATGCTGAGTAGAAGGGCTTAGTACTGATGCAGTGATGTTTCTTTGTTGTCTGTGCTTTGAATGCTTATGGTTCTGGGTAAGCCCAAAGCAAGTTCTGGGCTTGTAGCAGTGGGTCTCAGAGGGGAAAAATACACATGAGGAATTACTGAAAAAAAAGGAAAGAAAAAGAAATTAAGTAAAGCCAAAAGACTGTGGGAGGTTTCCAGGGGATGGGTATGATGGGTGAGTGGGTTATTTCCCTCCATCAGCTCTTTTGGCTGCCTCTAGGACATGCTGGCTCATGTGATGCTGCCTCCCAATCTGTACTGCAGTATTTGGCCCTGTGTGTGCTGCAAAACAAATGCACAAATATAGGAGTCACAGGGGGAAGATCAGAGAGATTTGACTGGGAATTTTACTAGATTTGTGGGATTAAAAGACTTTGTCACTTACCACCCACTGCATTTCGGTGTCTGCATGTAACAGCCAGGATTTATCCTGAGAGTTGAGCACATTATAAGACCATATTTCTTTTGGCTGCTCATTTCTTAGCAGTGTGATAGTTATTTAAATATCATCTTGCACTTCTTCGCGAGGCTTCCAACGTGGATGCGCCAACCTTAGCTCCGGCAATGTTATCTCTCATACAGGGGGTTTGCACTGCAGGCAGTAATGTCACTTAGTCATTTATAGAAAGCTCAGGGGAAATATATCAGAAGAATTTCATTAATGGTAGCACTGTTGAGTTATTTGTCTCAATTAACTCTTGGAGCACAGCTGAGGAAGTTCTGACATCTCTGCAGACCGCACCTGCAGCATGAGGCTGCTCCTGAGTTCGCCGTCTGCTTTTTTAACACAGGATGATGCTCTGCCAGTACCTGCATGAGCAGCTCTGTGGAGATGACATGGTGGTGTGACACTGCCTGTCCCTCTGCCTGCTGCTTTGCTCCAGCCTCTTCTTGAAGCGTGGGACCACCCTCCTCTGTTATTTTATTCAGGAGGGCAGGTCTCTGCTACCTTAGTCTTCTGCTTGCAGTCATCACCCTGGGATATTTTTGGTGCTGTCACCTAGACCAGCTCTTTATCTACTTAGGCTCATCTCATCTTAAGGATTTGTAATGCTACTAGTTACATGGTCGTTTTTCCAGTGGGCTGGTGAGATGACCTGATGGTTATATATGGCTTTCACTCTTATTCTGCCCCCCAAGGGTCCCAGCTGGCCTTGGTGTGGCCAGCAACATCCATGCACCAGCTGTGCCTCAGTTTCCCCTCTCTGAACCCAGGGTGGGTTTACTGTCAGTGTCATTGTTTGCACACCCCTGTGAGCACCCTGAGGGGGGTAAGCTGCTATTTTCTGTTTACTGGGGACCCGTATTATCTGGGTATGGTGTTTCATCTGCGCCCTCGCTTCCCTGCAAGCCTGCCAAGAAGCAAAGGGTGTGCAGTGCCGGGGGAAGGCTGGTGTCCAGGTGAGAGGGGGGCTGCTTTGCTGCCACTGTTCATTGGCAAGGCTGTGAGTAGGAATTGATTTTCAGGGGCATTTGACCAGAGCAATCAATGCTCTTGATCTAGCGGGTAACCAGTGAGTTAAAGGAAAACATCGCTGCATTTGCCTCAAAGCTCTGGTCATGGCTGTAACCCACAGTTACTGAAAACAGCAAAATATGTAAATAAATAAAAGGGCATGGAAGCTGTAGAGAAAAATACCTGATTTTGTCAGGGCTGTGTCTTGTGTGCTGATCCCTGCCCACAGCAGCCTGCCCGCTATGAGATCAGGATTTGGAGAC
This sequence comes from Strix aluco, assembly GCF_031877795.1. Lineage (NCBI taxonomy): Eukaryota > Metazoa > Chordata > Aves > Strigiformes > Strigidae > Strix > Strix aluco. The sequence continues at coordinate 14,243,551 of NC_133942.1, forward strand.
CCTGCTTTGAGTGTCTGGGCCTTTGGGTGCAGCAGTGATATGAGCAAGGGCAGACTTCACAAATCCTCTCTTAGGGCTGAGTCCTTGCACGGGGGCCAAAGCTGTTTTCCCAGGGCTGGTGGGATGAGACCTGGGAGAGCCGTTGGCTGGAGCTCCCTGACACGGAGGGATGCTGGATCCCTGCTCCATGCACCGCCTCTTCCACTCCGGTTTTGGCTCTACCCGCCGTCGCAGCCCTGTTGCTGGGAAGGGAGTCTGCTCCCACTCCTCCTAGGCACAGCATATGGTTTTCAGAGAGGTTCTTGCTTTAAACCCAATTTTACAGTTGGGTTGACTGAGGCAAAAGGAGGTCAAACGATTCGCCTGAGGTCACTCAATAAGTGGCTCAGATTAAATCTCAACCCACGACGCTGCCCGTTCCCAGCGCTGGCTGTGCCGGCCGGACCAGATGGCCTTCTGAATGCGGCGTCAAGATCTTCAGCTTTTTCTCTCCCTCATTGTTCTCCATTGTGGGCTTCTGAATGCAGGACCTTGAAAGTGAGAGTCATTTGGATTTGCCGAGTCCAAGTTATTCTGTTTAATGACATGGATTTGCAGGAGAGGGTTTAGACACACTGCTTTGCTGCGGAGGTTTGAATTTTGCAGAGGTTTACCTCTTTGCTTTGGTTTTGTGATGTTAAAACTCTCTCTGACCCCACCAACTAAAACTGGTCCCTACCCTTTCAGCTGCCCCGCTGCTGTCTCACCGGCTGAGCAGGGCTGCCCTGGCTTTGTACCTGTGCAGGTTTGTCCATAGGGCTCTCAGGCCCCTGGGATAATTCCCCGGGTGATTTTGCTGCAGCTTTCGCACCGCTCTGGTTTGTCTGTGCAGTTTGTGCCTTCCCCATAAGCTTGGTCCTGGGCTCACACAAGGGCATTGGCGTAGGGTGCTGCTGATGGACCGTGTCGTGTGTTTGGCTCTGGGAACCTGCAGGCTCCCGTGTTAGCTCTGGAAGCGCAGACGGGGATGCTGACATCTCCCTCCTGATCTGGTGTGGTGTCCCATGCATCGCTCCTGACAGGAGTAGGGGCAGTTAAAGCAGTGCACTGGATATCACAAGATGAGCTCCATCCCCACTCTCTAAACTAAGGAGCTGCCTGGAAAAGCACGGCTCTGTAACCTCTTTTGGAAAGCAGGTGGGCAAATCTTCGGGACTTGCCGAGCAGAGACCATCTGCCCAGGGAGCAGCAATGCTAGGGTAGCTGTTCCTGCCCACATGCACCTACCTACCTGAGGTCCTCGGGGTGGTGGGGAGCTCTCCTGCACCCACGAATCTCTCTGCATCCAGGCTCCCGCGAGAGGGCCCGCACTCGGGACCAGTGCCGCTCACATGCCTCAGTAAGTTGGCAACTCTTGAGCATGCCTTGATTAATGGTGTTTTTTTGTCAGTCCTAAGAGGCCCCCATTATGTGCCTTTGATGCTGCATTTTGCACTTACCACTGTCACTGAGCTCAATGACTAATTTTCACAGGTCATGGGAGAGGGACAATGGATCAGGCCACATTTGGAAGAAACAAATGAAATTTTGCTGCAACTGAGAGCACTAATTAAGAGTGAGGATCAATTTGGGTGTACAAAAGAGATAGTTTTAGGCTGCTGGTGTGTAAATGAGTGGCAGTGTTGCGGTAGCAGAAAAGGCTCAGTGTGTGCATACTTCAGCTGCAGCATTGTACTCCGCTGCATTTGATCGATCCTTCTGTGCTTATTCATCGAGGAAAAACCAAGTGTTTTTCTGTGTGCTGTGCCCAGGAAGGGTAGGGACAGCAAACCTACTGGATCAAGTCATGGTTGATCCTGTGAGATGTTTTGGGCCAGGAGCAGGAACTTGTGTTTCTTCAGTCGCCTTGCTCATCTTGGAGCATGGCACTGCAAATTGCCTGGTAGCTTTTGAGCAGCGTTCCCTGCCCAGCTTTGTGGGCAAGATGATGCCCATCCTCATCTCAAGCCATAGCTCGTCCTGCCAGGGATTGCACTGCTTTGCTGAGACTGCAGAGGAAAAACGCTGATTTGGAAGATGTGTCAAAGAGGGAAGGGGGACAGTGAACCATCCTCAAGGAGGATGTCATGAATGCAGCAGGAGGGGCAAGGAAAAGCCAAGGATGTGCAAACTGAGTTCATGGCTTCACTGAGCATTGAAGAAACATGATTCAGGTTCGCCTAAGTCTTCACATACAACAAAACATCAGAGCTAATGTGTGTTTGGGATGAGCTGGTTGCAAATATCCAGGTTCCCAGGCTGTGCTGGTTCAGAATCAGTTTGGAGATCATTTTGGTGAAATCATGCCTATTTTTGGTTGGATTTGCCTTGGGTAGAAAGGTAGGAGCATCGACTGGAGCATCCTTTTGCCAAGAGAGTTCTCCAGGGCCTGTGGGGTTCCCATGAAGCAAAGGCTAAATGGCTTTGAATCCAAACAGATTAATGGTACTGAGCAAACCTCCAAAACGATCAGGTGGAAGCGGCAGTTCTGTTTTCCCGTGTTCCTTGGTGTGGTTTGCCCATTACCATTTTTCTTTCCCTGCAGCTCAGTGTCTTCTCCAGAGGGCAGTGGGACATTCAGCCTGAGTCCAGGGGATTGCTCTTGTCCTGAGCTCTGTGTGGTGACACTGCCCTGAATGGCCAGGCAATGCGGCTGCATCCCTTTGGTCCCCAGCATGGCAGCTTCGTCCGAGGTGAGGGTGCTTGCTCAGGGCACTTTGTTTGCTTGGAGTAGCATCCATGTCCAGCTCACCATGGTTTCCCATGGCAATGCGTAAAGGGGTGGGAGGGAAAGTCCTGACTTCATCTTTCATTAGTGATCCTAATGCTGGGGGGGAGAGGAGAGGCAGGGCCCCAAGGGGGTCAGCTTGAACTCTCAAAAAAAAAGGGAGGGGAGAGAGAAGACAATGTCTTTGAATGCTGGACTGGCCATTTGAAAGATGACAATAAAAACAATCTTTTTTTTTTTTTTTTTTAATGGTAGCTAAAGAGAAAACAGCTACCTTGTCCCCTGGGACTTTTAATGGTAGCCAAAACCAGTTTCCTTGTCCCCTGGGACACCCCTGGGTGCTCTAGATCTTTGCAAGGGCTCAGGCTCTGCAGGCACCCAGCACCTCTAAATGACAGGGGCTAGTCAACATCCAAAATACAGAGCCTGAGCGTAAGTCTTAAGGATCCAGACTTGACTGTTTTGGCTGAAGCAAGGTGGTGGTTGATGCCCTGGGAAGCCTGGCTCTGCTACTGCCGTCCCATGTGACCTTGGGCAATTCTCCCGATGCCCTTGTATCTCCAGGAATCAGGGACAGAGGCATTGGTGCTCCCCAGCCTTTCCCAGCCCCTTTGGGTTTGGGGGCCTGTTGCCCACAGACTGACTGCGCCGAGCTGGTGCCACGGAGCCCTGACCCCTCTTGAAGCTGTCAGAGCCGGTTATCAGCACCGGCAGCTCGTTCCCACCGCAGCGGGTCTGAGGAGGCTGGTTCCCTCCAGGCGCACTGCTCGCGCTGATTGCTCTGCAGCTAATTTGGGGTTGAGGAGTTGGGGCGCTGCAGGGACCTTATGTCGCTGCCGGTTGTCGATTTTCACGAGGCTCGTGGGTCTGGCTTTTCTGAGACCTTTGAGCTTCTACCCAACCATCTGGGAACCAGCCAGAGGGTTCAGAAGTTTTTAGGAGAAGACAGAGGTCCTTGCATCGTATGTTCATATGCAAAAGCCTCTTAAACAACGAGTTTTAAAAGTCAACGTGGGTGTAGATACACAGGAGGTGTTTGTGTTTCTGCGCTGGGGAACATGTACAAGCCTTTCTGTTTTAAAGCATAGTTTGCATACGTTTGAAGCACCTCTGTGATTCACGGTGCCGCGTCCCACAGGGGAAATGGGATTTGTTCTTGTACAGCTCCCTGCCCAAGGGGAGCTTGCTTAATTTTTCTTTTGCTAACTAGGTTCCCTCAAGAATGAGAGATTACCTGATCTTCCAAAAGCATTTCCAATGGGCGGAGAAGTCTGGATGACTCACAACTTTTAATTAGCTCTCCTGACCGAGGCAAGGATCCCTCCCTTCCTCCCTCCCTCCCTTACAGAGAGGTGGTGATTAGAATTACAATGAAGATAATCCAAACTGTATGTGTAGGGTTTTCTGTAAGCGGAGAACAAAGCAGGACATCCATCTGGTGAGTGTGAGCCCATAATACCTTTCTGCTCATTTCTCCAGTGCAACAGGAGCTGCTTGGGACGGAAGCAGGCTCATTATTTTGGAAAGGCTTGCTGACACGCAGAGCAGGGCTGGCTTGTAATCTCTGAGGCACTGAAACCGCTGCTCAGGAAGGAGCATTGCTTTTATTTTTAAGTCTACCTTTGTATTTCTCCTTGTTAAAATCTGCAGCGATGAGGAACACCAACCTCTTCTGAGCCTGCCATTAATTAGTGTATGAATGAGAGATGCCCTTAGTTTTAGCAAGGCTAATCAAAGCTGTAAGGGAGTTTTAAAAGGCACTACCCGGCAGCCGAGCTAAGCCTGTCCTGCGACAAACATCCCAGCAGCAGTGAGGAAATGCATTAGCTGGAGACAACCTCCTTTTTGAATGATGCTATTTCCCCTCACCTAAAATTTCCTTCTCTGTATTGGACAGAGCTCTTGCCTCAAAACTTTGACAACCCCTTATGTCCTGTCTTTGCGTTGGGAGGCTCACCTTGTGCCGTGGGGTCTGCTTTCCCAAGCTGTGCCCGGCAGCAGGCAGGGAAGAGGCAGAGTTTGCAGCAGAGAAATGTGATGTTGGGATGTTGGGCCCTCGGCCATGGTGCTACTTGTGCTTTACGGTCAGCTGGATTTTGCCAGGCTGCTGCAGCCTGGCGAGAGGATGGGCGCATTGTGGCAGGGCCGCCTTGGTGAGAAAGAAACAACAAAAAGCCGTTGTGGAGGAGCAGCCGGCGCTTCATGCTGCCGCTCGCCGCCATGCCGGTAGCGCAACGCATGCTTCGACTCCTGCCATGGCAACAAGTTCATCCTTAGGCCAGTACAACGGTTGGCCGCAACGTGGCAAGGCAGCCAGGAGCCGCCCCAGCCTTGCGGCATCCCCGGAAGGACCCAGGAAGGCAGGAGGCATGGGAACAGGTTTCGTGCCTGCAAGATGCTCTGCCAGCTTCAAAATTCAGGCTGCTGGTTTCCTACCCAAAAAGGACAGGCAAGGCACTGGGCAATCCTTTTGGGATCCAGAGCTGGGCAGCACCGGTGTGCAGAGTTGTGATAGTTCTTGCCCTCCAGCACAAAGAGCTCAGGAAGGAAGATGGAGAGCCCAGATCCAAGGAAATGTTGGTCAAACACAAGGAATCCATTCCTCTTGTTAGTGCTTCAGGCATTAAAAAAATCCTCCCTGTATATCAGAGCTAAGTGCAGCATTTGCTTTGAAGGAAATGTCTCTTCAAGCCGGGATCCCGGGTGCCGAACTTGCCACTGGCACCTCCTGGCAACCTTGCACGAGCCAGGCGTGCTGGTGGGGTGCAACTGGTGCAGCTCAAAGGGAAAATATGATCAGCTGTTGAATGGCAGAGATTTGAGATGTCACGCCAAGGCTTCGCATTCTGATTTTTGCGATGCATGCTGTGAAATTCATAGGTGGAATATTTCTGGGGAGCTGCTTTGCTTCCTGTACAAAAAGGGGGAAAAAAGTGGAAAATAAATAATGTGCTATATTGACAGCTTTCAGCATTAAAAACCTGATTTGCGCTGTCTTTCCCCTCCTAAAATTGTAACACTTGTTCTGAATTCTTGATATTAAAAAATAGCAAATTATTAGTTCCTTTAGGTCGTCTATTGACTTTTAGCTGTTATGATACACTTAAATCATGTTTCTAGTATTTGTGATTCGTGGAGGAAAAAAAAAAGCTTGAAAACATCTCGCTTTTAACATAACAAGAGCTAAGGTTGACAGAACTGCGAAATGCTGAAAGTTGGGGCTTCACGGCATTGCCAGACATCACAAGGTCCTTGATGACATGATGAGAGCTGGGAAAGCTGAATAAACTGATGAGCTTTTTCCATTTTGGTCCCTTGTCATGTAAATAGGCTCCAATCTGCATGTCAGATCCCTTGGGTAAGGGAGTGTAATAACATTAAAAATAAGGCAGCAAAAACCTCAAGGTGTGTGTGTGTGTTAGCAATCTTTAAACAGGCAAAAAATATGCTTGAAGGAGTTTGGATCAGGTGAGAGGGCTCCTCGTTACTGCTCTGCTTCTAATGCAAAAAGGTAACTGCCGTGGCTTTAAAGAAAGTACTTTAATGCTACATAAATATAATTGCTTCGATGAAATGTCTTTAGCCTCCTGAGGGAAGTTGTAGTCTGGTAAGCTTTTAGATATGAATGGACGACTCTGTAATTGCTATTGTTTCTGAGACACATTAGGAAGGCCTAATGCTGATCACTTCTGGCATGTTGTGGAAGCAGCGTAATGGCAGTCCCACGCAGCGTGCAGGGGAGAGGGTATTAGTATGCATTTTGCAGGATGAAAAACTGACATACGCTTCAGGACTGGAAGTTTTTTTCCTAATTAGATTGTGGGCTTGTGAATTGTATTTGATTTTTTTTTTTTTCCCTTTTCCTGCTGGTATGCAGAGTGTAGGTATCTAATTCTTTGCAATTTAGGCTTTGGATAATGAGCTTGAAGGCAACATCTCTGAGGAGTGTGGGATTGATGGGTTAGTACATCAGCTCTGGTTAATGCAATCTCCTGACTCTGACAGGGTCCAAACTAGCTGGTTCAGAGAAAAGGGCAAGACATAGGTATTGAGAATAAGGTGGGTTTTTTTTAATTATTTTTAATACTGATTAGTAAAACATGGGATGTTCTGATACACGGGATGTACTTCCATCTCTGGATTGGGAGCAGCTATATTTAAAAATCAGAATCTGGACGTAAAGATCATTCCTAAAAGATACCTTGGGTTGTCTCCTGGTTTTGGAGACTGTAAGCATCCTGTTTTCCAGCTTTTCTTCATGGCACAGGGGCCAGAAAGGCTAGCAAAGTGCTCTGGCACAGTAAGCAACTAGGTGGGAGTTGCAGGACCTTACGCCATCCTAGTAATTCTGGCTTTGGTGGCATTTTCCTGGCAGCAAGTGAAACCCAGGTCCCAAGAGGCAGCAGCATGGCCAAGACTGGTGCATCCTTTGGGGTATTGATGTAATTCTCGTGCTATCAGTCAGACATGGGGTTATTCCTTATTTTCTGCTGGGCAGTGTTTTTTAAGTGCTTCTCAGTGCTGTTGGACTGCAGTTGTGTTCCCTGCCAGAGATAGGGGCCTGTTTGCAAAACCAGGGAGGTTTCCAGGCCTGGCTAGAAGAACTAAGGCCAGCGCTAGGGCCAGGTATGGCAGGCAGCTGAGATCTCCCATCGCACTGGTACTCACTCATTACAGATTAAACCCTGCACGTGGCTGGATGGTCTGTAGGGGTTAGTCCATCTCCTGTGCCTTATTGGAAGTGGCATTACTTGGAAGCTTTGCCATCATTTGCTTTGCTTTTCTATTAATGTGCCTTATTTCCATGGCTCTCCTCCCAGAGGTAGCATTCCTCAGACTAAGTGTTAAATTGCTCAGACTAATAATCCCTGATTTCAGAGACTGCCCTGCTGATTCCCGGGGTGGGAGCCTGGCAAAGCAAAAGCCATGGGATTGCCTATTTTATCTCTTGCCTCTGTGTGCTGATCTGGACCTTGTCCATACCGTCGGGTGCATGCACAGCCTGGCTGCTGGATGTTTCTTCCTTCCATCAGCAGCTCATATACTTTGTCATTGGTGCTCAGAGCTGCAAATCTCTTTTTTTCCTAGCTCTGTTAGCACTGACTTCTGTTTAGGAGTGGTATCAGTTTGTGGTTATTTTGTTGCTTGATCCTGCAAGAATATCTATCAGGTAGCAGCCAAAAAGGAGATTTATTTCTGCCTTTGGGTTGTGTGGGTGTCTCTAAAATGCTGCTGTCTCTCACCATCCCGTGTGCAGCTCCAGCTTGTTTTCCAAAGTTGGTCCCAAAATATTTGGGAGCTGCTGGGCCTGGAGAGAGCCTGGAAAAAGCTCTTCTGGGGACAAAACAGAAGAGATGGCATTAGGTCCTTTATCATTGCCCTGTCCTTGTGTAGGGACTGATGTAAATGTAGTCCTCATCTCCGCTGCACCATTAGCATCCTATTATAAAATGAAAAGTAATAACTTACTGATGCTTTCCCTTGAATGTTTAGCCTCAAGTGGTAAATCTCGGTCTTACTTGGAATTTATTTTCATTCTGGAGATTTTTACTGCCTTCGGAAACTTCACTTAGAAGAGCGAGATTTTATGGCTCTAAACTGTATGGTTTTAAAGACTGGGTTTTTTTATCCCATGGGCTTTTTTTTTTTAAGGAATATGAGAGGGGTCATGTAATCCTTGACATACAATAGATTGTTCCAGATTAATAACACACTATTTTTCACCATGAACACAGTCCTGGCCTGCTGTAATTTACTCTCCATCCTGACATGCTGTTAATTAGGATGAACGCTTATGTGAAAACTCCGCATATGGCCGGTGCCAGCTTTCATAATAAGTTGCCCCAAAAGCGTGAGGAATGAGGGGTAGTGAGTCAATGAAAATCCTGTCATAAATTGACTTTTTGTGTCCTGGGAGTGCTTGGCTGAAAGCCAATGACAATAAGAGTCCGGCGTGCCAGAATTCACAGGCAAATAACACTTTTCCACTGCAGCATCCTTACGAGACACCCTCCCAGCAGCCGTCCGTCCTTCCTTCCTGCCACTCATTCCCTTGTGTCCAAGGAGGCTGTTGAGGGGGGGGAAAATGTCTCAGTGTTGTGACGGGGTGCAATGAAAACATGAGTGACAGAGTGACATTTTGACAGCTTGACTTCAGGTTCCTACTGCAAATGTAAATAAGTTCATTTGAATCCAATTTATACAACCAGGAGTTTTTAATGGGAAATAAATGGAGGATTGCTTAAAGGTGACTTTTGGGGATTTTATTTTTTTAATCTGGGATTTTTGTGGGTTTTTTTTATGGGTTCAGCCGCAAATTTCCATGACATTGTGGAGGTCGAAGTAGTCTCTGTCCCAGTTGTGTGTTTTTCCATCAAATTGCTTTGCTTTCTCCCAGTTTAATGCTAATCCCCATCTGAGTGGAGAGACCACCAGCAATGTAGTTCATTAAATGCACCTATTGAGCAGCTGATAAAATTGAACCACAATCCCATCCTCCTCAAATCAAGGACTCTTAAACAGCCAATAGTCCATTTTATCTTTTTTCTAAGGGGTCTAATCTATTGCTCTTTCTCACTTGGAGACTTGCTGTATTTTCACTGGAGAAAAGTTGCTGAATGTCTTGTCAGGTGGGAACAAGAATGGTTGAATTGTGCCTTGAAGTGTGATTCATTTACACGATCTTGGCACCTTGGGAATTTCTTATTCCTTGTTAGTGCTCCTTGTAGTAACTCCTGCCTGAGATTTGGGTGAGTAGTGCTGGAAGATGCAAACTCTGTTTTGCATTCCCATTGGAGGAGCAATACAGCTGCGGTTTGGTAAAAGGTGGCATGAGATGACCCCCTGCACGACAGCATGTGGATCCACCTGGGATGCAGAGCTCTTGTCCTTCTGGGGTCTGATTGCAGCGCTGCTCTCGTACCTTCCTTCCAGGGTCTTTTTCCTGCTGGCTTTCTCAAAGAGATACTTTTGCCTCTTCTTAGATTCCTTGGAGAAGCTGGGTAGCTCCTGCAATATTTCAGGTAAAGCACATAGACCAAAAAGACCATGGGGTTGAGATGGACCATGGCGAAATATGACAAAAGCGCAGGAAACTGAAGCTCACCTGAGGCTGGACCCTTATCCCGATGTCTGGCACAGCAGAGCAGGATGTGATGCCTGCTGACCCGCACAAATGTGGGTCCGAGTGGGCAAACAGACTGGGCTCAGCACTGGTTCCCAAAGGTACCTGTGTACTGAGGAGGGTTTAAATATTTTCCTTGGTGCTGCAAAATGTTAGGGAGGCACAATGGGTGCAAACAGAGCTTAAAGCAGACTGGCTTTTCATGTAGTTGAGTCTCTGGACTGAGCTAGCTCAGATTTCCTCTGGTTTCCTTCTAGCAGAGAATCTGGAGAAGGACCAGGGGATCTCGTGGTGTGTTAAATCCAGCTTGTCCTTGTGGGCCTGAAAAGAGACTGGAACTTTCCACTAGTTGTATACACATCATTTACTGTTTGGGTCCTGCAGGTTGTGTCAGAGTTGCCTTGTAGCTGCTGGTCCTCAAATGAGTGGCTTAACCCTGGGTATTTAAAAAATTTTGAAAACAGATACAGGGTTTTGTGGTTTTTTTCTTTTTTTTCCTCCTGAAACCTTTCAGTGCTCCTTGAGTCGGAAGTTTTTCAGTCCATGGCAAGAAAGTCTCAAGCAGTAACAAAGAAAGCGCTCTGTAGTGCAGCCAATTTAGCTCATTCACCACCCAGCCTCTCTCCAGCTAATGGGAGTTTATGCACCTCTATTAGTGTGTGGGGTTTTTGATTGTACAGTTCTCCATTCCTGGGTCTGTATCTGCAGTGGATGAGTTGTCTTGGCTAAGAGTTAGAAAATCTTTAAGCCTAACCACAGATACAGAGATCACACAGACCTCATAGCTGTAGGTGTTTGACTTGGGCATCTGGCTGCCTTGAGACGTGGAGGTGAGAGATGGGCTCCTAGCAAAGCCCTAGTTTCACACCTGGAGTTTTGTCCCTCCAGGGACTTCAGGAGTGTGCGTCGCTGCAGGTCGATGGAGGATGTCACCCAGGATTTCTAAGAGGTAGCAGATTGCTTACTCCTTACACCGAGACCTGTGAACACCCATGATGGATGTTAATGAAGCATCTGCTTCCTTCTCAGTTTTAAGTGAAAGGGTGGCAAGGTAAAGTGACAGTCAAACCTCATTTATCTTAATGAGAAAGGTCAGGAGTTTAATGGAGTTTTGCTTAGTGAGGGTGTTTCAGCCTACCCTGGGTTTGTTTGGGAGACATTTTGGGTCTGTGGGGCTTTTTAGCTCAGGTGGTGTGGCTACTTGGGATTTAATGCTGACGTCCTCTGAAATCTTTCCTAGGGAAGGCAGTTTTAGAAGAAATCCAGGAGACTTTCTAGTATGTCTGCTGTGACTTGGTAAATGATTTGGATAATGATATAGTGAATTTTACAGACAACTTCTCCCTGGCTAGCATGGTGCATGGGTCTGTGTTGCATACATCTCTGAGATGTGTGCTCTGCTACACAACGGTCACTTTGAAGCTCTTTCCTATAACAGTTTAGACATTTAGCCAACGTACTTAGCAGATACCAGCAAAAAAATGGGATTGTTTTTACATTCCAGACTCTCACCTTGTACTTACCACTTCTGAGGTTTGTTTGACACGATGCTGACATATTTACAGTGTAGCCTTACTGTATATAGATGGAATAATCAGCCAGTCACTCAGGGCTGCATCAGCTAGGCAGAAGTAAAGCTCTTTTTACTAGTTCACATGCAGCACCATGCTGTGTGCATAACCTCATTTCTCAAGCCTTTTTCCTAGGTATTGAAAATAGAGCCGAGCAACACCTACCCCTTAATGGGACAGACCTCCAGCTGGTGTATATCAGCGCAGCTCCAGCTGAGAACAGTCCTCTATCTACAAAGGGCCTTTCCAAGATTAGCGAGGGAATTCGTGCAGGGCTGATGAAGCAGGTGAATGCTATCACTGTCATTTTTGAGGGGACACGAAGGAATAGGAGGGGTAGGATGATGCTGAAACAGTCCAGAGCTCTGTCGCAGAGCTGATGTGGAGTGTGAAAGCGTTCAGTCTCTTGTTGGGGCTGTGTGCCCTGCCCAGGGAGGAATTCAGACCTGTTCTGCTGGAGTCATTCGTGCTTGTTCAAAGCCAACATCAAAGGGTCCCATTCTAATTCAATGCTTTTTAACACACAAATCGTGGTAAGATCATTAATTACTGCACTTAACCAACTTCAGTGATTAAATGCTCTGTGCTTGTGAGTGTCAAGCGCTGGTGAAATCCTTCTGGTGCTGTAACTGAAGGGCAGAGATTTTGCCCACTGTTGAGGTTGGATGGTCCTGCAGGCAGGCAAGAACCACCTGCTCTCCAACAAGGCACATCTATGCTGGGGTATAAAATCTATGTGGCCCAGAATATTTTCATGTTGCGCTTGATGGCTTGCAAGCGCTCCTGCTCCTGCCTTGCTGCCCAGGTAAGTAGGCAGAATCATGCCTTTTGGAAGAGGAAAGCAGCAGTGTGAGTATTTCATGCTGTGGGAGTGTGGAGCTCCCACGGCATGAAGGAGTGGTGGAGTTCCCATCCCTGGAGGTGTTTAAGAGTAGGGTCAACATAGCGCTTAGAGATACGGTATAGTTGGGGACTGTCAGTGCTAGGTTAACGGTTGGACTAGATGATCTTCAAGGTCCTTTCCAACCTAGATGATTTTGTGATTCCGTGAGACAAATGTCTCTGAGGTCTCCTGCAGATAAACCTTGGTTGGCTTCTTGATTTCTGAGGTGTTCAGCAGCTCTAACTGTGTTAGTTTTCTCCACCGAGCACAATGTGGCGGGGCTGGCATAAGAACCATTCCCTGGGGAGGTCCCCCTCCACCTTGGGAGATGTTGGCTTGAGGCAGAGATGTCTTGGCCTGAGCTCTTCCCAAGCTGAGGAATTCTGCAGGCAGCTTGTAGCTCTTTTTGCAGAACATGGCCAGTGGGCAGCTAGAGAACCAGGTGGTTATTTTCCATCCAGCCAGGTTTTGTCACCTATCGCTACCCATGGGGAGAGAATTATTTTCCCCCTTCCTCCAGAGTATGACAACTCATTGTTCCCAGCACCTGAGGCATGCAAAATCCATCCTGGAAGAAGGGTCCAAGGGTAACCATGGCTGATTAGTGAGCCCTGAGCAAAATACGGGCCAAAAATCTCACCCACATTACTGTGCAGGGAGAGAAAGCGGACCCCAGGGAGAGAAACCCTGAAGAGGGTGCCGCTCCTGGCCTGGACCTCAGCAGCTGCAACAGTCTTGCTCCTGTGGGCTGCGACCACCCCATGGGGCTGCGGTGTTTGTCCCCAGAGAGAGCCTGTGTTTGGCAGGGCTCTGCAAGAGATGGCGTTCAGAGGCTTGAATTGGACCTGGGATAATCATGCTCTCTGGCTTGTTTTGCGTTCAGCACGGTGGGAGGGACATGTCCCTTGCTGGACTAATGAGACTAGGTGTATGTGACATTTTTATGACTCCTTCCCAAGCTATTTCCTCCAAGTTTTTAGTGTTAAATTGAATTCCTTCCCCCACCCCCTGGTGTTGTTGGCAAAGCCATCCGCAGACAGAAGAGTGATGCAGAGATAGCACTCCTGGGGGTGGATCTATCTTGACTTTATGGTTCTTACATCTTTCCTTTAGGGTTTCTCTGACTTTTTGCCAGGCATAGATGCATCTGTCTGGGTATCTCCCATGGCCCTGCATTAAGGGCTGCCCAGCCCAGCGTGTTGTGGGTGCTGCTCACCCCACAACCCTCCCAAAGCTTTGTTGCAAGAGGTGTTTTGGAGCAGATGTCCCAAACGAGCATTTCCCAAGTTCTCACCCCACTACAGATATTCTCAAGAGAAACATGCTTCAGTTTTATAATGTAGATGAGCCTCTCTCTCTCTTTTTTTTTTTCTTTTCCCTTCCAGTTTCCAGCCCCAGAAGTAGGCGTTGAATTCTAAAGCTTGAGGGAAGCAACTGCACAAAAGCCTATTACAATCCAGTCACATTGTGCAAGGTGGGGATTTGCAATTTTAAGCAGAGGGAGAGGGAATCTTCATGATAATTACATATAATACCTAAAGTACCTATAAATACAGATGTATATTTATATAAAGCCTCTCCCAGCACACGAGTTCCCTGTCTGGCCAGGGTTGCCAGACCACCCTGTCCTGCACAAACAAATGAGTTAGAAAGTCCGAAATTCCATCCCTGCCTTTCGGGGCTTGTCTGGGGAATTCCTGAGTAATGGAGGTTGAATTGGGTCACAAGGGCAGCGGGGAATAAATCTTCAAAGGTTAGCTCTGGCATGAAGTCTCCTTTTTTAGGCATGTCAGGGATTCTTTTGTTTTGCTTTGTTTTCCAAAGCCCCCCCCGGCCGGGGAACAATACCTCACTGGGGCCAAGCCTGGCCGGGCACAGCCCCGCAGCATTGTCCGGGGGGCCGGGGAGGGAGCTGAGGGGAGAAATGACATCTTAAAGAATGGTGCTTCTTCTTATGGACACTTAGTAGATCAGTGTGCATTCAATTAACCCTATAAACCGTGCAAGGTCCAGGGAAAGAGCCTTTCAGGCATTATGGATTGAAAGTATTAAGGGGGGTGGGGAGAGGGCTATTGGTGACTCCTGTTTAAATAAAGCCCGTTAGGCAGGAACAGTGTGGTGGGGGTGGAAAAAGGGGATTTTTTTCTTTTTTTTTTTTTTTTTTAAATTAAATTCAAGCACAGTGTCATGTGCTCATCCGGATTTTCTTTAGATAAAGTTAGGAAATCATTGCACAGCTCAGGCTGGGTGTCTTGGTTAGATGTTTGGTCCAATTGTCTTTGAGTCTGCTGGCTTGGGAGCAAAGGGATCCTGTAGACAGTCTTGGGTGGAAAAAACTTTTTACATGAATATTTTCTTCCCCCTGAATTGTGTCTAAGGCCTTGGTTGTAGTAGCCTGTAGGACATCCCTGACCTTCCTGAACGCATCTTTGATGGTCACCTAAGTACGAAGACACCTCAGTGCTTCTGTGAAGGACCAAAACATCTTGATTTTTCCGTTTTTGTGTCTGACATCTTGCAGGGATGCTACAAGACACTGCTGTGTTTTGAAAATACAGTATTTATTCCTGTTAATATGTGGAAGACAGTCAAATTTTGAAACTTTTGTGTGCTGGCAACTGTACCCCAGCCATTCACCCCAAAGTCCCAGTGCCAGTTGGGGCTAAGTAGCCCCTCCAGGACAAGAGCAATATTGTGAGAAAAGAGATGGAAACAGCCAAATTTCTTTCACTGCATATGGCTAATATTCACCTGGAGAAATCCAACCCATTTGTAGATATTAAACTAGACACAGTAATAAGTTCAGTATGTATTTCAATTTACTTTGCTGCAGATAGATTTAATTTACCAACTGCAGAGTTTTAGATGGAACTGCCTGTATTCCTGCCATTTTATGCTACGTTCTGAATATATTATATGTAAAGTTGTAAATTAATAGGCCTGTTTCTGATTTGTTGCACATATGACATGGATGTGCAACTAAATTAACAATGAAGTCTTGGTGTTGCAGAGTTTAATTATATTTGCAGATGAATTAGCATCTAATTCCTCTATCCCTTCCTTATTGTGAAGCACCCTGGAAATGTTTTTTCCCTAAAGACACTGGTATTTTGTATCGTTTTGAGAGATCTGTGAGATCTGCTGTGTTTCCAGCTTATCTTGGAGCTGCTGTTTGAATTCACTGTGCAACCGCTCTACATACAGCGATGTCTATCGATTATTGAGTGATAAGTGGCATTTCTGGTGCTACTGCTTTCTGGATGTGGTATCACCAAGAGTCCTGTAGTGCTAGAAAAGCAATGCATGTCTCTGGGACCTTACAGCCCAGGTTGGTTCCTGGCGGGTTGCTGTGGTCATGAAGAGCTGGAGGACTTCATGTGGGCTGCAGATGCAGGTTCATGACATGTTGGAGGTGGCTAAAGCAGAGAAATGGCCTTGGGAAAGAAGGAAACGAAATAGCTGGGAGTTGTGCGAGTGGTTTGAGCTGACAGTTCTTCAGTGGGAGGATCCTACAGCCTGAGTAAAATGTTGGTGATGGTGCAAAGTGACATTTTTCCTGTGATGGTTTTTCTTGGAAAGCATCCCTAATCAGGACAGCATGTAGCTGTGGGCTGAAGTCCCTTTAAAACCAGGCTGAGCCTGTTACCTGGCTGTTCTTAGGTGGGATGTTTCCTGAATTGGGCTGGGATCAGGCAGCGCCAGCTGTGTTAATTCACTCTTATGAGCTAACTCCTAATTGCTGAAGGCACCATATTAGCAAGCCAGGAACATGGACCTTAGGAGCTGCTCTGCTGATAGTTGGTAACGTAAAATGCAGTCTGATTTTGATCAAAACACGGTAAAGCAACAGCAAAATGAAAGCAGCTGTGGTTTTGCCTGCTAGTAAAGTTTGATGGTGCCTAGCTTGGTGCCAGGTTAGGAGGGCATCCTCCCTTTCTCCCTCTGCTTTGTATTGGTTTCCTAAGGAAATAGCATCTTTGTAGCTATTTTATCTTAGGAAGCCTCCAGAGCTCAGTGATAACAGCTTTGTGCCCTGTGCTCCTGAAGATCTGCAAAACTGTTGGGCTTCCTGGAGGAAAAGAGGTGATGATGCTGGGGCTCAAAGTCCTGCCCCAAGTTATTCCCTAAAATGCCACATTCCTTCAGAGAACGGGTACAGGCAGGCCTGGAAACTCATCGAGAAGATGTGACTGCAGAGAGTGGCATCTGTGTGGGTCCCTGCCAGTACCCTGGGGTCATGGTGTGCCAGGGTCTCCCTCCCTCCCGCTTCTCCATGTTTGCAGAGGACCTCCATAGTGTCAAGACTTTGTTAACATGACCTGTTACTGAAAAAATAAAACCAGCAGCTCTTTTCTCTGCTATCCTCATAGGCTCCAGTCCAGCCTCCTTGGAGGAACATGCACAGCTTGGCTTTCCAGAGGGCTGTAGTATCCGTCTCCTTGGGGTTTCCAGGAGCATTAGCTTTTCTAGTATCTGGGCCTCGAAGTCAACACTTGGTGACTTTACTCTCAGCTGTACATTGTGTAGGTGCTTTGCTGCTCCGCTGGATTGAGGACTCTTTGCACAACACCTTTGAAAGCTGCCTCCATCCTTGGTGTGTTAGTAGCATTTGTTGACTTTTTTGAGCAGCAGGGATGAGATAACGGTGTCCTGCTTTATTAGGTCTTTTAAAAATTATTCTGACAAAACTAATGGTTTGCTTTCTTTTCTCCCTGCGTTGCGCCAATTAGCCTTTTACATAGCACTGCACTCTTCCTTTAATTTAAAAGTAGCTTCTAAGTCAATTGCACTGCAGATCCCATCCTAGGAATAAATACTTCTTCTTTCCTGAGCAAATACAGGAAGAGTCAGCAAATATGAAGCATCTATTTTTCCTATTGTCACAAAACTGTGGTGTTCCTGAGATTGATTTGTGCTTGCTTGAGGGTGTGCTTTGACAGGAGCACATTTGGGATATAAAGCAGGAAAGGTCTCGACAGCTTTTAATTGGAGTTGTTGCTTTTGATGGGGCTGCACTAATTTCCAGTGGCTTCAAAGCTGGTGGGGAGCGAGGAAGGCTGGTGAAATCCTGGCTCCATCCACAGGCGGTGGCAGGTTTGCTGTTGCCTCAGAGAGATGTGGTGTGAAGCCACGGCACTTTGGGAAAAACAAGAATTAAATCCAAATGACACCGATCCATGCACCGGGGCTGTGTGTATGAACTGGAATCTAAATTCGTGTCTGTCACTGCCTAAGAAAGAAATCTGGGCCATGATGAGAGTTTGTAAGGGGAAACCGAGCTATTCCCCCCAGAGCTGCTTTCCTAAGCCATGCCTGGTTGCCAGTAGCTTCCTGTCTGTTGTTAGTTTTTCTTTTCGAATACAATTTAGTTTCTGCAGGCCAGTGGCTTTTAATGATTTCCTTTGAGTCCATGCATCCTCTGGAGCAGCCCTCTTCTCCCTTGACATTTGATGTGGGAATGTGTACATCAGTATTGTTACTTAAACAATACCCTTCAGGCACCGATGCTGGGCCCTCAGATAAATCACAGATTAAAATGAAGCAGAACTGCTTGATAAAAAGTCTACAGTGTTCTGGCATGCAGGGAACAAACTGCACAGAGTCCAGGTAATGGGAAATTGTCTGTGTTATCTGAAGACCCATGTAATTAATGAACAAGAAACCTGTTTACTCTGAAAATAAATGGCAGAGTTACTATAATGCCTTTCTGCTTTGAATGCTGAATGAGTATCTCTGGAGGAATAAAAGCCCTAGCAGCTCAAAGTCACATCTCAACCAGAAAGGCGATTTGGAGACGGCGCTGAGAATCAGAGCTGGTTTGCTTTTATGAAGAATATGAAACCAGCCTTCCTTCTAATAAACACCTCATTTATTTTCTCTTGGCTCCTAAGCGATCTAGTTTGCAAATCATGGTGCGGACGGAACAATTAGCGGATTCGATTCAGTGCACATGCCATTGCCAAGCAGGAAACAAGCACGCCGGGCATGAATAGCATCAATCTTATTTTCAGGCATGTGCAAGTATCTGGCACTTCAGAGAGCTTTGCAAACAGGCTGTACTTCTGTTTTTCCCCTTGCTTTCCGTCCTGATCACAGTGCTGTTGTATTCAAGTGTATTACACCAGGCTTCCGGGTTCCCCGTTAGAGCTGCTGGAGTGCTGATGGCTTGGCAGGCTTTTTTACTATGCTCAGTATTTCATCCCAGCTATTTTCCACACGTGGAAAAATGCTCCCATGCAGGAATCAGCATTGCAGCAGCCGCTGGGAGAGGGAGAGCTGTCCCTTTAACCATGCAGAGCATGTGGCTGTTTTTAGTTAGAGCTCTTTTAGCAAGTTGTCTCAGCACATCAGGGCCCCACTTTCATCATGCCTGGCTTTTTTTTTTTCCTTCTCTTTGAGTCCTAGAAGTCAGAGGCCACAGGGGGGGTGACAGAAAGCAGTGACCTCTGCATAAGCAGGGGGACCAGATGGCCACTCCTCTTCCTCTGAGCCTTTCTCCTCTGGCCCCAGGGCACAGATCTGTGACCTTCACTTTAACTGAATGCCCAGACTGTGTGACTGGGGCTTTGACATGCTCTTTAATAGGCATACATTATCCCTCCGTTGCTAAAAGCCCAGAAAACTGGGTTCATTTAGTTGGAATTTAAGTAAAACTGTTTGGATTGGTCTTGCTATCCCCTAGCTGCCTCCTGCTAAATTGTTGATCTTAGTGCTAATGAAGGGAAATGCACTCACAGACCGGCTTGGAAGCATTTTATTTTCAAAGCTTTGCAAACCCCAGTGTTTTCTGACAGATGAAGCGTGCGCTAACGGTGTGAGCCCACTTATGTGCCCACCCACAGCACAAGCGACGCTCTGGTACTTGGACCACGTCAAGCCCTTGCCCTCTGCCACTGGACTGGGCTCAGTTTTGCTCTAAGGTCTGTCTCTCCCAGTTAAAGAAAACTTCTGATGTTAAACAGTGGCAGAACTTGGGCTTGTAGCCTCTCGCAGAGTTTGGAGGTACAAGGGGGAGATGTAATCACTAATACTTCTATAATTCTCAGTTCCAACCATAGGGATTGGTCTGATTTCCAAGTGTGAGCCAAGCTAGAGCATTGCCATGTGGTAGCACCCTGCGGTACCGAGCACAGGATCAGTAAGAATGGGCAAAAACACCCCTGAGGAGGAGGGCTAGCATTAGACCAACTGAAAATGGAGAAAATACTTCATTCTCTGTGAATTAGAAGTCACTGTGTTTTTCTCCAGTACCCCAGTAACTGAGAAGTTCATCTGATATGTCTGTCTGGTCCCGTAGCTGTTATTAGAGGAGGCCAGGCTCTCGTTAAAGCAATTTGTGTAATGGTAGCTGTGCTCTTCAGGAATGTCCTCAGGAGAGACTGGAAATACACTCTTTTCCAGCAGAATGGAAATGCGGAGGTGTGTTTTTCTGCTAATGATCGGCAAACATCTCTGCCGATCAGACACGGATGGCCTCCAACCTCTGCCAGGCAAGCGGATGCTGAGGAGGGGCTTTATTAATGCCTACCATTTCCGAAGGGTTAAGCACATGAAAGTTATTCAAGGAATTTCCTTTCCAGGGCAGACTTAGGGAGGTAGGTATAAGCAAAGGTCTATTCAGTCCTGCTGAAAGTGATGGATGCAATTCTCTTTGAAGTTCCTGGGAGCTGCACTTCCTCGCTGAGTAGCTGAATTGAATCCAGAGATCTTCAACTGTGAATCCGTAGCCACAAAACAAGGTTTTGTGACATCTGCCGTGGTTCACCAGCTACTGAAGGTGGGAAGGGGAGAGCAAAAAAACCAGGAATGCTGGTGCGGATGATACCAGAGGTTTTGACTGCTTGCAGCTCATGTTCCTGTTTTCAATTAAATTAGAAAGTATTTGTGGATGAAGTGACCCATTAGTTGGGTAATAACACTACCTTATCACGCCTGCTTATCAGTATTAGTTATGCACTATAAAACCCATACCAAAGCCCTTGGGGGAATCAATTAAATTGAAGTGGGCAGCTTTGTGTATGTGTGCGATGGAGCTGTCGTGAGATGCGTGGCACATTTGTGCACCAAACTGTTGCCGGTTTGGGGCAGACGGTATCTCTAAGCTTGCACACCAGCCCTGCCTGTAAGCTGTCAGCATCACACATCTTTGTTGCCTCTGCCAATTCCTCACTGGAACAGAAGAAACAGGCCATAAATTTGCTGATTATGTGCATTTAGGCAGACTAGCTCCCTTAATGGCCTTTACGATGGTTGCAGCCACCAGTGATGGAGTTTTTGCATCCCCAGCTTCTAATAGTAGACGGTTGCTTGTTCATGCTGTACATCCCATTAAATAAATCTGAGCCAATGGTAACTGATTGCCGATATTAAACTGCAGAGGGAGAGAGTAAAAATATTTTCTCTGTCTGCTTGGAAAGCTTGGGAAGGCTTTGTTCAAGTTTTGTGTTGTTTTTTTTAAAGAGGAGATAGGAGACAGGTTAAGAAATAGTCTCATGTGTCTTCACCAGTGTTTGAGCCTAGAAGCAGGTAAGGGGAACCTGATTTAATGGCATATCAAATAGAGAGCTAGCTCTCATCTGATCTACCTCTTTGAAACACTGCTGAGGAGTGATCAGTGTCCTGTCTGCTTGCATCAATAATTAGACCTTATAAAGTATTTAGACTCTGGTGGCACAGGGAGCTGTGGTGGCCAATCACCTGGAAGGGGCTTGATTTCCAGATAAAAACTCCCAATGTAGTGATTGAATCTGCTAACGTTACAGCTGGCAAAAAAAGAAGCCAGAGAAAAGCAGCCTTTTCCTGAGCCTTTCAGGGCCACAGTGCAAGGAAAAACGTGGTGGTGGTTTGCAACGTCCAGGGGCTGCGAAATGGCCGGTTTCCTCTTGGCCAGGCAGCGAGGAGTGGTCAGAGGGGAGAGTCGAAGCACGGGGCGACGCGGGGCTCCTCGCTGCGGCCCCTTCGACCCCCCTGCCAGCCCCCCACTGAAAGCAGTGTCGCCGTAGCTGGCTGGGGCTCAGCTCCGAGCATCCTCTCTCCGCTTTGAACCTGAGGAGCCGTCACACTTTAAGGTCAGGCAAGGGGCCCCTGTTAGCGGGCAGGGGGAGGCGGAGGGAGCAGGATGTCATTTTGTCATTAGCCGAGCTTCAAAGGCAGGCAGGCATCGGGGAGGGGGGAGAGGAGCTGCGGGGTCACAGGGGGCTGTGAGCCCCTTGCCCAGCCTCTCTGCAGGCCAGCTCACCTGGTGCACAGCTGCTCTGGGAGGAAGGAGCCCAGGGAAAGCAGAGGGATGGAGGAAGCAGTGTGGCGAAAGCCACATTGCTGATGCCTTTTACCCTGTAGCCTGCCAAATTCTGTGTGGAGGTTGTGGGCTGGGGGCACAACCTTCAGTGGTGCCAGGATGATGATGTGAAGCACTGCCTGTGCGTTGGAGCAGCTGTTAAAAGTGTAGCCCCCTTGGAGCAGTGCTGCCTAAAATGATTTAGTGGGGTCCTGCACATCTCTTGGAGACTCTGGAGCATGATTTTGGCTTGCCTGGGAGTGCTCATGCTGGAGGCTGGTCACAAGGCTCCATGCCCTTGTGTTCATACATCCTGCTCTGGAGAGCCTTAAGCTTTCCTGAATCAGATGCAACCCCCAAAAATCAAGAGAGTGGGTTAAAAATGACAAGATAGGCAAAGGAGAAAAAAAATCCCCCTCATTTTGGGGATCTGTGACTTTGTGCTCTGGGCCTTGAGGATGCTTTGGGGTCCCCTGTCAAGGCTTTTTTCTGCAGCTGCTGGGGATGGGCTTGTTTATTCCACTCCAAGCCGAGATCCTCTTGCAGATCCCCGCAAGCGGGGTTGGGGAGGAACGCCAGCCGCTGTGAGGCTGGAGATCAAAGCACATGTGTTGGCAATACTGGGAGGCTTTTGGGATCGGATGCTCTTTGACCTGCCCCTATGAAAGCTGAGGGTCCCGATGCACGGCGGAGGAGCTGGGCGATGAGATGGGGGCAGCAGCCCCGGGAGCAGCCGGGCAGCGTGCGGAGCAGCCTTCTGTGTAACCTAGCCAGAGCCAGCAGAAACATGGCACAGTTCTGCTTCCCAAGCTCCTTTCATCCTACAGCCTCATCAGGCTTGTGTGCTGGTAATTAGGATGTTTGCTGTCACTTCTATGGGCACGACAATGCATATTCATCAAATATGTAAATTAACACATTAAGCTATTTGCATAAATCTTCCGGATCAGAGAGTATGATGGAGATGAATTGCTGCGAGAGCAGCTCTGTAAACGATTCTCTGATACGCAAGTCACACTAGGGTCCTGCATGCTCTCCGTGGGTGCTCCAGTGATGCAGAGCAGGAACTCGTTTGGGTTAATTAGTGCAAGAAGTCCAGGCATCATTACCTCTGGAGCAGGATTACAGCTGCATTTACACAGACAGCTCTCAGGTGGCCTTTCCTCCTGGGGGAGGATGGGTTGGAGGGGTGGGCAGGCAGGTGGAGAGTTATCCATGGAAAAAGCAAAGCTGCCCATGCGCTAAATGTGCTGGAGGTCTCCAGTGAACAGTAATGCACAAAAGTGTGCTTGGGCTTGCTCTGAGCGGTGGGCTTCCCAACAAGCCCCCGGCACAGCTGCCACCTCCAACACATCTGGTATTACCAAAAGGAAAATACATAAGACCTGTAACCCTTGCCTGCAGTAGCTTAACAATACCTCTGAGTATTGCTTCAAATACATATAATAAGTCTGAACTAATAAAGTAACGAGTTTATGAGCTTTTTAAAGATTTTACTAGATAAATGGAGGGCCTAATAACATGATTCGATTTCTTAATATAAACAACGTATTTGCAGGGGCCTCTTAAAATATTCCTAACTTTAACTGCAGAAAATGAAGCCTATGATTTATATTTCTGGCTGCTGGAAGCTCTGGCTTTCATTATCTATATATGCTGCAAATCCAATTATGTAATATCATTGAGATAAGACATGTAATGTTTCACATCTAATTGTTCTAACATGCAAATTCTTTCTGAAGCTGGCGTACGTTAGGATGAAAGGAAGGCAGGGGCTCTGTTTGATGGGTGGATGCGAGTGGAATCAGGCACTCTGCAGGCAGTTGGTTGTGTCGACCTGTTTCTGGCTGGGTGTGGTGTGCTGCGAGGTCTCTGAGAAGCTCTCTGGGAATCACAAGGTGATGCTAAGCAGGATGCTGGGTTTTGGGTGAAGGAAGTGTAAGTTAAATGCTGTGTATGGCTACAGAGTATTTCACTGATCCAAGCATTGCAACTAATTTTTTTCCCTTCGAGACCCTTACCATGGGGCTTGATAATCCCAGTACATCGGTGTGAATGAGACAGCTTGAGTCTACAGCCTCCTTCCCCTCCCTAGCAAATGGCTGTGAAACCAGTTTGCATGCTGAATGTACCCCCAGCAGACAGACTGTGCCTTGACTGGCTGGCAGTCCAGAGCACCTCTTGATTCACTGTATTGGATCCAAATTTCACACTCATTTTCTAGGTGGTTTTCATCAACAGGTAGGAAAGAGACCACAGACCTGAGGAAGTTCTGGTACATTTTGTTAAATGGCAGCTTACATGCTTTACCCCTTCTTTCTGGCCTTAGGTATATCATCGCTGTCTTTGAACATCTTTGAACACATGTGTCCAAGACTGTAGTCTTACTTTTTGAGTTAGTTGTGTCCTTGTCCCTTCCCATGATGGGGTTCCATCAGGCCTGCACACCGAGGTTTCACAGCCAGGGCAGGTGAGAAGTAGGCAGGGCTGGAAGACACTCACATCTCCCCTGGTTCATCTTGAGAATGCAACCAAGGAGCAAATCCTGACATGAGAAGATGATCTTGTAAATGGATGTCACCTGGGAGACCCCAGTCTTCATCCCTGGGACCAGCACAGACACTTGTATTAACACTTGCCCACATTAAGCAGAAGGGCTGGTAGCAGCATGCTGTAAATTAGGGGTCTTCATGCAGTCTGCTGACCTTTGGTTTGTGCTCGAGGGGTGCTTGGTTTCTCTGACAGGAAGTGGAGAGGGGATGCATATGGGTTGGTGGCTTTTGATGGCCTTGCTTGTTGACCACAGCACAAGGACACATGGAGATGTGTCAAAAAAAATAGCTTTTTGGGTAAGATTTCTATTGCCTTTGGTAGAGCTGGCTGGGGGAATTTGAAAGAATTAATTTAAGCAAAATGTTGGGGGTTTTTTGGCCCGACCCACTTGCATGCATGAACTTGTCCTACACATTGGATGGGAAGTGCAGGCAGAGCTTGCTTCCTCCTTATCAACTTCTCAGCCTTTGCTCTTCCTTTTGGCCATGCACACCATCCCTGCCAGGTTTCAGTGCTGCTGTGGTGGTGGTGCCACCATCCAGCCAGAGGTTCTGGTCCCGATATTTGGCTCTTTTGAGGAAGTCTCCCACTAGCTATCTTACAGCTACTGGGCATTGTGCTCTGGACGTGAATAGGTCCCATTCAACCTTGTTTTATTCATCATCAACAAAGCATGAAATTACAGTAGAAATGCTAATAGATTTCCTAACAACTTAGTATCTACTTGGGTGAAACAGTTATTTGTTGACTAATTAGTAAGTTAATTGTTTTATACTTTATTGAGGTCAGGTTGCTATTTTAGTGTCGAGGGGAGTGGTGTATGCTCTTTTAAATAAGACTCTGCTTTAGTGAGTGGTTATTGTCATCAGCTGGGATAAAGAAATATAGGGAAAGGGTAATGGTATCTCCAAAAGGAGCTTTTCCCCAGCTGTTTGCCATGTGCCAAGCCACGATCTGAGCAAACTTGTGGTCCAGGCGAAGTGCAAAATGCACGGGTGTCACATGTATACCCTGCAAATGGCTTGGACCTTTCAGCAGGGGAGGTGTGCCCAGTTGGACCAGTGATTACTGGTATTTGCTTTTGGAGGTCTTAGCAATGTTCAGGCACGTGTGGCCTGAAGCAGCACTGGGTGAAATGCCTGTTAGGGGTCTTTGTGCTGACCTCTGCAAACCGTTCAGAAGCAGGGAGGAAAGGGCTGGTGCTGCTCATAGCCATACTGGAGTTCTCTGCGGAGGATGGGTCTCCCAAGAAATGCTGAGGACCTTTGGAAACCTGACCATCAATCATGGCGTGGGCACCTCTTTTTATTTTGCTCCATTTTCCTGCCTGCTCTCCATTTTGGAGCCAGAGAGATGAGCTGTCCCTGGGAGCTGGGACAAATCCTGCTGGGGTGCTCAGTCTTCTTTGAGATCATTAATGGGGCAGGCTTCTCAGCTTCCAGAGCTGCTTGCAAGCTTCGGGCACACTAATTAAAACCATTCCTGACATAAAAAAAGCATTTTGCAGAAAGAAAGGAAAGACCTCTCCTTCCTGGAGTTTATGATTGAATGTATGAGTAACCTGGCCTTGGGTTTCTGGGGCATGAAGTCTTTTCCCTGTCTTGATTTATGTATTTTAAAAAAAAAAAAAATTACCCTCCTCCTCGGTAGCTTTCTTCCCCTTTTCTTCCCCCTTCTGACCCTGTGCTTGTGGCCAGGAGAGTTTTCCTGGATTTAGAAACAGTTTTAAAAGATATCCATGTGTGGATGGAGGCAATAGCGGACCGTCGGTGAAGGCTCCTCCAGGATAGTTAAGCCATATTCCTTTGGATATTTTTTTCTCTCTCCCATGTTCTTCCTCTTCATCCTTCTAATTTAGGGCTTTGTGGTAATTATCTGCCTTGGCCAACCCTGTCGTTTCTCAGTTAGCACAGCCCCAGAGCTTCAATGGGAGTCAGTGGGTTCGTGCCTCTTCTTGCTCGTCCTGCTGAACTTGTCTCCCATGTGGGGAGGGATCATTTATAAAGTATCACTCTGTGTTGGGCAGCATCCCAGGGGCGACCAAGAAATATTATTGCGTGCAGGCCGTCTGTTTTGTCCTGATTCTTCCTCCTTCCATCTGGAAATATAGCATGGAATTTACTGATACCTGTTGGGTTTATTTGTTGCCTTGATGATCCTATGCTTTTTAGAAAAATTGCTGGTATCTTCTGCCTCAAGTTATCTATAGCCTGCTCTGTAGTCTCAACAGTTTTGCCCATGCACCTATATCAGTTTGGCAATCTGGGAAATGCAGAGGTATGGGTCAAAAGAGCTCTGTCCCTGCTGTCACACAGTCTGTCCAGTAACCAGAGCAGTTTGTCCTGGCAGCAGCACCAGCATGGCAGTGCAGCTGCGGGCTGCCCTGAGACCTGCGGTTGTACAGGGGGATGTGCAGGTAGATCTGTCCATCCCACAGCCATATTTGTCTGGCTCTTGATTCTTCCCCTAATGTAAAATCCAACTGAAAATGACAGGTGGCTGAAAATGCCAGGAAATACACGCTGGTACCAGACCATTGGAAAAAAAAAAAAAATCAAACAAAATAGGACTCAAACCAGCCAACAACCCCCCTTTTAGTTGCTTTATTTTTTTAGTTCCCTTTATTTATTTTTTTTCCTGGAGTGGCCAGATAGCTTTTAAATCTTGGCAGCGGGACTTTTGCTGTGCTGTGTCCAATAAAGCCTTCTGCATGCATTGACTGGCAAGAACAATCCCTGGGCAGCCCATGAAGGGGACTGTTTTTGCAGCCTGCATCCAAGTGTGACTCCGATGTTTCATGCCACCACCTGAGCTAGGACAGGCTGTGAATACAGATCACACCACTCCTTTCCCTGCTTATCCCAGACTTCTGATTAGGAAAAGGGCCCTTGCTCAGGGGCTGTCAGGGAAGGGGGTTATAAGAGTTTTATTAGTGAAGCAGAAGGATGTTTCCAAGCCTTCTTGTTCCTTGGGAAATAAGAGGAGAAAAGACAGATAATGTTTTGCCTCTTCATTAGATTGGGAAATCACCTATAAAACAGAAGTGTATTTGAAACCTAGCCCCCGTGTCTCTCATTAATGCAAAGTCAGCAGCGTCCAGCCAGTCAGATGGAGGGTTTGCACCATGGGGGGCTTCGAAGGGGTCCTGTTATAGCAGGACAGGCCCTGGAGAGCTCCGAAGGAGCCAGATGTGAGGCGAGAAGACCAGAGCCACCAGCCCGGGCAGTCTGGCACTCAGCCCCTTGCAGTTCCTTGCAGCAATGCAGCCAAGTGCTAATATTCAACTGTGACAATCCACAGGCTGGAAAAACTCAGCCTTGGGGGAAACTACCTGCCTGGTGGTAGATGAGAGCTTGTGCATGCTCAGGGGTTGTTGGTAGGACACTGAGGGATAGCAGTGAACCGTAAAATGTCCTTAAAAGTAGCAAGTCCAAGTAAAGCCATGCGGCTTAAAATGTTTTATCATGTCGTACGCCAGGGCTATTAGTCCCCTTCTGTGCTTCTGTCAGGCAGTATGGCAACCAGCAGTGAAGTTTTATCAGATATTAAAACCTGCTTTTGAAATTTCTCCTAAAGTGGAATGCTAAATCAACCTCTTCACAGTGTTGGTTTTTTTTTTTCTTCTTGTACTGTTTCCTGCCTGGCAGCTTCACCTTTACTTCCATTTCTCTCTCTCATTTTCCATCAGCTCTATCTGTAACCATTTTGTGTTTTATTGAGCATGAATGAATGGTGATGCCTTTTAGATGAGTGATATTTTCATCTGAGGATGCTTGTTTAATATAAAGCTCTGCTCAGCTGTTATCCCAATGGTGCTTTGTGTTTACCAACATATTATTTCAACTAGCTTGAATTTGGAGGCAAATTAATTGTGTGGAGAGGTTTTTCTCCCATTCTCCTACCCCAGCAAAAATTCTGCTTCTCTTCTGATGGGACGTTACGGACCTGAAACACGATTCGGAGGCGGCGTGAGCTGTATAAGAGCTACAGCGTTGCTCCTGGGGCTGAGTGTAACCTACGCTTACCATATGCTACCACCCTCCCCTTCAGGTAAAATGGGGGTGTTTCTGCCTCCCTGCAAATGATAGCAGCTCTGCAGAACAGAGACCATAATCACTCAGGCTGCTGCTGTGTGGGTCTCTGTGCATTTGGGAATAAAATTTTCCATCTGTGGGACTAGGTTATGAATCCAAAGTCATTAGAAAGGGTCTGGGTTTACCCTCGGTGCTGTAAGCTGGAGCTCAGCTGTCAGTGACGGTGATAGATCCCCAAATACCTGCTTGTTGCAAAGCATCGCTGCCACCCCGAGAGGTTCCCTGGACTGTGCAACAGCAGCTGCACCTAGGGATGCTGAAATGTGCCTCAGTTGTTAAAAGGTTTGGTTTTTGCGTGGCCCAAGGTTTATCACAGCGATACTCTGGAGGTCCTGCTGGTTGAGTTCACCCTGGGGAAGTATATGACTGGTTTTTGGCACTAGTAATAAGCAGGCTGCTGCTTACAGCCATGGCAAAGGCATGCAAAAAGCCAGCGAGGGCATCGTTTGCCTCTGTCATGCTGGGGAGCAACGCGGTGTGTGAGGGACCAGCTGCGGGTAGGCAGTGCTGGTCACTGCGTGGCACAGGCTGTAGTGAAACCACAGTGGCAAGAGCCGTCTGGTGTGCTGGGCTTGAGTCTGGTGTGCTGGGCTTGAGCGATGCTCCGTTGATCCTCCTAGGCTCTTTGCCTGTGTCTGAATTAACCCCGCTGCCTCTGATCCCTGGCTTGGGCCACTGTGGAGCTGGGTTCCCATCAGTTCTCTGAAGCTGGTGATGAAGGGGAGAAGAAAAACCTTTCCTGAAGGTTGACTTTTCTGTTTGTGCCCAGATGGAGGGGGCAGATCTTTTTGCTCCAGTCAGAGCCGAGTCCCTTCAGAGAGCTCAGACCTGCATCTTACACCACAGAAACAGCATTAGGTACCGATCAGCATACCCAGATGTCCCCAGGGTAGCACCCTGGGAGCTTTTGGAGGCACGGGTCTCTGCATTGGCCCCAAAGCCCACTGCTGTGTTAGGAGCAGGGGAGGAGGTGGGATCTCGTGTCCACCACGGGCTGGAGACGGGCTCTCCAATACGCATTTCCATTCCTTGGGAGCGCTGTGCATCCTTAATTCCTTGTAGCTTGTTCTCTTCTCACTCCTAATGCAACAGCTGGCAAGGAAAGGCGCTGAACCTGGATATCGTGTCCTTGACAAGGTGCTCAGCCAACCCTTTGCTTCACCAGGACAGCAGGCTCTCATGCCCTTATTCTGTACCGTAGCACTTAGGGAAATCAGATATTCATGGCAGTAAATGTTCCTGTGGGGTGATTAGTCCTCTGGGATCCACCCTGCTAAAATCAGTGGGGTTGCTCTTGGGGAGAGGTACTGCTATTGAACCTGGCCCCGAGCGTTCATATCAACATCTTCATCCCCTTCCCTGCTTATACCCCATGCACAGTAATTTCCTAGCTGATCTGCTCCAGTACGGTATTACAGGAACATTAGTTAACAAGGCTGGTTTTGAGAGCGACGTATTGGGCAGGCGGTGTTCATCTGGGCTGTCCCCGCTGCTGCAGAATTTGCATCTGGCCGGTGTTGTGCATCTCGCAGCTGAGCTGCGAGCGGTTGGTGAAAAGGGCTGCGCTTCCCCTTGCCAACAATTCGTCTTGCAAATGAGCAAGGGCAGCTCGCACCCACCCCGGCCCCACTTAAGACGATGGCTGGGCTGTAACTCTGGGCTGACGTGGGGTTGGTTCGTGGCACGCCGTGACCGGCTCTTGCCGCTCTCTTTGCCGCCGGTCACCAGCCAAATTTCTCGCGAGCAGGCCACGCATCTGCATTAATTTAGATAGCTTAATGTGGGGAGCTCGTCAGCTTGATTTCCCCTGTGGCTCTGGGAGTCAGCTGGGGCGCTGGGGCCTCCCATTAGTGGTCCAGCCCAGTGCCAGATGGCGGGTGATGGCTTGCGGAGGCTCCGGAGCTGACGTGCCCCATTGTGCGAGACACAAAAGCAAGCCGGGCTGGATTTTCTTTCTTTCCCCTGCTTCTGCTTTTATTTTCCTTCGACGCTGTCACTCTCACAGCTAATTCCTGGAGCTCTCTTTATTTATTTATTTTGTTTCATGGTGGGGAGGGCTGTGAAGTTCCTGGTGATGTTTTCCATGAGGATGCTCCTGCCTTTTCCCGTGCGAGTATCTTATGGACTTTGCTATTTCCCGACCTTTATTCCCCACCTGAATGTGCATGTGGGGTGTGCAGCCCCGTGGGTGTGCACCCCCACACAGAATCTCCTCTTGGACAATTTGGTCGCATAAACAAGTTATTAGGGTACCACAGTGGGTCTCCTGGGGGATCATTATGGGCCACAATGTTTATAGATTTAATCACCGTCCTGGATATTTCAGGTGTCCCAGCAGTTTTTCAGGTCTTTAAGTCTGTGCTACAACTGCACGTTTGTTACTGAGTTTTCATCTCTTTTGTTAATACCAGAGAGGTGCCTGTTTTGGGGGGCAAGTGTTTTCTTCTGATGAAGATGCATATTTCAGGAGAGAGAGGACTGATTTCCCCAGGCTTGGTGCAGGAGGGGCTGAGCATCCCTGCAGAGGCCCCCTGAAGATCAGGCTTGCAGGGCTTTGGCTCTGATTTCCCCAGTGTGCTGCAAACACCGGGGCAAAGCTCAAGTTCAGAGCTCAAAGTCAGGAAAAATGCCCGCCCTGCAACCCCTCCATTCAGGCGCAGCATTTAACCTCTGCCTGCTCTCTAAAACCTACAATACTTTTGCAATGCTGCTGTTCCTTGACATTTAGCATCGCTCCAGCCCAGGCAGGTTTCCACACTTGCGTGCGCATCCCAAACCCTTATCAAACTTTAATTAAAATGAAATTTTGTGACGATGGGGGAGTTAGTTGACTAAATGTTGTTAACCCTGACAGTGCATGAGCAGTGATGGGGACGGAGGAGTCCCAGCTGTGCAGGGTGAGATCACCCTCTCCCATG
The DNA here is from genome assembly GCF_031877795.1 of Strix aluco. Taxonomy (NCBI): domain Eukaryota; kingdom Metazoa; phylum Chordata; class Aves; order Strigiformes; family Strigidae; genus Strix; species Strix aluco. Next base: position 14,274,716 of record NC_133942.1, read on the forward strand.
GGTGCACCCAGCCAGCAAAGCCAGGGAGCCTTTGCAAAAGGGCCGTGACTGCATCCCTCTTCTGCTTGTAGCTGGGCAGTTGCAGGTTTGTATGGCTCTCCCATCACTGAGAGCCTTTGAAGGCAAATATTGGTATCTAAATTTGGATTGCGTGGCTGCTTCAGTGTCCAGCCATTCTTCTAGCTCTTCGTTCAGCAGGAGCTGCAGTGCTGAGCCTTTCTCCAGGCTGGGCATCGGGTGCTGAGTACCTTTTTAGGATCTCCTCTTGTCTTTTGAATTTTGCTGCCGGGGTGATTTGGCAGCATGGGTGGGGAGCGATGGGGGGCATAGGGGCTTGGTGCATTTGCAGAGGGCTTAGCTGGTGGTAGCCATGAGCCCACAGGAGAATCTGTGTCTCCTAGGCAGGGACCACGGCTCAGGGAGTCTGACAGCCCATCCCAACCTGCCCGAGCAGGATGCACAAATGCATGACGAAGAACGAACATTTGGGTAAAATATTTGCAGATTCCACAGTAGGAAATTAACACAGGCTCTTCCCACCTCTTCTCCTCCCAGCAAATCGATCAAGCCTCTCCTTGTGAGCTAATAGTTATCCCGTCCGGGAGAACCCCTCGGGAATTACGCTCATCAAAGGCTTCTCGAGCCTCACTGCCCTCGCCTCGTGTTACCCAGGGCTTCTTGTCGTATCCTGTTCCCATAAAAAGTAACAAAGATCTTTGGGAAGAGAGGAGAGACACCACCTGAGGTTACCGGTGTTTGTCTAATCTATGGTGAAAAAGCAAAAAAATATAAATATCTGATATATATATCTGATTGCTGTAGCAAAGTGTTCAAAGCTGAAATTTTGTTTTGCTTGATTGCTTGTTTTAAAAATTCCCCATAGAAAGAACTTGGTTCCTTTTCCTCGTGAGTAACAGATATATTTGCAAAATACTGTATTTGGTCGTGACACAGTATGGAGATTGGGCGATGGCTGATCACCTATACGTCACTCTCCTGTAGGCACGGTGAGATTATCTTTCTACCATACAGAAACCTGGTGTTGTAAACCATCTTATATACAGAAAACACACCCAGTGAGTGCAGCCCTACATGGTGTGGCTGTACATACAATAAATGGCAGAGCCGTGTGGCGGCCTCACAGTAAATCAGTGCATCTCCTCTTTCTGTTGGTTTTCTTCCTTGACATGATATTCTGGGATGTTCTGGTGCTGCTGGGGATTTCACAGGCGGTGTTGTCCCACTGTTCACCGCTGCTGGGCTCAGGCCGGAAAGAATGCACTGAGCCGGGAGCGGCACAGCAGGGTGGTAGGAGCATTGCCTCTCTTCTCCTGCCATGTCTTTTCAACAAGTCCTCAAAGGTAATGAGTTTAATTTGATAAACTGGGCCCAGGGTGAGGTGTCACAGTGAGTTTGGGAGATAAACATCCCCGCTTCTTATCAACAAAAAGCCAGTCCTCCCTGGAGAGCTGTGTTTTCTGGAATGCATCCATGCTCCTCGGGTTTGGTGATGGTCTGGTGATAGCAAGGAAGATTAAGATGGTGAGATTTGTGGTTTGTAACTCTGCCAAGGCTTCCTTCCTCTGTGTGACCATCCTCCACATCCTTCTTACCAATAACAGTTCTCCTGTGTCCTCACTTGTCCATCTTCATGCTTTGGGATGGTGATGTGTCTGCCGGTTGTATTTAGGGTGCTGTGGGGCACGCGGGGAGGAGAGAGGACTTGCTGCGGGTGCAGAGGTGCTTTTGGATGGAGTGGCTGCTTCATGTGGACCCGGTATGAAATGTAAGCTCTCACCTTGTTGTGGGAATGGGTGTCTGGAGGCACCCTGGCTCACAGAATCCAGCCCATGTAACCACCCGTGCTGTGTCATACATGTACATATGTGTGTGTGTGTACACAAACTACAGCGTATACGCTGACAAGCAATGCTGGGGTACAACCCCAAGTACAACCATCCGAGCAGAGGTGCAGGAAAGGAGTTAACACTCGCTGGCTCATGCACAGAAATACAATCCCTGTCTCCTCCGAACTCGCAGAGAGAAATCGGTGAAAACATCAAACCACACGTCCTGTACAGTGGAGCTGATACGCCGGAGCTATGAACTTCCTCTTTGAGGTGGTAATACTTTGGCTAGCAGCCAGGAGCGGCAGCCGCGAACGGAAAGGGGGACTTCCAGAGATAAGCTATTTTCAGCCAACGGGGCTTCTCGCCACGAAATAAATAGAAAAAGGACGAGCTCTACGTCTGCGGTCATGTGTCCTGCTTTCGTGGATTTGGCCTATTTTCTGAAGAATGGTTGTAATTCAGCTTGAATTTCCCCTGGATCACTGCCAGCAAAATAGGAAGCTGTTGCTATTGCCAAGGAGTGAACAGGAATTTATATATGTAACTCAGCCACAGGGATGAGATGACAGCTAACGGCTTAGCCGCTGCTAGGAGGAAAAGCAGACCTTGGAGGAAGCTGGATTTTCTCAGTATCATGGCAGTTCAGTCCTATCTACATCTTTGATATTATCACCTTCAATCTGGACCTGGCAACATCATAACGCAATATCTGTGCTCACCACCAAGGAATGGGAGCAGAGGAGCACTCAGCATTTTTTAATCACCTACATTTGAATGAAATTCAGAGTTAAAATGGACAGAAAGGAGCTTTAGGGCAATCCTTTGTAATGCTGACTCTGTACCCAACTTACTCTGCATGTGCACTCAGGTCCTTTGGTCTCTCCTCTCTCCTCCCCATGTGCACAGGGGATGCTGAGTATTTCCCTTGCAATGGTGTCTGGCGGCTGCTCTGTGTCAAGCAATGGAAATCCAGCCTTTCGTGATTGTTCTTCTATTTGAATAACTTCTTTAGTCAACGTGTGCACTGTTTCTATTTCTATTTCATTCCTTAATAAAGAAGGGGGCAGTTCATCATGCTCAGCAGAGTATGGATGTGGTGAAAGACATACTGTTCTGAAAGATTTAAAGTTAATTTCCATCGGACAGAGAGACCGTTGTTGGGGTTACTCCCTCTTGAAGGCAGGGCAGCTGCCTTTCTCCTGTGCTGTAGCTGCCTGGGGTCTACAGGGAGCCTTTACCTTATGTCTTGGTGCAGCTCTTCCCCCTGACTGGACCCCATGCTACTGGGAGGTTTGAAAGTATGTGAAGTTTTGGAGGCTGAGAGATACAGCTGGGACTCAAACCTTCCGTCCAGCCCGGGCTGTGTAACGGACATGGCAGAGAGGTGTGTCTAGGTACCACAGATTCCATCGTGTCTGACTGCCTGGTCCTTAACAAAAGCCTGAGTCTCTCTTCGTGCTGTGCTTGGGTTTTTACTGAGTGCTAAGAGATGTTGTGCTGTATGCATTGCAACTCCTTGGACCACTACATTTGATAAAGTGATGCAGAGCATCATCTTGGAGGCAGTCCCACCTCCTCCAGGCACTCATCGAGCCACTGCCCAAGGGAATATCTCTCTCTGTACAGTGGGCACCACGGTACACAGGCAGAATGGGCTGAGGCTCAATTTTCTATGGACTTGGTCATCCCAGCAGTGCAGGAGCAGCATGACGGCCGTGGCTCGGCAGCACCGAGCACTGGCTGAGCTCCCTTGCCCAGGCAAAACTCCCACCATGGCAGGGCTGGCCCTGCTGCAGCAGAAGGGGAAACGAAGAGTGAATTACCAACACTAGTGCTGTTTGCTGTCGGCCCGATAAAAATGGCACCTTGCCCAAGTCTTCTATAAATCACAGGTTCCATTCGGAAAGGAGTTTTCTGTGGTAATTAATGAGCCAGTATAAAGACATTAAATGGAGAATGTGTGGTGATAGAAAGGCTTGTCATTCACTGAGCCATCTTCCCCCATGTGAATAACCACGAGGGAACAAAGGCCAAACTCCTTATAGACTGAAGTGCACTATCTCTGATAGCTGGGAATGAAGTAATTCTCTGAAAATAACAAAGGCACAGTGAAATACATTAGTAAACTAATTACAAGAGAGCTGGTAAAAACAGATGCTGAAAATTTAAAGCTATTATTGGAATGATTGCTAGCAGAAAAATGGGGGCTGACAACAAAAAATTAAAAAATGCATCTCATTTAAAATTCATTAGCCTGTAAATCAGGACAGCTCCCTGTCTGAAAGCGAAGCTGATGGCATTTCTGTGGGCAGTCATGATGAAAAGCTTCCTTTCCCTCACCTTTCTGGATTCCACCGTTGCCTCCGGAGATGCTGAAATGAAGCGTGTGCTTGTTGGCGAGCACAAAAAAACAGGGATGGTTGCTGGCTTTGCAGACCGGGAGGTCTGAGCAGGGAAGTTTCTACCTCAAGGTGCTGCAAGGGCTGTGGCGGGGCAGGATAACGCCTTGTGCTCGGATGGCTCATTGCCTCTCCAAGCTGATAAAAAGCTGGATTGCTCGTCCACACTCGATATCAGAAGGAGTTGGCTGCAAACAAAGTGATCCAGGGCCAAAAACGGCTGCGCAGTAGCTTCCTCTTGTACCATCTCCATCAATATTTGGGAGAGGGATGGAAAACATTGTCATTGTGCAACAAATCAAAATGGTAACTATGTAATTTGTCTTAATTATGTGTGTCGAAGTAGGAAAAACACGAGGAGCTCCGGATGGGAATCTGGCAGGAGAGACCTGCCTGCTGGCAGCATGCTGTACGCTTTGCTTTGCCCTTGCTGAGCCAACCTCTCACGGAGGTTTGCAGGACAGCTTGCCCATCATTTTTTCGTTATTTTTGGGGTCTGCAGGGATACCTGAGTAGGATAAAATCATAGGTATTTTGCAAAGAGCAAATGTGTGCTTCAGAGGAACCTGGGAGGCGGTGAGGTCCTGAAGAAGCCGTTGCCTGAAGCGGGGTGAGCTGTGGGTGCAACAGGAAGGATCATCTTCTTGTGATGCTGGAGGGGAGCCCTGCTTTGGAGTTGGGGAGCCTTGTGTGATGGTGGGGTTTCTTAAAAAGTCACCCCACAGAAACACAAGAGCCCTTCGTAGTGACACATACCACTGGGCAGGTGTCACAGCGGCCAGTGTTGCCCGGCCAGCTTCACCCTTGGTGCCGGAGCACTGTAGTGATGACAGATAACCTCCTCCTGCACTGCAACATCGCTAGTCCCATATGCAGTCCGCCCAAGCAAATTAAGAGTTGTTTATGACATTTAATACTCCCCCTTCCCTCCAGCAGCAGGGCGGCAGGACTACAGGTTTGGCTTCACAAATGGTCGCCTCAGGATACACTAAACGCTGTCATGAGCCAGAGAGCAATTTCATCTTGAAAAATTACTGCAATAGCGCTCCCTGATAAAGGTCTCTCCCAGCTATGCCTCCCTCTTCGCCAGAAACTTCTTCTCTCCCTGAAACCAATTTGAGAGCGCTAAAGGCGCTGTTTGTTAGTCGATTCCCTTGCAAAACAAGAGGGTGCTGGAAGACGAATAACCACCTTATGCCGCTTTGCATAGCAGGTAATGGGATGGGATGCTGCCGTGTGCTCTGAACGTGGAGGAAAGTGAGAAATTTGGTCCGTGGGATTGCCACGATGCATCTTTCAAAGTGATTTATAAGGAGCAGCATTGCCTCATGCATAGAGTGTGCCATTGGTACTCAAGGGATGATGCTGGATTTGGGTTGTGACCATGGGTGTCACTTTGTGTCCCCTGTGTCTGTCTCTGTAAAATGACCAATATGTTTATAAGAAAGGTTTGAGGATGCTCAGACAGCCCTGGGTGCTTGCTGGGCTTCAGAGAGGGCATTTGTGCATCACCAAGACTCACTGCTCCTTTTTCCAGGCCGGGATGATTTCTGGCTCCAGGGTCCTGGGTCTGAGCAGGCAGCATTTGGGCAGTGCTGCTGCATGAGGGAGAGCGTGGTGAAGGCCGGCTGCTTTCGGGGTCTTAATCTGACACACGCAGCTCCCCTGGTGCTTTCTATCCTCCCAAGTCAAGACAGCAAGAATGGTGGGGTGTTGGATGCTGGGGATGCTCCCTGGCATGCTTTACTGGGACAGTGTGGGCACAATCTCTCTCCAGAGGGATAGCACTTTGTGAGCTTTATGGAAATTATAAGACACTTCAGTATAAAACAGCCCTTGGGGTGTATGGCCCCTGTTTATTTCCATGCATGGTGCAGAGACTGCATTTATCCAGACAAAAATCTTTCCCACTCACGGGAGAGTACCTCTGCATCAACAGCTGATGGTGGTGTAGTTATTTTTCCAATAAGCGAGCTATAATCAATACCATAAATATATAAATGTTCTTTAGGACTATGAGACAAGCTTGGAGGAGCATGTGATTGTGCTGGTGAGGCTGGGTGTCCTGGTGATGGGGAGCGCATTCAGGGCAGCCTCAGGAAGGGGAGTGGAGCCACAGCACAGGCATTGGAAGGTTTTCCAGGTGCTACGATAAAGTTCCTGTAGGGACCTTTGCAGGGACAACCCATCCTCCTCCCAGCCCTAGTCCTTTGTTCAAGCAGGGTAGGTAGAGCAACCAGGAGCCCCTGAGTATGTTCCCTCTGACCCCTGGTCTGCGTGCAGTGGAGATGTGTTCATTACTTCCACAGGATATTTATCATCTCTACACAGAACCCCTGTAGGGCTCTGTGCTTTTTTCCACTTGCTTCTCAAAGCACCAAAACAAACAGTAAATCATGGGTTGGTAGGATCCATCGGCACTGCTCATTGCGGTGTGGCGGGGAGGTGACCTAAGCTGGATTTGTCTTGCAGTCATTTTGCATGTTATGCAAAAAATTGAGAAACCATAGTCCCAGATCAAGCAGCAATTTACCTCCTGGTGGACTTGAGTCATGAAGCGGTAGATATTTTTTTTCCCCTCTTCTTGTAAAATATCTGTTGCATGTTCCCTCCCATGGGCAGCTGCTGTGTCCCACTGCGAGGCATTAGCTCGGTTATCTCCCTTTCATACCAATCCCAGGGGCTTAGGGCAGGAAAAAAAAGAAACAGGCCAGGTGGAGACTTTGTTCCTCAACCAGAGAAGTCCATCTGATGGGGTGTCTTCTCAACCTTGTTTAAATTATTTCACTCAGCTTTGAATGAGCGTGACAACAACAGAGACACGAGGATGCAAACTGCAGAGAGGGTGGGGAGCCTGGACCATCCTCCATCCCTCCTCTGAGCAGTCCTATCAGCACCGGCCAAACAACAGCGAAAGCAAAAGAGGAATAAACATTTGTCTGCAAATATTGCAAATAAAAAGTGTGCAGGACTGACCCTCTTTCCCTCTACATCTGTCCAGCACAAAGTGAGATGGGGCTTCCTCCCTCTCTCATCTCACCACGTATTTTGGTTCCTCTTAAATGAGCTACATTCCTCCAAAATGTCTTCCTTGCTTCAAACTCTCATGAGTCTTGCAGCGCCTTTTCTTTTGAGATCTGAGACCTGGCATGGACAATAGAGATTTGGGATTTTCACCCCTATGATTAGTGGGCAGGGGCAGAGGGGATTTTCATCTGTGCTGGGAGAAGTACGGCTGCTCTTTAATATTTCCCTCCCTTTCCAAAGCTGAGAGAAAGGCGATTTTCCTTCCCTTTAGATGTGAGTGAAGGCCCCCGCTCCTGCTACTCCTGGAGAATTAAATAGATAAATGGGCGGCGCTGTTGTTCACGCTTCACTATGCACAAAGCAACTTGCATTCAAAATTGGGCTCATGGCAGTTCAGCAACAACCTCGCACAATAGCATCATTAGACACGCAGGGCCGGCTCGCAGGCACGGAGGCTGCTCTGCAGCTGGAGTAGCCACCGGGCTGTTGTGATCTGGGCTTTTTTTATCTTTATAAAAATGCATCTTTGAAAAAAATAGTGAAAGAAGATATGGTGTCTTTTTCTTAAAGACTTGGGAAAGCGTCCCTGTTTGAAAGCAGGGGGAAGAGAGGAGAGGATGGGATTTGTGGTGTCTATACACCCCCCATGTTTTGTACTGGTTCTTTCTTGCAGGGAAATCCTCCATTTCCAGAGTATGGAGGGGAGCAAATACGAGACCTGTATCTGCTAAGCCTTCAGCTGACGTCCTCCTTGAAAATATTCCTCAGCAGGTTGCTAACTTAATGATGAGGTCTCCTAAGGCAGGCAGGAATGGAAGAGGATTCCATCCCTCTGCTGGCTTTGGGGCAGGGAAGGCGTTTGGGAAGGAGTTGTGGTGCCAAGGAGGATGGGTGCTTAATAAATATCACAGATACCAAGGGTTGGTTCTGCTGGAGCTGTCAGGCTGATTTGAGAGTGGTTTAGGTCTGGGTTTAATTGGCATGATGGTTGTTTTAAAAATGACCCTGACTTCTGCTGACCCAAGGGGAAATTCAATTTTGTTGGAAAATTCAGTATGAAAATCAGCAGCCCTTGCCAGCATCAGGATGGAGCCACTCTTGGAAGGGGTTGGCTTTGCTCATGGCTTGTTCTCTCACACTGGGCAAAGCATTTGCCTCCCAGACTTCACCTTCAACAGTTGTAATGGAGCTAATGGATCTTGCGCTCCTTGGCAGGGCTGTCTGGGAGCCCAGATACTGGAGGCATGTCCCCATTAAACTCTCATTCCTTGTACTGTGTCAACTTTGAGGCATTTTAACCATGTGCCTGCATTGGAAAGAGGTCTGAATTTAACAGGTTGGTGGCAGAAATGTGGTGAAAGAGTCTTCGCTTGTGGGCTATCATTTGTGGACTGCATGGCATCAGTGGTGATGAGGATGCTCAGCTCCTCCCCAGCATTCTGTTGTGTCAGAGCCAACCTGGGTATCTGTTTCGCCATAAGTCATTTAAAAGCAAAAAGCAATGTGAGTGCAGAACTAGCTGGACTTCCGACGTACTCTCCTAACACCGTGCTTGGCGCTGAACCTTTCAAGTCTTCTTCCTCCCCTTGTGCCTGCAGTTGATAATAATGTTTGCGTTTTAATGATTCTAACAGGCCTGGGATTTGCTTTAACATACCAAGTTAATGTTTTCTTTTTCTATATAAAATCTAGGTCAATCTCTGGCTTAGCACTAATGCTGTACTGAGCAAAAAAGGATTGGCCACTAATGGTTTCAATTTAGTTTTTCATGAAGTAAAGAAAATTTCACTCGATACCTATTTTCATTTTTATTCCGCTGGCCTTTCCACGGGGCCTGTTAGGATGGAGAGAGTGTTTGTGCTTTGATTAAGGGAGAACCAGCAGATTCGTTTGCCGGAATGAATCCTCTGTGAATATGGATGAGGATGAGAGTTGCTGCTCTCCTGCACTGTGCCTGCAGGACATGCCTTTGGGGACTGCATCTGAGTGAGGGTTAGGTGGGGGGAGATCCCAAGCATGGGGTTCTCTTTAGGGAAGAACCTCACCTGTGATGCAACCTCATCCTAGTTGAGGTCCTCCATGATACAACATGGGGGAAGGAGAGATGAAGAGGAACTCCTCTGCCTTATGTCAGTGTGGCTGTAGACAACTCAATCTGAATTTAGCCTTGGCCAACATCTTTGGGAGGAGGTTCACCCGTGCCTGCAGTGTGGGAGGGCTGCTAGGACCATTCCCCATCTGCTATGAGCCCATTTTGATTTGTCTTTCCCTGCCCTGTGCTGGTCTGTGTGTACCATGGCCAAAATCCAGGTGTGATGGTAGCAGAAGCACTGAGACACCATGGCTTGGAGCATCAATATGGAGCAACGAGTGTGCATGTGATTTAGGTTGATTTTATGGCTCCATGACTACCCTACACTCACTCTGTGTGTCAACAGACTGTGTTACACATGGAGATGGCAGAGAGAAGTGGAATGGCAACAGGGTGCCACTCACCCCCTCTCACGACAGTAGAAGGGGCCTGAGGCAGCTCCAGTCCCTCCATTGGCACGTGGATGCTGCATTGCTGGATGACAGAGACCACAGGCAGATGGATTAGAGGGTGACTCCCCTCTTAGGAGCTCGTGGGTGAATATTGTGATTGCACGTATTTATTTTTAAAATTATTATGGCCATTAGCATAGAAATGAGATGCAGCTCCCTGGCTGCTGGCCAACCCACCCGGGCTGGTGTGCAGCTCTTCTCCGTGGCGGCTGAAACAATAGCACCCGGCTGATAACGGAGGTCCTGGCGTTGGCTGCTGAAAAACAAGTGACAAATAGGAGCACGCGCTCCACTGTACGAGTTTGTTACAGGCAGTTGGGACTTACATAAAAATCCCACGTGGGTCAGCAGAGATTTAGCCCCTCCAAACGATGCCCTGTAAAGCAGCTGTGCTCCTATCACTCTCCTCTCCATACACCCAGTGATTTATTTCCAGGCTGAAAACAGCATCCCAGGTAATCACTTGCGTTCAAGTTTTGTTGCTGTTTTACAGGAGATGCTACAAAAGCTTTTGTCTCTGTAACTGTAAATAAACTCGTAAACCTGTTTTAAAAATAGCATTTTGTAGCTAGGTGCATGAATTTTTAATGCATCTTCTGCGAACCAGCTGGTCTTGGCAAGGGTCACAGTGTTTCCTAGGCATTTAACATAAAACTGTGCTTCAAAGCCACATTATAGGGTTGTTGAAGAGTAATATTTTACTTAACATCCTCATAACTGAATTATTTATAACTTCCCATGTTTTATTCATGATAAATATTAATACTAGTGTCTTTAAGAGTAGAGGTTATTGCTGCAGTTTTACCTATAAGAGGTGATATTATTGAAATAAAGGAACAGCAATGAATTCTGTAGCCAGCAGAGCAAAGTCTGTGCCAGGGCTGTTCTCATTCACACCTCCCTCTTCTTATCAACCCTGTCAGCCACCGAAAAACCTCAGCACTGAGCATCTGTACATTTGAAAGGAATTTTTCTGCAGGCATCTGAATCTGCTTTTTTTCTTTTTTTTTTTTTTTTTCTTTATTAACAAGCTTTGTGTTATTCTCATTATTTCTTGGATTCATTTATTGGTGAGAGTTCATAAGCTTTGGTTGCAAGATGCTCGTCGTGGTCTGGACCTCCAAATGGCAGCCTTGAAATATTCTGCGGGGTCCCTTGAGGTCTCCTGCCACAGGCACCCCTGGACCCCCCCATTTTTTGAAGCATCCCTTGCCACCTTGGAAGGGCAATTACCTGGTGTGGGTGACCCCCCAGCAGCCTTTGGGCTCCTTCCCACATGGCTGAGTGCTGTGGCCCACGAACAGGCTCATTTCAAGGCTAAATCTGTGTGAATCGGGTAAATTCCTATTCCACCCTTACGCTCCGTTCCTTACCAGAGAGGGTATTTGCCTTAATTTTCATCTTGGGAAAGGGAAATACAAAGTTGCATGATCTTTTGCCTTGTGCTAGTGTGTTCCCATCTGGCTGGAGCACTTCACAGCCACCTCCTGGTCCTGCTCCCATCGGTGCATCCCAATTTGGGGCTGGCTGCCCATCCCACCCTCACGGCTGCAAAGCCTTCCCAACCCTACGGCTTTGCTCCATGTTACTCTGTCAGCTTAACAAGTCTGCAGTCAGCAGGTTGAGAGTGGTGGTTGCGGGAGCAGTGCGGGTTAATGCAACACATATTTAATGTATGATTGCTAATGGCCATCTCCCATCTGCCTGGGCCCAACTGGAGTTTGCAGATGAATGATTAAGCTGCCCTGACACATATGCAGCTTGTCCCTTACCAGAGGTACATTCGTTACACTTGACGCATGTAAAAGGGAACAAGGCTTTCTTGCTGGGGAGAAGGATATTATTGGGCTGGGGTGGCAGAGCAAGGGGCTCTCTTGGAGTTTATTTTGTATGATAATGTGAGAGATCTTCCTGCAGATGCAGCACTATAAATGAATCATGAGCTAAATAACCACTGGGATGTTTATTAGCTTCGAATATGTTTATTGCAGAGTCAACAGGCAGCACCTTCCACTTAATTAATAGTAATAATTACTGTATTATTTATGTAGCTCTAACAGCATGCCAGCGTCTTTCCGCACAATGGTTACAGCTGTGGCTGTGCTGAAACTGGCTGGTCTGTATTCATCCTGCGTGGGCACGCTGAGGTTCGTCATTTGCTGTCGGGTGGTTCCAACACCAAAAGCCTTGGTTTGCTGAGCTGCAGAGCTCTTGGCAGTTGCTCTTTCTATCGGCTGAAGCCTGTTGCTCTGCAGTGTGGGGATGTGACTGTTCCTTCTGTGGTGCTGGAAGGCAGAGTATGCAGTGAACTGGAGCACCTGCCAAACAGAGATAGAAATCAAGGGCTGTAAGTTTTACTAGGGTATCTGGGAGCTTTTTTGGTCTAGGTATTTAAACAAAATGAGTATAGGAGTCAAGCTACATATCAAAATGATATTTACAACAGATAAGATATTGGCAGCAACAGAAAGGATAGACATCTCTTTTCTGATGTGAGCTTGGGTCCAGAGCGTGCTGAAGCTGTTGAGAATGACCTCCAATAAGTGCCAGTGCAGTGTCTGTGTATCTCACTGCCCCCGTAGACCTTGCCGTGGAGCATGTGGGTCATGGAGCACCATCTCCTGTCCTGGTTGAGTCAGTCAGTTCAATGTGCAGAGGCAGATGTAGAGCAAGAATTTACCACTAGTCTTGTTTCTCCATGCAGGAGATTAGGCTGCAAACCAGCCTTCTGTTCTTGTGTTACAATCCTATTTGCCAGCTCTGGAAAACAGGGGTGTTTCTAGGCCATGTGAAGTTGTTGACAGTGTATCTCTCTTCACATGTGAATATTTTTGTCTCTCTTTTTGTCTTCCAGCGATGTCTGACTTCCACATCCACCCTCAGAATGCAGTGGTGGAGGAAGGTGGTGTAGCAAGATTCCAGTGCCAGATCCACGGCTTGCCTGAGCCGGTCATCCTCTGGCACAAGAATCGCATGCCGGTCAACACAGACAACGAAAGGTAGGATCTGTCCAAGCCATGTACTGCTGTCCTTTCTCCAGGGCGAAAAAGGTGGCCAGGCTTGCTACTGCTCTCACAGTTGTGCTAGGATGCAAGTAACCTGGGCTGAGGGTCTTGGCCAGCATTTCTGCCATGAAAGATTCTTTCAGTTAGTGTTGTGGGTTGTCTGGGCTCCTTTTGGCCAAACACTGTGAAGAAATTCTGCATCTCCCAAGAGAGCTAGATAAACCCCTCTAGCTGATTTTGGAAGGAGCAAGGGCTTGCACTGACCTTCCCTGAGAGTATCAGCCCTCCTCCAGGTTGACATTCCAGCATGAAGAGCCCACTCAGAAATCCTAGCAGAGCCAGGGTAGCTTTGGCATCCATCATCCCTCCATGGCCCCATTTTGTGCAACTGTTTCTGAGTCATATCCATGACTTAGGGTCTTTCATGTGGGTCCTGAACTCTTTCAAGCGCTGAATTACACTATGGCCACTAGACTTTCCTTCCCAGGTAGACTCCCTTGTGTGTGGCAGCAGGGAAGCTCTGCAGAGAGCATTTTGCAGTGCTCTGGACCACCATTTCCCATGGAACCCTCCTAAAGAGACACCCCAGCTGCCCCCCTTCTCCAGCCTAGACCTGGGACGGCACGTCCTCACTTCCTGTGTTTGACAGGCTGCTCCCTTTGTGTCGGAAACGTCCCTCATCACGGTTTGATCCTCGGAGCAGCGGTGGGGCCCGATGGAGGACAGGTGGCAGGAAACGCGTGCTCCATGCCAGCAGCCTCCGGCAGTCCCAGCTGTGGCTCGGGAGCTGCATAACTGATGGTGGGAGACAATCAGTCTCACCTCGAATCACAAATTGACGTCTGTGTGTTGGGAATAGGAGAAACCAGGAAGCTGTAAATATTTTCCTGAAAGCCCCTATGCTTACAAATGTCAGTTCTGCAGCAGAACGTGGTTGTGTTCTTTGGAGGCAGGAGAAAACACAAAGGCTGGAACAATGCCTGACCTTTTCAGCGTTACAGTGAACTTACAGTAGAAGGACCCAAGAGGCCCAACCGTGCTGTGGAAAACTGCAACTGTCAGGTTTTGTTTCTCCTTGTGTTTTTCATCTGAGCTTTTTTTAGCCCAGCACAAGGTTGATTCGTTAAACTTGATCTCCTCTGAAGGCTCCTTACTGATACAAGTGCTAAACTGGGGATGTGGTAGAGCAGGGTGACTGGTCCAAGGTGGTATCAGCAGAAACAAGGGGTGCAGAACTGGGCCTGGCACCTTGTGTGCATCCTGAAGAGATGTTGCAGGACAGGAGAAGTTCCCTTGAAGTCCCTCGTGCATTATTACCCCTTTCCAGTTGAGCCCAGGGTCACAGGTGTGAAGATGGTTAGACATGTGACAGGGATTTAAGTGTGACCAGGACTGAGAAGCTCCAAGACTGAGGAGCTCCAAGACTGAGGAGCTCCAAGATTTTTCTCCAATCCAGAGAGCCCCAAGCTATGCTCATCCCCACTGCTTCTCCACTGGCTCAGGGAACTTGCCCAAGCCCTCGAGAAGGTGGGCTAGGAGCAGTTTCCTTACATTCAGTGACCTGATTTTGAACAGATTTGGCTTTTTGTAGGAGCAAAGTTACTGGGGAGGGTTTTTATTGTCAGCTCCATAGATTAATCTCTGACACCAACAGGCCTGGGTGATGAGGTTTGCTTCTCTAACTGAATTGGATTTCTGCATTAATCACGCTTTGTGCATTTCTGCGTATAAAGTGTATATAAATTTGTATGCTGAGTCTTGCACTTGGAGGCTTTGAAGGCAGAATAATAGCTTTGGAATTGAATCTTCTAATGCTGTGGGCAGATTGTTAACAAAAATGAAGGCTTCTTGTGGTATAATTCATCCAAAACAATGGACATTTTAAAGTCCCAGAGAGATTGCAATCAACTTCGGGACATGTAAAACTGATTGCTGTCACGCTGCCACTGACACTGAGCTGCGCGTTTGGAACCCAGCACAGGGAGCAGCTTATAGGCACTTAACCATATGCTGATATCGAAAAAGCTATACTTCATCTTCCAGACGGAAATGGATTATTAACTCATCACAGTGTAATGACTTACTACCAGCCAATTTAAACACATGGTTGCCAAGCAACCTGTAATGTATGTATACAAATATGTGTGTATGCATGCATGATTTAAATGTACCTATGATTTAAATACATAAAATATTTATTGATATTTATGTATGCCCACTCAATATCTACTTTAAACATGCCTCTCCACTCATTTGAGGTTTTAAGGTCATGTGGATTTGAGTCCTGGACCTGGAGCTGGGAGCATGGAGCACACACTTCCCCTGATGCTTGCTGTGGTCACTGTGCTTCAGCTGATGAGTGATAACTCCCACCTCAGCTGTGTTCACATGCAACTGCACTGCCAAAGCTTTTCCACAGGTTAAATAGGAAGTACCTACTTTGTAGCATTCCAGCAAAAGTCATCCTTTCTCCAGGATGCATCAGAAGATAAAGAAAGGGAACATGCCCTGCTGTAAAAAAAGACCAGAGGCTCAAGTATCCGGAAAAAATAAAGAACTGATGCAGTGACAAGTGTGGGCTCAGCCTGCCGGGGGCTGCGTCACTCGGGTGGTGTTGGCACCTCTGCACTGGGATGTGGGGAGCTGGCCTGTCTCACCTGCACGGCTCTGCAGGCTGCTTTCACATCACGTCCGGATTTGCAAGTTTTTGTTTCTGCTTTTCTCTTCCCACAGGTACACACTGCTTCCCAAGGGAGTCCTGCAGATTACAGGACTGAGAGCAGAAGACAGTGGGATTTTTCACTGTGTTGCTAGCAATATTGCTAATGTGAAATTCAGCCGGGAGGCCAGACTCACCGTGTCAGGTTAGTACCAGTAAACACTGTCCTGACTGTCTTTCCGTTGTCTTCTTCCCACTGCTGTTCTGGACCCGGACAGTTTAAGAAATCTTCAGGCTAAGAGCACTGAAAGCATTCCTTTGTCCAGCCATAACACCTTCCTTGTTCTGGATTGTTATTAGTTCCTGCCAGATCAGTCCATTTGATAGCAGATAAATCTGTCTCTTTGCCTGTAAATTAGTGCCAGTTTCGGGGTAGAGGGAGGACGGTGAGAAAATGAGTTACAGCAGCTCTACATTAAATAAATTCTTTTGGAAATGTGGAAGATTCATCATTTCCTTATGAGATCTGCTCACTCTGGAAGTAATTGCAGCACACAGGGTGCTCAATTATTTATCTAATGGGGGAATTATATTCTGTAGGCTGTCAGCATTGCCTTGTGACTGAAGCAGGCTAACCTTTCTTTGGAAGACAAGAAGGAGAAGCCCTGAGCACCCCAGGCTGAATTTTTACTTGGTTCTCCATCCACATTTGATATCAGTGACTGAAACAGGTTTTCATCTCTGAAAGCTTTGGCTAAAGAAATAACAGTGCCTTATGGTCTCCTCTCCAAAAAAAAAAAAGGCCAAAATCACATACTTGCTGTTTGGTTTCGTGCTGCCAGAGGTAGGATGTGATTAAGCGATAAGGACAAACCAAAGCAACCCACATCCCCGCTTTGCATGTGCACAGGTTTGGCCTGTTTGTGGAAGCACACAAAATGGCATGTGAAAGTGATGCCCTTGGGCACAGCGAAGGAAAGATTAGGGTGCAAATACACTACCATGCTCCCATAGCTGAGCTGCCCTCCACTGACCTGCCCATTGCCCATCCTCCATTAGCTGTCCATGAGGGACCCAAGCTGATCTCTTGGAGGCCTCTTCGAACAATAACTAATCAGCCAGTTTCTAAACCTGAGGTTAGATTGTCACCTTCTAGTTAGGCTTTCTTCATTTGTCAGTCTTTTTAAATCAAAACACTTTTAGCTTCAGAAGTCTGGCTTGATGTTTCAGTAGCTGCTCCTACTATGAAGGAAGTGGAAAGTGTTAAGTCAAGTCATACAACCCAGCCCGATCAAGCAGCCAGGAGTGAATGACACCTTCGTGCCCTCTTCTCAGAAGTGCCTTTGATATGCTCAACCTCCTTGTATGAAAACAGGACAACTTGCTTCTCCTGGACTTCAGAGAACATAAGAGTGCCACAGAAGTAGTCACCTGCAAATTGTGGCTATGTCCTGCTGGTAGGGTGGCCTCTGAGATACAGGACTCCATGCAGGTCAGAACCCCCCTGAGATGCAGGGTACCCACTATGGTCCCCTGTGACAGCAGTGGGGATGCATCTGTGGCTCTCCGGGGCGGGAACCATCCCAGATTCCCTATGGGAATGGAGATTGCAGCTTTGGAGATAAGAGGCAAGGGAAGTCTGCACAGGGCTGGTTGGGTGTGTGTTTCTCCGTGAGCTTTTTTATTTGCAGCAAAGAGTCTGCCCCCCATGAGTTGTGATCCTTCTGTCCATCAGATACACATAACTGCTGGTACCCGGTGGCTGGAGGCTTGCCAGCGTATGCTCGTATCTCACAGCCTGCCTTCAGCCTCCGGAACAGCTGCCTGGCCAGTGGTTCTGGAGTAGGAGACTTAATGCCTGTACCGAATGTCAGATTAGCCTCTGTTGACTGTAAAAAAGCAGCACGTGTGAAATGGGGTGAAGCTGAGAAAAGAGTGATGCTGTATATATCAACTCTGATGGGGAAAGAAAGCAGGTTAACTGGTTCTGAAAGACCTGGGAGCTTTTGGTGCCTGTTACTTATCTGTTTTCTTGATCTGTGTGAACAGTAGCTACGTGGAAGTTTAAAAGAGCAGTAAATTATCAATGTGGTGAAGTTCGTTGTGTCAGTTTACCAGTCTGAGTTATTATTTCTCGCAGGGCAGAAAGTGCTACTTGTTCTCATCTGACCATCCCTCATTTCAGATGGATATTTTCCAGGTTTCCTGTCTGTGAAATGTTTGTGGTTTTTCTCTTCCTTAAAGCAGTCAAATGATGAATACAGGCACCGTGTGTAAGTGTCTGTTGAAGGGCTTGGACCATGCTTCAGTGACTGCTTGTCAGCAGAGCTGCCATAATGGGACGTTTGCATGCTCTCAAGCCCATGGATTGGGTTAAGCCTCAGTGGAAAAGGTTTATGCTCTGTGGTGTTTGCTAAGAGCACACAAATATCTGTTAGACCAGGGCAGCAGGTATGTGCTAGCTTTGGCACACCGGCAGAGGCTATGGTGTGCTGCAGAGGTAGCACAGGGATGTTGCTTCACTGGTGTGGGTGTTATGTCAGTAAATACTGAAATAATGTGAGTGCTGTTGTGCACGTCATTAGGCGTGATGGGGTAAGCAGTAATCTTGCAAATCTCTCCATCACCTCTGTCTCGCATAGAGGGGTAAAGGGAATGGTGCTCTCTGCTCTTCATGGTGGCAGGAGGGCTCCCTCTTTTCTTAACAGGGCAGCAATTTCAGCCATTGCTTCATCCACAGAGAAGCACCAGGTCTGCCTCACTGGGGTTTCCAAACCGAGCCCTGGCTGGGGATGGAGGAGGGAGGGGATGGATGTGGGCTCTGGGAGCCCCTTCCCTGCAGGGCACTGCCACAGCCTGTCTGGAAAGGAGGAGGATGGCTGCCTGTGGGGGATGAAGGAGCCTGCTCACAGCACTTTCCTTCCTCTTGCCGGCAGCGGTGGTGGGGCTGCCGGCAGCAAGCGGCACGGATATGTCTTCCAGCCCTAGTGATTGATTATTTTCAAGTGCCTGCTTAGCGGAGATGCTCCCGAGGGGCTGCCTGCCTCTCAGCCCTGACACCTTTTCAGTGCGAGCTGCGGCTCTCTCTGCTGCTGTCCTTTTGATCAAGATCTAACAGCCTGTGCTGGCGACGCTCCCGTCCCTGCTAGAGTGCCTGTCACTCCTGGCGGTAGCGGGGACCTCCCCGTCCTCGCTGCGATTGCTACTGGCAGAGTCCCTGGGGACCACATGCATCATTAGAGCCTTTTTCCCTTTCAGAATAAATCCCCGCCGTGTTGCCCTGAACCCTGTTGTGCTCCAGCAGCACTCGCCTGCCACAAGTCCCTCATTTTGTCACTCCTTCCTTCCTGACCCTGCATCAAAGAGCTTTTCTGATTGGAGAAGGAAACCTCCTCCCCGATGGTCAGGCACGGTCAGCCCCTTTGCGTGGTGCTGGCGTCTGACTGCCGCATCCCTGCTGGGTCACTGGCCCTTCTGGCCCTGGAGCTGGCACTGCTGCGGGTGTTGGGCTCGACATCGAGGAGGCAGCAGAGCCCTAAGGGACCATTACGTGGCCTTTGCAGGAGAAAGTGAGCAGTAGTGGAAATGCTACTTCCAGGGCTGGGCAGAGGTTGGCCAAACTCAGGGAGCTGAGCCCACACCTGAAAACCTGAATGCATATTTAGGACTCAGAGTATAAATCAGAGCGTAATTTTTTTTCTTTATAGTTTATTGTCAAAATAGAGTGTTTTGTAAATTCTGCTTTGGTCTCAGCTCCCGTTTACTGATATTGTTGGGTGACCTTGGAAAATTCATTTCATTTCTCTATGTTTTGAAATATTGAAATCACTATATAATACGATGATAATACCATATTATTCTAAGCGTGAACATTTAGTATTGTGATTTAGAACAATAAATCTACATGGTTTTTAAAGGCACTCCGAGGTACTGAGGGGGAAGGTATTGTTTTTCAGATCTCTTGGGGTTAACCAGCTGGTCATATGAATTTATTGTGCATTCCGATTCTCATCAAAAAATCTGCATTTTATGGCTTGCAGTGAAATGTGTTTAGTGAGAAAGTCAGCTCTTAACTCACACTGACATGGTGATTTTTCTTGGATTTTGCCCATTTAGACATAACCTCTGAGCTGCTTTATCGCTCCCTGTTTAGCCCCTGTAGGAACGATTAACAAATGAGCTGCTCTGATCTGTGCTTGCCCTTGGACTGCTGCAAAATCCCCCTGCTAACGTCCTGACTTCAGCCCCCGAACTGCTGTGAAAGGGTAACGCTAAAAAGTGCAGGAAGAAAAGAAATTTTATTCTTGGAGAAAAGCCCTTGCAGATAGTTTTTGGTGGATCGCTTCTCTTTAACAAGCTTTTTGAACACTGGAAAGTCCATGTACAGGAGTCGGTGTGGGATGGTCCTTACAGCAAAGCCCAGCCCGTGGCAGAGCTCAGCTCCCCAGCCCTCCTTGTGCCTCTCTCCTGCTCAGGAGGAGACAACCAGCTCAAGTATTTCCGCAGGTGTACAAACCATTTTTGCCAGCAGCAGCTGTCAGATTGTTGAAATTCCTTGAACACTGCTTGACCTCAGCATTTCTGGAGTATAACCCAACTCTCGTTGGAAATGGGGAGAAGACTAATGCAGAAATTATCAGTGTTCCTGTCTACTTATGGAGAACTGAGAGTATCTCCTTCTTTTCCCCTTCTCCTGCTCCCAACAAATGGGACTGAGGAGCCTTTGGCCCAGGATAAGGCCCTTCTTGGGGACTCAGGAGATGCAGGTTCAGCTGTAGTATACCTGACACAGGATGATGTTTTTGTCCCGCAGTCTCCTCCTGTCTGGTGAAATGTGGGTTTTTCTGCTTGTCTTGTGCCTGTCTTGTTTCTGTAGTCCTTGGTCCAGGGTTTTATTTTATTACGGGTCTGTGCATCATCTTTGCACGATGGGTTTAATTCTTGGTTGCTACCACTTGGTGCTACTGTAGTGCAAATAAATGATTAGCGATTGCATCCTGAGCAATGATTGTATCACAATTATATCGGAGCAATGGGATGCATCCCCTCCCTGCACCCAAGGCCAGGATAGGGGTGCTGTAAGAGGCAGGGAAATGACCACTCTGTGGGCTGCAGGTGACAGAGGAGATTCCTTGAGTTTCCTCTCAAAAAGACCCTCAGCAGGAGTCAGGGACTGGCACCTCCATCACTCTCTGTGTCCCAGGACAGGGCTTTTGGAGCAAATGACGCCAGCAGCAAGTGAGGATGCTTGCAGAGAGGCAGATTTAGGCATTGTGGACTGCATGGATTACTTTATGGCTTGAGATGCTGAAAGATAAAGCAGCTCCTTCAGTTATTTGCATTCCCGTCTGCATGAGCTGTCCTGCAGCTTGTGTCCTTCTTATATATCATGTTTTTCCTGCACATTTGCTCTCCACAGCTCACAGCGTGGTTCCTTCTTTGTGCTGCCCATATCTGGGTTTTAACAGGGCTGCTTGTGGCTGGGTCAGTTGGCTGGAGGGGTTTTCCCCAGGAATATCAGCTCACACTTAAAAAACGTTCAGACAATGTGACTCATGCAAACATTGTGCTCCTTTTGTTTCATGGACATCCCAAATATATTGAGGATTACACCAGTCACATCATTTGTACTTAGAGGATGCATGAAGCCCTTGTTGTTTCCATTAAACAAGAGAGAATCAGATGCCTTTTAATGATGATGCTGTCCTTGCAGGCTCCCACTCCACCGTTTACAAGGACCCCATGATTCTCGTTGGTCCGGAGAACCTCACGCTGACGGTACACCAGACCGCTGTGCTGGAGTGCATCGCAACGGGCAATCCCCGGCCCATTGTCTCCTGGAGCCGCCTAGGTAAGCCCCGGGAGTGACCGGGATTTCCTTCTCCTCCTCCTCCTCCTCTCCATTGCCATCATGTGGAAAATAGGTAGGTGCCACTGACTATTTTATGCAACAAGTGATTCACCCTTTCCCTTCCCAGTGAAGTTAATTGTAGGCTTGAAGTGCTTTTCATCCTCATGTCTACACTTTGTTTTTTCTTTCTGACAAGATCCTGTTTTTACCTGTTAGAGAAGTGGGTTGGTTAAACCTGTAGATGTTTCATGAAAGGTGATAATTTTATCTTTCCTCAAGTGACAGCATCTTCTTCAGCTGAATCAAAAACATCACCACTGTTGGCCCAGAGAAGCAAAATCATACACAAACACATCTTTCACATAAAACAGACTTGAAAGAAACTTGCTGGCTGTTCAGTGAGTTTTTAAAAAAAATTGAGGGGAGAGAGTGTTTTAAGTAGTGTGTCTGAAGCTCTGAAAAACAAATGCTTGCTGCTGGAGTCCGTGATATTTTTTTTTAATCAGCATGGAAACCAGAGGCAGTGTCTGATGGCATCATACAAGTGAGGAAGAGCCAAGTGCCATGCTTCTCCCAGTCTGAAATCAAGGGTTATTTTAGGCTCTAACTTTGTGGTAGTAGCTCAGAAACTATTTTGGTCAGAGCGACACTTCCATTGCCCTACAGAAATCTGTGTTGAGCAAAGAGCTGATGGCTTTTGTTTTATCCTCCAGAGCTTGTAACTCCGTGTCTGTGCACTGTGAGGTTGGGTTCAGTTAGTATTTCCCAAGCCCTTGCGGTCTGCGAGGTCATGTCATTTTTGGGATGCTAATCTCTCCAAGTCCCCCCGGGTGGCTGTGAAGCACAAACAGGGGTAATCCTGTCTCATCTGTGCTGGATGTGGGACTTCACCCCCATGGCTCTCCAAGGGTCAGGGTCCAGCTCATGGGAAGGGTGACTTCCCACTCCAGAGCCATCTGCCAGGACACGTATCCAGCATCAATTGCACAATTTCTCCATGTTTGCCCTCCTGCTTCCATCCTCTGGTGGCTTGTAAAATCAGCTTGTCTCTGCCACTAACTGTTTTTTTTTTTCTCCAGAGCCATAACCATCAGATTGATGCTGTTTTAAAAATTCCCCAGATAGGCTGTATCACTGTTTTGGTTCTCTTGGACACAAGGCAGCTCTATGTTAGCGCTCAACTATAATAAACTACTTTATAATTGCCTTAATTATAAGTGCTTATTACCTTCTTCAAAACACTTGTCTCTATAGAGCAGTGCAATAATGAAGATGTAATAGCTTTGTGCAGTGTTTGTCTGGATGGCCTGAGCTCAGCATTGCCTTCCACCAAAAATATCCTCTCCATGCTGCTTTGCAGCACGGCAGCAGAATTGGAGCTACTGAATGGGAAAGAGATCCCGTTATTTTCCCTCCCCTTCAGCACGAATGTTTCCTGTCCAAAGCATCACAAGATCTTGTTTAGTATTACACCAATCTCGACAGCGATGTGGTGTACAGACTCTCTGATGAGTTGGTGGGTTTGTCATCTCTTTGTAGCCATTTCAGAAGTGCTTTCATGTCTCCGTGTCTGTGTGATCAGGAGGAGGGAGAGAGGTTTGCACTGGACAGGGAGGTCCTCCGAGCTTCTGTCATCTGTACATGCAGCTTCCTCCTGTGAAGGTCTTCTTCCTGAAATTCCTCCTACGGAGCTGGTTCAGCTTAAATAACCAGTTAATTTACTTAACTTAGGAAAAAAAATGCTTTTAATCCACTCCCAGAAATAAAAAAAATCCATGGCCACAAAGTCTTAGACAGATGCGGCTGATTTATCAATAGGCCTGACTTAATTTAAACAACAGAAGTCAATTATGTGTGAACATCTCTCTTGTCTGGTCAAAATAAAGAAGAGTCGTGGCATCGCCATTGTGCTGGGCCTTTGCACAGGGCACGCTGCCGTTTTGGAGTGTCTCTCTGAACCCCTTTGCTCACAGTTTTGATGTTGTGGCATTTCTTCTATCAGAAAGGAGCAAAAGAACAATTTTGCTTTACAGCTTTCTGGTACAGGGGAACACAAGCCATAAACAACATCTGCACTTTTTGCTTTGGCTTTGCTAAAACCTGGCTGGTTTTCAGTGGGAAAGGCAGCTATATTTTGCTTGAAGGAAATAATTCAAATTCTGGGCCAGTTTTTGAGTGTCACACAATCAATTTTGAATTTAATTTCCTTGGGAATATGTTGTAGCCCCTGACCACAAACAGAATTCCTGTGTCTCACCCTACATGAAATGTCAACATTCATTAGAGAGCAGGCTCTGAGAGAAATGTAAAATCATTAAGGGTTTGTTCAGGGAAGATAGGGTTTTTCCTTTCAGAGCTACGCACTTCAGGCTTGGACCTGTATGTGTGCACAAATGAATATCCTGGGCACTTACTGCAAAGCCTTTTGAATGAATGACGATTTTAATGTATCCTTACCCTTTAACTGACAGGCCACTGAGCTGGCCTCCATAAAAGGTACCAAGGCAGAATAATAAACTATTTAGAGAGATATAGAAAAGTGAGGCGAGAAAGAAAAGACAGTGATTATCTGATAGCGTTATACAGAAGTTGTCAGAAAGGGTCGCACAATGGGAAGGAAATTACTAAAGAGGGAGCCATTCAAGAAGTAAACTATACAACAATTGTAGGAGCCAATTAATTGGTAACTTATTGGACACAGAAGCTTGCAATAGATGGCTGACTGGTTGACAGGAGCACCGTTCCTGTAAGTGTTTAGAAATAATAGAGTAAATTTCACCACTTCACATACTGAATAGTCAACTGTTGCAATGTACTCTAAATATGCTAATCCACAGTGCCCAGTGTCCGCTGGAGCAGGAGACCCATGTGTCTAAAAAGTGGAAGGCTACTATGGCACAATACAAAGAATTCACAAAAGACCTAAATGATCAACATTAGAAAGTTGTTACTTTCTTTCTAGTTGCTACTTATAAAAGAAAGGCGTTCGTGTTGTTGCATATTCATATCGCCTGGCACGTTTTAACGGGTCTCCGTAATTGGTGCTGGTGTGCCAATCACTTGCTTTGCAGGCGGAGAATGGTCTCCAGAAAGCATCACATACACCTTGGAAAAATAAATAATGCGGCTTCAAAACCGCAGGCGTCTTTCATCCAGACTTCACCCTAATGGGGAACCTGGAAGCCTCTACTTATCCACAGCTGGAGCATCTTTTGGGACCTTGTCCCCTTTTGAGAATGGTCTCCTTTATTCATTGGTTGTCCATCTGCTCTTCACAACCAACTGAACCTCCACCTTCTGCCCTCATCAATCGAAGATCAACAAGAGAGAATCTATCAGACATTTCCACCCTGACTGGCTTGTTTTCAGCCCTCAGATTTTTTGTGTTTGACTTCATAAAAAGAAGTAGAAAGTCATGTTAAATGAGCACCGTTTTCAAGCCTGCGTGGGTCCTGAGAGTTTTGGGAACTGAGCAACAGTGTTAGCTTTTGCAGTTTTTCAGATCTCCTCCATGGAGACATGACTTGGTGATGGCAAGGGATGCCAGGAAGGTGGGTTTTCAGGGTTTGGATCCCTTGATCCAAAGCTGCTCTTTAGGGCTCTGTGTAAGGGAAACAGGGTTAAAATAGATAACAACCATTGCAAAGCAGGTGTGAGACATCAGTCCCTCTGCACAGCACTTCTGCAAAGTGCTGAGCTTTCAGGATGCAAGGAATTTCTTGTGTAAATACTCTATTATTTATATCTGTTGTCGGTGTTACTAAGTTGGACTTGGTGTTAGCTGAAGACCTTTGAACTGATCACAGGATGGCTCAGGTTGGGTGAGACACAGTAGAGTAAGGAGGATAGAGCAGGCTAGGAAAGGAGAGATAATTCTCCAGAAGTCCTTTTCAGCGCTCTTTGGAAAGGAGAAGTTGAATAAGAGGCATATGGAATGATCTGGCACTGTGAACTTTGCTGGCTGTTAGAGGTGGCCACACTCTGAATCAAATGGCAGATCCCCTGAGGTTTCTGAGCTTGGAGAGCTTTGTTCTTCAGGGAAATAAAAGATGCTTGGTTGACAGGAGACATTTCTTCAGACCACCACACCTCTAATTAATATCTGGAGCTAGAGAGATAACTGAGGATGTATCGATGCTGATATTTGGACTGTGTGGAGTACCTGCTGCAGGCTGGGTCTTTGCATGCTTAAATTATGTAGCATGTTATAAATAATACAGTAAAACTACTGACATTCAAGTCACATTTCTGTGGTATTTCTTAAGGCGATGATGTGATGAACCATCCAGGTATGGCCACTTCACATCTTTCACTGGTCCCGTTCCTCCCTTGAGAGAGAGATTTGATTTTTACACCTATTGTAAATATGGACTTCCAAGAGGTCTAATTTAAAAGATGAAATCAAGTTCAATTTTAATTTAATTCAGACCTTTTTACACTTCAGTTCAAATGATGTTTGAAAGGAATGGTTCCTTCCTATCGCTCATTAAATGTGGGACAGGTCATGTTTTACTGTCCTTTTTATGACTGGGCCATTTACTGCTGCAGTGGCTTGGCCAGCTATGTGATCGTTTAATCATTTAATGACATTGTTTTTCTCTCTCTAAAAGACCTGAGCATTTTTCTTTGCAATGCAAATAATGAAGTGGTCTGGCATTGCCTGCCTAATGAAGCAAGGAAACCTTTAAGTTTAAAAATTTCCTGAAAAACAATATATAAAGAGCATGGCAGGAGATATGTTTGTGAGGTGCTTTGTAGCTTTCAGTCCATGTTTTGCTGGTGTTTCCTAGCAGGATGCTGCTGTTAATCTGAAATGGGATTCCTCACTTCTGTGGTCCAGGCTTGTGAGCTGATGAACGTGCGCTGCTCTCACTAATGCTGCCAGAGACACTTGCTCTCCATCCCATCGCGTCTCTTGCCGTGGGGATCCAAGCACTTGCTGGGCAGCAGGTTGCACAGTGGCATTTCTGGATTGATGGTTAATTTGTCCCTCTCCTTGAGTGCTGCTTTCCCTTCATGTTTTCCCAAGCTATTCCAGAACCTCTTAGTTATGAATGGCCCAAATCCTCATAATACTCTTTATTATGCAAAGCATGATATTACAGCTAAAGCATACGATTGCAAGATAACTTTTAACTAGCTCTGCATGTGTTGAAGCATGAAGCCTGCTCGAGGTCAGGCATAAGCCAGGTCTCGGTCAAGGGCCGTGTTGTTGTACGTCAGAGGCTGTGAAGGAAATCCTTGGGGATAATGGGGTGACTGCAGCAGCCCCGTGGCAACTTGTGTTTCCCTCTGTGTCTTCCATCAAGGTTTCCCATTGCTGGATTACACCAGATGCAGCCACTGAAGTGGTTGTGTGCCATGAATATTGGTAACCAGCCTGAGTCTGAGGTCCTTCAGCACCAAATGTCCCTGGAAACTGTTCTGCCCACTGGATGATGATAAATTTTAAAACAGGTTGAACAGCCACTGCCTAGCATCTCTCAGAAGGTGGTCCACAGGGGTGAAAACCAGCTAGAGCATCTCAGATCTTTCCCCATGACCCATTGCTTCCTACAGAGCAGTTCTGGTTTTATTTGGCTTCTTCCATTTTCTTAGCAAGATTATGGCACAGACCAACAGAGCTCCCAGGAGGGATTTTTCAGATTAATTTTTCCTTTTACTAGCCATAACTCTGAAGCATAAGACACAGGCTCTTCTGGTGTCGTGGAGTGCAGTTTTATGGAGTGATCAGGGGATGGTCACGTGAGGAGATCACCAGGGCTGGTTCTTGCTTCTCCCATTTTTGTAGCTTCTTTAACTTTCTCCATGAGCAAAGGCAAGAGAGGAACTGGATTCCCATCTCCCATCTGATGAAAGTGTGCTCTCTTTAACTGCTCCTCCAGTAAAACTACTCCCTTGCCTTGTCCCTCCGCTCAGACACCCTGACACATGCTAGGACTGATTTAGAGCTGCCTTTGTCAGACAGTGTCTTAAAACACAAACCAATGAAACAATAAAAAGCAATAGCCTGATACTAATGAAACACATTGTAATTAGAGCTGGCTGGGAATTTTCCAGTGAAAACAGGCTTTGTTGGAAAAAGGTGAATTCCCTCATACTGAACTATTTCACATTAAGCGCTTCAATTTTTAAG
Source organism: Strix aluco (assembly GCF_031877795.1). Classification (NCBI taxonomy): domain Eukaryota; kingdom Metazoa; phylum Chordata; class Aves; order Strigiformes; family Strigidae; genus Strix; species Strix aluco. The sequence continues at coordinate 14,302,187 of NC_133942.1, forward strand.
ACCTTGTGTTGGAGCCCAGGGATGGTTTTTTGGAAGCATCGCTGCTCTCCTGCCAGCCTGCTTCAGACCCAGCACTCAGGATGGACGCAGCCCTTTCCAGTTGCCCTTCTAAGCTAGAGCAGCTGAGCAGACCTAACCACCAGCTTAGAGTTTGGCTCCTTGGCCCTGAGCTATTGTGTGTTGAAGAGCTAAGAGTCAAAAATCCGGTGTTTGCATAGTTTCTGAAGCCACAAAAACCCGTCAAGGGTAATTAGGCAAAAAAGCATAACTTCTGGCTCAGAAAATCCTCAAGTCATAAAATGCTGGCAGCTGGGAGAGTGCGTTGGGGAAGTGCTGCTGTAGGTTGGCTGATCTTCTCCTTCCTGGAGCATCTCTGCTTGGGGCAGGCTGTTGAGCTGATTGGATCCCTGGTCAGTCTAATGTAAGAAGCTGATAGGATTTAACTTGGTTTAACCATTCTGTTGGACAGTGTTCTGGGTGCTTCATCTTAATCTGAACGTGTGGCTGAAAGCTTTCACGTTTCCTGTGATGGTACCTTGGTTTTCGAAGCAGCACAAAGTCTGGTTTTGGGCAGACACTTGAGGATCCTGGTTTTCTGCAGAAGGCAGTTCTGCTAAGAGCATCAGCTAAAACCCACTGACTTTACTTGGCAAATCCCAGTAACAGAGCATGGCACCACTCCCTAAGTACTTAGATTGGATCTCACTGAGGATTGTGCCCTGGAGAACCTCACTCAGAGGTCCAGCATGTGACTCTTACCCTTTTCCCCTTCTTTCAGATGGCCGCCCGATTGGTGTGGAGGGGATCCAGGTGCTGGGGACAGGAAATCTCATGATCTCGGACCTCACCGTACAACATTCTGGCATCTACGTGTGCGCCGCGAACAAACCCGGCACTCGGGTGCGAAGGACCGCGCAGGGCAGGCTCGTTGTACAAGGTGAGGAAACCTGGGGCTCAGGGAGCGGTGATGCCCACTTCGCTGTGCCCTCTGCACAGGACTTACATGTCGCCTGGGCACTGTGATGGGTTGGGATGGACAGATGCTGACTTTGCTTCTCTGATGGTATCAGACAAAGGACTTCTTTGCTAGACATGGGGTTTTCCAGGTGGGTGTAAGTCTCTGTGTCCCACACAGATGCATAGCAACCAGGTATCGTTCAACTGAGACCTCAGATGTACAGGTTGCAGTGGTTTCCCACCCCATCACAGGCACTTATTTGGCTTAACAGCCACCAGTTGTTACTTGCTATCATACTTGTACATCTCAACAGAAAGCCAGGGCTGAATTAATCAGCCAAATTAATTTCTCACCCCTGCATGGCCCTTACTGATATGGGGACATGGGCACTATTCTCATCTTGAACCCCTCTGCATGATAGATATCACTCCTGCAGTGATATCCAGGAGTGGGTATCACAGAGTATTACTCTCCAACTGAAATGGCACCAGTGTCTAAAATAATTTCCAAAAAGTCAGTGAGATTGATTTATTTAGCAATTGACACTGTGTCTGAACCCCTTGCCACGTCGTGAATAAAGCACCCTTTATTGGGGTTGTGATGCAGGTTGCTCCCATTCCCCGCAGCAACTGTCCTGAAATGCCACTTGTAAAGGGTGATTCAGCCCACAGTAGAGATCAGCACTCAAGAAACCAAACAAATCCCCTCCACATGCTTCATGCAACCAGTCTCTAGGCTGAGGGAAGCCAGGCAAGTATTTCAGAAGGCAAACCCAGCTGGCAGCGTGCTCTGAATGGCAGTAATCCGCCCCTGATTACAGGCACTCACCTCCTCTTCAAGCTAGTCCACTTAAAGCATCTCGCGCTCTCATCAGTTCACTCATTAACTATTGACTGATGATATCCTGAATCTAAAATTATACACCTCCTGCCGGAGCGAGCTAATTGAACCTTTCATGCTGGTGATGGGGAAAGTGCCCTGCTCCAGCCCTGATGCTCACCTGACAGGTCCCGGGAGTCGCTGGCGGTGATCCGGCACCGCGCTGCTTGTGCAGCAGCCATGGTCCCTGGGTGCTGGCATCCCTGTTCCCCTTTGCCTTGGGAGCAGCGAGGAGCGATGTAGAAAGGGTGCTTGTACAGGGCTGCTCGTGCCTCCTGAGTCCCAGCTGCTGATCAGACATGAGAGGCGGTGTAAACTCGACGTTTCTTTTGCTGTTGGGTTTCTGGGTAAGCAATGCAAGGGGGTAGGCACATCTGTGAGTCCCTTTATTAAGAAACACCAACCCAGGCATTAAGAACAACCTCACTGTACTGATACAAACCCTTTAGAGCTGCTGCAGGCCAGCTCTGCACGTGGTGCACGTAGTAGAGGTCTACTAAACCCAACTGCCAAGCTGATGTCCAGGAGGCAGGCAGGCGGAACCAAAAGAAATTACTTGGAAAATCTGAGAAGTTGTAAAAATACAGCTATTGACTACTGTTGACTGCTCCTGTTAGCAATTGGATGAGGGGGGGAAAGGTAGCACAACTTCTCATTGCTACAGATCGTCAGTTTTCAGTCTCTTTGGAGATATGAACATCAACTCCTGAGCAGCTGGTCTAGTGCTGGAGTTCATCTGGGGTAGAATTACTGTGGATTTTCACCTGGGGAACCAGGATGAGAATTTGTCCCTAAAATGGTAATCGCAGGGCCATTGGAGCCCAGCCTCACTGTGCAAGGGGGATGCTCCTGCATTCAGCATTAGCAGAGAAGTTGGCAGTGGTATGGAGAAGCGTGGCCAGTGCGTCCTTGGTGTGGCCCGTAGACATGAGCTGCAGCGTCCAGGACCCCAACCTGTGTTGCCAATCCATAAAGTGCTTCATGTCTTTCGGGGGGCTGTCATTCTCTAGGGATGCTAATGGCAGACCCTGGCCAGGCAGTTGGGCTCATCCCAGGTTTGCTCACCCTCCCTCTGGAAACAGCTTTTCCTTCCTCTGAATCTCATTTTGCCTGAATTTTCCAGCTGAGAGGTACAAATGATTGCTGTTCAGGTTTCTCTGGGAAGAAAACAGCGATAATGACTGACATGGGAGACTGTGGGTTTTATCTTTGTCAAGATGTCAGTGATGCAAATTACATCCGTAAAGAGAATAAAAGCAAAGAGCGGGCTATCAAAAGCCTGGTTGGAGAGGAAGTTAGTACAGGGCTAGGACAATACAGCATCCTCAAAGCACGCCAGGCCAGGTACTTGCTGCATTTATGCAGGGACCCTTGAAGTGCCTGGAGGCACAAATTAACTTGGCCCTCGTCTTTTGAAGGAGGCACGTTTTATAGGTGGGAAACTGGGGGAGAAATGCGATGTTTCCTGTTGTAAGGCAAGGAGTTAGCGGGAGGCTGGGACTGAGACCCCATCCTCCCTCCTGCTGCCAGCGGTGGTCCTCGTCCCCATCACAGCAGCCGTGTGGGCAGAGGTGTCCTGGTGCAGGGCTCTGCTCTTGCTCTGGCAGTAATGTCCTTTCCCATTGCAGGCTCTCCTTCAGATCATCTAACGCCGTCTTATTATCTTCCTGGGAATTCCTCCTCCCTTCAGAGGAGAAGGCGTCAATCCCCCTCTCCCTCCCTCCCTGCCCTCCCCTGGCCATTTAGGCTCCTTTGATCTCTTTTGTAAGGTTCTCACACAAGAAAGTTTCCATTTTCTCTTCAGATCCTGGCGCAGCCATTTGAATATTGCTTTGTGCTGGGCTGCGAATGAAAGTCTCACGGGGGGAGTTGTCGAAGGGCCGAATGCATCGCCGACTGAAACGGAGGGTATGCGTGCGTGTGGTGCAAGGGAAGAGCAGGCTTCGGTGGCAAGGAAAGAAAAATATATCAAAGCACTCTCTCTCTACCTCCTGTGCAATCTTTTGTGCTTTATTATGTGTTTGGTGTCATAACAAACTGATGGGCTGTGAATGGCCAGATGGTCACTAGTGTTCTCCACTCCACGCTTCATTTCCTCCTGAAAGCTATGCAGAAAAATGAGATCCCATCTCATAAATGAATGCCCATCTTAAGGACATGTTTTTGAAGGCTCTGCTGACAATGACTGCCTTGTTCGCTTTGCTTTCTGCTGGCAGAACCGGGCAGCGCTCCTTGGTCCAGCAGATCCGGCCGCCACTGCATTTCCTGATGTTTCTTCCATCGTTCTTGCTGGCTGGCATTGCAAGCCTTGGCTGCGGGGTTGAATTCAGCAGCAGATATATTGCAGTTGCTGTGTTTTAGGCTTGGCTCTGTGGTACTTGGTTTGTCCTCGAGTTTGGTTTGTCCTCGAGTTTAGCCCTAAATTCATGCTGCAAAACCAGCTTCAGTACATGCTGCATGGCTCAACGTGCCCCATGGAGCAGTCCTCTTCCTGCCCATGTTTTCCTTCTCAAGAAAAGCCACCACGCAGGGACAGGTGGGCACTTGGATCTCATCCGTTGGGATGCTGGAGTGAGCTGGGGTGCCTGAGCCCTCTGGAGCAACCTCCCAGGAGCATGCCGGTAGGTGATGTGGGAGCATGTCCCACTGCTGCAGAGCTCCAGCCTGCACCTTGCCCGGACCAGAATTTCATGATACCCACTGATGGCTGATGTACAGCCCCCATGACAACCTCTCTGTCAGGGCTGTTTCCCAGAGGACACAGTCACAGGTCCCATTTTTGGCCCTAGCAGTCCCACCAGCTCTACAACTTCACTATTTAAGTTACTCACGTAAGCATCTGGGCATCCTCTGTAGTCAATGGAAAGAAGCCATGTGGACAGCAGCTTTGTCTTAAATCTCCTGTCATCTGATGATGTGCTTGACTGACTTCCCTGTAGACCCATCTTCTTCTTTCGACCCTTATTGTAGGTTCTGGTAGCCTAATTTATGAGGTTTTGTTGTTTCCATGTTATTCTTCCTTCTCCTCACCCCAGCCTCCCTCCCTCACCCTGCCACTGGCTACTTGAGAATTAATGATGGCTTCGTACTGAGGTGCACAGGGCAGAGATTCGTCTGGCACGGGTGCATCAGCTCTCAGTGCTCCCTGATCCTTAGGACAGCCCTTCTCAGTGAGCTGTTGGGTGCTGCAACGAGCACCGTGCCACAAACTCACGGCAGGGACAGCAAAGCTCCCTGTTATCTTGGGGGGGGTGGGACTGGTGGCAGGTCACTGCTGAGATGAGATGTCCCTAAAGAGATGGAGCCTGTTGAGGCCTCCCATCACAACCCGCTGTTAAAGTGCATCTTCATGCTATCACAGTTTGTTGAACACAGTAAAAGCTATTGAAGCACTTCATTAATGATTCTGGGGGTGGTATTAAGCATTATTGCTTTTTGATACCAATGTCAAGTCTTTAAATATTCATTAAAACTTCATGATCCCCTCCCTCCCATTAAGTCCTGAATAATGAGTGCTCTAGATTCTTCATACTTCACAAGCCAGGGCTGGGTCCTGCGCACTCCTCCTTGCCAGTTTCAAATCCTGTGCTTTTAACAGTGATCTTCATTAATATTTTTGTTATCTTCATGGAGGGCTGAGAAGCGCTTCCTCTCACCGCCAGCAATGGCTTTCCGGCATGTAGCGTGGAAGGGGGAGAGGCATTCAGACCACTGCACCTCTGTGCAGGGTGAGATGAGCACTGACAAGATGCTCTATTAATTATGAATGACGAGGGGGGTGGAGAGCTTGGCTGAAGGCAGGGCTTGGCTGAAGGCAGGGCTTTGCTTCTACTCCTTTCCCACTAACCCAGGGCTGGAGGTGGCAAACTCTATTCCTGTTGAAATCATTTGAAAGGGCAGGAAGAGGACCTGGGAGTTGGAGAGCAGATGTTCTTCTGTCCAGGAAAGGAGCCATTCGCCCTGAGGCCATATGCCAGCAGCTGCCTCAGGGCACCCTGCCTGGGGTTGCCAGTATGAACAGCGGGGCAGGTCCAGGGTAGCAGAGGGGCATCTCCTTGCAGCAGTGTCTGTCCCCATGTTAAGACCCTGGTGGCACCCGGACCACGTCCTTTCTCTGATGCTGTTGGAAGCTGGTGATGGGGACAAGGAGCCTTTTAACTCCATGAGTTTCTGCTGTGACCTGGGCCCTTCTGCCACTACAGCTCCACACTGCCTCTCCTTCTGCACCAAAAGGAGTAGGGACAGAGCAATGCTGGAGAAAGCCAGGAGGAGCAGGAACAGCAGAAGCGCATCCCGTGTCTTGCAGTGAGGGATGGCATTGCGCAGGGACAGCTCAAGCACAGCGGAGGTGGAAGCTGTTTGAAGGAGTGGCCACCTGCTCCCCAGAGAGTTTAAGCAAGTTAAACAGGGGCCAGGGTTTTGATCTGGTTGTGTTTAGCGAGACAGCAAAGAGGAGGGACGGCAGAGGGGAGCAGGGACCCGAGGAACCCGAGGGGCCGCGGTCCTGAATAGCATCGCTGGCGCCGAGCCAGCGGCCGCAGCTGCACGTTTGTTACCCCCGAGTCACACGCGACACCGCTCCAATTACTCCCTCTTGACACGGGCTAATAAGGGAGGATAAGGAGAGCCGCCGATTCCAGAAGGGTTACGCCGGATGCTTCTTTCCATATTTAAACTTTGGTTCTGCTGTAACAAATGGTGGGTTTGAGATTTAGTGAAGTGGGGGTGGAGGAGGCAGAGGCAGAGAGCCAAGCGGCAGGATCTTTAATGAAGCTGCAGCAAGGAGCTGGAAGATGGCTGTGCCCTTCCTTGGCATCATGGCTTTGCACCTGCGAGTACTGCGGGTGCAACTTGTAAGCTCAGATGAAAGCAGGGAGTTGCACAGCCACTTGCAAAATAATTGCTCCTGCAAAACCCCGCCAGCACAAAGCGGGGGGCGGGAGGTTAAGGAAGTCTTGAAAATCAAGTCTCTAATGCTCTCACTGTATGCCACAAAGGGACCATTCACTGCAGTGAAGAGGGGTTTTTCCCACTGCTTATCCATGCTTCCAACTTTTATTGAACCCATCCTGAATTTTATTTCCATTTATAAGTCTAGAAGGGGGGAAAAATGTAGGGGGGGGTGTGGAAATGTAGGAGAAAAAAGAAGGACAAGGGATCGATTGGCACCTGGGGAAGTTTAGCAGGAGGTTCTGGAAATATGTGTCCATTAGGTTGCTGAGATCAGGTTCATTAGTAGACCCGAGCGCCAGCAGAAGTGGCCTGACAATAAACTCTGCCGGCGGACACCCCCTACTGCTAACATAAGTCAGACCTGCCGTGCTCCACTTCCCTTTGATTATTAAAAATGGAAGAGGGGGCTCCTCGAGGTAGATGGGCTCTTCAGTGAGTTTCTGTATCTTTCTGCTTGCAGGACTTAGAATGTTCATGACTTTGCTCTTACAGACCTGCACCTTGCACTGCGCTTTGGCCTTTTTTTTGCAGCAGTAGTGATGCTCTTCCCTTGCACGCACGCAGCTGGAAAAGAGCTTTATCACACCATGCTCCCGCAGCAAACCCAGAGGGGGTTTTTGGCCATGGACTATGGGGCTCGGCTCTTGCATAGCTGCTCCCGCCGGCAACCTGGCCACCCCTCAGCACATTTTGCTGGATCAGTTTGCTCCCTTTTCCCATCCCAGCATCTCTGCTGGTGGCAAAGCCCACCAACACCATGCTTAGAAAATGCCAGAGAGTGGCCCTGAACATGCTTCCCTGGATAATCTTGCTTTTGTTGGAAAAATTTAACATCAGCCATCCATTACGTGACGCTAGTCGGTAAATCCATTACAGGCCCGTGCCTCTTATCTGTTTGTCTTCATTGTGGCTGCTGCCAGTTCCACCTGATTTTAGGTTTCAGCAGCAACATGGAGTATATTTATCACTTTGCCATTTGAAGCATAACTGCCTGAATAAACTCACCTATTTGACAGTGTCTTTCAGGCCCTGCTTTCTGTAGGCTGATACACTGGTTTATTCTGATAAATGATTTTAAATCTATTTTGAGCTGCTGGAAGGAGGAAATAATTTTCTGTTTAAAAATGTTATTGTTAAAGGTGAAAACATTTGGTTACGAGGTGAGCAGCAGTTACAGGGATGGTGGAGACTTCTGCCAGGCTTGTCAGGAGCCCAAGGGTCCCGGGCTGCAGATCTGGGGTAAAAACAGCTCCCCAGTCTATTGCTACCAGGATAGTCTGCAGTAAATCTGATATTTACTGGGGGAAGAACAACCTGCTAGATTGCTGTATGCACATCCATACATTTCTTTCCATTTGTAAGCAGTTTGCTAATGCCGTATGAGTCCTTTGGGTGAAGCCACGAGACATTGCTCTAGCTCCGCCATTGATGAAACAGCAGATCTTCCCAACCTCAAATACTATAATTGCCGCTTGTAGTTGCAGCCTTCCTTCCTCACCGCTCTTCGTACTGTCAGTATGTGCTGATTTTTGAAAGCCTCCATAGCAGAGGGCTCGTTTCTCCCAGCACGATGGCCCTGCGTGGTGCCACGTGGCTACGAAGGGTTACGTACAATACACTTTCCATTTTATGTCTGTGCAAACAACCAGGGGCCACTGACCTTCCAGCCTGCTCCCCTAGCAGGCAGGATGCATTTAAATAACCTTTGTCAGATATGGATTATTTTGCAGCACTGGGGTTGCTTTCAGTGGGAGACTGGGGAGAGGTGAGCGGGCTTAGACCCTGTTGCTGTTTGCCTGAATGATGTAGGACCCACCTGGGCTTTCCATACAGCCCTGAGCTGACCTTCAGGTGCCTTCTATGAAGCTGTGAGTGCCAGGATAGGTAACTAAATTGTAGCACTGCACTGATTACAGACACACCATCCAAACTGTGGTTATCTGCTGCCTATGTTGGGTTGGCCAAGTATCCCACATTTCCAGGCAGACAGGGCTTATTGAAGCCCAAGCTACAAGGTTGCTCTTTGTACCAAGAGAAAGTGGGATCATCATGACTTTTCTCACCTTCTTTCTCCTTTCTCCTTGCAGCCCCTGCAGAGTTTGTGCAGCATCCCCAGTCCATTTCCAGGCCTGTGGGGACTACTGCCATCTTCACGTGCGTAGCCCAGGGGGAACCCCCGCCCCAGATCACTTGGCTGAGGAACGGGCAGATCCTGGAGACCAGCGACCACATTAAGCTGAAGAATAACAACAGGTAAGTCCTCGTGCGCTGGCCTCTGGCACTGCAGCGTGGGATGGAGAGCAGTGTGGGACACACAGCTGGGTTGTGCCGTTCCTCGGCGTCAATCTGCACAGATGGAGGACTGACATCACCTGATGGTCCAGAAGTAGCTGTCTCTGCAGGTGTCATTCTTGGGCAAAGAGCAAGTTGGCTCACACAGGCTTCAACTTTTGCCCAAACAGCAGATCTGAGGCAGGTGTGTGCAGTAGCTCATTTTGGACCAGTTGGTGAAGGCTGGCAGAGAGCAGTGGGGTCTGTAGCGCGTCCTGGTGAGCTGTGCAAGCCCTGTTTTGGCATAGCCCCATTGCGCTGGGCAGTGGCTAATGTGCTCGAGGCCGAGAGGGGCATGAGTGATCTAGAGAGATTCCAGCCCTGCTGCTTGAGCACCTTGAAAAGGGAGTGCTTTAGAGCTGGCTCGGCTTCGGCAGGCGAGGTGGGTTGCTGTCATGCATCCCTCAGACTGATGCAATGCTCCCTCACCCTGCTTTTGAGTCTGAATTAAAAGCTGTTATTTTGAACTGTCTGGCCTCCGGTGGAAAGGGAGGTGGGAGAGATGTTGGCTTTTTGCATTAGCAAAGAGCTAATGTGAAGGTGGTAATGTTTAGAAGCAGGTCTGTGGATTTAACTTGGGCTCTAGTCCTGCTAGGTGCACTTTGTAAGCTTACATTTCAGCGCTTTGTGCTTTATTGTACCAAGACATCAGCGTTAGACTTTGACTAATGATACAGGAACCCAGAAAAAGTTTGTCTTCAGTCCTGATCATCATCTGGGTATTTCTGGAAGGACTGAATGTTGTCCCTGGAGTTGGCAGGGACCACACTCACTCTGCAGTGGAGGAACCATACTTTAACCCCTGAACATTGACCTGCCTGCGTGTGCAAATGCAAATACATTTGAAATAATATTTGCATGGAAGATGATTTTCACTAAACTTCAGCCTTTTATCTCACCGGGGAAGAGTGTTTTCTTTGAGTACTAAATAACTGCATTTTCATGTGAGAAGATAATATGGTGGGATGCACTTAGTGTGAAAATTACAAGTTGACAACATAGTTTCTATGGAAATAGCATGGAACAGTATACTGAAAAATAATAGTGCCTGTGTTGTAAACCTAAATTATTGGTAGAGATTTGTACTCTATGGTGTCATATAGCTGCTATCTGTATTAACAAATGCATCTCATGAATGCAACTCCCCAACCTTGCTGGAGGGTCCGGACCTTCAGTTTAGACTGTTGGGAAGTGCTGTGTGGGCACCATGGCTTCTTCCTCAAGAGAGAACAATGACTTTATTTTTCTAAGTTTCTCTATAATATGGGTTTTTGTTTTGAGGTTTGAGGCTTTTTTAAAGCTTTGTTATATGAAGGAGGGAAGGATGTGAGTTGCAAGGAGGATAAGGTATGAGTTGTAATAAAATATTCCCAATCAGTGGAGGTTTTCTCCGAAATGGAAGCTTTTAGAGCTTCAGGGAACTTCGTGTGTGCACAGACATAATGCCCCTCAATCCAGGCTTGTGATCTTCTAGTTCACTGCATGGGTTTCTGAGGCATGTCTGCCCTTACAATATGAACAGAGCAGAAAAAGAGAAGGGAAATTAGTGCATCCCCTTTTATTGACCAGAAAGTGGAGTCAGAAGTGACCAAAGACCTTACAAGCGGTTGTTAAATCCATGACAAAACCCACACTGAATCCAGCTCTGCATCTCACCCAGGTGTTTTGCCTGTGAAATCATTCCTCTTCACTGTTTGAGGAAAGTAAAAGTAGGGTCTTTGGTCATGGTCATGTCTCCTGGCTAGGTCCCTGTGCCTGGAGCTGCACTACACGTGCATGTGAACTGCGACTTGGTGAACATCGAGGTAATTGCTTTCTTATGGGAATCATTTAATGCAATTTAGTGTCAGTCTTTTCCACTGTGAGCTAAATTGATCAGATTACATTGCATCTGGCACAGGCTGGGGGAGCTCAGCCAGTTACTGGGGCTCAGCTGACACATGGCATCTTCTCAAGCTATAGTAACGCGATTGTAAAGCTGAGCCCTAAGGCCATTGTACTTGACGATGTTGAACTTTTGGCTTCTTTAGCACTAGTCTTGGTCTACTCTGACGCCCAACTTCAGGCAAGTGGCCATGCCTGGTGGTTTCCAAAGCTGTCAGTCTGAAAAATGCCCTCGCTGGTACAGCGGGGCTGGGTGCTCCATGAATTGGAGGAAACAGATCAATGGCTGGGTTTTTTTCTGAGCTTTTTCAAGTTGTCCTTTGTTTCATTCTCATGGGCATGACTAAGTGCTGTAACCCACTTAGTTCCAGGCAGAATCAGTTTGTGATTATGCCTTGGATTTATCAGTCTATTGCACTTGGAAAATATTTGTCCGTGTAAAGATGGATCTCGAATCTACTAGTAATGAAGCTACTAAACTGCACTATGAGCTTTTTAATTAGATTACATGGTTTCCTAGAAAATTCATTTGGATTAAAACTCTGCTTAATATGGCAATAAAGGTCTGAATGCCCCCAAAGGGATTTTTAGAAAAAAAGAGTAAATCATCCCAAATCATATCATGTGCTAATTGATTGCAAAATGTAGCGTTATGAGCAACTTTGTTCGAAAGACACAAACACAGCTAGAAGTGAGGTCCAGACCTGCAGAACATGGTGTGTTCAAGGTGCTGCTCTGCTCCTGCAAGCTTGAGGCATTGCTCCTGCGGGCAGTAGCCTGTCTGCACAAACTCAGAGCTGATGGGAAGATCTGTCCATCAAACTGTTGCTTCACAAAGTTGTGAAGGGTCCTTTGACATCTACGTCACCCTACGCTGTCTCTTGTGTGCAGTAACTACAAACCCAAGGAGAGCAAACCCTCAAAGTCAGGAGACTTCAGAATCCCATTGTTGTTGAGATGGGACAGCAGCTTCAGGACTAGATTCACTGCAGATTGGATGTGGCTACTGGTACGACATCAAAGGATCACTTGCCAAGCACTTCCAGCCTTTCAGCACAGTAAAATAAGTCTCACAGGCTGTGTCCGATAAACACCTCTTCCCTTGTGGTCCCTTAGATGTGAATTCTCATCACCTGATGTGTTGACGGTTTCTGGGCACATTAGCATTAAAGATCAGCCTTCTGCTGTGCCCTCTCCAGAGGTGGTTGTTATGTTTTGAAAATGCCAGCTGTGTGGGAACAAAATATCCAATCGATGATTAGCAAAAATCAAAAGCAGTTCTGGGATAGCGGATAATTGTTAATGAAAAATGCATGAAGGCTCAGGCATAGGGAATTGTGGGGTTTTCCATTAAAAGCTGTGAATAAAAATCACTGAAGGAGATGACGATGGGGCTGCCTTGCCATGCAGTCCCTGGGCTGGGGATGGAGCTGATAGCTGTCAGGGTGATGCTTTCGGGTGGAGAAGCTGATGGAGCCTTTTTGACTTTGGTGGAGCCATTCCCATGTCCAGCAGCTTCAGGGTCTGTCCTTTTCTGTTGATCAGAGATGCCGTTTGCCCTTATTGTTCCTGGGGTGATTTGGATCAATCATAATCCAAATACCTGAGAGGTGTCATGAGCATTTCCAGCAAAATTCCCACCTGGCATCACCAGCCCAGCCCGAAAGCAGGCGTATTGCTGCAGGAGGAAGGGGTGGTTAGTGGCCAATTTAATTGTGGGCTTGTGTAAAATCATGCTTTCTAGGTTATTACTTCAAAATTTACAAGGAAGCATGAAATAGTACCCGAATTACTGCTCTGAAAGGTTTATTGCCTTCCATTCTTTGACCCAATCAGGTTCAGGGGATAATTTTCAGCCTAGAAGTATATCACACTATGGGGTTTATATTGCCGTAATAGCAAGGAACAAAGGCCAACATCTTCAGAGAAGGCAGGCTCTAAATATTGATTTTCCAAGAAGATTTTATTTACAAAATGGTAATTAAGGGACTTCATTTGTTCCACCGGAAAAAGGCTTCGTTAGAACTTGGGCTCAGGTGGCATTTGGTCTTCTCAGTGACCTTCGCTTATGAACTGTCTCCTTTTTAAATTCTTCTTCACTCGTTTGCGCTTGTTTTAGTGCTCTGAAAATGACTCGCTTCAAGGGCCGTGAATGTTCAAGCTTCATCAGGGAAAATATTCCTCTGTAAATAAACTTTAGGACAACTTTGCTTTTCTTGCACTTGTCATGCTGCTTAATCCTAGCACAGATACAGAGGGCGACCCTCAAGCACAAACACCCAAGCACATGGGACCAGACAGCCCTTTTGGTACCAAACCCAGAGAAACTAGAGCCTGTGCTTCACAAGATGGCTTTTTTCTATAAAACCCTCGTTAGCTGAGTGCGGAGAGATGCAGATGGGTTTGTACATCCCTTCGTGGTGCACACACCCCACAAACTTGAATTTGTAGGGATTTGGACACATTAAGGGAGGACAGGCAAGCCTGCAGGTTGTTTATGCAATGAGTTTGAAAAACGTTGGTTATTATGGGAAGGGTACCATATAGCAAATCATATTTCAGTTCCCAGAAGCATGACAAATAAGTACATGGAAGACTGAGATGTGAACCAGCTGCTCCTGATTTAAGAATAATTTATGGGTTTGACTTTGTTTGGAAGACACGTGGAAATGGCCTTCACAAGGAAGGTCTCCACACGAGCGCCCAAAGCCCCACTAAGCCCTTTCTCTGCACTGATCAGGGATCCTGTGCTGGGATCACACAGCTGTATCCCACAAAAGGGATCTACAGCAGCCCTGGAGCAGCCAACAGCAACGGGCATCAGTCTCTCCTTCTCATGTGGCCGCAATTATTTTGCTACCAAGTTGCCCGTGTAATTTTTCTCTGTCTGCTGCTCCTCTGAGCTGCTGAAGTGCATCACCGATTCAGGGTTTTCAGTGTTTCTTCAAACTGTTGCATACAGCAAAGTAAGTCTGCAGAGAATGGTCCTTACACAGGAGCCTTTGAAGCAGGACTGAGCCCATCGTGGGTCAGCCCAAAATCAGCCTCCCCTGGATTAGGCTGGGTCTTTTTCCTCTCCAACACGCATGCCCCTTGCTGGGAAAAAGGGTTGGGGGACTTTCCATTTAGCAGCAGATAGCTCTCCCAGCTGTCTGCATTAGCAGTCCTACCAACATAGGCATCTGCCCTCCCTTCCAGTAGCTTTTCCTGAGATGTTTTCTGCTTCCCTGTGGTCCTGCAGATGTAAAGACTTTTCTGCTCCCTCCCTGGGACAGGGTTCCGTTAAGTCTGTGTTTGCAATCTCTGGCTCGTGAAAACAGATTGAGTGGCAGCCAACGCATTTACCAGATAACCAGCAAGTCTTGTAAGAAGGAGCAGCCAGCTCTGGCTGTGGTCTCCTGCCTGTGCCAGGGTACACTTCCCAGCTCTGCAGGGATGGGAGGACACAGCTCCACCGTTCCCACCTGGGAAGGCTCAGACCACCTCTGATGTGGACTAGAGCTGAACCAAGGGACCCAGAGTCTCCAAGGCTAGAGACTTGGTGTCTGGTTAGATTGTGGACCTGAGCCCGGCCACTGCTTGTCCCACCTTGGTGCCTGAGCCCTGGTGAGTTCCCAAAGGGGCTCACCGCATGTGTCGTGTCAAGACAGCGCAAACCCAGGTGTCATGAAGCCAGCAAAGAAGAGTCAGCATTTCAAGATGAAACGATGCCACTGCTGTGCCTCCTGTAGCAAATGTGATGCCATTTTACAGCATCCCATTTGCAGAAAGCACACTGTACAGCCAAATCCCCTTTCTGCCAGACCTTGTCCTCTCCCAGGGGTGTGAGGAGCAGCATCTCCAACCAACTTTGCAGGATGAGAGTCTGCTGGCCCTTTCATCTGGCACTGATGTGGAGTGTGTGCTGGTTCCCCACGGCACCGTGCGCCCCACTGGGACCAGCAGCATCCTTCCAGAAACTGCACTAGGACGAGTCTGTGACCGCAGAATCAGGCTGGGATCCTGGCCAGCGGGCTGCAGTACCTGCTAAATATAAACCAGTTTGTATGGAAAGGATTCCTTCTCCTGCATAACACAACCCAGTTTCACCCTGCATGATATTTAATTTCTGGAGGTTTAAGAACACGCTTATAGAGGGCTGGGGACGATATGCAGTGTCCCTCTGGGCTGCTGAGCGTCACATTCTCAGCCTGTTACGAGGCAACCTTCAAAATACAGGGCATTTCTGCAAAACTGCCAACAATCGGCACCAGAGGGGAAAAAGCTCCTTCCCAGCATGGCACCGGCCAGCAGCCCAGGAGTGGTTCACTCGGTGCAGCACGGCACAACACGACCCACAACAAATGGAAGCAGAGCAGGGCACGGGGACGGGGCATCTGAATGAGGCGCTGGTGGCTTTCTGTAGCTGCTGGCACTTAAAACGCTCTCCCCACTAGCCACAGCCTGCTCTCTGCATTAATTTCATCACACTCCCTCTTTTGTGCGCCTGTGTGCGCACGCATGCTGATATCCTTCCAGATGGGCCCCTCTTCTTCTTTGTGCTGCTGAATCGATGAAGAGGCTTCCTTCAGTTCTCAGACTTTTTCAGAGGAGCCTTTGGAAAGCCGATCTCCGGTCACTGGCCCGGACCCCTGACCCGAGCCAGATCAGTCATCCTGATTGCCTATGAACTGGGAAGACAGCTTGGGAATACCGCGGCTTTCGAGCAGCGGAGGCCTCTCATTTCAGCTCAGCCGGGTGTGAATCTGCAGCGGCTCCTCTCCCCACTTCCATCAATGCCTGTCAGGGCATTGTGCGGAGATGTGATGGAGCCCTCGGCTCGCTGAGCGGCTTTGGTGACCAGCAGAAAGCCTTCTGGCATCTCGCCTCGTTTGACGTGCTCGCGGCGCTGCCAGTCTGGCACTCGCGGGAAAGTTTTCCAACAGCAGATGTCCCAAAGTGACAGATTTTTTTCCTGTTGACAGGGAGAAATAAAAGGACACTGCATATTTCAGATGGCTGACGGGCAGAGACGCTCTGTGCCTCCTTGCACAGCAACTACATATTTTCCTTTTGTTTGAGCTTTTTAAAAAAAATAAAAAAGACAAAAAGCAGCAAAACCTGGGAAAGCTGCTGGACCAAATGCTGACCCTGCTGCGTTGCATCCTCCGCATCCCAGGGGCTGATGCGGTGGGTGAAGGCAGGAAGAATTTGTCAACAGTTAAGATGAAAATGGACGCACAGCAGAAGTATCAGCTGGGATGATGCTGGGGTTCATGTAACTCACTGCCAGCTCCTGCCCTCCTCATCGCAGCTACCAGTGTGCTTCAGAGCTCACGCCGGGGCTTGCAGGGAGCTTGGCAGCCTCCTTCAGAGGTCTGCCTGTGGGTGTTAGAGGGACCAACAGAGAGAGAGAGAAAACCCTGATTCTCATGAAGCTGGTGTTTAGATATTGGGCATTTTGCTCTCCAACTTCTCCACACTCGGTTTCTGCTCCTTAGCCAGGTTTATAGGCATAGCCAAAAATCCTGTTGTTTTATTGACCCCGTTGCCCGAGCATCGTTCCAGGTAACGTGGGCTCTAGGTAATGGATGGCCAAGGCTCTTATTGCACGGTACATCCAAACACAGCCTTGTAAATCTCAATGAAAATTAACTTTTCAAAGCCTAAAGCAAGTTTCCAGCTACCTGCCATGTCCACTTTGTGGAAATTTATTTTGTTTATTTCTTCTGCTTTGACTGTGTGTGACAGTGTTACTGACCACCCTGGCACCTCTGCAGAGCGGCAGCTGGGATGTCCAAGGCTCTGCCCAGCTCTGGGTCCCAGTGGCCAAGCGCTGTCCTGTTCCAGGATCACTGGCAATCCAGCACATCATCTGTGTCACCCAAGAGGAGCTTTGCTCACCCTGCAGTCCTCTCAGAAGAGATGTCTTTGGCTCCAGCATCATGCTGTTGCCATCAGGCTCCTTGCACCCTTGCACTTCTTTCCAACCAAACTCCCCTCTTCCCTCCTCTGCATCTTTTCCTCTCTCTGTGTAAAGCAAATAAATACACTTGGAGGCAGCAAAGCCTAAATACTCCTCGTTGTTCCTGGGCTGCTTTATGCTTGGGAAGCTTAATCCTGCTCTTGACTAGTGTGCCAGCCCGGCCTGGCTGCTCCTGGGTGCCCAGATGCACAGCGACCACCTGGAAATAATCCCTGCATTGACAGGGCAGAAGGAAGTGCTGCTGCTCCTTCCACACATCTGCTTTGTGCAGAGCTGCAAGTACAGCTTTCGGACGGTGTAATCCTGCCTTCTGCCATCTGTCCTCACAGGAATCAGCCCTTGTTGACACAGTTGAGCCACACATCGTGTCCTTCCTCCCTGTGCCCCCCTCCCAGCTCTGCCTTTCTCCTTCCATTTAATCAGATACGTTGAGCCCGTGGCTATGAGAGGAGCTTAGGGCTGATTCTCTAAAATCACCATATCAGCTGAAACCATCACATTTGATATTCCATTTACAATGTTTCCAAGGAAACAAAGGCACAGGACATAAATAGATGACTGTTAAACATTTGCTCACTCACCATGGCCCCAATAATTTGCAAGGCAGAAATATGAATGTTAAATCAACAGCAATAATAAATTTTAATATAGGAAGACCAATATTTTGCTGCAATTAGAAGAAGCATTTGTTCTGACATACAGGCAGGCAGTGGCAAGTTATTTATCATTTTCACTTTCAATGTACAATTTTTCATTTACATAAAAGGCAGCTTTGATTATGACCCACAAAAAGGCATGAAGTACCCCTCACATCAGCAGGGGTGCTTGGGATTTACTCATGTGCAGTCAAGTCCCAAGTCCACCTGGAATTCACCGCAGGAGAAAAAAATAATTTATTTCTCCCTAGAAGCAAGCAAGGGATGTGGATTTGGTTAGTTTTGGGTCATTTTTTACAGGAAAATAGCAACCAGAAAGCTCATGGAAGCTAACATGATGCTGAAGCTTGGAGGCATCATGGTCTCCCAAGCATTCATGCCAAGCCAGAGCAAACCACAGTTCACAAAAATACAGATGCAGAAATAGGGATTAATCCAGAGTGGTGCACATCTGAGTGATGCTCTAAAATGGAAGGGGAGGCAGTGGTGAGGGGTGTTTTATTCACACAAATTGAATCGCGTTGTTCCAGGCTTGATTTCTGAGGACGGGAGCAAGCCCTGGAGAGAGCAGAGCTTTCATTGATGGATCCCTGTTTGTGAACAAATGTTATTAAGAAAAGATAGAGCTAATGTGTTGCACAATTATTTCTGAGTCAGTATTTGCTGGTGTTGTTTTAAAGATACTGGACAGTGCAAGTCTTGGGCTGGCCCTGAACTTGCTCCAGTTGTACACAGCCATTGCTAGAGGGTCATGCAGCTCAGAAAGGACCTTCAGTTCAGGTGTCCATGTGTACGAGGACTCTGGTTGTCCCTGTGCCCACCAAGCCACTAAACATCCCTCCCAGAGGTGGCACAGAGATGGGTACCGTGCTCAGGAATTTTGGGAAGCTGGTACATCACTGGCTTTCCCCCCCTCATTTAGGGTGTTTTCCATCAGGGTAGCCAGTGCCTGTCTTTATCTTGGAGGCTGAAAGTGGCACCTAAGCCCAGTATGGAGGGCCGTAAGAGCACGCTGGAGGAACTGTCCTGGTTGCTGCGATGGGAGGGCAAGCTTTGATGTGCCAGCATCAAAAAGATACTCAGAGGTTTTGCAGACAAAACCTGCAACTTGTTCATAAGCTTTGGTTTTTGGCTTGTGGTGATCATGTTTCTGAAAATGCAGAAGCAGGAGCTGAGGCTGTAACCCTGCTGGATGAGTCAGCTAATCCCGATGTTACCCTAAGACTGCTCTAATGTGCTATAATACAATTAGAGCATCACCAGAGGGCTTTCTGGCTGCGCTTGATTGTACTTGGCTTAGCAACTATGTGCAGTGTCTGGATGGGTCTCACTGGTGTGTACTGGAACTAAGACAGTTAAAGCTGGTTTGGGTGTACAGGTGCACTTGCCACGGAGCTATCTCTGCAGTGTGGCTGGGATCTTCCTGAATTCAGGGCTTCAGATCCTGCTGTTTCTTGTCCCACCCTGTGTCCCCATCTGGCTGTACTTGAACCACAGTCTCTACAAGTTGAGACAGAGATAATCTGCTCAGTCATGGGATCTGAGAAATGATGCGTCCACCTCCTGGGCTTTTCCTTCCCCAAAAGACTCTTAGACTGGATATTAGGAAGCATTTCTTTACAGAACGGGTTGTTAGGTGTTGGAATGGGCTGCCCAGCGAAGTGGTGGGGTCCCCATCCCTGGACGTATTTAAGAGTCGGATTGACCCAGCGCTGAGGGATCTGGTGGAGTTGTGAACTGTCAATGTTAGGTTAAGGGTTGGACTGGATGATCTTCAAGGTCTTTTCCAACCTAGATGATTCTGTGATTCTGTGAAAGCACCAGCCCACAGCTTTCTGGAAGCTTTCTGTGGAAATAGAGGCATGTGGGATGCCCTGCCATCAGGGCCAGCACAGGGGGGTGCCATGGCATGGGAGGGGAGGGACATCCACTGCAGAGCACCCAGTGAGCTGCTTGTCCCCATCGTGTCCCCATGCAGCACTCTCTCCATCTACGGCATCAACCAGGCGGATGAAGCCATCTACCAGTGCATCGCCGAGAACAGCGCCGGCTCCACGCAAGCCAGCGCTCGCCTGACGGTCCTGTGGGCAGACGGGCTGCCCGGTCCTCCGCAGAGCGTGAAGGCTGAGACGGTCTCTGCAACCACCATCCAAGTGTCTTGGAAAGAGCCTCTGCAGAACACCACGGAGATCATCGGCTACGTGCTGCACATTCGGAAAGCTGCAGGTACGGTGCTCTACCCACTGCCCAGAGCATCCTCAGCCTTCCCATAATTTACCAACGTGGCCCACAAGGTAAACCAGGTCTGTGCTGCAGTAGACAGTGCTGCTACCCACATCATCTCCATGTTTCTGAAAGACAGAGACAAGGCAGTAACACTGATGTAAATACCAAAAGGGTGGGGAGGGTGAAACTGTGTGGTCAGGTCGTGCTGCCTGCTTAGGGCTCTAGCAAAGCACACAGAAATGTCAGCAGAAGATGATGTGGGCAGCTATGTATCCACCTTAGGGATCAAAATTACCACTTGAAACATCTGTTTAGGCTCCTTGTCAGAGAGGTTGTGGCTGCCCCCTCCCTGGAAGGGTTCAAGGCCAGGTTGGACGGGGCTTTGAGAAACCTGGGCTAGTGGAAGGTGCCCCTGCCCGTGGCAGGGGGTTGGAACTAGATGATCTTTAAGGTCCCTTCCAATCGGAACCATTCTGTGATACTTACCTCTTGCAAAGCCTAACGCTGCTCTGTTCTCTCTTTCTTTGCCCTTCAGATCCTGTAGAGAGGGAGTATCAGGAGGCTGTCAGCAAAAGCACCTTCCAGCGGCTAGTGACTGATTTAGAGCCCTCGACCAGCTATAGCTTTTATATAAAGGCTTACACCTCCCGGGGTGCCAGCAAAGCCTCAGAAGTCACAGTGGTGAGCACGCTGGGAGAAGGTAAGGAACGCTTTGCGCTTGGACCATCAGATGCTGAAACCCGCTGTGCGTAGCAGCAGCACCAGTCACCCCGATACCCACTCCGGAGCGCTTTGGCACAGCCTGTGGTGTTGATGCTCCTTGTTCCCGCTCCTCCTCATACTCTGGGATATTGTGTAAAATTCACTTGTATCGTTACACGGGGGTCTACTGATTGCCTTAAACACGGCATTGCCTCACACAGCTGATGTTGTAGCAGAGGGTGAGTGCAAGTCTGGCTGGTCTCATGCATTGCAGCTGCTCTGGGCTTTTCCTAAACTGCTTGCTAAATTCAGATTTCCTGCTCAAACAGCATCTCAGGATCCTCCAGCAGCTCTGGTACTCACAGCTCTTACTTGATATGTGCCACACTTCTTAAAATTTGATTTTTTTCTGCTCTACCCTGGAGCAATCACACTAGAGCTGAGCTGTCCTGACCTACAAATCCCTGGCTTGGCCCAGCCTTCTGTTTCAGTGGGAAGTTAGAGCAATCTCCAAGGCTTTTTTTCTGACTTGGCCTCCCAGATGTGGCCACCACTTAACTTCCCCAGTAAGAACGTGGGTGCTCTAATGCAGGACCCTTGCACACAGACACCAGACAGAAGCCCCAGCCCCAGTGCGATCTGTCAGCTGGCATTTTAGGAACATTTTCCAAGAGACTCATGTACCTCTCCAGCACCTCTGTATCTCACGTACTGACACTAATTTCTTAGGAACATTGCATCGTTCTCATGAACACTCAGTAATTATGAATTTGCAGCAGAGAGGGCCTTGAGTGTGAGTACGTTATTTACGATCAAATGAAAGAGTGTGTTGACTTCCAGATAGGAGATCCAGTTCTCATTCCATTTTCAGCCCTTGCCGATGTTTACTACAGCATTTAAGCAACAACGCCAATAAATCCTCACCCTGCAAGTTGTTACCCTGCAAGTTTATTTTCCTTGGTACTCTGCAGGGAATCAGTCACCCTTGGAGTTTGTTTTTCCTTCCAATTTAGACACAGAAGGATGGACTAAGGCAAAACTTGAAACTCCTTGACCCAGTGCTCTGAGTTCAGCTACTGGAGCTAGAAGCCAGCCATGCTTCATAGAGCTTGGTGTCTCTGCAGAAGTCTGGGTCAAGCTAAAGAGGATTTTTTGTCATTATTACCTTCAATCACAACAGAAATAGTTAGGTATCCAGTAATGGGATCATAAATTTCCTGGCTCTCTGAAGTTTCAAGGCATCACTGTCCTGCTCTGCTATCCTTTAAAAAAAGCTTGTCCTATGTAACAAAGCTTCAGCAATTAACTCCATGTTCAGGATGGACAAGCTGGCTTGGTTAAGATCACTCAACCCCAGTTTGCGTTTGCCTTGTAGGAAGATAAAAAGAGATTTAAAAGCCCCAGTTCTGGCTTGATTTGTTTGCTTTGCTTCACTCGGGTGCCTGTTGCCTTTTGCTCACAGAGGAGAGAGCGGGTCAGAGAGCCGGGATCCAGTGGCTTTTGTCACCAAATTAAGGTTTCGCTGTCGATTTGCCTCTTCTCACAGCCAAGCCATTTCACCCCATGCCTTCCTGAGGTGCCCCAGAGAGCTGTGACTCCCCTGGGCTCAGGGAGCCCCTGGATCTGTGCTAACAGCCTCAGAAAGGGACGGGATTTCCCCGACACGCCGTGTCTCGGTGTTGTCGTCCTGGCTCAGCATGACGCGCGTGAGATGCACACAGAGACGTGCCCAAAGCCCTGTGGTGGCAGGGCCCTCTGTGTCACCATGCTGCAGTGTCCTGCCTTGTGTGGAAGGGACGTGGTGGGTGAATCTGGCAGCCAGGAACAGCTCGGCAGAGCCGGGGCAGCGCTTGTTGGGAGTGGCCAGCAGAGATGTTGCCAGCTGGAGACTGGTCTGAATGACTGTGTTATACTGGTGTTGTCTGGAGTAGGAATATGGTGAAGGTACTGAGGAGCAGGGCTGCTTTCACCTTGGAGAGGTCAGCTTTCAGGGCTAGGAATACACTGAGAGTGTGCTTGGCTGAAGCCTCCAATGCTTTCTAGAAGCACGATGCTCCTTCCTTTGTGCCAGTGATAGTTTTGGATGGAAAGTAGAAGGGGAGACGCTCTAGAGGAAGTACCCAAGTGAACCTTGTCCTCCATAAACCTCTCTCACTAGGGAGGTCTTCTTATCTCCTCCCTGTCGTTCTCCTTTACACCATTTCACAAATGCCATGGTATTTTAAATCTCAAACTCTCTCCACTTCATTAAGCAGCACACACTCCTTGTTCTTGTCTTTTAATGCTTTTTAGGGTTTTCTCCAGGACTTTTTGACATTTTTCTAGGATGAAGACTGTTCCTTTAGTCATCTTCGGCTAAAGACGCCTTCAAGAAGAAAGTTGAAATGACCTGGGGAAAATTCCAAACAGCACGGAAGAGGAAAACAAGTATCCCAGCCCTTAGCATGAGGGAGATGCCTCACTTATAGTAGATCCATATTGTCTTACATATACTTCTGTGAAGCACCTATACACTAGTGTGTGTACATATATTTATACACACACAGAGATATACTCCATCTGTATACACTTATTTGTGTAATAACATTATAAACAGCACATGCATTCTGCGAGTGCATACATATAATCAATATTATACATATATATACTCAAAGTTTGAATAAATACTATATATTCCATACTTTGAAGGAGAGATATTCTTGTGGTTTTTATTAAATGTAAGGCTCTGCAACCATAAAATAAAGCCAACTCTTCGCAAATCAGGATGGCCCACATCAGTGTTTCTTTGTCCATGGGATAATGCGATTTCCCTTTCTCTGGCGTTTTCACACGTGATTTGGAAAATGATGCTGTAAGCAAGGGTCCAACTTCTCAGAGGGGGGATCCAGACAATTCCTAATTTTGCCCTAGAGGGAATTGGGAGAATTAGGAAAAAAGAGTATTTAATTGTATTGCAGAAAAATGCAGCCTTGGGAAGAATGGTACATTCTGGTATAAATAGAATTTACTCTGTGTTTTGCGCCCAAAAAATGCTAAGCACAACCTTCCCCTCAGTGAAATGCACATCAGAATGAATTCTAGCAAGAAGATGGACTTCGACCCATTTTTTTCCCACTGGCAGCACTCAGGCAGGATGGGATCTCATTAACCTGACCCAGGACAGCTGGTCTCTGAGTCTTTCCTCCTGAATCCACATGGAGATGCTCACCCGTCAGCAGGGACTTGTTCCTCCCGCCATGCGTATTTGGAGGGCATCAGGCAAAGCCGCTGCACCCTGAAGGAGGACATCACTTTGAGAAGAGACAGCATTGCCCAGACCCTCCTGCTCACCAGGAGAGATGTCTTTCCTTCCCCTAAATCTCCTCGTGGGAAAGCTTGAGGTCTCAGTGCCTGGGAAAAGGCAAACCGTTGTGCTGTGCGGTTTTGCTTTTACTATTAAATTGAGGAAATGCCCTTTTTAGCTCTCGTCAGTCTTAGATTGACACGGCCACATTTCATCCGCTTTTCACCATCACTCACTAAGTGGCTGTGCTGAACTCTCTGCCAAAGGCTGGGTTTGTGCTGCTCATCCTTTAGAGACCCTTTGGGGAAAAACAAGACAAAAAGCAGCATCGGTTTAATGCAAGCCCAGCAATCCTTATATTTGGGAACTTCTGAGCTTGTAATCATGTGGGATTGGAAAAATAGCTTTGCCTCAAAGCCTGGAGGCTGCTGGAAAGGCAGAGCTGTTGTTCTGCTGGATAATTTTGCTGCAGGGTATAGCTGAGCTCGATGCCTGGTACAGCAGTGCCCAAAAACCCTTCTCCCTCCCGCTGCTGGAGCAGAGCCTCCAGCACCTGGTGCTTTGCACCTTCTGAATGGTGCCAAAGGCTGGGGAACCGATGGGAGCATTTGGCCTGGGGGTGTTTTGTGGAAATGAGGTGAAAAAAAAAAAAATCATCAGTGAAATGGCCTGCTGAGACACATCTCTGCCTTGGTGTGATCAGTGTATGAGAAAGGGAGGGAGAGGGGAAGGAAGAGGCTTGGGGGAAATGTGGTCCTGTGTGCCCCAGCACTGCACAGGGCTCTGGCACAGGGTTTGGTGCAGAACCAGCTTTGGAAAACCCAGATATCTGCATCACAAGAAAATTGGCTTTGGTTTGCAAATCTTTGCCTCTCAGCCCAGGCTGATGGGGCAAGATGGGGCTGGGCAGCTGTTTGGGAGACCTGGGGAGGGAATGGCCGTGACTCCCCCCTCCTGCTGCAGCACACCCCGAGAACGAGGGCAGGGTTTTGGGGCATTGACTGGAGCAAAGGGGATCCTGGTGGACTTTGAATCAGGCCTCGGTGACACCGGGCAGCAGCAGGGACATCTTCCCAGCTAAACCCCCGTGCGCCCCTAAGGCCAGGTAAGTGCCTGCCTACTAAAACAAGCCAGCCACAGCTCTGCAGGGATCTCAGGCTGCTCAGTTGTTTGGTAATGAAGATGCCCTGGTTCTCTCCTAAGTCCCCAGCACAGAATCACAAACCTCCCTCCTAAAGCCAAGGGGGAGAGCAAGCTCCTGCACACCCTGCAAGCCAGTGCAGGTACCTAGCACGCTTTTAAGACGGATGTCTCCAGCTCCATCCCTTCTGGTTCCTTTCTCCCTGGGGGATTAATCACTCTGAAAGGTCCTCGCTACCCTCAGGGCAAGAGCAAAAAAAATGGAATTTGGGAATGCATTGCCGAAGTTGCTGCATTCCTGCCCTGACCCGACAGGGCTGAGCATCAGCTTGCAACCAGAGTGTAAAAGTAGCCTCTTTGCTTGCTGAACTGAGCAGAGGAAACCCTTGGAAACTTCTACAGCTCCCTGAAGAAGTTTAAAGCTGTTAAACCAGGATCTGATCTGATCTGATTTTTCTCAATCATCTCATCTAGCACATTCTTTGGTGCAGTGACCGCAGGGAAAGCCTGATGGGGAATTTCTCATCACGCAGACTAAAAAAAGCACATGCAACCCACTGTCTTTCTCTCTCTGTTTCAGTCCCAGCCATGCCATCCCTCTTTATTAAAGTCATTAACAGCACCACCATCCAGGCCACGTGGGAGCCCTCCATCAAACTGGGCCAGCACGAAGGCTTCAAGCTGTATTACCGCAAGGTCCACCTCTCCCAGTACACAGGGCCAGTGCTACTGCCCAGCAACGTAACAGCGTACAACATTACCCACCTGGGTGAGTATGGTGACGCCTTGAGCCGCGT
This sequence comes from Strix aluco, assembly GCF_031877795.1. Lineage (NCBI taxonomy): Eukaryota > Metazoa > Chordata > Aves > Strigiformes > Strigidae > Strix > Strix aluco. Next base: position 14,327,961 of record NC_133942.1, read on the forward strand.
CCCCTCCTGACCCTGGGAGAGCCTGTCGTGATGGGAGAGCTGGGATGTGTTGCACAGCCACGAAACGGGAGATGCTGCAACCCTCCCCCAGGTTTTTGGGGTGCTTGCCTGGTAATGAGGACTTGTTTGCAGCATCTTGTGGGTATTTGGTACGATGTGCATTTCCTAAGTAAGTATCACTGAGGGAGATAATGCTGATGATGAAACCTGAAATGCCCTTCTTGTGTCTCCTTCAAAACAGATGCGTCGGTGGTATATGAAGTCAAGCTCCTCGCCTATAACCAGCACGGGGATGGAAATTCCACTGTCCGCTTCGTGTCCTTGAGGGAAACTGTGGAAAGGACAGGTGAGACAGGACCTCAGTCTCGGTGCTGGTTTGTGAAAACTGCTTTGCAGAAGGGTGGCAAGGCGAGACACATCCCCCAGACACCCGTGGCTCTATGCCCCATCTCACCTTCAGCCACTTAATTATTTTCAGCATCACAAATAACAATGAAGCAAAACTCTGTGAGGCTGGGACCACCTGGTGCTGGTAGGGGTGGATTCTCTGCCCCATGGCTTGCACTATCCCCACTGGCCAGTCCAACCTGATGACTTTTTTACTAAGAGGGAGAAGACAAACTAAATGTTCCTCTAATTGATGGTTTTGTCCCCTAAGCTCAAACCAGAGGTGAGGCCATGAACATGAACAAACCCCCACGCATAAGCTAAGAGCTGCCATCCTTGGGTGAGATGTGGTGCACCAAGTGTCTCCGCTTTCCTGGATGTTTTGACCTTCACTGGTGCCAGGAAGGAAGGGCACATGGCTTTGGAAAGGAGAAGGGCTGCAGAGCATTAACACTGCATTATGTGGCAGAAAAGGGGAAATCTCTAGAGGGAATCTCTAACTGATCACACCTTTCATATTCATCTATGTGTAAAAAACATCCTGCTGGTCTTAAAAGCCTTTTAAGCCTTCTGGTGGGAATATCTTCAAAAGATAGTTATTACTCCTCTGTCTGTGTTGGAGTAAATACTAATCTCGTCGGCATCTGCCTACTTGGTGCTTTCCACCAGACATCAGCCCACTCTGGTGTGGTGGCTGCCTCTCACCTCCCACCTCAGACACAAGATTTTGCAAAAATGTTCGTTAACTGTGTCTAGTAACAGCAGCCTGGGTAATGGTGCTGGCTCTCTATGGACCTTCTAGTCCTATGCTTGCTGTGATGGCCTTCCTAGGGCACCAGGAGCAGGGGAGCTGCTTTGGCTAGCAGTGACCCCCCGCCCCCCCCCCCCAGCCCCCCACCCTGCTCTCCTTTTCCCCATACACAGCTCCCAGCACCACCCAGGCTCCAACTATTGCTCTGAGCTCCTCAAAAGCTGGAGGAGCAATAGGAAAATGGCACCACTGACCCCCCGCTCCTCCCTTCTTCTGGCAGTGCTGAACCCCCCTTGTGACTGCATGAAGGATGAGCAGAACAATAAAACCTCCACGACCGGCATCATCATTGGGATCCACATCGGCGTCACGTGCATCATATTCTGCGTCCTTTTCCTCATGTTTGGGTACAGAGGAAGGTAGGGGTTGCTCACGCCGCTGCTCACGAGGGGCGATGGTCCCTAATGCCGTGTGGTTATCCCCACGGGGGTCTTGCACCCCCAGGATGGTGATGGGCTGTTGCACATCTCAGGACATGCATCCTGTGGTGGGTGATTGCACAGCCCGGCTCCCATGAACGCGGGGTGCTGCCTGACTCCCTCCCAGGCACGCAGACCCAGCGAGCTTCTCCAAATACACCCCATCAGCTCCGGTCCCCATCGAGGGACCTGGTACTTCCCGGGAGCATCACTCTACCTGCTCTGGCAAGCCCTGACCCTCCCTGTAAAGCAAAAGCCCTTTCATGGTGAGGGGAAAAGACATGACTTTATAGGAGGGATTTAAGGAGTGAAGGCACGTAGCACAAGGATAAGGCAGAATCAGGCGTAGGGGAAGGAAGGGAGGTGAGACACTGGGTTTGCTCACCCTCAAGCTCCATCTCTTTATTTTTCAGGCTGCTGATGTGCAAAAATGTGCAGGAGCAGCTGTCAACCCCGCAGATCCCCAGGAGCCAGCGGAGCACCACGGGCCTCGTCCTGAACGGGGCCGCTCGCAGGGACAGGGATGACCGGGACTTGAATGGAAAGCAGCTGGATATGAATGAGCTGGAGAGATTATTCCCAGCATCCCCGTCCCAGGAGCAGCAGGATAAGGGAATAACGGTAAGTCCAGCGGGATGGGAGCACGCCTGGGAAATGCAGATGCAGCTCTGTGTCTAAGAACATCATCGGTGACGTGCCACCGTCATCGTAATGTCCTCTTCTCTCTCTCCAGTCGGCTCACAGCCCGCCAGCCACCCACGATGACACCCAGATATCCACACTCCCTCTGGACGAGTTCAGCATCATTGAGGAGCAGCCAGACCCCCTCCCGAAAAGCCCCCGCGGCGGCAGCCCTGCTGCTCTGGCTCCTGACCAGGGGCCCGCCAATGAAGGATAAAACTGCCAAGACTCGAACCCTCTTGTAGGAGTTACCAGAAACCAAACCCGCGGCTGGTGATGTCTTTATGACGAGTCGTCAATCTCAGGTCAATTGAAGATTTCTACGGTCTGATTGTTATTTTTTTGTTTTGCTTTATTTTTATATATATATATAAATATATATATATGTATACAGCCTTTTGGAAACTCTGTGAAGTTTATCTTACTGACCTCTCTCGGGCATCTCGGTGTGTTTCTTCCGACGACAGCTTTATTGAGACTGGTCACGATGGATTTTCCCTGCAGCTGCTAAGTAAAAGACTCCTTGGCAGAGTTTGGCAAATTCTCCCATCTCTGGCAGACTGGGGATATGGTGGAGCCTCCTTCTCTTGACGTCCCAGACTTTTTCCTGATCAGCAGCTTTAGGACTACTTTTTGGATCTATTTTTTATTTCCAGAAGACTGGATTTGGAGAAATCCTTCTAACTTGACTCCAAATATCGAGGCCCGGGAAGGCTGTCTCTCCATGGATTTGATGATTTTGTACACTTTTCTCTATTTCTCAGGATACTTTTTTTGCTGATTGACTCTAAATAATATGAAAAAAAAAAAAAAAAAAAAAAAGTGTGTGTGTCAAAGGATGCCTGCCTGAGGGCTACTGAAAGACTTGGACAGACAACCCGAGTGAACTCAGAACCTACCTCAACCGGAATGAATGTCTTCTGGGAAGCAGAAATACCTGCGTCTTCCTTCGTGTTCAAAAAACAAGTAGCGTAGCACTTGGTCAGTACAAGCTTGGTCCTACCTCAGCAGTCACGCTCTGTACCTGCCGCTTCGGTGGGTTTGTTGTCGCCGTTCCCATGTAAAGCACTTCCAAACCTTTGAAAGCAATGTTCTACCTCAAGCGTGATAGAAACTCGTGTGTGCGTGTGTGTGTGTGTGTGTGTCCGTCCTCTCCCCCAATTCCTGCCTCTCCCACCCAGCCCCATGCGAAGCCAGATGCTTCACTAGTGTTATGAGCTTTACTTTTAGGCACGTAGTGGGGCTCCAGTGTGATTCTTTTTGTGTGGTGGAGATTTGTATCATGGTTTTTTACTTTAAAGATTGTTGGGGCTGTCACAGGCATGCCGCTCGATGCCCCATGGATTGCCGGTATCGGCACTCCCGCAGGGCTGATTTGGGCACTGGTGGTGGCTGCCTTGGTCCATCCCGGGTGGATTTGGGATGGAGCGGGATGTGCAGGGTGCTCAGATGCCAGCGCTGGGGCCAGAGCACCCTCCTGCCCCGTGTGCCGCTCCCCAAGGCTGATTCCCAGCAGGATGATTTATGGCATGTGCCAGCACGAGCAGCATCACACACCCCCAGGAGGTGGGAACCTGGATGTCACTGTCTTGTCCCTTCAAAGCACACCCTGCCATCAGGAGCACCTACAAGGGCACCCAGATACAGCACTTCCCAAACCCCTTGAGATGCTACTGAGCTGCTCCCAGGTCCTCCAGCCTATTTCCAGCTAGCAGGAGATCACACAAAGGATGAGCTGAGCCAAAAAGGGCTCATTTCCCTGGGAGGGATGAGGCGAGGAGGGCTCCTGGGTGGTGATGTAGAGCGGGACCCTACACCAGAGGATGCTGGGGGCTGCCCCTTCCCCATGCCCAGGGTGGGCAGAGGAGCTCCCGACACCAAAGAGAGGGTTTGTGCGTGACCCCCCCCTCCAGGGACCAACCACCACAACCTGCCACCGTGGTTTCTGGGTTGTCCTGGTGTGGTGCAGCCTTGTGAGCCAGTGTGTGACTGGCATCGGCCATGGGGTGAGATGGGGACATGCACAGGGGACAGGGACATTGGCCAGACAGTGCTGGAGAGTTGGTTAAAACCAGGCGAATGTGAAGGTCTGAACTCTTTGTATAGGTGGTAGTAAATCAAACGTCGCTGTGTTTGCAAGGACAGGTGAAAGGAATCAGGAAAGGAAATGAGTTTAAGTTTAAAAAAAAGTAATAATTGTATTTTTTTAAATGGTAGCAGTGGGAGAGTCCCTTGTGTCAGAAACGTCCCCCATCACCTTCCCATTTGGCAATGGGATGCTACCAATAACTGTGTAAATAATACAATATACAGGACAATAAGGCAAACATCTCTTCCCCTGTGCTGTGTCCTGGGGCTGGGCTGGGCTAGTTGTGAGCCGGACTCTGTCCTTCCAGATCAAATGATCCAGCTTGGTCCAAGCAGGTGGAACGACACTGACCTTGAGAGCAAGATGCTCTTGAGGCTCCGTGTTCATAGCCCTCTCCCATTAAAATTAATTCTCCTGTAGCCATCTTGCAGGGCAGAAAAAATGTGAAAAATTAAACTTATGTATTAAACCCCGAAATAGCCTCTCCACACCCCACTAAAGAGGCTAAATGGGCCGTCAGACTGATTCCTGCTCACACCTACCATGGGGGGATGCACTCTCCTGCGCAATGCCAGACCTGGGGACGGCCTGGGAAGGGACCATGGGGGGACGGCACTGGTGGCACCATGCAAGACCGGTAGCACAGCCCAGCCCATCGTGGGAGCTGGAGGAATCCAGGGCTTGGAAAGGGCAGGAGGGAGGAGGAGATGCCAAACAGATCGAGTTATAACCTCATATCAAAGAAATCCCAATATCCTCCTGCCATCCTGCTCCAGCCCAGCTTTTCTTTTTATTGTTTTTTTGTGTGTGTAACGCCGACGTTCACATTGAATAAGTACTGTTGCCAAAGTGAACACAGAATTTAGACTAGCTTTCAGCTCAGACTTCCTGGAGCTGTGAACATGCTATTAATTTAATATCATATTATTGTGATATTGTAATAGTAACAAGTATTTGTCACTACTTCCTTTTATTAAAGGGAAATGCTGTGCCATTTGACTAGTTGAAATATGATAGTATGTCAAGAATAGAGCTTTTTCTTTTTTTTTTAATTATGCAGAAATGTGATGGCTTAAACCAGTGCAGATTATGTGTTGGTTTGAGACAGCTGAAGATGGATGTAAATCTTTAAAGACTATTTTTTAGATGTTTAGCTTTTCCTCTTTTTTGGGGTTTCTTTTCTGCTCTTGTCAATCCGTATCATTGGAATCTAATGTAGATGGTTGCGGCAGGTCAGCCCCTGAAGGGATGAGGCTCAAGTCTGGAAATCCAGCAGGAGGACACGGTCTTCCCTGAATTACCCAAGCCTCCCAAGTCCACAAAACTGGGCAAAAACCCCTCGAAATGGCACGTTCTGGCTTTGTGCTGTGGAGTACCTCTAGATGCCACTTAGCTGGAGAAGCGACATGTAACAGCCCCTCTTGCCGTTCATCAATGCCTGAGCTGGGCTGGAGGCAAAGTTGTGCCAATTGAAAACTTGGGAAAACATCACCTGCAGTATGTCTGGCCTTTCATCTGTAAAACAAGAAGGAAAAAAGAACGAAAAAAAATAGCTTGTGTTTGGTTTCAGTGTGGGGCACAGCTTCAAGTCTGTCCTTGGTTCATCCAAACTGCTGCCTCATGTTTGAGGGAAACCACTGGATTTTTATTCTGTGCTTGGGGCACGGTTGTACTTGGGTAGACATGTTGTACTTGGGTAGACTTGTCGTACTTGGACAGATGTAGGACCGCAGGTCCCCTCATGCTGCCGGTGATTTGGATGCGGTTTTACAGGTGTCAAAAACGCTCCTCCCACATTTTCCAGGATCATGTATCTGTTTTCATGGAATCAGAAGCTTTTTCAAAGGAATCACCTTCAGGCTTGGGCCAGGCTGTTGGTTGAAGAGAAGCATTTCTGCTCTGGAAGCGTGTTCCCCGCTGGCAGCCACCATGGCAGCGTCCCAGGAGGGATGATCCCTCCTGAGCCTTGAGGCAAAGCTCTGCTGCATCCACAGTGCAAACCCACCAGCCACCAAACCCACCACCCAGGACCAGAAATGGGAGATGGTGTGTGGCCGTGGGGCTGTGCCATAGCAAAGGGGTCCAGGCATTGTTCTGTGTACCCGGACCAGAGGGCCGAACCAGCCGGACTGTCCCAGCGGTTGTCACTGGTGCCTTTGCACCCGTCCTTGCCCGCCTGCCAGGGATCAGCTAACAGCAGGTGTTCCCTTCGCCCTGATAATTCATTTATAGGCTTAAAACATTTAAGCAACAGCTTGCCAGATTTCTTATTTCTTTTTTTTTGTCCCCCTTTTCTTGATGGGAGGAATCAGTTTTATCTAGAGGTGAAACCGCTGGATTATGAGCAGGTGTTGGATCTGGCATAAGCCACTGGCAACCGCCCACATTTGGGGTAGGAATCTCATCCTCTAGTACTTTTCCAAGCCAATAATTCCACTAATTCAACTTGCTGTCTTTTCTGGGCAGATTCAAAAAACCCTCTTGCTTTTCTGGCTGTGGTGAGATGAAATTACAGCAAGGAATAAATTATCCAAAACCTGATTTACTTTTTTTTTTTTTGGTAACCCATAATGGGCACAACTTATTCTTGGAGCTCTCAAGTTTACCAGAGATGGCTGCTACCTCAGGGATAGTATCCACATTGTCTTTAGTTGAACAGGGAATAGTTTTATGCTGTGACAGGGTATTTTCATGCTGTTGGATTCAGGTATTTATTTGTCTACCGTATCTTTCTTCTTCCTTGTTTTGTAAAGATGCTGATATATTTAAGTGCTGGACCAGTTTGGGAATTTTAAAGCTTCCACCCAAAATTATACCAAGGGACTGTACATTTTAAGTTGGCAATAAAGGAGGAGAGAAGCTACGAAGCGTTGTTGCTTCTGGATGGTGAAGGGAAGGTTTTTGCTGCCCGCGGGGGTGTTCCTCCAAGATAACCATCCCAGGGCATTTCAGGGGGGATCGGTGCAGTGTCTGAGCCCTCTCTGAGCTGACTGACAGCACTTCAGTCTGGGAAGATCAGTTAAAAAAAAGGAAATTAAAAGCTTATGAAAACAAACGGCAGTGGAGGTGGGGGAGCTACTTACTTAGTTACTTCATCTGTGCAAACAGTATTTGGAAATCTATCCCTCCCTGTGCTGCACCAGGGAGGGCAGATTAAAGATCCTATCTAGCAACTTGATGCTTGCTCATTTATTTCCCTCACCCGCCAAATTAAAAAAGGGAAAGGAAAGGGACAGAGCTTGGGCTGGAGCTGCGGGCAGGGAGATGGTTACATGTGAAGCACCAACATCCCCAGCCGAAAGCGCTGCTGGTGCAGGCCCTCAGCACCAAAACCCACCGTAACGCTGGAAATCAGTGAAACGGCTCTGGGTTTCCTCTGGGAGCAGAGTCTGAGCTTCAGCGTCAAGTAACAAGAAGGGACGGGGCCGGTGCAAAGCCCAGCGAGTTTGGGAAAAGCCTGATTTCATGGGGCTTTGGATCAGGGTCTTACTTACAAAGCAAAGAGGGATTTTTACTTTGATCGTATTTCCATCATTTAAACTCGCAATATCTTTACATTTGTAATAGTAATAATAAAAACGATGCTAAACCTTTGTCCCAGTCCTCTTCGGGAATCAACCGTTAGGAGTAATATTAAAAACCCAAATTGCAAAGCACTTTTCTACTGTTTATTTTCTACCTTTCTTACTTTGAACTGTCTTGATATTTGAAATCCCACTGATCCTACGATTGTTAGCTCTGTATAAAAAAAAATAAAACCCAGTTTTTTTGTAGTTTGCTCTGTTTAGATTTTAGCCTGTGGCTACTTGTACAAGAAAAATAAAGCTAGAATAAATGAGCTCGAGTGGTTCAGCCTGAGTGGTGCTTTCTTTGTGCTGCAGCACGTGCACAGCTGCAGCGTGGGGATCGTGCAGGGCAGCTCGGGGTAGATCTGGTGAATTTGGCTCCTCTCAAAGAGCAGCTTTCAAAATGCAGTTTTTAAGGGCTGAGGGGTTTTTATTTTGCTGCTTTGCTCTTAAACCTCAGGCAAAGCCATCAGCGGAGGTGGGCTGGAGTGTTGGGGGCTGCTGGTGGCTTTTTGGCAGCTGGGGAGGTGGTTGAGACAAGGAGCTCCAGCATCACGGTGTGACACCTCGTGCTTGGAAGGTGCAAATTAATTTCCAATTAATCTTGGCTCTTGCTCAGCTATTGCTGCCATCTGCTTTTCCCACTGCCTTGGGCACTAACGGGAGATCGCTTTACCTGGTGGCTCTTTGCAGAAACCCCGGATTAAAGCCATGCTCTGGCCTTTTCCAGCCCAGCTGCAAACTGGTCTGCGATGGCTGAGGTGGGATGGGCATCCCCGGGCACAGGCAGCGCCGAGCCGCGGGCACACCACCAACCGGGACGGCACAAACCTCAACGTCTGGGGCAGAGTGGTTAAACCCAACATTCCCATCTCCATGAGGCGCCGATCAGCCAGGTATAAAGCCCAAAGCCTGATGCCACAGCGGCATCCATGGGACCAATGGAAAAGGTGTATCCTTGCCCCAAAATGGGGGCTGAGAACCATGGGTCATCCTCTCACAACCATCCCACGTGCTGCAGTGCTGCACGGAGAAAGGAGGGTGTTGCTGCTATCTCAGTGCTGGGTTCGTTTTCTTTATTCCACTTGAAGAGATAGCTGGTACAGGGCTAACAGTGATTTTTTTGGGGCTCATTTGATCCCAGTGGGCACAGAGACACAGTCCTGCAGGGGCTGAAAGAGCCCCGCCACCACACACCAGCCAGAAATCCAACCTAGTTACAATATCCTGTACTTTTGGACTGTTTCAGCCCCATTTTCAGGCACTACCTGTGCAAAGGCAGGGAAGGGAGCTGGAGACAGTGCCCCTCCATGCAGCTGAGCTGAGGACCTGGACTGCGAGCATCAATTCACCACCAGAATGGAAACATTGCAACACCTTTGGCCTTCTCCAGGTCCTTTAGCTTTTTTCTTGCTTCATTTGCACCATCTACAGACAGAAAGTCCCTCCCAGGACAAGGGCGGCTGCTGCCACCAGCTACTTCAGAAGTGACACGAGCTGCAGATGAGCCCTTCTTTCACCAAGCAATGAGTTTATCAGGTCTCTACTTGCATCGCCAAACTCCGGGTGCGCTCGTGGCGATGGGCTTTTAATGAGAGCCAGCAGGTACCCTGCAATAAAACCTAAACACCCAACGCTCCAGCAAACCACGTGTCCCAAAGGATGCTGGAAGCTGATGCAGTTGATGCTTCGAGCATCTTAACGGCAACAAGAAACAGTTTCAGTCCCCTCTAAAAGCTCACCTAAGCACGCAGAAGATTTTGATGCTGGGTGGAGGATGCAGAGGCAATTAGCTGCTGCTGAAAGTAATTAACTGCCTTGCAAGTGAGGACTTGTGCGTGGACTCCTCCGGAGGACCCAGCATCTCCCTGGTGTTAGTGGCAAAGCAAAGCCCATCCCAGCAGCCCCGGGACAGGTTGCTTTGGGAAAACACCATTTATTGATGAGTTGGCTGCAGGAACAGCACTGTCCTCTCCTCCTCCTGCTGCTCTCGATGCCAAAGGACAGTCAAAGCAAAGGGCTGCGGGGAATAAATGAATGAGTCCGAGCCCAGCAGCACGTTCTAAAGAAGGTTTCAATAAGCAGGTGAGTGAAGAGTCGCTTCAAACAACTCCCCAAAGCTCTCGAAACTGCCAAATTGCAGCACAGATTGTCTAAATATACACTTCATAACAAATACAAGCATAAAAACTGATTTTATTTCCCAGTGGCAAGACAGGAGGTGAAAAAAAGATCAGAGCTAGCTCACTCGGGGGATTTTTGTGTAAGTTCAGTGGAATACAGTGCTTCAGACAGCAGCTGCAGAGTCAAGGTATTGTATAAAGCTTGTGGCTTTCATTAAAAAAGGACTTTCCGTGCCTTCATGGCAATAAAAAAAAAAGGCTTGACAATATTAATCTAAAGTCTTAGAAACTAAGGAAATAAAAAACCCAAGCAATGCGTTTAAATCGCTTTGTTTTTCGGCTGTTGGAAATATTAGTAGCCTCAAAAAGCCCTACCTGAGTGTTCAAAACCCATCTTTAATAAAAGAAACCCCATTTTGACTGCGCACATTCAAATTTCCACAGAAAACATCTCATATCAACTCTTCAGCTCCAGAAATACTTAAAAAAAAAAAAAAAAAAAGTTGGGTATTTTTGGCTCCAAACGCTGGGTTCCTGCCTTGGGTATTGCTGGAGAAGATGTTCCTGCTAATGTCCTAGTTATAACCCTGCCAACACAGGGAGGATTTATAACATCCCATAAAGCCCTAACTATCCGAAAGGTCATTTTAGTGCTAATACCACTCGGGCATCACCGTTTCATTTGCTGACACTTTTATGAAGCCACGCTTAATTCCAGCACGGCTGCTGTAAAAACTTTATAGGGATGGTCTCTGCCTCAAAAAATAATCTTTAAAAATCAAGAGCTGCGACATCTTCATCAGCAGGTGCAGGCAGCCCTGAAAGGCTGCGCTTGCTCTTAGTGTGGGGTCCCCCAAAAAAACAGGGGCCGGGCACCCCAATCCGCTGCAGACCTGATCCAGGATGGGGGGTTAATCCTCAAATCTGGGTCTCCAGCCCCATTATTCATAGCTCCATCAGAGCCCACCAGCGCTCGCTGCCTTGGCTAAATTAAAAGTCTCCTAATTTCATACAAAACTATCAAACCCTCGTCTTGCCCAGAAAGCCATTTCCTTACCGCTAAAATAGCTAAATTAGTCTTGCTCGGCATCGTAAAGGAGCTTGTCTTGTTTATTGAGCGATAAATATAAAGGTACAGTAACTAAATTCATCAGTCCCTAAACACAGCCGCTGGGAACGGCCATTTCCACCATCCAATCTACGACTGCATGAATATTTCAGAGTCCTCTTTCCCTTGGGTGCTCGCCTTATCTCTGGAGCCTGGATATTATTTTCTGCTTTTCAGCTTTTTGGATGTATTGGAGGAAATGTCATTATTTGGACCTGGGTGGATTACAGTTGACTTTCCTAAGCCAATTTATATTGGCAAGCTGCTGTTTTTAAAAACCCCTATAAATCACTCCTATGAATTTTAATAATATAATGTGGTTTCAAACATGCTCCTTTAATACGTGACACACTATTACAGCCGGCAATAGCTCCTCGGGTCGCGAACTCCGTTTTACCATCACCTTCGGCGAGCGCCGCAGGGAGACGAGCGACGCCTCGGCCCGAATTATGGAAATACCCAAATAGCTCGTCGCGGGGATTGCGATTTAACGGCGTGCCAAGAGCGCACCTCTGCTCACGCCACCCCGCTGCATTTGATGTTATCTGCCTGCCCAAAGCATGAAAGGCAGAATTAAATCCTGCATGAAACCCTCATGTAGGGGCTTACCCAGAGTGTTTGAAGCGCTGGAGGAAAGGAATGGGGGTGCTGGGATTAGGACCCGGTCCCCTCACCTGCACTGAGCACTTGCAAACTCATCACAGCTGCCTACCTGTCAGAAAAGGGTGTCCCTTGCAGGTGGGTCTGAAAGCACCGGTGTGGCTCCCCACCGAGGGTCCCCTCCAGCCCGCTCCGCCTGCCCACCTCATCCTCCTGCAGGCCCCACGGGCGCTCTCCTGCCCCCACAGCACCCTGTGGGCCCAAACGCTCCTCGAGACACCCCCTACCCTTCTGCAGGGTGTCAGGTACCGGTCACGACACGGTCACCACCAGCAATAATACGTTTGAAGCCGCTTAATTAATTTCTTTATCTGAAACTTTGTTTGGAAGATCAGGAATTTCCTCCCTCCCTGCCAAGACCCCATTCCCAAGGCAGAGGTAGGATCCAGCACTGGGGGTGAGACCTTACAAGGTGCTGGTGCAGAAATCACTGGGAGTAGGACTATTTTCTGTTATTTCCCTTAATAAAGATAAAAGATGCATGTTGAGTGTAACCCCAAGCTGGGATTCACGGCTCTACATGGTCCAGAAATACCCCCACACCAGGTGATGAGGCCAGACCTCCTAATCACCCATTGACTTGTTCTGATGAGCCCTATCCTCATCCTGTGCAAATTACATTAATTTTCTTCCCATCACTGTTGCAACGACTCCACCGTGTCTGCTGGCTATCAAGGGGTGCCCATGCCGTGGGGAGTGGTCTCCTGGTCAGAAGAAAAAGGGCTAAGAGGGATGGGGAGTAAAAGTCAGGGCAGAAAGGACACCTTGGGAGACCATCTTCAAGGAACCAGGTCATGGATCATCTCCTGTGGTTCCTCTGGAGGAGCTGATGATGGTTTGATGCCCCAGTGGTGGCACCAGTGATGTCCCCACTGGAGGGGTGACTTTGCTTGTCCACATTGCCTGGTTTCAGTTGCACAGGACCAAATTATAAGAATATAATATGCACATGTGCAAGAAAGAGGATCCTTAAGGGGTTGACTAATTGCAGACATGGGAAAAAATTAATGATCCAGACTTTGCTTTTTGGCTTCTGAAGGCAGTGAGGGCTCCCCAGCACGGGATGCAGCAGGATGGGGGAAAAGGGGCGAAGGCACCTCCCTGGACCGTGCTACTGCTTGCTCGGCTGCGGTCAGCATCACCAAGCCTCAAAGCAATCGCCGGTTTAATGTTCTCAGGAGAAAAAAAAATTAAAATCCAGTTTGTGCAGGGAGTGTACAAGCTTTTCAAAGGCTTTAGCTGTGATGATTTACCCTGAAATGTTGTCACGTTCATCATTAATCTATTTTTTCCCTTTTCTGTAACTTAACCTGCGACAAGTCGACATTGTAAGTGCTTGATTTTCCAAGAATAAATTACAGTTTCATAAATGGTATTTTGCTTCGCTGCTCAATTTGCAAGTGAAATGATGCCAATTGCTTTGTTCACAGGATTTTATCCAGCACGACCAGTACCATCCTCGAGATTATTTTTTTTTTAACCCTCAAGTTATTTTTGTATCCTATATAACAAGAATACATGGAAAAGTACATGACAGCCCGTATGTTTTTGCACTATTGACTAACCATGAGATACAAGGGCACACGTGCCTATAAAACCCCACGTATGTCAATCTAGAAACGAGGTAAGTCACACACAGAGTGATCCAGTTCCCAAAGAGAAAATAACCCTTTAGATTAAAAATATTTACAGTTGCCGCTCTCTGGTCTAGAGAGTGCCCCGAGTGACTTTTTACATGTGTGATTTATGATTTGGGTTTGGGAAAGCCACTCCCCCAGCTTCTCCCAGGGACCCGCACGTTGCCCCATGGACCCTCTGACCACCCCATGGACCAGCACAGCCCCAATGGGGTCTCCAGCATAGGGGGTCCCTCAGCCCCATTGAAAATATTACGGTTTTCACAGCAGTTTAATCTTCTTTTTTTTTTTTTCACTATCATTACAAAATGATGAGAAAAAGTCAAAAAGCATCTTCCCAGCTATTTACATTTTTCAAATGCAGAGGGGTCCTCCCAGCTGGGGACGCCGGGCTCTGCCCAGGGACAGCCAGGCCACCGAGGACACACTGGACATGGGGCCATGCAGGTCGGGACGTGCCACCATTAAACCTGGTAAATCCTTTCATCAGAGGAAGGAAAAGAGGAAAAAAGTACCTGCATGTGACATGTTGAATATGACAAGATTTGGTTAACAGCCTCTAGCTTCTCCCAGGACTTTTCTAACCTGCACTTTTTGGGAAGACCTTGAAAGAAATGACCTCTTTGGGGAATGTTTTGGATGTTGCTCGCTGTCCTCTTTTGGTGTAAGATAAAAAGTGAATGAAAATGCTTATATTTGGAATGGAAACCTTGTATTTGAGGTGCTTGTGCTTGCCAATACATCAGGATGACTTCATGAAGAGCCTGGAGCTTCCTCTCCACCCTTTAACCCGAGCCAGCCCACCAGAGGTGGCCAGTGATAAACCTTTTAACCTAAAACACCGAGCTCCGAATCTGCGTGACTCAAGCACTGCAGGTTATGTGGGCAGGTAGGGGCAATATTTACATTTCCAACAGAAAAACTGAGGCACAGAGAAAATGTTTGTCTTCCCTTATGGCTTCAGGTATGAAAATGCATTCACATACCTACTCTGCTTCCCCCCGCAGTTTCCTCACCCCTGTAGATAAGACACCAGGAAAGGTTTTTGCTTTTCCCTCAGAAAATGGATGTTTCAAGAGAGTCCCAGACCCTTGGGGGCGTTGGTCTTCTTCCAGCACTGAACAAGGACAAATTTTTGCCCCAACAGCCCATCACAAAGCAGAAGTGTCATCTTTTGGCCAACTCCAAGAGGCGATGCTGAAATCCCAGAGAAATGAAACATTTGCAGCCCGACAAAGTGCAAATTGGAAGAAAGGAAAAAGCAGGTTTGTGCAACGCCAGCGCGAGTCCATCCTGCCCACCTTTGTGCATCTTAGTGGGCAGAGACCAATTTTATCACACATCAGAGAACCCACATTGAAGTCTTTGACCCCAGACCTTGGGGACACCCAGCATCCCTGCTAAGGGCATCACTACTGACGTGCAACGAGGAACACAAGATTAAAATTTAAATTTAAAATACATGAGGGGGCTGCGCTCTGCAGGTACCAGGAGGATGGGTCCCTCCCGATGCTGTTTTGCCACGCACAGGGCTGCTGGCCATGAGCTACAGGCTGCTACTGGCCATACAGCCGGCTGCTAATGGCTTTAAGCAGCTGCTAATTGATCCGTGTAGTCACTGTAATTACGGATGTGGATATGGTGGTAAAACACTGGCAGAGCATTAACTACTGCGGGAGGAGAAATCCAAATCACAGGTTAATTGATCTTCGGGCAGGGGCCCTGAAAGCCCCACGCAGCCCCATCCCCCATCGCTGAGGATTTTCCATCACAAGTTGAGGTTTTCTGTGGGAATGTGCCGATTTCAGGAACATTTGATGGAAGAAAGGGTGGCTGTTCTGCAATTTTTATCTATTTCTTTGCAGTTTGCCTTCAAACCCAGGCTGAGCCATCGCACAGCTCCCTGACTTTGCCCATGCTGCACTGGACCGCCACGGCAGCCCCTAAAGAAGTGCCCAACAGAAAGCGCTGCGTATCATTGTAATTAATTAGCCTTAATGACCTCTGGCAGCACCAGTGTCTACAGTCAAATGTTGCAGGGTGTTGTATGAGCCACCACGAAGAGCTTCTTCGTGCGTGCAACAGGGATCCCCGCCGCAAAATGACAACTCATTTAATTATCCTAATTAAAACACACATTGGTAGGTACTTCTCATGGTGAGGGGCTGCATGGGGCCGAGGGGGAGCAGGCTCAGCCCCCAGCTCCTGCCTGCGGCCACGGGCTCCCAGCAAGAGCCGGAGGATGGAGAGGGGAAAAGAAGGGGAAGGAGAGGGAGTTTGGTTCGGGGACAGTGCTGGGAAGTGACAAGGTGTCGGAAGATGACACTGTTTTGCAATAACCTCCTAACCTTCGTTAATCCTGCTGTCACAGCGTGGATATGTTGCATTAATTAAAATGAATGGTACATGACAGAGCAGGGAGGAGAGCTGCAATAATTCCATTATTTTTCCATGCTAGCACCTCCCCAGGCTTCATCTGTGACGAGTGGGGCAGGGGATGTCGGGGATAGGGGTGCCAGCACCCATCCTGCTGGGACCAGGGGGCTCTGAGCAGCTGAAGGTTCCCCAACCTGCTGCCTCCCATCAGGGAACTGGTGCCAAAAGCCAGAAGGATGCTCAGAGCTCCGTGGCTGATGATCCCTCTGGACCCCACGTCGCTGCTACAGCAAAGCCTCTGCGGCCACGAGGGCCCACGTGCCACATCCATGCAGGGACACGCCGAGGGCAAAGGGGGGATCCTGGGGCCGGGAAAAGCATCCAGCAGAGACAAACCCTTCTCTCCCACAATTAGCAGCCGTGTGCGACAGACAGGCACCAACCGATGGCAAAGCAAGGGTTTTGCTAAAATGCCTCATCTGCAGAGGCTGTTCCTCCCCCCTCCCGCACCTCTCCCTGCCTCCGTCCAACAGCATTCCCAAAAGACTAAACACCTTTCGTTTCCATGGCAGCCTGATTTTCAATGAGCATCCTTCAAGTCCTAACCGGAAAGAAAGTGTTTCATTAATGCATACAGGACACACTGGCATCTCCCCGGCGTGACAGTATCCTTCTCCTCAAAACTAGCACCTTCTGCCCATGTTTTTTTTATTTTAGCAGATTGATGGGAGCCAGCAGCCTTCACTCCCACCGGAGCTGTAGGAAGGGGCTGGCCGGGTGCTGCCGCTCGCTTCCAGGGATGGAGTTTGTTTGCAGTCAGGAGAGGCAATTGGGCTGCTTTTTCTTGGAGGAGATTAAATAAATAAAGTGCTGTTGAGCATCAGGAGGCACGTGGAGGCTTCCCTCTGGAGCAGTTGCCTCCTCTCCAGTCCTTCGGGCAGGGAACAGTGACCCCTCCCCAGCTGTCCCTTCCTGAGCTGTCCCGGGTACAAATCACCTTGGTTGTTTTTGCTTGTTACCATCCAGACTCTGCTTTTCATCTCCCTTCTAACACAAGCCCAGTGGTTTGCACATCTGTGGTTTGCCGTGTCTTTTGGATTTAACCCCATTTAGTGGCTCTGCCAGGCAGAAGGTGCCCAGAGATGGGAAAGGGAAAACTCATGAACCCACAGATTTGAAGCATGGCACTTCAGTCCTGCGGGATTTCATCAGAAAGGGCCCATCTAAGAGCCAAAGGCTGTTCCCCACCAGCTCAGGGGTGTCCCAGGGCAGGGCAAAACGTTATGTGTTTGCTCTGTGATGTCCAAATAAAGTAACCATTAAGCAGAAGCAGGGAAATTTTTTTGCAGAAGATGCCTGGGGGAGGATGCGGAGGACATGCTGCTGCAGAGCAACCCAGTGCTTCGCTAGCCTCGGACCCTTCAAAGATTTTTTTTAAAAGACTCCAGGTCATGGTGCAGCCTTGGCCCTGGCTTTTCCCAGCCCAGGGGATAATTGCCATCCAGCCGTGACGTACCCTTTCGCTGACCCCGCCGAGGTCCCAGCCACCCTCCAGGATTTGGCAAGGACAGATATATGGCTGGAACCCAGGGGGCTCCTAAAAGCAGGTCACGCTGAAACAATAAAGCTTTGTCGGAGGCAAAGAGGGAACGAAGCCGCGGTCAGCTCCAAACGCTGCTGCGGGATTTACTGCCCGCAGATGGGCCGGCGGTTGCAGATGATGCACCAAGCATCGCCCCAGGGCAGCCCAGGGAATGGGGAGCTGGGAAAGTCTCCCCACAGCCAGGACACTTGGTTTGGTTTTCTGTTTGCAGCAACATCTTTAGCTGCAGCAGAGGCTCCTCCCTGGAGAGCAGGATTTGGGAGGTCTCAGGTGGCGAAGGAACGGGTCCAACACTTGGTTGAGGTTCCCTGCCTGGACTTGCTCCCCCTCCCACTGGGATGCCTAAATCTGGGGCTATCAGAGTTGAGCTGAGCCCCAGAGCAGGGTTTGAGCCCCAGGGAGGTTTGCTCTCCCTCACCACATCCCCCAGCCATGGGCTGAGCCCGGCCGTGTATATCCAAGTGTCTCAGAGGGACCTAGACCTCAGTCCTCCATCACTGAAAGGCAAGAGGGACGCTGCCGTGCCAGAAGCACATATTTATCAGATATATTTATCCCAGAGGTTAGGAAGGAGTCACAGGGACATGATAAAGAGCTTGTCCATGCACCAAGGGGTGGGTCAAAAAATATTAAAGGTAAATGCAGATGAAGATGCTTCATAGGGTACATTTGAGATAAAGATATTATTTTTTAGAAGATCACCTAATGCAAGTTAGAGTATAATGACTGTCTGCCTTAGCGGCTCCTTCTCCACTTTTCTGCTTTTGAGAGGATACACAATTCTTCATTAAGACTCAGAAGCTTCAAGAACTAAAAATACCTCCAACACATTTTCACTTGCCCAGTGCCAATAATGCCATCTGCACTGCGTGTGGCTTTTTAATAGAGAAAAGCATATTTTCCTAATCCTTCTGCAAAACCAGTGCAGTTTTCACAGCCGAATTTCAGACCAGCCTTGCTCCACCAGCCCAGACACATTTCTATGGCACAGGGTAGCCCAAGAGTGCTTACAGCAAAGCCTCTGGCCCTTGCACAAGGCAGCTCTCCGCCAGGATAGAAAAAACGTTAGAGCTCCCAAGAGCAGAAACACATTGGAAGCCGGTAACATCATTAAATGAATATTCATAAATCATTTTGCTACATAAACAATATTAATATCACACCTTCCACCTTCAAAAGCCCATCACAGGCATGGATTCATTAAGACCCCAGACTTCCAGAAAAGACCACTTGCAGACTTTCGGTTACATTTAAACTTGGCGACTTTATTAAACACTAGCAATATATTTATTTTAATAGAGTACAAAGCCTGGATTTGGCCACCCTAAAACACCACTCGGAGCGCCGAATCTCCGAATAACCCGATCAAACAAAGCTAATGTGTGCAATATATCTTGGGTGAGTAATATACAGCCACATTTCCTGCTCCATTTACCCAGTTTTAACTACACCTGACCTACTCTTATCCTAATAGAAAACGGCTGCTCTTCTCATTGCCCCGTCCTCCACACATGTTTTTCTGATAATGGCCAAACCTAAATCACTTCCCTTTCTCCTAAATGCTGGGCACCAGCTGTCTTGTGACATTTAACTACAACAAGTCCTTTTGCAAGACCTCCAGGTTAGTTCCTGGGGCTCTGGACCTCTGTTCCTGTGTCCTGTCTCCATCCTGCATCCGGGCATCAGATCTAAGGCATTAGGCTCAGTGCCGGGTCTGGCACTTGGGTCACAACAACCCCACACAATGCTACAGGCTTGGGGAAGAGTGGCTGGAAAGCCGCCCTGTGGAAAAGGACCTGGGGGTGTTGGTCAACAGCCGGCTGAATATGAGCCAGCAGTGTGCCCAGGTGGCCAAGAAGGCCAAGAGCATCCTGGCTTGTATCCGAAATAGCGTGGCCAGTGATCGTCCCCCTGTACTCGGTACTGGTGAGGCTGCAGCTCAAATACTGGGTTCAGTTTTGGGCCCCTCACCTCAAGAAAGACATTGAAGTGCTGGAGTGCATCCAAAGAAGAGTAGCAAGGCTGGTGAAGGGTCCAGAGCACAAGTCCTGCAAGGAGGGAACTGGGGTTGTTTAGCCTGGAGAGAAGGAGGCTGAGGGGAGACGTTATGCCCTCTACAACTACCTGAAAGGAGGTTGGAGCAAGGTGGCTGTTGGTCTCTTCTTCCAAGTAACAAGCGATAGGACAAGAGGAAATGGCCTCAAGTAGCACCAGGGGAGGTTTAGACTGGATATTAGGAAAAATTCCTTCACCAAAAGGGTTATCAGGCACTGGGACAGGCTGCCCAGGGAAGTGATTGAGTCACCATCCCTGGAGGTATTTGAAAGATGTGTAGATGTGGCGCTTAGGGACATGGTTTAGTGGTGGACTTGGCAGTGTGAGGTTTATGGTTGGACTTGATGATCTTAAAGTTCTTTTCCAACCTAAACGATTCTGATTCTTTGAGTCCAGCCCTGTGGGATTTCCCTGTTCAGCCTCACCCAGAAGGTACATGGAAGAAAACCTTGGAAATGCCCCAATTCTTGCTGCTGCTGGCTTTGCAAGCCACATCTCGCTGCATCAGCCAGGCTGATGCTTGGGAGCATGCACGATGCTTCAGTTCGCGCCGGGGTGAGAGGTTCCCCCAAACCTGTGAGCATTACCTCGCAGAGCAGGTTCAGTTTTGGCAGGGAAAAAATCAGGGAAAAAATCTGCTTCCAACAGTGTTTTCTCCTCCCCTGGAGTTTAGCTTGTAGTGATCCATCGAGGTAGATTTAAAGCTTCCTGAGCAGCATGCTTAAATGGCCAATTTGACCAGAAAATATGTTTGATTCACAAGCACTGGCTGCGTTTCTCCAGCACTGAGAAATCACAGCTATATTTCATTATTGTTACTAATTTCTATAAAGTATTATGGGGAGGTGATGGCACAGGCAGAAAGAAATATATACCATTTGCAGTGTATTGACCCTGAAGAAAATTTCCCAAGCTTGCTTAGGGGTGCAGAAATTGGTGCTTGGTGCAAATAAATGAGCAAAAGCATTTTCTGAACGAATTAGCGCATGGCACAAGCAAATTGCAGCAATTGTCTCTCTCCTTTCTAAGTGCTGAATTGCCTCTATAATTCCCCATCATTTAGCTGCATAAATCTTGCACAAATAAACCGGCAATTTGCATATGCACAGAAAAGAAATTATAGAAACACGAGGAAAGAAGTTATATTTTTCGTGCTCGAGCTGGAAATAAATATGCATTGCTTATTGCCTAAGCTGTGTTTGGCCCAGCTTGGAAATAAAAATTTAGGAAACCCTTTAATTTTCAATAATAAATACATATCAGAGGATGAAAAAAATAATTTGTGGCATATGCAAGCCCATTGTTTCTGAGCTGTTGCATCCCAAGTGCGATGGCTGCGGCGGCAGAGCTGCGTGTGCGTGCGGAGGCTGCAGCGTTACGGGTGATGCTGGTGCCCTTCGTGACTGTGGCCAAGGGATGCAGCTCACCAGTGGGGAAGCACAGCCCCACAGTTGATGGGAAGAATGATGCTGTGGAGCACAGATTCCTCCAGTGTGGTTTGATCCAGCCCTTACGGAAATAAATGGGGAGGTTTTGGGGGAAGCAAATGCCTCATGAAGGCAACAGCACATTATGAATCTTCTCGATCTTTGGTCCAGAAAATGCTTACTCGTTGCAATTTCTACGGAGGACTCTGAGGTCTTCACTACTACAGAAAGCCCTGAGACAAGCCCAGAAGTAATTAAATTATATCTTGAAATTATTGAGTCATAATGCACCAGCTGGCCTTAGACCCCACGGGTGGAAGAAGGCACCAGTGGGCAGCAGGCGGTGGGAGTGACTCTCATAGTCCGACTGTTCGTCATGGTGATGGAGGCTTCCCAGAGGAGCAAAATAGCTGGTTCCGATTAACTCCCTGTGTGACTGATCTCATTCTGGAATAAGAGGGTGTTATTCCAAAACACCATAATCCTCTTCCAAATGACTTAATCACATTTGGAATAATGTGCTTTTCTTCCAAAACGTTCATATAGGGAAAAAATCGGGGGTGAAAATAATCAATCAGAAACAGCCCTTTGGAATCACATCTCATGCAGAAGAGCTCTCAGTGGGAACATGTGATACTGTGCTGGTTTACAAAGATTTAATAAATCACTATTTGCAGTAATTCCTGCAGGCTGGGAGAGTAGCGTGACCAAGAGGCACGTGGCATCTCCTCCTTCCTCCTTTTGTCTCCAAACCTATGGAGTTCCAAAGCGATCCCACTATGGATATTTTTTAGCACTGGTGCTTCAAGCACCCACCCGTGTCCCTCATGGTTCCTATGGACCACATCATGTGGCACCTCTCCATGCCACATGGCTGAAGTGTCACTGCAAACCTGCTGCTCAGGGATGTGTCAGGCCAAATTGGAAAGCTAAAAGAAGGTGACATTTTAGCCTTGGAGGTGAAACGAATTATGCTTCTCTAAAGTAAAAGATCTTTGGAGAGTGGGAGAGAGAGGGAAAATTCAATTTGAACCAGTAAATCTTTACCCAAGCCACTCATTAGCAGTTTCAGTTGGTCTAGTAACACTAATGCTGCTTGCAGAATAAACGTCCCTGGTTTGGAAATCTATCTGGTTTGGAAGGGCACTGCTGGAGCGATGTTCATTGCCGTGCTCAGATGTTGTGGTAACAGGTTGGGCCTGAGCTGCAGGGGCTATGCTGCAGACAAAAGGGCCATCTAAGCTCCATGGCACTGGTGGGAAACTGGAGAAAAACTTTATGTCATCAAGGGGTCCTCCTGTGTCATCTGCTGCACCAGGCCCTCTTGGTTTCACTACCATGGACAAAAGCAGTGTTTTATTTAACCTTCCCTCTCCTCAAAATCCAACTGCCAAATGTGGAGGTGACATCTGGGAAGACCCAGACTGTGTCCCCAGGAGAAGGTGCCACCAACACCCACTGCCTCCCATCCTACAGCCCATCTCTCACTCTCCTTTGCATCTCCCACACCGCCGGGGCAGGAAGAGCCTCACATCAGGGAGGAGGAACAAACAGCAACCTGGGATGAAAGCAAGAGCTCTCACATCTTTCATCCATTAACTAATCATTCCTCCTGCATGACACATGTGCCGATTCATCATACGTGATCAATACCTTTCTTGAGGCCCCAGGATGATGAACGTCTCTGCTGATATTCAAAAGACCTTGAGAGAGCAGGGGCAGCTCCCCCAGGCACAGGTCGAAGAGCTGAGACTTAAGTGCTATGTAAGATGATACATGCTCCCAGGATCTCCCAAGATCTCTCTCCAAAAGGCACAGAGAAATATTTTTGGCTAGAAAGCTTCTCCAACAGCATGAGGGAAGATTTTAGATCATTCAGAGGCTGGAAGCTGATGCTGGACTAAGAGGACCTGGATTTTGCATGCCAGGCTGGAGCAAAAGGCTGTGATACCTGCCTGCAAAATGACAACATGGTTACCCATCCCATGCTCTTGTTCTGGGCTTGGGGTCTTCTCACGGCATCCCTTTGGGTGCAGTTAGAGATGGAGTCAGAGACTCTGATCTCCATTCTTGTGTGTTTGTGTAGACCACGAGCCCCATGTGCTCCTGCGTGGCTCCTCTCTCAATCCCTTGCTTAATCCCGCGATCAGCCTAGGGTCATATAATGAGTCTGTGGTAGGGTAAGGACCAACTCTCAGCCTCTCCAAATTACCACGCTAATGTTCATCTCACCAGCCCAGCAGGACCCAGGGGCTGCTCTCCTCCTGCATGAGGAATTTCTGTCTTCAGCCACAGCTCTCTCCTTTGCCTGTCTCCAGCAATGTCAGCAGGAAAATAAACTCCAGCCTCCCCCATATGCAATGCAAACAAGGCTCAGCACTGCGAGCTGCCCGTGGACTACAATGCATAGGGTTTACTTTTCTCAGAAGCGGGGAAAAAAAGATAACTAAAGCAGCATCCCCACCTTCAGACTCCAGAGAAAGTAAAATCCAACCCTTTAAGACAGCTGTTTGTCCTGCAAAGCTCCACGTTTTGCCCCAAAAATTGTAATTAAAAAAATGTTGAGAACCAGGAAACCTCCTACAGTAGATGTTTCCATGATTTAGGTTAAAAATAATTGCTGTCCAGACTTATCTGCCTGACATAAGTAATTAGATAACAGAGTACTTATAAGCTGTCATTTCCTATGAGCATATTTTAACATGGCCTTTATAATTTGACCTTTATATCTGCAGCAGCTTCATCCGCTCCCTGCTCCTGTGATGGATTTATTTTTGAAGATCGGACACATGCTTGCCAGTCCTCAGGCGACGATGCTGCACAGGAGACATGTTACAGACCCAGCGGTTTCTGCAGTGGAGAGATCCTTCACCCAGCAACTCGTGGCTCCACTGGTGGCAGATGTGCCAGACCCAGACCCTGCTGCAGATCCACCAAAATTGATCTGCAGGGTTAAATTTACTGTTTGCACCGAGGGAAATTACTGAGGGGCACTAGAAAAGGTTGGGAAGTGTAGAACTGGTGGGACTTGGCAACAGCGCTGGAAGGGAACAGGCCTTATCATATATTCACACTTTCCTCCCCAAAACTGGAGAAGCCTGAAGATCCCTTCTTGTACATCCCAAGGAGCTGGAGATGTGCTTCCCGACTCGTGGGGGAAGCACCTCCCTGCCTCCCAATGCCCAGAGGAGGCTCAAAGCAAAACACCGTGAAGGAAAAGGACCCAAGAGATTTAGATCACCATCACTATTTTCAGACATGAAAACAGCTACAGGAGACACTGATGCCCAGGCACAACAAACCCTACAGATGCACAACAGGGACTGGAGTCCTTCACGGCTGAACAGCTCTGAGTAAATAAAAAAACCCAAAAAACTAAGACAACATAGACTAATTTATTTCCTTTTTTATGAATCCCAGACTTGGGTAGGCACCCTCTTCCCGTCGACATCCCTTGAGATGCAATTTGACTTTGCTGGAGTTGTCAGATTTCTAAAATAAGAGATTTCATTTTTACACCTCACTCAATATTTTTTATCAAATCTTCCTTTCTTATAAAAAACATTTTCAAACTCCCCCCACAACTGATGGATTTGTTTTTCTTTTATTGTCACAACTTCCTTAATGATATAAAACCCCTAAATTTGAAGAGTGAGCAGGAATTGCTAAAAAGATAGTTTGTATTTATTGCAGTGGTGTCTGGGAGACTGCTGCTAAGACAATATTTCTTTGCATCTTAAAAATCTGTATGTCAGCCAAAAGGCATGATCCTGCTATGGGAAACCAGCCAACACATTGCCTTTTTCAGATTTGATACTCAAAAATAAATTCTCTATTTTAAGAGGCACAAAAAGGTTAAAACAAGCCCCATATGATTAAAAAGCAAACCACAGGAGAAACCTGGGCTAAAACCCAGACTGTCACCATGCAAAGGGCTCCAAGGCTTTCACATCCAAGGAGGTGTAGTAATGCAAAATATCATTATTAATAATAAACTCCTGATGGAAGCAGGGTACAAAATTGTGCCTCAAGGAAATGTGGATCCTAAAAAACTTTTCTCGTTCCCTAGATCCTGACCTCCACTGTGTATTATTAAACTTCCTCTCTGCAAGGCTCCTCTTTAATCCCAGGCATAGGAAGACCTGAGTATCTTCAAAGACAGTTTTTATCTGAGTTAGGGATGTTTATCGATTTTATTTATTCATGGGAAATCAGCAGCACTGCATTACCACATTTTTCTATGAGGAAAAAAAAGGCAACATATTGTCAACTCGAGAGCAAGAAGGCCACCAAGCACCCATCGATGCAGCGATCTTTTTTCCTTGCAAACCAAGAAGTCAAGCAAAGATGATGATGTTTGCACTTGCAGTTTTTGATGGCTGAAGATGCTGCACCCAGGTATGTGACAGGCACCAAGGAGCCTTGTCCCGGCCATGCTCAGCATCTCTGCATGGCCTCAGCTAAATGAGTTTGGCATCAGGCTCCTCTGATAGGAGTCAGAGCACCAGCTCAACTCCCACCAAGGTTCACCTCCTAGTTTGGCCACTGTGATGCTTTTCACGGGGTTTGCTGTGGCAGCCCTGGGTCCCTCTTTTGCTCTGTATGCAACAAGGCAAGGGTAAGGATTTCACTGCTTCTGTTTGGGTGGATGGTGCTGCGGTGTGTGGTTGGGATGACTGCCCTGGGTGCAAGGAGCTGGGAGGAAAAGAGAGAAGAGGGGGCATGGACTGAGCTATCCATGTCACGAGCTGTGGAGGGCTCAGCATTGGCCAGGTTACTGGTTCTCATATTTTCTCAGCCATAATAAGCAGCAAATATTCCCTCTACAGCCCCTTTGCCAAAGCAGAGGTTCCCAGGGTGGTTTAAAGGGCCTGAAACATTAGGCCTTACAGTGGCTTTAATATTTGCAGAGCCATTACGCATCTCCAAGGATGGAAATCTCTATTTTATGAAACCTGAAAGCTTTAGAGATCTCTGTCCCTCTCTTCACACAGATAAAGTCAGACACTGGGGTCAGAATTATTTTGGGAGAAGGACACATAGACTAAGAGGTTGTCTTCTTTTGGGGACCAGGCTGAAAATCCTAGAATCTGTCAGTCAGGTACTTCCTGCTGAGATTCCCCAAATTACAAAGAAGAACGATAAAGCTGAACCTCACCTCTGGCTGGCAATGGTGGGAGCTCTCCTGCCCAGCTCCTCTAGCACTCCACACCTTTGGGGTATGTGGAAAACCCAACGGGCCAATTCATCCCTCGATGCAGATTGAAGAGATGCTCTAACACCCACTCAGCCAGCCTTTCCACCAAGTGCTGCCTTCCCAGCACAGCTCGAGCAAGCCCCCAGTATATTTGTCTGCTGGTACCTCGAGGCGGATTCAATGAGCTGAGAAGGACCATCGGTCCCATATAAAAGCCAGGGCTGTGTTAGATCTTCAATTGCTTTCAGAAGTGGTACAGATGGAAACAGCTGTTGCAAAACAGAGCTGTTGCCCATCAGGTAGACAACATTAAGGCTCTCTTCTGAGTTTGGCAGGAGTTTGTTTCATCTGTGAGTTTGTCTCTTTTCAGGGGAGGCAGAATAGCTCTTAATAGGATTTCAGGACGGGTTTATCTATCAAGGACAAAATCCCAGTATCACGGAGAGATTATCCCATGTTCTCTGAAGGAGAGATCACAAGATTATCCCGAAACAAGGCTTGTTTATGTTGAGCTAATGACAGATAATTGGTACCCCCCCTTTGCCTATCTGGGTGACCCAGTGAGCGCTCCGAAGGTAGAAAAGCAGCAGCATTTCCAAAGGGAAGGAATCCAAGGTCTGACATGGACTCGATCTGAAAGAAAAACTTCTGGAAAGGATCAGGGCAAGGCCATGAATTTATGAAGTAGTTGTTTGGCTGACTCTAATTTTTAAAGCATTATTATCCTTTTAGCAAGGCTGTCGGGTAGATGGAAGCCAGAGCTGGCGTGATGAAGAGCAGCTGAATAGTGATTTGCAGCAATTCCTGCCTTCCACACTTTTTTTTTGAAGAGCGGTGAGCCAAATTGCTTGTAAACAGTTTACCACAGCCCAAAATGCTGTGAAAATGGGAGTTTCTGGAGTTGTGAGGAATAAAAAGAGAGAATGAAAAGGGAAGAGAAACACCCATGGCAAATCCTGAGATCCACCAGCATTTGAAAGGCCAAAGCCAGACAGAAGGTGACGGGAACATTTGGTTCAAATCCTTGGAGATTCCTTCCAGACTGACCTAAACGGGGCAAACCAAAGAGCCATTTCTGCGGATTTAAATGCACTCCGTGTGCCCTTGCAGCAAATCCTTGCCTCACTCACAACGCATTTCTCCTGCGTTGCGTACATGCCCTGGCACTACCCAAAAGCAGCTCAGTCGGATGCTGCATCTCCGTAACCTTCCAGACACTCAGATGCCACCTTCCAAGTAATGCAATCAAAACAATCCAGCTAAAAGCATTTTGTCTGGCCTAGACTGACATGAATTGTTTCTAATAAAACTAAAGCTCTGTGGGACAACTAATGGGTGCTTATTAGTACAGGCAATGGACTATTCAATCAACCATATAGGGAAACTAATGGGGATTGATGGCCAAAATACAAGATGAGGACTTACCTCTTTAAATAAATAGCTGATGGGCTGGTGATTGGATTAATCTTAGGTTTCTATGGGGAAAGTTTATACCTAGCTAATAAAGAGAAAAACAAAACGTGTGGAAAATAGCATCACTGGGTCCCTGGAGGTTTTAATGTTATTGCTTTTGCAGCCGTGGTAGCAGATGGGTTTCCGGAGACACCCATCTTTCCAAACAGGGCTGATTTGGGAGAGGGTTAGCAGGTGCTGTAATCCAGATGATGCAAAATTTCACAGAGCAGCTGGAAAACCTCTCCCAGCTTTTTTAGGCCTCTGACCATTTTTTTCATCTTCACTTGCAATGGTCCCGGGAGTCACTACCACAACCTTTGCATGGGAAGCACGAGCAGCAGGGGCGGGAGATGCGCTGGCACGCAGCGTGCCGCGAGGGCAGCCTGGGGAAGGCGAGCTGTAACCTTGCTTCATTTCAGAAGTCAAAGCCTGATGTGTGCAGTCTGGAAGAGGGGCAATACCCCCTGTCCAGGCAGCACTTTTAATTTGCTTTCTGTGCTGCTGTAGTTTGCACCAGACTTCAGAGTTTGGCTGATTCTCTTCAACTCAGACATTCCACATCTAACCTGGAAAGCCCCTGAGCACAATGGAGAATGCAGAGCACACTAGGAACACCCTGCATGCCTTTCTTCTGCCGTATTCTTCTCTGAGCATCACTCTCACCTTCTGCTGGGGAGAAGGTTCAGGTCAGGATGAACCTTTGCACTCACTCAGTATTATCCTTTTTTTTTTTTAACCACCTTGCAGACAATCCTACCCATCCCCGCTTCATGTCCTCCCTTCAGCAGAGGTTTCTCAAGATTCTTCCAAAACCCAAGATTTTTCTACCTTTGCCCTCAAGCTGATGGAGGAATTGAGTGATTTGAAGAACTGAAGGAAGAGAACATGAACCTCTGGAGCTTGCAAGTCACTCTTCCCTGCAGCAAACCATTCCTTGATCTCCACCCTCCCATTTCCTTCCCTTTGAAAGGCCTCTGACCGGATCACAGATGGCAATTCCTATGTGACAGATCCTAATGTAATTATTGACGACAGAGCAGATGTCCAGGGAGGCACATTGCTCCTTTTAATCCAAAATTCATCAAGACCCTCACCTTTGTAGTTTAGGGTGAGTGTAAAGGTATCTTCATGGGAAGGTGAGGGGGGGGCACATTTTTTTTCTCTTGCCTCATTTTTCCTTTTCCTTTGAGAGGGGTAAGCTTCGCACAGTATGGCTGGGAGTGACTAAACCTGACACCAAAGGGATCCCGTTCTGAATAGCAAAGTCATTAAAATGCTACAAAAAATCTCTCTTGAAGTTTGCAAGGACATGGAAAGGGATATGTTCTATGTTGTAGGGTATGTGTGAACCTCAAGCCATTATAGCTTGCTGTCCCTGCTCCTTGTTGCATCTGAGGTACCCAATTCCTAGTCAAGAGAAAGAAATAATTCCTATTTTGGGTTACAGAGCAATCCTGACTCCCAATATATCAATTTGTCTCCTAGTACTTGACAATACCTGACTGCTCTCAGTTGGGTGTAAATCAGATCGAATAGTCACTTGCAGGCACTGAGTACACCAGCACAAAACTGCTCAGAGAGAGACTCAATCTACACAATCACTCAGCATGTTTTTTCTTCTTTAAATCAGACAAATCCTGTTGTTGTTGTTGTGAAAGAGCAGACTACTGACCTGGCTCATCTTGTCTTTGCCTGTCAGTTAAATACAGCATATTTTTCTCCTACTATAGGGCACAGCAGTTGGATAAAAAAGAAACTACACGGGATGAGCCGTAAGTGGGAGATGCACTGCAGACCACATCTAGTTAGCACCAGGTAAAAAAACACAGGTGACTTGTTTCCACTAATATTTTAAAGTGAGAGCTCTCATGCTCGTTATCTCTCTTGGAGATGGGGAAAAAATCCCAACAGCCTTTGTGGCAGCGAAAACAAAGCTTTGCTTGGTGGGAGATGTCCTATATGGCATAATGTATGCTGGGAGCAATCCTGTTGTTTTATGGGCCCGGTTAGTGTGAAGTGCAAAACAAGCTTGGGGCTGAAGCTGCATTATTCATGGGGGAGCTTAAATATTTCAGTGTGAGGCTGAGGTGGGGAACAACATAACAACAGCGCATTGTTCTCTTTTTTCCCCTAAAATCATTGTTTGTGTTTAAGAAGGCAGGAGGGGAATATTCTTTTCCTTTAAACACAATGCCATGCACTGACACATCCCAGAGAAAAGCTGGATAGCAGTGGGACAAACGAGGGAGAGGGAATTGCCCCGTCGCCTCCCAGCTCCTAAGGAAGTATCAGTCCTGTCTTTAGAAGAGGAACAGCTCAGTGCCTGGCATTTATTTTTGGAGATGATTCATCAGTTCTGCTGTGCTCAAAGAGGACACATCAGCAGGTGGGTGTACAGACAAAGAAAGTTTCTCACAGTTTTTCCCCTCCGAAGCAGCAGACTTATTTCCATGCCACTCTGATAACTCTCCTGGGTACAACTTGATCGGAGGCGATGACCGGTTCGCAGCAGGGCGGCGGGAAGCCGCGTTATAACGCCAAGTTGCAATATTTGGTGCAGTGTGGTCAGAGCAGCGAAGGGAAGAGGCAGGTGAGCAGGCAGAGCTGCCTGCCCCAGCCCTGTCCGCCCCGTCTCCCTGTGCAGATGCGCTGCTGCCATCAGCCGGCAAATGGAAACCAGCACAGGGCACGATCTCCTCCTGGTACGAGGAGAATCACAAAATCAGAGAGCCACAGCAGGCACACCACACCCCACTTAACTAAGGCCAAACTCTCCTTTTGCTGTTTTCACTCCGAAGAGGCATCATTCGGTGAAAAAAAAAAGAGCAACGCAGCAGATGGGATGCTCAGACGCAGGGGAAGGCTGGATGTCTCCAAGCAAAACTTGTCTTTTAAGTGCTGCTTTATCCTCTCCAATGCCACGGAGCTGAGAATTGCAGAAGTTTAAGGGTGGAGCGAGGGTGTGGACAGGCCTCTCTGGGTCCTGGGTTGGGTATTTTGGAGCTCAGCAGAAGTGGGGTTGCTGGAGCAGCTCCCTACATACTCTTCATGCAGTGCTCAAGTTGCACCAGAGCTACACACCCCATTCAATTCAGAGAACAAACAGTCCTGAGAAGCAAGAAGGTTCATCCATCATCATCAGTTCATGGATCTTTCTTTTAGATTATTTTTTTTACGTCATTCACATTCTAATTTCCAGTTCCCCTCCTCTGCTACCTCCTGCCAAGGACCCCCAGGACCCTGCTGCCCCCAGGAGCTGGTGGCACCGAGCTGCCCCTCGCACAGGCTCATGCCATGTGAAATTGTGTCTATGCCTCAGTTCCCTGACCTCCAGTTGGGCAGATTGCTGCTGATCTCACAGCTCATTGCCTGCCCTCACCTCTAAAGCAAAAGGTTTCGTAGCCTTCCTGCAATACACATCTGTCATATGCTGGTTTGAATCATGAAAAAAATGTAGAAAAGAGGATGACAGGTGTTTAAAAGGGAAGCAAAAACTAATCGTAAAAATTCTATGGGCAGCGGCTTATTGTTTCCCAAGCTAGAGCGCAGTCACTTTTAGGCAGTGGTGCGTGACCAGCTCCATCTCCACATCCCACCCGTGCCCAAGGGGGGCTCTGGGCACACGCAGGCAGGAGGTGCAGAGGGGAGGATTGGGGGCTTGAGCCCCCCCCACCTGCTGTGCCACCCCACTGCCCAGCGTGGGCTGAGCTGACGGCCCTCCCTGTGCTGACCGGCCAGCAAAAGTGCACACCTCCCACCACTGACTGCCTTGAGACCTTCAGCTCCAAATACAGGCAGTCTGGACTGCTCTTTTGGGCTCAAAACCCCATTTTTAAGGTGTGCAGGCCCCTAGCAGACAGCCTGGCTCTTGCTATTTATCCCTACAGCTCTAGTCTGGCATTGAGAGTCTCGTGCAGAGTGAGGTTTGGCCAAGCTTCAGATAGCCAGTCAGACCTTTCTCACTTCTGTTTCCCTTCCTGCAAAACACCCAACAAAGATAAATCTTGGCAGCTATCTCTTGTATGAGACAAACCAGAACCAGCTCCCCAGATCTGACACAGCTGAAGCGCAACAAAATCCCCATTTCTGCTCTTTTTAGAACCGTCAGAAAGAAACTCAAGTGACTTCCCCAACAGTGAGAAGCCCTGAACTTTTCAGTTCTCATGTTTAATTTCTGTTTCTCTCCCATGTTCCTTCTCAGTTCAGATCAAGGTTCGTAGCCAGAAATTCATATTTCATAGCCAGAAAACCTTATGATAGTCCACTGTGCTTGCCATAAACTCAGTCTATTTGTGACCCGTTACATGCTCTGTGCCTCCTACGTGGAGTCATTTGCACGCAGCCACTTCCAAAACAAAGCCACACAACTTTTCCTTTGGATTCAGCGCTCAGGGAGACATAGGGCCTCAAATATTTCTGAGATAACAGCCCTTTCTGATTTGTGTCAGGGTCATGGAAAAAAAATACTTTAAATAAATACCCTGGGTTGTATGTAACATGCGGTTTGGGGCATTGGGCAGTGTCACGCTGGGAGGACACCTGGACCAGCAAAGCTGTATTTCCCATATGGGCACCTGCGGCATCCAGTGTCTCCTGGGCACAGATAAGTCCTTGTCACGGCTCTCTGCCTCTGCTGCAGCAGGAGCAGGGCACGGAACAGCATTTATGGTTGCCAAGAGTAGGCTGGAGGGCTAAGTTGGGCAAGCTTCAAAGGCACTTTGTGTCATCAGGCACTGCAAGTTGGTTTTATCGGATGAGGGAATCTGGCCTATAACAAGGACTGTCACCTCGTGCCGTAGTGTGGCAATACTAAAGAGCAACGTATGGAGTGATGTATGGAGCAACAGGCACAGCTCGTGTTGCCTTTTGAGAAGCTGGAGGAGAATACAGCGATGGCAGCACAAGGCTGGGCATGACCCACACATGTCCCACGCCAGAGCACTCGGCTTCCTCCAGCAAGACCGTTCCCGAGGGCCAAATCCTGCTGCTGCCCCCGTGCTGCCCTGGGGATGCCCACACAGGCTGGCTAGGTACAGGATCACATCACTTATCTCCTCGGGAACGCTGCAAAGCTCTCGTTTGGGAACAGGGGAGGAAGCAGTAGGTGCCTCCTTTGCCGCGGGGGTTTGGTGGTGGTGAGGGTGGCTCTGCCGGGGCTCCCCGCACAGGTGTGGAGCAGACGGTGGCGGTGCTGCCGTCCCCAGCTCCTGCCAAAGCTGACCCGGAGGCTCGCTCCTGACCGGGCTCAGACTGGAGCCCGTGACCCAGAGGTGAACTGCTCTATATCCCATATCCAGTCTCCCACTGAGTTTATTTTCTAGTGTGGCAGATCAAAGACTGCTGTAAGGAGCAAATCTATCAAAGGCTCAGCACCCTAAGATAGATCCAGCTCGCTTTTATGTTTACTTTTAACAAGCATACTCCTTCCTATTGTTTAGCAATTGCTTTAAAATGGATTATCCATTTTCCGTTATCAGATTTCCCTATTAATGGGAAAAATCAGGCAATCATAAATCTCAAAATGTGCTACTATCTGCACGCTGCATGTATCACATTAGGGAAAAAACAATCTGGGGAGCAAAGCTATTACTGAGTGACCATGTCTCGGCTCAGCAGCTGGTTTTAATTTCAGCAGCAGATCCCCTCTGCTTCCCAGCAATGGCACCAGCCCTGCTCTCCCCACCGCTTCTCTGTAAGCGCTGCAAAACTCCAGCGTCGGCCCCGCACATCACACACTACAGCAATTCAAATGGGGAGAACCTGTGCATCTGAGACAACGAACACCCGCTCATTACTGCCTCTTCCTTGCCCTTCCATACGCTGTAAGCCCAGCTCTCTTCACACGCTGCTTTTTTAGTCAAAACTGTACTCGCTTTAGCAGAGTTGTTCCTGAATTTCACCCAACTAACTGGAAAGTTATTCTCTGACTGCCTGATCATAGACATAAGCCATCAGACATGCCTGGAAAATTGCCATCTAGTAGGAATTAACTGACAGCACTTTGTATCCTCTGACGTGTTTGGAAAAAGTGAAAACTTCCTTTATTTCCCCTACATAGCAACCTGCACAAAGCTGAACATGGACTCAAATGACTGCTGGACATTCCACCTTTCCAGCTTGCTATCTTCCTTACTGCACAAAAAGCAAAAGAATAAGCACATATGGGCCAAAAGATAAGGGTCAGTCTCATGGTTAAAGCAGCAAACTGGCTTTCAGGAAATTCGAGGTGAGATCCTGTCCCTCTCCCCCTGAAAGCATGGGAATCAACTGTAGCCTTGAGGACTAAGTTGAGTTTTGCTACAGATTATGAGTGGCTTTTGGTAAATTGCTTAACCAACCTCATTTGCCACTCCCCATGCTAGCTGGGACACTTGTGCCCATTTTGCCGGGTTGTTGCATGAATTATCTGGTATTTGGGAAGCTCTTAAATCCATGTAACTCGCATGCAACAATTAAATGTGGCCCTGCTTTTAGATTAGAACCACAATAATTGAAAGCTGAGCACATTTTGTTTTGATCTTCTTATGACTACATGAATTCACTCAGACAAATGACAGAGAAATATGATTCATCACATTCATACGACTATTTCCAAAATAGTTCTTACTTTTATCTGAGCAATTGGGAAAATGTTAAAGGCATGTTACTCAGCTGACTTAAGAAAGTTGCTTTATTCCACATTTCTGTTTCCAATAAATATCTCAGGACAAAAACATCCCCCGCAGCATATATGTGCAAAGGACAAAAAGGCGTTAAATCCGAAGGGGGGGCAGGGGGAAGAGATAAATAGTTTACTTCTATTATCTTTACCATATGTTCTATTCCAACTGGATACACATAAACAGCATGTAATCTTCAAGCTCAGCTTTAGACTCTTTGAAGTGACCTGACCATACTACTGATTTATTTCAAACTAACCTTTCTCTTTGAACCCTAGGTCAAGGTTAATTCTATAATAAAACATACCTTATACAGCTGGCTTTTCCAGTGGTGCTAGCAAGTAACGAACCCCTCAGTCATAAGCATTTGTTTCACTGAGTGTAGTATTGTATTTCTGTTTTCCCTTCCCTGTATTAATTTCCTTCACAGACCCTAGTTAAGGGGAAAAAAAATCTCTTTTCCGGTCCATGAGATCAATTTTAAATACACTGGAATTAAATGAAGACATTTAAGCCACATTTCTCTGCTGAAATGCATCCACCAACACCAGAAACTATTTTTATTACAGTCTATGTTAAATAATCAGATCTTCAATTTCATAAGAAGCCGTACAGCTACGTTATTCAAACTCCTCCACCGGCAATATGACCCTTTCAGAACCTTTTGCAAAACCATCTTTGCACTGAATTGTAGCAAACCACCAAGGCTAGCTTTTCTATCTAGAAAAATAAAATTGGAAAAGGGAAATACATTTGAAGGGCACTTCTCAAAAAAAAAAAAAAAAAGATAACTCCTTGCAAGTGCCCCCAGCCAGTCTCGCGTGCCTGTAGGTATCGAAGCCCTCCAAGCAGG
Organism: Strix aluco; assembly: GCF_031877795.1. Classification (NCBI taxonomy): domain Eukaryota; kingdom Metazoa; phylum Chordata; class Aves; order Strigiformes; family Strigidae; genus Strix; species Strix aluco. The sequence goes on from NC_133942.1 coordinate 14,363,067, forward strand.
GGCAGAAAAGTGCACGAGCTACCTCGGCGGTGTGGGATGCAGTCGTTAAGAGATGCTGAGGTGCGTGCCATATTGTTCAAAGGCTGCTCATCGGGTTGTTTTTAAGAGGACTGGAAAGATGCTTTTCAATCTCAGCCTCCAGCCCACGGCACATACTTGCAGCACTTAATTAAAAAGCAGCAACGTGTGAGCTAAACCAGCAGCTGTTCTGCATTTCTTCTGACTCCAAAGCCTTGCCGACATGGTGCGGGTTAGAGCTGTCAGGAGAGAGATGAGATGAGATGAGATGAGATGAGATGAGATGAGATGAGATCTTCTGAGTTTGGGGCTTCCGTGAGGCACAGGTGGAAGACCGTATCTGCTGTGGCTAACCCCAGGGTGGAATTGTGCTTCCCCTCCAAATGAACTTTATCCTGGCTTATCCTCACACATTTTGCAGGTTTGAGTCTACAGCGAGTTGATGTTCAGCATCACCAGCACACAAAGTGCATCTCCCTTAAAACTAGCACCAAAAGCTTTCAGTACTTCATCTTTCGCTTAGGTGCCACTTTGTAAAACAGGGTTTTAGCCTGGTGTTAGATGAGTTTGACCAGACAGCACTCTCAGTCAGCATCGATACAGCAAACTTGTTATCTCATCAATATCTGTCATGGCCTAACGCAGCTGAGCTCGCCGTAATGGGAGCACCGTCCATTTGAAATCCCAAAGGCAGGCATCAGTTTTGGATCAATGCTCTCAGAATCTCCATTAACTATTATGATGCCAGTGATGCTTTAAGTCTATTTTGGGTTAATTTCTTCATGCCAGGACAAGTCAACAAAAGGCCTTCACTTGTCTGAGAGACTCTTAAGAGTTACAGAGTGGCAGCACGGTGAGCCCAGCATCTCCAGAACTGACGTGGTGCCAAGGAAACCCTTTTCTCTCCAGCTCTCCCACCCCATTTCACCACACTGTCCTCTTCTAGCTTCTCCTCAGGGACAATTGCCTGTCCCCACTCCTTAACGGCAAGCCAGGACGCCACGCTTCCCGCAGCAGAGCCCCAGCTGGCAGTGCCGAACGGGTACTGCCCTACTCTGCCCCCAGCTCACAGCTCTGCGCACGCGGCCAGATAAAAGCTACAACATGCTGCCCATCACAGAAAAGTCTTGAACGGAGACCAACACATCTTTTGCTACATGAAGTGCCTCTGCCTGTCCCAGAGATATCAGGAGCAGTGCTCTTCCTCCCTCCTCTACCACACTAACTGCTATTTTAAATGAGGGCACTGGAGTTACACCAATTCCAGAGCTCAAAATAGCAATGTAAACTTCCCCCCAAATGCGTTGAAAGCGACATCTCTACCATTTTCTAACATTGTTCTTTAACAGGCTCCGAAAATTATTACATCTAATGATTTATTAGTGAATGAAATCAGCCAATTAGACAGCCAACGACCGATTTTCAAAGGGATCGCACAGAACAATTTAATATAATGCAAGGTAATAAACATGTCCTGAGCTGAATCACTGAATGATGTCGCCAACAGCCTGTCAGAGATATCAGATATTTACAGCAGAATAAGGCACCACATCAGTTAAAGTAAAATACATCCTCTCAAGGATATAGAAATATGGAAAGGAATCTTTCTGACTGCATTTCAAGTTAACTCCTGAGAAAAAGCTTTGTGTGGTGCTAGACCTCTTCTTAAAAGTCACCCATCCATGCTGCTGGTGTGAGGGAGACCCTCTGGGCCAAGCGCAGCATGGCTGCTACCCAGTCTGAGAAAGCCCACAGCACAAAATACAGCTGGGAATTGGAAATCCTCTTGCTGTGACACTCAGACAAACCTCTATCGGTCTGAGCAGTTCCACAAAGAGCAGACAAAATCTAGCTTTCAAGGTTTCATTCAAAACCTGCACAATAATAACCCTTTACCAATATGTCAAGAAGGAAAAAAAATAGCATGGATCTCACAGGCTGGATAATGTTTTAAAGATAAAAACATGTATAGATATCTAGTAAATTGGGTAACCTAAACCAAAGGTACCTTTAAAATCGTTTTGTCTACATGTTGCCATTAAATATGTCAGGCCCAAGCAAGTATTTGTGCTGTCCTAGAATTGATGGCTTCATATTGCAGGCTTGTTCATGCAGCTGTTATTGAAAGATGCATTTTTGATAAAACTGTAAAAAGCAAGTAAACAAACCTACAACTCAATTCGATTTATGTCCGTCATTGTAAAATCATTTTCAATTTAATATAACTGTGCAGAGTCTGTGATCTATCTGGTTCTATTCCAAATTACAAAACCTCCTTGTACTCCCAAGCCATTCAAGTGGGTGAGTAAGAACATGAACTCTGCACTTGGGAATGAAGTTCACGTTTTGTTTGCTTTGATACCAGTTTGCCCTCAGTATTTAATACAGCTGGTGTTCCTGTTCGCTATGAGTAAGGCTGCAAATTGCAGTTCCAGCAATCTCTGGAGATCCAGTTGCAAGATGAGAGCCCAGTAACAGGTATCCACAAGCGACCTTAACATTTTTCCAAGCATCTGCAATAGTCTGTATGTGTGGTGCCTGTATCAGTTACTCCATGGATATATGCAATATCCCTCCTGAATGAAGAAACCAAGAAGGGTGTATGAAGACATCTAATAATGGCTACACATTTCCAGAATTGGTCAGTCTGAGTAACTTGCACTCAGGAGACCAACAGAGTTTGGGTTGAGGAGACCTCCACCCTGCTGATGGTGATTCCTAATAGATCTTGGAACTGGAGAGATGCTCCAAGCACTAACACTGTGCCAGTATTTCAGAGAGGAAGATTGAGCCCCAATCTCAGGCAACATAGTGAATGCAACCTGGTGAAACCACTGGTAATCAGTTAAATTAAAACGCAAATTCCTCTCCCTTAATTCTGCAATGCCAGCCTGTGGAAAATGACTCAAACCTGGATTCATTCTTTGAGACAACAAGCTTCAATAATAAAGGGAACTGCTAAGTAGTAATGGCATCTACGTGCTTTTGACTTACTATCACAAAAGTCTGTTAATATTGGACCTACGTAAAACCAAATTTTACACAAAAATGGATGACCGTTCCGGCAAATCAGCATTGCTGTTTCACATGAATGCAATGCCCAAGCTCGGAGTTTGCAGCCGAGGACGAGGGCCTGGGACCTCCCCAACGTCGTGCAGGGACGGGGCACAAGCCGTCTTGACAGCACCATGGTGCAACTCACATCCCAGCACGCTGCCACCATCCCCACCTTGGTACTGTTGTGGGTATGGAGCTGGGTTGCCCCTCCACGTCCTCCCTGCCCCACGGGCCACAGGACTGTCCCAGCCTCTACCTGAGGGGAAGGCGCCATTTCCCCCCTGTACCCCTCTCCTGGTCTCTACCTGAGGGAAGGCGCCATTTCCCCCCCTCTGCCCTGTACCCTCTCCCATTCTCTACCCGAGGGGCCCGCGCCATTCCCCCAGGCCTCCCCCCTCCCCGAGGAAGGGGCCCAGCCGCGGCCCTTGCGGCCCCAGCAGCCCGGCCGTGAGCGCCGGAGCGAAGCGAAGCGGGGCGGGCACAGGCGGCCGCCCGGCGGCGGCGGGGCGGAGCGGCGGGGCCAGGCCGCGGTCCCGGCGGCGAAGCGGAAGGGACGCCGCCGCCCGGGCGGGAGCTGTCGCCTTCTCGGAGCGGCCGCCGCTCGGCAGCCCCCGCCGGGCATGCCACCGCCCGGGCCCGGCCCCGGCGAGGCGGCCTCCCGCGTCAGGGAGGCGGCGGGGAGGGACCCGCTGGCCGCCGACCTGCGGTGCAGCCTCTTCGTCGCCGCGCTGCAGAGCTACAAGCGGGACTCGGCGCTGAGGCCCTTCCCGGGCCGCTACGCCGGCGGCGACGCCAAGGACTTCGAGGGGCTGGTGAGTGGCGGTGCCCCCGGCCCGGGGGGGTGCAGCCGAGCCGGGAGTGTGGTGTTCTGCCTTTGGAGCGAGAAAACAGCCCTGTGAAGGGGCTCGATAGGTGGGGGAGCCCAGGCCGAGCGTGCCGGGGCTATTCTGGGGGAGAGGCAGGCGAGGTTGCCCTCGGAGGTAAGGGCAGCGGTGCCTCACAGTTACTAATAAAGCAGAATTATTTATCTGGTCAGGGAATCCAGGTTTTAAAGTACATTTGGGATCCTGACCAGTAAACCCACACATGGAAACTTCCGCATCCAGTGTTGGGCTATGAAGTGTGGGAAGAGCTTGCCCTGTGTGAAATTCAAATTAATTTTGAACAGTTTGTGTTCTACATGGCCTGAACACCCACTGCATCTATCCCACTGCAGATACTGCACTGTAAGACCTTGTTTTCCGTCAGGAGTTTGATTATTCTTGTATGTACCTTACAGATATTGTTGGTAAATATAAATATTTTATAACTTGTTTGGTATTTGCCTTTAGTGACAAACTTTCCCACAAACTGGTTACAAATGTTTATATCTCAGAACAGAAACTGTTTTTTCGTTTACAACCTATTAGGGTGAAATAGTGTTTTGTTTTCACTAGAGGTCTCTGTTTAATCATAATGGAAAGAAGGAGCTTGTACTAAATGCCTGTCTTGTTAGCTTGCAGATACCCATGCCCTACCAAGCCTGAAAGAACTTCTGGAGACTGTTACAAACACAGAGAAAAGGACCTGGGATTTGTTTAGTTGGATTTTATCATCTAAGGTCTTCACGATACAAAGTACTACGAAACAGGAGGTGAGTTTTGAATTCTGAAAATCTTGATTAGAATTTTTAAGGCAAACTTGGACTTCAGAGAGTTATTTCCTCCTGCCAGAAGTTAGTTGGTTATTGTGAGAGCTTGACAGTTCAACGTGAATGCATTTTTTTCTGTATACAGAGAGGGTTGGTTGTTCTGGTTTTTAAATAAAATTTTCAGGAACACTGGTTGGCAGAAATAGTTATCACTATCAGTAGTTGATGATGGGCAGCAATTGTAGTTGGTTACTCCCATTAACATAGCACGTACCTGCATGTTCTAGACCAAAATAGTCCTGACGCAGGTGTCACGGACCAAAGTCCTGCTTCTTGCTGAGAAAGACAACTTTGTACTTCTGCCTACTGCCCCAAAAATGGAAAGGTTGAAAGCCACTTCTGTAACAGGGATCAAAATAGTTGTAGAGATTAGCAGCAAGATGAAAACAACTTCTGTTTTCCAGTTTTTTTCATCTTCCAAGATCAGCTGATGAATATATCGTCTTAGTAGCCAAAGTAGAATTGTGATACTGTCCTTACATCATCAGTTAATTCATAATCACAATTCAGGGCTTTTTTTCTGGAAAGAAGAATTAGGATTTAGCTTTGATAGCAAGAAACTGTCAGAATTTTTACTGTCCACTTCTACTGAATTGTGGCAGTGTTGAATTCTAATGCAGAAAGCATAATCAAAATGCATAAGACAGTATGAAAGACTAAGGGACAGTAAGCAAAATTTCTAGTTTGTAATCTAACCCCATAAACCAACACTTATATTCCCTCCTGTTTTTAAGTATGAGAAGATCCAGGAGCTCACAGGGATGTCTGGGGCTGTGGTTCCTGCTCCAGACTACCTCTTTGAAATCGTGTATTGCGATCAAATGAATACCAAGTTTGCTGAGACCAAGGGAGAGCGGGACCTCATCTACGCTTTCCATGGCAGCCGCCTCGAGAACTTCCATTCCATACTGCACAACGGCCTGCACTGCCATTTGAACAGGGTGAGGCTCCTGGTACTGGCACCATCTTCTGTTGATCATTTGCAGCTAGTGACACTTTTTAAAAATAGGCCCAAATTCCTTAAGGGATACGAAATGTACTGATGATCTTACACTGGTGTTTTCACTTCAGTGTAAGCCTTTGTGGATGGTTGTGTTGGAGTTTCTAGTGCAGCCTGAGGGTAAAAACTGGAAGTGGCATGAAACCCTTTTCTCCAGTGTGATGAATTACAGCTATCCTTCGCTTCTTTGTGAGGAAGTGTAATGCCTCTGAAAATACTGGCCTGTCTGACAGCCTGCAGCTGAAAAGTGCCTGTGCACAGAGGAGGAGGATAGTGACCCAGGCAACATAGAGATTCTCTCTTTCTGCCTGGCCTCAAGTTTAGATCAAGTAAGTTTTAGGTGCTACTTTCAAATGGAGCCTTCTTTAAATGGCCTGGTTAAGGGAGACATCCCGTAGGATTCACAGCTCTTCTGATTTCAATGGAAAGGCAGTTGGAACTCCTGGCTTTTTGTGTCATCTGTAAAGCTGCTCTGACACAGCAGCTGCTTAACCTTCCAGTCAACCTGGACTATGTTTTTTCCCCAGGTTCTTTATGAGTAATGGCTTATCAGGTACAGTGGACTTACTGGATTAATAATTTTAGCCAGTGTGGCAAATTCTCTGATTCAAAGTTATTAAAACAGTTATATTTGAAGAAATTCACAATTAAAAACTACTTCCCTCTTTTCTAGTAAAGCATGGATTTAAATGCGAGTTAAAGCCTTGCCTTGTTTGTGGAGGTTGAATTATTTGAATGATGGCAGTCTCAATAAATCAGTGAAATGCCTCTAACAGCAGTGCAGTCATGTTGATATAAAATACTTATGCTGGCAGGCTGAATCCAAATCCGGGAAAGCATGAATCTGTCCACACCAAGGGCTGTGCCAAGCAGCTAATTTGAGGGATGGGAGAGGGCAGCTGCCCCACCCTGAGGAAGTTGTGCCAGGACAGAAACAGTGCATGGACCAGGCCCAATACGGGTCAGAAAAGCCTTTCTTAACTTACCTTCAGAAACAGAACTGCCAGGTTGAAAGTAAAGAACACTTGTATGTCGTTTATAGTTTGCACTGCAGGATTTTAGGATATATTTCCATTCCATTTCAGACGTCCCTGTTTGGTGAAGGTACCTATCTCACCAGTGACCTGAGCCTGGCTCTCCTTTACAGCCCTCACGGTCTCGGTTGGCAGCGAAGCGTGTTGGGCTCTATCCTTAGCTGCGTAGCTGTTTGTGAGATCATTGACCACCCAGATGTAAAGTGTCAGGTGAAGAAGAAAGGTGAGTCTGTTGCAGTAATAACTACTGTTCATCTCTTAGTGCTTCTCATATTTCAGCCTTGTGCATATACGATCTTGTATAAAAGTGCAGTATATGGAGTGTTGATACCCTTCAGCAGAACCTGGCTCCTTTTCTGACTGACCCCTCAACAAATGCACAACAGCCTCGTTGTCTGTGAAGCTTCTCTTAGAATAGTATATTTAAGGGGTAGAAAATATTTTGGTGGCGTCATTTGTTTTTCCTAGTTTCAGTAGTATGATAAAAATCATGTTCCATTATGCCCGATGTTTTCACCTGCGTTGGTGGAACAGAAGCATCACAAACGTATTGGTAATGAGCTTTATTAGATGTCTGGGAAGCCTCTGCTCAGGCTGTCCTCCTTTGACTGCTTCTTGCTTGCAGGGCTCAATCAGTCCTTCAATGTTGTTTTTCTTTTCTTGTTAATATTAGCAGCTCCTCAAGCACTGTGTGGGAGACCCACCTCCTTATCAACCTGATCTGGGCCTTAATGCCATCCATACCAGGGATGACTAGGAGTGCTATAGCCTCAAGCAAACTTTTCAGTCTATTCTTGGATGCTAAGGGATTCAGGGGAATACCAAGACTAGGTCTTTGGTTTTCTCATCCCCACTCTGGTAGAGGGGGAGGTTTGGGGGGGGGGGGGTTTTGGTTGTTTGCTTTTTTACAGTTACTTGAAGCTGTGCATTTTTTTTTCTTTTTTATTCCCCCCAAAACTTCTTTTTTTTCCTCTTCCCATTCAGATTCAGAAGAAATAGACAGAAAAAGAGCAAGAGTGAAAAACAGCGAAGGGGGTGATGTACCACAGAAATACTTCGTTGTCACAAACAATCAGCTTTTACGAGTTAAATACTTGCTAGTATATTCACAAAAACAGCATAGGAGGTAAGAGTTCAGCTATCTAGAGTGATGAGCATGCTGTAACAGGCAGATAAACACATCACATTTTTGACAAACAACAGAAAATGACAGGAAAGAGATGCTGCACTGCCAGAATTGTTTTTAGCCTGGTTCCTGTGAAAATAAGGCTTACACCATGGTGTTGCCTCTGTCTCACTCTTTTACACTGCCAGGCTCAGCTAAATTTGCTTTTTCGCTATGCCTGTAAGCACTTAATATCTTTGAGAGCTCTAATAATCTGTTTGCAGCCGGAAACAAAGAGTGAAGCACTGATGAGTGCAGCTCTTAAAACTAGGACAGTTTTAACTCTGCCTTTATCTGTCCTAAGTGGCAGCATTCACCCGGCTGATCAATGTGTGTGTACAGGCCAGGCAGTCACAGCTCCAAACCACAGAGAAGGGTGTGAACACAGGGGGAAAGGACAGGATTGTGCATGGAGACTTCAGGAAAAGGGATGGGGAATCGGGCTTTGTTAGTTACAGGGATGGTGGAACAACTTTCTGCTTTTACTCCATTAGCTTAACCATTTAAAATAACCTAAGATACTCTTTGCCGAGGTATTTGTGCGTCTGACGGAACTCGTGCACTTTTCCCTTTTCAGGCCTTCTAGTCAATCTTCCTGGTTTTACACCCACCGTTTCGCTGTCATGATGATGCTGTACCTACTGCTGCTAATAGTGATAGGGGCCAGCAACTCGCCAACCTTCATCTACTACTGGCACAGAATGTTTGACTCTGAGAGATGAATTGCCCGAGATGATAAACTGTTATTTTCACCATGTGCCTTAATAAGAGCCAATCTGCAATGCACTGCATCTGTTCCAGAGCTCTGGAAATAAAGGTGCCTGGAGCTTTCCAGTTCTGTCACCAATATATTATCCTCATGGCATCTTTCCGTTTATTCTTATTTCTGTTCCTGTGATTCATGAGGATGCCCAGTACAGCTGAAAAGGGTCACAGTGGTGCAGCTTAGCGTGAACCAATTATTAAGGGTCCATGGGAAAAAAGTTATTTAAAGTTAATAAAAAACTAAGTGTGGAAACACTCAGGTCGTACTACTTTCTGTCAAACTGAGGTATGTTTGCACAAGTTGGAAAGGAGGATTTTTCTGAATGTCAGGCAAAGTGACCTGTAGGGAGTCTTAACAGTTTCTTTACAGAAACTAAATTCAGTGATGTTTAGCATGTATCAGCACAGATGGGATCACTTTTAAAACTAACTTTGGCTTTGGCCAGGAATTTTTATATTTGAGCATAACGATTGTAAGAAAACAACAAGAAATAAAGACCAAAATGGAAGAAATTAAATGGTTTCTAGTACTTTTTTCCCCCCCTATAAATCATCTACAAGATTTGTGCTCTCAGCCATGATCTGTCTTGTCATTGGTTAACATGCAGATCAGACAGACTCAGGCCCTGCAGCATCAGTACTGAATAAGGATTATTCCTATCAAACTGCCTTTCCTGCACCGAGAAGAGGGAAGGTGAAGGATTCCGCTTATGCTGCCACCAGACAGGCTTTTTGGGGTGGGGCTGCCTGGGTTTTGGTTCAATATTTTTGCCTGTATTGAACTGTTCTCAGCCTCCCTTTATGAACAAATGGACTAACTAGCAGTAACATCCCAACTATTTCCTGAAACACTTGTAAGAAATAGAGTAAAAAGGCAGCAGAAACAGTAGGGTTGTATTTTACGTCTGTGAACACTTGTAGTACAGTTAACTTCACGTAGACTTGACGTAGGCCTCCACATGCCAACCTGTGTACAATACGGTATGTTTGTAAGACAGACTGTCCACACTAAGTTCTCACGCAGAGGTTGAGGTTTTCTCTGGTCAGAATTATGGCAGTTAACGCTGTTTGCAAAGTGCTTTGGTTTAACGCTGGTGTGTAAAACCTCAGCATCTCAGACTAATCTTTTCTAATCTTGAAGAAGGGCATTTTGGGGGTTTGTTTGGAAACACACGTATAGGTATGAGTAAGTTGTGCAACATAAACAGGGCGGCACTCTCCCCCTCCTGCCCAAGTCCTTTGCATTTGCTGTTGTTACAAAGCAACCTACAACTACCTGAAACTGAAAAAGGAGCAAAGGACTGTCCTCTGATTAGTGTCTGGGTATGGAGTAAACTCGATGAAGAGCCCAGGAATTTAGGCAAAGAAAAGTTAGATATGTGCCACAGTCCCAGCTTGCAGTCTAGCTTTTAGTAGTAGACTTGATAAACGCAGATTTTCATTGCACAGTGAACCCTAACCACACAAAAAAACCCCCTCATCACATATTTCCAGCAAATGAGTCTATGATTACTACCTTACTCATTAAATATTTCAAAGAAAATCTCTTCTTTCTCTGATGTTGTTCTGGTACCTAATTGCCAGAAATAATGACCTGGTAATCAGGTTTTCTAACTCAAGGCTGAGAACGAGTTCATTTACAGCAACCCCTCTTCTTGGTGGATGGAGCTAGAAGCATTTATTCCAGTTAATTTTGCTGCCAGAACAAATTTATTTATTCACCATACAGCTTGCAAAACAAGAATATTATAATCCAATTCCCCATTGCCTTTTACAGTCCGTTAATAATGCTCACTGTTAAAGCACATTGCATTGCCTCAGCCCAAGAAATGTACGTGCTAATTATAGCGTTGATTTGCAATTAAAATATACATAAACTAACAATTTATTGCACAGTGGATTCAACTACTTTGTAGTAGTTTACTCCTTGATATTCCAATGCAGAAACTTGAGGTTTGAGACTTGCACGGGGTTCCTGGGAATATTTGCCCATTTTTGGTCCACCTCAGCATGTCGTATATAATGTTGGGCCATGAATCTGTCAGTTTAGGATAGGTCACGTGCCAGCCAGAAAACCTAGAGGTATTTGATGCTATCTAAAGGGTATCGCGTTGTTAAAAGGGTCGTACGTCTGCAAACGAAAGACTTTTCAGAGCAGATGGGCTATTGGGGGCCCGTTGGAAAAGGGGGTTCGGCAGCAGTTGTGGGATGGTTGCACTGCAGAGAAAGGCCCAAACCTGGGAGTCCGCAAAAGGAACAGATGGGGACGAACGCAGCAGAGTTTCTTTGCATAGCAAGGTTTCTGAAGAGTAAGCAAAAGGAATGAGCACGTAGCAGCCATTCAGCACTATCTCCTAATGTCTGTCTGGGCTTTTATTTGGCTTTAAATTGTTCAGCTGAGCTCTTCCCAAGCGTGGGGCAACAGCATGGGTGCAGGGTGCTAGTTCCCAGGCTGATCTGCTGCACCAGCTGCTCCGGGTTATATCCCCAGAGAGAAAAGGATTGCAGGGGCTCTCTCGAGGCAGACTCGCACAGTCCAGCACTGCAATTAAACCAGCAGGTATCAAAGGAAAAAAGTGGCTTTTTCTGCTTTGAATCATTTGAATAGACCCAGAAGAAACAGGTGGCTGCAGGTAGGGGCTGAGTCCTGATGAACACGTCTCAAGTGCCCCTCAGAGGGCTTGCAGCCCCATCCCTCACGCTCCCAGACCCTCAGAGATGCTGGGCACAGCCTCCGCCATGCTTCAGCTCCACATCTGTGGGGCAGGGTAACGCTCTCCTCAAAGGCAATGGGAAAATACATTTAAGGTGCTCAGATTCTACCTTAGCAGGCCGACGAAATACTTAATATCCTACTCCCACGCTTGTTTTCTGTGCTCCCTGCTGATTTCAGCATGTGTTTCCCAACGTGGCGAGATGCAGTCAGCTGAATTAATGCGAGTATTGTGCTGAGTAACTAACAATATTATGAATTAACCCAAGGTTCGCATTAACCTCTTAAGCCACTTGCGTTGCTCTTTGAACATGCACAGTACTATAAAAATGCTAATGGGGAATGAATCAGAATTTCCTCCCAAACAAAGGACCGCTGAGTCTGAATCGGGCAGCCCAGGGTGAGGTCGAGAAGTTGTAAAATATAAAGCTATCTGTGCTTATTAATATGTTCGTTACATTACTGCAGTGAATGTTAAGGAACTGTTACCAAGTCAGACAAATCTGATCCTGCTGTGACTGCAAGGAAAAGCGTGGCAGGTGGTGTTTCATGGAGGGAATGGGCAGGTTTTGGGGAAGTGGGAGAATTTTCCTCCCATAAAGGGAAATAGATAATATATTTATATATAAGTGGTTTTATATAAAATATACATATATGGAGAGATCTCAGAAGCCAGCTGAGGAGGAAGGCAGATGCTGCAGGAGACCAGGGGTTTGAGACAATGTGGGGAGAGAGGGAACCACTGCAGAAAGCAGGACCACCCCCGGGGTGAGGAGGAGCAAGGCTCTGGGTTTCACACTCCTGATGAGCAATGCAAAAATCTTTTGCTCTCTAAAGTATGAAGGGATTTAAGAAATGCAGAATCAGAACTGTGGCAATATTCAAACCAGGCCTGGGCTTCAGTCCACCTCTAGCAAGACCCAGACCCAGGTCAATCCCCAGCTCCCCCGGGGAGGTGCTGCCCACCTGCTTGCTCCCCCTTCCTGCCTACGTTGGGCACACAGCTTGGCAGCACACTCTTTTGGTGACATTTTCCTTCTATCGTGAAAGCTGTCACTTTGGGCACCTTGCCCACACTCTGGGCTTCCCAAAATGTCAGCCTTGAGCACCAGCAATGGGAAGGAAGGTATCAAGAGGCAGGCAGAAGGAGCAGCACTGGAGTGCCGGCAAGCATCCCGAGGGATGTGCCATGCTTCCCCCAAGGACCAAGGTACATACCAGCACCAACGTCCCAATTTTCCTACTCTTCATCTAAAGCCAAACCTACTTCTGCCCTCTGACTATACCCATGGGGTGTAGAGGTGGTGGGTCCCTCCCACAAGAGAAAAAATGCTTCTTGCTCCTCAGAGAAGGTCTCCAAGCTCTCCTGCTGCCATGGAGGAGGGAACAAGTGGCCTTAAGTGCGTGAGCAATGCCAGACCTGTTCTCTCCCACTCAGCAGAAAGCAGATGAAGACTGTTTTCAGGAGATTAAAGACACTTTCCTGCTTATATGAGGCTTGCCAGAAAACCAACACACCTTCAAGCTCTGCCTCCCATTAGCAATCATCAGTAATATAAACAGAGAGACCAAATGAGTTTCCGATGAATAAATTAGCTTCCCCTACTGCAAGTCATTCCCATCAACTTACAAGAAACTCTCTTTTGCACTAGTCAAGCCAAGCCAGCCTGGCAGCAGCAAGCCCTGCTCCCGTTAGCGTTGTGTAATTAACCTTGAGCAGAATGAGCCCAGGAAAGCCAAATGGCAATTACGCATCTCATTGGAGTTTGGATGCTTCCTAAAGGGCTCATGCTAATTCCTACCAGTCAGTCTGGGCTCCTACAGCTCTAATTGAATTTTTTTCTCCTTGGGCAGCATATTTAGCATAAATTATAGTTTGCATGGGGAAAGGCAAGTACTCGCACCCATCCACAGCTTGGCATCACCCTGAGCACTGTAGCTTCCTGTATTCTCACTGCCCAGCCTCAGCCAACCTGCAAACACCACTTGCCACCTCTCCAGTTCTAGCAATCTGTTAGCTAGGGCACTGGGAGACCCCAGTATAGATCCTTTCTGACCAACAGGGATCCAGCCCCCCTCGGGGAAAACCCCCTTGGTGCCCAAAGATTTGCTTTTTGGGGGGGGAGACATCTCCCAGCTTCCCTACACATAGAACCACAGCAAGTCAAGAGTGGTTTTAAAACAAAGCTTTTTCATCCTGATAAAGTCCAGGTGCTCATTCAAAACTGCAGTCACCACAGAAATGCCCAGGGAACTGCCTCCTGCCAAGTCCAGAGCTCCTGAGCTACCCAAAGATTTCACAAAACCAGAAAAATAAATCCACCTGGCTCAAAACTATATGTCTCTTCAAAAGCAAAAATGCATTTAATAACAATCAGCAGAGAATGAACAAAGAAATGATCCACTATTTCTAATCACATGGAAAGGAACAACACAATTGAATAAACCCATCTCTTCAACCTACACTCAGAGAAGAGACCTCCACCTTCATAAACAACTTCTGGCACATTGGTGAAAAGCAAAAAATCCATTTTACTCACCACAGCTCAGCTGATTCCTCCAACAGCCTCCCTTGCTCTCGTAGTGCAGCTAAAGACTATCAGCCCCCACCTGACACCAATAGATGTTGATTGGCCCCTCTGTCCACAGGTGCCTCCCATCACCTTCCTCATTGTGCTACCCCAGGCATCACCTGTGGAGTGGCTGCACCCAGCCTGCTCAGGGCAGAGGTGAGGTGCTGGGTCAAGTCATTAAGGTAAAGATATATGTGTATAAATGAAATAGGGGAAAACAGAGAGGAGAAAATGTGGGGTTTGCTCCCATCAGCCTGTGCTGGCTGCTGGGGACAGCCCAGTATGTGGTCTGAGACCTGCCAGCTCATGCCCTGGAGAAGGGTTGGGGGTAAAGACAGACAAGAGGGGCTGGGATATGTCACCCTCTGGTTACCCCAAATACTGTCTCTCCTGGTCAGCTCTGTGTCCCAGAGAGCTGGTACGTAAGGATGTGTTCCTACCACCCCTGCATGCCAGAACAAGGCAGCAGGGACTGTTTTCCCTTCTGACTGTGTTCAGAAGGAGAAGAAATCCAATCCCATCCCATTGTGGTTCTTCATGCACCTCTTGCCCAAGCCCCTCCATCCTCATAGCACCTTCTCCCTCCCCACCATGGAGTCCCCCCCAAGGGGACTAATGCCTCTGCATTAGTCACTCCCCAAAGATTTACATCCTTCCCAGGGCTTCACACACAGCTTGTGGGATAACCAGGTGGGCTCTGAGCCAAGAGAACCAAAATTTCCAGAGACCCTTTCCTACAGTGGGTGGAGAAAATGGAGTAAAAGCCTGTGATCGCACCTCCGCAGCCTTTCAGGGTGACACCACATAGCGCTGTGCATCTGTGCAGCTCCATACTTCAGTGCAAAGGGCACTTATAGATTGGCCACCCTGAGAGACATGGCCCTGGACCATGGAGAAGCCATCATGTCTCCTCCCAGGGATTGATGCTGGAAGTGTGGTCGATGCTTGATCTCAGCATCAGGGCTAGAGTGTGCGTAGGGTACAAAAAGGATGTGTTTCTAATTGCCACGGGGCTGCTAGAATATAGAAAAATGACCCCCCAAATGTTTTTCACCCTGAGTACAGGCAGGAGTCACATTTCCAGTTTCTGGCCAGAGACCCTCACCCACCAAAGTTGGGTCACAAACCTCCTTATGAAAGTCTCCAGAATGATCCTATGGGACAGAGCAGCCCCCAAAGCTGTGCCTCCCGTCTCCTTGTGGGTATGTCTCTTCAGCAGACTGTGTTGACAGTTGTCCCATTGGAGCCCCCTGATGCCACCCCACCATTTACAGCATCATCCTTGATGTTCTTCTCCGAGACTGAGATGGGTTTGTGTCTCTCGTGCCTGGTAATGGCTGTTTCAATGCCCCTGAGACACAACTGCACGTCCTCCCGAAAGGAGGGGGTGTACAGTCCATAAATGACAGGGTCGGTGCAGGTGTGCAGCAAGCCAAAGAGAAAGAAGCTGTGGTTGACATACTCCGGCATCTTCTGGATCATGGCTGGCTGGAACCAGTACCACAAGCCCAGGAGGTAGTATGGGGTCCAGCAGATGATGAAGGTGGCTACAATCACTATGGTCATCTTAAGAGTCTTCATACGTGCCTTGGAGATGTGGTCATTTTGATTTCTTATCAAACCTGCCAGGGAGAGTCAAAAGGATAGCTAGAAATGGGAGAAAACCAAAACATAACCATCTATGACTGTGCTTCTGCCAGAGAAGGGATACCACCAGGCCATGGTCTGGTCCATGGCCCACAGGAAGCAGAACACAGCAAGAAGGTGGGTCAAGAAGTCTGTGTCAAACCCCTCAGGTTACTCTTCAAAGGGTGTTGGCAGAGATCCAACAACGCTCCAAGCTGGAGCAGCATCAATCATGGAGTCATGGTAGACACTAAAGGGCTATAACCTGCTTACCTTTGTTGATCTTTAGCTGCTTACTGATCTCCCAAATGATCCGGATGTAGCAAACGATCATGACGCTCAGGGGGGTGATGTAGAGGGTGGTGAAGGTGAACATGTTGTAGACGGTTTCCTCCCAGTGCGCTCGGAAGCTCCCATGAGTAACACACTGGGTGAAGTTCCCTCCTGGGATTGTGTGCAGGTGGAAGAGGAAAAGCTGAAATGGAGAACAGAATAGCAAGTCAGAGAGGCTTTGGAACAAGGCTCCACATCCTGGAGATGATCCTGGCTGTGCATGGAGACTACCTCCCTGCTGCTGTTGGACTGGGAGAGGCTCTCTGGGCACCTAACTCATGGCTATGGCCAGGATGGGTGGGATCTGACACCTGTGAAATCCCATTTTGTGGCCATACCACATGTTATTTTGGTCAGGAACTGCTCAGGTTTGTCCTGGTCTGCTCCAAGATGCTTTGCAGTAGTCCAGTGATGCATTTTTAGGAGAAGATAACCATGTGCATTAGGAATAAAAGATAGTGGACACAATTTTTTCCCAGTCCTTAGCATAACACCCTGATGGTGTTGCAATGACTGGGTGCTATAAGGAAAGTGCTGAGCACCCAGCGCAGCAACCACACTGCTTCGCTCAGCAAAGCCAAGCCAGTGGTGGTGGAGCCCATGGATTGGGATGGACCTTGGGGGGCTGCGGTCATGGAGAAGCCCTTCTCCAAAACCACCCCAGCCAGGGCAAATCCCATGGGGAGGGCACCAAGCCCTACCTGGGGCAAAGCCAGAAGCACGCTGCCAGCCCAGGCAGCACGGAGCAGCAGCCCATTGCGGCGGCGAGCGCGGGAGAAGGGGTGGAGGACGGCCGCGTGCCGGTCCAGGCTGATGACCACCAGCACCAAGGCAGCTGCGTACATGGCGAAGAGCTTAAGGAAGTTGAGGAGTTTGCAGGAGAGGTCCCCGCCATACCACTGCACCGTCACGTTCCATGCCGCATCCAGGGGCATCACCGCCACCGTCACCAGCAGGTCGGCCAGCACCAGGCTGAGGATCAGCGGCCGCACATGGGATTTCCTCCTCTTCCTCAGCAGGCTGCCGAGCACCACCGTGTTGCTGCCCGCCGCCAGCAAGAAGAAGATGGCCGTGATGATCACGCGGACCCTCGCCGCTTGCGTGAACCGAGGCTCGACCCAGTGCTCAGGGCAGCCAGAGGCTGAGACGTTGGTGCGCCCCTCCATGGCAGGGTGGCAGGGAGATGTGGGGAGCTGCTCGTCACTCATCCCCTGCCAAAATGCAAGCGGCAAAGTGAACCCCCTCTTAGGGACTGTGTCATGTGCTGCAGCTTCAATATAAGGAGAAATAGGGAGATGGTGGGATCTGCACTGGAGGCACCAGCAGCAACCTGCCGGTCCCAGCCTGTCCCTGCCTGTCCCCTTCATGTTGCCTGTTTTGCCGAGGCACTGCACCTCCCGGTCGTGGTGATACTGCCCAGCTGCCCTCTTTGGCTAACCCCTGCCGTAGCTATAGTGATTGCTCTCACAGACATATATTTTTAGCTCTTTATGAGGCAGTTGAGCAGCTGGGAAGCAGGAGCAGTGGCCAGGACAAGCTGCTGCCCACCAGCACCCAGCCGGGAATGGGTCACACCAGAGCTGGCTGAGCCTGTGCTGGGGCAGCTGTGCTCGGTTCAAGGACTCATCCTTCCAAAGGGGCTTTGCAAGCAGGGATCAGTGTTTTAGAAACCCCACAGCACTTTCCATTAGTGTGTTAAACCTTAATGGTCCACATCCATCTCCAGCACCAGACCTGGGTCTGTGAGTGGGAGCAACTGGAGGAGGCCAGGAGGGGAGAAGGGGGATCCCACACTTTCTGGGGACTGACAGTGGCTCTCGGGAGAGGATCATGGTAGCATTTAGGAGCCTGGACATTCCCAGAACCTGAGCAGCACCAGCTCAACACCTCTGTCCCTTTGCCTTCTGGAGGCGAAACAGGAGGACGAGGTAAAGGTAGAAACACACCCACATGGGGGGTGGCTCAGGGGTGATGAGCAGCTTGGGGGTCCCCCATGGCTTGATTTAATTGCCCTTTTTGCCTCAGCACAGCCAGCTTGGGGACAACTTATGTTTCAGGGGCAAATACTTCCAACTCTCAGGGACATGAGCTATGAACAGTCCCAGCTGCAGGTAAGGTATGTCTCTTTCAAGCACCTTCTGGTTTGCTGGTACCAAAATAAAGCCTTCCCCACCTTTGCACAAATAACACAAGCAGCAGAGATCAAATCCATCTTCCCAGCCCTGCGGGATGGAGATGCTGACACCTTGCAACAAACCACCCTCCTCCAGCTCCACCACCTGTGCCCTGAGCCCCTAAGTGAGCCCCTTTGCTGCCTTCACCCCCCTCCCTCCCCAAAGACCAACCCAACAAGCAAGCAGTGAAAAGAAAAAACAGTTTTAAAGTACCAAGCTGCTTGCTGTCTGTCTGGAAGAAACAAGGGGAAACCCATGTCCAGGTCTGGATTTGTCCCAGCTGATGGGGAATGTACCTGACATACGCGTGCCCTGACGCTGAGAAGATGCTCCTTGGCTTTCCCCACGGGTCTCCCACTGCCGCGGTGTCGAGTCAGGATTCTCCAGCGTGTCTTTGCATCACATCCCTGCAACAAACCCCTCGCAGCAGCAAAATTTCCCTTTGCTGGCGGCCGAGCCGGGAGCTATTGCTGTTTTTAGCCCAGGCGTACACAGGCATCTGGAGATGGCAACGCTGATGCAAACATCCCCTGCACTGGCGAAGGAGGAGAGAGGTGTGCGGAGGTGGGCACCCACGGGCAGCCCAGTGCAGGCAGCTGCCGGTGTTTCACCCCCAGGCAGAGGCCGGCACCCCTGTCGTTGTGGGCTTAATGAACTGCCCGATTTCAGGCTTAATGAGCAGGCAGCGGGGATGATGACAAAGCTGCTGTATTGCAAGAAATGGCCAAAATTCAAGCTGTTGTGGCCAAATGTGGCCCCATCAGGGATAAGTGCCAACAGTCCCTGCATCGGATTTCTATAAATACAGGAAAATGAGTTAATTATCCCTGGAGTTAGTGATGAACGTCCCGTTGCTCAGACAACCAGGAGACTCGCAGCACACAAAGACACGCACACACCCCAGCGATGCTCCTGGACCACACAGGTCCGTGGGAGCATCACGGATGAACACAGGTATGTGCCTGGACTGGAATTGCTGTAAGGAGGGAATTAATAAGGAGAAACTTGGGTCATTTTGCCATTTTAATAATACACTTTTTTCTGCACTCTATCAGTTCCCACCTTGTTCTTTTTGTATTTCTTTCAGCATAACACAGTGAGAGCTCAATGTGCGGTGTGAAACCCTGGGAGGGTCAAAGAACTCACAAGAGCTTAAAAAATACGATGTACAATGCAGGGAGGGAAACTGAGGATATCCTGCTCCTTTGGCCAGCAAAAGAGCTGTGGGGATGACAGAGGGCCAGCCTCAAGCCCCTCCGAGGCCAGTGCCAGCACACATGCTCCCAGGGGCATCGCGGGGACTTTAATTACATGCAAGCAGACCTTCACATTTCCCAGTCTATTAAATTAAGAAGTACACAGTGTACAGGAGGACCGCAGCTGAGCTGGTCCCAGGCTGGCAGCGGCAGCTCTGCATTGTTCCCTGAGAGACTGAGGTTTGTTTTCTGGGATAGGAGGGTTTCTGTTGTTAAACCTATTTCCACTTATTTTGGGGGGGAAATGACCGAGCTCCAGGAGATGGCTGCCCTGTCTTTGAGGCTGCTCTGCTTGCAGGAGTGTTCCTGGGCACAAGAAAAAAGGATTTTTTTCCCCTTTGTGGGTTTAAGCATCAAATTGCGTGGCAGAGAAACTGGCTCCTGAGACTCAAGAGATGCTGCAGCTGCTGGACCACATCAGCCCTTGAGGAATCAGAGTCCCCTAAACCCTCCATTGCACCTATTTCACCTCTGAAAGGGACCAGGCTGGAAACTCTGCACAGAGCCACAGAAGGCAATTTATGCACTGAAAGTGCTTTATATCTGAGGGGAAAGAGAAAAGCAGACCCACCCCTGGCACTGCCAGCCCTCCACCCAAAATGCGGTCTCACAAGCTGAGAGGGAAGGGACACCGTCCTGCCAAGACTCAGTTTCAAGGCTGCTTAACAGCTGGCATCAACGACGTCCCTCCGGAGGGGGCTACCAGTCACTCTGGTTCTGCCTGAATCCAGCTGAAACCCCAAAGCCACCATGGGCAGAGCGGGAGGGCAGGCACCCAGCAAGCACCAGCCACCCCTGCCACGCCAGAGGGGACCCTCCCCACCACCTCCTTACCTGGCCAGAGCATCACCTGCCAGCGCCACAGGAATGAGACAGGTCACTGGGGGAAAAAAAAGCACAGAAACCACAAAGAAGTTGGGTGGAAGCCCATTTATTACAGCAGCCGTCTCCTTCTTGCATGAGTCTCCTGGTTAGAGATGAGATTAATGCGGCCCCACATGCTCATCCTTATTTTTCCTTTCATTTAGCTCTTTGCACCTGCACTAAAAGCAATTAAATAGCAAGTCAGGAATGTATTCCCTGTTTGTCCTCCTTCCCGGCTGGCTGCCTTTTTGTCTAGAAATGTCCTCTCCATCCCCGACCCTATGATGCAAGAGAGGGACAGGATTTTTCTTGGGAACTGTAAGCCTCGCTCATGCCACAACAAAGCCTTTGGTCCCTGTTCAGAGAGGATTTTTTTAGCATGCCATCACGCAGAAATGTCCTGGGCATGCATTAGCAATAAGTCTTCTTTTAAGGGTGGGGTCCCTTATTAAAATTACTATTTTTCTCCAGCATTTGCACAGTAACCCCCTTGTGTTTTCTCTTTTTTTTTTGCTCATCTCAAAGGTCAGCTTGGATGTTGTCTGCTCAGCAGCCTTCAGCTGAATCTCTGAACACTGGTTTAACAATCAGAGGTTTTTGGTCCCCAGGATTAGGAAACAGTGCTGGCAGGCAGGGCTTGTTTCCATACACCCCGGCTCAGCTCTTTCCGAAATCCTCTCCTTTTGGGATGCTGCCCCAGAACATCCCTGGAGCTGCAGCCCAGCGCTGGGTCACAAGGAGTCAGAGCATCTCCAGGCATCCCCAAATAGGACTTTTCTCCCCAAATCCATACAGATCATCCTAGGATGCTGGAGAAAACAGAAACCCAAAAGCCACAACAGGTAGCACAGCCCCAGTGGCAATTTTTGCGTGAGCAGACCTTAAACAAAAATGCAAGTCTGTGTTTCTCCATCAGACATCCCATGTAAATTGGGATCTCATGCAGGGAAAGCGGCATGGGATATAATTTCCATTAACCTGGTGCAAATGAAGGGCAGGGAACCTGCTGCCATTTATCCTAATAAATCACCACCAGGGTCTTGGCTTCACAAAAGAGAGAAAAACTTGTATTTTCACCTCTGAGAGAAGCTCCTGCTGCTGGGTGTTACGGGGGATAATGATTGCTCTTTTTCAAGCAGAGCCATCCTACGCAGCACCCATCACCTGCACCCTCACCCCCAGCACCCTCATCCCAGGCAGGTGCTTCTGCCTGGCTGGCATCCAAAAATTCCCCTTTGCTCAGAAAAACCTCATGATTTAGAGTTTTTAATGCTGATTTTTTTTTCCCTCCAATTCTTCTTCTCCTTCAAACCTTGAATTGTCTCAGGAGCAGCTCATCCAAGGAAATTTTTGTCTCATACTGGACTCGAAACAGAAAGTCTAGTCAGGGACATCTGACATGCAGTGTTTTTGTGAGTAAATACCAGCATCCATGAAGTCATTTCCCGGGGTTAGAAATGAGCTCACCTCTGGAACAGCTTCTCTTCTTACCCAAAGTTCACAAGTCAAGTGGTTGTGAAGCTCCCAGTTTTCATCCTTATTAAAAAACAGCATCGGGGCTGTGTGCAGCATGGTGCCACCTCCAGCTGTACGCTACGGATGGGTCTGTAGCAGGGCATTACCCTAAATTCCCTGAAATCTTTGCAGCAAAAGGCAGAGCACCAAAGCTCAGCGGTCACTGGGGATAAACCACCATCTCATTCTGCCTGCTCACCCAGCCCTGGCCGCTCTGCCGAGCCTGCCAAGAGGGACGATAATTGCTGTCCCTCGTGGGGATAATCTGGGTCATTCTGGCCCCCTCCTAAAAGTCCTTCTTTAAAGCAGAGGGAGGGATCTCCTCTGCCCACCAGGCTCAATATCTTGGTAAACTGTGTCTTTGGACCATTTCTTGGTGAAATAATGTGCTGTTTCTGCTTCAGCTTCATATATCAAAACCTCGCTGGATATCTCACCAGTAAAAGCCCTTCTCCGGAGGGGTATCATGCCATCAGACAGCAGTGCCGAGAAAAACATGCTCTCGATACTCAAACCCACTGCAATTCCCCTCTTTTAATACCCTGGCTGGTGGTCCTGGTGTTGCTGAACCCAGCACATCATGCTGAACATCCAAGTCACAGAGCTGGCCAGGATGGTGTAAAGGATGAGGACTCCACTTGCAGGAGAGGCCAGATGTCCTGAGCATCATTTCCAAAGGTTCCCCAAATTTATATCTTCCCACACGGAGCAGCAACTCTCAGGGTCTTTCTTCCATCTTTCACCAGGACATCTCAATGAGAGCAAATTCCCCCTTCCCCATCTCTAAGCTAGACAAGAGAGGAGTTAATTTATCACCCTAGACCAAACTCTGAGGTCAAGCTCCAGAAAACGTGGTGAGCTTTGGTGCCGAGCCCTGTCCGCTCACTGCCAAGAGATAAAACCTGGGGGTGTGTGTGCATCGCCACTCCACCCACAATTCATCTTTCCCACAGCAGCTTCACTTCCTTGCCCAGGCTGGAAACCCCAGCTGGCGGGATTTATTTAGGAAGTCTCACCCAGCACCCCAGTCCTGTGATGCTCCTGGCCCCAATAAACCAGGAAAATCACCCATGGGGTCAATGGACAGGCCATGGATCCCCTTCAGCTCCGGCACACACTGACCCAGCCAGGGCTTTCGCTGCCCTAACTGGGTATTTTTCTTGAGCTGGAAGAAATTATGAAATCCCAATGTTTTCATTGTGACTAACCCATGGAAGTGAACAATTTTGCCCTTGTTTTTGGATGGGTTTTAGTTGCTCTTCTTGTCTTTGCCTTTCATGCCCTCTTTTATCCTCTGCTTTTTTTCACTCCCTGTGGGACCTGCACATCGAGTTGCTCCAAACATCAAATATTCTCCTCTCTCCACACTCCCAAATTGGATTGTGTGTCCCAAGGCCATATTTCAGTGCTCCCTTTGGATGCTCTTTCCCAAACATGGGCCAGACTCAAGGGCTGGTTTCCTTCATTTCACTGTGGTAGAGATGCGATGTGGGGAGAACTGAAAGCCCCGTGGGACCCTCAGCAGCATTACCTGGGGCTTGCAGGAGCAAGAAGCAGCGAAAACCTCCCCAGAACCTCTTTGCCCTGCGCTTCATATCTCCAAGCAGTTTTCAAGCCTTAAAAACACCATTGGGTGAGCTTTATGCAGGGACATGACTGCTTTTAGGGAAGGATCAGCAGCTTGGTAGGGAGAGATGCCATTATTGCTGAATTAATTGAGATGATAGGATATAATTTCTGCTCCCCTGCCCTGTTTTTATCCTCCTGCAAGAAACCTGCTCTGAGCTGAGCCCTGGGACTGTGGGACTCCGGTGTCCCTCAGGATGAGCACCAGTGCTGACATCTCCCTCAGGCTGGATTTGGCCTCCCAGGGAGGCATTTCTGGGAGGCAGCGCTCGATCCAATGCAGGGAGTGTTGTGCTGAGTTTCTCTTGGGAAGGGCTTACCTCCCGTGCTGCCTTCTCAACCTGTTCCTGGCAGTTTTCATCTCAGCCAGTCCAAGCTGTTCACACCGGGTGTCTGCCAGCCCTCCCCTTGGCCAGTGCTTGACGCCCACCAAACCTCTGCCTGCACCGTCGGCAAACCCACGTTTACCCTCTGGCAAAAGCTGATACAGTCATGACTACCCCAGGCAGAGACCAGCCTTTCCGAGCATGCCCTTGGCATGATGCATGAGGTTGTGAGATATTTTATGGCTCCAGTCGCCCCCACGACCACATGAGCTCCAGGAAGGGGAGGGTTTTCCATGTCCTCTTTTGCCAGCGCGGATGCTGGCAAACTCTTTCAGAGTTGAAACTCAGAGGCAGATCAGCCCCCATTACCCCAGCCCAGGCTCAGCTCCATGTTGCTCAGTGCAATAATTAATCTGAAATAAATTCATGCATGGTTCAACAAGGAGTATCTGCCACCTGCCCAGCTCCATCCCTTGCATGTTTTCTGTCCATCCCAAGTAGATGCTCATCCACACACTAAAAAGCAGTTTTTAACCTGATGTTCTGCTTTCATTGCCATCACCATTGCCTCTGGTCTGGCTTACGTGGCCTACAACTCTCCTACATGCTGCTGGTTGGATCCTTGCAGAGCAGGAGGGACACAAACCATGGTGTGCTGGAAGACCCAAACCCTGCCCTGCATGCTCACGGGTCATGCAGGATTTTCCTGGTTTTTAGGAAAAGCTGGCTGGTGTAAATCAGCTGCAAACCTGCCTACCTCCACCTGGTTTATAGCAAGAAAATCAGGGAGGAAAAGTCACAGATAAGGCCAGGGATGGCCATGCCATGGGTGGGAGGATGCCCTCTCCACCAGCACAGGTGCAGAGCCTGGAGTGCATCCAAGCCCAAAGCTAATGCCCGTAAATGAGAGCAATAAATTAAGGATGTCTTCAGGAGCAATTAATTGCCCAAAGCAACATGTGCTTCGACACAGGATGGTCTTTGTCCACCAAATCCTGTGCAGAGCTAAAGCAAACAGCCAGCAGGCTGTGGGTTGGAGTTCTGCTCCTGCTCTTCCTCTGCGGTTTAAATGTCCCCATTGAGGCGCTGCCCGGGCTCGGACCTGGCCATGTTCCCATGTGCCCATCCGCATCCTGCAGTTGCGTTTCCATCATCAATCCAATGTTGTGCAATAACTCAGGCCCTACCACTAGCCGGCATCTGCTGGCAGGATGCTCCTGGCAAATACTGGTGTCATACCAGCACATGGTACCATGATGCTGCCCTGCGAGTGTCCCTGAGGGGTTAATGGGTTAATGCTCCAGGTGTGGCATGGGGAGCTGGCTGGGATGTGCATTACTCATGGAGGGCTTGAAAATAATGGCCTTCTCCATCTCACAGAATTTCTAAATGAGCCAGAATACTTATCTTAATTTCCCCAGCTCAGCAATGTAATTAAAAGGGGATTTACTGCTGAGACACTTCTGGCACTCTCATAGCATCTCCCGTCTCTGCTTTTCCAAGCTGTGATGGGAAAGGAGAGATGGCAGGGATGGACACAGCGTCCAGGAGGGAAACCCCAGCGGGACCTTTCGGTGGTCCGGGATATCCCAGTGACCAGTGAACCCCCTCTCCAGGTGACATGGGTCTGGATGTGGGTCTGGATGTGTGCAGCAGGGATGCAGGTAGCAGTTCCTGGGCACTCAGATAACAGCCATGCCCTGCAAAAGCACCAGGAAAAGCCCTTTTCCTTGACAGATGTGATCACAGAGCAGGGGACACCCCCAGTTTTACATCCCGGGGGGGTCAGTCATGTTGTGCTGGTGCCTGCAGACATCTGGGGGCTCATCCTGTGGCCAGACCCATGAACAGTGCAACTGCAGCCACTTGCTTTCCCCAGCTCCTGGCTCTTTCATTGCTCCAGAAAAAGCCTTCCCGACGTCGAGCTAAAATCAGTCTTTTCCTGGCTCCTGGCTTTCATGTCATCCCCCCTCTGCGGCGCTTTTTGCATCTGTTTCATAAATGATGTACACAGAGCTGAGCACTGCTCAGCCACAGTCGAGGCTTTAGCTCTTAAGTAAATCCTGCCAGGGGGGAAAAGTCCTCTCGCTCCTTTTCTCCCAGCCACAGCCTGTAAATCCTCGTCTGCACAATAAAAACAAAGTCCAGTAGTTCATTTTTTGGGCTCTTTTCCAAAGCTTTTAGGCAGCTGGAGTGTGATTTTGTGCTGATGAAGCGGTGGAGGAGGGCTTAAGTGAAACAATATTGCAGTGGCTGTGAGGTTTGCTGATGGTTCAGAGCTCAGAGTGAACCCCCGGGACCCACCACATCTCCAAGTTCTCCTACAAACCATGGAAATCTCCAGTCCAGCTCCTGGGATAGCAAAACAGGATTTAAAAAACAACATTAGCCACCCCTGGAGCATGGCTGGAGAAGTGCTGGGAGCCAAGTGCTTAACGAAATCCCAGCTCCCAGCTCACCCTCCTAAACCACGCAAACTTCCCCAAAGTGTTTGGGATGGAACAAAGTCATCAATCAGTTATTTTAACTCCCAGCTCCGTAAACAGGAGCGAGCCCAGAAACACGCAGCAGGGGAAAATAATCGTCAGCTCCCTTCAGTGGAACGAAGAAGGTGCAGGGAGGGAGGACAGGGGCAGCTGGCGGGGAGCTGAGGACAGCCTCAGCCTCAAAGGGCATTTCATGGACCCCATAGGGTATTTCATGGACCCTATAGGCCATTTCATGGGGCCCACAGAGCATTTCACAGACTCCACAGCCTGTAAATCCCATGCGCAGCCCTGAGAGAAGCCCCACCATCCCTGCCGCCCTCCCGGCATGGCTTTTGGTGACGGTCACTCTGCCGATGTCATATTGGAAAGGGTGGGAGGCACAAATAGCCAGGATGAGCATCACTAACCTGTTTTCCTCTGGATTTATTAGAGGCACACAAGAAGAACAATGGAGACAACCACGAAGGAGTGTGGAGAGGGAGGTGGTGTTGCACCATCTTATTATTATCTTATGCTGCCCCATCCTTGGCACTGGTCAGGGGAAGCATTAAGCATGGCAGCATTCACATAAATACCTTATGGCTTTGTAATTACACATTGTTGATGAAACCATGGAAAAATCCCATGAAAGGCAGTCAGGGCCCCTGGGGTTAACCCAGGAGGGGAATGTGTCCGTGAAGCTGCAGCTCTGCTGCACTGATGGTTTGGTTGGGAAACACCAGCCTTGGACAGCTGAACCCAGAGCCAGAAAGATGATGTGGGATGCATCCTTCCCCGCCAGCCAAGGGTGCTACAGCCCTGCAGAGTGGCTGCCCTGGGCACAGGGCAGCACCCGCTTGTCCCCTCCAGCCCACGGGTCGGGACATCGTCCACCTTGGGCTGATAGAAAGCAACCGAGCACCTCCTGGAGCAGCAGTGCAGCT
The DNA here is from genome assembly GCF_031877795.1 of Strix aluco. Lineage (NCBI taxonomy): Eukaryota > Metazoa > Chordata > Aves > Strigiformes > Strigidae > Strix > Strix aluco. The sequence continues at coordinate 14,390,214 of NC_133942.1, forward strand.
GGTGGTGCTCAGCTTTGGAAACATCTGGGGCTCTGTTCATGCTGTTCCATCCAACATCAGCCACACACCGGAGCTGCAGCGAGGGATAGCCAAGCCAAAAGAGATTGCGCAACCAGACTTTTCTAGAGACTTGGTTTTTGCATGAACTCACATGTCCCGGACCTGCTCCTGAAGCCACACACGTGTCTCCTGTGCTTGTCTTGCAGGAGCCATGCTGGAGAGGAGACACCCATGCTATGGAGGAGACACCTATGCTAAGGAGGCTGCAAAATCCCCTGCAGAAATGCCTGCAGCTGCGCTGGGCTAGAGCTATCACCTGGTTTCCATAAAATAAAGAATAATATTTTTTTCCTTTTACAGAAGAGTGTGTTTCCTTACCTCGCAGTGCAACCCATGGAAACCGATGCCAGCGTGTGCCAAGCAGCCAGCAGGGCCGGAGCTGCCCGCCGTGGCACTGGTGCTGTGCTGGGGATGGGGCAGATGCAGCAGGAGGTAGGTGCCATCTGGGGAAGATGAAATCCTTGCTCTCAGTCTCAGCACCTTTCCCACATCTTGTCCTCATCATAGCAGGGAAATGCAGCTGAGCTCTGTGTTTATCTCACAGGTCTGGGGCCTCAGGCTCATCGGATACTCCTTGCCCACCAGATAAACATTCTTCCATTTTTTGGCACATCTGAGCTGTTTTTTCCTTTGTAAACATAAACAGGAGCTGGTGCAGGCCACCACCAATTATTTTTTATGTGACATCTTGATCTATGTTCCTCTTTCACCACTCCCTCTGGCAGCAAGGCCGGCAAAGATTACTAAGAGGCAGCCCAGGACACTGCCGGCACATCCCTCACGCCGCTGGCTGCCCCGACACCCATCCCCAGCCTTCAGGGATGGATCCTGTCATGTAAAGCACATGTTTTCACACCAAACTCCTGCAGCAAACCAGCAGAACGGCCCCACAGTGCCCGGGGCTGTGCACATGGGTGGTACTCGCTTGCACGTGGCCCCATACTTTGTGCAATATCCAGGAGCCCTGAGTCAGGACCAGCTGCCATCAGTTACACGGGAAAAATGTGGCTGCAGAGGGAGGAAGAATGTGGTGGGGTCGAAGCCAGCCTGGGGGGTTCTCGTTAGGAGCCATTGCTAGATTTCCCCATGGCTCAAGTGGGATGCAGTCACATTTATTTGCAAGGATAGGCCTGCCTCTGCAGCTCTCTGCTACCCTGTGTCCAAACCAATCCACCTGGCTTTGTCCCACATCCCCGCAGCACACTCATTTGACCCCTGCCAGAACCAGTGCAGGGGCAGAGGCAAGCAGGCAGCATGGGCAACACAGGCAGCATGAGGGACAGCACCCAGCCAAGCTCTGCCCCATGCCTGTGGGATATGGGAACCCCACGGATGATGCTGAGTGGGTACCGTCTTTGTCCCAGACTGTGTGAGAGCCAAAAAAGCATCCCTGAAACTCATTGCACAGCGTGTCTGTACGCTGTATCTCCATCTTCAAGGCTCAGCAGCATCTGTTTTGGATCCGGACCCAGGGTGAACCTCTAACAGTGATGGTGCTGTGCCGGGATGAGGTGCCCACACCAGAACGTGGTACCCACACCATGCCCTGCCCCGCCGCCAGCAGCACCCTGCCACGCCATGGCATCGCCACCAGCCCCGACGGCTGCTGTTTCGCCGAGGGTTTGTGTTTACCATCACCTTGCTAAGGGATTATTCAGCCTGCGGTTTCCTCACTCGTCTGATCTGTTTTTGCTCAGCGGCCGGTGGCTCGCTGCCATCCCCTAAGCTACACGCCGGGCTATATAAGCGACCTCGCTGCCTCAGCTGCGGGGAGGCTCGTGCACAGCCCGGATCAGCGGCGGTGCAGGGGAGGTTTCGGTAAGTTGCAACTCTCTCTCTTCTTCCCAACCGGCTCTAAATCTCTTTAACCTGCAGCTAACAAGCTCTCGCTTCGCCCCCGGACCGCAGCTCAGCTGGCAGCTCTGTGGTGAGAGGACGAGACTCTCCTTAATTGGGGTTTTTATGGGTTTTGTAGGTAAGAGGAAAAAAACCAAACCAACCCTGCTAAGTTTTTCTCCTTTGTCACAGCTAGCGGTTATATAATTTTCCGGTGTTATTAAGGCAGCATAATTAAGAGTGGCTGTGATTGAGGGCGAGGTGGAAATTAATTGATGGGCAGATAAAGGCGCAGAGGCTGCAGGCTGGAAAACATCAGTGAGGACGTGGTTCTGTGTCCCACTTCTCTGCTCCTCGTCCCAGCTCGTGGGTTTGCGGCAGGGTTATGGGGACGGCAGGAGCAGGGGGCTCGGCGAGGGGGATGGTATTTTGCTCACGCAGGGCTGTTTGATCTCCCACGGCTCCATCCCCCGCGCAGTGGCTCCCCCAGCCAGAGAGGGGACGTGGGTGATGCCACCAGGATCTGGCTGCTTGATCCCCTCCCTTTCCCAGCATCATGTGTCCCAGGGACAGAGGGACATATCCTGTCCCAAACCCAGCGCCGAACAAGTCCCAACCAGCTCCCAGAATAGCCACCGAGTGGGAAACAGGCTTTCAGCCTGGATTAATTTTTCCTGGTTATTGTCTGGCTGCAAGTTCACGACCCCCCCCGCAAGCCCACAAAACACTGCTCATGTGTTGCTTGTTATTTTTGCTTGACTGGGATTTGCTGAGCCATAATCAAAGTATTTCCTAGTCCCACATGCCCTGGTCTCAGAGGGGATGGTTAATACCACTTACAAATAACGGTGTTCTCAGCTGCTCTTTATGAGCCTCATTTTGTAGGTAAACTGAGGCATCGAAAGGCTGAGGCAATATTTTCCACCCCAAGTTCATTAATTTTGGGTGCATAAAATAAAGCACCTGGAATTCCAGCTGGTGTCACCTGGGATAACACCAGCTCCATGGGTACCTTCAGAAATTAAATATCCAAATGCTTGACAACACAGGATTAAGGGACTCTAAAACAAAATCTGAAGTCGCTGAGCTGTGGAAGAGCAACACAAAGCCTCAGTCCCTCATCTCCACATGCAGAAAAAAGAAAATATTTGGCTTCTTGCTCACATTTGTAGCAAAGGCTTGGCTCGTGCACGGGATTTTCTGCTTTCAGCGGTGCTCTGGAGTCTTTCCCCTCCCCACGCTCCTGGGATGTACTGGGATAAGATGCTAATGTCGCACTAAGCCCAGTTTGCAGGCAGAGGGAAGGAGGTGGGTCCCTGCTCATATGGGGGGGCAGCTTGGGGTGCTGATGGAGCCCTGTGGGCTGTGAGAGCATCCCTGCAGAAGTATTTAAGCTGTTGCAAGGCACTTCAAGGAGGTGTCGTTACAAAGCAGTGCTCTGCAGAATAGATTTGGGCTCAGATGTGACGGCGAGAAGCAGAGGGGATGCAAGCGCAGATGTGGGGCCCCTGTTGCTCCCCCCTTGGGGGATAAGTGGGTGGCCAGGGGGTATAAACAGCCCCACTGCATGTTTTGGACTGGTTCAGCCTGGGAGAAGCTCCCTGAAAGCAGCAGAACCCCAGGGTGAGCCTTGACATGGCCGGGCTTGTCTCCACAGGTCTGGGGAAGGGGTGGGACAGCTGCGGATACTCCAAGAAGCCCTGGATCAACTCTGGAGACAACAATGGTCACCGTGAAAGGATGGATCCTCCTCCTCCTCCTCCTGGGAGCCACATCTGTTTTAGGTGAAGGTTAAACATTTCTATTCCCATCACTGTGCTGTCCCCTGCCCGTGGGCACACCACGTCTGCTGGCGGCCGCTGAGCCAACAGACACGGGCCCGACGGCGATGCCAGGTGCTGCCCGGGGTCAGCATGGCCTTTGCCTGGCCAAACCACTTCCAGACGAGGACTGGCGCCTGTCCAGCCCCCGGACCACGGGCAGAGCCCATCTGTGAGTCAGCCAGCCTCTGGCTGACCAGGGATGAGCCCGTCCTGCCTACTGGCTGTGCTGGGACCATCCCTACTTGCCCCTCAGCTCCCATCCCAGCTACTCAAGCAACCCACCCTGGCTGGTGCCTCAGCCATTACCCAAGCACGAAACAACCCCAGGCTCCGAGCCAAGCCCTGGGGAAGCAGCAACATGGCTCTTCTCCAGGAGAAGATGGTCTGGAGCAGCAGGATCTGCCCACTCCTGGCTCTGGCAGGTCGCATGTACCAAAGCGCTGAGCAACCTGCCCCTCTGCTCTGGTGGGTGTTGCAGAGAAAACCTGTTTGCAGGCTCTTTGGATTTGTTTTCCGAGGCTAGAGAGGAATTTTACTCTGAAGTGCTCTGGCCAGATGCCCAGGGATAAGAACAGGGAGAGTCAAATTTGTCGCTGGGGAGGTGCCCAGAAGCCCTGCTGAGCGCCCAGGAGCTAGGCACAGGCGAGAACCAGTGCCGGGCAGCTTTGGGCTTACCTCCCCAGTTTAAATGGGACCGGTCCCAGCAAGCAGCCCGGGAACCAGCCACGACCACCAGCTCCCCTTGGGCACACGGGTGGCCAGCAAGTGCAGAAATCAATCCGCATCCCATAGTGACAACCAACCTCATCCACCTTGGGTTCGTTTCTCCTCGCAGAGGGAGAGGCAGGATATATTTTATATCTCCAGCTATAAAAAGATTATTTGATCTGAGCTGCTCCAACACAGAAAGCACAAAAAGGGTTTTTCTTGGGGGATAAGGGAAATGGCAAATTTGCGTCGTACCCGAGCTGCAGTGATGCTGTGGGACATCTCTATGAGGCTCTTCACTCAGCATCTCTGGCACCGCATCCTGCAGGAGCTTTAATCGGTGGTTCAAACCAGCCACAACCCAACAGGAAAGGTGAAAAACTGAGCCTAAGGATGCCCAGTCCCTTGAATCTAATTCATTTATTATTAATCTAATTTCTTCTCTAATTTATTGACCCTTAGGTCAAAGGCTTCTGAAACCACGCCTCAGCAGGATCCAAATAGGACAGAAAACCTTGAGTCCCCTGGTAATGCTCAGCTTGGAGAGTAAGTTATTTCCCAGCTCAGATGGCTTTTCCTTGCCGGGACAAGGGGTGTTTAGACGCGTATTATTTTTTTCAGCCTTAATTTACAACCAAACAGTATTTGAGTAGATGACAATATTTAGGCAATGAAATAAATGTTAATCATCCATGACCTCCTGTAGGGTTTTGGCTATCGCTGACACATGTTGTTGGCTCCTCTCCTGGAAAAGCAAAGGTCAAGTGTGTCACCACAGCCCTGACTCCCCGTGGGAGGCACGCACGGGCTGGGAGGGCGAGGAGAGCCCAGGGATGGGCGAGCACATGCTCCGACCTGCCCTTCCCCTGCCCAGCTGGTCCCCACACCTGGGCCAGTTTGCAACACCATTGCTTTAAAATTAAAGCCTGGGGGGCATTAATTACCCAAAAAGCCTGCTCTGCTTGTTAATCCCCAGGAGATACCCTGACCCCTCAAGCTTCACTGCCCAGGGTTCAGGACTGAAATTCCAGCAGGCACTGAAAGGGCTGGACATGCTGATGCCGTAGCCGAGAGATTAGGGGACTTTCCCAGCCTCCTGTCCCGCTCCCAGCAGCTCTCTTAGCTGCTGAGGAGAATCAAAGCACCAAAAACACAGACACTCAGAGAGAGGTCCCCTCCACCTTCTGAGAGATATTTTTAGGAAAGCTACCAAGAAAATTGTTTTCCCCTCAAAGCCAATGGCACAAGGCAGTGATGCTGAAGCTGGGGCTTGCAGAGCATGGGCTGACTCCTCCTTCTCTATGGAGGAGTAAAGCAAAATCTTGATTTTTTTTCACCAATGCAGTTGGAAACTAAAGTATATGCCCTTGGCAGCAAGAAGCTGTAAACTCAGTTTTCACCTCCAGGAGAGGGTGTGCCAGACCTGCTCGGGTTGAGCAGCCGGGCTCGGTGCAGCCAGACTGGTGGAGGGACTGGTGCTCGGCCAGGGAGCAGGCAAACCCTGCTCAAACCACCCCGCACATCCTCTGCCCGCAGGTACGAGGAGCAGCTCTCACAGGGGAGACTCGACCTTCGCCTACGCCAGACGCAGTACGTTCCTGCTGGCCAGTGCCACGGGGTAGCCCCAGCCCTCCCCATGTCCCTGCCAGCCCTCGAGCCCCTCTGCTTCTCCCCCATCCTCCACTTTCTGTTTTTTCTGCTGTCGATGTGCTGCCCAGAGCCATATAATGCTGTTTTCCTCCACAGGACTCCCCTTCTCCTTTCTTATCACCATCCCTACAGATTAAAGCAGCCAATCCCAGACTTTGGAGACCCCACTTTAATCTGTTGCATGTTAAATTTTTCTTGGGGCAAGTACAGACAGACATTTATCCGTGTGGTGCCTGGGAAGGGACCACATCCCCAACCCACCTCCTCCTGCATCCCCCACGTTGCCATATCAAGTCTGTGGATGTGCCACTTGGGATGCTGAACTGGAGATGCCAACAGATTAAAAACTTGCTCACTAAGCCAAGTGCTCACTCCAAACCAGACATGACGCTCCCTGTGGTTGCTGTCATTTAAACGGTCTTTTCCAGCCACCTGCTTTTGTAAGGCAGGGGTTTGTTCTCGACCATCACTACTAAACAGCCCAGCCATGTGCCTGTCTGCCTTTCTAGGAAATAACCCAACCTGGTTTATTACAAATCAGGTGGAAGAGTAGGTGTAGGAGATGACACAGCACACATCTCTGAGAAATCTCATTTTTAGAAACTTTAGTCACAAGTGCATCCTCGTAAACATTATTAGAACATTGTCATTTAAAAATAAACCCAAACCACAGACTCAGGGGGGATCTCATCCATTCCAAGTAGCTTAAATTAATACCATCTAGTAGCCCAGTTAAAGAAATTCCTTTAAAAATCTAACTGCATATTAAATCCTCAATAAACCCTCTTTGTGTTTTACAAATCAGCTGGCCCCTAACATGCTCAGCCTGCTCGGTAGCATCTTGGGCTTCTGTTTTGCACACAGTAAAACTGGTGCTCACAATAGGGGACACACTCCCCCTGTAGAGAACATATGTTGAAGTATGGTTAAAGACTTTCAACATGATCATACCAACAATTTTACTCTTTTTGGGGTTTTTTTTTGTTTTTATTTAACCACATTTGAGACGCAGGCGAGCATGGCCCCTCAGACAGCATTTAAATGACAATGTGTGTTTGATTTCCTTTAAGCCAAAGTTATTCAACACTAAGCATGAGCTGCGTGCACTTTGCTCCCCTCAAGTTTATCTTAATCATCCTGAATTCAGTAGCCTGCAGGGAATTAAGTCAAAAGCCTTCAGATGCCTTCTCCTGCTTTATTTCCCAGCTCCCTGAGCATGCTTTGAGTTTGTTTAATCCATGTGGTGCATAATATCCAAATGCATAGTCTGAGCTATATAGAAGCTGCTAAAAAAACAACTGCCCATTTTCGGGCAGTCGTACGTGTAATGTGCGTCTCAGTAACACACCGCTGATGTTATTCAAGGTCCACTGGTGCAAGATACAAAAAGGTTTTTGTCTCCATGGTCGAAATGGAGTGAGTGCTCAGCAAAGTGTGGCCAAACCGGTGTGCAGAAGCGTACCAGATCCTGCCTAGCTGAGCGCCTCCGGGGCGTGCACTGTAATGAAGCAACTGAGGAAGGGCGGCTCTGCATTGGACATATTTGCTCAGGTGCTCCTCTAACCTCACTTATGGGCAGGGGATCACGTCCTGATCTCACCACTGCATAGGCATTGTACTCCCTTCACTGTCATTTTACCATCTTTCTCTCCCTTGCCAGAAATTTGTGATGCCTTCCTGAGTAGGGCTGGAGAATACTAAGGGAGCAGAGCACGGGGAGTTTATAGCCAAATAGCAAGATAAGGGGGGGAATCCAGATATGAGGAATCATCAGGGATCCATAAATATGCTGGGGATATAGAAAAAAAAAAAAAAAATCTCATTAATCTTGTTTTAACAGCAGCTCTCAAGGTGGAGTCAGCAATTGCAGGCAGCTGCCTCCATGCAATCTCCAGGAAGGAGAAGAGTTGGGAATATTGAATTGTCACAGCCCCTGCTGAATGGGCTTGTAATTAATTATGTTATTCTTATAATCCCCTTTTAAACAAATCATTCTGAAAATAGTCTATGTTTTCTCCAGGAAAGTTGTTTCAGGTTTTCCCTGATTTCTTCCATTTATTTCCAGCTATAAAAAAAATTACCAGGTAGCTGCTGTACAAGGATGCTCTATGATTGTAAAAGGAATGACCTGAGCCCTTGCCTTGGGAAGAGACAGATTATTATTTAGGATTAATCTCTGTAAGTAATGACAATGTTTCAGAATCACTGTTTGGGAGACCATTCGTTAATCCCATCGGGTAATGCTCATTTGGCAATTAACCTATGTCCTGCCCAAGCCAGGATACCACTGAATAAGGGGAGACAGCTTTTAAGACAGACCAGAGTCATGACTTTTGGGCATGAGTTGGTAACAGAAAACTACAAAGTTTAAGGCATTTGGATTTGTAATTTTGCAGGGTTGAGCTCACATGCTGATCTGGATTCAAATTTCCCAGAAATTCAGCCCTTTGGGGAAGGTAAATAACAGTTCCTAGCTGTAATTATATCCACGTGGCTGCTTTCTACTAATTGTCAGGTTCAAAATGACGTCGTCCCTGTGTTTCTAATGCACAGCTGTTGATAATCAGTAAAAATATGTTTTGGATACAATTTATTCCTTATACAGTATCTGCCTTATTGCATCTAAATTAAAAGCAGACACAAGACCGTGCCGTGAGCATCACGGGGACTCAAGGCTGCTTTCTGACTTGCCTGCCTCTCCTCCAGCCTGCAACATCACCTGCCCCATGGGCCGCATCAATGCCGACTGCGACGCCTGCATGTGCGAGGATGCAACCCTGCACGGGAAGGTCTCTCTCGAGGACGGGTCACCCGCTGCCGATGCCCGGGTCTACCTGCAAGCCAAGAAACTCAAGCTGTTGACAACGGCTGATAACAGGGGCATGTTTAGGATCCCGGGGGTTTGCCCCGATGGCAAAAACACTCTTAAAATAAAGAAAGCCAAATACACAACAGCGACTGTCACCGTGCCTGAGAGCAACAGAAGAAACCTGGCGATCCAAGTGCAGCTGCAACGATCAGGTAGCCCCAAAGAGGGGGGCAGAATGTAAGAGGCTTTACATAGTAATCAGAAATAAATGGTGATTTTAGGGGGGGAAGAGTAACAAGATGGCCTTCTCCTCCTCCCACAGGCAAACCCTACATTTTCAGGAGCCCCGAGGACAAAGCCAGGAGAGTGGGACAGAGTGTGTCGTTCTGCTGTGATGCCCTTGGGAGCCCGGCCCCCAATCACTACCTATGGTAAGGAACTTGAGTTTGATTGGACAGAAGTCTTACCTGTCCCACAAATTCAATTTTTATCTCCTTACCATCTCCATAAAGGTGGCTTTTTAGCTATAAACCAGCTAAATACGCCAAGAACTGATTGCTGGAAATGATGGTTTCCTCAAGATGTGCAGAGCTGGCATGTCTCGTAGGTGCAGTAATGTCATCTGCAGAGGGACTTACTGGGAAAAAATACAAATAGAAGTTTGAAAAAACCTCATCAGGCACAACTGGCAGCTCTGCCTGCCGGCCAGTCACCCAGCAGCCACACCTCAGTACTGCCAGGGGAAGGGGAATAACTTTCAGGTGATGCCACGAGACAGACTATAAAGGGGGAAACCGAGGCAAGAGGTCTGGCAAAATCCACACAGCAGGATGTAGGATTGTTCTGCTCCGGCCAGGCGGTCAGCCTCTGTCCCCTTAACTGCCTGCCTGTTCCTGGCAGGTACCACAATGGCTCACTGCTGGATCCCTCCTTATACAAATATAAAAACAACCTGATTCTGAAGAACCTGAAGAGAGACCAGTCTGGAGAGTATTTCTGCAAGGCCAGCAGCGCCGGGGGGTCAGCGAAGTCCCAGTCAGCCAAGCTTGCTGTCATAGGTAAGAGAAAACGTGCACGATGCTCTCCAAGCAGCTGGGGAGGTGGTGGCGTGCAGAAACCAGAAACTGTGATACATGTGGGAAAAAAAAGTCACAGGAAAAATATTTGAGGTTTATTTCATGCATCCGTTAGCAGATAAGCTCATGTGAGCTGGTTATGAACCAGATGCTCTCTACAAACTGGAGCTCTGGATTGCAGGTGACCTGCCAAGCTCAATCTGCTGGTTTCAGCAGATTTCTCACTGTACTTGCTGTTTAACATGTGAATACTTCTGTTTGTTTAGGGTGGGTTTTTTTTTTTAAACCTCAGGACACATTTTTGTCTGTCCATAGCCATAAAGCCAGGCAGTTGCAGAACATCTAGCTGAGGGTGGGGTGGATGGCAGTGGTGGGTAAGCAGGAGCTGGGATGCTCCTGAAAACAGCACTGCTCTTAAATCAGGTACCTCAAGTTAAAGCTGAGTAACTGCTTCACCAAACGGAGGCCAGATGAATTCAGCTAACCAAAGTTCTGTTTCATGGCTGTGAAAAGCTTGGTTACCGGAAGCAATGTTTAGCTCTGAGGGTTTCAGACCACATAGCGATGAGTGTACAATTATTTCATGCTGCTCATTAAGAAATCCTATTCAACAGGAAGACAAGAGGCAGCCTGCAACTCCCAACCCCAAAGCCACCTCATCCGACTTCCTCACGACTGCTTCCAAAAAGAGACGAACTCCTTCTACTACAACGTGGGCAAGTGCCCAGCAAAGACCTGCGCTGGGAAGCTGGATAAGGGACTCCGGTGTAAGGACAACGTCGCCTACTGCTGCGGGGTGTCCAAGATGGAAACCAGAGACATCTCCTGCAATGGCTACACGCTCCCCACTAAAGTCGTCGTAGAATGTGGCTGCAAAAAATGCACCGAGACCAAAATAACGGTTCGAGGCAGAGCCACAGCAGCAGATAATGGTGAGCCACTGAGGTTTGGCCACATCTACATGGGGAACAAGAGAGTGAGTATGACTGGCTACAAGGGAACCTTCTCCATCCATGTGCCAGCAGACACAGAAAGACTGGTTCTAACTTTCGTCGATCGGCTGCAGAAGTTTGTGAACACAACAAAAGTTCTGCCCTTCAAGGAAAATGGAGGTGCTGTGTTTCACGAGATCAAGCTACTAAGAAAGAAAGCCCCTGTTACGCTGGAATCCACCGAAACCAATGTGATTTCTTTGGGAGAAATGGAAGAAGATGATCCAATTGCCGAATTAGAAATTCCTCCCAATGCATTTTATAGGAAAAATGGAGAAGCCTACAGAGGCAAAGTGAAAGCCAGCGTGACATTTCTGGACCCAAGAAACATCTCAACGGCCGCTGTGACACAAAGTGACTTGAACTTCGTAGATGAGGAAGGAGATGTGTTTCCACTCCGCACGTATGGCATGTTTTCTGTGGACTTCACCGACGAACAGGGCACTGAGTCTCTTAATGCAGAAGAGGTGAAGGTTCATTTGGATGCTGCTCAGGTCAAGATGCCAGAGCACCTGCAAGAGATGAAGCTTTGGTCCCTGAACCCAGAGACAGGATTATGGGAGGAAGAAGGGGACTTCAACCTTGAGAAAAACAGACGGCGCAAAAGGGAGGAGAGAACTTTTTTGGTTGGGAACATGGAGATCAAAGAAAGGCGGCTTTTTAACCTGGACGTCCCAGAGAGCAGACGGTGTTACGTCAAAATCCGAGCCTACAGAAGCGAGAGATTTCTGCCAAGCGAGCAGATCCAAGGGGTTGTGATTTCCATTATAAACACAGAGCCACAACCAGGGTTCTCCTCCAACCCCAGAGCATGGGGCCGTTTCGACAGTGTGGTCACTGGTCCCAACGGCGCCTGCGTGCCCGCTTTCTGTGACGAGCAAAACCCCGAGGCCTATGCAGCTTATATTTTGGCGAGCATGGGGGGCGAAGAGCTCGAAGCTGTTCCCTCTGCTCCCAAACTCAACCCTAATGCTATTGGGGTTCCACAGCCGTATCTCAACAGGCTCAACTACAGGAGAACAGACCATGAGGACTCCAACACTAAGAAAACAGCATTCAGCATTAACATGGCCAAGCCAAGCCCTAATTCCCCAGAAGACAACAACGGCCCTATTTATGCCTACGAAAACCTAAGAGAATGCGAGGAAGCTCCATACAGCGCTGCTCACTTCAGGTTTTACAGGATAGAGGGAGACCGGTACGACTACAACACCGTTCCCTTCAGCGAAGATGACCTCATGAGCTGGACTGATGACTACCTGGCATGGTGGCCCAAGCCCATGGAATTCAGGGCCTGCTACATTAAAGTGAAAATAAATGGACCGCAAGAGGTGAACGTAAGATCTCGTAACATGGGTGGGACGCACCCACGTACCATTGGCAAACTCTACGGCATCAGGGACGTCCGCAGCGTTCGTGACTCTGAGCAGCCGAACGTGTCGGCAGCCTGCCTGGAGTTCAAGTGCAGCGGGATGCTCTTCGACCAAGACCGCGTGGACCGCACACTGGTGAAAGTGGTCCCACAAGGCAGCTGTCGCCGAGAGAGCGTCAACAGCATGCTCCACGAGTACCTGGTCAATCACCTCCCCATGGCTACAAACAACGACTCCAGCGAGTACACGATGCTGGCTCCTCTTGACCCGCTGGGACACAACTATGGCATTTACACCGTCACTGACCAAGACCCGAGGATCGCCAAGGAAATTGCCCTGGGCAGGTGCTTTGACGGCACGTCTGATGGCACCTCCAGAACCATGAAGAGCAACATTGGCGTCGGGTTGACTTTCACCTGTTCAGAGAAGAGCACAGCAGAGCAAAGCATCTTCCAGTCTCAGAGGAACTCGGGCCAGCAGTCCATACTGGTTCTGCCAGGGGAGAGCCCCGCATACCGAAGGCAGCCGACAAGCCGCCGAACCACCCAAGGCAGGATCCCGGTGAGAAGTCAACGTTCTCCCACCTACTAGAGCTTTATAGAAGCCTCAGTAAAGTTGTTCACAATCAATTAAATACAATTTGAAAGTAACATCTACCTGTTAATAACCTAATTCAAAGCTGGTAGGTGTCATTATTTCTGAGAAGTAATTAAGGTGCACTTTTTTTTTTTGGCACCAGAAAGGAAAGACATAAAGCAAAACTTGTGGGACAGTAGCGGTAGTGAGTTTGTGTCTTATTAAATGCATCCATAAAAATCTTCTTTCTGCCTGACATTAAACAGCTTCACATGATAGCCTAAAGGGAAGACTAAACACACGATTCAATTAAGTCATGTACATAAAACATTCTTCTGTTCTGCATCTGCAGACTTTGCCAGCCCAAGTACCTGTACAGTAGTTGGTAACATGAAAAGGAATAAACTGATTTCCTCATACTGAATTCAACTGCAAGGTTTTGTACTTGAAATGTAAGTATTTTATTTATTTCTAGCTTGTTTTAGAGTGACTGTATTCAAGCTAAACTACCGGCAGCTGCATTTCTAAGAACTCACATGCTCGATAGCACGGAGAAGCCATGTGGATTTGTAGGCTCCACATGGATAAAACTACAGTTTTCTCTTGCTTCCTGCATTATTTGACAAGAAAATCCATGCTCTATGATAGGGTAGGTTAATAAAAAAGGTTATTTTGTAACTTCGACAATGCTGTGTTGCTTTTGTGTTTGAAATGTCCAAGTAAATAAACCACGTGTAGAGATGACCAAAGAATAACCTGCAAAATTTCACCTTTCTGTTCACAAACAGGTCACAACTTTATCCGTGTGAGACTGACCCTGGGTATGTGTAAGGGGTTTGGTGGGTAGCTGGTGCTTCCTCAGGGCTTGGCCACGGTGTGCTGTGGTCGGGCAATCTGCCCCCAGCTTGAGATGTGGAGAATCTGCAGCAGTACTGGGAGAAATGGGAGCAGCAGGTCTGGGCGAGGGATGAAGTAAGGAGGCAGCAGCAGGGCTCCCAGAGCAGGACAAGGTGGGGGGAGAAGGGGGCTCAGAACCTGTGCTTTAGGGGTGGCAGGAAACCAGGCACTGTAGAGCCAGGCCGGGAGGTGCAGAGACAGGGAGAAGACAGACTTCCCTCCACATTCAGCAGCAGCGAGCAGGAGGCTGCTGAGCAAGAAGCTGCTCTTAGCTGAAGGTACAGATGGCCATAGAAGGGGTCAGACAGACAGTGATCCATCTCCAAGCGACCTATTAAGTTGCCCTATCAAACCCTCACTACTTCTAGAGCAGAATCAAGAACGTTACCAGCACAAAAAAGACATCCTGGGTTTACACCCAAACACTTTTTTGGGGTGCAGGCAAACCAGCAAGCCTCCAACACTGACATTTCCACTGAGAGAGATCACAAAAAGGTGGGCAGTGCTACTGGATGAAAACTGGATTTCAAACACATGCTCAAGTGTGGATTTCCCTCTCCTACCCGATCCCCTCCTAAGGGTACAAAGCCAGTTCTAGGTCTATGCTGTCCTACCTACAGCCCATCAAGGGCATGAGGAATCTTTCAATAGCGTTTAGCAAGCTTCACAACAGGTTCTCAGGTCTGACACGAGGCATCCAGGCATTAAACACAGAGCTGTGCAGGACCGAGTGCCTATGCAGCCTGAATTATGCTTAAAAAGGTAGACCCCTCCCTTAATAATCCATGGTTTTATGCAAACTGACAGTTATCAAAGAGAAGCAGAAAAGGAAGAGCTGTGGAATACTCTGGCACATCCTCTTCATACCAATGAATTTAGACTCTGTGTTTTCTTTTGTGTTTAGTCTGCTGCAAGGGCTTGGCGCGAGCTGGGGCCAAGGCAGCCAGTGGGGAGCATTAGCTCGGACCTTCCCACAGAGCTCTTGGCTTGCACTGCAGACTCACAGAGAAACGTCTCTTCCCTCTGCTCCCCTCCTCCTCTGTAGACAGTCAAATCCCAAACTTGGTTTCATCACTTCAAGGGTGAAGTAACACAAATGACTTCTACAGACCAACCCAGGAGATACATGGATGAAAGCAGGTTTGGGATCTGGTCCCTGTGCTGCATGTGGGCTTGCCAGAGCAAAACACAGCAGTGTACAGGGCTCTTCCTACAGGGAAGAAATGTTTTTTTAACAGGAATGAAATAGTCACAGCCCTACAGCCTGACATTCTGCCTATCCATGAAACAGCCAGAAGCTCTCCAAGTTTCCCCAGTCTGTCCCCCACTGCAACTTAACTCTGACTTGGAGGAACAAACTAATCTCCACACTCACCAAGTCCCTGAGCTCTTGGAAGAGGCTGCTGGCAGAGTACATCGAGACAGAGCAAGACAGAGGTTCCAAACACGGGTGCTTAAGCACTACCTCCAGAAAACAACCTTGGTCCAACAACCACCACTCAGTGCTAACACTTCGTCATTACTGATGAGCCACTGTGCCAAATACATTAAAGTCTATCTAGGAGTAAAGCTACAGCAGGTCCCAGCACCCAGCCCTCACACAAGTTTTATGCTATAGTTCAATGTCAGATCTGACTTCTCCAGCTCCTGAGCGCTTGTGTTCATGGTCAGTGTACAGCAGCGTCTTTTCTGCAACCTGAAACCTAACCCACACTCCCACATATCAAAGGAGAGCATCAGCTAGAGGAATGCAGGAAGGCTGCGACTCAGCTCCTCCCTCAGCCTTGGCCTTCGGACCACCAACCTTGAGAATCAGGCTGAAGCAAGAGACCTGGCTCCTAAACGTCAGCAGGTTTGGGGCTAATGGCAAAGCATCTTCCTTTAAGGTCATTTAGTTTCCAATCCTCAGATAAATCTGGTGACCTATCCCTCCTCCTGTTTTTAAGAAAGGGAAAATGCTTCCCAGAAGCTATCAGGCTGTCAGCAGTTAGGATAAACAGAAGGAGAGATATTCTTGTCTAGCCTCAACCTTCAAATTATTCAGGGATTTTACAATCAACTTTTTAAAAAGATTCAAGCACTCCTGTGCTTAGTCACTTACACTTTTTGTTTATTTATAATTTATGCAGCAGAAAACAGGAATAAAGGTTTCCTAGGAAGCAGGGGGAGTAGTAAGATCATGAAACAGATGCATCTAACTGCGAGTCACCAGCATCCTAGAAAATATCACTCCCTCTAACATTTATTTGAAATTCAAGATGAAATCATCCCTATCCAGCACCAGAGCCCTTCTGGTGCCCAAACATTTTGCAGTTCTACCAGTAATTTGGCTCCAGTGATCTTAAACTAAGCCATAGCGGATGCTGGGTCTATGAATATCCCTCCTACTTTCCCTCTTCTCCGAGAGGAGGACAGCTGTTTTATTTTGCTAGTATCACTTTCCAATTGCTAGGGTGGCTGTACTTGACCTCAGCAGTGATACTGGGGATTGAATCACCATGTCATGTTCCAGAGTCAACCCTGACATGCTATTCCACACCTCGTCAGTGAATGCCCCATTTTTGTTTTGCCTGTTCTGCAAAAATAATCAGATTTTCATTACCTACTGAGTTAAATCCCTACAGAGTTAGGTGAAAGCAAAGTTTCCAAAAAGACATTTTGGCTAACAGCTGCCTAGGGAACACCAATTCCCTTTAAAGCTTCTCTACCATGCCAAAAATAGCATGCCAAAGATTTCCTCCATAAAAAAAATAATCTTACCTGTTTTTCCTCCATAAAACAACTGGGGTAAAGTTGAGCGTATTCAGAGCTAGGACATTAACTGTTAAGCAACAAAGATCTGTCTAATCTTCGATAACCTCTTGCGTGGAAAGCAGTTCTGAGAAGCCTTAAAGCAAACTGCACAGATCAAAAGATTAAGTTACAAGTATAGGTATCCTGGCTACAATATGGTTTAGACATTATTTGGTATTAAACAACTAACTGAAGACATTCTGTACCAGATTTTCACAATCCTCTGTCCAGCTGACCTTGGTTTTCCCCTAAAAGAGATGCAGCGAGCACCATCTACAGGGTTTCTGAGCACATGCCATCTCAAACTCCTCCAAAGACGCAGGGAAACTCTTTGCCGTTGCTTTATGCTTTAGTTAGAACTGAAATTACTGCCCGCCAGCAATGACTAACAGCAACAGATCTCACACAAGGCATAATCTAGAACTGTCAGCGAGAGACGTACTAATTGCCCCACAGGTTCTCTCCAATGCCAACATCTAACACAGACACTTCATGATATTCTAACTAGCAGCATTAACACCACCCAGCAATAATATTGCTTTGCTCTGTATCATTTTGGAGATGCAAAGGATAGAAACATAGTTTGCTTTTGACTTTATGACGCTAGAGCAGATTCCAAAAAGCAAAGGAGTTAAAGAAGCTTGAAGGAATTTTCCTCAAAAGTCATTCCTAGGAACAAAGCAGTTGATTTTACAGTTTGGTCACCTAAAAGCTTTTGACCTTAAATTGCCTGAACTTTTGATATTCTTTCTGTGGGAGTCACATCTCACTGTTCATTTTGCTCAGGTTATAATTCATTTTCCAGTGCCTGGGGACCTAGTACATCAGAAAAGTTGGGTCCACCCATGCTAACAGATAACTCAAATACTTCACTTCTGAGAAGTCCAAAATTCTTTATCATTTGTGCTTAAAGTTATCTGTAAATTGTGGTGGGTGGGGCTTTTTTTGTATACACATTTCTCTGCTAATTCAACTTCTGATACAATCCATGCCTGAGGCCAGACCCCTACCATATGCAGCTGGTTAGTGTCAAGAACCTCACTGTCTATGGGGAAGGGACTTCAGAGAAAATGTTCTTATCCTGAGCAAACGTTGAATATTTGGATTCCAATGATGCCTACAAGTGCTCTTTAAAAAGAGCTGATGAAAAATTCCCCAGAAGCTCCAGCAGGGAAAACACAAGGCAAGCAGTCATACAGCTGAGACCAGTGAAGTAATAAAACCCCCAAACAACCCCAAACCCATCCACCATCACCACAAACACACAAAAACCCCACCCATGCACCATCCCTTCTATTGGCATAAGGTGATAACTAACCTGTCATAGAGTGATCTGAACAGAGCAAAAGCAAAATGACTTCACAACCTTTACTTGCAAGTAGTAGGTGGGAGCAAAACACAAAAATACATCATTTTCTTGGAAACAAACTTGCCAGTTTTATAACTTCTGCAGCACAAATTGCACCCTTGAGTCTGTGGTCAGAGACAAAAGGAATTCTCCACAGGAGCCTGACTTCCACCTTGCCACTGTTTCCAGTTTTTGACTCTGATTCATAGGCTTGGATTTCCTGGAGGATCATGTGTTCTGGAAAACCTGTCAGAGGCAGATTAATTGTTGGACCAATGGCAATTAAAGAAAAATACTGCAGCATCTGCTTTAACAGATGCTTCTTCAGAAACACTTTAATCCATGTGATGCAACACATTTTTCTAGATTTTTTTTTTTTTTGCTTTCTTTCATTCAGCAAGTCACACTCAAGCACATAAAGTTCCTGCCACTTTGATATAAGTCCCATGAATTCAACACTTGACTTGAGCTTTAAGTTCCAGACACGACTGCTTGAAAAAACATGAATGTGTTGAAAAGTCTGAAGAGCCAAAAGGACGTGTGGAAGAAGACATGCTGACATTTATTGATGAGCATGAGGAAGACAGAACCATTGTAACACCAAGCCTACAGAACTCTTGCAGGTTTTTTTTGAGGCTTCCAAAGTTTCCGTGATAATGCTATAAATATGAAGCTAACAGAACGGTGCCTCCCTGAGTCTGAATAGCACCAGTAGCTCTGTTTTTACTTCAGCAGTATTCAGAAAAAGCAGAAATAAATTGAGCAAAACACTAGAGCAGCTCCTAAAATGCAACCAGTCTTTGTTTTGCTATTATCCTCACATTACATACAAGAAAGTAAGTCATCAGTTTTGGGGTTCTTCACATGAAACACTCCTTCTTCTACATGCCATTAACCAAAGGTAGGTTGAGGAAAAGCTTGGATTAGATTAACAACAACTCATCGGGTAAAAATCTCTCTCATCAGAGAGGAAGTATGACACCAGAACATAAGTCTCCTGGAGAGATGGCAGACAAATATTAAGTGGAATATATTCTAGGATATGAAAACAAAAAGGAGAAGGAAGAGATGGCAATCAATATGATTAAATAGGAAAGGTAAGAAATTGATCAGAAAAGCTAAAGATATCAAAGAAAAATACCTACTGAACAAGGTGAATGACAAATTCATAGATTAGAAACAGTTTATAGATTAGAAACAGAATCACTGAGATTAAAAGTCATTTGTATTGAAAAGTAAATACACACAGTAAATTCTTCTTTTCAGAATTTAAAAGGAAGCAAAATGTGTTCACATCACATGCAGGTGACTAAAAACAATCAGCTGGCATTCATGGATGACATTAAACAGTACCTACTACTACAGCATTTTCAGAGTCAACAGGCCCAAATAAACAACATGACAGTCCTAAAAGAACTGGATGAGATCTCAGATTAGATTAGGAATACTCTTTTTATTGCCTTTCTAAATCAAAGATTTATTTAAACTGAATTCCAGCACACTGAAAGTAGACACCTGTAGACTGACACTACATAAAGAGAACAAGCAGGAAGCCACAGGTAATTAAGCAGTTGGCAATGATTGCACAGGTTAATCAGATGGAGTATCAGAGTGCTCAGAAAACCCCACCTAGCAAACCACACCAACAAAGGCGTATGACCAACTGCACACAGCTCCAGGTACAGTATTCTATAAGGATGTGGCAGCAAATTCCAGAGAGAAATAAGGGATGCTCTGTGTTGTTGACAAAGAAAACTATCATGGACAGGAAAAGATTCTCTAGATGTTCCCAGGTAAGGCATATGTTATTCATCTCAATAGGGGGATATGAAGGTAGTTTAAAGGTCCGCAAGAAAATCAGACCAGACAACCTAAGAGTCTCAGTGAACACTAAACTCTGAACTGCAGAGAAGCATGGATTTTTAGTATTTCCAGATAAAAGTAACTGTGCGCAATTTAATTTATGCTTGAAGAAAATTATACCCAAGTCCTCAAAAAGAAATTGAAAACATTGTATAAAAATAAATTTATTAACAGTGGGAACGGGGACTTATTCACTACCTTCAGCATTCGGAGATTCTTTTCCTTGATGGGGGAAAGAGAAATGAGTATCAGGAACCCACGATGAAAACACACAGATGACAGTAAGATCAAACACTCTGGGGGGAAAACCCTTAACTAAGTGGGATGTTACAGGTGGGCGTTGAAATATTTTATATTACTATTAACTTACAGACATCTTCTTCCACATTTTGAAACACATCTATTGTTTCATATCCTGTGTCAGAATTTCCCTCTCTTTCAGAGTCTTTTTTGCCATGCTAAGTTTGAGTGTTTGAAATCTGCATTCCTGATGAACTGTTCTTGAGTTCTGCTGGAACCAAGAGTGCATATATCCATTGTAGAAGTCAACTGCTGTAAGCTGCTTCTTTAATATGACTGTTTTGATTCCGACCCAGCCTTCCTAAAAATAAAAACAAAAAATGGTGGTAAGCTTCTTCCATGTTTTAAAATTATCTTTAGCTCTCAGTAGGTTGGCTTACAGAAAACATTTTATTTGATGTCACCATGTTTACATTACAAGTCAAGTTCTCGCTTACAAATGAAAAGCCTGTTAGTGGACATTAAAAGTTCTTCAAGGTATCAAACAAAAAGACTGATGCTAATCTAAACAGTGAATAATGATGAACAATTAAGACAAAAGTTATGCAACACAAATACTAAAAACCTCATCTTTAAGGCAGTGACTACAAAACAAATGGGAAAAACCTACCTTGCAACGAGCTATCAGCGTCTGGGACACTTTATGGTATACTAGAGAACCAGGAACAGCTCCACAGTCATTTAATATTTGATCTAAAAGCAAAGCAAGATTGTTGGCATAAAAATGTTAGACAAGTACAAAAAAGTTTGAAACACTTATGTCTCTTTGAAGCATGATAATCATCTTGAGTCACTATTTTGCTCAAAAAAATATTTAATTGCATTCTGTGTTTTGTTATACCCAAATGAGCAGGGGAGAATGAGGCACTGCTCCCTACCTGACCCACGAAGCCCTCTGGCACACCACTCAGCCCACAGGGCTCTCAGACTCACAGGCTACTACAGAAAATAGTTTAAGCGATAGTACACAGGGACACCTTTCCTTGTGAGAGATACACACACAATGGCATTAGACAAGGATCTCCTAATTAGAGGATTAAAATCCTTCTATCACAGAATTCACAGGACTATACCTGCTGCTCGCTCAACATCATTACAATGCAGGAATGTCTTTAAAACCCTTTTATGCTCATCTTTGGGCACAGAAACTTACTGCGCTCTGTGCATATATGAGACTGACTTAGTTCTACAGGAGTTCCAGAAAGCAGTACTTAAAGCTATTGTTTAGTACAATTGTGTACAATCTCCAAGTCAGTGTTTGAAAAGACAGGAAAATTTAACTTAACAGATTAATTTAAAAGTAAATACCAGCAAAACCAGGGATATTATCGACCTCCTCAAAATCCAGAAGCTTAACAGTAGTACCCTTCCAGAGCGTCTGCAAAGGAAACTGGAAACAGAAGCAGATGACACATTGAGAATAATTTTCATCATTTCCAGTCTAGTTTTTTTTCTTATGCAAGATACCTGTGATAATAACATTAAGGGAAACATTTAGGTATATGTCCAGGTAAGAGATTTTCCTTGTTATATCTAATTTTCCTTGTTCTTCCTCATCTCATCGACAAGCAAACCATTAGCAGATGCAATAATGAGTTAAGCAACTAGCTACAACAGCTGTTTCCTGTAGCAGTTTGCACTGTTTACTGTCATGCAAAGATGTCACTACTGTGTTCTGAAACCCTCTCAAATCCAACAGTGGAAATCTCAGAGCTAAAGAAACAACACAAATTATTGTGCTGATTTCACACTTGGGATCAAGTTCATGAAAATTCTCCTCCACACTAATTCCACCTCTAATGCTAAACTGTGCTGGGATTTTAAAACACATGCTAGGTTTTAGAGGCTAAAATAACTAAACATGAGTTTTAGTCATTAGTTAAAATATCTACACAAAACTCAAGACATGCTAGAGTAGAGAAAAGGGGTAAAAAAAATCCACTCTCTTACCATACTTCCTATTGCACGATGCAGTTGAATTATTTGTGCAGCCGTTTGCTCCTCCCACTTTATACAACTCTTAGCTATAGATATTTTAGGAGCTAGGGGGAAAAAAAGAAATTAGAAGACTTTGTATTTTGATTTGCATCTTTCTGCAAACAAATAGCTGTACTACTTTATTCTATTTTAAACCCAGGTTTATCCTGACCAATGGCAGGTCTACCATCTAGCCACAGGTACCTTCAACAACAACTGGAGAAAAGATTTTGTAAAAACCTCAATTTGGATTATTTACGCTTTCTTCTCAGTTGTTCTCTAATTTACCCACTGCACCATAAACTGGTAACGTGTATTTACAAGCACAGTTGTAACACTTTTGTCTGCGTTACAACCACAAAGAATAACAAACTCATTCAGATTTTGTGACATCAGTAGTCATTCTGATATTGTACAGGCAACTGGAAAAAAAATCATTAATGTAGTAAGTCTGAACAATCCTGAAGTATTTTTCCCTCTGTATGACTTTAAGCCAGAGAAGGCAGTGAAGAGACCATACTAAGAAAGATATATAAAAGAATACAACCCAGCACAGTAGGAAGAAACCTAGTTTTCCAGCTGATAAAAGAAAAAATTAACAAGTTGCATTAAATATGATGCGTACCTACCAAATGTAACTCCTTCTTTTGGTTGCTCTTTTTTATTTTTTAAACTTTCAGGCAAGTTTTTCAAAACTGAAATCAGCTGCAAAATTAATTTTTGTACAGTATTAGCAAAGCTAAGTGGAGCATATTTATTAACAATAAATCCAACACATACAAATACAGTACTTAATTTTTCATCAGTGAAACTTTCTTGTGAGCTTTTAGAAAATTGGGTCGGTATATTCAGACGACTTGTATCATACGCACAAACACACTAAAGGCATCCTTCCCACTGAATCACAATTAAAAACCCGCATGTATACTTTTATGGATTATCTCCTCTCTGATAATAATCCTAGAACAGGACAAAAGCTGATAATATTAAGATGAAAAAGCAGATATTCACTTTGATGAAAGTAGAAACTGCACTGTTTCCATACAAAGCACTTGAGTTCTTCACTGAAACAGCAATGCACAGTACCAACACTGACAGCTTATCACACACCACTCAGCTTTCCTCTCAGCAAGGCAAAGTGCTCACAAACACGGTTTCAGATCATTCTCCTCTTAACAGTTGTAGTCAACCCAGAACAAGATTAAAGAGAATTCTGTTTACACATGTTAAAAGCAAGGAACTAATCAGAAGTGACACTAGCTTGCATGACTTTACCATGTTCGCACCCATCTTTGATAACATCACTTCCAGCTCCTTTGCAGTACAGTGGGGGGGAACAGCAAACTCTTCTTGCTTAATAATTGGACCTACATCAAACCTATAAGGCAGAAAACACACAAGCTTACTGGAAGAGAAGCTATAACTCAATTAGCAGTTCAAAAGTCTACATTCAATATATTAACTCAGTTACTAATTAGCCCTTTTTTCCTCTAAAACTTTACTTTTCACACATTATCAAATAATGTTTGGTTCACAAGACAACACAGGGAAAAGAATATCAGATAAATCTTGGCAAGCAAGATTCACCTCAGCAAGCTGAGATTGAATACTTCACGGCTCAGAAGCATAAGATCTAAGAAGAAACAACCTGAAATATTCAGAAGAAATTTGTTTCGCACTTTCCTGGGATCTATTATCAGACAAGCATCTAAGAAAGAAAAGACAACTATGATAATGTGTTTTCACAAGCCTTTTAAGCCAGCTTGTGCTGAAACTAAAACATAAAATCTCTCTCTCATCCCTAGACAGGCAATGGCTTGTCCTGTTTCATTTACAGGAGGTTACAAGCAACTCTGAAGTCTGAAAACCAGATCTTTTCTGTTCTGTTATACCAAGCCTATGCATCTAGCTGTGTGACTGTTCTCCGTCTGCTCCCTGTAATAACGCTAAGAATTAGAGAACAGGCCTAGAGTCTACAGTGCAAACTACACACTCGCTAAAATACTGCATTTGTGGCAAGTCTCATATAGTCAGATGAAAGTTTCTAAGCATTTCAAATTTTTCTTTAAAAAAAGTGATTTTTAAAAAAAAAGTGATTACATAGAATTATTTAAATGATGACTTAAGCAGTGATGCTTTAAAGTCCTGAGAGGCAACAGAAGCAGTAAGCTGTCTTGGGAAGCACATCGAACCTACCTTTTTGGTCTTATTTCCATAATTGTCACCCCAGTCACTTTATCACCATGAAGCACTGTGTGGATTATCGGTGCAGGACCACGCCATCGTGGGAGACAGCTGGGATGGACATTCAGTACACCGCTGAATTGAAATATTTTACAGTTAGAATAGAAACAGTACCTGAAGCTGAACCCGTATGTAAATGGATGTGCGATATTTATTACACTAAAACTACTTTAAGAATTAACTCCTCAGACCTTCTGAAGTGTTACTAGTTTAAATATATATATTTAAAGGAAAATTCACATTGCATAACCTTCAGTTTCTCAGTGAACACAGAAAGAGATGAGAGGAATAAAGGTAAACACATATGCTGAACATTTGCATAGATCTACATCAACGTGTTAAAGAACAACAGCAAACCTCACATGACAGAAGTAGGGCTCAGACTAAGCAGCCAAACCCAGAAAAGAAATTGACCTCACCTGCTACAAGTCACAGGTGCTGACTCAAAAACTTTGCTAACAAAGCAGCAATACATGCCCTGTCAAGCCACTTACTATGGGAACTGAAGAATAAGGTCCTCACTTAGGAGACGTCCAAATGATGCCACCACACCCACATCAAACTGCCCCACAGGTCCCGTATGTGGCCACTCATGAACAGTCAGCTGGAGCTCCCGGGCACAGCTCCTCACAGGCAGACCCCCAGGCAGGCGGGAGGGCAGGGTCACCACCTCCAGCCTGGACACGAGTGGGTCCTCGCTGGGCTCCCTGGCATGGACGAGGAATTGAAAACCTCACGCAGGCAGAGCAAGGGAGAAGCGAAGGCCAAGTCGCCCCCAGCCCTCGCTGTGTCACCCTTTCCACAGCACCTGCCCCTCCAACTCCTACCCCATACTCGGTCCCCACTCTCCCAACCCCACCACCCCCAGCTTCCTCCTTTTAATGCCAGACTCCCACGAGCCCCACGGTCCCTGCCCTCCCACCCCCCAAGTCCTGACCTACCCTGTGATTCCCCTCCATCAACCCACTCGTGACGCCGTGGTCCCTGGCCCACCCTAAGGTCCCTTCCCTCCCGTGCCTACCAACCTCTGCCCAACCCACGGTCCCTGCCCCCCCCGACCCCAGCTCATCCCTCCAACAGCCCCTGAACCCCCTCACCAGCCCCCATCTCCCATCCCTCGGTGCCCAGCCCTCCCTCACCTGCCCTAGCCCCTCCCTCCACAGCCACCGGCGGGCGGTACCTGGCCGCCTCCAGAGCTCGCAGGGTGGTGACGGCGAAGCGGTCGGTGCCGAAGAAGAGCACCCGCCATGGCGGCGCTGCCGCCCACCCCGCCACCCCGCGCGCCGCCTTCACCCCCTCGCGCCAGGCGCGCAGCAGCCGCCCCCGCATCGCGGCACTTCCGGCGCCGGGTGATGACGCACCGAGGCGCGCGGGGCGGGAGAGCGCGCAGCCGCCCCTTGGGGTGGAGGCGCCGCCGCCATCTTGGTGCGGGGCGGCGGGTAGGGCGGGCTCGGGGCGGCGCTCCCTCAGGGGCTGAGCGACGCTTCCCGGGTCCGCGGCGGTAGCAGCACGCAGAGGGAAAGGCGAGCGGTCTTGTGGAGCGGAGCCAGGTCTCTGCCTCAGCCCCGGTCTCGGCAGCGCAGCCCGAGCCCTGGCTCCTGTTTCCACAGCGTCGGTGCTGCCCGCGCGAGCGTCTCCCGTGGCGGTGGACCCGTAACCCTGGCCCTCATGACCGTGAATTGGCCGCTCTGCCTCAGTGCGAAGATAAGGCAGAAAAATGTCGGGGGCAGAAAGGGGTGTTGACACCGCAGCCGCTGATTCTCTGCTGGCTCCAGTGCAGTGTTTGAAAAGCTAATATCTGTGTCTCCTCTGTGGACAGCTTTGTTTTAACAGTGATGATAATTTAAAGAATGTTTTCTTGTAAACCATGGGGTCAGAATAACCACTTAAAGAACTATCTTCTCCCATAACATAAGAATAAAAATATTTTATCATTCTACTAAGAACATTCTTTTCCCCAATGGGAAGATGGTTTATTTGTGTAGCTTTTCATTTAATGTAAATAACATACACAAATTCCCTATGCATCTAAATCACAGTATATCCTACAGTCTTTGACACTCAGAATTTCTAAAACATGGAATGTGAGAATCTGGAAACATTTCCTATATGCTAGTGAAAACATGTAAAATACTTGGAAATGGGATGACAGAATTTATGTCAGACAGACAAGGGAAGGATCAGTAAGGAAAGTGAAGTTTTGTGCTGCGCCAAGCGGCACTGTGCATATTCATTCCCGTTTTCACATCTGTTTTGCTCATCATTAGGGCTTTCTTCTCTCAGACATGGAAGATGCCTCCATCTCTAGTGGTAGAGAAACAAAGGAAAACTGATGAGAAAGTGCTGTTACAGGTAAAAAAAAGAGTCAGGTCATCCTGAGGCACTTACATTCCTGCACCCTGAGAAAGGGAGCATACACTACCAAATACTGAGGTAATTTCCTAGCTGATATTCAGTACGTAGAAAACAATTGATCCAGAAAATGTAATTCTCTGGTACTTGGGGAGCCCCATGAAAATTCTCAGTTTAGTCACATCCAGGACATACACTGCAATTCCAGCTGCCTCATCTCAGGGTGCATAGTTGAAAGGGTACAGTAAAAAAATAAAAATAGAAACAAGAGGGTAGCAAGGATGAAGGAATGGCTTCTGCTTGAGAAGAGATTAAAGCAACCGGCATAGTTCATCTTAGAAAGCGGGTGGGGGAAGAAGGACAGACAAGCAATCTGATCATAAATAGTATGGAGGGAGTAAACAGGGAACAGTTAGTCGTTGCACAATAACTGATTATAAACCGTGTTATCAGGCACTTACGGGTATCAGGCCCCAAAAGAGCGGAAGCAGCATTCCACGCAGTGTGTAATTTGACTACTTATCTCAGATGCTGAAAAAATTTGACCACATAATATCTCAGATGCTGAAAAATACTCATGGTTTCCAGAAGCAGACAGCGCAATTGCTGGAAGGAGACGTCCTGTGTCGTGTCGGTGAATGCCAGCTCTCGAGGTCTTGGGTGAAACCCTGGATTTATCACCAGCACTTCAGAAATGTCAGGGACGTACCATGTGTGTCTAGATGGCCTGAAAGCTGGGAATTCAAACCCGGCATCCAGCTGCTGCTCGGTGTTAATTTCCAGGTACTGGGTCCTGGCACGGGAGGCACTGAAGGTGTCGGTGGCACATCCGCACTGTTGTGCAGAGCTTCACCTGCTGCTCGTCAGGGGTCTTAAACCCTGGAGATGGATTCTCAGTTCTGGCAGCAGCTAAGGCTCCTGGAAATACTGAAACTCCATGCTGAGTTTTTGTCAGACTTACGCATGAAGTAATTAATGTTTCATTTGCAGTGAGTTTATGAAGTGGACTTAAATTCACTCCAGCATACTCGCTCCCAAGTAATTCATCTTCAGCTCTGATACAGCTGTACAGTTCAAACAGATTATGGCTATTATTTAGTATTATGCCTTGGACACAGTGTGCATGAATTTTAACTGAAGATTTATTTCACTGTAATTTTTTCCATCAGAATGAAAGAAACAATCTGATTGTTTCACACACACACACAAAGCTCACAAATCTTGCTTTCCTGCTGCATTTGAACTCTGCTTTTTTACATGGAAAAAAAAAAAAAACCAACCCTGAATGTTTAGTTATTCTGTAACCAGGCATTTCGGGTCAAAGACACAGAAGGGATCAAAAAAGATAAGCAAAATTAAAACGCCAAGGTCAGACAAGTTCTTCCTAAGAGTAGTGAAGACAAATCTGAGGAGGAAGCAGAACACAAATCAATGTCCTAATCTCCACTTTGCTTCCTAGCCAAAGACACTGAAAGTGTCTCCAAGAAGTAAAAAGATATCTCCCATTAAAGAGTGCCAGTGTTGTCAAGGGAAATACGAAATAAAACACTCACCGCCGTTGCTGAAGAAATTACTCCTGAGCGTGTTCGCAGTCCTCTGGAGAAGGAGAGGATTACTGGGCAGAAGGGCCAACTCTAACCAGTGGGAAACTTTTTTTTTTTTTCCATGTACATCACGCAGAGTCCTAAAGGCATCTCGGCCACCTACCTGCATCCTGACACTATTTTCTGGGGGGCGTGGGGAGTGAAATAGGAGCCACTGTGCCAGTGCCCTAAGGCTTGTCCCTGACCCGTGTGACTCCAGCCCTGGGAGGTGAGCAGAGGTGGCCCATCGCTTCACCGATGGCTGTGGAACATTGAACTTGCAGGGGCAGCAGTAGGGCTTTGGGGGTCTTCTGTGCGAGAGGAGCTGTCAGACACCTCTTCTGCAAACAGCCCAAAGGCGGGATCGGACCCAAACGGCCACGAAGGAGCTACAGAGCTGCCCGTGACTTCCCAGGGGCTGCAGTCACTCTGTGTCCTCTGATCAGGTTTCTCCACCAGCTTTCAGAAGCTTTGGATGAGGGAAATACTAGTTACACCATCATGCCCATCTTCCACGCAGCAATTGGGGAAATTATTTTTTTTAATTAAAATATAGATACATAAATCAAGCCACATAGGAAATTGGGATGAAAAGGGACCTTCTGGGGCTTTGCAGTCACCCTCTACCAGTTAGTCACCTCTTCACCATGGCTAGTGTCTCTATCCCTCTACTCAGAGATTGCACTACAGGGGCCAGGCATTTTCTTTGTGCCTTTCTCAAAGGCTGTGAGCCAGAGGATTTGGGTGTGTAGCTTGGGAGACCACTTGCTGGTCTGTCACTGTACCCCGTCCCTGGCAATGGAAAGGTCACAATGACGCTCTAGAAAAGCATTCTCTAGTGTGATGGCACTTTTTGAATGATCCAGCTTGACATGAGGAGGAAAGATTGCATGATTTACAGCGTGGTGTGATGTTCCGGCTCGGCTTGCCTCCCCCAGCAGAGAGGAGCTCTTGTTTTCCTGAAGGATGCGTTTCTGAGTGAGAGCTCCCATCCGATCGCTGCCAGGCTGACACTGAACAGTAAAACATCTCTGTTTGGGGAGTATGTGTGTCTGCTGGGTGAAATTTCACAGGGGCAGCCAGAGGAAGCTCTGAATCAGATGGGAGGTGGGATTCGAAGGAACAGGAACAGTGCCAAAGACACTATTTCAAGCTGGAAAACACCGAGAACAGGACAAACAGATGGAGACTGTGTCCATCTCCCATTAAGCTTAAGCTAACCAGTGCTAGCTGTGTGCTCCAAGCCCATCACCAAGAGCTATCTAGCTTGCTCTGCGATATGCAGCTCCACCCATGAATCAGGTAGTTCAGGGAGGAGGAATCCTCCTTTCCAAATGTGGCTGACACAAAAGGACAGCACATCAGCCTTGGGACACTGCAAAGCCTCTTAGACTTAGCCAACTGTTGCCAGCACCTGTGAAAGAGGCATGGCAAAATCTCTGATGGGTGCGTTGTGCTTTGCCTGCAAAGTCGGTTGCTCTTATAAGATGCTCTGAGAGCCTTAGAATGACCGTTCACTAAAAAAAAAAAAAAAAAAAAAAAGGGTTAATCTGCTTTATCAGGACATGCTTCCTTTATGCAATGAGGACTGAGCCAGGCAGAGTGAACATTATCATTCATTTTAACCCCAGGGTAACTTATTACTGAGTGTCGTTCTACTCGCCATGCCCTTTTAACACCGGTTACACCAATAGCTTGAGCAAATAAGCTGGAAGTTCCTGCGGTTCATTCTTTGGGAAAAGGTCATTCACCTCATGCTGTAAATGGGCCCACTAAAGAGGTGTGTTTTTTTCAGGGACTGGAGTGAACCTCAACTGTTGGACTGGCCTTCACACATGACTCAGGAGCAGAATGAATCACAGCTCGTAGCCTACTGAGAGCAGGAGGAAAGGCAACCTTGTCGCCGTAGTAAGGCGCTGACGAGTGCTCAGAGGAGGCATCTTCAGACAGCAGTGCTTAAAGAAGAAATGTAGCTTCCTCTCTGCTGGGAACTGCATGTTTCTGGTGAGTTAACGGAGATTAACGGACACTCCTGCTGCACTAGCCGGTCGGTTAATTTATAGCTAGCTGTAAAGAAAGGCTTATTTATTTATTTCAGTTAGAAAGCTCAGATTCTTGGAAATTTTAAGAAGACTGTGTAACTTGTTTAAGGAGAGACTGAATGGCAAATGAGAAGCAGGCTGGGATAACTCCTGCATATAAACAGCCTGGAAAGCAGTCAAAGGAAAATATTTAATATAACTCAGATTTGCTCTTTAACTTTTGACTTTACAAAGGTTAAAAAATAGTACAGACTGCCTTCTTGCTCTAGTTTTTTAAATATTAAACAATTTTCTTGTGTTCTTTAATTGAAATCAGTCCTTAATGTACCTTTATAAACCAACCCGTGCATTTTATCTCTGTGGTGTGCCATTGTATATCCCCTACGAACCCCAAAGACAGGGCATCCCACTTTTATAATGTGTTTGGAATAACTGATGCATTTTAATACAATCAGTTAAGATAAGATAACCACCAGAGAGAGAGTCTGGAAGACAAGAGGAGACTATTGTACAAAGACTGGGATGTTATAGGTGCATTGTCCCATATTGTGTAGTGAGTAGAGTATCCAGAAGGACATTATCATCTTAACAGAAGCTCTACTTGATGGTCTTCCCAGAAGAGCTTTTTTCCCCATCTTTACTTATATCAATATAGTAAGTATCTGAAGACTTCTCATTTGCAGAGTGAGGGCAACATCTGGCTTGGTAAGCAACTGAGTATTCAACCTGATAAAAACCAACACAGAAAGCACATGGTGGTTTCACAGCACTGTGTGCTGTGCCCTGGATGAAGGGTGTCCTCGTGCAGCTGGGGACGTGCGTGTTCCTGCACGGCACAGGCCGCTCGCCGGGTTATGTCACTCTTTAGAGCACATATACCTCACCTCTACCTTGTGCGTGTGACGGGTCTCAGATCTCCAAGGGCTTCCATCATGAGGAATGATTTTACCATTTAAGTGCTGGGATCAATATGTAGAGCAAAAAGCAGCCACTTGCCATTTTTCTCTATTTTCTTGAGATGTCATTGGATGCCACCAAAGTCCACAGATCCTGGTTTTGAACAGGAGGATTTGGGGCCACATTGGCGGGTGACTCTTTGTTCCTGAAGTATGCACAGCATACAAATTTTGCAACTTTTGATGTGAAAATCCCATTTGCAAGAAGAAAGAAATTACAGAATTGTTTGGGTGTAAATATAAACGCAAAATAACACAGGTAAAATGTTTCCTTGAGAGGTGCTGGCCTCTTTGTTCTTTCTACCTCCTTCCATACAAACATAAAACACATGAGCTTTCTCTCATTTGAGCTTCCCATGTTGAACCCAAGCTGGGAAGCAACCTCAGAAGGGTCTTGGGTGTCTTCAGAGGGCTAGGAGACCAAAGTCCACAGCTTAGAATTGTCTAAGGTCCGGATCTAAGGGCTCATCCCCATCCAAGAGCAGCCAGAGTGACTGCTGAGATGTGCGGGCAGGGGAGCAACGGAGAAGACATCACCCATTCTCAGCTTGTTTGGGCAAGCGGGATGTGGGCAGTGGGGCAGAGCAGCTGTGTGGGGAACGATGGAGGTGACTAAAAAAATATCTCTTTCAAGCTAGGAGATCCAAACTCTCCAGAGCGTATCTAGCCCAACTGTGGGACTCACTGTTTCCTTACTGGGGAAACTGGTGGTGCAGGCAGTGCTCTGAATCCTGCTCAGGCTCTCCGCTGGGGTAGATACACTGTCCTGAGAACACTTGGGTTTGTAGCTTTGATGAATGAAACTTCCAAACTAGTTTGCTCAGTTTGATGTAGATGTAAAAGATCTTTAAAATAACAGCGGTTTCTCTTAAAGTCTTTCACCTAAATTTCCTGGTAACGCACGATAAATATCCGTTCTGCTACTGTATTGTACCTGAGACGTTTTGGCCTCCCATGTCTGGGAGGGATTTGGTAATGCCGAAGACTTTATGAAGTAGTGAAGTACTTTTGGAAGCTTTCTCAGCATCCCTGCTGTGCGTGACAGTTTTAGTGTGGATACCAGGAGGTGGCCAGCAAGTTATGAAACACCTTAGGAGAAAATCAGCAACATGCACATCAAATATTCCTGTTTGCACAAAGGATTAGACAGAAGCCTTGCACAGCAAGATTTAGCACATTCAAGTGGCACTTCTTAGTAGGGTGTAACAGACTTGTAACTTGATTTCATCGGCACCAAGAGTTTATTTCCTCCTTTCTGAGAAGTGATCCATATGAATAAGCTAAAGGTTACCTGGATGGTAAGGTAATTGGCATACCTAACTGCAGGGAGCAGCTTTACCCATATTTTCTGAAATACAGAGTCAAAGTGGACCACGTGTTTGAGAGTCCTGTTCTCAAAGAATTGCTAACAGGTGGTTTTCTGGCAGCAGGGAGCAAGCCTGCGTGCCTGGTTGGCTATAAAATGTGAACTTTGAATTGTGAAGACATTGAGAAGTGGGGGAAAATAGTAGCAATCATTAGGTCTATAACCGATAGGACAAATGCTTCCCTGAAGAGTCAGCAGCAGCGTTGTTGACACGCCTGGCACAGTGGAACATGCTTGTGAGCGATTGCCAGGGAACAGTTTCAGACAGTGCCAGGCCACACTACAAAGGTGGATAAAAGTTGAGAGTATCAAACAGTCGTAAAAGTCTAAGTCTTCATGTAATAATTAATGGCCTGTGGGGCCAGCATGTCTGAGAGATGCATGTGTGTCATGGTGTCATTCACCTGCGGGTGGGTGACGGTTTGGATGAGGCCAGTGAGCTGAGCAGTGGGCTGGGGAGAGCCAACCCAACTGTCTCAGAGTAACTCACCGTGGACAGCCAGGAAAGCCCTCTGCTCGGGTCACGTCCCTCCAGAGGAGGCTGAAGAACTGAGGTGGACAAGCAGCCATAAAAACTGGATTGATGCCACTGACAAATGAGGGACTGAAGGTCAAGGAGGAGCTTTCTGCTTCCCTGAGCAATGGGAGACACCTTTGCCTGAATGGGAAGCTGGCTTTTCCTTCTCTTGGAGCTGAGCCCTCCACTTTGTCATCTCCACAGCCTTATTCAGCCATCCATGGATTGGCAGCAGGTAGTCCCTGTCCACAAATTGTGTGTTCTCTGAGGATCGTGGCAGGGGAGCAAGGAGGGAAGCAGCGAGGTTAGCTGAGGAGGGGCTGGCTCTCAGCAGCCAAGCTCGCATCTGCACAGGGTCACCTAGGCAAGGGGTCTAATGCCAGGCAGTAGACCTGTGCCAGAGCCACTCTGCTATCGCTTCAGTGCCTCCCGGAATCACCATCTGTCTGCACCCCATCCTGGCAGCTCAGACTCACGTCCGCAGAAGAGAACAATGTCACAGCTGTGGGGGTACATCAGATCCCCTCTCTGACACAGAGCTGGACCAGGGAGGAGAATCAGCATGAGTGCAGCATAATTTAAAAGATCATTACTGTGCTTTTGTCTCCTTTCATCTGCTGTAGACACCAGAAGAGAAACATTCTGGCCTGCCATTTCCAGTCCCCCTGAGTAATAATTTATGTAACTTCCAGGGCTTCCACTGATAAAACCAGTGGCACCACACAGTGGGAGCTAGCAGAGGACGCTGTGAGGTTATCCCTCACTTCTTGTCTCTCTTTCCCAGGCATCTGGACACTGACGGAACACTGGCGAAGGCGTGATCCATCCCAGCTCACGGACAAATATGAAGTTCTTCTGGATAATCCCTTTTTTCCTGCTGCAAGGTAGAGTCTTGGCTTAGAGGATAATGGCATGGGTAAAGTAGGTCACACGTGCTGAGGCTGTGTCTCTTCACAGGCTCTCACAGGCTCTCAGCACGGATTACAACAAGACATTGTCTGCAGAGTGGAGCTGGATGTACACATGCAAGAGTTTTCCAGCATTGTTCTGTGACCTTACAAGCACCTCACTGGCTGAGGGCAAACACATACAGATAGTATTATGGCAAAGACATACACTAAAGACCTTAGTTTTCTGGAAATACAGTTTCTTCCTCTCCATGGGCCCATTTTCTTCAGCATACACCAGCAACAGCCTGGCTCGACCATGGGGAAAGTTGCACCCACAGCACAGTTGCAGTCTCTTTGACACCAAGGAAGACACTTGACACATGGAGATTTGATTTTTTTAAAACCCAGTATCAATGTTTGTTGGGACTTTGTGCACCTCTCCTCTTCAGAGCAATGTTCCAGCTGACACTTTAAGGTTAGACAGCCAAACTGGAAAGACCTGAGCCCCAAACCCTTGCTCCTCTGGCTCTCCAGAAACAGAGATGTTAGAGGCAGTTCCTAGTTCATCCAGCTGGAGCAGGACATCAGGGTGTCTGTCCCCAGAGGCAAAGCAGAAGCCAGCCATGAGGCTCACCAAAGGGTCTGAGCTTCCTCTGCCACTTGGAACTAACCAAGAGAGCAGCCTCCCACCTCCCAGGAACGGCAGGAAGGGGCTAAGCCTGGGCCAGGCTGCACGGGGCTGTGGGCTGGCACCAGCCAGCACACCAAAGGGCCCATCAACGTTCAAGTCTAGGAGAAGAGCTTACTGTCATCTCTTCTCTGGGGATCAGCTACAGATTCAGCTTCGAACAGAGCTCGGTGCCAGTTGCAAGGGCAAGTCTAGCTGGGCTTCCCCAGACCCACCTAAAAGGACGTGCTTGAGCCATGTTTGCTGAGAAGCGTGGGTTAGGGAGAGCTCATCTATGAGCCCAGTGGCCCTGACAGAGAGAGGCTGGACTGGAGAAAGTTCGTGTCTTTAATGCCTTTTGCCCTAGGCTGTTCCCAGTTCCAGAATTGTTTGTCATTCCCATCTGCCCTATACACTCTGTGTGCATATATGTCCTGCGCTTACGGGATGGCCACACTCATATGCTGGTTTCTTTGCAGACGCTGGAGCTTTTCTGATGAAAAATGCTAAAGTCAAGCTGTGTTTACAAGCCAGCCCAATGAATGGGAATTTATTGCTGGAGGACTGTAATCCAGAGTCAGATTTCCAGGACTGGTCTTGGCAAGGCGATTCTTTGATGAATCATGGCACGCAGAGCTGTCTCTCCGCGGTGGGGGCTGACAGAGTGCAGACAAGTCTCTGTGGCAGCAGGGGCTACACGAGCTGGGACTGCTTGAATTCGCTGCTCTCTCCTCTGGGCAGCAGCCAGGGCTACCTGGTGGCAAACAAGAAAGGAGTCGCTCTCAGTAGTGTGACAGGCCTCAAAGCCCGATGGCAAGATGTTGCAGGCAGGAGCGTGTGCGAGGAGAAAGCAGGTAAGTGCTGCACACCTGGGGACCAGTGGTACATACGTACATCTGTATGTACACGCACACAGACACAAACACACACACGCTGCTGGGGAATGTGGAAAGACACAGTCAGCGCCCTGGGGTCCTTCCAACCCTGGGTGCCTCACCATAATGGGATCTGCAGTGTGAGTTAGAAACGCTCTCCACTTCTCGGTGCCTGAGATAAAGCTGTGCCCTCACGACTGCGTTCTGCCTGCTTGGAGAGACGTGCTGGGCAGCCCTGGGAGCCATGGAGAGGACCATTTCTAGCCTGAAGTATCACAGCAAGTGACCATTGCATCCTTCTGCTCTTTTCCTCCACAGCCGAGGCAGAGCAAGACAGGTACTTCGCTGCAGCCCTTGCCAGCACACACGTGTATGACCACACAGCAGGCAACGCGACCCTTGTGCTGGGTATAAATCAAGAAGAGCTGGAGGAGCTGCTCTGGTTCTTCCGCAGAGAAGACCGTAAGTCCCACTGATGTTGCTGGGTTGAGAGTTGAAATAGAGATACGCGGTCCTTGGCTGTTAACCCTCCTGCTTAATGGAGATGCTGAGGGAATTACCCAAGGAGGTGATTTACCCCAGATACACAAACCCTCTCCAGAAGAAGCAGGCCATGGTGAAGAGAGGCATGAGGCTTTGCTGAGTGTCTCGTCCCAGAGAGGGGTTCAGCCTCTTTCCAGGCATATATCCTGCCAAGAGAGCAAAGGTCTGGGATGACCAGTGATTTTGGTAGGGTGGAGGGAGCAGGTTGATATGAGCAGGTCAGTGCCCCAAGGATCAACTTCAAAGCCACAAAAATCAAGGGTGCAGCATCTGCTGCCATCTGTGCTGCACACCCCAGCCAGTGTTTGAAGGCAAAATCTACCCGCCAGAGCATGGCAGCGGCGAGAAAGTTTGTGGGGTGGAGGGCCCCTTCTAGCAGTGCTCCTGGTGGGATGCTGCAGCTCCCAGCCCTGCTCCCACCCTGGGGTACAGTCACTCCCAGCTCTCGGGCAGGGTTGAAAAGGCACGTGTGGTCAGAGTGAGAGAGACAGAGCAGTTGTGTAAGTCTCCTGCCCAGGGAGGGAGAGTTGCCTGAGGTTATCCCAAAAATGGGGCCTGGGTGCTCTGTTCTGGGTACTGAGCTGGATGCCAGCACCTCTGCCCTCATCCTGCAGCCCAGCCATGGCACTCTGAGCTTGGGTATCCTCAGAAAATGCCTGGCTGGGCTCTGCGGGTCACACTGCTCTGTGCATGCTAACGCTGCCTCTCTGTGCTTTCCCCCAGCATCAGTGTGGAATTACTCCATCCTTGTGCTTTCCTTCGTGGCCATGATTTTGGGTCTTTTCCTTCTGTCCATTAACATTGTGCGAAACAGGTGAGACAGGAAAATTCGGGGGTCTTTTGGTGTGTGGTGGTGTGCTGAAACCTCCCCCCAGGCAGACACACGTGGGTTTGGCAGAGCAGGGCAGCATGCTGAGACGCAGGGCAGGACGAGCCCTGAGTGATGGGGAGAAGAGCAAAGAGAAACTCCATGTGCTTCATTGTAAAACCTTGCCTGGCTCCCTGCTCTCCTCGTGTGTCACTCAGAATGAGCCACTTCCCTTCTCCAGGCCCTGGATCCTCAGCAGTAAAACACCTGCAACAGTTCTTCAGGGCTGTTGGGAGGGAAGCGAGGTGCAATGTGAAGTGTGAGGTGCTCTCCCATAAATACAGGGGCTCTGGAGAAGGACTCCCCAGCCTTTTCCCAGCTGCATTCCCACAATATTCCCCTGGGCTGTACTGCTGTACAACAACCCTGCAGCTGAGGAGCAACTTGGTGTTTTCTACAGCAAGAAAAGTTACATCTGGGACAGAGTTTTCATCTTAAAATGAGAGAAAAAGAGTTAATGTTACAAGTGTGCCGTCCTCTCAGTTTAATGATGGCTTGCCAGGTGTTACTGCCTTGCTTTGGGCAAAGTGGTGTTCTCCGAGTGTGAACCCCGTGGCTGTGTGTACTCAAACATTTCAGACTATTTCTGTGACAGTGCAGCTGCCAGGGTTTGCCCCTTCCCAAGGCCGAGGTGTGAAGGGATGGATGTGACTGTCACCAGGGGTAGATACTTGCCCCCACACGCGGGCTCGCTGTTTCACTCCGCCTTTCCTTTGTATGCCTTTCCTGCAGAAAAAGGAAGATCTACGTGTTCAGAGAAGCCGTGCAAACCACGCAGCAGGCTGAGCTGGAAGCCAAGCAAGCCCTGATGCCTCTGCAGGAAAACAGCCCGGATGAACCACGCAAGCAGGAGCCGGTGCCCCAGGATCAGAGATTGGGAGAAGTGGTGGTCCAGTGGAAGGACGGGACCGTCACATCTCTGTATGCAGAGAGCTCTGAGGATGCCTTATAATGGCAGCTGAAGTCAAAGCCCTAAGGAATATATCAAAATGTCTCAATTTGTAGTGGTGGAAGTTTAAACATGCAGTTTAGCCTGGAGAAACAGAGAAAAAAAAAGCAGCAGAAGCGGCTCTGGACTTGAGGCAAAGCTGTGCATGCCCCGGATCAGCTCCTGGCTGGCTGGTCGGTACCTGCTGCTCTCAGTTGCCTCCAGCCTCCTCTCCCACACCCACTTCACCCCCTCCCTCAGATGCTGCCTGCCCCCGCCGCAAACGGTGGGAGCCGAGCCGGGGCGGGAAGTGGGAAGTGGGAAGTGAGAAGCTTTTCCTGCAGACAGCCAGGGAACGTGCCATGACGTCCCATCAGGAAAACAGCCACGCTGAAGCGGAGGCGCTTTTGTTCTTTTCAGAAATTGTCTTTATTAAAATACTTTCCAAAGTGGTTGATTGAAAACCCATATTGAATATCTCTCTCTCTCGATAAGGTCATATATATATATATAATGTACAAATATACACGTGGATATTTTACTCTGCAGAATAACTACAACTCCAGGGAGAAGCAGAGCATTTAACCTGATACAGCAAATGAAACTGAACGTGCAGCCCTTGACCCCGGCTTGGGCACAGGTAGACCCTGGTCTGCTTTTAGGATTCACTTCACGCCCATCACTGGGCACTTGTAGAAGCCATGAAATAATTTAAAGAGCTTTTTTGGAAATACATCAGTCTTTTAAACAAAGGCTTTTCAGAGCGTGTCCTCGTCAGTGAAGCATCACTCCTTGCAAAGCCTTTGAAAAGGAACAATATAGTGTAAAAAGTTGATTAAAAAACCCAGCTATTTTGGTATGACTTATTTCAATGCATGGGAATGAGTTTCAGGACACCTGAGGCCTTTAGTTGGCTGAAACAATATCTGCACCTTTCTTGTTTGGATTAAAAAAAAATAAAAATTCCTCCTACTTATTGCTCAGTCAGGGGACCCGTGAGACGAACGAGACGGGTGCCTCTGTGCTCGATTAATGATTAATTCTCCCTTCCTGGGCTCTCAGGTGCCCAAGGTGGGTGGGGGGCCCTGGGGACGTCCCTTGCCCTCCCGGTGGTGCCCGTGGCTCCAGCTGCTCAAGGAACCACCCAGATCCTCAGGGAAAGCCGGGCTGGTCCCCGGTGCCAGCAGCAGGACAGGGTGCAAACACCGCAGCAGCGCTTGGCCAGGGGGCGACGTGAGCTGGGGAGGGGGCAGGCAGAGTGATGCTGCATCCGATTTCGGCCTCTTGGCACCCCATCTGCTCGCCAAATCCCCACCGCAGGCTTTGCCCCGGTGTGGAGACTGGAGCCACCGTCCACCAGCAGCTGCTGCGGTGCCCATGAGTCTGTCACGGCTGGTCTCGGCCCTTGTGGGGCCGGGGGGGTTGTGGGATTCTCTCACCACCCCCTCCACAGCCCACAGGGACGCGTCTTAAAATATCTTGAAGCCTTTCAGCAAGGTGAGCGTGGGAGCTTTCCTCTTGCTCTGAGCCCGCGAGGACTTGACGGTGACCAGCTTGGCCTGGGCCACCGAGGGGATCTCCTTGTAGTTAACAGTGGAGAGGGTGTTGAAGGTGCAGCTGGCCAAGCCGTGGCGGGTGGGCAGGGCGAGCGGCGTGGCCACCGGCGGGCAGGGCTGCTCCTCGGTGATGAAGAGTGGCCGGGCAGGCGTGTTCCGCTCCGCCTGGCGCCGCACCTCCCGCACGGCTTCGTGGAAGACGTGCTGCACCCCCGCGAAGTCCTGGCACGCCGACACCTCGTAGAAGAGGCACCCGAACCGGCTCGCCAGGGACATCCCTTCGGCTGCGGGCACCTGCCTGGTGAGAGTGGAGGGGATGGGTGCAGCATCCCTCAGGGCACTGCAACCACCCAAAAAGAGGAGCGAGGGGTGCAGGCAGGGAGCAACAGACCCCATACCCTGTGTCTGCTTCCCAGTGAGCACCAGGGCAGCACCTGCTTGTCCCCTGTCCTGGGACAAGCAGGGGACATGTTTCCAAAAGGGCTTTGCCTTTCCTGAAATCCCGGAGTAACAGGCTGCATGGATCCCTGGGGGAGTCATGCCCAGTGGGGACATGTGCCAGGGACACAGGGGGCTGGATGTGATGGCATCACGCTGGGCAGTGGGGAGGAGATGGGGCAGGTCCTCGCTGTGGGGAGGGGGAAGCCTCCTGCCAGAATCCATGCTGGGAGCATGGGGGGGTTCATGTGACTCAAGGACCCGTGGAACCAACACTCAGCACGGCCCTAGAGCGGCACAAAAGGCCAGAAAAACACACCAGGGACATCCAGTCCTGGCAGCGGGGACGGGGCGAGGAGGCGCTCCAGGGAAAGGGCACATCTAGAGGGGAGCAAGGAGCTGGAGCGGGCTCAAGCCCTGTCCAGGGACAGTGACACTGCCTTACCACGCAGCCAAAATCATCCTGCTGAATAAACCAACAGACTCAAAATAAGCACAACCCTCCCCAGGCACGAGAACAGGAACCTCAGGAGTGTGGGAGAACATGGCAAATACCGATGGGGTGGAAATAACCACAAAAAAATTCAGATTTGGGTTTTGCATCCCAGCTGGATGGATAGGGGGGGGGATCTGTGAGCTCTCCCCCACTGAGAAAAGCAGCCTTGCCCCGCGCCCGATACCTGTACTGCTCCATGTCCAGCTTGTTGCCCAGCAGGAGCACGGGGCAGCGGCGCTGGCAGCCCCTTGCGTGCAGGGCGAGGACCTCCAGGTAGCTCTGGCAGCCCTCAAAGCTCTTCCTCTCATCGATGCTGTAGACGACGAGGAAGGCGCTGGCCCAGCGCAGGTAGCGCTCGCAGTTCCCGGGGCCATCCTGGGGGTGAGAGGAGTGGCTGAGCCGTGGTCCAGCCGTGGTCCAGCCACATCACGCCGGGCGTTTGGCACCCACGGTGCCCCGGTGCCTCACCTGGTCGGCCGTGTCCATCACCTTCAGCAGCACAGGCTGCTGGTCCACCAGCTCCTCCGAGGCGTAGGTGTCCTCTGCAAGGAGAAGGATGGTTGTGAGGATGGGCTGGGGTATCCCGTCTTCTCCAAAGCCAAGCAAAGCCCAGGATGCTTGGGACACCGCAGAAATATCTCAGCCCCTGATGAGGAGCATCCTCCACCAACGCCTCCCACCTCACTCCTTCCTGAGACAGTGTGATTTGGGGGGGGGGCTGGCAATGATGCCGGCTGGGAGGAGTTATTTCTCCCTCCATGCCGCAAGCGTGGGCTCCCATGGGAGAAGGAGGGAGGGGAAGGAGCCCGGCACGGTCATCGCTGCACCCGGGGCTCAGCCCTTATCTAAATGCCACGACCTGGCAAGATAAAGCAAGCTAGCGGCTTGACACTGGGGCTGTTTCCCAATAAATCAGGCAAAAAGAGCACCCCTTTCTTTTGGAAGGGGGGCAGGCAGGGAGAGCCGCTGAGTTGTTCCACTGGGAGAAAGATGCCTTCTCTGGCTGGGTCCTAACGGATGCATTTCGGAAAGGTTTTGACGTGGGAAGATGAAACCACATTCCCAAAAAAGATCCAAGGAGGAAAGGATTTATCCTTCTTTCCTAAGAGTCGCTGAGTTATTAGGGGCTGGAGTCGGTTCCTGGACAAGGTCCATATCTCCCTAATGTCCCCGATAAATCATTTATGGTTCTTCCCCGCGCCCTGGAGTCAGGCCTAGGAAAATAGTTATTAATTACTCAAACGAGTGGAAAAAAAAAATGCCCAGAACCGCTTGCTGCAAAGCGCAGCCCCTGGGGCCGCCCACTCTGCAGCCCCCACTCGCTCCCCCAGCCCTTCCCCTGCCCAACACCCCCAGGAGTGAGCAAGAATCACGAGATGCTCCCCAGTAATTCAGCTTTCAGTTTCTTTGGGGTGATGTAAGGAGCCAACATTCCCCCGTGGGACATGCCCGCGGGGAGAGCACTGCTTTCACCTCTGTTTTTACAGGCGGGTTTGGGTCAAATCCAGCCCTTCCGTTGTTTTTCATGTAATTTTGGGTGGTTTGGGTTTTTTTTTTCCCCTTAAATGCCATATTCGTGGGAAACACAGGAGATGGGAAGGATGCTCCATGGGAGCTCATGGGGGACAATGGGGGGGCCAGAAACACCCGTGGAGAAAGCGTCTTACCCAAGTTCGGATCATATTCGCTTATGAACCTCTTGGTTAGAAACTTCACGGTCAGAGCTGCAGGAGGTGAAAGAGGTGGGTGAGGCAGGTGTCCCTCCCCGGCACCGGCACCCTCCCGATGCCCGGCCATCCCTGTGGCGGTGGGGCACCCGTCTCACCTGACTTGCCGGCCCCTCGGCACCCCAGGATGGCCACGTTGCACTCAGTGAGGGGGCTCTGCGGTGGCCGCTCGCCACCGGCTCGGGGTTTGCCGAACATCGAGGACATCCTCCGTCCTGCGG
The DNA here is from genome assembly GCF_031877795.1 of Strix aluco. Lineage (NCBI taxonomy): Eukaryota > Metazoa > Chordata > Aves > Strigiformes > Strigidae > Strix > Strix aluco. The sequence goes on from NC_133942.1 coordinate 14,432,564, forward strand.
GAGAGAGCGGGGGGGACGTGGGGCACCCGCTGCCATGCCGGATGGGGACCTTCTCGCCGCCTGGCTGGTGGGGTGCCCCAGCCTGGGGGTAAGGGGGGCTCAGCAGCACCGGGGAGGGGGATCCACTCGCCTCCATCCGCAGCCTGGAGTCAGGGTGGCCAGCATCACCATCCCACCCAAGCAAAGAGAGGGGCCCCCTCCTCCTCATCCCTCCACCCACCCTTCGCACCCCAGAAAGAGAAGAGAAACGCAGCCTCCCACCTTCAAACCCGCCGCCGGAGGAGACGCGGGGCTCGCCGGGGTGCGCGGGGGGCCGAGGCCGGGACTGGGGGAGCAGCAGCCCCTGCACCGCCGGGGCTGCCGATGAATGAGGCAGGCGGAGGCGAGCGCAGCTCCCGCCGCTCGGGCCCCAGCCAAACTCCTTGTAAGGAAAGCTGCCGCGCCGGCGCCGGGCTGGACACGCTGCCCCGGCCACCCCGGGGACGGTCCCCCCGGCAGGGCACACGCCAGCCCCCCAAGCTCCCAGGGCTTCGGGCAGTGACGCCCCCAGTCCCAAAACCCACCACGCCTCTGCTCAGCGGCCACCTCGCCATGTCCCTGACACCTTATTGTGTCCCCAGCAAGCAAAAGCCAGGTCCTGCTCCCCTGGGCTGAGGCCGGTGCGCTCATTGCACCTCCCGCAGGCAGGAGCGGCACCCAGGAGCGATGCTGCCTGCGCTGCCAGCCTGCCCACCGCTTGCCGGCTCCTTCAGATGCGTTTAAGCACAGCCACCTTCTGCTGCTGGCAGAGGCTTTGCAGGGGGGAAAAAAAGCCCTTTTTCCACCCAAAAGGTACAATCCCGAGGGGGAAAGGGGAGCACGGGGAGTACTCACCGCTGCCCGCACCAAGCCATCAGCCGGCACCCAGCGGGCTCCGAGCCCGAGTAGGTGGCGGAGGCTGAAGTCAGCATTGTCATGGCGATCGCAGCCATTTGGGATGGGGCTCAGCGCCCGGGACCGCAGGATACGGCCCCTAAGCTGGCCCCGAGGGGTTTCTATGGGGGGCCGTAGCCGGGGGGTGAAGGCTGCTCCGTGGCCATGCGGGGCTGCTGCGCCGTTGGGATTATTGCCCGTTAATGCAGGCAGGATATTTTTAAACCCTCCCAAAATAGTCTGGGAGTATGGAAGTCCCTGCAAGCCCCGGGGATGGGGAGGATGGGGATCACTCTGCTGCGGGATGCAGAGCCCTTTGGGGACCCCCAGCTCCCAGACCCCTCTGGACACAGGTCAAAGATGCTTAAAAGCAATCAGAGCTAAATGTGGTATTTTAAGCTGGGTACTCAAAAGACCCAATGACAGTAACACAAGCTCAAAGCTCTCACCTCTCCCCTAAACTGAGATTTTTTTGGAGGGAACCTGCTGAGGCCATAATTCTGGGGCAATGACTTTGCTGTCACGGTGCCCTGGGAGCTCCCGGCTGCTGGGATGGGAATTAAGGAGGGAGGAAAAAATACACCTTCAACAGGGTGGGCTGCTCAGCTTAAATTATGCATCAAAACTAAACACCAGCTGCAGGTGGCCATGTGGAGACTCAGCGAGCAGCCTCCCAGGTGAGCCCTGTTGCTGGCCCTCCTCAGCACCCCACAGCAGAGGCCAAATAGGGTTTCTACCCAGAAAAAGCTGTGAATAGCACACAAAGAAGCAATGTGACATGAACAACACTTTTCTTCACCATCAACCTCTACATGAGTCGCAGGGGGGTTGTCTCTGCCCACAGCCAGGTGTTACGGGGAGTGGGGCGAGCCCTGTGGCTGGAGGGGACTTTTTTGGTGAGAAGGGGTTGCTGCACTTCATTTTCCTCACCACAGGATCCCCAGATCAAGCTGGTTTATGGCTCCTTGCACCCGGGATAGATGTTGCCCAGGTTGCTTGATGCCTCCTCCCTGGAGAGGATGGCAAAGGGACTGGCCCCATAGAGGTCTCTCTCTGCCTGTGGCCACACTCAGGGAGCAACAAGCCCCTTTCCCACAGCCGGGCTGGACGGCACCGAGATTTGTTGGCATCAGTTACCTCCCTGGGGCCATAAACCCCACATTTTAAGGGGGGGGGGAAAATAATAGTGTGGCAACATGCTTTTCCCAGCCATGCAAACATGGTGCCCACCCTGAAGTGGGGACCGTCCCTTCAGGGCATCACAGGGAGGATGCCTGGGAGTGGGGAGAGCAAAACCCATCTGCCCCGGCACACGAGCCGTGATAGAGCCGGGTATCTCCGCTGTGACCTGCGCCGGCTGGTGACGCCAGGGCCCTGCCTGTGTTTTGGGTGGGCAGCTGAGCTCGGCGGATGCCTTTGAAAGGCCCCGGTCACGAGCTCGGCTATCTTTAGCTGAAGGTATTTATATTCCAAGGCAGTGGCGTGGCGGCCGCCGGGCAGCGCAGCAAAGACATCAAAGGGTGGTGGAGGCAGCAGGGGCTGCGCCGGGACACGGCACGGAGGAGCATTGGGTGCTGCCCCACACCCCCCGACAGCTGCTAAGCCCTAAGCCCCCAGGTGAGGATGACCCCAGAGGAGGAAGGCTCCCAGGCAAGGCCCCCAGAGCGGGTGCGTATCCGGGTGGAAGAGCAGTCATTCTGGGTGGAGAAGACCTTGCTGGTGGAGAGCAGCGAATACTTCCGTGCCCTCTTCCGCTCAGGCATGAGGGAGAGCACGCAGGAGGAGATCGGGCTGGGGGAGCTGAGCGCAGCAGGGTTCCTCGCCATGCTGCGGGTGCTGGCAGGCGAGAGGCCCGTCCTTGGCAGTGAAGAGACCTTCCAGGCGGTTGAGTGTGCCGCCTTCCTGCAGGTGAAGCCCTTGGCTAAGTACCTGATCCACTCCATCAACTCCGATAACTGCATCCTGCTGTACCAAGCCGCCGCCATATTTGGTCTCCTGGACCTCTTCCACTGCGCCGCGCTCTACATCAGGGACAGCTACGCCGAGCTGAAGGAGTACCTGGACTGCCTCTCCGCTGACCTGCTGGCCTACGTGGAGACCCTCCTGCCCAGCACTTTCGTGGCAGTGGGAGCCCACACACCCACCTTTGAGTTCTTGGAGGACCTCTCCAGGACCATCTGCTACCTGGATGAGGAGACCAACACGTGGAGGACCCTCTCCTGCCTGCCGCTGAGCGCCAGCACGTTCCTAGCCGGCATGGCGACCATGGATAATAAGATCTACATCGTGGGTGGCGTCTACGGGGCCAGCAAACAGGTGGTGGAGAGCAGCTTCTGCTATGATGCTGACGCCAACGCCTGGAGCGAGTTCCCCAGCCCTCATCAGCTGCGCTACGACGTCCGGCTGGTGGGCCACGAGGGCTACCTCTACGCCATTGGCGGGGAGTATGAGAAGATCTCACTGAAGTCCGTGGAGAGGTACGACGTGGCCTCCAGCACCTGGACGTTCGTCTCCGACCTACCGCAGCCGAGCGCAGCAGCACCCTGTGCCCAAGCCATGGGGCAGATCTTCGTTTGCTTGTGGAAGCCACTGGACACCACTGTCATCTATGAGTACGAGACCCAGCAAGATGCATGGCTTCCCGTCACCGAGCTCAAGCGGCACCAGAGCTATGGGCACTGCATGGTGGCCCACCGCGACAACCTCTACGTCATGCGTAACGGCCCCTCGGATGACTTCTTGCGTTGCGTCATTGACTGTTTCAACCTGACGTCGCGGCAGTGGACCGCCCTGCCCGGGCAGTTCCTGAACAGCAAAGGAGCCCTCTTCACCGCCGTCATCAGGGGTGACACCGTCTACACCGTCAACAAGATGCTGACGCTCCTCTACTCCGTGGAAGAGGAGACCTGGAGGTTCAAGAAGGAGCGGGCAGGTTTCCCGCGCAGCGGCTCCCTGCAGACCTTCCTCCTGCGGCTGCCGAGACGCGACCACGACGTTGCGATGTAGGTGGCCGCCAATCCCACGTCAGGGTGCTCTCCCCTTGCACGTGGCCTCGGCTCCACATCCGTTGCCCCCCCGGGCTTCTCTCCTCCTCCGCGGAGCCGTGCTCAGGTCCAGGGACGCGTCATGTTGGGCCTTGGAGGTGACACTAGACCCTGCCAGAGGGAAAGGGGCTGCAGGCAGCTGCTGCCTGCCTCTGCCTGCACTGCATTGGCTGTGTGCAAAGTCCTACCAGACGTGGGCTCACGAGCCAACCACAGGCAGGGCTTCGTGGCTTCTGCAGAGGACAGATACCAGAAAGATGCAAATATGGGTTTTATTTATTCTGACCGCACTCTGAAGGTGTGCAGCATCCCACCTCCTCTCTGCTCCGATGGGAAATCATTCATTATATCCCAGAATTAAAAGGAAAGCTATAAAAAAAAAAATGTGGTTTTCATTACTCTTTGGTTTGGGTTTTTTTTTTTCCCCCCTTTCTGAAGGAAAATACCTCCTAACGGGGATCCACGTCAAGGCTCACTCCTACCCGCTGAATGCTTTTTCAGCTGCGGCTCCGTTTCAGAGTCATACGTGGGAGCATGGTTCCCACGCAGCCCATGCTCCCTGGGGAGATCTCCATGGCCGCTCCCGGACGTAGTGGGGTCCTGGGAGGAGGTGGGGAGGTGGGGGCGTGAAGAAAGCATGTGCTGGGCATCGGGTGCTTAATGCACTGAGGGGTTTCTGGGACCCATCCGTCACCCCCCCAAGTGCATTAGCCAGCTATCGTCTCCTCCAGGCTTGTCTGCCAAGCCCCACCATGGACCCAACGGGGTGGCAAGTGCTGGCGCTCATCAGAGGCTCATTTGAGCCAAGACAGGGTCTTTTTAGGACATGGCAAACCTTGGAAATACAGAGGGAGGGAAGGGAGAGCGCACAACCGCTAAAGGGTGATGCCAGGCTTGCAGAGGTCTTCTCCACTAGCAGACCTCTGTAAGCAGATGAGCTGTTCTCATGAGATACCACCCCCCGGTACTGGAGGTTGATAGCCCTCACCACCGGCTTGAGGATGGCTGGAGAAGGCAGAGCTGCCCTTTGTGACTGCAGCACTGCTGGGAGACCTGCAGGGACCAGGCCAGCAGCAAACCCAGCCCATGGCTCAGCTGGTTCCCCTCTGTGGGGCAGGCTTTGGGCTGCCCGTGCCGTCCTGGCCAAAGCAGAGCGGAAGGGAATACCAGCTGGGATGCCTCAAATACCTCCGCTGCTGACCCTCGCCAAGTTCTCAGCATTTTCAAAACACTTACCGCAATTGAGGAAAAAACCCACACAACACAACCACAAACGAAAACAAACAAGAAAACCCCAGCTCGCATCCATGGCCAGATTAAAACTCTCTTGACGTGCCTTGTCCCCATTTGTCCTCTGCCACTGGGCCAGGCCACCACCCCACTGTCACCCCTTGGACGGGGACTGCAGTCGGTGGAGGGGCAGGTCTGAGGGTGGCTCGGGGGAGGCAGGGGACACTGGTGGACCTCACCCAGCGCTACACCGTGCCGCAGCATTAGCTGAGCAGTGTCACTATCCTCGGGGGGACTGCTAGCAGAAAGCCCATCAAGTCAAATCCTTGTTCCCTTCCTAGATGAAGCCAATCAACATTTCACGTTGCCTTCTCCTAACTGAAAGCAGCACATGGAAGCAGGCTGCTTTAAAACCATTTTAAGTTGAACAAATAGCTTAAACTCTCCATTAAAATAAAGTTAAAATAATTCTGTTACTAAAATATTTATGACAGGCTCCTGTGGCTAACCCAGGACAGCTGAACTTGGCAGGCTCTCCCCTTCCCTCCCGCTCCAACACCACCAAGCAATACAACCTCTCCCTCCACCTTCACGTGCTGTTTTTTTGATAGTTCAGGGCTTTACAAAGATATTTGCCAACAAAATGCGAAAGGTTTTAAGTGTAACACCTGGGGAAAAGAGCAGGTCTTGGCAGGCACTGTTGACTATGGCATGGATGCTCCCAAGACAGGAGTAATTTGTTGCATCCATCAATCCAGACCATGATACAGAAAGTAACACAAGATAATTTTAGGTGCTCAGGGAGGAAAAAAGATACAGGTCTTACCTCTGCAAGCAGGGGGGGAACTGATGAGCCAGGACCAAGCAAATCTCTAACAAGAGCAAGAGGCTGCTCAGCCTTTGCACAGTGAGTGGGCACGATGCTGCAAATGTGCTTCGCTCCACCAGAATTTAGCCCTCAGTGTTATGCCTTACTGGCACCAGCGCAGCACCGTTATCTTCCCCTTTCAATCTTCATGGTGTTTACTCCGCCAAAGATTACAGTGCGAGGCGAAGCGATCTATCTAATCACGGTTTAACCTTTTGCAAGTTTCTTTTTTAAGGTGACATCATCTTGGCAAGGATGAACGTAACGAAAAGCTGTCTGTAGAATGGACTTGCCTTATAAGGGCTGTATCAAAAATAAAAGCTTGTATAACCAAGGGAAAGCTGGAGGAAAAACAGCCTGTGAGCTCCCCATGAATATCTCCCTTGGCCATACAAGGTGCCATATTTTCCTTTTCAATGCCATTAAAGATGAGCAGGTATGAAACATCCTTGGGTATGGACGGGTCAAGTCCCCCAAAATCTGGATGCCAAGTTTCCTTGCTGCATCCAGGTGAGGATGAAGGCAGCTGTGGAGGGCTGTACCTCCTGATGGTGTTTGGCACCTACCTAGAGATACAGGGAGAAGGGACACAGTGTTTTAACACGATGGCAGTACGTTGGGCTGGGAGATCGTTTGGAAGGATACAATGGAAAAATGGTACTAATGCAACTAATTAAGGATTTTCTCTGCTAGGTTGTGCCAGTTGGCATTTTCACAGGAAAAGACACAAATACATTTCAGAAGAACCCCTCCAACCATCTTTACTCAAAGAAATTACATCTGTATCTAATTCACAGGAAAACAACATATTTTTTATGTGAAAACACTGTTCGCTGTTCCACTGCCAAGCCAAGAGACATGTCCCGTAAGGTGATCTGAATCTCTGTCCTTCAGTTATATACAAAAATTTCCCCGGGCATCCAGATCTTCCTGATCCTGACATTCATGCTTAACTGCATTTGGAGCCACTGTCTCCACAGTTTAGGGAAGCATCCCCTGAATTTTCCTGATTTGGGCAGAGCACGAGGGCAGCCGAGTCATTCCCCATCTCTCTGTTCTGATTTCATGAAATTCCCCAAGCACAAACCCTTGCATAAGCCATTTTTTATTGCACTGGATAAACTTCATGTATTTCTAAAGCAAGGGCAGCCTGTCTTCTACCCTTACCCTCACTGAATTGTGTGTTTTTTCTCAAGTTTCTGGTTTAAAAGGAGAAGCTAATGTGATTGGACTGGATTTCAATGACAATATTCAACCATGACTAAGTCATGAGACTCTTCCCAAGCAAGGACTGACAAATGTTTCTGCAGGAGCTTTCAGTTTTTACGAAAACAATCTCTTCTGTTGATTTATATAATCTTTTAAGAATCCACATTTGATTGTAGTTGAAAACACGACATCTATCACCCCAGGTGGAGGGAGAAAACTGTGGTTTGGGTTTTGCAAAATCTAAACCAAAGGTGGTTTGGATCTTATTGCATCTAATCTAAACAGCTGAGATGATCAAGGGTGGAGATGTGTGGGTGAAGAGATAAACACTGCTGCTATAAAGCCTTTGCCTTAGTGCAGTGACAAACGCTTATGACGGATGTCCATAAAACGGTGAGACACCAAGCCAGTGCTTCAAAGGTTTGTGCCTGCTGAGCCGTGCTGCTCAGGGTGAGGATGGAGCAGCAGAAGGGTAAGTGCCCGCCGGCCCACCTGAGTCCTTCGGAGGTCTGGTCTGGAGAGGGGAAGCTGGGACTGAGGTCCAGGACACTGGTCACTGGGTCTTCATCATGAGCTCTTCCAGCGCCTTCTCCCTCTGATTCCCACAAAGCAAAAGAACTTCTTTGATTTCATTTTGCTGGAAACCCATATCGTTAAACTGGGCTAACAAATGCAAGAATTCAGCTGCCTGGAGGAAGAAGGAAGAGAAAGGAGTGATGTTATCATGGGGTTTTAAGGATGGATTTATCGGAGCATTGCAGCAGAAAGAGTGTTGGGTGACGAGGCTGCAGCCAAACGACCTGGCCGGGTTGTATTACTGCTGAAGGGCACTCCAACAGCAGGGCGAGGGCACGCATACCACTGCTAGCATTTAAAAGTGTGCTTTTACATCAACTTTTAAAATAGGAAATATTTAATAAAGTCAGCCTCTAGCTTCACTTATTCCTTATAAAGTTTAACACAAATTCCACGCAAGTGTTTGCCTGCATTATAAAGAGACTGGGGAAAGGCAGTGAGTGCAAGCTGGAATTAATTTGTCCTGCTTCCCCCCTTGCTCAGGCTGGGCCCCAGCACCACAACATCTCCTGGAGCCGCGTCCACAATAAATAACCCCCTGCCTGACACCGAGACCCAAGCGTCCTCCTGCTGCCACAGCCCAAAGGAGCGGTGAGCCGACAATCCTACGTGCTGTCAGCATCACGTCAAAAACCCCCAGCCCAAATTTCAAGCAGTTCTACCTCCCTGAGGCTCTTCATTATCCCCAGGAGGAGAGTGATGATGGAGACCAACACCCAGCATGCCATCATGGTTCTTCTCCCTGGGGGGTGAATGCAAAGGGGGAGCCAGGAGGGAGGTGGCGAGCGCAGGTGACGGTGGGCTCAGGGTGTGGGATTCCCCACGCAGGGGCTGAGTGAGCATCGTGCTTGCATGGAGGGGTGAGAGGGTGGATGGAGAAGAGCGATGGAGAGGGTGTCCTTCCCCGGGGGCCCTTACGGTGACACTGCCCCAGGGGTCTGCTGCGAGTGCGGGCTTGCTGCTCGCAGGGCAATGGGTCTGACCTGCTGGGAGACCGCGCGAGGGGCGGCGGAGGAGGAGGAGGGGAGTGTGCAGCCCGCTGGAAAAGCAAGCCTGGAGGATGCAGCACAAAGGGCTGGGCTGTGCCACCCCGCTCTGACCTTCTTCTCCGAGTACTGGAACATTTCCATGGCCTCCTCCACCTGACCTTCCTCGTAGCCCTGTTTCAGCAGCCGGTCACAGGCACCCAGGTAGCTCAGGAACTGCAGAAGACAACGGGGGTTAATCCAACCTTGCAGGCGTGGCGAGTGAGTACATTCAGGAGCCCACCTTGTCACCTCCCAGGGACACACTCATGGGGAGGACCTGGGTCACCACTGTCCTGCCAATTCCCATCTGATGCTCAGTCAGGGCAGTCCGTCAGCAAGACTCCACCGGGAGAAGACAACATCTCGGTGCCCCCCAGGCTCCCAGGGTAGGAACGGGAACAAGGTGGAGGGAGGACGAGGAGCAAACATCTGAATCATCTGAGACACACAGCGATGGCCTCCAGGCTGCGGGGTGAAGCAAAGCCTGTCCTGGTGAGATGTCTACCCTCGGCCAAGCCAGCATCCCTTTGATGCGCCGGGGTTTGGGTGCCTGCGGGTTCACTCCAGGGTCCGAGCACAAAACCCACCCCAGGGGAGACCCGTGTGCTGTCATTACTGAAAGTAAACAGTTATTTTTGGCTTTCCTCATTGTTCTTGGAGTGCTGACAGCACTATTCCCAGCGGTATCTTTTAAATACCATGAGAATCGTTCACTGTCCAAAAACATATGGGACAGACAATAATAAATGAGCTATACAATAGCAGGGGGAATAAAAACATCCCACAGGTCTCCCTGAAGCCGTGCCATCTTCATCCAAGGAGAAGCTGATTCATATCTCCCTAGATCCACCAGCACAGACCTCCACCCTCCCCAGCACCGCTGTAGCCAAGGAGAAGTATTCAGTAAAAGACCATAAAACATATGAAAAAGCCAAAAAAGTCCCTCAAATGTTGAGCTGATCTAGTTTGGCTCAACAGCAGAGTAAGGATTTTAAGAAACGTCAGCCTTAAGGAGCAGCTTATTAACTCAAAAATGAGACAGTCACTCATCACTGACATTCCTAACCTGTTTTTATTTTTCTAGTTACCTTACTAACTAAAAACCCCAGACCACTGCTGTATTTCCTTGCCCTGTTGCAGCAGGGACAGCCGCTCGCCATGCTCATGGCAGAGCACAGACAGTCCTGGCAGCCTGTTCAAGCCCAGCATGAAATCGGTGCCGTTGTCAACTCAATGATTTTTATCATTAAAAAAAATAACATATATATATCCTCAAGACTAAACAAAAACAGGTTTTTAAATACTATGACCTGCTAAAGCCCTGAGTCCGGAACTGGCCTCACCGCTCACTGGGGAGGAGGAGGAGGTGCCGCTGCCTTCCTGAAGCTCCTTCTCCCCTGGCAGCTCTCAAGGAGACTCCTTACAATGCTGAGCTGTGAAGTTCCTCCAGCACAGGCACCCCTGGAGAGCTCAGCTTTATCCACCACCCGGCCAACCCAATAACCTCACCACAAACTGCTCGTGTGGGAAGAGACCTCCAGGCTCTGGTAGATCAGTAACCTGCTGATTTCTCTCTTCCTTCATTTGCTGCTACTTGATGTTATGCGTGGCAATCTAGCTTTTCACATCAAAGATGAGCATATGCACTGATGTGGAGGAAGCCCCCTCTCCAGTGGGTTTTTATCTTCCACGTCCCTATACCACTTTGACTGGCTCCCATCAGAAAGGCCTGTCCCCATCAGGTCCCCGCCTCAGGTGCTCCAAAGATTGGCTGCTTAAGAAGAGCAAAGCCTTACCACCAACCATCTCACCAACCCACCTGGACTAGCACAGAAAAAAACATGAGCAAACACCACCAAAGACCCAAATGATGATTTCATCGTGGAGGAACAGGGTAAACATCTCCCCAGTCTTGCAGCAGGGTTCAAGCCAGGGATGCGGAAACCCAGTGGGGTACTGGGTGCTGAGCTTCCAGGGACAGAGGCTCTCTGGGGGAACAGGACAGCCAGCACCACAGCAGACAGCCCTGCTCAACTCACTGCTGCAAGCACCACCACCAAGGACACAACTTCTACAAGCGTCAGAGAGGCTCAGGGAGCCACTGCCAGTGGGGACGGGTGACGCAGGGCTTGTAGGAAGCGCTGAAGATCTCGATTTGTTGCTTGGGGTAAGACAGCAAGTTCTTCTGGAGGAGGAAAGGGCCAGGAGCACATTATAGAAGCACAGATGAACATATATTTTGTTGTATTATTAACTTCATAAGAGTCCAACAGTCCTTAGGAAGAGGGTCCCCACCTGCGCATGGCCAGGAGGGGGCTGGCGCAGTGGGCTGCGTCCCACGGTGAACACCCTCCTCTGAACCCCGTGGCTGTTTGGGGAGATGGATGCTGACCAGCTGCAGCCATTTGTTGCTTCTCACACACACATTGAGAGCTCCGTGGATCAATGATGCGTTTTTGATCGATCAGTGATCATTGATGAAGACGCAATGACGCATTTTTGGTTTAGCCCTTGCCCATGACATCCTAGATGATGAACCTCTAGCGCACTGGGGCAGCTAACCCTGCTTGAGCCTTTTAGAGAGGTTCTTCCACCGAAATTGAGAAGGCATCGCCTCTTTAAGGCAGCAGACTTGCCTTCACCAGGGTGGGCTCTGCCAGTTTGACTTGACACTGCAAAGAAATTGAGCAATTTTTGGCTACCATCTGGTACTACAATCAATCTTCACGGCTGAAGCTGTCATCGTCACACACTGAAACCCCGTGTGACACCAGCAAGCAATGAAGAGCGCCCACAGTTTTTGTTTTTAACTTGAGTTGAAGCATATTTTCCAGGAAGGTTTAGTCTAATTTGGTGGTTTTGTACTTGTAAGAGACGCACGAAGGGCTACGCCTTACATTTTATCGTGGATGTATTGGGCATAAATAGGAAAGATGGGAACCTCTGTTGAAGAAAGCACAGAATATAAGGCAGATCGCATATTTTGGTGCATTAAGCACCTCTCCAGGAGGATGGGAGTCCCTGTGTTTACACAGAAGGGAGCAGACTGTACCTATTTCCATCCTTAATAAGATGCGCTCCTCCTTCATTTTGAGACAGCAGTTGCTCCCAAACACCCTTGCATGCAAAGAACGTGGGCTGGGCTCTGCCCATCTCTCTGCCTAGATGAAACCTTTATGAATTGAAGAACTGAAGCTTCCCTTCCCACCTTGGCTTGCAGCAACGATCGCCGAAAACACCAGCGAGCATCTGGGGAGGCTGGTCCAGCCGGGGCTGACTCAGGAGGGAGCCAGAAGCTGCAGGATGACTCAGCTGCAGAGCAGCTTCATGCACCGACCAGACGGGTAAGAGCTGGCCCACGCAGCACAGACAGCTCCCCGGGAGCACAGGAAGGAGACTGGCAGATGCTCGGTGCCGTTCCTGCTCACACCTCTGCCCAGGGGCTGCTCCTGCTCCCTGGCATGACAGCCTGGTGGACATCCCTCTTGCTAAGCTGTGATTAAGCCCCTTCTCTATCTGTAAGAGCTACTTGGATAATTTAGCCCTGTTAAATCCTCCACTGGGATGGGCAGGTCCAGCCCCAAGCTTGCCACGCCAGAGGGTCAGAGCCAGCAGCATCCCTCATGGCACGGATGCTCGGAGACCACCTGGACCACGAAAGGGTTTGTCTGGACAAGCAGAGACCTCGGGAATCAGGATGCAGCACAGCAGGCTGAGATGTACTCAGATACCAGGGGTAGGAAGAGCTTGTATGTTAATTATTTTCAATAAATTCCAAGTTATTATAGAGGGTTCCTCAGGAGAAGAGCTCTGGGACCCAGTCACAATGCCCGCACGGAGTCCCTGGTTGCTCCAACATGGGGAAGTTGTGTTTTGGAGACAGCCCAGACAAATCTCTGAGGTATTCGTACAGTCCAGCTCTGACAGGATGAGCCATGGCAATAATCATACAAATCTAACAGCCAGGAAAAAATGATGTGCAAAAAGTTTCCATATACGGGGGGAAAATTTGTACTTCAAAAGGACACCATGCTCCATACAACAGATTGAACAGATAACGTTACCCGGACGTTATTACTTGCTGAAAAGCTGAGAGCGACTCATTGCTATTTTATTACAGCAAAAGTGCAAACGTGTGATCTCATGGAAAATCCTGTCAACTGAGGTCTGATACTAAAGCGGGAAACCCAAGGCCATCAGAAGTCCACCACAAGCAAGACAGCCATCCCTTTCTCCATGAAAATCAAGTTTTTCTTTACCAAAAGCTTTCTGTGGTGCCGCGCCAGCTCCACCAACCTGACTTAGGCTTTGCCTTCCGGTCTTCTGGAGGGTGAGGATGGCTTTGTGGGGGGGGTAGCCCAAGGCTATAACAGGCTCGATGAGGTCTCGCTCCTCTTGGCTCAGCGCCGAGAGCAGGTCAGCTGCCCAATCCGACTGGGATCTGTGGGAACTGAGAGGTTGCGCAGGCGTGGAGGTGGGGGGGAGGCAGGCGTAGGGGCTGAGGGACTGCAAGAAAAAAAAAACCAGCAGATGGTCTTCTTGCTCCAGCTCAGGAAATTATATTAAACGACCCAGGCTGAAGCAATGCTTTCGAACGCCCGCAGTTACCTTGCTCTCTCCAGAAGAGGAAAATTCCCATACATGGAACAAACCCCCTCGGGCATCAAAGGAGACTGGACTTAATTAAATCCAGGCTCAGCTATAGATACAGATCAGAGAAAACAGCACTCAAGAGGGTTCATGGGGCAAAGCAAGCAAAAGCAGCTTCCCTTCCCTGGGAATCCTGGTCATCTCTCCAGCAATAAATGCCATGCTTGTCCCTGACCAGCCACGGGAGAAGCAGCGCTGCCTGCGGACACCCGATGCAGCGGCCTGGGCAGAGGATGCTCCCCTGATGCCCTGTTTGTGCCTGTGATGTTTATCAGATGTATTTAGGTTTCTGTTACAAAGCCATCTCCAGAAATGACCTTGCACATGCATGCGCCTGCCTGGGGTTGAGGCTTTAGCACTCAGTGTGATGCATGTCTAACAGCAGCTGAGCAGGGTGGGCCATGTCCAAATACACATGGGCATTTAATCTTTCCTTAATTACCCTACGTCTAATGCAGCTACATATAAATAACCCAGCCTTTCATGTATCCAATGGTTTTAATTGCAGGTTTTCAGTAATTCATCTCCTACATCTCTCAAGTAGCTGGATGAGATGTGATTTCTTAAAAAACATGGTGCAATTCAGATTTAAGGTGACAAAGCAATACTTACTCCATCAGTTCACATCACTGTTTCTATCACTAGATGATTTGTATTGCTAGTAGGACTATGAAGTCCAAAGTTTCCTAGAAAAGACATGATGGCTGTAAAGGGGCATTTCCCCATAAACCCCATTTATATCTGTTAGAGGGGGAAAAAATGGAGAGGAAAGAGGGAAAAAAACTTATTTCACTTTTTTTTTTAGTGTTTCAATTGGAATTTAAATAAGATGCCTTGCTCGTTGGGAAAAACAGGGAAGTTTTGGTTAGGACAGAGCAAGTAAAGCTTGCCTTTAAACCCTGGCAGAAAATAACCCCACCCTTCTTCACTTGTTATGAAAAGTTGTCAGCAATTTTTCATGGTTTTAGTGTTCCCAAAGCCCCATTTTGGTTCCATTTTGCTGGTCAGACCGCAGCAAACGGGACCGATTTGACTCCCTCCACCTCCCTCCTGTCTCAGCAACAAGCAAAGGGCTACCAGAAGGAAACACCTTACCGGCACCGTGGGCTTATGCCGTTTGATCGGGGGGATCGGCGCGGCCGTGGCCGGAGGAGCTGGCACCAAGGTCCCCAGCTGGGACACATCCGGGGCTGGCCCGTACTTGACACTGCGGCTGGTGCGGCGGCGCGGGGGGAGCAGTCGTGACACCGGGACCCCTCTCCTCATCACAGCGGCTGTGTTCAAAGGATGCACCAAAGAAGCCAGCTTCCTCCTGGCCGCTTCCAGCTCGTTCTTCATGTTGTTAAATATCACCATGGATCTTCTCTGCTTTCTCAGGTCCGGGCTGGCAGGGTTGCAGCTGCCATTACCCGGCAAGGGCTCCAGCAAGCCAGGCGATGTCTTTGGTCGGGCCTGGTAAAAGTCGGGATGCAGAGCCAAACCTCTCCCAGTGTTTCTCCTCCTGGAAACCTTTTCATCCTTGTCGTTCTCTTCCCAGGAGGTCGAGGAGTACTCGTCGTCCTCCTCGTACTCATCCTCCTCCGAGTGCCGGGTCTCGCTCTCAGTGTCGGACAAGGCGCCTCTGCCCTTGGCATGCCCGTAGCTGCCGTCAGCAGCGCTCATGCTGATGCAGCGCCGCACCGCCCCATCCCGCGGTCTCCCCCCATAGCTGTCAGCGGAGTCCACCAGCAGCAGCCAGCACGGCGGAGCTGTGGGGACGACTTCGGAGGTAACCCGATGTTGGGCGGTTTGCTGCTGAGAGGCCACCTCAACCCAGTAAAGCACTTTTCTTTCCAGTGAGAAGTCGTGCTGTGGAAGAGCAAGAAGCAGCTGGTGAGGGCATCTGAAACGAGGCCATGTGGCACAGAGCAAACCACGTGCCTCATGAGGGCACCCTGAGGGCTGCATCCTTCCCATGTTGGCTCCTATTTCCCCGAGCATCAGGGCTGGCTGCGGGCACTAGGGCTGTAAGATTGGGCAGTGCCAGCCTCATCCCTATAGGGAATCTCCAAATTTATACCTGAAAAAAATCTGGCTATGAAGCTATTCCTATTTTGAGTTGTAGATACCATTCTTTTGATAGGTGTTTTACGCTCGGAGGCGGTTTTGTGTCAGTTTGGCTGCTGTGGAAGGGGACAGCACCCGTTAGTGGCACCTGGAAAAGCCACCTCAGGCACGGTGGCTGAGGAGCCACCAGAGGGGGAGATGCCACCTTGAGCAGAGGGAAAACTGGCCGTGGGCATCTCCCATGGCACTGGGGGCTCAGCCAGTCCCAGAACAGAGTCATCATTTCCACGTACTCCAGCTTAAAATATAAGCATGTTTGAGACTGAAATCTGAGGGTTTTCCTGGAACAAATAAGCCTTGCCTGTCCCAGAGCTCTCCAAACAAGGTCTCCTCTGGACAGGCAGGCAAGTACATTCACAGCCCAGGAATGCTGTTTTTACTGCTCCCTGCCACTTGTCAGCTGTGGACCCAAACCAGCCTCCCCGAGGAAAACACCACCACATGCCTTGACAAGGATCAGTCAGGCCACCAGCACAATTGCTTGGCCTCAGCAGGGAGCACCGATGTGTCCCCGACCAAGAAGAAACGCAGGGCTGGGGGTTTCCCGGGATAGGACGAGGTGATGAACCACCTCAGCTGGTCCATGGGGATGCAGACCATCACCTGCCTTTACATGGGTGTCAAAAGCCGTGTGCATTAAAATTTACTTCGGAGAAATTGCTTAAAATGAACAACACGGCGACTCTTCATGTTAAACACGTCCCGCGGATTTGAGATGTGTCATTTTTGGGGGGAGGGATAAGCAGGGCTGAGCTAGAAAAAAGGCAGATGTGGGGTTTATTGCTGGTTCACCCATCACCAGGAGCGAGTGGAGGCTGTTTGGGATCATCCAGCTCGCCTTCCCCCATGAAGTGCACTGACCCCATCTACGGGTGAGACTACTTAAGGCTGAACACACAAAGTATTTCTGAAATTGTCTTCGACTGGAGCTGTGCCAGCACTACGCGTAAGCCCAGAGAGTCAACTCCATGTTTTCAGTGCCAATGTACAGGGAAAGGCTTCCAACCCCCTTCCAGAGTACAAATAGCTCCTTCGAATTGCTATGCCAGGCTTTAAAATTGTGGACAAAGATGTTAAAGTAATAGGTGTAGATTCAAAAGCAGTTTAGGACTGAGCAATGTGGAAGATGACAGTGCCACAGGATATTTTATATATATAGATATAGATAGATATATATATATCTGTTGCCAGCCGTCCTGGTTTCAGCCGGGATAGAGTTAATTTTCTTTTAGAAGCTGGTACAGTGTGTTCTGGATTTAGTGTGAGAATAATGCTGATAACACACCAATGCTTCAGTTGTTGCTAAGTAGCGCTTATCCTAAGTTAAGGATTTTTCAGTTTCCCATGCTCTGCCAGCGAGCAGGTACCCAAGATGCTGGGAGGGAGGATGGCCAGGAGAGTTGACCTGAACTAGCCAAAGGGCTTTTCCACACCATAGAACGTAGTGTTCAGTATAGAAACTGGGGGGGTTGGCTGGGAGCGGGGGATTGCTGCTCAGGGCCTGGCTGGGCATCGGTCAGCGGGTGGTGAGCAATTGTGTTGTGCATCACTTGTCTTTTCTTGGGTTTTATTTCTTTTTGCTATATTAATTTTCATTATTAACTATTATTATGTTTTGGTTTAGTCATTAAACTGTTCTTATTTCAACCCTCAGGTTTTACCTTTTTTTTTTTTTTTTCCAATTCTCCCTATCCCACTACAGGGAGTAGGAGTGAATGAGCAGCTGTGTGGTGCCTAGTTGCTGGCTGGGGTTAAACCATGACACCAGCACAGGCAGTGTTGCCTGCTTACATCTGTTAGATTTATTAATAAATATTTAATAAATATAATATGAGACGGTGACAATTCCAGAGTAGAAAACAATCCCAGAGCAGAGCCTGAAGTTTGTCCTCCTATCCCAGAAAGACCCAACCCTCTTGCTTGGACAGGATTAAAAAAAAACCAGCTCCAAACCAACCCCTTCCTAACTCCCACCCACCATGAATCGTCCTCGCCTCCTCCCACTGCTGCTGCAAACCAGCCAGTTAAGAGGATCAGTCAGGAGGAGAGGTTTCCCTTCCTTCACAAGAAAAGGCAAACACTGCTGACATCCCTTTGAGCGTCCCCCCAGAAGCGAATCGGACGCAAGCAGAGCCGACTCACCATGGTGCTCACGAGGATGTCGGCGCAGTCGGGGAGCTCGATGGCTGGGGCGGTGATTAAAGGGTTTTCTCCCCCTGAGTCCTCATCGAGGCTCCTGGCCATCCGGAAGGGAACTTCATCCAGGTAGCTCATCACCGCTGCCTCATTTCTTGCTGCCAGAGGAAGGGATGAAACAAAACCGTAAAAGGCAGGACTAGCACCTTTTCAGTTGGGTGGAAGAAGAGAAAGATGAGCTATTTCAAGAGACACTGGCAAAAGGAATGCAGCCCTTAGAGATGCAGCCAGTTGAGTAAAAACTGCTGTGTGCAATGCCAATTTGCACACTCTTAATTACTGACACCAAGATGATTTGTCTGAACTAACCTTTGCTATTCTGAGCTTGAGCCAGCAGGACCTGACCAAGCTGACCGCTTCATTTGGCAGAGGTCCTGAGTGTTCTGCTCCTCCATTTCCGCCTCCGTGCATGCCCCTCTGCCTTCCATCCCTCCTCCTGCCTCCCCCTCTCCCTCTGCTGCCCATCACACGCTCCTTTTCCCAAGCTGGGGACAGACCGAGCACTTTTTCCAGTTACAGAGCAAGAAACTGTAGCCAGGGAGGACACCTCACAGGTCTTCCCTCTCTCTGCAGGACCCGAGATCATCTGTGGTCACAGAGCTCACGCACGTGGCCATGTGCTGCTAAGCTGTCACACGGAGCAGCCCAGGGGAGCTGGGGCGAGGGCAACCCCTCCAGCACTGCAGCAACTTACTGAGAAAGAGAGAAAAATTTCTGATGAACTGGGAATGGTGGCATGGAAAATATTACTGCAGTAGTGTAGCCATCAGCTCTGTATAAAAGTCTTGGTTTAATAAAAAAACACTCCATGCTGCATGAAGCCTCAAGTCCCCAGTTTCTCAGCGATGACAGCATGCAAAATAATTTCCTTTATACACTGTCAATTGGCAAGAGCTGATGGTCAATCTTCCACCAAGTTCTGGTACCTGCAGCCTGTGCCTGTTCACCCCAAAGTCCTTAGCAGTCACCCTCGAGACAAACAGTAAATACTTGCTGTGACATCCCTAAGTGATTTTACCAATTATTTTTTTTCCTTTAAAAAGAAATGGCTTCTATGACAATGAGAATAAACACTCTACAAAAAGAAAATAAGCAGATGAATGTACACAAGGAAGAAAAAGCTGTTTAATGCAAAAATAAGAGTTTAATGGGAAATGGTATTCAAGGTCATTTCTTATGTGACCAAAGGACTAACAAACTGCCTCTAGATCACAAAGAGCGACACGCACCATCATATGGTTCAATTCAGTTGTTCTTCTCAGAATTACAAGAGTTGTTGCTTGCCTGCTTACACCAGGAGCTTTTAATACCCGGGGCTGTAGCGCAGGCAGAGCCCCAACCAGCTTTGCGGCTCCTGCACATGTACTGCTGCTAACACGCAACACATGCAACGTGTGGGGAGCCTGCACAGAGCCGGGCCACCTGCTCCCCAGACTAAGAGGGCTCAGCCTGTTACAATCCACGTCAGCACCGACAAAGACAATGCGTGAAAACATCTGTAAGCGAAGCCGCCTTCCCCCAGCTTTCTCCAACTCCTCTGCGTGGCCATGCCTGCAGGAGGGATGGACCCTCCTCGCAGCTTACGCTGTAAATCAAGCTCTTCCCAAAAGCTGTGCGGTACAAAGGTGCAAAGGAAAAGAGTATTTTGTTGTTCATCCCCTAGAATGGCTTTACTTGGTTTTAAATACCACTTTAAGGGATGGGGATGGGCAGCGAATGTGCCTGAAGCCACGACGAAGAAAATATGGAGATTACGGTACTGCATCTCACTGTATTTCACCGCATAGATACTGTGCTCTGAGAAAGGCTCCCACAAGTGTTAATTCCCAAAACCACTACTCAGAAAAAAAGAAGTACGTTGGGGTGAGAACCGATAAGAACAAAAAAGCTACGGGACAAGAATTAAAGAGGGTCAGTCGTAAACACCAACTTACACCAGACAGCAACTCCCACAAGGGTTCTGACCTCATCTGCCTCAGGCCAGCCCTGCCCGTTTTCACATCACAGATACAGGCTGGCAAAAAACAAATTCCTGTCAGGATGGGCCTTAAAAGCATGAGAAACCCAAACAGCGCTGGCAGCAGGGAAGGAATAGGATGCACATGAGTCTCGGAAACTCAGAGCCAACCCCTCTTTTCTTCTGGGCTATAATAATTTTTGAAAATTTAAAAATAGTAGGAAATACTATAGTCAAATTTGAATCTTAAATCTGAATACACAAAGGTTTTTTTAAGAATCAATACCCTGTCTCCATGTATTTTTTGAGTTAAGATTTAAACATTCCTCTTCCATCTGTGGCTTCAACATCTTCCTCACTAAAAATATAAAACATTTTCATGCAGACGTCACTAGACAAGAGCAAATATGTAGAATAAACCACAGAAAGCTTGAGGGATTGAAATATACCTAAACGCACATCAACCACTGGCATTTTCAAGTCCTATTTTTATTAATAATATGAAGTTATCCTTACCATCAGACGAAATCATGGAGCTCTTCTCACGGGGCGGGGAGAACAGAGTGGCTTCTATGCTGCCTGCTGTCTACTGCTCAGACCTTTACACTATTGCACTGTCAGACAAGCGTCTGAGAGTTGTGGGATTATCGTAGCTTAAGCAGTTAGCCTGTCCCGTCAGACACGCTGATGGGATAAGGAGCCTAATGATCTAAGCAGAGCAACCTCCGGGCACTAAGCTTCCCGCACTGAAAGCGTCATTTCTGCGATTGTTTTTATGCTATTTGAACTTTTGCCGGGATCTGACCCAGACATAGGTCTCGGAGTAACGAGATGGGAGGGGATGTACGGACATGCAAATTGGAACCTCCACCCCCCGAGGACCTCATGGTAATCTGTATTTTGGGGTGCTCTAGGTAGGCGATACACAGAACTGCAGGCTTGTGCACCCAGATTAATTCTAACTCTAGCAGAAATTACTAGTTCGTGTGCTCTTACCAACAGAAATCAACATAAAGCTTCAGCTGAGAAACTATTAACATTATATATAAAGCCCAAGAGCTGAATTTAGGCAATTACATGTTGCCTCCTCCATGAATTACACGATGTTGCGATGTGAAGAGGTAAGGAATTAGAGAGATTAAATCCATTCCCACATAACCAGGCTAAGCAAGAATAATGACTGCGGCTGTGGGAAGATGCCACGACAAGACCAGCAAAGCCCCAAACCCATATGGCCCATGGCTGTTCCAAGCAAACTGTCCAGAACATGGAAGGCTTTGAAATCAGATGCCTCTGTCACCTTGTAGGAGGGAGAAGTTCCTTCACACAAACCTTTTGCCAGCAATTCTCTCCTCATTGGAGTCATATTGGATGCCAAGTACTAAAATAAATCTCTCCTTCAGAGTAAAAAAGCTTCAAATGAAAAAAAAAAAAAATCAATTTTTCTCTATTTATTCTGTACAAAAAGCAACTTACAAAATAGAGCTGCATTTTTTAATCAAATATTACATACATGATCTGTCCCTATACAAAAACAGCTATATAGGCAAGAACAATTACAGTAGGTTAGACTTCAGATTTTATTGTTTTTTTCCAAATTCATCAAATTTATATTCTCATGGCTGTCTGACCTATTTCACCACAACTGGGAATTTTTTCCATGCTGTGGTACCAGTTTTAGTCCTCAAAAGTAAAATGTCAACAGCTGCTTTAATCAGCCTTTAAAAAAGCCCATCTTGTTTGTACTTCAGAATTTGTTTAAACTTGTAATAGGTTCATTTCTACACACAAAAATACAGGAACTATTTTGACAGTGATGCTTGACATGCTTCATTTAAGAAGAAAAACATGTTTACTAATGATCTTTTTTTTTAAACTTCTTTATTTCTGGAGATATCATCATCTGGATTTAGGCTTATAAAGATAAAAGGCACTAAAAATAGGATGTTAATACTGGCACAGATACCCTCGTCAGCAATGTTTCTTTATTGAGATTTGCTAATAAAAACTCGCAGTGGGATTGTAATTCCGTACCCCGAGAGGCCCAGCAGCTTTGGGCTTGCTCAGGTAGTTCCCTGCAGTCAGATGGCAAAAACAGTCCTTATGCTTTAGTGCAAGACATTCCAGTACCTGGCTACCAAAACAGAGGATGAGCCTTCCTCTTCGGACCCTCTCGTATTTACACACCCAATTATAATGAAACATTCCTTCAACAGTAAAAGAATTTATTACTGAATTATCTGACAGCAGTGGCCCAAGTGTCATTTGTGGGGAGACTCGGAAGAACCCATCCTGGAGGGATGCAGCTTCCTTCAGGGTGATCAGCTGGCACCAAGTACTGATCCCATTCATGCCTTTAACAGAGAAAGTGTTGTCTGAGAGGAGAGCCAGTATGAGTTTGGCAATAAAATTTATTATATACCCACACAGGTATTTTTCCCGTACTGATCAATACAGAAAACACTATAAATTGCATTCCGAGACTTGATTTTCCAAACACACGTGAAAAATATATGTACTAATCTATTAAATGGAATGGTTATGCATGGAAGTGCACTTGGCCTCACACAGGCACCTCTTGGATACAACTCTATCAAGCCAGAAGCTTGATCCTTAGCTGAAAGAAAGCAGGACAATTCATTGCATAACCATATTTGGAAGTTAACAAACTAAAACAGACCATAATTTTACAGTCTCAACAAACAATACTTCTCATCTTTGCTAATAAAATAAAGACTTTGTTTTTACCTGATCTGGATTAGAGCTGCTACAGAATGCTCCGCTTGTAAGTAATACTCTCTGAAGGGCTGCAAGAGGTGGGCTAGAGGAAATTCATCTGTTAAAACACAAACACAGAAATCATTCAATAAACCAGAAGGACCTTCAATTCTAGTAAGTCTCAGAAGTCCCAAATTTGCCAACTCATCTGCTGCTCCCCAGCTAGAACTGGAAATCACTTCCCTGTGTAGTACATGAAGGACTATTTACGTGTTTTGCACGTCTCCTTATCCTTACCAGAGAGGCAAGTCAAGATTAGCAAAACTTTTCCTGCCTCCATCCTCTAAACAAGGGGAACATATGGACACTGAATCTTTACAGATTACCCGAGTCACACTTACCAAATCAGCAGACTAAAGCATCTGTTGGGTGCTGGAAGTCTTCAGTCTATTCTGTTTATTCTCACTTCAGTTTAATCTACAACCTCTTCTTGCAAAACATTATGAAATCATCTTGAGATATACTGCAGTCTTTGCCGAAGAGCTAAACAGTTCTTACATCACATGTGTTAACAGCACACTATGTTTATTCCATCTTTTCCTCAGACCATAAATTACTCCAGCGGATGATTTCTATTTTTTGTGTCTGCATTTTAAACCCAGTGTCTATGAGATGGGGGGGTGGAAAACTACTGTTGAGTATGGCATGTAGAATTTACCTGGCTCCCCGAACAGCTTGGAATCAATTTCGAGTTTCTGCTGTAGGAGTTTTTCCCTTTCTTTCTTCTGTTTCTTTTCCATTTCTCTCTTCCTTTCCTCCTCCTGCTCCCCCTCCAACATAACTCTTAATGCTCTCTCCTCAGCTTCATACAACTCTGTGCGATTTTTGAGCAGCGTTTTGAGACTCTCCACCTGACTTTCAAATGCTTCGTCTGCTGAGGGGGGTGGACAAACACCTGAACAGAAAGAGAATCAATTTTAAATTTTCAAATTCAGAAGGTGCTCTATTATCAGACTTTAGAGTGGAGCTGGCAAAATCTCAGAAGAACATGAGCTTAACCCTGCTAACAACTATCTTATTGGAGTAATTCTTCTATCAAGAAAGAGCTTGGAAATGTAGGAATGCAACCACTGTGTTCAGCACTTTATAGTTATTCTTGCATAACAATGTAACTAAAATCACTAACAAAAAACCAGCTTTTTCAAGCTGCACCTTGCTATTCAGCAAAGGGCAGGCACATCACCTTATTTCCTATGTGCACAATTAAAAAAGTTTGGCAAAAATCTTATAATTAACCTTTCCTGCCAGCGGCCTCCTTTCTCAGTTTCCGAAGCTTTTCTAATGCACGCAGGATGTCCACCATCCTCTTTGTGTCTGCTTGTTTCTTCCGTACTTCAGATAAGACACTGTCTGCAGCAGCCTTAAGTTCTCGTTCCTATGAAAGAAAGAAAAAACCAAGACATGATGTGTGAAACATCCCACGTAGACAAGAATGAAACGGTACTTTCAAAAAGATTAGCGAAGCACCGGAGATCTAATTTCTCACTAACACAGCCATGGCAATTTAAGTCAACCATGCAACCTTGCCTTTTTATGAAAAAGCTAAAACATGATAGACTTCAAGAAACCAAAAAAAGAATACTGAACAACTCATAAATTTGGGCCAAATGGCTAAAGAATACATAAAGCCTATAACCTTTAACCACAGAAAGTTAGGAAAAACATTAATAATAAACATAAACCATCCCGATTCTACAGCTCAGCAATTAAAGGCCATTAACATGCCAGTCTGAACACAAAACCTTTCCCAACAGCTGGTCTGTACCATGCCAGGCAGACCTAGCACCAGCAGAACGGCAGCTCTTTAGCCAACAGCCAACACAAAGGTGCCTGCAGCACTTCCCAGCAAGCCTACTTTGAGGGGTTTTTTTGGTTTGGACATTTTATGTCCCAATGAGACCAAAAAGCTTGCAAACAACAAGCTTTACAAGGACAAAGCCAACAGGGAAGGCTTATCGTGACTGAAATGGCGTCAACCACCACAGGGTAGCTGTGAGCAGCGTGGGGCAGGCTGACAGCTTGGGACTGGAGAGGAAGACCTCCTGAGATTTCAGAAACCGCTTCAACCCCAACTGTCAAGCCCTAGAACATGAGCGTGGCAAAGCTGAGATGCCCATCAAGGCTTTTAAGGGAGAAGCAGGGCAGCAGGCCTCGGAAACAGCGCGTCTCCAAGCAAGCCAAACCCACGCAGCACCCAGGTGGCACCTACTGAACCGCGGGGGCCAAAGCCAGGTGCCATCGGGCAGACACAACCCGCTGCCAGCCCGTTACCGGCAGGTCTCCCCTGGCCCTGCCACGCTGCCCTCAGCCCCAGAGGGACGCGCAGGAGTTCCCGGGAGGTGACACTGCAGCCAGGATGAGGCCGCTCGGGGCCGTACCCGGTTCTTCTCCTCCACCTCCTGGATGCACTTGGCCCTCCACTGGTCGATCTTGGCCTCCCGCTCGGCTGCCCGGGCCGCCTCCTCCTCCTTGGCTGCCTTGGCTTCTTGCTTCCTCCGCTGCAGGCGCAGCCTCCTCTTCCTCGCCCTCTCGGCCTTTCTCCGCAGCGCCTCCCGGTAGCCGGGCTCCCTCAGGGGCCTCACGACCTCCCGCAGCTCCCGCCGCGTCGCCTCCGCTTCCTCCCGCGCCTGGGCCCAGCCCGCCTCGTCGCCCTCGGCCTCCCGCCGCCGCAGGGCCCGGCAGAGCGCGGCCAGCCGGGCCACCCGCCCCAGCGCCTCCACCGCCAGCTCCCGGGCGCTGCTGGGGCTGGCGGCGGCGGGCGGCGGCGGCGGCGGGGGAGCGGCCCGGCGCCGGCCCAGGAACTGCGACAGCCATAGCTCGTCCTGCTGCCGCTGCGCCGCCTCCTCCTCACCCACCGGCCGCGGCGGGAACGGCGGAGCCGCCGGGAAGAAGGGGCCGCCGCCCGGCGGGAACCGCGGCCCCGCGTCGCTCTCGGGCCCGGCCGGCTGAGGCGGCGGCGGCGGCAGCGGCGGCAGAAGGAAGGGCGGGGGCGCCGCCGCTGCCGTCACCGCGAAAGGCCCCGGGCGGGCGGCGGGGCCGGGGAAGGGCGCGGCGGGCGGCGGGAAGGGCCCCGCCGGCGGCGGGAAGGCCCGGAACGGCGGCGGCGGGAAGCGCCCGGCGAAGGGCGGCGGCTGCGCCATGTTGCCCCCTGGGCCCGCCGCCGCTCGGTTCCGCAGCGACCCCTGGCGGCCGGGAGGAGCGGCCGCCGCGCCGCGCCCCGCCCCGCCCTGACGAGCCACCCCCACCCGCCACAGCACCTTTTCTTTAATATAGATGGACTTAAAAAAATAAAAACACCCATAAAATTTAAAGTTTCTGGGGATAACGTTAGGGATGACAACTCTCCGCTGCTTGATTATTCGCTTTGTTTTATTCAAACGCCAGAGGTGAAGTACAAACTGTAGTTACACAGCATTTTGTGTCCTTAAAAACAGTTCTTGGTTACATAATTCCAAACAACTTTCAAAACGAAGTTGTTGAACAGTTTCGCCTAAAATGTTGGGTTTTTTCAATGCGTTTAAAAAAAGGATTTGAATTAAAGGATTCAGAAGTAAAAGCGGTTATATTTTTTTTCACTCTACAAAAAGGAAAGTGAGGATGCAGTTACAGATAGTTCACTACAGATTCCCATTTTGAGGGGACTAAAAGCTTCTAGAAATATCCTCAACTCCCAACGAAGCTTTTTCTGAACCATTAGTGGATCATTTAACCTGAAAACAACTGAAATCCTAAGGGAAGTATCTGTTGCATCTGGCTACGACTGCACATCGCACTGTTTCTAGGTAAGAACAGAAGTATTACATAAAATTTACATGACAAAAATTAACAACAAAAATAGGGTCAACACATCTGCAGTATCCTTTCCTGTCCTAACACATCCACTAGACTGAAAAGAATGATGGAAGTTTTATTTAAATACGGTGTATTAAAATTTTAGAAAAAAGGGTCAGTAAAACTTAAGTCCACATATCACCAAAGGACAAAACAAAAGTTGTAAGCAACAATTTTAATTCCTGAAACAAATTAAAAACATACAGGTCCTTTAGTGTTTTTACAAAGACTTTCCTAAAGGATTGAAATAATTTTGGTGTAGAACAGAAAGGGAGGGCTGCTTTGCCATGAGACTAAAAATCGAAGACAAAACCACAATGCAAAACTAGCATTTGAGCGTATAACTTAAAAAGCACTGTCATGTGAACAATCACTACCGGTAACATCAAAAATATTATACATTTACTTCTTTCATCTCTTAACATTATAAGATAGGTTGGGCAAATACCTGGCACCAAAAAATTGATGCATGATAGTTCCAATACGTTAAACAAAATGTACTATATTAGAACATTAATATTTAAAAATTTATGTCGACTTCTCATCCAAATTCAGATGGCTTACCACTTTCTAGAAATCTTATTTACCCCTCTGGAAAAATTAGCAAATTACTGACTTCACCTTCTTTCACAGTATTCAAGGTGACTGAAACTTACTCCTAACGGAGAGGTGAAGATATTATTTGATATTGCATTCAAATTACTGTAACAAACTAGTGTCACATTTTTGCAAAGTCTCCCAGCAGTGTCAGAAAGTGTATCCTAGTTTTTCCAAAGCCCTGTTGCAAGGGCTCCCCCCCCCTCCCCCCCGCAATGTAACAAGTCACTCCAGCACCCACCGGGTTTCAAACACCAGCAGAAATCTAACACTGACCTGAACGTAACTCCCTGTGAGTCGTATGAGGAGCTAATAGTTTATTCACCCTCTACTGATTCTTAATCTTGATTTCCCATTTGTAGAGTAACATTATTGTAAAATCTAACTATGGGCAGCACCCACATTGCTGTTTTAGCTTCTAGAAAGAGCAATCCAGGTGCTGCTATATTTGCTATACATTTTAATTGAACAAGTGTAATATACAATTCATATTTGAACATTATGCCATCCAAGTCCACACAATGTCCATCAATTAATCAATGTGATGTTGCAATAAAATACAAGATCTGATTTATCTAATAAAGTTCCTCATCACGTATTGTATCCGAGAGAGATCCAATGCCTGTAGTATCAGGCTGAAGCCAGAGGCAATCGTAAGGAAATAACCAAGTGTGCTTTATGCAGGTGAGCGTTTTGACAGTATTTAATGGTTTGCAGCATCTGCTTGTCGAGGCCAGCCTTCTTCCTCAACGCCAGAGTCATACTCTTCTTCAGATGCATCTTTAGTGGGAGCCCTATAATTAAAACGAACTGATCAGATACTTTAGAAATGGAGGGAAAGAACGGAGACAGTTTCCATAGCTTCTGTTAAACATGCCACCTGCAAAGTGCCCCAATGACAAATGTTCTGACAAGGATCCATCTGCTAAATGACCTTCTGGTCTGAAAATGGTGCTGTGCAGATTTACACTACTACCAGTATGCAGTCTCATTACTGAAAATCAAAACGCTACTGAATTCAGTTAAGTCGTTTGATTTAATCAGTAAATTCAATATTTACAGCAAACATGAATGCTCGTGCTCTACAAAACCACTTAAAGCAACCCGTCAATCAGTGTAAGCATAGTACTTTCCACTCCAACCACCCCCCTCGAGACCTAGGTGTGCCAAGCCAAGCTTCAGCACAGACACAGATGAATATAAAGCATATACCTCAGTGGAGAAACTCACTCAAAAAGGTTGTCGGGGCAGAAACCAAGTCAGCGTTCCCAAATTTCAGACCTGTGTTTTTAACCTGACCCATTCCCTCTCAGCCCCATCTTTTGTTCACTAAATTTTTTTTTTTTTTTAAATCCAGTTTTGTCCAGTGCTTTCAGCATTCCACCACATTATTACCATAATACCATCCTTACAACATTAAATTGATTATTTTAGCAAGAGTTCAATAAATCAATAGTGTGCCTTTGTGGCTCTCCACTCCTGCAAAAGCAAGGGAAAACTACAGCAGCCTGGAGCTTGCATTTAAAATAAACCACCTCAGCGGTAGAAAGCAGGAGGAAGGAAAAAGTTCCTTTTCAGAAATTTCAGTACAGCCACTATTAAATTTCAGATTTTTACTGTTAACTTACAATGCTTATAATCTATTTCTACAGGTATACACACACACACACAAAAGGCTTAAAGTAACTTCATATATAAGTTTATTTTAAAATTTCTATTTAAAAACTAAAGCAATACAAACCCAATGTCTCTAGGACAGAATAGGCACTAATTCAGCTGTGTACAGTATACAGAGAATTGGATCCTTTTCAGCTTGTGTGCATGACCTTGTGTTTATATAATTGTTCCTACAGCAAACATCAGAATACCTGTCCAGCTGTATTACTCATCTGTTCTGGTACTTCCATTATTGTTTTACCTAATGTATCCTGGCTCTTTTTTGCCTTCTACAACATCTTTGTCAACTTCCACGCATACAATGTCAGAATTGGGCACTTCAAACATGGGCTCCAGCAACAGCTTTTCCTACAAGAAAATAGAGGAAAAAAGTATTTCTGTATGCTCTCTTCTACATAACAACATGGTTAGCAAGTGATTTTCAGAGCTAGAGGGTTTTCTTGGAAGAACTCTGAATACTCAAAGTTTTAGAATGAGACTTACTGCATATGTATAAGACCCAGAACTAAGTGACGTTTTGACTGAAAATTGTCACAATTAGGTCTGTACGCACAAATGTATGTAGCTTCATTTACTCAATACGAGACAATTTACTCACCATTATAGATCGAAGACCTCTTGCACCAGTTTTTCTGTCCAGGGCCAGTCTGGCTATAGCCTTCAATGCATCTTCAGTTACATTTAATTCACACTATATTGAGAAAAATGGTAAGTTAATTATTTAATTCATAACTCAAGTGTGTTGAGTGCAACAGTGTGTTACTGAAAATAACAAACAGTAGCTATTTGTTACAGACCAGGACATTTAACATTTAAGCTACATACACAAAGCTTCAGCTACACTTTATATTTGACTAACATTACCAGTACTGACTACGTCCCTTCACGTACAACTACTACAAGTACCTCTACAGCACAGGAAGCGGCTCTCGATGTCTGTTAGGCAAGGTCACAGATGTTCATTTGAACGTTAACATGAAGAACAGCTCAACTACTTCCAGATCATTTGCCCCACAAGGACAATTATCCAATCTAAACTGGTCAGGTTTTAACAAGTCAGCCTACTTTTTTTCAGAGCAGGGAAGTGCACATGTGGGGACAAGAAGTGATGTCACTTGATATTTTAGATCGCTTTAACACTGTATTTATAAACAAGAATATTGAAGAGTCATCAAATAAAAATTCAAACCTTATCCATGCTGAATAGTGCCTGGTATTGAGGAACCACAGCATTTCGTGGCTCAGTAAGAATCCGTACAAGGGTTTTCTCATCTAGGCTGTGCAGAGGAACTACAACAGGCAGACGTCCCACAAACTCAGGAATCATGCCAAACTCAATGAGATCTCTGGCTTCCACATGACGCAGCAAGCGATCCTTTTCTTCAATATCTTCATGTGGATCAGACTCTCCACTTATATTCGCAAGATCAGCTGCTGCTGCAGCTCTTCTGCCTTTTCCCATATTAGATGGTGTCCCAAATCCTAGATACTGCAAAACAAATGCATTAACTATTACAGTTCTGTAAGTTTTCCTTATGTAACTAAATCACATTCCATGTGCATTAAAAAAAAAAATAGACTGATTATGTCATTATATATTAACTCAAGCTTGATGAATGAATTACAGTAAAATTAGACCCCTTGCACTCAGGTTCTTCTAACATTTAATTCCCTCAGTAAAGTATCAATACATCACCCTAAGAGCAAGTTTCTCTGAATATAAAAAAAAATTAGTAACATGTCCTGGTAAGTTCACAAATACCAGTGACACATTTGGATTTCAGTCACTCCCCTGTTAGAAATAGGGTGTAGATTTTGCCAGAAAAGCTCTGTCCCCAGACATTAACACACAGAATAGTAAACTACATGACTAGGTATTTTAAGATAACAGCTTTTAGCACCATTTGCTCAAACTGTCTGAGTATCAATAAACATTTGGATATCAGTAAAAAAAGCTGCTTCTCAGTTTCATACTTGGTACACTGCAACTGAAAGAAAATCTTATTATAATTCCTAGAACTGTTTCACATCTTGTTTTTAAGAAACATAGGACATGAGAGCAATGTAAAAAGTTTACCACTTAAGCATATAGTCCTCTACCAACAGCTTAAAACCTCCCCTCCCCCCCATTTTCCTATTACAGAATCACAGAACCATCTAGGTTGGAAAAGACCTTGAAGACCATCTAGTCCAACCATTAAACCATTCTCTATTTGTGTATGCTAAAAATTTCTCTGTGGAAGTAGAGACTGCTGCAAGCTAATTAAGCCTACTAACAATCAGCTTGTTCTTTGTTACCTTTCTTAGGCTTGACCTCAGGTTCCCAGATAACAGATGGAAAACCACTGCTCTACAAACAAACTTAGTGGGTTTACAAATATAGCAAGACCTTTATGAGTCAGTAGTGTGAACAGTAAATAAGGTGATAATTTTTCAGTTCAAATACAGCCTGATGCACTCACTTTCTCATTTTTCCTCCTGCTGATAATTCTGTCAAGACCATTAAAAGCACCAGAAGCTACAAAGAGGATGTTTGTTGTGTCAACCTGCACCGTTTCTCCACGTAGTTTACGAGAATTCTTTTCTGGAACATTTACTATTGTGCCTTCTAGTAATTTTAACAAGCCCTACGAAGGAAAGAAGAAATAAGCAACATAAAATTCCACTGTGTAGCATCACATAAGGTGGCACACCATACTGTGCTTACTTTCACATATGTATTTACATTCTTTTAATCCCTTATGTCTTTATAGTAAGAGTGTCTAAAGAAATCAGTTTTCCATATGAGACAATCCCATTCAAGGATAGACAAAAATCTCCCTTTAATGTGACTCCCATGCACACTATGAGCTGCAATTAGTAATGAGTTACTTTAAGTTTTGTCAGAATAGAAAGTGTTATCTATTCTTGCCTATGTTATGCAACTTGCCATCTGAATGCTGCAGACTTTTTCAATTAAAATGTTTCTATGAAGCAGTCTCAAGTTGTTTTAGAGATTTTTTTTTTTTAGTGAAGAAAGTAAAGAGGAAAGATGAGGCTTTCAAAGGTTAATAATTAAGGAACTGAAGAACTATGACTCTATACACTCCTGTGCTATCTGACATATGATAGGATGATATGCAGACTTGATGGGCTGTTTGCTTACGAAGTAAAATCACTCCACGTTAGTACTTACTTGCTGAACACCTTCTCCTCCAACATCCCGTAACTGATGAATACCAGGAACGCTGCCAATCTTATCTACTTCGTCCAGAAAAACAATTCCTGCAGTGACAGAAAATGGATTTAAGAAAGATTTCACTTTTTAAGAGAAGCAAGAACTTATATACAAGAAAGAACATAATGTAAGACAGCAGCAGTCTGTTCTACTTCCATACTGGAGATTGCAAAAACGTATACAATCTTGTCCAACTAGGGACAAGAACAAAACCCACAAGATATCAGTAGAGCTCTTTTCATGTTTATTACTTCTGATTTAAAGTCTTAAAATTCAGGTACATGCCACAGGAATATAAATTACAGAAATGCTGGTGGTCTCAAAGTTTAGAGCACTTAGACAAATTAACACAGTCTAAGAATGAACTTCAGGAAATGTATTGTAAAAGTTTACCTTGCTGAGCTTTTTCTACATTGTAGTTAGCATCCTGCAGGAGTTTTGCGATGACAGATTCAATGTCTTCACCAACATAGCCAGCTTGAGTCAAGGTAGTACAATCACAGATAGCAAAAGGTACATCTAGGCATTTAGCTAGAGTCTGAGCCAGCAAGGTTTTACCTGATAAAATAAAAACTGTGTAACTTCCATACATTTCTTTGGAGCACACAAACCAACTATTTACTATAGGTTCATCATCACCACCATTAGACATTTTGAATGATGCCAGCATGTTCATATATTCATATAAAATATTTTCCAAGGAAGTCAGTTTTCATGAACAGTGTTTTTTGTTGGCAAGCTGTATTTCTGAATTAGACTAACACTACACATTTGAGGCAGCTTGAAATGCATACAGTATCAGAAATAAAATATCACACAATATAAAAACTAAAATACATGTACTTGCATAGATTAAATAAATCAGTAGTCCTTTGCAGACACTCAAGGTGCAGTGCAAAGTCTAATTGCTCCTGCTTTGAAGTTGGGGAGAAACAAAAATTAAAATATTATTTAGTGACTGTTCTCCCAAATAGTCTGCAAAATGTTTATCACTTCACTTATGAACACACAAATATAATTTCTCTTTGAAGCCTCCTTGTAAGTCATCTGTCCCAGAGGTCAAGTAACACTAACCACAGCATCTCATCATCCAAAGCAGAGAAACTTTAAATGTGTCTTATTTCAGTGGAGTGAAACATGCACATTTTAATCAGTTAGTGAATAATATAGGCATTTAAAAACAAAAAACCCCCAAAACCCAAAAAGAAAACCACATGACCAGACCTCCTTCCTTTTCAAGGTATTTAGCTCAGCTTGTTACCATGGCATGAAACACAAAAACCCAGTTTGGAATTCACCGTTTAGCTTTTTTTTTTTTTTTTTTTTTTTTAACACCAAATTGGAATAATCACAAAAGAAGAAAATCACTCATTAACAATCAAGTCTAAGAAAAATCTGACACCTATAAAAACATGCAGCTGTATACCTGATCCAGTTGGTCCAAGCAGCAAAATATTACTTTTTTCAAGTTTTATGTCGTCATTGGGTGAATCTAGTACTTCTCCTCCCCGTTTTTCCTGAGGTATCTGCTGGTTCATTTGTTGCTGCATTGATGCTCCTAACGCATTACCGTGTGGACTGATTCCAGCAATCTGCAGTAGTTCTGAAGAGAACAATAACAGTACTGTTTGAGCACTGACAAGGTCTGTCATTATCTTAAATACACAATAAAACTTTGATTCTTCTGTTTTGTTCTGCAAACCTGTAATTCTATCTATACAGAAGTTTACAGATAGGACTGCAACAAAAGTATGGCACAATTATTACAAAAACATGAGTTTTAATCATATTTTTGTACAAGCACGTATTTGCACATATGAAAAGAATTTCCAGTGGTACAGTGGATTATCTAAAAATACTCCATTAAAACCAAGAAATTTTCAGTCCCTACAAATTGACTCATTTTAACTGCAATTTTTTATTTTTAACAGATAAGAAGAAATAAACCCAAACTGTTGATCTCTATGATGAAAAAGTACAAGAGCTGGTATACTGTGACAATTACAAAAGCAATGCCCAAGTTAAAAACTTGTCTTAGATCAGTTGTTATAGGTTTTGTACACATGGATATAGACATTGAGCTGGATTTTCTTTTTTCAGAGCACTAGAGTTTTCATTGGTTTGCAGGGTAGAATATTGAAGACTAAGAAAACTGGTTTGAAGAGGTGTAACTGGGATTACAAACTGACCTACACTAGACCACAGAAGTTGTTCAATAGCCAGTGAGAGTTCCGGTGAACTGAAAACAAACAGAACTGATCTCACTCAGATTAAGGGGGGAGGGGAGGAAAAATAAGGCATTCTGAGGTTCAAGGTGGCAGTGCCTTTTAAGAGCACAAATATCCTACAGAAAACAGTTGCCTAACTTCCCTTACTAGCTACCTCCCATCATATCTTGTGTGGCATTATTAATATAATCAGACCTCAGTTCTAAATTAAAAATAAATCTCAATTTCCACTTTAAGGACAACTCTAAGGACAGATAATTATTTAGCCAACTTCATAAAAGGCATCTTTAAATTTTACTTGCTTTCTACCTAGAACTAGATAAAAGAGTCAGATCCTAGTAACCTCTCATAAAAATATGCTCAGTGCCATCAATTAAATTTACTTACAGAAGAAAAGCAAATAGGATTTTACCTAGCATTTCAAACTAGTGGTCACTAAAGACTAATCTACATTAACACCAAAGGAGTAGATGTTACAGAGGAGGACATGAGGAGAGAGTTCACTTACTTGTAAATCTGTACTCATCCTCCCGTCTTCTGATTTCTAATTCTAAGAGAGAGGATGAAAACAGTAACAAAAAATAAGTTTATAAAAGCTTATAAATTCTCCACCTCTTGCCCTCTTCTGAATACATCTCAGCACTGTGTATGAATGTATTTCTAACCAGAAATGCCCACAAATTATTTTTTTTTTGCTGTCAAAATTAATCCAAAACCTAACTTGCATGCTTTTAAAATGACAGCAAGCTTTCTACTACTTAAAACAGTAACAGTCTATTACCTCTGATTAGATTTTCATTTTAAAGCCACTTGTAGAAGGGGAAAATAAATGTTGTAAGATAATTTTGTTTTCAAAAGGCTTCCTTAAACTCTCACATTTGTATCTGAATGTTACAATGTAAGATTTCACATATTTCAAAGTACTATCCATTATAAATGTTCAGTGCCAGTCACTCTGGGTGTGCACCATTTTATATTCCTGTGGAGGGTCAGGAACTTCTCTGTGCCAGGTACACAATTCTCCTACCATTACCAGAAAAGTTTCCCCCCTTAATTAAAATACTTCTTTACTAAATTCAAAAAACAAAGAAGACTGACTGCTTAGCATACTATTTCTTGCAAGACAGAACAAAACACCTTAAAAAAATATCAAGGTACACTTTGAATCAGAGACAGTCACTTAATCCTACTTCTAAAAATAAATTAGATCAACATAGCTACACACTTACTCAGTAGCAAAAGTACTGCCAAGAGTAACTGCATCTACACCTACAACTCTTGCTAGATATGGAACAATACCATGGTGACCAAGAGACGCTGCCAACAGCGGCAAATGAGGCTAGAAAGCTAGTTATTCATCAAATTCACTATGCAAGGTATTGTCTTCATGATCTGCATCATTATTTGCAGATTAATGCTGCAGATTTACCATTAATCAGTAAATAAGATTAGAAAGAGAAATTTAGGAGGCTCACTTTATAAAGTTAAAGGAAAATATCTAATAACATGTGTCAGTAAAAAATGCTAACCATGGAATATGGTGGGCAGTATTCATGGCATCATAAACCTTCTGGATTACTTTTAAACACATCACAAATTTACATACAGTGAAAATTAAATTTAATAGAAATTCTTTTAGCTCATTCTAATTACAGAACATCTAGTGTCAAGGTAAAATGTTTCTCAGATTTCTTAAGTTAGAGCGCTGAAGTGGTAAGTTTTATTTGACCAGAAAAATACCAAACATCATACAAACCTCTCGGTGTTAAAGAAGTCTGCTTTTCAACTTCTGCTTGCTGTCTCAGGTTAGCTGGGATATTATTGTAGATTCTCTTGTAATGATTGTACACAGCAACTGAAAGCACCTTCTTGGCGAAACACTGACCAACAACGTATTTGTCGAGGTAGTTATAAATCTGAAAAATAACTCAATTTTAGTGACACTTCTAAACTACCATGCAGCAAAAAAGGAAGAATAGTATATTGTGCTAAAGATGGACTTTGGTCTAAACCAATCACTACAGAACTGAGAAATAGAAACTCAGCATCTAAAATACAGAATACGTTCCTGTTGATAAGTTTACTTAAAAACGTGGCACTTCCACAGTCATATTGTGTCTGCAGTTCTCCCCTATTAATATTTAAACCCATTATCATTTTTACCCAAATTTGTAAGAGGAACAGAAGTGTCAAGAATACTTAATTTCTTAAGAATACTATCCAGAAGCCGTGTGCAGCTTCAGAAATCATTACAGTCCACTAGAAACTGTGAAACACAATAACCTCCCTATTTGAGAGAGGGAAACCCAATGGCGTAAGATGGGTCACAGCCACCAGCCAATCAGCCCAGAAATGGGCCAAATAAAAGGTTCTGCAGCTACAGAAGGAAGCTGCTAACAATAGGGTGCTTAATATGAGGCCATAGCAGGAAATAAAAGATACTACGGCTGGCGAGGGTTGAGGTTAGCCTCAGGGTCACAAGGAGAAAATGAAGGTACTGGACTTCAGTCACAAGACAATGGCAGAGGAAAACAAGCCCAACTACTTTGACTTACCTGAACAAGCTCAAACACATAAAGGAAGCCTACAGAGGGTGGAAGCTAGGACAGGTAGCCTGGGAAGAATACAAACTGTCCGAGCAGCCAGGGATGAGGTTAGGAAGACCAAAGCCCTGATCAAATTAAATCTGGCCAGGGATGTCAAGGACAAAAAGAAAAGCTTCTATAGGTATGTTGGTGATAAGACTAGGGAAAATGGGGGCCCTCTCTTGAAGGAAACAGGGGACCTGATTACCCGGAATATGGAGAAGGCTGAGGTACTCAACGACTTTTTTTCCTCAGTCTTCACCATCAAGTGCTCTAGCCACACCACCCAAGGGGCAGAAAGCAAAGTCAAGGACTGGGAGAATGAAGAACCACGCAC
This sequence comes from Strix aluco, assembly GCF_031877795.1. Lineage (NCBI taxonomy): Eukaryota > Metazoa > Chordata > Aves > Strigiformes > Strigidae > Strix > Strix aluco. The sequence goes on from NC_133942.1 coordinate 14,469,590, forward strand.
TCACTGTAAGAGAAGATCAGGTTCAAGACCATCTAAGGAACCTGAAGGTGCACAAGTCCATGGGACCTGATGAGATGCATCCATGGGTTCTGACGGAACTGGCAGATGAAGTGGCTAAGACACTATCCACCATATTTGAGAAGTTGTGGCAGTCTGGTGAAGTTCCTGCTGACTGGAAAAGGGGAAACATAACCCCCATTTTTAAAAAGGGAAAGAAGACCCATGTAACTACAGGTGTGCCTGACAAGATCATGGAGCAGATCCTCCTGGAAACTGTGCAAGAGCGCGTGGAAAACAGAGAGGTGGTTGGTGACAGCAAGCATGGCTTCACTAAGGGCAAACCATGCCTGACAAATCTGGTGGCCTTCTGTGACGGGGTTACAGTGTTGGTGGATAAGGGAAGAGCACCTGACATCATCAACCTGGACTTGTGCGAAGCATATGACACTGTCCTGCATGACATCCTTGACTCTAAACTGGAGAGACATGGATTTGATGGGTGGACCACTCAGTAGATAAGGAATCTCCAAGTGGAGAGCAATGACAAGTAACATTCCTCAGGGGTCAGGGTTGGGACCGGCACTGTTTAACATCTTTGTTGGCGACACGGACAGTGGGATCGAGTGCACCCTCAGCAAGTTCCCCATCAACACCGAGCTGTGTGGTGCGGTCACACGCTGGAGGGAAGGGATCCATCCAGAGGGACCTGGACAGGCTGGAGAGGCCCGTGCAAATCATGAAGTTCAACAAGGCCAAGGGGAAGGTCCTGCCCATGGGTTGGGGCAATCCCAAGCACAAATCCAGGCTGGGTGAGGAGTGGATTGAGAGCAGCCTCAAGGAGAAGGACCTGGAGGTGTCGGTGGATGGAAAACTGACTGTGAGCCAGCAACATGCGCTCTCAGCCCAGAAAGCCAACTGTGTGCTGGGCTGCAGCAAGAGCCATGTGGCCAGCAGGTCAAGGGAGGGGATTCTCCCCCTCTGCTCCGCTCTCGTGAGACCCCCCTGCAGTGCTGGGTCCAGCTCTGGGGGCACCAACATCAGAAGGACACGGACGTGCTCGAGCGGCGCCAGAGGGGGCCACGAAGATGCTCGGGGGGCTGGAGTACCTCCCCTGTGAGGACAGGCTGAGAGAGTTGGGGGGGTTCAGCTGGAGAAGAGAAGGCTCTGGGGAGACCTTAGAGCAGCCTCCAAGGACTTAAAGGGGCTACAGGAAAGGTGGGGAGGGACTCGTCATCAGGAATCACAGTGATAGGATGAGGAGCGATGGGTTTAAACTGACAGAGGGTAGATTTAGATTAGATATTAGGAAGAAATTCTTTCCTGTGAAGGTGGTGAGGCCCTGGCACAGGTTGCCCAGAGAAGCTGTGGCTGCCCCCTCCCTGGAAGGGTTCAAGGCCAGGTTGGACAGAGCTTTGGGCAACCTGGGCTAGTGGAAGGTGCCATGAAACTATGATCATCTTTGAAGTCCCTTCCAACCCAAACCACTCTTATGATTCTTGTCCCCTTTATAATAATAGAACCTTTACAATCATAGAACCATTCTGTGATTCTATGATTCTCCTTGTCCCCTTCATCAGTGCTCTGCCAGGTCACATAGCTCTCAAAGGTTTAATCTTGAGCTAATCGTCTTTCTTGTCTATTGCTCTGTTACAGTAGACTGTTACACACGTGATGCAGATTAAGAAATAAAGCATTTCACCATGCTGTAATACAAGGAAACACTGGGATGAAATTAAGAACCCTACCTTTTTCGGTGGAGGCGGCGGCTTCTGCTGGAATGCCAATTTCACAGCTTCTGCTGCTGACTCGGGCTCTTTAATGATGCTCTTTTTTGTGTCTGCCTCCGACAGTACAACAAAAAAATGGTGACACTTTTCACACTTCACAAAACGGGTGGAAGCTGCAGAAAAAGTAAAACAAAACGGTAAGAGGAATTGCTTAGATAGCATTCATTCAGCTGCCCGAGTTTGTCATACACAGGACAAGCACCAGTAAGACAGCACAGCCACCTCTGTGTTTACACAACACTTCCCCTTCCTTCACCTTAGAAGCTTTAAAAGCAATTATTGGACTATGAAATTTGATAGAGATGTAATTTGCCCAAAAAGTCACAACGCAGGGCAGCAACCAAACAAGGGATTAAAAAGCAAAAAAATCTATTTCATAATTATTCAGTAGCACTATGCTTGAAAGAGAAAACTTGGCATCTCAGAGCGATGCAAAATTAATGAGGACTTCTAACTATGCAGGAATCAGTCCTAACTCTCAAACTAGCAGGCAAGAAAAAAAATTGCGGTTAGGGCCAGAGTACTCTGAAGTGCAGGGGAGCAATGCACAGTCTCAACGAGAGCATGCAGCAGGTTTGGGGAAGGACAGCTGTGGCTGCTCGCAGTCTTTGCACCCCACTGGCTGTGGAACACTATGGAGCACGATCCAGTCACCTAAGCCCAGGACACAGAGCACAGAGGGGTCACACAAACGGCTCATCCCAACAAGAGGCAGCTGTGGTATGCAACAATCAGGACTTTGTTTTGCAAGATCTGTTGCTTATTTATTTTTACTGTCAACAGTAGAACACATTTCTTTCAAATTCCAAAAGCCAAACCCTCCTACTGACAACTTTGTGAAGTATGTCTCAAGAAATCACGTTATCTGCAAAGGCTGGTTTCAAAAGCCTGCAAATTAGAACTTGCACTACTTTTTTTGTTCCTTTGGAAAAGCAAAGTTGAAATAATCAAAAACAAACAGAAGAATAAATTTGTAATTCAAGACAGATCTTTTCTGACCGTATTAATATGCTATTAAATGCAAATCATGTGCAATAGGACTGACTTAAAATATATTAGTAAATGTATTAAATTAAAAGCAATGTAGCAAAACCACATGAAAAATTTCAATGTCAAAACTTCTGAAATCATGAAAAGTTTTTAGAAAATGGCTTGAACACTGTAATACCAGCTGATTTTAATAACAGCCTCTAGCAATAAACAAGCTGCTTATTTATAACTTGCTGCCTCCCATAGAGCTGGGATCAGCAAAAGAGGAGCAGGTGAGGTTTTTTTTAATATTAAACACAACTTATGATGGGATAAGTAAGACCAGCAGATTATTTTAAGAATGCAGCACATAATACTGTGACCATCATACCTTTATTAACACTACTCTAAAAGAAAATTTGTGTAACAGCTGCAAAGTTCTCCTGGCAACCTTCCAAATTACTGTTACCTGCCTGATGAGAACATGATGGAGAACCACTTGCATACACCCACCCCTCTTACATAGCTATTATTTACCAACAATATTGCAGGAAAAAAACCCCAAACTTTCTCCCAATGCTCACTCAAAACACCTCTGATACTCTTGATGACTACAGTGCCACGAGGCTGCTTGTCCTTATGCAATGCTAGTAGTCAGCTTTATTAGGAATGGTTAATAGAAGATAAAAAGGAGGCTGTAAGAATACTACTGTGCATCTTTAAAACATTCACTGAAAAAAACTGTTGTGCAGAGTACCCTTTTATCAATTATTCCAAGCAGCACAGAGGAAGGTTATTAGAGATCTTCCTAATTTTGAGCAAGACAAATGGGGTCTGTGGTTACAGAGAAACTTTGATGTATGGGGTGCCTTGGGGAGGAGACTCAGTTATCAAAACACAGCTGTGAAACCAGCCAGTTTCTATCATCTACACAGCAATCTGGAAAAAAGTATCCATATGAGTTTTAACAGAACAAAAGAATTTGAGAAGTTTGCTCTGAAATGCAAGGAAACCAAGTTTAAGTATTGCTATCTCCCTGAAACTGAGCATTCAAAATTGTAAGCAACTTTGTTATTCTTAAACACTGGCATGTTTTCATATGTTCTTTCAACAAACACATAAAAGCACAGCAACGAGCCTTCATGTGAAATTACTTTACCGTCCTTAAGATGTCTGCAAATATTTACAGTGTGGTAAAATGCAAGTCAAGTGTTGGTTTTGATTCAGGCAACGTTACCACAGAGGCTGCATTTGCAGAGAGATTTCTAAAGTCCGTATGCGCTGACCTTGCCAAAGAGAAAGGCCGGGTTTTTACAGTACATACAGGAAGCCAAAACAATTGGAGGATTTATCTTAAAAACACTTGCAGCGAAGAGATAATGGGCCACTATTAAACTGCTGTAAGTTAAAAAGACATCAGGAAAAAGAGAGCTTCTTGCCTATTAAGTACATAGAGTAGCAGGGAAGTCTTGCTTTGGAGGATGGGAGCCAACCTGAAGGCATCAAGTGGAGACAGTAAAAGCAGCGCCTAGATAAGGCTTCTCATGTCAATCAGCTTTACAGCTGTTGGATTTCACTCTACATCTGAGGCTCACATCTTATTTTGCTGATCACAAAACTCTCCTTAGAGTCTTACAATCCAAAACAATACAGGAACTGCTGAGAAAGTGTGTCAAAGCAAAAATTCCTTTTGGCTTGCATCATACTCTTCCCTCAATTGTTAATTACTGGAAAACTATTGCCGAGCAAATGCTTGTATCTGCAAATCTTGCATAAAGTGAAGCCCTGTTAAAAACTCCACTGGACAATCAGCTTGTCACACTGCCACTCTATGGCAATTAATTTACTAATAAGGGTGGCTTTTATTCAGTATTTTGTTTCCCTACTTCTCTCAAAATGACTGAAAAACCTAATATTTAAAAACTAATACAAATGCTAATTGTATACTTCCCTTTGGCTTTAGATATTTACTTAAGGCTCTGCAGTTCAGTAATTCAAACCAGAATTGAGCAAATTCATCATTTTTTGTGACTAAGCAGCATCAAAGCCTTATCTGAAAAATCAAGTTACAGTCTGTTTAATACAAATTGCAACCCATTCATTTTGGGCAGAACAGGACAGATTTTTTTTTTCTTATTAAGTTTGTTTTCTCTTTTAAAATTGTTTTTAAGGTAATTAGAACTTAGCTCTTCCATTTTCTAACCACTTTATATTCTACAGTTTGGCTGGGAAGCAGTGTGCTCAAATTAACAGACTAAACCAGAACGACAGAGGTCAGAGAAAATTTGACCGTGACTTACAGGAACTTCTGAGAAATTAGAGCAATTATGATCTTTGGCTTAATTTTTTTAAGTTACCAATTAATAGGAAACTGATGACTGCTGTTCTCAAGATGAAAAAGGAAAGTCTGCTCTACTCTGTTATCTGGTGACACTGTGCTTAGTCTGAACTAGTAACAGACTTCATTTAAAGGCTGTAAAATCCTAAAGCTTCAGAGTAGAACAATTATTCACAAGCAGACTTTCTCATATTTTGACTTTCAAGCTTCTGACAAATTTGACCAGCAGCAACAGTGTTTTCACAAGTACAAAGTGGGTTTCCAGTGCCAAGCTGCTTACAGGGCATGTGCCTTCGGATGCAGCAGTGCCAGCGCAGTATCACTACTTGTGAATCTGAGATTGCATATACTAGACATTTTCTCCCATAATGTTAGCATGAATCCTCTTCCTAAGAAAGTTTTCAAGCATGCTTAAAGATTCCTAGTGACACTGACACATCACACCTCTGCTTTCCAGAGGTACACAGCACTTCTTCTACTCTGGGGCAATGCTTGAATGGTATTTCCAGATAAAAACACAAACTTCAGTAACAAGGGGAGCAAACACACCAGTGAGGCGAGAGAGTTTCAAAATGTCCCTGTCTGCTCATGAATCATGTGGTAAGAAAGTAAAGGAGATTAAAAATCCTTCCACTGTTTTCAACCACACCTAGTCCAGGCCAACATATTGAACACCACAACAGATTGTATTTCTAGTTCCATCAACTAGTGCCAGATTTTTCAGAAAACCTTGTTGCCTATAGTTTCAAACAAAAAAAATGCTTGTTATTTCTTGAACAAAAAATAGTAGCTTTTATCTGATGGTTTTGTCTAACATAAATACATTGTTATTACAGAATTGTCTTGTGATTCATGATGTCTGATCATTTTTAAAGTCATTTATATAAGTAGCAGCAACTAATAGCACATCCACTTATTTTTATCAACTGCGATATTAACAACTGTTGAACAAGTTTACGCTGACCTTGTCTTAAGCTCCTTAGTGCACAAGTCTGACTATGACTTGATACCTCCTCCTTGAGCCCCACCAACTAACAACAGGTATTTGCTTTCTGACAACTATTTTCTAGGCTGGTCTCATTAGCACTAAAATAAGGAGAAATGTCTTCAAGTCTGATAAGCATAACCGGCATTAATTTGGACTGTACTTCAAAAAAAGAAGCTATTGCTGCTGGACACCAGGCATCTGACACATTTTGGATTTTCTATTTGGAATGTATCACAGATCTGACTTTGCCATAGCAGACCATTCTAGTAAGCCATCTGTCATGTACTAATTCCTCTGCTGGATAAGCACTTTGGTTATAGTATACACAGGATTAAAGTTTTATAATTTAGTAAACAAAGGACAGACAGATGTACATATATATATAAAAGTATACATTTATATAATAGACAGAAAGAAGTGTCAGTAGTTAAAATGGTGGTGTTTATGTGAGCATCTCTTCCACTGCATAAAATGTAACAAACTATTTTAAAACTACATATTCTCAGTTGCGGTCTGAATTCCACTACCATACTCTGCTCCACCACACATCATAGGAAATTACACAAATGTATCCATAGAGACAATATATGCTTACGCCAATGTGGCCAAAGTAAGCATAACAGAATTTTTGACATTGTATAATTAGGTAGGCTGAAGCTTAGCTATCAGAACTACATTATATCACAGATACAGTCACATCCACGTCTATTTAAGAAATAAAGTATTCATTAAAACTTACACACAAAGGTCTCCACGTGTGTGCACAAGTCACCACACTTCGGGCAGCGCAGCTGGTTCCCTCCTTTCCCAGAGCTTCCAGAGCTTGACTTTTTACCACCCCCCTCACCGACAGACTTCTAAAAAAGATTTCCAGACAATTAGCCCCAGACAATGGAGCTGTCACATTAGGCATTTAGCAGTGTGCTTACGGAATCCAGTAATGTGAATATTGCAATAGCTGAATCACAGAATAACTACTGTCAGAATTTTTTCAAGGCTTTGAAAACTTGGAACACCACGATATAAACATTTTGAAGCATACACACATCTGCATTTCCCACGTCTGCCAATTTTGGATGCCCATGGAAGAGGCATCCCACATCTACATCAGAACTGCTTCACTGGCACTAGAACAATAACAAGCTCAACTGTGTCCAGAATGTTTTAATAGTATATTTCAATGTAATTTATTCTAAGCCCAGAAAAGAAAACAAATCATACTTATAGAGAGTGTAATTTCATTATCGCAACTGTGTTGACTCTAAGGGTTTCTGAAGCCACAACTCCTCTCACGTCCTTGACAGATGTAGCTATGATGGCAGATGGCTGTAGGGTAGATACGGCCTATAAAACAAGCATCTCAGAAATTGCTTGAAAATATTTTACTTTTTACTACTAAGGCAAGTTCCCTGACAGAGACATACTTGCCTTTCTCCATGTTACCCTGGTTAGTGATGTTCAAGGTTAACATTTTTTAAATCTATATCCATTCTGTGCCTTTGAACTTTGATTAATAATAAAAGGTATTACATTTTAGGAAACAGCAAAGATCTCTTCCCTTTTCTAAAGCAGTTCCCGATTTTTTTTAAACCTAGCTTACCTACTCATTTCTCCTTACAACCCTTATCAAGAAAAAAAAGACTATTAAAAATTTTTTATCTTCCTTCATTTCTTAAAAAAGTTTAATCTGAACCTTCAGAACACCCCTGTGTCATCTGGACAGTTTCTCAGATGTCACAACACACCCTACTAAGGCACACCCTTGTGAGCCTGTGAACTCTTTAAAATCTTATTTGCTGACTAAAGAGCACTTTTATTTTCAGGTAATCATTTAACTGAAGAAGCTGTTTATTAACTACATAATTATAGAAAAAGACAAGGATGAAAATAGATTACAATTTAATAACAAGAATAAAGCTAGTCTTTTCACAAACTTGTCTTCCTTAATACAACTACCCAATCAGCTCTGAAAACAAAACCATTTTAAAATGTACTTACTTTAAAAAGTTTACTTGGGAGTAGTAGGCTTTTGAAGGAGAATAATTCTGATTGCTACCCTTTTCTGAGATCCTGAAAACCGGCTGAGGATTTGTAACATTCTACAAAGTTTTCAAGTGTCCCTTTACTCTAGGCAAAATATTTATAAAACTGGTAAAAGCATTATGGGATATTTATAAGATTTATCTGCTAACAAATTCACAATACAATTTGTTTTTTCTTCACTGCCAGTTGTAACAATTTGAAGGAAATGTCAAGAGTTAGCAAAAATTTCAAGAAGATTCTAACTTTAAGTAAGGAAAAAACGTTTTATATACATTATTGAAAAACCTAATTCATGGAGATTACCTTGCTTCCATCTCCAGAACCATCCTTGCTTGCACCGTCCTTTGAAGCAAAATACGCTGGTGTTTCTGAAAAGTTTCTAAGAGGAATTCGTCTTAAGGAACAAGTTTCAAAAGTCCCAAGTTTTCCTAAAACAGGGATGCGTGTACGACCACAAGTAATACCTAAAAGAAATTGAAAACATGAAAATTAAACATTAAAAACACTCTAGTTCTAATCCCAATGCCACCAAACCCCAGAATGTATTTACATTAAATGAAGCTCAAAGGTTTCAGCAACAGAATTCAACTCTGAACATCCAAGTTTCAGTTATCCAAAATAAATTCTCTTCACCACCTTAATGTTCATCTCATTAAAAGCTGCCTGGATTGTCCAAAACGACCCAAAAGTAATTCCAGGTCCTCGAATTTAAGAGAATTGAGTCCAACTGTGTCATAAAATAGGCAACATCCCAGTTATGAAACTGATCCTCAGAATGATAAATGCAATCAACATCCAGCACTTATTGTGAAATAATTCAACCGCTGAAGTAAAAGAGAGACCTTTGCAGTGTCTCCTTATTACACCAAAATTACTAAAGAAGTGTCTCGGACTCATGGACTGCATGTCTGGATTTGGTTTTCACTTGTGAACTCTACTAAAGACTAGTTACCAGGAATTTGAGGTACCACTTGACAAAAAAAAAAAAAGTTGTCCCGAGGAAAACTGAAAGGTCGTGTCGTATTTGGCACATAATTCAGTGTAATCTTAACTTTGTTGAAATAGCTTATTGCCAACATGAAAACTCACTGAGAAACTAAACAGCCTTTTCCTCCTCTTGCAACAGCAGGCAGGATTACATTTCATGACTAGGTATGTCGTGCCTGTGATTGCAACATCTCTCAACATAGACAAGAGCCTGGAATCCATCTCATCTCTCTCAAGTGAGAAATTTCTCACTTGCTCTCTAGTTTGGAGAAGAACTCTGTGACTTATTGATAGAAGAGCTATATAGCAACAATGACAATTAAAAACTTGCTGATAATACATAGTTTTACTGTCAGAGACATGAGAGAATCCTTCCGAAAACTCTTCTAAAAATGAATAAAAACAGTGAGAAGGGCAAGAGGAGTACAGTTCATTTGCTTGGAAAGAGGTAACAATGACAACCAAGAGCTGGAATCTTAGCTGAAAGAGGACATCTAAGAAAATTCACCTTGCTACTATAACAGGAAAACAGAAAAAATAATTTAAAAAAGCATTATAGACAAGCTTACATTTACCAGTGAAACTCTCACAGGCTTCTGCAAAGCCACAACCAAGAAGACAAGTGTCAAATTAGATCTGAAGTTGTTCTAACAACTCAAATGCTGCTTAAGACTCCTGAACCTGAAGAAGATTTGCAGTTATTCTTAACATGACTAAAAATGTAATCTTTTAAAAATCTGTAATAGCAATACTTCTGTCTGTAAACGTGAGGGAGGAATAATGATCAATGTGCTTTCCAATTTTAAATTCTTCTGCTGAGTGCCACCACAACACAGCAAGACATTTTAGATTACATGTGATAAACTATGAAAATATCACAGTAATCTCAAAAATACTGGCTCATTTTCACAGGCAGTTGTGTTCCTTCAACTGAATCTGCAGAGAACTCTTGAAGAGTACGTGCGCCAAGTGCGCTTGTCAGCAGAGAATAAGCTGTGGTTGGTGTTTATAATGCAATAGCTGTTCTGCATTAATTCCCTGTCTTGCGGGCTTATTCCTCATAGATGCTTCTTTTACTGAGATTTGTTTTCTCAGTTCCCCTTGGAAGTGGTAGAAGACTCCTTAACAAAATTTAAAAAACAAACCACCTCACCTCCCCTGAACAAAACCCAAAGTCACAAAACTTTTCTGCAATACAGGGAGATTTGGCCTGTGGAGAAAGGATGAAGCACTAACACAGGAATTCAAACATTTTTACCACTACGCACTACACATGGACTAAGATCACTGATTTTAATTCAGAGTGCCCCTGGGATGCAGAAAATACACTGAGAACTGTATTGCATGACACAGGGTCAAGTAGTGAGCTGGTAAGTGCCACGTTACTGACTGTGCCCATCTATTGATCACAAACACTGCAGCTGTGGGGCTTCACCGCCAGCAGATCCAGGCTAGCCAGCAGCATCACACCTGCACTGTAACACTTTTGTTGCTGCTAAATTGACTCTTACAAAAGTCTCAGCTGGCCAGCCTTCTGGGAACATTAAATTCACCCTGCTACACATGCTGAACTCTAAAGGGTGCAGATAGGCTAAAACAAGAAAAGAAAAAAAAGCATATTACTGCTATATCAGCTTGTAGCTAAATGTGAAAAGCCTTATCCCTGTGCTTAGCTTGAGGTCTGAGTGATACTTTTTTGACAAAATATCATTGTGCAATTAAAGAATGAAGCAGTAAAACAGTTATCACTACTTTCTTGCATATAAATTAGCCCAGAGGCAGATTTCTGGGAGAAATCAACATTCCAGCCCAATGCCTGGCAACTTCCACTGAACGATCCAGATACTGATATAAATGCTCAAATCTGCAACAGCCAGCTAGCACAGCGGTATTTGCTCACACACACACAACTGGCAGTCAGGGCAGGGATGGTTTTCTGAAATGGTAAATTTAAAGGCCATGTACCTAACATAGGAATGTTGGTAGCAGCAATGGCACCTATCCAGGGTGTTCAAATTATAGTGTTAAGAAAGAATGGGAGGCTCCTTTACACCTTATTAACCTTTAATTGATACTTGAGGAAAGAAATACTGACTTTTGGGCCAAGCTTCAAGTATCTTGGCAGAATCTATTGCCCAAGGAAGCGACAGGGAGATTGCGACAAAAGAGAAGTCTCCTCTCTGTCCCACACAACACCTGATCGACCTGACTGACCCGTGCACTCCGAACACCCTCAAGTTTGTACCAGCCAGCAACAGCAAAGTACCTGGCAGAAAGCATTATCTCTTGCAATAAAAATGCACCAAAATAAGATTTTTTTTTTTTTTAAGAACCTTCATGGAAAGCTGATGCATAAATAATCTTAGTACTCTGTAACTGCGTTTCTGTTTCATTTGTTCTTTTACATATCCATTATTCAATCTTAGTTCTGACAAAAATATACAGATTTTAAGAAAGATAATCCTGAAGTTAATTCAGACTGTTACTTGCTTTAAAGTCTATTGTTTCAGTGGGTTTACATAAGGCCAGACAGGCTGGAATTGAAACTACTGGTTTAAGCCTTTCAGCACAGGTGACGTCAGAGATGTAAATGCAAAGTCAATTGCAGTAAGTTAACTCACCTCTTGAAGGGAATAAATCATCTCAGACTTATCAGGCTATTACTGAGGGTACAATCATTCAAAACCCTGTGGCATATGTGGCAGTAGCAGAGATTTTCAGCACCATTTGGGAGTGGTCTGCCGTTCACTAAAAGCAACACATGGTATGTCAACTCTCACTACCCACAAGAACGCCACAAAAAGGACAAATGTAGTAAAAGAGTAACAGCCACCCTCTGCTTCAACTTCCAGTAAGTGGTTTGCACAGTCTCGCCCTTCTACCAAGTTAGAAATAATTACTTTTTGCTAACTGAGCCCAAGTTTTTATGAGGAAATATTTCAAGTTTAGGCTTTTAATCAGTCAAATAATTAAGCTCATTTACTAGAACTGCAGGGTAACACACACTGGACGACTGCTGCTGAAAATCACTCTCGTGGAAATAAACTCTATTCTCGCATTACATTTCCCAGAAGATATTTCAACGTGGGCTAATTTTCCAGAACTTCGCACCATGTAATACTGCCCTTAATCCTGACATGCCACCGGCCGTCCCCTCGCACCACCCAGGGTGACACTAGCAAAAGATTAATAGAAGGGAAAAAAAAAAAAAAAAGGAGGCCGAAGCAGCCACCCGTTGCCCAACCGAGCCCTTATCGCAACGCTGCAGCACGGAACTCCCCAGGCCAGCTGCCGCCGGGCGCGGGGCCGCGGGAGGGCTCGTCTCCTAGCCCCAGGCAACGCCTCCGGAACGCGGCTGCTCCCCGCTGACACCGCTCCGGCGGTAACCCGGCGGGCTCCGCTCTCCCGGGACCCCCCGGCAGCGGCGGGCTGGAAGGGCGCGGAGCGCTGACAGCCGTGCGGCGGCGGGGAGGGAACGGGGCTCCCCCTCAGGGGAGCGGAAGAGGCCACCGCGCTTCGGCCCCGCGAGGGCCCCGGGACGGAGGGCCCGGCCCGGCCCGGCCCAGCCCCATCGGGGACAGCATCAGGCCGGGCCGCGGCGAGGGGAGGACGGCGGTTACCTCTCCGCGCGGAGGGCAGCGTGGAGCCCAGGAGGCGGGCGGCGGCGGCACAGCTGTGGCAGGCGGACATGGTGCGGCCGCGGGCCCGGCCCGCTCCCCCCCCGCCGCCGACTAGGCCTCGCTGGCGGCGGTGCTGCGCGCCCCACCCGCGCCGTAAACACCCCCTCCCCCGCCCGGCGCCGCCTCGCTGACGGCAGCACGCTGCCGCCCGGCGTCACGACGCACACCGCGCTGGACTACCGCTCCCAGAAGGCAGTGCGCCGGGCGCCACGGCCGCCACAGCCCTGGCGGCAGCGCGGGGCCTCATGGGAGATATAGTCCCGGGGTGAGGGGCGCCGCGGGCCCTCCGCGTTGCATGATGGGAAATGGAGTCCGGGCAGCGGCGGCCCCCCCCCCCCCCCCCGGACTCCCGCGGTCTCCCCGGCACGCACGTTATTTCGGGAGATTCCTGCTTTTTAATTCTGCTTCCCAAAAACAACACGAGAAAAATATTTCCCTTAGATCCCTGGAATAATTTTTTCAAAAGCCTTTTGTGGAAAATGAAACTGAAACGGCAGCTGAAAGCTTTTAAGCAAAACGATGCAACTTTGAGAAAGAGATGAAAACGATGCCTTGTGTCACGGGGTGATCTTCAGCCAGGAAACAACACTGTGCATAAATATATGTATTATCTAATCAAATTTATCCTTTAGACATACCTTGTGGAGAATGAACTTACAACTGGCAGGTGACTATTGGTCCGTTTCAACTCACCTTCAACTCCTGTTTGTCACCTACTAATTAAAGGAAGCTACCTGATCCCAACTGGTCTTTAGAGGAAGGACTCAGAGACAGGGATGCATCACCCGTCCCACTCCTCAATTACCTACAGCAAACACCATTAGACCCCACGAACAGCAGGCAACACACCGTGCTGCTCGGCTGCATACAGCACGAACACTGAACATCGTTTTTAAATTCTGCCAAGCTCTGGGTGGATTTTAACCCTTATGAAATACAGGTTTAACGCCACCACCTACAGCTGGACAACAGCCAGTCTAATTTTAACCTGCATTACAACCACCACTGTGTTTCCTTTCGGGAGTTTTTTGAGGGAGTTAGGCAGGAACAGCAGGTTAGGCTCAGGGACACACATCAATAGAAGCGGTTTGCCTTGCAATCACACCTCACGATAGCACGGAGGGAACTGCAGCTGCATCTTCTGTGGGTTCCATGTGCACGCTGAAGCAAACAGAGGTTTGCTACCTGGTTCACTCACGGCACCAGCTGGGGATCTCGACTTGCCTCTCTGAGCTTCCCCTTGAACTTGGTGTACTGAAAATAAACCAGGAAGATGTTACTTATGAAAAGTTATTTGAATTATTTTCTCAGCTCAGAGCTTTACCTAGAAATGTTTCTTTATGTACAAAAGGCAGGAAGTGCTATTGCACCTGCTAACTTACCTTATGTAACTCACTTTTCAGTATAGCCTTAAATTTAGCTTTTTTTAAATAAACTTTGTTTGAATAGACCCAGCTGATGAAAAGATCCAGATTCCTATTAGAGGAGCAAGCACTGCACAACACGCGGAGAAAGAGAGCTGGATAAAGCCTGCTATATTAAAAGGAAGACCGCGACTTGAACACACGCTGTTTCACTCACCGCTGCTTTTACAGAAATCGCTCGGGATTTCTCACATATATCAAAAAAAAGGACGCTCTCTTCCGCTGGATGGCAGTGGCAGAACATAGTGACGCCTGCACCAAGCAAAGAGGCGTTAAAGAGCAGAATAAGGGACCACTAGAGACTCTCAGTATCTTTTTTTCTAGGTTAAAACCCAATTCTGCGAGGAACCTACGAGTTCCTCAGACGCTCCCGCCCGCGGAGCACTAATGGCCGCCATGGCCCCTCACAGCCCGCCGACCAATCACCGCCCCACCGCCTGCCACGTGACTTTTGCCTCGGTAGCCATGGCCCCGAGACAGCTTACTTCCGCCTCGGCAGCAATGGCGGCCGCCCGTCTTCCGGTCTGCTCGCGCTCCTCCCTGCCGTCACGTGGTCGGCGCGTGTGCAGCACCCGGAAGTAGCGGCCGGTGGCGGGTGCCCCGCGCTTGGGTGCGCTGGGGGAGGAGGAGAAGAGCGGCGGTTCCCGCCGTCCCCGGGCCCTGCTGAGCCGGTAAGGGCCGAGCAGCGAAAGGGGAGAGCGGAGGAGGGGTCGGGGGTCAGGGGTCGTCACTATGGAGACAGGCCTGGCCCTCTTCGCAGGGCCCTGCTCTGGGGAGGGGGCCCTGAGGGGCCGGGTGGGCCCTGAGGGCCCGGAGAGAGGGAAGCGATCAGGGACTGGGTGCTCCCTGAGGAGATCGAGGGGGTCTCTCAGGTTGCGGTGCAGCGTTACCCCTGGATGAGGCTGTGCCTGAAGGGTCGGGGGGCTCTGAGGAGGCGTCGGGCCGGAGGGGGGTATCTTTCAGGCCCCGGGGCGCGGTTATCACGACCCCTGAGTGGCCCCGGGCTTGGGGTGGGGGAAGGTGGCTCGGGACGTGGCCTGTAGGGAGCCCTGCCCCGGGGATTCATCGTCCCAGGGGAGGTTCTCAGGGGAAGGGGCTGCCTCAGCCTGGGCTGCAGGGAGGAGAGCCTGGGCTGGGGGTGCTGAGTGGGGTTTTGTCCCCCCTTCTCCTTGCAAAGCTGGGGGAACCTCCTGTGGTTGAGGAGGGGGGATGGAGCAGGAGCTGGGGCCGGTAGAAACGGTGCTGGGGAAGTGGGGAAGGTGACTGCTGCTGTGTCCCAGTTGTCTGTAATTCTTCTTCATTGCCTGAAGAATTGGCATTCATAAAGCCCCTGTAGCCCTGGCGTCTCCCCTGAATTTCCCGGTGTTTGCCTGCAGCCCGCATCAGCTCTCGGTGCTGGTGTTGCTGATTCAGGTGTCTTGGGAGTGGGAGTGGGCACTATGTGGCCAGTGCAGTGGGAGAGCGGCTGCGCAGCGGCCCTGGCTCGCACAGACACAGCGTGGGGGAGAAGAGAGAGTCGCTGCTCGTGTAATCCACTCTGACAGGGGTTTTCTCTCTAGTGGCAGAATCGAGGTCTTTCTAAATTGGTAACAAATAGAACATGTCACTAGTGTAGTGGGGATAACTCAGGAGAATATTATCACGTGCTCTGAGCATATCCTTAGGTGAGTCTTCCTTTAGAGGAATTGTTTTCAAGAGGTTAGAGTTCTTCAGATTGTTTGGTTTTACTGAAAATGAAACTTGGGTTTTTAGAGGCTGGGTCATGAACAGCATCAGGTTCTTTGTGATTTGAGTTACCTTCGGTGGCTGGCTTCCTGTTTTGAGTTCATGGTTCAGCTTTTCTGTGGCTGGAAGAGCACGTAGTTGTTGTTGACATGAATATTTGTGTGTGCAAATTTAATGCATTTCTGTGCCAAGGAAAAAAAATAATTCAGTAATAGGACATCGACTTCAGCAAAAACTTCTATAATCAAAGAAAAACTGTTTACACTTGCTTTAAGAAAGGGACAGTCCTTAGGAGTGGTGGTCACAGATGCACCTTCACAAGAAAGGAGCTGGGGGAAATCAGCCCAGGTCTTGGTGGCCAGCAGTTTGCTTCCATAAGTGGTAAGAGTTGAAGTGGGAAGCTCAAAATTTAGGTTTCAGATGGACTCTTAACTCGCTCTGGTGCAAGCTGAGGTATGCTGACAGGACAAAGTTCATCTGCATCATACCCTTTCCTTACCTAGTCTAACAATAGACAGCTTTGTGCTCCCAAGTGATCTGCCAGCCCGCAAAAATTAGCTTAATGGTGCATTAAGACTGAGGTGGCAGAAAAAGAGAGGTGATCACAGCAGGAAAATATTGCCGATCCTTTATGGCAACCAGAATTATTAGCAGAAAGTCTTCCTTTCCTGTGCCCCTGTGTTTGCCCAGTGTCTAGCATAGTGAGGCCCTGACCATGACTTGTGTTTCTTGGCCGCCTTCTAATATAATACTCAGAGAGAATGTGTTGTTTTAAGGCATGTGCTATAGTTTATTTCTCCCATAATTTTGTCACACCATCATTTGCTAAATAGCTTTTTGTAAACTAGTTGATGTGTGGCTATGGAAAGGAATCAGTAGTCTGAACTGTTGCCTCCTTTCTCTCACAACCAGCTTTTCCCCTTAGTCCAGTGATGCATCTTTGTGCCTGCTCTGCTTTTCAGCTTTTGTATGAATAGATATTTACCTCCACTGTAATTTTACCTGCTGCCAGACTAGGACAAAGAGCAGAATAGTTGATGCAAGCACCAAAACTAAGCTACGCAAAATTGAAACAATGGCCACGCAGCTCAATTTCCTACCTGAGACCCTTGTTGGATGTGAGAGGTGTATCATGTGCTCTGTGGAAGATGTGTGGTGTCTTGCAAATTAGAAAGTAATTTCCCTTTTAAAATTCATGTTTTCTGTACTTGGAAAATGGCAAATGAAGACTGAAAGATGAGGAAATTGTAATAACTGTTAATCCAGCTGTATCCCAATATGCTAGCTAAGCCTGCACACTGGCAGCTTTCCTGCTGGGAGAAATGAATTGGAGTGACTCACAGAACATACCAAGGTCTTATTTGATGAAGAATTAAGAGACAAGACCTATTGATTTAAACTTGGCAACTGTTAAGTAACAAGAGCAAAAGTTGCTTTGTTTTATTACGCTCAGTGCTCTTTGTGAATGCATGAAAATAATCTCCTGAGGCAGTTGGCTTTCAGAGTAAAGCTATTGAGTCTGCGAGCTTTGAAACTGTTTGATACCATCTGTTGTGTAAATGGAAGCTAATGGCCTTCACTGCTTTAAAAAAAAGTTAAATCTAGACGTTACCTAAGTGTTTATTACTAATTAATGGAGTATTATAAGACACTCTTTATGTATACTAGGACATTCTGACTTCAGAGTGAATTAGTCGCATTCCTGTGTGGACCCAACTCTGAACCATTTTGTTCTGTATTAACTGGTGTGCTTCGAAGATATCTTTGGTAACTCCTGACGAGTCAGCTCCTGTGTGGATAGAATTGAAACTTCAGGGCTCTTCCGTAAATTAAGACTCAGATCAGCTGATTCCCGATGCGCTTTGGGACTCCTCTGGGTCAGTTATACTGAGATGGAAGAACGTGGTCTGAATAGTTAGGCAGTGGGTTCATGAAATAATGCAAGTCTTTTGTTTGAACTGCAGAGTGAATTGTATGAATATTTATTAGATATAAATTTGGAGTGCTTTATAAATTAAAAACAAACTGAAAACATGCTTTAGCTTTTTAAGCCACTTACAGCCTGCAATACAATTGTCTTTGTGTACAACTGTTACATGGGAATGCTGTTAGAAAAGCGTCATCATTTCATAACGAGGCCGGTACAGTAAGGCAGTCAGGTGACTGTCTCTTGGGAGAATAATTAAATGGTTTGTGATGAAAACTGAGGATAAGTAAACATGGCGTGAGTCAGAGGTAATACAATCAACTGATAAGAGCAAACTTGTCCTGCAAATGCTTTATGTACACGGCACAGCTTTTGAGTGCTGCCTGCTGTAAAACTGTTGTATTGATTTCTAACTTTGTCTCTCTCTCTCTTTTTTTTTTTTTTTTTTTATTTTAGGCTGACCTAAACTGAGTTTTTTCTAAACATCATGGGAGAGATTAAAGTCTCTCCTGACTATAACTGGTTCAGAAGCACAGTTCCTCTTAAAAAGGTACGTACAACTGTAATGGGTGAAATGTCTCCTCTTGCTTTGTAGTTGGGAGACTTAAGCTGTTTGGTTAATGCAGAACAGTTGTGACTGTGCTAGTGACCTGGCTTATCTCCTGAACTGTTGTCCCATGTGTGCTATGAGTGCATGAAAGCACGCTCTTAATTTTCACATGCTTCTCAGAGGTCACTTCCACACATGGCGGTGAGGAGCAGAGGCTCGCAGTTGTGAGCCACGGCAGCGGTGCCTGGAGCCCTGGTGCCAGCCACGCTCAGGAGCACATGCCAAGGAAATAGCGTGGGCTGGGCACCACGTGCGTGGCCTCTCACGGAGCTGCCTGTGGGCGCTGCACCGCACCAGGGCAGGGCAGCTGACCCGGGGGCCATGCTGCCAGAGCCGCCTCCACAGTTCCTACCCATCCTCCTCAGGCCGAAGCAGAGTGTGTCTGAAGGCAAATTCTCGGCAGCGGGGCTGCACTCAGGGTTCCTGAGAGTGGAAAGATGCTGTAACCACGGTGGAAAAAACCATTTGGTTAAGCACTGCATGCTTAATCACACTGTCCAACCACTTTCCCTTCTTGCTTGGATTTCTCCACTTCCTTTCACAGAATCATCTTGGTTGGAAAAGACCTTGAAGATCATCCAGTCCAACCATTAACCTCACACTGACCGTTCTCAACTCCACCAGATCCCTCAGCGCTGGGTCAACCCGACTCTTAAACCCCTCCAGGGATGGGGACTCCACCCCTGCCCTGGGCAGCCCATTCTAACGCCCAACAACCCCTTCTGGAAAGAAATACTTCCTAAGAGCCAGTCTGACCCTGCCCTGGCGCAGCTTGAGGCCATTCCCTCTTGTCCTGTCACTTGTTCCTTGGTTCAAGAGACTCATCACCCCCTCTTTGCACCCTCCTTTCAGGGAGTTGTAGAGGGCGATGAGGTCTCCCCTCAGCCTCCTCTTCTCCAGACTAAACCCCCCCAGTTCTCTCAGTCGCTCTTTTCACTGAACGACAGGAGGGTTTGAGGTGTGCAGCGCTCCAACTTCTGCTCTCCCTGTGCTGAGGGGCAGAGGGCATGGAGTGCAGTACTGCTAGGTAGCTCCTGACCTGGGCTAGCTCTGGCACACGCCTGTGCAGATGAGGCTTGCTGAGGCTGTGGTCACAGACTAACCTGCAGCAGCAGCCCAGGCTCCTGCCAGACAGCCTTGCCTTGACACCCCAGCCTGCTGCTCCTGCAAGCATGATCGCTTATGTAACTGTACAAGCTGAGCAGAGTCAGTGACCTGCCTTCCTTGGGGGTGTTTTAGAGTTTGTTTTCAGGCTAAGATGACTTCTGGCTGGTTCAGTTCCCTAATCTGGGTGGCTGTGTGGGCTGCAGGAACCACGGGGATGGTGCTGGCAGCAGAGGCAAGAGCAGCATTACCTCTTTCAACAGCAAGTTGGTTGCAGTTGGGCCACTGCAGTCTGGCTGACCTGATACAGCCACTCAAAGGGACTGTGTCCCCAAACCTAAGGAACGATGGACGCTTAAATGTGCCTAGCAGTATTTCCACCAAGTGGTGTGTAGCTTTCTCTAAGAAATTACCATTATGCTGCAGGATTTTCTGTTTAGGGTTTCTCATTCATTTTTGCCTGTTTGTCTTCTGTAAATAAGAAAGATCCATTGCTGTTGACTGTGCACGCTCTGTCTAGGCTTTGGCCATCCAGCTTCTCTCTGTTTCTGGCCAGTACCAGATCTGCTGGGTCTATTTGTGGCATCCTGTTGCCTCCAGGCAATGCCTCACCACGTTAGCAAAATCTGGAGGCAATATTTCAGTGGAAAGACATGTGGGTGTTCTGAGGCACTGCTTTATGAGATGCAGTACAGTAAATGAAAGGAGCTGGAGGTTGTGGTTACAGTGGAACATGTTGCTGCTGCCGTGGGGACTGTGTGACACTGCAGCTCGCTGCCAGGGGCCACTGCCTTCAGCTGCTGCCGACTACTCAGGATTTCATAAATGGGGACATGTGTAAACTGAAGCTGCTGTTGACTTGGTGACCTTTGGACTAAGGAATACTCTTGAGTGATTCAGTCTACTCGAAAGTAAAATGATGCCAGAGTGATGAATGTGGGGTATGAAGAAGGTAGAAATAAACAAACCAGTCCTGGCTTCTGGATAAAGAAGGAGAAAAAAGCACAATTTGAAGATATAATTAATCTCTGAAGCAGTCTTTAGGAATACATTTTCTTGCATTATCCCCCCAGAGGTATAGGCAAGGCACATGCAGTACAGAGGAGGGAATGACTAACCATCATCACTGCTGGTAAGCACACATTAGTGCTGTCAGATCGACTTAAGGAAGCAGAGGCAGAGCAGTTCGTGTGCAAACAGGCTGAGATGTTCCTCCTGCCAGGAGCAGGAAATGCACAGCTCCATCGCCCTTCCTGCTGTAGGAAGTACAGTACAGAAAGTAACATGTTTAAACTAAGTCTTCAGCTTTGCCTGTGAGCCTCCATTTGCATCCACCGCTTGCTGTCTTACCTAAGTCCTTCCTAAAAGTCTTCAGCAGGGGACACCCTGGCTCTGCTAAACTCGGGGCGGGGGGAGTTCTGCCCCTTGTTTCAATGCAGTGCAGATTTTACCCTTTGTGTAAACTGTAGCCGATCTTGATTGATCGATCAGAACAAGAAGGAGGCTGGTGGCCTACCCAGTCAGCAGTTAACCACGGTGCCGTCTGCCTACGCAGCGCTCAGCTTGTTTGGGAGCTGAGTTAGACTATCTGGTATGTGGCTGGAAATCAAATACAACAATTGTCTAAACCCATTCATTGTCTGGGCTTGAGGAATGAAATGTTATCGCTCAGCCTCAGCTCTCTTGACATGAACCGGCTTTGGTTTTGTGATTTCAAGGGGTATGATTTGCCTTTGGAAATATTCCTAGAGGTAAACTTTGTAGTAGCCACCGACAGCCACCCTGAATGGAATCAAAATTACTGATGGAATAACAGCGGAGAACGGCAAGGCCTGGAGCTCCGGAGTTGTGTGCAGAGGGTTGTTTTGAGGGGGGGTTGGGAGGGCTTTCGTACAAGGTTTATTTTTAAATGGTTTCAGTGGTCTGGAAGCTCTGGTATGCGATCTTTCTTTTTTTTTTTCATAGAGACTTTACAAAACAACAGTATCATGTGATTGCTCACATGTTCCCAGAGCCTGAAATACTGGCTTTATTACAAGCAGATTTGTTAGTGAAGCAAATCTGATTTGTGATACGCTGCTCTCCGATTCCCTGAGAAGCTTAACTGCTGTGATGGAAAAGCAAATTGTGCTTGTATATTGCTGTTCAAAAAGCTATAAAAGCTTGCTACAGAGGAGATGAATTCCCGTTGTGTGACACAGGCTTTCCCCAGAGGTTTGTGCTTGTTGATCTGGTATGAGCTGCACGCTTTTGCTGGGTTGTGGAGTGCTGAAGGAGCATCCTAAATACACAAAACAGTTTGCTGGTAGAACAGGCCCTGTAGAAACAGGTCGGGCTCCAGCACTGCTACAAAAGACCTTTACCTAATTGTTATACTTTTAAAGGTACTAATTGTGCTAGGACTTCTAGCTTCTGCATTGAGATGGGCACTGTATGAGGAACTGCTCGTTAAGGGTAGCAGCTTGCGTGTGAATAATCTGCTTCAGCCAGCTGTGTGTCCCAGGCACTCCAGATGCTCCTGACCTGCTGCCAGATGATGGAAGCATTTTTCTTTCCAGGTCAGCTTTGCAGTGCTGTTTTGGGAGTCGTGTGTGTCTCTGTTTCTAGCAGCCAGCTCTAACTGTTTCAGATCAATAATTTGTGGTGTTAGCTGCTTAATTCAGTGGGCTCGCATGTATCCAGACCTGTAACATCTTTTGTCCAGTGAATGCAAATGTGGATGCTTGTTTAAAAAGCTGCCCCCAGGGGCAGTGCTGGCTCTTCCAGCCTACAGCTGCTGCTCTCTGTACTTTGAACTGACCTTCTGGGTCTCTCCTGGGTGGTGGCATGGTGGCCCCTCTCCCAAGGTGCTGTGTTCGTTATCCAGCTTATGTCAGGACACACAAAGCATTTGGTCTGACAGTGCTTGGCTGCAGTTCTGCTCCGGCTGTAGCCACACAAACACTGTAGTTCCAGTTAGTAAACAGCCTTGGAGAAGAAAGCTATTGTGAAGAAGAGTTAAAGATGGTCTTGTTCAAAGGGTCTTGGGTATTATAATATTTACTAGATGACAGAAATTTTATAGAAGCAATCCTGGGAGCTGGCTGAAGAACCTCACTTGTCTTGTGTGTTTCTGCTCTCCCTGTGCCTCTCTCCTTCCAGATAATAGTAGACGATGATGACAGTAAAGTCTGGTCACTGTATGACGCGGGACCTAGGAGCATTCGGTGCCCACTCATATTTCTCCCTCCTGTAAGTGGAACTGCAGATGTGTTTTTCCAGCAAATTTTGGCGCTGACTGGCTGGGGCTACAGAGTTATTGCTGTGAGTATTCTCAGTCCTGTGTCCAAGTTAGCATACGTGTGCTTGTTGCTCTAATCAGAGGTTGGATAATGAAGGCGAACATCTTAGTTTTGACTAAGGAAATCCACCAAAAATGTGATGCTAAGTTGCACCCCAGAGTATGTAGCATGCAGATCCAGGCTGAGATCTGCTGCATGTTCACAGCAGCATTTACTGACAGCCTTGCATGTACACATTATTAACATTTCGGTCTGTTTTCAACCTTGTGTGCCCTGGCCACCACATCTTTGCCTCCAGCTGGATTTTTTGTTAGCCACGAGGCAGAGATATGGGTTAGTTCATGCTTTCCTTAGGGATGGTGGATAACCTGGCTCTTAGCCTGCCTGGCTGCAAATGCTAAGTCACTCCTTAAAATCCTCCCAGCGTGCTGGTTTGTGGCTTCTCAGCTCCGAAGCTGAACTGAAATGATTGACTTCTACAACAGTATTTCTGCTGAACAGTATGGCTTTAGGAGTACTGCTGTTTCTCTAGCAGCAGGTAATGATTTCTGTACCTGCCAACTTTACATGCTACGAAATTGCTGAAAAATCATTCCAGCCTCTTGTTCCCCCCATTAGAGAATGAAGCAATGCTGCACTTTCCCCAGCAAACTTGCTCTGGGGTGCTTTCAGTTGTGTATTTTTGTGCGAGCGAGGGGGGGTGTTCACACCCCGGCTGTAGGGACCTTGCTGAGGAGCCTGAGCCTCATGGTACAGGAGAAGCAGGTTGCTGTCTTGAAACCTTTAATGTCAGAATTGGTGTGACTTTCAAGCGGGTAGCTGACAGGTGCTGATCAGAGACCGGCTTTTTCTAACTTCCTGTTGTTTTAGTTGCAGTATCCGGTGTACTGGGATCACCTTGAGTTCTGTGATGGATTCAGAAAACTGTTAGACCACCTTCAGTTGGATAAAGTGAGTGCTCTGAGATAGGGAAATGGATATATAGTTGTAATAAAACCCTATTGTTTGAAAGCGTCTCATTTAAGAGCAAGTGTACATAATATGATACAAAAATGCAGCCTATAAATAAGGAGGCTGTGTTGCAATTTTACTTTTGAAACAAGTTTATTTTTGAAGGTGAATACCCTTGAAAATTGTCATACTTTGTCTAAATTCAACTGCTGTTCTAGGCTTATTAAATTGTACCGGTTAACTAGTTTTTTGTGAGATCCCGTGGAAGTTATCCTTCCTAACTCATGTAGTACAGAGTACCACAGTAAAGTATCTTGGATTGGGCTAGCTATTGAAAACAAAGTGAAATGTTTGAATTTTCTCTTAAGCTTGGTGAGCAAACAGAAATTTGAACTGTGACCTGGAAACACTTCTTTTTTTCAGTATTTATCACGTTTATATCACATATAAAACCAAAAACTGAATAGAAGAGTTTGATTCTTTTAAAAAATGGGTTATGAGGACAGGGTAAGACTTGCATGACTTATTTTTGTAATGAAACATTGTACTTAGAGGTCGCTTATTTCACAAGTGTAACATGATCTGGTTTTTTTCCCCTTGAATTAGGTTCACCTCTTTGGAGCTTCTCTGGGAGGTTTTCTGGCTCAAAAATTCGCTGAATACACACACAAATCTCCCAGAGTTCAATCTCTGATCCTGTGTAATTCCTTTAGTGACACTTCTATCTTCAATCAGACATGGACAGCAAACAGGTAAGGAAGACTGAGACAAGCAATCAGATCCGTGGCCTTAATTTTTTTGCAATGAAATGTCACACTGATCTGGTTGGATGTGTGTCTAACCTGTTCCCAGCCTGGGTGAGGGAGGTGCAGGATGGAATATTTGTGACTTTTAAAGCCACCCCACGAGGAAAATGGAAATTTTCACAATTGGGAGTGTGGAATTTGACAGCTGAGTTGTCCTGTGATCCTCTGTGGATATGTGGTCAGATTTAAGAACTCTGCCTGTGTTATTCACCATGTTTAAAATACCCTTTTGCAATGTAAGACCAACAGCTTCCCAGAGCATTTCAAGGTTTTCCACCTTTCACCTAGCTGCAAGGTTTTCCATCTCTGTGCTCTTGAAGCTTCTTCAGGATTTCATTTGAAGTTAAAGCACAATGTTAGTGCAAGGAAAGGGAGTGCTTACAACAAAGCGTCTTAATGTTGGAGTCCTGGGTGCTTGAAGATTTGTTACATCTTGTTTCTATTTTAGCTTTTGGCTGATGCCTGCTTTTATGCTGAAAAAAATTGTCCTTGGGAATTTTGCATCTGGTCCTCTAGATCCTGAAATGGCCGATGGGATTGATTTCATGGTGGACAGGGTAGGTAGCTGTGTACTCTAACCGCTGTGATGTCAATCTCGCTAGAAGATTTCCTTACAGGAGGTTGTAGATAATTTTTGCTGCTTTCTTCATTTACTTACCTGGAAGGGAGGAGTAAGGAATGGATCCTCAGCAGGTGCTGTCACAGCCCCAGCGATTTAACTGATGCTGTGACCCTCTACCTTACAGTTCAGTTTGTTTATGTAGATCAGAAGAGAGGAAGTTAAACTGAGATGGAAGAGGAGAACGTGCTGGGATACATCTGTAGGCCACATGCTTGAGAGGCAGGAGCAGCTAATAGAACATGTTTTAAGCATTTGTTTCATGCAGAGAGATACTAAGTTGGAACTCTAATCTTAATTTGAAGTGCAGTCATGTTCCCCTTTAAGGAGCTGACATCTCTGGGTGTATTGTTAATATTGCATTAACTTCCTGCAGTGATATATGTTGTTAATCTGTGTTTCTCTCTACTGAAAGCTGGAGAGTCTGGGCCAGAGTGAGCTCGCTTCAAGACTTACCCTCAACTGCCAGAACTCCTACGTAGAACCTCATAAAATTCGAGATATCCCTGTAACCATTATGGATGTAAGTTAATCTCAATGTAATCCTGGTTTTGTTTTGTTTTGTTTTTAAACACTCTTTCCTCCCCTTAGCAGTTGGGGCCTGGATATTCTGTTAGCAACTTAATAAATATTTACAGCATTAACTTCATATTTAGATAAGCCTTCTACTGACTGGGCAACAGCGTGATACTTCTGTGTTGCATTATGAATTGGATATTCTGTGCAATAACTCAGCCATATGTTCACGTATCACAGCGTTAGCTCTCGAGCTGTCGATGTCTAACGTGTTTGCTTGTTTTCATTAACCCTGTTCTACAGAGAAGCTGAGAATTGCTTCTAGGAGCAGCATATATCCAGTCTGATTTAATAAGCAAAATCTGCTTAGATTCAGAACTAACTGCCATGACTTGTTACGTAGGTGTTTGACCAAAGCGCGCTTTCAACTGAAGCAAAAGAAGAAATGTATAAGCTTTATCCTAATGCCAGAAGAGCTCATCTCAAAACAGGAGGCAACTTCCCCTATCTCTGCAGGAGTGCTGAGGTCAACCTGTATATTCAAGTGAGTCCGGATTCAAACCCAGTGCACTGACACATGTAGCCAGAACGGCAGTAGAGACTCCTTCTCTGTGCTTGCTCTTGTTTCTTAACTTGCCTGAGCTCTGTTCACTCTGGCTCCCAGATGGCCGACACAGAAGGGCAGGGCTGGGAGCAGCCACGCTTGTGGAGGGCTGGCTTTGGCTGTTTGGCTGTTGCCTGTTTCCTCTGTCCTTTCTCTGAACTCTTGTACTCCAGAGCCAGGATTTCATCCTCACACAAGTTACTCAGAAGGAATGTTTCTCTTTTACCAAAACCTTGTGCTTCTATACCTGTTTGTGTTATTTTCCGTGTCTGACAGATCCATTTACTGCAGTTCCACGGCACCCGCTACGCAGCCATCGATCCCTCCATGGTCAGCGCAGACGAGCTGGAAGTCCAAAAGATCAGTCTTCACGCCAGCCATGAGCAAGAAGAGCAGTAGGTTTCGGAGTGCCGGTGAGGAGGAGGAATCGATTGGTTTGGTGGTCTTCCTGTGTACAATCAACTGTTCCCACTCTGCCTTTTTCCTTGCGCTAGCCGATTATCACTGTGTGATTCCAACAGGATCAATAGTCAGTGAACTACCCACGGACAGTAACCTCCAGCAGTGTAATGGGATAGGTCTGTTTAATTTTTAGTCTTTGAATTCAAGGAAGCATCTTTGAAGACTCCAGTTTTAAAAACAAAGACATTTTTGCTACCAAAGTCTTCACTATCAAGTTCTTAAGCAGAACAATGTTTCTTTTTATATTCTTCACTCAGCTGTATATATTGCCACATGTGGATCATGTACTTATAAGCTGACATATATTTTTGTTGAATATTTGGTTTAAAAGATGTTTAAGTGCCAATGTTGCCATCACTTATTTGCTTCGTGTTGTTGGTTTCTATTTGAAATAAAGCGTCTGAATTTTTAACTTTGTTGCTGTTTAAAAATGGTTTTCAATAAAACTTCAATTTCTGCAAGTGTCTCGTTTTGACTATAAGAGAACAGCACTGTAGCTTACCATGGTCCTGGTTTGCCTCTAAAGAAAATAAGGAAAACCAGCAGCTTCTGCTTCAATTCACCTTAAGGATGGGAACAGCTTTAATTACAAGATTGCACTGGTGTAGCTTGAAGCACATTTAAGGGTAAAACCTGGATTTATTGAAATACAGATGTTATTTTCCCCTGGAACACCATAAAAAATAAACACAAAGTATTACATGAGAAATGGGTGTTTAAGAAAACTGTATGTCCTTGTCAGAAGCTGTGCAGATAACCAATGACCATTCTCATTTTTTCAAGCTTTTCAAACTTTTCAAGCTGTAACCTGGGGATTAAAGCAGTTACCTCTTTGATTTATAAACAGTACATGTATGTTAAGGTACACTTGTAAACAGTGCATGTTAACATTCTTCTCTACAACTTTTTGCAAAGAGTCAAAACATGAAAGATCACAACCCTTAAGGTTCCAAAAGGACCAAGTGGTAGCCTTGACCTTCTTGAATTCCCACCCTAAGAGGGAAGTTACAAACGCAGCTAAGACACACGGGATAGACAGCCCCCCAAACAAGGTAAGTAAAGAACACTCCTGAAAACAAAGGCTTTCCCCTCCATAACTTAAAATATTAAGAATTTAAAATTTATTTACAAAAATGTGATGTAAACAAGTTACAGTAAAATAGCGTAGGATTTCCTGACACTCACAGTACGAGAAGTGAGGTTTGCTCACTGAACTCTTCCTGCAGTACCCAGACCATAAGAAACAGATGATAAAAATCTCCCTTCTCTGTGTAAAGACAGATTTTAGACTGTTAGCTGATACCTTGTTTTAGGCTGGGAAGGAAGCAGCAGCGATACCAGCCCTTGAGGACAAGAAGCCCTGTACTTGCAGCTGCCTTCTGACGAGTTTTTCTGGGCAGGTGTTTCTCCTGTGGCACTAAGCTGAGCTGGAGGAGTCATGGGTGCCCTCCAGGATTACATTGCTACACACTTCCGTGGAGAGGCTGAGTCTGCATTTGCTTTTTTCCGAATGCTTTCTGTAAAAGAGAGAACATTCTGCTGCACAGAGAGTGTAAAGTTGTGGCAGGATGTATCAAAATAAAAGGAAGAAATGCCATGTAATGGTAGCAAGGGCGCAGGGCAGGGTGGCTTCCAGCTTGTGGGAATTGGCTTCGCTGGAGTTTTTCTGTGTAACCACAGGGTTTGGGTCATGCCCACTGTGATTATTTGAAGGAAGACAAAGTGTTACCTGCTAAATCTCTTCTTCCAATTCCCACAAGGCCTTCGTACAATCCCTTGATTGGATTTTCTCCTGCCGTGATCACGCCGTGGAGCCAGATAAGCAACATTCTGTGGCCGTGCTCCCTGTAGCTTTTAGTGCCTGGCAAGATCAAACCCCAGCTGAGATCCTGCACTGGCCATGCACGGCCCCGACCAGAGCAGATTTCTGAATCGGTGGGTTCGGACACCGCTCCCTCCTCTTTGGATTTGACTAGGCTGGTCTAAAGTACAGTTTAGCTTAATTCCTGCTTGTGGTGTGATCGCTAGATTAACGTTAAACTTAATGGAGTGGGCCATGGGTGAGCATGGGCCTGTCGGACAACCTTTCATGGCACTTCAGAATTTCTGCCTTCAGAGCACAGCTTGGCCCCTTGCTCGCGTCACGCAAACTGCAGGAGTCCCTGCAGTAACCGAACCAGCAGCGATCTGTTTCAGAAACCCAGAACCTGCTTCTGCTAACGTGTCTCTTAAAATCTAAATGGAACTTCACTGCCTTCTTGGTTCAGCTCCTTAAAAGAAAAAAAATAAAACCAGCAAGTTTCTCCTGTCCTAGAGAACAAGAATTTTTTATTTAATTTCTGTAGCAAGGACTAACAGGTCTGGCAGTACCTCCAAAGCAGCGAGCAATAGACCGCTAACCCCCATGTGCTTTACTCCTAGACAAATTCCAGCGTGTAGATACCTCCCCATTAATTAAATACAGGATTTTTAACCTAATCTTTTGACTGTTTCAAAGAAGCCAGTTGTTTGGTTTTTTCATGCTTTGCTAATACTGCAGACTTATCTCCTAGAAACACAGTCCAAGTGAAGGAAGGAGAATACCTGGCAGTGCTTTATACCTGTCCATTGTTGCTCAATGGCCCTGATGTGGGCATCAGTGAATTTCCAGTAATGTGCCAGCTTCTTCCATTCACCAGGTTTGAGGTACTTAGTAGCCAATCTCCACATCACTGAGCGAATGTGCTGCGTTTCCAGCCTGTGATCTTGCTTAAAGGTCAAGTGCTTTGCCACCCAGGAGTCGGAGTCGCTGTTCAGATTGTCCTGCAAAACCAGGGCAGGGGTTTCAGTTGGGATGCAGCAGATGTACCTGTCCTGCAGCCTCCCACATCCTCCCTCTGCGGGTTGCTCTGAGTTCATTCTGGCACCGCACATTTTTTATTCTCGTTTCACTCTGTTCTGATCATGCACGTTAACAAACGCTGTTAACAGCAGCTCTGCTGTGGAAGCCCATGCAGATCGCAATTTGCATTTCTAGTGCCTTTTATCTGCGGCTTGTGTGCAGAATCATTTCATTAAATCTTGCTCCCCTGCAACATAGGCTCAGGCTCGCCTCCTTTACACGCCAGACTGGGAAGAGGCTAAATGACTCACCCCAGGGCTACGAGAGAAGCCCAGCAAGGGCCTGATATACCCAGCATTACTCTGAAGCTGCGCCTAAGCCACTGGTGTATTCCCTCCTTTCCTCCCTTTCCTTTCCTTTCCTGGCTGAAGCACTGCCTTTCCTGGTATGAGAGGATGCCCAGGGTCTTAGGAAGATGCGAGGGGTGTAGGGTTTGGATGTACGTTCAGCACAGGCTCTGCTCAGATTGGTTTGGGCACAGGCTTGGGGTAGGCAGGGTTTCAGACGTGGGACTGGGGCTGAGCAGCTGTGCAGGGGACCGTGGGAGGAGGGAGGCTGCTGGGCCACACTGGGAAACGCAGGAGGGACAGCCCCAGCTGTGGAGTTTGAGAGAGAAGTCGATTGTATGACTCCGACAAGAACTGATCACTCTGCTCACAAGAGGCGTCTCCCTTCCACTGCTGAAAAACTCCCCACATCCCATTTGGGGACCTTGGGCCAAGCATTTTTCCTGCTTGGTGCTTCAGTTTCTCCTTCTGGGAAAAGGAACTAATGCTATCCCACTCCCTTCCTCAGGGCTTTGGGAACAGCTGCCAAAGGATCTTTGCAGCCCCCTGTTCCCTTCAGTGCAGCTTGGGGGTTTTAACAACAGAGGCTTTTTTAAATAAGGAAAGCCTTGATGATGTTGGCATGGTGAAGACTTGTTTTTCTTAAGTAAGGTGATGAAATTAGAGGTCAGGCTGTCACAGGATGTCCTGTATTTCTTTTCCTTTTGACAGCTGGTAGAGTCTCAATGGAGAGTATAAAGCTACATCTGCCCTGGAAAGCGCAGGGGATGCTGGTGTAAGCTGCTCACCTTTTCCCATTTGTAAAACCGATCGGCTTTGATAATCATGTCCACCAAGTTGATGTGATTGCCTCGGGCGGCGACATCCAGAGATGTTTTCCCTTGCTGAAATGAGAAGGGGGAAAAGGAGCTGGAAAAGACCTTGCACGCTGAGGAGGTACAATCTCCACGCTCACTCTGTAGTGCAGGCAGCACGGGCTGGGAGCTGGGAGCAATGCACCCATCCGGGATGAAGGACCCCTGTTCTGTACCTGTAAACACCTCGGATGTGAGGTAGCTTCCAGCTGCTGCCTGCAGGGCATGGGGAATCATTTTCTAGGCTCTGCAGCATGTCCTCTGCTGCCACAGGGGACCTGCCCGTTCAGGAGAGCACCCCGTAACCCGCAGTGTGATGGCAGGGTGCTCTCAGGCTCCCAGCAGCATGGGTGCGGCCGTCAATGGACCAGCTCAGCACTACAACCCAAGGTATTTTATAGCCTTTTGCACAGCAGGTTTGCTGACACATGAAACTGAAGTGATTTATACAACCTCATTAATTTTATAGGCTCCACATACAAATGATTAGAAACAGTTTCCTAGGAGAAGCTGATGGGACTATGAAAATGTAACTACGCTCCTCACATAAACCTGACTTTGAATTGGGCAAGGGGGGGATTTGTATTCGTATCTAAAAGCGTATAGCAGAAAGGAGCAAGTTTTAAAGTTGCATGAAGGAAAGCGAGCCAGCCCAGGCATCAGGCACGCCAGTGAGAACAGTTCTAGCCTCAGACGTGAGCAGAAACCCAATTTCCCACAGAAAAGTGTGAATGTGTTCCCTGCACTGAGTCTCACTGCGGTTCCGCAGACTGCTGGAAGGTGGCAAACATTCACCACAGCTGAAGGCTGTTTCAGCCAGGTGGCTTCCAGTCTGTGGTGTGCTTTAACCCACTGCAAATGGCAGACAGGATTTTAATCTCTGCTCAATCCTGCTTCAGCATTTTCTCGGCACATACCACACTTTTGGGCTGCACACAACTTGCCTGATTCCTCTAGAATTCCTTTTGTTGATTTAATTAGAGGGCAAAAGCCCTGGACACCAGTGCCAGATCTATACCAACCAGATACCTTTAACCTACTAAAACATGTGTACTGTAATCCTTGAGGTATATTATTTATCATTATTCGAGAGGATGATATTAATGTGCATGACAGTACAAGTAGAAGTAAAAGGAACTAGAACAACTTTGAGAAGAAAAAGTTTGTTCATTGTGTGAAATGTTTTCTACCTTCCTAAGAACCAGTCACTTCTTTCCTGGAAAACACATCAAAATAACCTTCTCAGCAGTGTTTGAAGGCCTTATCTCTGGAAACATCCGAATTTTAGTATTATTACTAGCCTTCCTTGAAAATGATGAAAAACAGTGGCAAAGACCACCCGTATTTTCCCTCCATACCCCCATAGAATCTGTTCAACCCATGGAGACATTTACCTTGTCTGTTAGCTTCAGATTAACTCCTGCAATGAGAATCATCTCGGCGATGTCCTGCCTGCCATGCTCCGCAGCAATGTGGAGCGAGGTCTGCTGCCTCTGCAGGAGGGTGAAAGGACTAAATTTCAGAGAGGAACAAGCGTGAGGCTAGAAGGATAGGACAGAACGATACCAGGAGGAAGCCTATTGGAACACTGTCAGCTCTGCCCTCCTCTCCCCTCTATCCCTTTTTAAACCAAGGGCCAAACACCCTCCTACCTCAAACTGGAGTTGGGTTCCTGAGGCTGAGCAAAACTGGTCTGTCCCTGTCCCAACATCAGCAGTAGGAAGCCTCCCTGATAACTTTTCAGTCTAAAGAAGGAACGTCTTCAGTTCCATAGAGCTCCCTAGGGCCACTTATAGAACTACGTTATTTCCTGTTATTTCTGTAACAATTTCTATAGGTAGATAGTTTGGCCAAGGGAGGAAAGGACCTGTGCCAATTCTTTGTTCCCAGGACACAGGGCTGGGTTAATGTGTATGCACTGTAAACTGCACCTTGAGACTGTTTAATGGAAACAACTAAAATCAAAGACAAAATGTGGCAATTTTATGGTGTCATCAGGAGAGAACATCACTACAAGAATGAACATTAACTGAAACATTAAAAACAAGCTACACAAAGCCCCTCATTCATAAAATTACAATTTGGTGAGACAACCTCCAGGCTTTCTTCCCATTCTCAGCCCCCCGAACATTTTGCAGAATATTTTCCAGCCTGAAATTTCTCCCATCTGCTTCCAGCAGGGAGGAGAGAGCCTGACTATGCAATGTTGCTGTGCACAGGTCGCAGGGACATGGCACAGCCCACGTGTTGAATGCCAGCAAGCGATTACCTCACTGCAACACTCAATCATTTCACAGGTTTCACGTTTCTTAAGTTGTTGCTTCCAGGTTTTCCCTGTTTTAAAGCACTCCTCTTTAATCCTGTCCCCAAGGTGATCAAATCCCCCACGAAACTGGTTCACATTTCAAAGACAAAAAACAGGAGCTGCAGTCTTACATTATCCGGAATGTCAAGGTCACACTCCGCGTCGATGAAGAGCTTCACCATTGCTGGGAAGTTCTGCAGTACCGCAATGTGTGTCGCTGATGCGTTTTGCTGCGGAAAGAAGATCCTGTGCTTAAGAACAGCTTAAGCTCATGGCACTGGAAGGACCATGAGCATGTTTTATTCTAAGACAGCTGCCAGCCTGGACTGGGGACGGTACTGCCCCATAAGCACAGACCCCACAGCAGCACTGGTCCTTACCGAGTTGCTTTGTGCTTTTGAACAACTCCACAAACTGGTTTTGCCTTTTTGTAAGAGACGAGAGCGTTGAGTGAGACTTACATGATTAACAGTGTCTGTGTGGATTCCTGCATCCATGAGGATCCGGGCTATCTCCTCATAGCCGTGCTGTGCTGCGTAATGAAGGCAGTTCATCTTCTTCTGAGAGGCACATCAGAAGAGATGGGTATTAGCCAGGGTTTTTTCTCAAAGGCTGCAGTTGTTATGACTGTCCACAGACACCTCCCTGCTTCCCTCCTGCAAGAGCCCCAAGCCCCCATACTGACAAATTCATAGAGGTCGTCTCCAGGGCGAAGCCGGTCCCAGGGAGCTCCACCTGCCTCTTTGTACAAAGCCACGTGTAGTTTCCTCTGGACTCCCTGAGCTATTTCTGAAGTGCTGGGCTCCACGCGGCCTCACCCAATAATGGGCCACAGATCTGGGCAAAAGTCCACAAAGTAGTGTCTGGAAATGGAATCACCTCCACGGAGCTCACCTGGGTTTGGGCATTGACATCGGCACCGGCTTCCAAGAGCAGCTTCACAGAGTTGCTGTGACCCCCCTCAGCAGCCAGGTGCAGAGCTGTGAGTCCTTCCTGGACAAGACAAAAAAGGAGACAAGCAGCATTGCTGTAGACAAGGCCAAGATAGAGCATTGGAAGGAGCAAGCCTCTACCCTGTCTTCTGAATCCATGAATGTTAAAATACCAATTCTGAGGGCCAGGGATCCCAAATCGATTGTTAGGAAAATAAAACCACAATTATCTGCCACCAACATATCAGAGTACCACTCTGTCCTTATGCCCCTGGAAACAGTTGGCCCGTGGGCCGCAAGACAGACATCGTGTTCACCATCTTTTCTCCCCTTCAGCCCATTAGCAAACAAAAAAGGATTTCACATGGGCAATGAAGACAAACCATTTTCCTGGAGTAGCCCAGAGACAGCCACAGGCAGAACTGGAAACCCATGGCCCTCAACCACTGGTTCTCCCTTCTGAGGGCTGCAGCTCATTTGTTTACAAGAAAACAGAAACAAGCAGAATTCCTAAGGGATTTAATCTGGTTTTATTATTGCTCTTCGCACAAAGTGCAGCTCATCTGGGGGAAGACAAATGCTACCAGAGTTACCACTGAAGGAGGTTTCCCCTTTCTTTCAGATCTTAATCACAATCAAATACACTTTTCAAAGCCAGTAACCAAATAAGACCAAAAAAATTGCTGATAAACTTAATTGGGAGTGTGCCCTGGAATAAATAGCAGTGTTACTAAGCCAATATTTGCTATCTAAATCATTAACTGTGTTCCAGCCACATAATTTTCCAAAGCAGGTCTGTCAAAGAGAGATCTCAAACAGAAGGTCCATATGTTCAGTGACTAAGTCAATACTATAAAGCATAGTGAAGTTTAGTTTAAAACACACTCAATAACCATTTAGGCACTTGAATGTACAAGGGTCAGGGAGAAAAATGGAGATTAAATGAAATGATAAGGTAGGTCAGCAGATACAGCAGGAAAAAAAGGCAACACTTTAGAATTGCATACTGGTCCAAGGATGTTGCCTTTCACTGATACTCTGCAAGCGTGACCTGCATTTACAAACGTATGTTTTAGATAAAATCAGCTATCTTCTAGACCTCTCCTGTCAATACTGACTATTCAGCCTCATGACTGTGGCAGGAGAGAGGGGAGGGAAAGGGCAAAACTGATGTGGTTTTTATTTCATTTAAATGTACTTACTAAATTCTTTCCATCAAGGTCCACTCCAACTTCTATAATCTTCTGCAGCACAGAAAGGTGTCCATTTTTAGCAGCTAAATGCAATGCTGTATTTTCTTCCTGAAAGTAAACATCACCTCATACATGTATGTATCACAGGACTGAGTGTTCATACATCACAACCTTGCACAGAGTATACCCAGCGTGAATGAAAAGGAGGTTGTAACCAGTAGCATGAGTTCGAAATAATCTTCTAATAGGTGCAGCAGGGAGGGAAGAAACCCAGCTACCTTAAACTGGGTCATGGTCCACCAGGCTCGCTGCGTATCCCGTCTGAAAATCCTGGAGAGAAATCCAATATGGACTGAGGTGCAAATGGCTTGCAAGTGGAGAGGGAAGTAAAGACCTGAGATACCACAACCATAGTTACAACTGCTGACAATTTGCCTGCATGAGCCTCTTTTGGTATCCTGTTCCCTGACTTTCACATCCTCTAATCCTTGGACTTTACCTCCTCTGCGTGTGGTTTTATGCCCGTACCTTGTCTTTGGCACCGTGAGTACAACCCAGTTGAATTAGGAACTCCACCACCTCCAGCCACCCATACTCTGCAGCCAGGTGAAATGCTGTCCTGTCCATCTTTGAAAGGAAACAGAGAAATACAGTCCAAGAAGGGCTCAGAAAGGACAAGATTAGATCATCTGCTGCAAGTAATATAATAATGCCTTGGGTGATAACCCAGTACACAGGGGGAAAAAAGCGCTGCACTTCAAAATTAGTTATCTTCTATATTTTGGTGTTAACTTTTATTCTGCTTTACATTTGGGATGAACCTAACAAAACAAGGTGAACAGAACTATCCACTCAGGCTAACAACTCCAAGCACTCTGGTCTCGCCAAACACTGGAAAAGAGATCTTTCCAGTGTTTATTTCATACAAACAGAGGATAATAAATAGTTCACTAAAAGGAACTAAGAATAAAAAAATTTAATTACTATGTAAGACGCCAGTTATCGAGTGAGTCAGAACCCCTTTTGGGGAAAGGCAGATCTCTTGTTGTTTCATTTAACTCCCAAGCATCAGAGTGGGGATCACTCTTAGAACCATGAAGGACATGGAGTGGAATAACGTGCGCTAGCTCCTGTGTGTTCTTGTGCTGTCTTCAGGAACAGATCAGCCAACGCTGGAACATGCTGGGAGAGGGTTACCCTTGGTTATTACGTACCTACAATACACTCTGGAGCATCAGCTGCAAGAGAGAGGACACTGAAATTCCTGAATTTATTCTACAAAAGGCTGCATTGGGAAGCTGTGGCTGCCGACTTGACCGGGGCTAGAATCCCTGTCATCCCCAAGCCCCACTCTGCAGGAGGGCTTCCGGGAGTAGCATCTGACTCCGAGACTCTTCCCAAGACCAAGGGCAACATTCCTGCTAAGCTCAACAGAGCAAGATCAGACCTTGTGAAACAAAGCTGTGAAGAGTATTCCTACCTTGTCTGTCTTATCCACACACATGTCCTCCAGGTCCTCCATGATGAACTCCACGACCCGGACATGTCCCCTCTGAGCCGCACAGTGGAGCAGGTTCCTGCCGTTCTGGAGAGGAGATAAAGGACTACTCGTTTAATAAGTCCAAAACTGCGGGACAGTCTCTTTTAACAACTTGTTCCTGTTAGCAAAGACCCATTCCATGTCCCCCTGCACCTCTAGGGCTAAACCACCTTGTGCTGCAGACAGCAAATTATGACTGAAATATTAATGCTCCTTTTCCCAACCAAGGTCTGGTTTAGAATACACGGACTGCTGATTCACTAAACCCATTTCCCATTTCTGTAACACCTTTCACATCACCACTGCACAAATGTGAGCTGAGAAAGCTGTGTACATCTCTATAGCTACATTTATGACACCTGTTTTAGAAATAAGGCAGAAGTGCAGATGGCAGTCCCCCGCAGCAGATGCTGTCACACACGATTACCTCAGCTCACAGGTAAGCCTCTCTCTCTCTTCCCTGTCACTCTCTACAGCCACATGATGGACCCACGTAGGGAGACTCTCTCACCCTATTGACACAGTTAATCTTGGCCCCAGCATTGACGAGGATCTGCAGGACATGGAGGTGGCCAAACCAGGCAGACAGGAGAAGCGCATTCATTCCAAACTGGGAGGAAGAGAAGACAGATACTTACAGCTAAACTGCTGCCACCACCATCCCCACCCAAGAGGGAAGCTGTCCCTCTAGCTTCATGAAGTTTCCCAAATATTTTTCTCTGGTTTTTTTTTTCAGCCTCACTTTCTCCAATTACTATTATTCCTGCCACAGATGGTTAAGGCAGCTGAGCAGAGACCTGCCTCTAGGCTGCCACTTCCTAATCAATGGTGTGTATTAGCCTCGTTGTTATGGAGGACAGAGAACTTGCAAGCTGTCACTGTCTTCCCACAAGCCCCAACCACATGACCAGAACAAGCCAAGCATCCCTATGCTATACAGAAAAACAGATTCTACCAGCCTACTTCCTGGTCACTGTGCATGAAAGGAAAAGGCCAAAAGACAGAGCATATACACACTGGAAAACAAGGCTTGCTCCAGAAAGGCACTGCACCTGCCTCAGCAGGGAGACCACAGCTTCCCACATACTGCAACGCCTTGTGCCACCCACCCAGGGCAAAGGTGTGCTCTGTAACTGCCAGCCCAGCACCCCATCCCCAGTGCTCCCCCAACACAGAACACATTTGCAGGACACACAAGGGACATTTGCCATCATACACTGTCTTTGTCATCCACCAGGACATCGTGATCCAGGAGCAGCCGCACAGCATCCACGTTCCCAGCTCCTGCAGCCCAGTGCAGGGCAGTCCGGCCTGTCTGGAAGGGGAGAATTAAGGCTGATGTATGCAGAATGCCTCTGTATTCACCAGCCTTCCTGAAGGCCAAAACCTCCTTTGCCATCCATGGAGCCAGATTTCATCACACTGTGCAGGGTTTTCTTTGGACATAGCCCTCTCTCTCTCTTTGCTCTCTTGTCAGGCAGACATGTGCTAATCACCTTCTCCTCAGAAACTGCAGTTCTGGACTCTAATGACAGCACAGAAATGAGAAACATCGCTGACTATGGATGGACAGATTGAAACAGAGCGGGTGAGTGCAACCCCGTATTTCCAGGGATCTACTGGTCAACAAGGGGAGACCTGCACCAGGAAATGAGTGAGTCCCACAGCCTTCGTGTACCGAGATAGCAAAATCAAAGCCTTTCATTGCAGCCATGTGTATCTGGCACACATGTTCCAAGGAGAACCATAAATTATCACCCTCCCTCAGTGCTTGCAACTTTCCAGTCTGGTCAGGATGGCAGTGCTGTAGGTTTCAGTGTGTTATGAAATTGCTCAGTTGCCACAGGCCCTATTTAGCACTGGGTGGTGTATTTTAAAGCTTTGACCAATTGAGCAGCTAATGAAAAGAGTAGCGTTAAGAAGCTGCAGTTCTGAAACACACCCTCAGCACTTCCTGCAGCTTGGAGGTGGAAAACCCCAGGACTCACATTGTTTTTGGCTTTGATGTCGACCCCTCTCCTGATGAGCTCCTCCATCCTGGCCGTGTCATTCCGCTTTGCCGCATCATGGAACTCCTTCTCTGAATGAAGCACTGCAGCAGAGACAGAAGAGCAGGCATTAAACCAGTGCTGGCAAGGAGCACGAAGCAGCATGCCCCAACAAACCTCCCCTTCATCTCACCAGCCCCGCTGGCTTCAAGGAAGGATGACTGCAGAAAGATTCTTCCAACAAGAATCCCAGCCCTACAGGGCATGTTTGCTGGATATGTCCTCTCCCACTATCTCCCCTTCCCTGAGTACCCCTGTGCCACATCAGTGCTCTTCCAGTCCTACCAGCTTCTCTTCTAATTCTTTCTCTGCTTGCTCCAGCTGCAAAACCTTTAGATCCATCATGTCCATGTCCTCTGGGCACCCTCCGAGGCCCAGAGCTGGTGTGAGAGCTGAGGCAGATGACACAGACCCTCTCTTCCACTTACATCCCACTGCTCTACAAGGAGGCCTCCACACACGATCTTGCTCTGCCCCTTTGGGCAACCTGAATCAGCTAAGCAGCCCAAAACTGGTACCTGGCCCGAGATTAGTGTTGCATCTCTTAATAGACTGTGGCAGTTATTTGTCCTGCACAGTTAGGCACAACTTAAAGGTGTTTACTCTTCATGCTGGGCCTTGCCCCAGCAATCTTCTCCTTGATCGAACAAACCTTCCTGCCAAGAAATGAGAGCAAGGCTGTGACTCTGGGCCTGCCGCAGCCCCACAGGAACATTCTCAAGGTTTTTGGCAAGGCTGGTGTCAGTTTTTGTTGCACTCTGTCTCTGCCCGAGTGCTTTTAGGGAATTATTTCAAGAGGTGCTTGAGGCAGACCCTCAGCCTCTTACATCGCACTGGAGAGCTGGCTCAGAGGCTCTGCTCTCTCCTATGTTTCTGCAGATCTCAGGCTGCAGTTTGAGTGTAGCAGGGGCTCAATGCAACTTCAGTTTGTACAACGTATCGACTAGACATTAGCCACATGCCATACAAGAATCATCAAAACATACTATTGCTCCCATTCCACTACACTGAGGAGATAAACAGGACACTTGCTGTCTAAATAGCACTATCCCATTTCTCTTTGGAGGGCACAGAAGAAAGGCACCCCTACTGTTAGGGCAGCAGAGGTATAACCTTATCCTCTAATTTCTGTTCCTCTTACCTTCAAACAAAAAACATTAGCTCAAGAAAAACATGAATAACACAAATCTCAATACCAGACAGGATCATTCATGAGTGTCGGACCCACTGTCACAATGAATTCAGTAGGATTTGGACACTGATTTCTGCAGGAAAAGGATTTTCTGTACTGTATATTGAGACCCTGTTCCCATCTGGTCAGGTGTGTTAATAGGACTGCATTTTGACAGCACATGGACCCTTCATTTGAGTGGAAATATCAGGAGAACTTGGGAAAAACCTGCCGAGTTTATGTTAATTATTAACACATA
Organism: Strix aluco; assembly: GCF_031877795.1. Lineage (NCBI taxonomy): Eukaryota > Metazoa > Chordata > Aves > Strigiformes > Strigidae > Strix > Strix aluco. The sequence continues at coordinate 14,509,881 of NC_133942.1, forward strand.
CTTCCTCCTTGCAAATGTTTATCTCCATTCAGTGGTGTAAATCCTATGTTTCAGTTAAGCAAATGTTGCTGCCCTGCTCTGCAGGTGTCAGAAATGTGTTCTTACACTTTATGATTGCACAAAGCATCATTGTCAAGAGATGCCAAACCGCCCCTTGACTTACTTGTTCTTTCCTCTACCTGTGAAGATGCAGTAACAAACCTTGCACCACTAAGGCTGTAGAAGTCACAATTTATTTCTTTTCAGCAATACACAAGAAACAATTTGACGGTCTGAGTTTCCTACTTGGTGTCCACAGTGGTGAAGCCAACCCTGTAAATGTAAATGGACTCCTCACCATGGCACGCACCCATCCAACAGCAGCATATCAGGAGATATTTAGAAGTTTTTCCTCCTCTTTCAAGCTCAGGTTCTGGTGTATTTAATACCTTATGGTACTAACTATCAATTCAGTTATCCCAAACAGCGTGGAAAACAATTTAAATGATTTACCCTCAGTGCAATGCACCAACTCACAGTTTATTATGCAAGAGGTTTAAAATAGCAGCAAAGGAGAAGAAAGGCGTGCACAGAAATGCACTAAAACTGTCCGCTGGGCTCTACCTGAGGCTGCAGGGCACAAAGACAACCCAGTACAGCCAGGGACTGGTCGATAAAGCAGAAGTGGGGGCTACTGGCGTTCTGTGCAGCATCTCAAGGATGCAGGATGCTTCGGGGCAAAAGCAGTCTCGATTCCCGCGTAGGTTATGCACCGACTTTGGTTTTTATACGTCTTGTTATTCTTTAAAGCATCTCGGCCCTGCCCCAGAGCTCCCCCCGGGGCGGGGGGAGGCCGCTGCCACGCCCGCCCTCTCCCGCCACACAAATCCCCCCTCACGGCGCGGCGCCCCCAGCCCCGCCGGGGCAGCCCCCGCCTCGCCCGCACTCACGGGTGTCCCCCTCCGAGGCCAGGTCGTCCCCCATGCCGCGGCCCGCCGGCCCCGCCAGCCCGCCGCCGCCGCCTCAGGGCGGGCTGACAGGCGCGGCCCCGCCGCCTCAAGGCGGGCTGACAGGCGCGGCCCCGCCGCCTCACGGGAGGCCCGACTGCCGCCGCCGCAGAGCGCCTCTTTTACTGTTATTTAAAGGAAAATAAAATAAAATAAATCCTCCCGCCGACAAACACAGTGTTTTCGGGGCGGTTTGGGATGACTTGAGGGGGGAAATCCAGCTACCGCCATTGCGGTCAGGGGGCCGCACGGCTGTTGCCTAGGCCGGTGCCACTCTACCTCAGCGTGGCTCGGCTAAGTGCTGACGCTTGGAGGCTGTGGGTGGTTTAATTGTGTTTCCAAACCGATTTCGGAGGAGAGGGATTTCTGTTCTGTGGAAAATACGGGGTGAGTGGTGGTTGTTTTTTCCCTGAAAGCAGGGTTTGGGGCTTGGCTTTTCCAGGGGATCAGGTGCTCTCATCTACCACACAGCCAGGGCACAGCAGTGGGTGTAGGAGGGGGTTAAAAGCCCTCTTCCCTCACAGTTTTAGTTAATTCTCCTGTTTCAGTATCTGGGTCTGGTTTTGTCTTTTACTCTCTTTTTCATTTTGATAGTATGAGGAGGAAGGAACCAGACAGTGGCTGAGCTGAGGCTGGGGGGAGAATCATATCTATTTCAGGGAGGTCTGAGGTAGGCAGAAAAAAAGATCCAAACCAGCCAAAAACATTACAAAACTATGTGTTTGGTCCCATCAGTATTGTCTGTCTCCAGGCTAGAGAGCTCCTGCTGCCTTTTCACGAAGGAACAGGTAATGGCTCTCCTGGCAGAAAACTGGAGCTACAGAGAGGCCACCCTTTCTGCCACAGCCATTTCAGTTCAGCCTGCGCAAGGTCTCTGGCAAGGATCTGTCACCCCCCAGCATTCTCCCCATATCTAATTTGTCAGGGTAAGTGTGGCACACAACTGTTCCCCACTCCTTGTATTTTCTCACCTTTCCGGTGTTTGCTTGCAGTCAGTCTTGCCACGGATACGGGGTGACACATTGAGTGACACCTTGGGTTGAGTAAACGTTGTTTGTTGGCCTTCAAATACATAGGAAGGTGGTGCAAGGAGAAAACAATAACCCATTCTGCAAATCCAGGATGGGCAGGACTGGGAGGCATGAGCTTAAATCTTTGTAGGCAGGAGTTTGGTTTCTCCTGTGTATGGGAGAAGTGGCCAAGACAGCAAAGGGGATTTGACTGCAGAAATGGGGGTTTCTTTGCTGCTGGACACAGGACAGAGGGGTGACCTTGCAAGAAGCCTTTCTGCTCCGCTACTTTGATTTCTCACAGAATCACAGAATTATTCAGGTTGGAAAAGACCCTTGGGATCATTGAGTCCAACCATCAGCCCTACTCTACAAGTTCTCCCCTACATCATATCCCCCAACATCTCATCTAAACGACCCTTAAAGACATTCAGGGATGGTGACTCCACCCCCTCCCTGGGCAGCCTATTCCACTGTCTGACCACTCTTTCTGTGAAAAATTTTTTCCTAATTTTTCCTAATTTTCTCGACTTAGTCCCTGCAGCATCGGCTTTGCATTCCCTCCCTGTACCATGCTGGCCTACAGACCTGGGTCAGACTCGGTCTTTGTCAGGGGCCCTCTCTCCTCCTCAGCAGGACTGTCCCCCTGCCCTCCAGCCTCGCTGTACCATTGCTTTGGCTGTCAGCACAAGCTGATCCCGGCGACCACATGAGGGTGCCAGTGCTGTTCACCTGCAGCGCTTTGCTGCAGTGAGCAATGAGCTCCAGGGTGTAGCTGGGGCTGTTCCCTGGGTTCAGGCCAGTTTGGGGGGACACCCCTGTCCCAGGGACCCTTGTGCTGCTCCTGCGAGAGAGCGTGGGGCATGTGTGTGTCTGGTGGGAGATGCAGGGATGCAGGCAGCGTCCCGGGGGGATGCAGAGATGCGGAGACCCTCTGCTACTTCAGAAACGTCCCATCTCCGGGCACAGCTACACCAGAACTATCTTCAGGGCAGGGAGCAGCAGGGATGAGCGGGTGGTTTCCATCTCATCGAATCCCACTGCCAAGGGTCTCTGTAGCCAAGCGCTGCGTGGATGCAGCGGATCCACTGCAGGGACCACGAGCAGGGCTTGGCCTGCCTGGCTGTGCAAGGGGAAGTAGACCCTAAGCTCTCGAGTGAGCACAGATTGTGTGGGGCTCTGTGGCTAGCTGCAGGTCTCAGAGCTTTGGATTTGTGTTTTGTTTTCCTTTTATTCAGATTGAATTAAAATAAAGACACCCTCTCTGGTAGGAAAAGCAAACATAAGGTCTGTCTGGATAAAGGGGAAGCCCTTCTTTTGTACAATAGCTCAATGGGTAGAGCATCCTCCCCAAGGAAGGGGGAAAGCTAGGTTTGATCCTTGCTTCTGCCGGAGGGGAGATGCAAACCCTGGTCTCCACAAGACCCCAGAGAGTACTGTAAACAGCAGGCTGCGAGCATGTCTGGTGCAGAGACTTTTTCTTGCTCTTTCCTGTTATTTTAAATAATTAATGATTTGATGGAGCAGGGAGCGGAGAAGGCAGGTGTCCCATCTCCCTGGAGAGCAGTCTGTGCACCCGGCGAGACAGTCTTGCTCTCTCTCGATGAATATTTAAGTGTCTTTAGACAAATTGGAATGGCGCCAGCAAGAATGACTGAAAAGGGCTGAGCCCTTCCCACTGGGTACCCTAGTGCCTGGGGGCTGGGGAAACAGCCCTCAGTAGGGCAGGGAATAATCCCAGCTTGTCCAGAGTACCATGCATCCCAGCCTTGGGTGGGACCTCTGGCTCTTGCTAGTCTTTTGTTATGCTGTAAGAAATCCTTGGATGGAAAGCTGTCCGGATTTAACCTGTCACTGTTAATGTCATTGTCTGCACCTCTTCCAGAGCTTGAATCAGCCAGGACTGACCACCTACGGCTCTTCTGCTGCTTAATGCTGACCTTGGAAGAGAAGTAGCACAGATGCACTGAAAGTTCGCATCTGTTTGTGGGCTTGGGTGTTTTCAGTAGGCAGAAAAAAAGCCATGTAGGCAGTTCCTTCTGTCCTTACTAAATACGTATGTGTTCAGGGGTGGAAGGGACAAAGACTTTCTGCTGATACTAAGTACAGAATGCTGCAAGGATTTATTAACGACGCTGAACACTTGCCTAGCGATCCATTTATTAGCTAACAGACCTAAAAGAGCTTTTGAATTTTTCCACTAATGTTGTAGCATAATGAATGACAGGGGGAGGTGGTAATTTGAGCTCTTTTTGCAATATATTTCACATATTGACCCCAACTTCAGAAAAGTGTTAAAGTCTTCGACTTTATTTCACTTGAAGAATAATTTTAGCTAAGCCGGCTACGTGCTTTTTCTCACTTACAAGTGAAGCTCTCTGACATAGCATTTTGTGCTCTTACCGTGCATGCACAGTTTTTATGTTAGTTTAGGATAATCATTATTTTCAATCTCCATTCAAAAATCATGAGTCAGGCTGCTTAAATTCATGCCATTTTAAAATGTGCCTCTTGTTTGCTCTCTGGTTTAGTTGTATACACTGTGATTTTAAAGTCAGTCAGATTTGCAGCTAGCCGTGTAACACAGCCCACAAACCAGTATGTGTTTATGCAGAAACAGTTGCTTACCTAAAGGTTTAGCAAATTGGACTTTAATTTATAATCTTCCTTTGGAAGCAAAACTGGAAGGTTTGCCTGCAGCTGCCTGTAGTCCAGGAAGCCAAGGTGCTGCTTCCCTGGAGCTGCCCGCAGTGGGGGAGCCTGGCTCGGGGAACAGCCTCTATCCCTGGAGGACTGTCTTTTCTGGCATATGCTGCCACACTTAGGAAATCGAATATTGCATAGGAGAGGAGATGACCACGTTCCTCTTTCAGTGCTGGTGGACTCTTTTTACATGACCAGGTGTCAAACAGCACAATGCGCTGAGATAGCAACCATGGGCTCTGCGTGACAGCACCTAAACCACCCTTTGGGCACTGTGGTATACAGCTGCCATTGATGCCGTGTGGAATTGTATGTTTGCACTGCTTTATGTCCCTGCTGTGGGTATGAAAGAGATTAACCGTACCAGCTCTGTGTCCTGGTTTGCAAACTGCGCTTTCAGATCTGTCCCATTAGAATGGAATACACGTTACAGCTCTGGCTACATGGCTTCATGTGTGGCTCCATCTTATTTATTTTTTGTCTGGGCTAGGCTTTTAGTTGTCCTGTAGACTAGGTTATTTTTGGTGCTTGCTTTGATAACTCTGTTGCTGTGACATGCTGCGGAGCCAGAACTCCTCTGGGAACATCCCAGCAACGCACACAAACATCAGCCCTGTAGCTTCTAACAGTCAACATATGAAGCTTTCAGAAACCCTGGACACCTAACGGGACTCCACAAATCCCCTCTGGAAGCGCGAGAAGGGATCCAGCACTTTCCTCAAAGGCTGTATTCATCTCCTTGCAAGGCTTCCACAGAGGAACAGCTTGTTAGAGGGACCTGTGGAGCTTGGAAGCTTTGCCAATAATAATTCAGGTCCAATTCTGAAGTCAAATATTTAGTTAAACAGAGACTGTCTGATGACTGGATTAAACACAGACGGCATGTGAGTGAGCTCAACACTTCAGGTTTTTGTCAGTGTCCATTTCACGAGCCTGTAATTCCATTTTTCCTGTCTTCCCAGACTCTGCTCATCCTGTGTAGTGTTTCAGACAACGCAGAATGAGGTGTTTCAGCAGAGCTGTTGCTCCTAGCTCAGGAAGCAGCCTGTATCACAAAGTGATGTTCTCTGTTTTGGGCTTAGGAACAATCCAGTGTTATGAGATTGGGAGGAAACCACACTTCAGAGTAATTGAAGGTTTTGTTTGTTTGTTTGTTTGTTTGTTTGTTTTTAAGGAAAAGTCTCGAGGAAGCCAGGAAATGTCAGAGAGGGTGGGTGAGTGAGTCTTGCCTGGCAAGATGCTGCTGCATGGGGTTGACACAGATAGGTCAGTCCATGTTAACAGCAACTGGAAGTTTCGACTGGTGATTTTGAACTCCCCTCTCCTGTCACTCTCACTTCCCAAAGCCAATAGGCCTTTAAATCCCTTGAAAAGACAAATGGGCTTAAGCTTCTATGTAGCTTTGAAAGTGAAGCTTACACTCAATTAGCACAGTGGCCGCGGTTGTTCCTGACGATCAGGTCACTCCTGTTGATCTCTGACCTTCACATAAGCTGGCTGACATGAGTTCACTACATCTTCCAACTCAGTATATTCTCCTTCCAACTGTGGAGAACTGGGCTGACATCTATCCTGCAGGAATACATGAGAAGCAAAAAAATACCTGCTAAGTATCACTTGTACCTGAATTATATCTTAGCAAAATACCATATGGGGGAGGAAGCCATTATTTCTGTGATGCTTTGCTGAAGAAGTTCTATATGAGCCCATTGTGTTTAAACACTCTTAATGCATGAGAGGTTTGAGCAGTAGCTGGGAGTTTACTGGTGTGACAACCTCTATTTCACAGTGAAGATCAGGTCATGGTGGTCATCCCGGCCTTGCTTTGAACTGTACACCCTACTGGAAGAGTGGAGGCTGGTCTTTCAAAACCAGGAATATAAGACTAGGACACTCTTAAAACATTTACTTTGTGAAGGAAAGAAAGTGTAGCAGGGAAGGATCAAAAGGGCAGAAAATCCTTCTTGAATTTGAGAAATGGTGTGATGGAGCTGGGGTCCTAACCCTCCCTGGTTCAAATGTGATGGTTAGCTGAGCAAGTGTTTGGTTATGGGAGGTGGGAATGGTTGCATCGTATAAACCAAGCCATAATCGGACACTGAAACCTAATCCCCTTGCTGACATGCCTGCAGGCAATGTTTTTATTCTCTCTTTCCTGCATGTGTAAAAAGAGGGAGGATCCTCTGCTTCCTGGGCCTCTGAGGACTGTCTGGCTCCTAAAGGCAATCTCTTCCCTGCCTGTTTCAGGACAAAAGTGCAGCTGAGATGTAGGATTTTATAACCGTAAACCTGAAGTGCTGAAACCTACTGCCAGAGTAGCCCTGAGCTGCTCTTACATCATGCTGTAGGACTCAATGCAAAATTTGAAGTGAAACAAAAAATCTTATGTTTGAGGACTTAATAAAAGCAAAGTGGAAGCAAAGGGTCGCTAAGCTGTGATGCCATCGGTCCCTTCTTCTTGGAGACCATGGTAAACCATGGTGTGCAACAGGAGCAGGAGAGCACACTGTCAGGAAGCAGCAGTGCAGCTTTGGAAGCCTTTAATTTTTCTCTCTCAGCAATTTTCCTCCAGAGCCCGAAACATCTGTCTCTGCCTCCAGCCACATGCAAGTGCACCGAAAGAGTTTTGTTCCAAGCCTAATGAGGAATTTCATGGTCTTGGAATTGGAGGCAGGGGGAGGGGGCTGGGACAGCAGCCGGACTCATGTGCTCTCCAAGGAGCTCTGCTGATGTCAAATCGCAGGCTGATGACTTTTATTTTATTGCAGCCCACCAGGCTTCCCTTTAAAGTCTGCTGCTAGAGCCGCTGGTGATCAGTGCAGGAACAGCTCCTACACGAGCTGCTGCGTTCCAGGGGCTTTCTCACATCTGGGCACAACAAGCAACATGGAAAATAATGACATCAGTGGAGAGGAGGTGGGGGAGCTCAGCTGGGCATCAGCTCCACTCTGTTTGTGGAGAGAGCACACGTGAATGCAGAAGGCGTTTGTCCTGCTTCTGGCTGGTAGAAGGAGGGATGGGGGAAAAAAACAACCCTGGGCAGATGTGTAATCCCATTGCTTGAGTGTCTAGCCGATGATGCTGAGATGTGGTGATGCACGTGGTCTGAGAACAGATATAGAATGAGCTGATTCAAATTGTAGCTGGTCTCAGTAGCATTTAAAAAGCACAAACCCCAGCTTTCTCTTTGAGAAGGACAGGGTTATCTGGAGAGAGACATAATCTGTGCAGAGCACAGGAAACAGAAGGCAGATGTTGTCATATGTTTATCATGTTTCCACCACTGGGTCTTCCTTTGGGACAGGCTTGCAGATCCCAGGCCCTGGAGCAGGACTTGCACAGCTCCATGGACACACCGTGCTGTGTTTATCTAGGGCAGAAGAATATACAGAGCTCTTCTTCCACCTGCCCAGGTTCTCCTGGTCTGAAGAGGAAGTTCATATTCACTTGCTGTGACTCAGCTATAGAGCCTGACTCATTTTCATGCTGTTACTCATAGAAGAGGAAAGCCAAATGGCAACCAGTCTGTGCCTGTAGCCACCTGTAATTCTCCAGCTTTCTGCTGTTAATGTCTGGATGAGTTTCTGTTTATCGGCACTAACACACTAACCCTGCTAAAGCTTTTAATACTTCTCTCTACAGAAAAAGACTGATTAAGAAATAAAGCTTTCTCCCCCTAAAGCTAAGAGGAAGTGTGCTAAATCTCCATGGCTGCTTGTGGAGTTCCTGAAATGGGACTATTTCAAGTGGACGCTTCACAGGGGTAGCAACGGGCTGGGACAAGATGAAGCAACCACCAGGCAGAGCTGGGAACAGCTGCAGAGTTACTGCAGCTCCTGAGCTGACCGCTGTGGTCTGGAGGGAGTTGCTGATGATCTGTTTCTTAAAGGTGCTCAGTGCTAGGAGATCCTGCTTCCAGCGATGATGGCTTGTTGGTGACCAGAAATCTGTCTCACCAGCCCTCTGGGCTTCTGTCCCGTGCCTTGACCTCCCACTGTAGTATAAAGCCTATAACTACATGGGCTTCTGTAGGCTGCTAGTCCTCAGAGGAAGGGATGGTGTTTTACTTTGTGTGAACCTTTGTTGTACTGCCAGCTCAGGAGTCTCTTCTCACTTGAGGCCTGGCTGTTGCTCACTTGTGCATATTTTGTCCGCTCGTCAGGGTGCAGGGAAACACTGGGTCCTGGTTCCTTCTCTTGCAGCATGATGGGTGGGTTGTTCTGTGTTAGAGACCGCACGAGCATGAGTCAGATTTGAAAACCTCACCCAAAATCTGCATAGGGAGGCTTTAGCTTTGAGGTGAGAACTGGTGCCTGCCACTACAGCTGGGCCAAACCCTGCCTTTCCCATTTCAGCCTCATTCCATGTAAAACCCACAGTGCAGCCCTTCCTGCACTGCACAGGAGAGCACAGTGCAAAGCTCCAGGTGGGTGGGCTGTCCAGAGGACAAGGAGGAATCTTGGGCCTGGAGCAGGGGCTGTGTTAGAGTTTAGGCGGTTTCCTCTGGCTTATGGGAAGCTGAGATTCAAGTCACTGGTCTAAATCTTCCAGAGGACAGCTTGGCCTTAAACCGGGCTCTCCCTTCTCAGCAGCCTGCTGCTGGGCGAGAGGCCACCCTAGGGTTCTGCTCTCTGATCGTTCTCCTTGATCCCATCTAAAGAGCTTTGATCACAATCATTCCACAGCCTCTCAAATGAAAAGCTGGGGTTTCAGTTATTTTCTGGTGGAAAAATATTTAATTGGAAAAATTCCTGCATGGCCTTGGTACGCTTTCAGCTGGCATCCTGCCTGCCCCTCTCTGAAAATATTGCTGATTTTGAGTGCAAGTGCTTCTTGTGAGGCTGGTTACTTTGGTTGCAATCCCTCACTTTTAGGTTTCTTTTGGTAGGAGTTGGGCTCTTGTTACATGGCTCTGAAGTGACCTTCTGGGGCTGCCAGCATGTCCTGCTGCCCTTCATGGGAGAGCATGGCTCAGAGAGGCCGGGGTTCTTGTGGCATTTAAGGAGCAGCCACTGCCCTGCTGCTCCTAGCTGTCTGCTGTTAATACTCGCCACCGCTCCCAGCTCTGGCAGCCGTGATTGCAAAAAGCTCTGCGGGCAATGGAAGCAGGCTGGTTTCATCATGACAATGTAGTTATCCTTTTAAGGGAAAATTCCCTCTGGGAGCCAACCCTCAATTACCTCCTGCTCCAGTGCCTTCTTGCTAGAGATGGCTTGTAACACAGCTGAGTTACAGCCACACTAACTCAGTCGAGCACCTAGCCGCTCTGGAAAAAAACAATAAACTGTTGGCCACTGTTTGATGAATCTAGAATTTGGGGTCAAAATCCAAAGGGCTGGCTCCCCTCACCAGTGTATTTGTGCAGAACCAGTCTGTGGCTATTACATCATCAAACCCAGATGCTATTCCCACGGTATTAATGGTGTCATATGCAGATACCATGGTCTTCCCTAAAGGAGTTTGTTGCAATATTTGGGAGCTCTGGGTAGTACAAGACTGGTGATAAATAGCTGATGCAAGTGTCTGCTAAATGCCAGGAAACTGGGGTAGGCAGTGGCTGCATTTCAATTTGCTGTTATTCACTGTGGTGAATGGGAGGGGACCTCCAAGGGTCCTGATTCGGAGGCCGAAGAATTCCTCCTATTCTGCTGACATGTCTCATAAGTCCACAGGGGCGATGTCTTACCGGGACGGGGCTGCTGCGGAGGTTACCCTCTGCCTCCCCAAGCAGAGCAGGAGCGTGCTGAGCTATAGAGAACAGCCTGTGCTCTTTCTATTCTATAGGAATGGTGGCTTTGGCTGCAAGCCCCCGAATTTACTTCTCTTGTGTTTAGCACTGAAAATACTTTAATTCTGAACGAGCTGCTTACCAGAAGAACATGACATGCTGGAATGCAGACTTGTCACAGGAATGAGGCCAGGCTCCTTAAAGAAGTCCTAGGGACTGCTTCTTCTGACATCAGTAAGTTTACTGTGATTGTCTGAGAAAATGGCATTTTCTCTCCAGGCAGTGACAGCCACATTTAAAAAAACAACCCCGTACCTGTGCAGCTACTGTTGTCTTGAGCCAAAACAAGTGGACCACAGCCCGTGGCCTGACTGGATCATCTGAGAATGAAACTATGCTCCTTGGAGAAGCGGAGGAGCCAGGCTGGATCCCTGTGCCCCATTTGGAATGAAATGCACGGGGATCTTGTTCTGTCTGCCCAGGTCGGACTGAAAGACCTTTCCCATCTTCTCAGCTTCCCCAAGGGTTTGAATTCTCTTCCCCTATCTAGAGCAAGGAAAACCAATAAAAAAATTTTAAAACCTCTGTAAGCAGACAGGAAGCAATAACAGGAGCTCCATCAAAATATGTAATTTCATACTTTTAAAAACCTTAGGGTAAATTACTTTAAAAATTGTAAATTAACTAGAGTGTTGAAATTGTGTTTTCATGCTGCAGAGCAAAACTGTCCCCTTTTGAAATGTCAACTTTTCAAAGCTTATTTTGTACATTTTTTAAATACAGGACACTTTTCCACATCTGTAGTCCTCTGTTAATGGTTTTGGGTTGCTGTTTTGCCCTGAAAATGTTTTGCCAGAAAATGTCTCACCAGCAATTCCTGTGAGGCCCTGATTCCACCCTTGGAGGTGGGTGGTTTTGAACCCGCCTGGATAGAAGAGCAAAACTGTGGCTAAGATGAGAGCAATGTCTTTTGAATACATAACTATTGTTTGAACTGATGACCTTTTAGAAGTTCATTAGTTCTTGGCACTCGAAAACAAGTGGAATTTATTTGCCTTGCTCAGGAAATTCAACCCATGCCATTGAAAATTCAGTGTTGCTCCAGAGAAAGAGCTGATCAGAGGCTCTGTCGCTTGGACAGGAGGGTTATCCACGTGCTGGGGACTGGCACCACACTACGTAGGTTCAACTCTGTATCTTCTGGGATCTCCCATGTGACATCTGGCCATGTTTTTTCCTTTGAGCTTCATTTCCTCTTCACCACTGTTTCTTGCAAAGACGTACAATACATGAAGAACTGGGCAGTGCTTTGCTGTCATGGTGATGTGGTCTAAACAAACCCGGAGTATTTTGCCAGTATTTCAAAACTGACTTCTTGTTGCGAATGAAATAGCCAAGGAACTTGCAGTTTTGTTTGCACAGATACTCACCCAGTTAGTCATGCTGGCTTGCATATCTGTTGGACTTTTGGAGATCTTCTAGTGTTTTATCAGTTTCAGTGATAAGTATCCCAGTGTGCAGTGGTGTGCTAGATAACTTGCATCTAAAACTGATTAGCATTTCTCCTTTAAGCATTTTTTTCTGTGCAAGGTAGGTTTCTCTGGAAGGAAAAAATAATTTTCCTCCAAAACTACTTGAGGTTTTTTTTGGGTGGGAGGGAAAAATATTAATATAGTTTAAAATTTCACCAAGCATCTGAAACTATTTAGAGAACAAGAGGGAATTAAATGTTTCAATAAACGTTAAGGGAAAGCCAGTAACCAGCTTTCAAATATCATCATTTCTGGGTACAACCCTGCTGTGTAGTTCCGAGGGGAAGGAGAGTTGGGGTCTGTTGTTGTTGCATATATGTCACATCTTTACCCATGAATGGGAGCTAGTACTTAGCATTACCTCCCCACTTCTTGCCCTCTTCCTACCTCTGACCTTTACTCCAGTACACCCCCTTACAGTCTCTGCTCCAGATGGCTTATTCTTTTCCCCCAGAACATCTCCAGAATACTTCAAGTTCTTATTTCTCATTTTAGATGAACAATATGGTAGATTTAACAGCTATCTGTAGTATTTGCACAGTATTTTTTATCTGCTTATGGGCTAGGAGTAATAGTGCTTTAACTGCCATATCACCCAAACAGGATTTGGAGGCCCATTCCTATCCCTGCTAAGGGTTAGAAAAGTCATCAAAGGACATATTCTTAGAACTGGCTCTTTTTTGTTTGTTTGTTTGCTGTTATTGGGAGCACTTAATCTGGTCATCTAATGTTCAGGTCATCTAAAGTTTGCTGCAAAATGTCACCACTGCACCAATTAAAAATAAAAGTATCTGCTGCAGAAGAAGGGGTTTGGAGCCTGGCTCTTCAATGCTTTGTGCCTTTGCCTTCATTCTGCTTGGTGCAAAGCTCCCCTTTCTCTCCTGGCTGCACTACAAGGCAGAATTCATTCACGGCCTTCAGGTCTTCGTACTGGAAGATGCTGTAAAAGAACCACCAATAGTGTTGTTAGTCAAAAAAAAAATGGAGGTAGTCCTAGCTTGGGTTCCCAGCATTTTGATTCCATTCATTCATTTTGAGCAAATAATTTTAAAATTCATTTCCTGACTTTGAAAAATGCCCATGTTCCAAAGCGTAAACTTATCCCCTATGGGGAGGTAGAAATCAGCTCGTGAATCCGACAGGGGTGAGGAATAAGGAGGTTTTCTTGGCAGTGACACAACTAAAACTTATGGACAGCTTCTATCAACACTGCGCCAAGCTTTCTAGGAATTGGTTGTTCTGGCAGAGAAGTGGCATGAGATGGAAAAGTGGGGAGAGACGAGAACTGAAATCTGGAGCAGATTTCAGAGGAGGTGTGAGCAGGGTCTGCAGGGGGCTTCTAGGGCATGACTTTTGTCATCCCACAGCTCTCCAGTGAGAGGGAAAACAGGGTTTAAAGACCTGAATAGCATGTGGAGTTTATTAGCCCCTGAGTCTGGTTGCTGAGGCTTCTGCCAATGTCCTGCAGAAATCATACGGCTGGGAAGGAACTCAGGCAACAGCTTCATCCACCTTTCCATGTGGAAGAGGGTGACATATACCCACCTTCCCTGCCTATCTGCTCTTAAGAAATCCCAGTGATGGAGGTCCTCTTGGGGACCCCATTGTAGAATACATCCACCCTGGCCTGGAAGACTTTTCTAAATAGAAGTCTTCAATCTTTTTTTGCTGCAAATGAAGCTGACTTTTTTTCCCTTTACCTGGTCGATGTGATAAGCTGTTGACAGCCATCCCTCCTGCAATAACTTCTTACAAATGGCATTTTGTAATCTTCCAGAGTTTTCTTTTTTTTCTATAGGTGTAAATACATGTGCTTTATGTATCATCTTTAGCAAAGATGCACTAAGGTAGGATTCCTTCACCGTTTCCTCATATGTTGTGTTTTACAACCTCTGAACTGCCAAGCCGGGCTAGCTCAGGCAGAGGGGACTAAGGCTGCACAGCAGGACATGCAAGGGCTAAGCCTCCAGCTGCTCTCTGGAGTGAAACTGGTGGGACTGGGTCTCTGATACCCAGGAGGGGATGGAAAATACATGGCTTAAAGTACCTCGCATTGATCTCGGACAGCAGGATTGCTGCTGAGAATGAAATCGTTAATGCTTTGTAACATCACGTCAGTGGTTGTCACAGGAATATTGTGGGTTGCTTAGCTGTGAGGTAAGGAGCTAGAAGAACACGGTGACTAAGTTTCCTGGAATAAATTAAGCACTGGCTTTCTGAAGTATGTGAACTTGCATAGCATAACAAAACAGGGATCTCGATTCTCTAAACGCAGTGGATATCTTCTGTGCCTGCAAATTTTCTAACTCTTAAGCTGGAAAGGGGAAATGTTGGAGAGCTTCACTGCTGATGACTCATATTTAAGATAAAACACACATTTTTTAATAGCAAGAATAATTAGTCATCAGAGTAGACTAGCCAATGCTGTAGTAAATCTTTTGGCACCCTGGGACTGGAAGAGCTCTTTCTGCTCTCTTTCAGTTGCAAATTATTGAGTTCTGTGGGATCACTGGATGGAACCTAGGACCTGCATTTTCTATTTCAGATTACATGATAACACAGTCTCTTTGAACCGGTAACCCATGACTATCCATTGAATTAAAAGCAGTCAGGCAAATGTTTCATATGCCAGTCCTATCTATGATTTCTTCTGTGTTTTTTTAAATCATGTTTCACATAGTGCTAGACCCTTCCTTACCAGCATCAATTTAAGGCCAAAATGTGGAGTGTTGTCTGTTTTCTTAGTGTGAGAGGAAGAGTGCCTCTCTCTACGGTATATCTGTAGAAATCAACCCTGTGTCTTGGAGATTCCTTTGAGGAACAACCCCCTTCCCAGCAAGGGGTTAGAAGGTTTCCTAAGCACATTTTTTTACCCAAATGAAGCCAAGCTTGTGCAATAGGATGGTGCATATACTTGCACTCTTTTCCCTGCTTCCTCATAAATTTTGAACCTACTGACCAGTTTCTACCCAGTTTTCGCAGAAGGGAAGCAGTCACTATGGTACCAGCTTCTTATCTTCCTGTAGCTTACTGGCATCTGGGCAGAGCAACAAGGCTGTGGTGTTGCTCACCACCGAGGGGACAACTGCTGAGTGAGCTCAACATTTTGTAGACACCAAAGAGTCCACATGAAGGTGTCAAGGGCAGCCCAGACAGCACTGCTGGAGACTGCACTTGGTGAGGTCTGCAGCAATGGGGATGCTTCCCACTGCTTTCCAGAAGGAGCTGGAGCAGATCCTGGCCTTGGCCATGCTTTCTGGCCAGGGCAGCCAAGCTGGCGGGCAGGGATGACTCTGGAACTACACAGTGTGCAGCAGCAGCTCCAGCTCTGTGCCAGCCACAGCCCCCGGCGCTTCTCCTTCCTCTGGGTTTGTGGTTAGCACAGCATCTAGCTCACCCCAGCCTGACCACAGCCTCTGCAGCGTGCCCTCCTCCACAGCAAAGCCACAATGTGCCGCTCCTGGTGGCTCTTCTTTGCTCCTGTTTAGGACAAATGGCTCTTAAACAGCTGATATTTAAAAGAGGGGTTTATTGCCAAATCTCAAAGCTCTTTACAAGCAGGAGACAAAGTGCTGTCTTTCCACGGGCTGCAGCAGCTGCTTTTCAGATAGTCATCCACATTTGCTCGCTTGCAAACTCACTTCCTTCCTGTCACAGACATGTAAACTGGTGGCACAGCCCAAAATACAGACTCACACCCCAGTGCTCCATGCCTAGAGGGTTTTCAGGCACAAAAAAACAGCCTTAGTGCAGCCAGAAATTAGATGTAAGTTTAAATGTAAGTTTAAAGGAAGATTTAAACAAAAGTGCGTGGTGGCAGGATGTACACTGAAGATGGGAGTTGCTGCACGAGGTCAGAGCAGACCAGGATCCCGTCTTTGACTCTGGCCAGCACTGCCATTTTCAGAGGAGCATGTAAGAACACCCCAGGAGGCAGTTTCTAGCCCTAGGCTGGGCCTGGCTCATGACCAGAATGAGAAGAACAAGTGAGAAAACTGCAGAAGGAACATGATGGTTTTTTTCCTGCAAAGTCCACGTGAATCAGTCTTACAGCTGGGCTAGACATTTTAGGATGAACTGCTAACCCTATTAGAAAAAATAGTTAAAAACAAAGAGTCTCTAACATAGCGGTTTCAGCAGTAGAGTTACTGGGTGCTACAGAGATTCCACTTAAGTTATACCTATTTACAAGACATAATACAAATCTAGTAAGTTCTGTTAGTACAGCAAATATAGTAATTAGCTGTAGCTTGTAAAAGGATTTAACTTGCCATTTCCTAAACAGATACAGGGTTTTTTATCTGTTAGGATTCTTACTGATGGGTATTCAGTAAAATGTCAGACATTTATTCTTTAGAATATTCAGTATAATATAAAAATATACAGTAAATATAAGCACATCCTGTAGGTTTGGCTGTAACAGATAGGGATGTCTGGGTATTTTCATCAACGCTTTGCCAGATGGGTATCCGTAGAACACACCACGAGAAAACACCTGTGAGAGCAAAAGCATTTGTATATAAATTAGGGGACTGAGCTATCCCATAACCTGTTCTCATTCTCCTGGGTTTTCAGTTCCAGGCTTTGATTCATCCACTCTGGAGTTTAGGACTGGCTTCAGTTTTGGGACTTAAACCTGTACCCAGAGTTTGCTCTGGTTTGTGTATCTTCCTGTTAGTGTGAACTGTTTTTTTCCCCATCTGATTCATCTCGTGTTACAGAACTGCATCTTGCAAAAGCCTGCCTGCTCTCTGAAGCTGATGTCCCTCGACTTCCAGTGCACACCAGGTTCTGACAGCTCACATTCATACCACACAGTGTTCGGTAAACAAAAGTGCACATGCAGAAAAATACATTTCGATAGCAGATAGGCACTGAATATTGTCTGTGTTATTAGCCCTTGTCCTAAGTATGTCTGGAAAGGCAAATAAGACCCAGGGTTCACATTGAATCTACAGCAGCAATTGACACAGATCCAGAGTGTGCTCCAGGCTGTGTGCCTGGGAGTGGGCTTAGGACATCAGAAACTTTTTGACTCAAAAGTAAAGCTTTTTGGCACCTGAGCCCTGAGTGTTTGACTGTGTAGAATTTTCCACGTGAGAGAATAACAGGTGAATTCCCATGCGATATCTATGGCTGTCTTGAGAGGGGGACAGACCACTGAAACCAAGGCTGGTTTAATCAAGAAGCAGAAGCACCAGTTCTAGTCACTGTCTTGCTGGCTCTGGGTGGTGAAAACCAGGATATTTGTAAGCCCAAAGCCAACATTTCTGTGCTCAGACCTGAGTGCCCACTGCCTAGCCTAAGAAGATGCTCAGATGAAGCTTTACTGGACTGCTGCTATGGGAGGTGTTTGCAGCCTATTGCAGCCTTGTGGAACTTGGGGAATTATGAAAGAAAGAACAGAAGAAAAATAAATGGGTGAGCTAAGAGAGCAGTGCTGGTAAATAAGAGAAAAAAGCTTAGGTAGCATGCCACTCCTTACAATCAGACTGGGAAGATCGCCCTTTTCTGTGCTTCCAGAGTCTGGCTCAAGTCAAGGAGAAGCCCTCTGGGCTGTCATATGATTCTCCTCGGAGCAACTATAGAGAATAGGGGAGGGGACCCAGCTCATGTACCGGGCTATACAGCAGCGGTGCAAAGACATGAGTTTATCACAGCTGTAATCACTAAAGACCACAGGAACTGTGGCTGCTTTCAGCAGGTGGGCAGGGAAGCTGCGGGAATTGTGCTGGTGCCTTCTGCAGTGCCTTCCTCAGACCCTTCTGTAGCGATGCATTTTTATTTTAATATACTTAAGCCACTGGGACCAGCCCCAGAGTTGTGCGTGCAAAATGCCTTTCCCTCCATGTACTCCAATTACTGACGTCTGTGCCAAACCATGGCTCTCAGGCTAGCCAGGACACAGCAGGTAGAGACGTGTTAAGTAGGAAGAGGGATCTTATCCAGACCCGCTGCCTGTGTGCGTGCTCCTGTCAGTTAACATCCCGGGACAACACAGGGAGCGAGCCTACAGCTAAGGGAACACACATCCCTAAAGCTTCTTAGCGACAGCTCTTTTAGGAAGCTGTTGGGGATCTCCTGGACACAAGTTCTCCAAACGCCTGGCTATTTGTTCCCAACAATGATGAGGGGATTCAGTTACCAGATAGGTATGGTGCTCAATAATAAACCCGTTGTGCTCTAGAAGACGCTCCTTCAAAGACCAAGTGTAACCTCTTTGCCTCAATTTCCCTATTAATGAAACAGGAACAATTAATACTCGCCTGGCAATGATGCACTGAGAATTGCGTTCACTTAGGCAGTGCTTAGCACACCTAAAGCTCTGCACAGCCAGACTCAGAAGAGTGCCTGCATACAGCTGCTCCAGATCTGAGGACACTCCCTGTAGTCAGGAGTTGGCCAGTTTTGTTTGCCTCTGTGTGAGGTCACTTTTTAACTGTGGATGTGGTTTTATGAGTATCTTTGGAGAAGATTAAACCATACATCTTTACATTCCTAGATGTCACTGGACCAGGTGGTCTGGGAAACCTTGCCAACAAGTGAACAAACACTGACCACATTTACCCTTAAATGATTTAACTGGGAAAACCCGATGGGTGCCAGTGCAATCTGGTATCCGCTTGTCTGTAAATACATAGACAGGGGCTTTTGCTAGAATAGCCATTCCGCTCCTTTCAGAAATCTGGCTTGGTTTGATTACCAGGAATTTTTAAGGCCTGATCCATTGAAAGGACTTTGGACAGAGTCCTCAGAGAGCATTCACATTTTCGAAACCATTCAATGTCCTGTAACCTTCTGCTGTGCTAAGAGGATTAGAACTGGACTGGTATGTACAGCATGAAGAAAGAGAGAAAGATGCTATAACTGAAAGCTCAATTCTGTCCCATAAACATGGTGTGTGCACAGCAAAACACCACCTTTTAAACACTGGCCTAGCAATGGTATAAATCATAAATGGCAAAGGTTTAGCTTTGATTTTGAGAAAGAAGTCTCTTTGAAGAGTATGTCAGGGAGCACTTCTCCTGTAAAGAGTCACTAGATCCTTTTGCTTTTCTTTCTGTTTCTGTGTTGCTTCTTTTTTCAGTTCTCCAAGACCTTTAATTTCTTGCAGAACTTGTGTAGCTTGCCGAAGTTGTTCTACTGCCTCATTGAGCAATGTCTCTGCCATCACTGGGGGTCCATTCCCCTCCTGGGCCTGTTCCAACCCTTCACGTAAAACCTTCTGCAGAAGTTTTTCTGCCTTTTCCCTTTCATTAGCAACTTTCTCCTCCATTTTAGCTAAGCAATGATGAGAATCCTTCAGGAAACCTTGGCCTGGAAGTGCTCTCTGTGTATTTTTGGAATCAGACAGCAAGTCTCCAAGAGAAGAACTGCGAAGTTTGAGACCTGAAGTGCTTTCTGCAGACTCTTTCTTCTCAGTAGTTGCTTGTACACTCTCATTGCCTGTTTCTGTAGCTAAGGAAGTCTCTGTCTCTTCTGCTGAAGTTTGCTGTTCCTTCTCGGCAGAGGTTCTCCCATTTCCTTCTTCAGTTTCAACTGTTGGGGATGTGAACTCTGCTACTTCTCTGGCTGCGATCCCGTTCACCGGGAGCTTGGAGCTGCCAGACTCCAGGTCTTCGCAGCCCTCAGCTTCCAGGTCACCATGGCTGGAGTTCATTGTGGCTAGCATTTTTTCCGACAGAATCTTAGGAGGAACAGGAGGCTTTGTAACATCTGCAGTGACAATCTCAGCAAGGTTGTCTTTGCTACTACCTCCTGATGATTTCAAGTCTGTGTTTTTAGGATCAGGGACTGGTTGGTCCCAAGCTACTTTTAGCTTGTCTGGCACACTCTTAGGAAGAGGAATTGGAGCTTTTGCTACACCCCTGTTGCTGACCTCAGTGAGGTTCTCTCTGTTCTCCTCACCTGGTGCTTGGGATCCTTCCACATTCTCCTCTGGACTTAGGGAGTCCTTCTCCTTGGCATTTACATTGTCCTTTGATGCTATGTCTCCCTTAAGCTTCTTTTCTGGAGGCATCGGAGGAGACAGAGGTGTTTTATGTTCCTGGTCAGGAACATTGTTCTCTGCATCTTGGTTTTCTTTTGTGCCAGTGGGTTTTATAGGTGGCATTGGCGGCTTTGGAGTTTCTTTCTGAGGTGGCGCATTGTCATTTTCGCTGATAGTGGAATCAGAGTTTGGTGGTCCATTGTCCACTACATCCAGATCTAGTCGCAGGATACCATCTGATGTAGACTTGGCAGCCTGAAACACAAGAGAGAACTTTTTCAACATCTATCCCATCGTTAATCCTGTGCTCCATCCTTTAACTTCAAGTTAAAATACAAGACCCTCACAACCAGCATGGCAAGCGAGGAGTTGCTGTTTCACACATCCACCCCATTTATACTTTTAAATCTGTTGAAAATGCAAGGAGAATCTGACCACAAACTCGGTGCTCTTAAGAGCAGCTTTTTCTATAGCTCAAGAGCAATCTATGGAGCTTGCACTTCTTCCATGCAGCACCACCCTGTGCTACCCTCTAAGAGCAGCAGCCAGCTCTACCAGCATTAATCTAATAAGTGAAACCCAATGTGATCTGCTATGCTAAAATTCAATGAGCTATGATAATCACAAATACCAAACATTTCACCCAACAAAGAAGAAAGTCGTGTCAAATCACGTACATTGCAGTAAATCTTGAATGCATCGTGAAGCACTTCCATCCCTCTGCATAGCCCTGCTTTTTCCCCAGACCAACACGTTACGTGAACGTCATGAGCATTTTGCTGCCAAGTTATTTTCTGCCTGATAGTGCAGCAACTTGCATGAGAATACCAAAGACAGTAACCATAAGCAGTCAAGAATTAGGACAAAAGCACAGAACCTATTTTACTACTTCCTTTGAGAAGAACATCTCAAAAGTCTGTACCACGATAACTTTATTTCTTAGTTTTCCTGTCAGTGCTAAGCATTGAGCTCTGCCATATTTTAATTCTTTATTCTGTGGTAGCTGGAACCCTCTACTCCCTTCATTTACAACATGCCTACCCAAAGCACACCTGCTTTCTGCTTCTGGGACTGTCTTATTGTTACGTGACCGTATAAAACAAGTTGATCTTTAGATCGCTTGGCCAGGGATACTATTGTAATACCACTGCCTCCTGCTTGCTTCCTCCAACCTGATGTCATTCCTGTCTCACTGGGGCCAAGCCTCATCTGGTTAAACCTCCTTCAAACCACAGACTGTGTGCAAATCACTCTAGTAGGGGGGGTTTCCTAAAAAGGATGGACTTAGTAAAGACGTTGCAGTGGGTAAGCTCAGTGCCCCAGAGGGACAAATGCGGTGACAGTTCCTATGTGAGAGAACCCAAAACCACACAAAGGCATAGCTGCAGCCAGGGCCAGACTCCTGCAGTGAAGAGAGTTTAGTTAAAGTCTCTCGTTGTCTTTCCAGCCCATCAGAGAGACGGAGGCAAGCTGCATCCTGGCGGCTTGGCCCTGACCCGTCCTCACCTGGCCTGCTTTGACACTGAAAATCATCGTTCATCCCATTTCCTTCACGATACTGCAGCCAGCAGCCGTGATACACATCTTTCTGCAGGCTCTATCCCCTCCCTTTCCCCTCATTCCTCCTTCTGAATTTGTAAGCTAGTTTCTCCCTGAATTTGGCTGAAGGTGAGAGGCCTTACGGATGTTAATACTGGAGGTATCTCATAAATATAGTGAGCTGAGTAGGGGAGAGAGAGCTTTTTAGTGCCTAGGGAAGGGCTTCCTACCTTACCAGACCCATATTAGGCAACAGAGAATCCACACTATTGCTGCTGTGACTTTTGTCATGTTTTCTTCTGCGGTTTTCTGGAGGAGTGGATGGGAATCTATGATTCATTCCCATGCATTTCTCTGGAAGATACACTCTCCCTCCATTTCTATGCAAAGTAAAAAGTCTCAGGGCATCTCATTTTCTGCACGAGGGTCATCTGAGTGCTGTGCAGGCACATAAGTCAGAGTCTTGGAAGTTTGAAGAAAGAAGATTTGATTTAAAAACCTTCCTTGGTTGAGATTAATGCTCTGCTAAAATATCAATCTGTCTGGGGAAATTTTTTCATAAATCACAGGAATCAAACATTAGTAAGAACCTCTCCCATGGAAATGAACTGCAGGTTTATTTTGTGGTGGTTTTTCTTTCTTTCTTTTTTTTTTTTTTAAGTAACAGACCCAGAAAATCAGTTAAGAGCAGACAGGCTAGTCCATAAAACTGCCTGGGAGAATAATGTATTCTGTTTCAGACCTAAGGAAGGGCTTGTAAGCTTGAAAGCTTGTCTGTTTTCTCCAGTTAGCTTAATAAAAAATACAGCTTCTCCCCACAGACCGTGCAGTTCTTCTACCTTTAGACCACTGTGGCTACAAAATCATCACTTCTTAGAAAATAAATATAGCAGCTTCAGTCTCTTCTGATTAAAGTGAAACTATAAGGGCTCTCACCAGACGGTGAAGAAGCTCCTGAGTTATGGAAGGCTAAATATATCGTAACGTGTTGCAGCAGCTACAGATCTATGGGAACCTGGCGCTTCGTTAGAGAGGTGCTGGCGCAGTCGTTCCCAGAGGAAGCTGTTTCCCTTGTCAGCTCTCTCTGGGCTGTCTGTACCTGGGGTTTGCCCTGGGGTTTTGTACCTAAGTGGAAGGATCAGCTCTTGGTGATCCCAGCTGGGGAGATGGCTCACCCCAGGGGGGTGCACTTACCTCCTTGAGGTGACTTCTTGTGGGTGGCCTGCGTCCGTGGGTCATTTTCACTCTGTCACGAGTTACGTGGTCCAAGGAAAGGCTCTCGTCTACTTTCACCTTTAAAAGGGGGAGGAGGAGGGAGAGAAAAAAGGAAGAGGGTCATTAATTTCTCAAGATATGTCTGCAAAGTTCTCACTGTCACACATGAAGGGATGCAGCGTTTGGATGAATATTTCACCGCTACAGTCTTTGCCTCAGACCTTAGTTACAGCATGCCTGCAAAGCCCTGCGTGTACGTGATGGATATTTAAGGTATCTGTCCTATATAGAGCCATGTTTATCTAACAGACACTCCAAAGCAAAGCATCCAACTTTCAGAGGTTTGTGACAGCTAACCTCCCCTCTACCTAAGGGGCAGGGAAGGAAGGACACAAGGCAGCTTTGTTGTCCTCGCTGCAGCCTGGGCTTGGACCAGCTCCTGCATGTGGCAGAGCACAGCACCGAAATCGCTGTTGCCATCTCAGAGGTGAAAGCTCATTAATAACTGTGACCTGGCTGTGAACTGTATCAGCAGCGCTTCGTTACAGACCTTCCCTTCTACAGCTCTAATGACTGCAGGATCCTGAAGAGAAGGTGTGAGCAGTGACCTGGATTAATAGCAACTCTAGCTGAATTAACAAATTTATTTCCTGGAATCAGATGAGAAATCCACTGTCTCCCACACGTGGGGAGGGAGGTCCCAGCCCCCTGGCAGGTATTTCTCTGTGCTGGCTCTGTGACTGCCCACCCATGCTGCGATGGCTGAGGGCTGGAGCCTGCTCCACACAGAGGGGCAACACCAGTGACCGGGGATGGTGAAATGTCAGCGTGTCCTTGGTTTGCTGGCCTTTGTACCACAAGTTTGTAAAATAGGAAAGCTGGCGAGGGTGAAATAGGATTTAAAGGGAAAAATGGGTCCCAATACATGGTTGATATGGCAGAGTGGTTTTACAGCTCTTTCAGTGGAGAACAGCTAATCCAAGCCAGCTGAGGGCTTGACCCATTAGCTTGTGCCTGGCTTCTGTGGAAATGCTTTAAATCTGAGGTCTGATCCTTACTGGAATGAATGAGAACTAGAGGCTGGCTCCCTCTGAGAACCCGAATCCTCGTAAGGAGGATAACCCCAGGCCACAGGGCAGGGAGGTGACCTGAGATCCCACCTTGCTGTGCTGCCGAGGGGGTGTGCAGAGCTCACTGCCCACCGGTGAGCCACGTGCTGGGCCCCTCCAGGCAGCTCTGAGCTGGTGTGGGGTCCCTCCAGCAAAGGCTGAGCAGCACTGCATTACAGGACATCACATCTCCCACCCGCTGAAACATGAGAGAAGACCTGGCTGCTAAACTCTCTGCTGCTGGGTTTTATCTTCTCAGGCTACTGCTAGTCCTGGCTGGTCCCTTTAATTCCATGTGCTGCTTCCCACTCAGTCCAAGGGCCTGAGGAACCGCTACATCCCACTGCCAGCAAAAAACTGACACTGAGTGCCATTTGCCGAGGCAAAAAAGGAGCATGTTCCAGCCTCTCCTCCTGCTTTTGCCCTCTGCTGAATAAAAGCAAAGCCCAAGCTCTCAGAGTTTCTATCTCTAGCACCGTACCTGCAGCACTTAGCCTTTTTCTCAAAACTTTTACTCATTGCTTTGGCTTCCATTGCTAAACAGATCTTGCCAATTGCTTCGTCCCCTTGTTCTTGTTTCATTCCCATGATGGTGGTTTTGTGAGCTTCCTTTCAGTTACTGAAACAACTGCAGAATAGATGCTGCTCCTTTGGTTTGGTTCAGGGCTGATTTACCAGCTAACAGGGAGCCGGGCAAGGTTAGTCAGGCTCTAGAATGTGCAATTTTCATCCTTCCCTCTGTGCAGCAGGATGGGAGAAGAATTTGAGAGTGCAGGTGTGCTGGGGCCAGCTGAGAGCCAGTCAGGTTTGGCCGGGGCCATGGAGTAACTTTCCACCAGACTTCTCTCCAGACTGCAGGCGGAATAGCTGGTGGACTGAGTCACTTCAGATTTTTCCAGTCTTGAAGACTGGGCTATGTCCTAACCAAATACCTCCATTACCAGGCTGCTTGGTGCTGAGGATCACAGCAACACAGGGAAGACGAGTCTTTCCGGGCTGCAGCCCCAGCTTTACACAACTCAGCGCTGCAGCTGCTTCTCTGCACCAGCCGCTTCTGTCAGGATTGGGGAACACCCCTGCATTCGCTGATCCCAAACCTGCTGAAGCCACCAGACCATCTCCCACTGACTTTGGTGAGCTCTTGTGCCCCCGTGCACCTCTGGGTGAGACGTTAGCTCTCAGCAGCACAGACCATCCGTCCAGCACACTCAACCAGCTGCCCCTGCCTCCCTTCATCTAAGCCTGGCCAGGAGAGAGGGAAAGGCAGCAAGATGTAGGATTGTGCAAAGGGCTCTCTACATGTTCTACCTTCTTAGGCTGGGAACTGAAGTGGCTAAAAGCTCCCAGCCTGCAGAGATGCAACCTGATTTGCCTTGAATACTATTTTTCTCTTTCCTTCAACCATGGCTGGCACGCAGGAAGGACAGGGAGCACAAGGGCCTGGGCAAGTTCTGCTTTCAGTTAAAAAAGCAGTGGATGAGAACTGACACAGAAATACAGGACTTTGAAGACTGTTTCTCTTACCTCATCAAATACTTTGTTTTTGCCTCTATTGATCCCTTCATTAAGAGCTTTTATCCATGATTCCTTTTCTTCCAAAGTTGGAGCTTGAAATTTGATATCATGAACCTGCAAGAGCAGAGAGACAATTTTTGCCTGAGCATTCCTTGTCAGGACCAGAGAGGTAGCTCTCTGCTCTCTGTGTATCACTTCAGTTTCTATATAACATCCAGTTCCAGCTTGTGTTTAAATTACAGATTCCTTTGTGCTTTGTCAAGTGCTTCACTTCATAGCTCCCATGACCAGGATTTTGTTATGCTGAACAGCTTGTTGCTCTAGTTTTATTTTTGAAACTAGTAACTAAAGTAGTAAGAAAGTAAGAGTTTCTTCCTTCTGTGAAACACTCGGAATAGCTCTTAGAGCAGCAGTGAGTTCATAGAATCATAGAACATCTCAAGTTGGAAGGGACCCATATGGATCATCAAGTCCAACTCCCTGCTCCTCTCAGGGCTACCTGAAACCATATGACTAAGAGTATTGTCCAGACGCTCCTTGAACTCTGACATGCTTGGTGCCATGACAACTTCCCTGGGGAGCCTGTTCCAGTGACCGACCACCCTCTCAGTGAAGATCCTTTTGATAATGTCCACTCTGAACTTCTCCTGATGCAGCTTCATTCCATTTTCTTGCATCCTATCGCTCATCACCAGAGAGAAATGGTCACACTGTATATACAGAGTCAGTCTGAAAGTCCAAGACATTTTATTCTGGTTCAGATGCAATAAAGGACTTTATCTCCAACTTCCTCCCAGGCTGCAAGCAACGGGAAGGCTGTGTGCAGCGGGCTCTGCCTGCTTCCCTGTTCCTGCGGCTCTGCAGAACAGAACTGAGACGGGAATCTGGGGCTCTGGCCTTGGCTGCGCTAACCCCGATTCAGCTGAGCACTGACGTGAGGCATAAGGGCAACAAAGTGAAAAATTAACCACATCTTTTTCTGCTTGCATATGAAGAAATACAGCAGTGAATGCTACAGACGTACGCTTTCTGGGGTTTGAACAACTGTCCTAAGAAGAAGGGAAGAGTCAGCCATACAAGAGGGAGCTGGCAAGAAGAATGGGACACAAATGAGGGGGTGATGGGTGATTGTATGGCCTGTCCTCCAGCCAGACAGCTCTCCCCTTCCTCCAGGGCAGTGCCATGGCTGTGCTCAGTGTTTCAAATCTCTTCCTGACCACAGCACGAGCAGTAGGTAGGGTGTTATTTCTTTCACTGCTGTGTTCTCTGAGCGCCTCACGAGTATTATGTAGCTTTGCCCCAATGTACACTTCAGGTGAGAGAAATGTTGTCTTCACATTAGAGGTGGCTCTATGGCAGACCGGCTTGGATCCAGATAGCACTGACGCAGTGCCCTAATCTGCACTGCACAAGCACACAGAAATACTCTTGTGCTGAAGAACATCATCAAAGTTGCAAAACCAAGCACTTAAAAATGAGACAATCCCAACGTTGCTGGGGCAGGTCTAACTCAGCCTGCTGTGCATGTTCCTCCTAGCACCATCCCTAATGACAGGGGCAGACCTTCTTACTGAGCTATCCCATTGTGTGTTTTATCCTCATGGGTCAATATGTCTTATTGATTGCACTCTGCACAAGCCCTGCCCTGAAAACAGAATTACTGATTCCCCTGACAATCTTTTCATTGCTGCTTATCACTACAGTATCTGGGGGCTTCACAAATTGCTTTTCAGAGCAACTGAAATTATCCACCTCTTACAGGTGGGGAAGTGAGCTACAGAGAGGCTCATCTAACACACATATTAGTGGGGTCTTGTTTGGAATAGGTTTTTTTCGGGTATTTAACATCCTATAGGTATTCTGCACCTTCCCATTGCCTTCAAGAGCAGTTGTAGTCCCAGCCTTTTTATAAATGAGGCCCCACATTCTGAAATCACAGCAGTGTCTATATAAAACAGGGACTATATAAAACGAGGATGACTCCAGCTAATGGTGACTGACAGTCAAATGCTCTTAGCAGCTCCCTGGTTTGGTTATGGCACAACAGAGCAGTTTTGGGTCTCAGCAACTTCTGAAGGTACCATCAGAAATTCTGCAGAACTAAAGCCTGATCTGATTACGCCCACTCCTGCTGTTTAGCTAGAAACCGACTGCCCTTCCCTTCTGCATTTATTCCTCTCTCCAGTGCCATGGTTTTACATCTGCACATCACAGCAACCAAGCGCGAGACCCTCACAACCAGCACGGCAAGCAGGGAGTTAAGAAGCAATTTGGGGAAAGATTATTTATTTGATTAGTTTGCACATAAGGTGATGAGACCACATGTCTTCCTCAGAGCTCTGAGAGGTTAGGGCCTGAACCACAGCCCTCTGGAAAAAGAGCCCTTTGTCTGGGGCACAGAAGGGCCACGCTAACCAGGGAACCTAAGGGAAGGCAAGGCTCCAAAACAGAGTGACAGCCAGATTTTGGTTTAGTCCAAGCAGGCCTGTTTTTTGTGTGTGCTTAAAAACTTTTTTTGTTTGGAAACGATTTTGCCCCAAAGCTTTGTGATTACAAAAGCTTATGAGAAAGCTCTACTTGTGAGCAGCTGAGCTGCTGCACTGCCTGGCAAAGACCTGGCAGCCTGCACCAGGGTTTAGAAATCTCCGTACATGTTGTTCAAGGGAAGGATTCCCGCCTCACTTCAAGCTTCCTCTTCTAATGCCACTTTCTGTGTCTCATTCTCGACAAAAGCCTCCAGCCTCCTGGAGCTGAGACTGTGACTAAGCGCTGGTGTCAGCAACCCTGTGGCAGGGCAGAATGAAGCCTTGGGGGGATGGTTCATCATTAATGAGAAGCTAAGATGTCCCTCCAGCACGCAACCCTCTGCCGCACAGTGCAACGGTGACCAACCGCCACGGCCACCAAACGCAGACAAAATGGATGGGGAGGGAAAGGGACTCGTGGAAAGATGCTCTCAAGGCATCAGCAGAAGGAGCCCTCCAGTTTCCCAAAGGGCTGGGCGAGGGAGGACAAGCAGCTCTGCATGGGACTCTGCTCCCTGCTGCGATGGGGCAGCACAGGCAGTGCCAGACTCTTGCTGCTGCAGCCCTGCTCCCCGCTTGTGCACGTCCCTGGGGCTGTGACACAGAGTCAGCCTCAAGGCTTGCAGCACGTTCCTCCCAGTATGCCCAGTCATCTTTCTTTGAAAACTTTCTTCTCCTTTTTAGAACAATACCCACAGACACCCAGGAAGTGTCAGGCTGCTGGGGCTCTGAGGCTGGTGCTCTGGATGCTGCCAGCCAGGCTCTTTGCTGCCTTGCAGTCCCTTGTCTGTCTGCATCCATCTGTGGCTTGTGCCCTCAGTCACGGCACTGGGGAGAGGAGGCTAACCCAAAGCGGGGTGCACGCTCTCTATAAAGCAGATGGCTGCAGAAGAGAGGCAGGAAGGAGCTGGAGGAGTTGGTCTCAGTCCTGCCTGGCGCTGGGGCTCTGTACACTAGTCTGAGACCCCCCAGGTCCTCTACAAACAAGGAGCACATGAACTTGTCTGTATTTTTACTCATTTGAGTATTGACAGGTATCAGAGGATGCATCTGAAGATGGATACTCCCCACAAAACGTTAAGCAGGGTCTGTTCTCCAACAGCAATTTAAAGTAGAGAGTCAGTGACACCAATATAAGAGGGCAGCAGGCAGGGTAACACATTTGCTCTCCTTCTTGCTAAGCCAGCTGAGACTGATTCATACCATAAACAACAGGCTGGTGTGCCAGGAAAAGCTGTCATGGCTAAACCCAATGTGATAGTGACCATTGTAAGCCATGAATACAGACTACGCAATTTACTGTCAGTTAACTCAGAGCACAGCACGGCCAGTCAGCCTCTGCTGAATCACTGGCTAGATGTCATGCAACAAGAGGCTCACACACGGGTCACTGTCCGTGACGGCAGCGAGCACAGTCTCCCTGATTGCCCCATGTCTTCTCAGAGACATCAGTCTCTTCAAGCAGTGGCACTCTTATGGCTATGCTGATCCTGCTTTCCAGGAAAGAGAGGTGTTCCTGGGGTCAGTCTGTGGTACCTGTGCTAAATGATTTAACAGACAAGCTCTGGAGAACTGTATAGCTGCAGTTTAAGACCTTGACCAACACTAGCTCTTTGCTGAGCAATTCTGCTAGCTGCTGCTGGTCTGCAGCAGAGGTGGGCGACAGAAACCTGTGCTTGCTCCTCAGCTGTTTCAGGGCAAAGCCAGATGCTGGCTTCAGTTTAGTGGGGCAGGGCTAAACTGGACTCTGAACCGCTGGTGAACTGCTGGTTTAGGCATGGGAATGTGTTCCCTTCTGCTGACTTTTGGTACAGGGTGGTCACCTCCAGCAGAAGCCGGAGCAGAGCTGGGTCAGTAACATCTTAAACTACCAGGAGTCTATCTGCCAGATGTGAGGTCATCTCCTGCCTTCTTCTACATGCCTTTGTCAGGTTAGATCATGGAGGGAAAAGTGGAAGCCAAGGGACTGTCAGTTAGGAGATTCTTGTGGTTTTCTGCAGCTGAACCAAATGCTACCTCATCCCTGGGAATAATGCAGCATTGCTGCCAAACTGGCAGATCCCAGGAGCAGACTCCTCCATGCACAGGGCAAACGTGCCTCGCTGAGATCTACTGCAGCTTCCAGGCTGGGCGCCTGGTGAAGGCAGCTGCAGGTAGCTCCAGAGTCGACTAAGGGAAAAATAAACAATGGAAATTTCCACCCCTGACCACAGGTGCAGAATTTGTGCCTGGCCATGCTAGGAAAGGATGCGTGGGGAGCCACAGTGCTTGCTCGTGGACTCTTTCCCTTACTGCCACCCTCTTTCTTCCTATTCTTAGGACTTCCCTGCAGCTGAAGGCTTTCAGACCTGCTGAATACCAGACTTGTGCCAATCTCTGTAGTCTCTAAGCAGTTTACACCAAGCATCATTTACACTGCTTTTTGCATCATGAGTACATTTTAAAGTCTCCAGGCCAAGGCTGCTGCCCTTTCTTACAAGCTCAGCTCTCTGCCTCCAACAGTTTTCATTTAATTGCTGTGGGTGGAACGAAGCATTTGAGATTCTAAGCAGAAGGGGTCTTTTGCACACTTCCAGCAGCACTTTGTTTCAGCTCTGCACCAGTGCAGGCATGTGACATGCTCATATTGTCACAGCTTAACAAAAATGTCATCCTTATGAACAGGGCAAGCAGAATCTTGGGTACATCCATCAAAGACAAGTGTTTAGCAAGGCAACTTATTTATTTGGGTGAAACTCTAGCTGCAGAGTAGTTTTAACTGACTGATTCATGTCCTCTGCTCTTCAGTAATATCCGAAGCAAGATTTAAACTGGGATTCCCCTACAGCTAGACTGGGCTCCCTGTTTTCAACAAGGAAACTCCTATTTGTGCACTGAAACAGAAATTATCTTTCCTAGCTTGTTCATAATTCCCACAAACTCACTGGCTTTCTGCATTCCTCAGCATTGTGCTCAGGAGAGGGGGCAAATAAAACCTAGCAAGATCTGGCAGGGCTTGGCAAGGCAGCTCACAGGGTGATTTTAAACTGTGGATGGCAGCAAGCCTCCCAAATGGAAAATGTTTAGCTGATATATATCGCCACAGCTGCAATTTCAAAACAGAAGAAGGACAGTTGTGTACATTGGCCTCCTAATTGAAGCCTGTTCTAACATCTGCCAAAGTATGTTGTGTGTCAACACCCTCACCAGATTTCCAGCCAAAAGGAGGGTGGGAGGGGAGCTACAAACAGGGAACTTTTCATTTATAAAAGCCCTTCCTTTCACCAAAAGAGCCTTATAAAAAGTAGCCTCTATCTAGGTCGCCATTTAATCAGTGGCATGAAAAACAGCGGAGCTGTAAACTTGCCAGCATGCCAAAAGGATGAAGTTACCCTTTCGGGGCACAGTTTGGGCATATCTTTCTTGTAACAAGAAATGAAAATTTTAGGAACAGGTCTCACACCCTGTGTTGATTCATGCAGCAGTGCAGAGATGTATGCAGCTATTACATACTTCTCTCTACTTGCAGATAATAATAATTCCTACTATGCCGCCCATCTCACCACACAGGCTTTTATTTGCCTCCCTGGGAATAGGTGTGCACTTGTAGTTATTAGCTCTAGAAAACACACCAAGCCTGCCAGGGTTAGCCACTTTTGATCTAAAATTGACATTATTTCTGATTAATCCCGTTACAAAACAAACGCAAATTTCCAGGCTACCAGGGTGCAAATTTCCAGGCTACCATCATTTTGGTGCATGGTGCTTAATGTGACTCTTCTCCCCAATACAGACTGCGCCTACTTGCAAAACATGATTCACCTTCTCTCTCCACCCCCACCCTGGTCCATGTGAATGTTTTGGGTCAGGACAGTCCTTGTTTTGTTGTTCTGAATGAAGTTTAGCACAATGATGCTCTGAACTCAGCTGAGGTCTTATTATACGAATAAACACTAAGTGACTGGAGTGAAAGAATAAGCAACAATGACAACAAGGACTAAACAATCTCCATTTATTTAAACAAAACGGTGATGGGGGAATGCAGGCAAGTTGGTTTTTTTGCCTGTTCACATTCTTATGGAAATAGAATATGTTTTGTCCCTCACAACCTATCAGATTTGCATGGGGAGATTTCATAACATCTCTTAGGCCAATAAAATCACATTGAAATTAAAAGTAAGTCAAGGCGTGACACCTCAAAGCAACAACAGAAGCATCCTAGCCCATAAAGATGCTGAAATGGATAGCGTGTAAGTAGGAACTAAGGAGAACTTCCAGAGATGTGTAGTGATGATGGAGCTAGGAAGTAAGGGAAGAGTGTCCTTGCATACAGTCAGTGCTGAGATGGATGTATAGCTTCTTTGCAACGTCAGCCTGGTTGTTACGTTCTGGATCTAACCAGATGCTGCGCAGGAAGCTAAAGATGTAGAGTTTCATGAATTCTGCAAAATAAATCTTTTCTCCTAGGAACTGTTTGGCTGCTAATAACTTTGCACTGGAGTCTCAGATCAACGGTTCCGGCTCCAGGAACTGTCTCAGTACATGGATCAGGGTCATTGATTTCACTGGAACTTGGGCAAAGCTGCAGCATGTACAGCTGGGACAGGGACACTTCCTGTCCCAGAGCACATGGGGGAACCACAGGGAATGGTCATTCTCCACTGCTAAGGGAGTACTGGAAGACAGAAAATGATAAGGCAGAAAAAATATCAAGGGGAAAAGGTGGAGTCACAGGGACACCCTTTCCCCATGACAAAAAGAAAGTCTACAACACAGCAGCATTCCTCCTCACACGCTGTAGACCATTTACAGCTATAGGTCACTTATTCCAACTGCCAAAGAACTAAATCTCAGAGCCTTTCATCTACTTTGGGCACAGGTGCTTGGGAACTCATTTTGGGGTTAGCAGACTTGAGGGTGATGAGAAAGACAATCCTACCTTCTTACCCGGGGAGTGGATTAAAATGAAACGGTTTTTCTTTTTTAGTAGCGCACGCAGTTCCTGGCACTTGTCATAACTCTCCAGTTCCACTGTTTCTATGCACTTCTGTTCATCCTGCAGAGAGGGAATGAAACATTATTATGAATAGGAGGCATTGAAATCAATCATATACCATCAAACTCTGCATGTCTTCCCCTTGCATCTGTCTAAAAGCTCTTCTGCCTTAAAAATAACCTGCATGCAGGCAGCAACCCCCCATGAATCAGGCTGGCATCTCACTAAGAAAACACCCTAGTCTTTAAGCTACAGGCCGATTTGTGGCTAGTGGTCCACGGCGACTGAGCAAATAACATGTTGTGGACAGTAACACCAGCTTCTGACATCTCTGTTGGCCTCATCCAGGGATCTGCAGCCAGAAGCGCCTCTACCTCCTCCCCACAATGAACGCAGGAGACGTTATTCTGCTTTTTCACAGGGAAGATGACACAAGCACTGTGATGGTCCAAGCAGCCCCCCAGGAAGCCTGAGGCAGAGCAGAGATAAGAGGGGAGCCCTGCCACCACGCTGAGCTGGGGCAGGCTGGTCCTCACATCATAAAGGTCAGCAGGAGCCACGTGCGACTGGGACACACTGCTCTTGCAGCCACACTCTGAGCTGTCAAAATGCTTAGGATTGGAAATATGGTCCCATACAGCCAGCAAAACTGTCAGGGCCAGCATCTCAGCGGGGAATATTTATCTCTAGTGTATCTCCACTGATGA
Organism: Strix aluco; assembly: GCF_031877795.1. Taxonomy (NCBI): domain Eukaryota; kingdom Metazoa; phylum Chordata; class Aves; order Strigiformes; family Strigidae; genus Strix; species Strix aluco. The sequence continues at coordinate 14,543,415 of NC_133942.1, forward strand.
CTGCCGGCCACGATCTTGGCTCATTTCTCCCAGTAACATAACTAAAATTCCACACGTGGTGCGTGGCACAGTTCAGCTGCGGAGCACCATCCCTAATAGGAATCGCAGCGTAACGCTGGGCAGATAATATTCTTCATGTCTGAGTAGCCCAGAAGAGACCAAAGCTCCCTTTTGCTAAGCATTACACAAATAAGCACTGAGAATCGCAGAGCACTTCTTGCCGGTGAAGTGCTACAGTCAGCACACCTCATGAACCTCTCTATTACCATCCTGAATTAAAACTACTGGCCATGATCATCCTCAGCTCAGGCTCCGCTCCCAAGGCAGCTCCTTGTACCCCTATGAGTTTGTATTTAGCAATTCCTGTAGCGGAGAGGGGTTGTGGGATGAGGAAATGTGTTGTAGCCAGGAAGCTGCTGCGTGGCTGGAGGCAGGGAATGGAGAGTTCAGAGGGAAGTGGGCTGCAGGGAATTTCCTCCCTTTACCACTTGACATTTAAGTCGCTGTGCAGAGCTCAGGCTGTGTTTAGGTTTTTTTATCGCTCCTATCTGGGGATGGGGGCCCGGCAGAGCTGATGCCGGTACACAGAGCCAGTTCTGAGCCACTGAGGGATGTCTGGATCTAATTTAGGTTTATTATTCTAATGACATTACTGTTTATTTCATTTAACACTGAGTAGGTGAACATGACCAGAGAACTGGGAAAATGTATACTAGGAGGAGGAGGAGATTAATCCAGCCCAAACCTAAAACCTGCTGACATTACTGAGCCCTTTGAAGGCACAAGGCTCCTGCTGCAATCCTGGTATCGCAATGTCACTGCAAAAGGACAGGGATGGAAATAATAACCCCTCAGCGGCCAACAAATGACAGAGAAGGGTGAGGTCAGGAATATATGCCTCGGGGATGGGTGATCTCATCCCGGCCTTTGGTGGACGACCGCCCACATCACAGCCCTGCCGCACGGCCGGTGCGGTTACCAGCTCCGACGTGAAAGTTTGCTGGGCTCGGGACGTAGGCGGCTTGGCAGTGCTCTGGCAGGAGACCAGCATGAAGATTCCTGCCCACCCTCCCTGCTCTCGAGAGCAGCTCTGTCCCCAGCAGAGCCCAGTGGCTCTGTGTCACCCTCCTTGTCCACACCACCCTCCCTGCCTCTTGGAGGGGAACCTTCCCTCTGATCCCGTGCAAGCCATCCTCCACTTCCTAAGAACAGTGGAGCGCCGAGCTGGGGGACAAGAAGGACTTGGCAGGGCAGAGAGCTGTGGTTTTGCCATGAGATCGCCTCTTGCCTTCCTGCTGCCCCCCTCCTCCCTGGGGAGGCTTTGGGGACTCTGGCCTGGCCAGGGAACAAGGGCGGCAAGGATGGGGACATGCAGGACCCTGCCTCTCAGGGGCACTGGCTTGACTGTGTGAGCTATGGCTCCTTCATCTCAGAGACCTGAACTTCTCGAGTAAGTTATCCTCTTCAGGGAAGGTGGAGAAGAAAGCAGCCAGAGAAATAAGAAAACTCCATGTCTGAGAGCAAAGAAAAAGCATCTGAGTTCAGGGAGCGCCAGAATGGGCTTTTGTCTCTGTTTTACCTTTGGCAAGCAGCCATCCTCTCTCTGTGAGCCTACCTGGGTCACAAAGAGATCCTTTATGTTTGTCCTGCACCACTAAGATAAAGAGCAAAAGACCTGACCCTGCCACAGGTCTCCAGGTCCCTTCAACCTCCTGGGACCTGGAGGATACTCAGCATCACACAGAGACAAGATCGCTTGCAAGTCCTGCCCCGACACACGGGTGTCAGACACATGTTCTGGACAAGCTCCCGCTCCATTTGGTCTCTAGTGTCCCGGAGAAGTTAAAGCAAGCCTTTCACATCCTCCCGAGACACAAAGGTTGAGTCCTCACTCGGTGGACACAACCTCCCTGCAGCACACAGCTCACAGGGCTGTCCCACGGTGCTGCACTTGATCAAAGCAGGGAATTCCCTTCAGGCCACCTTTCTCTTTTCCTCTATAGATTTTAGGGCTTGTTTTTCAAATTGTTTTTGTGCTTGCTGTAAGGGACAATCAACAGGACTCTTAAAATCCTGGTACAGAAACCCCTACATTCATGATTTAACCCATTCCGTTAGCTATTCATGGAGCAGATGCTGTGACTTCAACACATATGTGTCTGTAAGCTTAGCCCTTAAGAAGAAAAATACTGAACCCCTAAACATATTAATGCATGTACTTAACCAAAGAATCATGCTTGGCAATTTCCTTAATGAAAAGTTGACAAAAAGGGGAAAAAAGACCCACTGAAATTTTTATTTATATGAAGGTATAATTTCCCACAAAGACCTCTTCACTGACACACGTTCATGGGTGTGACCCTCCATTCAATGTACAATATCTAGACTGCCTGAAATAATAATTTACTTCTCTAAGGGCCTCAAAGCATTTTAATAAATCACTTTTGGGCATATATTGCTATCATTTTACTAGGGGCAAAACGCAGATATTAACTGCATGACTATTAAATGCTGAGTGGATCCTCTGGTCTCTAGAAGATTCTTTACTTAGTAGGTTTTTTCCCTATCAAATAATACACTTTAAAAAAACCCCAAACAACAGAAAAACACCTCTAACCACTAGCTGCTCTGTTTAGGGGAAAAAAACCCAAACCCAAGACTGATGCTCTCTAATTCATGGAGTGATGATACTGATCTGTGTAGTCTCTCTGCATAGGATTGCCTGTTCCTCAGATGCTCTCTGTGGTTTTGCATGGCTTAATTTTTATTCTGGCAAGAATATGCAGAGACAAGAAGACAAGAAACCCCATTAGAAAACAACCTGCTTGGTTCCACATGGGCCTGCACACAACCTGACTTCCTTGAAATTTCCGGGTAGTTTCTCAGGATCTGAGCACCCCAGAGCGGTACGTATTTGCATCAGTGCCTCCTTTCCTGACATTTGGGTATGTAATATCATACAAACATCTTGTTTAACTGAGTCTTCATTTACGTGAGGGTACAGATGTAGGGTGCTGTAGATGGAGGCACGGCAGGTAACAAGAAATCCATCTCCCTTCATTTTACATCCGCTCAAAGAAACCTGAAGCCCGGTGGGATGACTTTCACCCCGCATCTGCTCCAGGTAATACAATACCATTTGCAATTTGCCTTCAGGAGGCAGCTCCGCTTTAAACCAAACCAAAAGCCTGACTAACAGATGCAGCATAGGAAACACACTCCCAGGGCAGGTCAAGAGCACATTCCAGGAGATTACTATTGATGATGATAAATACAGTATTTGTGTTTTGCTCAGACTGTACTTTCCGGTGACACGGTACAATGTTACTGCCTGCATCTTGAGTTGGCCATCCCCTCTGCTTTTGTTTTGCACACACAGACCTCAGCTACGAGTGCAGCCAGCCTCATGCAATTGCATAAACAAGCGTGCCTGCATATGAGACAACTGCTAAAGGCAATATTAGCACCTCTTCATGAAGGGCTCGAACACATGACGGACTGATAAAAGCACAATTTGTCCAAGTCACTAGCTCAGTTCCTGGAAATCTGATGGGCTCAGACCAGTTGAAATACTCAGCCTCTAAACCTGCCCTCCCACACTGAAGCTGACCTCCCTCCCATTTAACCCATGTAGGTCTAACTTAGGATACATACAGAAAGATGCTTGTATTTCCGTTACCTGAGGCTTTAACTCCTTTTTTTTTTTTTTTAGGGCCCCAATTCAGCAAGCACTCAACAATCCCATTGTAAAATGTTTCAGCCTGAGGACGGTCTGGGATGCTGGGTCTGTCTCCTGGGTCACACAAAGCAGGGCAGGTATGTGGAGAAGGTCCAGTGGGGAAAATGGCAGCTGGAGCTCCAGAAATAAAAGCCACCATAGCAAACTGCACCACAGACTCTCATTTGACATTGGGCAAGGCCCTTCTCATCTCAAAAAACTCAGTTCCTCAATTGTAAGATGGAGGCAGCAATACCGCCCTAACTCACGTTAAAGGAAGATAAATACAGTAATAAACATGAACTGCCTCAATTCTGTGCAACAGGACCCCTCCTGAGTGCAGAAAATTGCCATTTCCTTTAGCTGCCCTGTAGTAAGTCTGCACAATAACATGCTATCCTATTGTGCTCCCAGATAATTTTGTAGCAATTTCCTCTCCTAAAACATTTGACTTCACTGTAAGCCAGTTTAATAGCCTATAGATATTAACATGATCCCTTATTTACAATAATGGGACCTTGTAGCTACTGTAGCTTACAGATGCAATTTATTACAGGATGTTACCACAATCGGCAGGCTACCAGAAAACATTATGCCTGGTTGTTACAAATGCCATTTTCCTTGTTGAGATAATAAAATAACCCTTTAAATGATTGGGATTTTTCCTTCTTCTGAATGTCTGTGAAAATTAATCTTACTTTAAAAGCCTCCTTTTCCCTTGTGGTAATGAAAGCCTCCATATATCTCATTTTTAAAGGCATGCCCTTTAAAAAAACCTACGTCATATTTATAGATTTTGAATCTGTGAGTTCCTGAAGCTTCAACTAGAGTCAACAGGTGTCCGGGGCACTGGGAAGCAATCTGCAGAAAGTCAACTATTTGCAGGACCAGGCTGCATGACCCTGTGTAAGAGAAACCCTCACCTCTTTGCCTGTCTTCCAAGTTGCTCATCACCTGACATTGACTTCTCATTTCATGATTCTTGCCCTCTTCATGACATTTCAAAACTAAGAACAAACGCCTCCAGAAAGCTTTGGGATTCGGGAAGAGCAGAAGCATATGGGAGGAGGTAATACCCTTTAACCTAAACTGTTTATAACAAATCTTCTTTATTAGGCAATAGTATGTTTTTTAAAAAAGAGAACCAAACTCCTCATTTGTCAGTCCTGTTGTTCCTGAAACCATCGCAACAATGCAGCTGCTGAAACATTTCCCCATTTTTGTTCCCTTGACACACTGCACATGAAGCTTTACATGGTTTTGGCTTTGTATCATCCTGATGCCCACGAATGACCCAGATCCCCTTGTGCCAGACACTGTACAGGCACGTAGTCCTTGTGCAGACCATGTAGTCGGAAATCCTCCATCCTGATGCACACACAAACTTCTAGCCACCATATACCAGCATGGCTTAGACTTACTATCTCAAATCTCTCTTGGTTGTAGCTTGTGCTCTGCACAATTTCCAGCTTCTGGGGCAAACTCTGCTCTTGCAGAAGCCCTTTCCAGCCCAGGAACCAAGGGCCTAACTCAGGAAAGAGCCTCCTTTGCAGCACAGCAGGACCAGCCCTGAACTTCTCATTCTTCTCACATGAAGATGCAGGACAGATTCGTCTTAGCTCTTATTTCTCATTTGACTGGAAACAGCTCTAAATGAGGCCATGAACTTAAAGCATGCAATTTATCTAGGGAAGTCCAGGAGAAGGCTCCCAGGGGTCTTTTGCTCAGTACTGGCTCAAGTAAAGGGAAAAGATGAGCCAAATCCAGACTGTGTCCCTGCTTAAGGAGGACAGCAAGCCTCATGATCTCACCCTGCGTCCATCAGTGGCTAAACGAAACCCTGAAGAGTCTGGCTAGCAACAATTTGAGCTGCTTGAGGGGTGCCAAACAGCTGCAGGGTTGCCTGCCATTCCCTCAAGCGGCAGGTGGGAAGTCAGCCTGCTACAATCCAGTTTTATCCTTTAAACGCCAAAAACGCATAGCACATATCCTGCTTCCGCCCAAAGCTTTGCTCTGTTCGCCTTCTCACAGGATGTCCTGCCCCCTTTTCCTTTTTTTTTGGCAATGGCACTGTCAAAATGTTTACTGGCTAAGATATTTATGATATATAATATACTCTAAAATGCAGCTGTCTCTTTATAGCATTTACCCTTCCTAGAGAAAGGAATGGGCTGGAGGGAAGAATGAAAAACGCAGTAATATGTGTCACTAAGACCCTGATCCTGCCCCTCAATCAAGGCCGTTAGCTGCGACCGTACCTCATCCTCAAAGACCACGAGCTGTGTTTTCCGTAGCTGGATGTAACGATCCTTCCACAACCCTAGGAGCCCCCCACTGCTTTTCTTAATCCAGCCGTATTTCTCTGCGGTCGGAGCAGACTTTGGTTTCTCTGAGACCTCCTCCTTGGTATCCTGCAAGGGGAGAAGGGAGAAGGAATTACACCAAAAGCACTTTCCATCCATGTAGTGAAGGTCACCAGAAAGCCTTCCCAGACAAGACCTCAGCACCCACCACATGTGGTCCCTCCCCACCACATCACAAGGGAAAAGACTGGCATGTTCCAGAGGAAAACTCAACCAGCTCCTACCCCAGAGCTGCTACAAGACCAGGGTGTGGGCATGGACCCTGGCCACCCCTGGGGACACTGCTGGGGTGGCAGCAAGTCCACCTTGCTCCTCTGCTCCCCTCTCTGTGGAGGTGAGGCACTCCCTGCTTGTTTGTGCACTGACTGTTTCTTGAAAACGAGCACCCTCCTCTCCGTTTTGCTCCTCCAGCTCTCTGATGAATCCCAGCAGGACAGATGCTGCTGACATCAGTAGCAACACTCATATTTTAGCCCACAGCCACTTCTGCAAGCTTCTCCTCTGGGTCTCTACATTTGGTCATTGCCCCCAAACCAACTCCTGTGGGCAAATCCACGGCACAAGGGCCAGGACTTCATCACATCTGCACTAAAATGTTCACTGCAGGCTTCTGCGTGGTTTGTAGGCAGAGGGAAGGACCAGCAGAGAAGGCAGCACCAAGAGTGGGTTTTTTTCTGTCCTGCCTTTAGCTCCTCACTGTTTGTCACAGCTTGCTCTCACCCGCCCACAGCAACACGGGGAGCCCCAGCATGCTGCACTGGGAGGCTGCTGGCTTTCCAGGCCTAGTTTTTACCAGGCCTTGTGTAACTTCCCTGCTTTGAAAAAAACATCAAAATATCCAATATCAATATTCTCATCAGAGAGAGGAAACCTAAGACAGGGAGCAGGGGTAGTCAGGCTTATTAGTTGAGTGCCTTCACCAGCAGACTGGGTTACAGATAAGAGTCTTCCTCCTCTCCAGTGTGCTGGAAGAGCCTTTGCAAAGGCAGGATCCCTGTTTCCCCTCCCTTGGAGCACCCTGCTGCTCCCAACACCCCGTGGACCCCTCAATAAGCCTCCTTCCCTGGAACAAGGCAAGGGGAACCTCTCACTGAGCCAAATCCCCTTACCCAAGCACCTCACCAACCTTGTGACTTGTAAGGAGAGGCCAACCCCAAATCCTCCAGCCTCCTCCCAAGAACCCCACTGTCCCCCCAGAGTCAGTTTCCTCCATGTCCCCATCTGTAATAGCAGCAATCCTGCTGCAGAAAGGCAGCACATTTGCACAAAAAGAAGATGTGTGACAAAGGCAGAGCCTCAACCATCCCCAAATAGCCCTCACTAGCTGCTGAACAAAATCTTTTCTCGTAGGCAAAAAACCCCAAGCAAAACAAACCGGCGTGGCTGGAGCTCAGACATCATGTTTCATAACATGAGGAAATCCCATGTGCATGGAAAGGAGTCAGAGCTGGACACTCCCATGGCCAGGACAGAGCGAGTGCATACGGACGAGCTCCAAAAATTTGAAGGAGAGCCTTGCTAACAAACCTGTTTTCATGCACCAGACCCCCAACAAACATGTAGCTGCCATCAGGGTGAGCTGTTACTCTAAAGAGTGAACTCACACCCATAAAAAGAGGAAAAACAGATTAAATACCCCATGTGCTCACATTTATTCTGATCCCCACTAAGGTCAGGAAGAGGCTTGGCTTTGCAGGTAGGCTCAGGTGCAGTCAGGGAACAAGAAACTCAAATAAATCTCAAATAAAAGAAAATCAGGCGGAAACCTGTAACATCCTTGGCGCCCTTTGTAGAAGTTATTTCAATTGTACCGAGCCACATTTGAAACAGCCACAATACAGGATGACAGAGCATGAAAAAGTTTTCCGGGAAACGAGGGGGACTGCGTGGGTTTTTTTAAACTTGACTTTTTGGGTTACCAGGAAGTTGTATTCAGTTGTGATCTGTGACTTCAGCAAACATCAATTGCTGCACAAATATAGACCTGCTGGTTTCCTGATCGAGCACCCTTTTGATGTCATTTTTAGATAATTGGGCAGGGACTTTAACCTCCCTCGTAGCAGTTTTGCATGGATGTAGCTGTATGAAGAGTTTATTTGAGTGACTCCAGACCAACAGCTGCCAAAATGGTTTTACTCTTTAAGGTTTTCTTTTGCTTTGCAGATGAATTTTTGCTGTTCTTTTACCCTACCTGGCAGAAAAGCTCTCTGAAATCACACGGCAAATATGTCTATCCATGGCCTCTCCCAGTGCTCTGCAGAGTGAAAACTACCCTGTCTCCTGTGGTTTTAATATAAAAGTACTCCCTGTCAAGATGCAGCACTTAACATCAACCTCTGAAAAAACAACCTGCCCCAGTAACCGTTTCTGTTGGAGTTGGGGCTCATGCCTGTACTTCTGCACAAGGCAGAGCTCATCTGGCAGCCTGTGCTGCCTGCTTGCCTGCCTGCTTCCTGCGGGCTCGCCAGCCTTTTGGGGACAGTACCTCCCCTCCATGGCATCGCAGGGTGCCCTTGCAGCTCACCCTCTCCCCAGGCCCCTCTCCAGCCCTGGAAGGAGCCATGCATGAGGCTCCCTCCACACTAGGCAGGACTTCCCGGCTGTGCCGGCACCTGGGAGCATCTGTAGGGAGGATCCATGACTCCGAGCGGCCCAGGAGAGGGAAGGCGAGATGAGACAGAGAGTGCTGGTCTCAGCAGATGACAGCAGCCACCAGCAAAGGGCTCTGCCTCCTGCACTGCGCAGGAGTCACCTGAGCCTGAGCTGCCTGGTGCTGCCTCCTCCGGTCCCCACTACACTATAGATGTGAGGGATGTGATCCTGCGCTCTGTGGTGCTGGGGGCTCCCGAGCTGCCGGGGCTCTGGGTCAGCAGCTCCCCCCTTACACGCACACAGCACATCGCAAAATGGGGGTGCAATTGCTGTAATCCCTTGCCTGCAGGTTAAGGGTGTAAAAAACCAGATGATGCAACTTGACCGTTTGCTCCTGTGAAAGCAAGAAGAGTCTCGGAGACGGTGCCTGACATTTTTGCGGATTATTTTTACACCACCCTGCCCCGAATCAGTGAGGGGAGGTTAGCCAGGGAAAGGCACCAAAAGCAGGACTTTGTGTCTGCCCTGCGCGCTCTGCATGTGATTTCATGACTAAATCCAGAGCATGGCACAAAGAGATGAGTTGCTGTTGTTAATTCAGCTTTATGTGGGTATTCCTGCTGCAAGAAATACTAAGATATTCTTTCCAGGATGTTCTTGGGCTGGATTCATTCCTGACGCTGGTGTAGATCCATGAGAAGAAACCCACTGGCACCAGCCAAGCAAACAAGCATAAATGATGGAAGAACTGAGTTATCCCATCGCTGGCTCATGCCAAAGGCATCACTCCCAAAACCAATCCATACGAGCCATTTTTGCAGTTTATATCACAGTGCCATTAGAAGTGAAACATGAGTTTCACTCTTCCAGCCTGGTTTACACTCATGTTTCACAGCCCAGCAGAGGTGCCAAATTAGGGGGACAGGACAGCTTTTTATTTAACAGGCAGTTATTTCTCTCCTCCCCTGCCCCTGTATTTTAAGGGCCCACAAACCCACATACTTTTCATGTCTTTCAACAAAAAAACCCCCAAACCAACAGCTGAATCGCAGTGGTGCTTTTACAAACTACATATAGTAGCACAGAAGTGTCTTGCCCAGCTACAGTTAAATTCGTTTAAAGCAAGCAGCTCATTTATCGCACACAGGCACAGATGAATACCTCCCAGGAGACAACCTGTGTCTCCAGACCTCCACACTTTTTCTTTCTTTTCATGTTATCTTCGAAGCCTGGCTTGTCAGCACTTCCACTTCTCCCTGACCCATGAGAACAAAACCATCTTATTGGAAATAAACTGCTCAGATCCACGTGAAACTTGGGGAACTGCATCTGACGCCCCCTCCCACAAGCGATTACTGAAGGGTTCGTTTATCGTTAACAAAGAGTGGCTGGTGAGACGGTCGGTCCATGCTGGGGTAGGTGCGAAGCCGCTTCGGCCAGCGGCCGCCAGCTGGAAGCAGTTTCTCTGCTGTGGATAAATTTCATGGATGCCGGTGGATAATAACAACTCTCAGTCGCTACCAACTTGGGCTGCTTTGCTGTTTCCCTGCTGTTTTAAAAAAGCTCTAATTCTTGCCACAAAACGTTGGGAGCTGAAATAAGGGGGGAGGAGGGGGGGAGAGACAAGCCACAGCAACCGGCATCACAAGTCCTCCGTCAGTCCACCCTACCAGGAGCTTTCTTTGTGCACGAGCAGCAAAACCTCATTTAAGGAAAGGAAGCAGGAGTAATTGTGCAGCCAGCTGAAGGGAGAGAGCGACCTGTTTAACTTGCTAACAAATTTGTGGCATCTTAATCAATCCGCACGGGGATGGATTATTGGGGTGTGATCCCAGGGACGCGAAAACCTACGTGTGAAGGAGAAGCACGGCTGCCCTTCGAGTTAAACCCATCCCAGGCAGAGACGGAGGAGGAGGAGGAGGAGGACAGACTTGGGAGAAGGCTGCTAGGTATGTGGACATGGCCAAGCTTGCGGTCTGACCGGGGCCCAGCTCCAGTACGGAAGTACAACACCCCAGCAAGAGTCAGCACAAGGTGGCCTGAGCAAGCGTGGCATTTAAACAAGCCCGAGTCTGCCAGCACTCGTCCTCCGGCAGCGCCAGAATTTGCCCATCAGCCTCACCCGGCCGGTTAGAAAGTTTAAAACCCGAAGAGCTCAGGGGATGCTCTGCCCCAGCGACTGCCGGCAGCTCCAACCCCCGGGGTGGGGGGAAGACAACGGGGGGCTGCTTGGGAGGAGGGACCCCCATCCTCTGGGTCTCATTTCTGCCCCCCCCGTCCTGCCCCCCCGCTGCCGGACCCGGGCGGAGCGGGGCCGGGGATGTCCCAACGCCGGCGGAAACCCCCAAAAAGAGCCCAAAGTGGCCGATGCGATCCTCCGCCCCCTTCTCGGCCGGCAGCGGCAGCGAGGGGCTCCTGTCCCCGCCGCGGGGGGTCCCCCCCGTCTCCCCATCCCCATCCCGGCCGGTCCGGTCCCGGTTGGACTCACTTGCTCCATGGCGGGCCGGGGCCGGTCGCTCCTCGCCGCCCGTTCAGGGGCTCCGCCGCCGCCCCGCTGCACCGCTGGGCTCCGGACGGGCGGGCATGCCGAGCCGAGCCTAGCCGAGCCGAGCTTAGCAGAGCCGGGCCCAACGGCTCTCGCCTCCGCACCAACTTCTCGGGGAGCAGCAGCGGTAACGCCGGGTTTCCGGCGGCTCCGGCGCTGCGAGCGAGGAGGCGGGGATGCCCCCGCCGCCGGCCCCGGCCCCGCCGCCGCCTGGCCCGGCCCCCCCCCGCCGCCTGGCCCGGCCCCGGCTCCCCCCCCCCCCCCCCCGGCGCGGGCGTGGGGCTGGGAGCACCCGGGACTGGCTGGGGCTGGGGGAAAGGGAGGGTGGGATTGAGCCCAAGGGAGGGGGGCCGTGGGATGAGCAGGGGGACAGAAGGTGGCTGCGGGGTGGGACATGGACCGGGGGTGGGACAGGGTACTCCGGGGGCGGGGGAACAGGGTCGGTGGGGTGCGACAAGGAGCTTGAGGGTGGGGGAGGTCCCCAGGGATCAGGCTGGACCCCCGTGGTAGGACAATGTCCCTGGAATCGGAGGGTCCCCAGTATCAGAGAGGGTCCCCAGGGATCAGAGAGGGTCCCCAGAGATCAGGCTGGACCCCCGTGGTAGGACAGTGTCCCTGGAATCGGAGGGTCCCCAGTATCAGAGAGGGTCCCCAGGGATCAGGTTGGACCCCCGTGGTAGGACAGAGTCTCTGGCATCGGAGGGTCCCCAGGGTCAGGCAGGGTCTGTGGGGTCAGACAGGGTCCAGGGTGGGACAGTGTCCCTGGGGCTGGGGTCAGGTCAGGCCGCAGGAGCAGCAGGAGAGGGCACAGGGTGCAGAGAGGTGAGGGATGCCGGTCTTGGCACTCTGGGCATCGTGAAGCCCATCTGGAGCAGCGCCCAAAGCTCAGGTCCACGTGGCAGCATGGCTCCCTCGGCCCCAGCGGTGACTCCTGGCAGTGGGGTGGTCTCAGGACAGTGGGTTTTGGCAGCGGGGTGATGTGGAAACAGCTGGGGAATGGTCTTTGGTGGCAGAACTGGTTAACACAACTAGTCACGCTCAGAGCTATTGTTCTCCACTGGTATTCAGCTTTGCAGACTTCTGCTTCTATTTCAGGCCTGCTGGAGGGCTCATGTACCCAACAGCCTGCCTGGTTTTTCTTCTAATTATTTCAGTCAGTCTAAAAAAAGATGTTACCTCCCTCTGCAAACCTTGCCTCCATTGTTCTCAGCAGAGAAGACAAGCAGGAAAGGAGAAGAGAAGTCTCAACACCCGTTACCTCCAGGTTAAATGCTCTTCTGCATAGCTATGGCAAGTGCTGGGAAGAAAAACAGGAGACAGCTTTCACTAACCGAGGTGGAAGAGATACCAGAGCATCCATCAGGGCTGGCCGCCCCCATCCTGCAGGGCCAGGGGTTAATGGAGGAGCTGGGAATCACCCTGGGACACACCGGGATTTGAAATGAGAAATCCTGGTGCTGTCAAGGCGCGCTGACAGGGAAATGATTGCCATGTCAGCAGAAAGACATCCCTCATGGGGTGGGGGAGGAAGCCACTAATAGATGTGCTGCGATGAATCCGGGCTTTGACAAGAGGCCGAAGCACCGAATGCGCTCGGAAAAGCGAAAGGAGGAAGGAGGACAGATGAGGTGTAATTGGCTGTCACTGGTGTGAGCGGGGAGAGGACAGCATGGGGAGGGGGGGATGCATCAGGGCCACCGCCACAGTTGGGGCATTGCCCGGGCACTGCACTCGCCCTCCCTCTCCTCTCATCTGCAGGGTTTTGGGGCAAGACCCCGCTGTTTGTTCCACTTGCACAGGGCTGCAAGAGCAGCAGGGGCTGAGCCAGGACTGGAGCTCCTAAGAGCAACTACGCACAAATAATTATTAGTGATAATTAGCAAAAACACACTGATGGCATCTCCTTCATATCAGCTTAGCTCCAGGTTTGGCAAAGGCTCCGGTCTCACCGAGATGATCTCCTTGTTGTGTAAACACCTTTTGTGGCCTCCCCTGCTCCTCCTCTGTGGCTGAGAGCCAAACTGGGCAAAGAAAATGCTGCTGTGAGTGCCAGCAATGGCACAGAGGGGCCTGGCCAGTGGCCAGGGGGTTGTGAGCATTCTTCAGATTTCTCCTTTACCTGGCACAACAGGCACCTCTGAAAAATTTGACCAGAAAATCATGGTTGGCCGTTGCCAGTCAGAGCTGTCACCAAGCCAGGGTTAGCTCTCTGCTGCCTAACACCAGGTGGGAGCTGGCTTAAAAACATATTTTCTTTGTTTAATTTGCCAAGCCATCAAAATGGGGCTTCAGGTGGGGAGTGGGAGCATCCCAGCTCACCCACAGCCTTCTCTGGTGGGTGCATGAGAGCAAGGCAGGATGCAGCAGTGCAGAGCTTGGCTCCAGGATGGTGCCAGCCATCACAAAATGAACTATTGAAAAAAGGTGATATTTTAGCCAGGCTTTTAAAATGACCAAAAAAACCCTCAGAGTACCAGAAATGTTGTTCAGTATTCTCTCTTTTCCCAGCAGGGCTGGGAGAGGTGAGGGGAAACTTCTGGCTTTACAAATAGGGTGTGGGCTGTGGTTCTGGCTCTCCTGGAAAATTTTAATGGGTGAAAAAGTGAAGAATATTTTTAGCATGCCATCAATGTGCATGTGAGGACGTGTGTGCTGTAAGACCATGCGACACGGAGGCTGCATCCTTGTGATTTATCAGCTGTCCTCCCCCTTGCAGGCAGATCCAGAGAGAGCCACTGTGACCCCATCGGCAGGAACTCAGGAGCAGCCGCTGCGGGGGGACCTGTCGTCTGCAAGAGGATGGTCGTTGCACAAGAACATGGAGGCTGGTCCAAAAATGCTGTGGGAAGAGGTGTCAGGCATGGACCTGCAGCCAGGATAGGGCTGCCCCTTTAGCGTGGGATGTGCTGCCAGACCGTTGTCTTCTTCATTGATAAGACATGGTACAATGCTGCTCCAGCAAAGTGAAACGGAGTCACGAGTGACACCGAGGAGGTTGGGCTGGTGAGTCACAAAACCAAGGAAGCTTGTGTGCAAGGGAACCCGTGAGTCCTCCTGCTTTGCCCCTCAATGGCTGCGTTTGGGGTCTTGCAAAACTTGGGGGGCAGGATGCAGAGGAGGACAGCAGTGCCAGGGGTTGGGAGCTCCGGCCGCAGAGACACAGCTGCCTCAAAGCTCCTTGGGGCTGCGCTGGGAGCAGGAAGGGTGGAGAGTCCCCCCCTGCCCTCTCAGACATGGGCAAACCTGTCTCTCCAGCCACAGGCACCACATGAGAGAGCTGGGGTCGTCCTCGCGTCTACCTGCCGTCCTTTCCTGCTCCAGGCAGGGAGCTCCAGCTCCTGCACCCAGTCCCAGGTACCTCATGCCCAGGGTCAGCCACTCACTCCACCTTCTCCCACCTTGGTTTCCCTCCACCTCAAATGGCAATAACCCATCTCCCGGGTGCTGTGAAGCCAAATTCATTAGTGCCTGACTTCATTAAATGCTTTGAGCAGAGCTAGGAGGGCAGAGGCTCATTATTGCAACTGCCCTGTTATCTGGAGGAGAAGGTGGACACACCAGTGAGGCTGGGAGCCAATGCTGGGCTTGGAGCAGCCACAGGACTCCTGCCCTCAGCTAGAGGAGAAATCCTCAGCTCCTTCACGTGCACAGCAAATTAATGCAGATGTTCTTAATTTAATCTGTCCAATTGAGGCTAAAATAAAGAGGCCCAGAGAAAGCGCTGGGTCTGAATGGAGTCCAAGGGTAGGGCTGAATTCCAACTTTTGATGCCAAGTAGAGCCCATGGCACCTTATCCTCACAGCTGCAGTGGGTTTGTGGGGATAAACCACTCCTCAGGTGGAGTGAAATCCTCTAAACTACCTGTGCCAGACAAGAAATGGGGAGGTGGCCCCATCCTCAGGTGAAGCACAAGGAATTAGCAGCAGCAAAGGCTGGAGGAGATGGGAGACTGCAGATGCAGGGCTGGCGTGGAAAGAAGGGCTCTCCTCACCTCTCCACCTGCTTTCTGGGCTTAAATCTTACATTTTATGGACAAGCCACATGAAAGGATGGTGTTTCTAGCCATTCTCCTTGCTGCAGTGGGGCAGTTGGAGTTAGCACACCTGGTTTGGGGGTTGGCCAGTAGCTCCTGACCTGACGAGGTCCTGGTTTTACCCATTTTCCTCTTGGCTGATACCAGACCAAGCTTCTGTCCAAATCAACCCTGGATTTTCCTGCCACTCATGCTCTGTATTTTAGTTATATGCTTGAAAGAAAAGACCCAGCTATCTGCCAAAGCCATCAGCCTGTGAGCACTTGCAAGAACTCATGTGCTCTCTTTGCTGATCTTTCTGGTTTTGCAAGGAAAAGAAGTCCTTGCTGCAGAGGACGTCTGGACGTGCCACCGCAGGCCAGCAACCTCAGCCTGAGCTCATAGTGGGGACAAAACAGATCCAAAACTGTGGGCGAGGAGGTTACCTGCTGAGGCAAAATGGGGAAGGTGGATGGTTTTAATTATCTTAAAACCAACAGTGAGTTGACGTAATGTGGCCAAGCCCTGTGGCACGATGGCGAGTGGACAATGAGCAATGCCGCTTTGTGCTTTCTTCTCCGTTTCTCTTTTAACTGGCCATTAGCAGTAAGCTCTGCCAAAAGGCAAGGGGTGAGAGCTGGAAGAGGTCCCTGATGATTCCAAAACATTGCTGCTGGTGTCCCAGTGATGGCCACGTCCGTGCGTGGACAGGATGGGTGGGAAGGGGTGAAACCCCTGGTGGGTGAGGGCTCAGGGTGGCTCTGCTGCTCCACCGCTGCGTGGGGTGAAGGGGAACAGCACGGGGCTGGAATAGGAGGTGGTTTGGAAAAGCTGTCCTTGTCCATGATGCTTTTAATCCTCAGGTCTTTCAAAGCCAGGGATGTGCCCCACGTCCTGCAGACTAAACCCAATTCCTTTGTAAATGGTCTCGGAGCAGCTTCCCATGTCCCTCGCCCCATCGCCCTGTGCCTAGGGCAGTCACCCTTGGGCTCTCCCAACAGCTCTGCGCCATTCCTGGCCTTCACTGACATCTCCAGCAGTGACAAAAAAAGGCTACTCCAGCAGGAAGGTGGGATATAAACACACTGACTGTTTGTTAGTGTTAGTGCTTGCTGGGCCTTCAAGCTGGGATGAGTCCGGGGGGAATCGCATCCTGTGCACCAGCTCTGATCTCCTGATGGCTCCCCGCTTCATCTAAGCAGGGGAGTTCCCCAAAACACCTCTGCCCTGCTCACACCACTTCAAGATGGGAAGGCTGCAGCCCTGGAGGTGCTGGAAGGATTTTTCTGCATGAGTTTAAGGTAAGGCAGCATCTCTGGGTGCATCACAGCCACAAGCTTTCCTCTGTGCAATGCATGCAGTCAACAGAGTCCTCCTGGAGCTGCTGGGAGATATATATCTCTATATTAAAAAAATATATATATATAAATATATATATAAAATATATATATATACAAGAATATCCTCAGAATATATATATACAAGAATATATATATACAAGAATATCCTCAGAACCTGATTTTGTTTGCTACGGCAAGAAACAAACCCTCAAACAGGTGTAATCTGGCACTGGCAGTACTGATGGCCCCAGGTAAAGTGATGCTACCAGGTGCACTCTTGCTCTTGAGGCCATTCCTTGCCATCCCAATGCCACCATCCCTACCTGCCACCCTGCATCTTCCCGGGGCCAAATCCTGCTCCTGGTGGTGCCCAGCACCACCTCTGGGGCTGGCAGGTTCCCTCTGTGCACGCTGGCAGGGGAGCAGCCAGGGACATGCCAGCCATCCCTGAGCACGCAGGGACCCGCGGATTTTGGTGACCGTATAACTTGCACAGTGAGTGACCGTGAAGGTGGTCTGACACAATGTTTTCTGTCATTTGAATGAGCATGTGGGGAGCACAGGGAAGCAGCAAAAGGGGTTAAATCAATATTTATGATTAAATCAATATTCGGATTTATGCTCCTGTCCTAGCAATGCCGCCCTCCTTTGACCCCGGTTTGAGGGCACAGACCTCAGTGGCTGAGTCTGAGCCACCGTTTCTGTTGTGAATGTGGATTTTGGCCAACATGCTGTAGGATTTGGGCTGATTTTTTTGTGGGTGGAAAAATAAAAAGGCAAAAATGAAGCAACAACCTGACCATGGCTGTGGCCTCTACACCGAGCAAGCTGGTGAGACCGGCTCCCCAAAATTGAGTGTAAAAAGGAGTCTTGGCAGTTGCTCCTCACTGCTCACCTTATTTTGGGGTTGCAGGATGTTCTTTCCCAGCTTCCCCTCTTGCTCTTGACTTTCCCAGCACCGCTTGGGCCCACGGCTTAATCCTGGCTCCTTAGTTCCTGGCCTTGGTCATTTGGGTGCAGCCTGACCCCTGTGCTGGGACCTTTGACTCTGAGATGCAGGATGTGCTCTGGCCATGCCATGAGTGGACAGTAGCCAGCCCTGGGCCACCTTCCTGCCTTATCCCTTCTGCAGGGTCCTCCTCCATCCCTGGTCCCTGCTCCTTGCCCTCAAATCACCTCAGTCCTGCCAGCTCCTTGTGTCCAGGCAGGAATCTCCAGCTGAACCACCACTATCCCACCAGCGGCTGTAGGGGTTCTGGTCCTCTGCCCTGTGCTCAGAGGAAAGCCCGATGGTTGAAACAGACTGATGTCCCACCGCTGCTTTTTTGGGGGGTTCCCAAATCACATTTTCTGGTGAGCTGACTGCGTGCTTCCAAAATCTCACCCCACTTGCACAGAGGTGAGTGGGTGGTGGAGCACGCTGAGGTCCCTGCGGTGCCAGAGTGGCTTCACCCGAGCAGCTGAATTTGGCCCTGGCTGGTGCTTTCAGCAAGTTTTGAGTTCCGCGGGGCTGGGGCTGCTCAGCCTGGCTGGCTCTGCGTGGTTGCAGCTGCAGGTACTGCATTTCCTTAGATCCTCATCTGAGGAAAGGAAAATGCCCTCTCCTGGGGGTGAGACCAAGACTGGGAGAGAAGATGCTGACTGGTACCTCGAGGTGGGAAGCACCAGGAAAGGGGAAGAGTTATTTAAGCTGAAAGACAATGTTGGCACCAGAACAAATGAGACTAAAAGCAGACAGGAATAAATGGAGACTGGAAATTAGGAGGGTGCTAATCCTCTGCAGGTGCTGCCATGGCTTCTCAGGAGGCACAGTGGGGATGGGAAAGGGTGAGGTTCAGGGAGTTTGATCCCAGGTGCTGGGATGGACTGAGCTCACAGACCTGACAGGTCTGTGTCCCCTCCCTAGTGACACCCAGGCACAGGAGGGAGTTGGTGCCTCTGAGCCCTCTGCAGCGGGATGGGGAGGGAGCAGAGCTGCTGCCCTGGGGCTGGAGAAATACTTTCAGCAGCTAATGTGAGTTTCTGGGGCTGGATCTGGACTCCTGGGTCTGACCCCAGCTCAGTCTAAGGCTTACCCCTCAGCTTTGGGGGATTGGCCCACAGAGTGAGCAACTCTCCATCCCTGCAGCCCTCTGGACTCTCTTATTCCTTTGCCAGGGGACTCAATACGGCCAATGTCAGCCAAGAAACCTGCTCATCTCCAAAACCTCCCTGCCATGGAGGGATGTGGTGCTCCCGGCACATGCCCAACCGCAGTTTCCTGATGTACCCTTGCAGCTCACCCCTGTGCGTGGGTTTTAGAACTGTCAAATGTATGGAAATACTCTATTTGTGTAAGTTTATGTTTGAGATTGTTCTCACATGGGATAGATTTTGGGGTTGCTTGAAAGGCACATGGGCAGTCAGGGGGACCCCACCTTGTGCCACTCCATGCGGAGTCAGCTGAGGCCAACAGTGCAAAAATCCTGCATGCTGGAAGCAAAATACAGAAATACAGAAGCCCTACTGCTGATAACATCCAAATGCCATTGTTTAAGCTGCCGTGTGTCACAACAAATCTCACGGGAAGTCTCTGTGGCAAAAAAGTGTTTTCACACAAGCCACTTGAGGCCTCAATGGCCCTTGGCCTGTGCTGCCTTCAGCGCTCTTGCAAAAATGCCAAAGGAAGTAAATGTTTCAATTTCGAAATGCAAATAGTTTGTGGTTGTCACATTTTTTTTTCTCATTCTATGGTAATATGCAATCCTAGCCGCAGCATCCCAGCTCTGGCTTTGGGATGCTTAATTTTAGCTGGACCACTAAGTCAGTGTGTCAGCTCCAAGGTGGGAGTGGGCTTGGGCAGCATTGCCCCAGGTGTGAAAAATTTGCAGTAATAAATCAGGGCAGATGCATTTCAAAGGCAGTAGCAAATCCAGGGTGATGCTTGAAGATTGTCTGGCTGCTGCATCCTGCCCAGCTGAAGGTGATGATGCTGGTGCATGGATTTAGCTGGAAATTGATGCTGGTGCATGAATTTGGCAGAGATGCGGTTGGTTATTTGTGGCTGGATTTGCAAGGAGCATCGTGGGAAGTTTGTCTGGCTCAGGTTTGGTTTTGTCTTGTAGCTGAGTGCATGGAATGGCTTGGGAAGGCCACACACTGCAGGGTGAAAAAAAGGGTTTTTCATTTTGTGGCACATCTGGAAAACATAAGTGGGAGGGAAGGGAGAAAAAATCAATTCAGTTTAAACTGAAACAACCTGATTTAAAAAAAAAAAATCCCCAAACATTCTGGTTTTAGATCACCCCAGAACAGTCAGTTTGACAAGAAATGCAAAGTTTGTGTTTGCAAATCAGTTAGCCCCTTTCTAAAACTTTTTTTTTTTTAAGAAAAGCACTATTTCCAAATAAAAAGTCAAATCCCACCATTCCTGAAAAGCTTCAAGGACAGAGGCTGGGTGCTTCATTTTGGGAACCCCAGAAGAAATGTTGTGACATTTCCAAGCCAGCTTCTTTTTTAACCTCCACATATTTTCCAAATTTGCCTGAAATGAGTGAAGAGCTTTGAAAACTACAGTGAGCAGGAAACCCATGTCCTGTTGCTGGGGAAAGGCTGCGGTGGGGGAGCCCAGCATCCCCAGTGAATGCATGGAGAGGCAACCTGCAGGTTTATTATTCAGGGAAATGTGGGACGTGGGTGCAATCTGCCCATCCATGCCTTGTCAGAGCTGCCTCCAGCTTTCCCTGAGGATGCTGATGGCCAAGAGCATCCTCAGTCCCTACTGCCAGTGCTCGGGTCCCTGCAGGAGAGGGCTGGGAAAATCCTCTGGCCTCTGGATCCAGGCTTTGGGGCAATGCTCTCCCTGAAGATGCCTCGTGCAGAGGTGGTAGACATGAGCTGAGCTTTGGCGTGAGCAGAGAAGGGGTGAGATTTGCAGCCATGCTCTGGTTTTGGTGGTGACTCAGGCGGTAGGGTTGGATCAAGTGGATTCCGGAGAGACTTTCATGTGAAGGACTTATCACGTTGATGTGTTGTGTCCAAGACAGGTTTCAGAGGTATTGCCCGTGGCTGAGCAGCCCAGGCAAAGCGGGGAGTGCAAAACACTCTCCTGCAATGGGGTTTTCCTTCTGCCACATGTTGACCCCCTCCTAAACCCCGTGGTGAGGCAGCACTGGGGTCACAAGTGCTTCGGATCCCTCTCCTGGACCTCCCAGACTTTCCAGTGAGGCCCAGAGCTTGGCCACTGGCTGCCCGGCTTGCAGCCGTGCTGGTGGCCCACCTTAGTGATAGTCCAACGCAGGCACATGGATGAGACAAGCTATGGGCCCAGGAGAAGGTCTGACCAAGAAGCACCCTTGGGAAATATTTCCCTTCTGAAATTGCAAAAGGTAATTAATGCTGGTAATAAACGTGGAAGCTCGTTAGCTCTGCAGCAGGGCTGGGCTCTCCTTGGCTAACGGCAGCCTCGGTGCTGCAGTCTCTTCCAAATGAGGGCCAGCGTGGTGGGACAAGACCATTCCCTGCCTTCGTCCCTTGGTTGTGATGATGAGGAAGGTGGCACAGCGGGCAGTATCTCCTCAAAGGGTCTTGATACCATCAAATATAAACCAAATTCCCTCAGCCTCCCTCCAGGGAAGCACCTTGGCCCCAGAGGATACCGGTGAGGTGACACCAAAGGGTCCACGTCTGCCGCAATTGGTCCCAAAATACCCACCAAGGTATTTTGGTGTGGGGAGCTGAAGAGCAGGGCCCTCAGGCAGGATCAGACCCATGGGAGTCATCAGCTGGCTCCACCTGTTTTTCAGGGAAAAAACTGAGATGTGCTTGCTCCACACTCCTCCAGGCTGTGAACTTTGAAAATGTCTGCTCTATGTAGAATTGGGATATTTTAATTTTTTTCCCCCTTTTTCAAGTGGTTTATGGGCATTTGCATCCCTCCGAGGTACAGGCTCAAGCACACTGTCTTGGTAAGTCATGTGACACTTGCCAATGCCTTTCTGCAGCCTGGTTGAGGCTCTTGCTGTCCAGAAGAAAGTATTATTTTCCTTTTTTATGGTGTTTCTCTCTGGAACTTGTTTGGGTGTGTGATTCCCTCCCAGTGCTGTTTGAGGCTGGTCTCTGTGTAACACTGACCAACCCAAAAGCCGGGCATCATCCCCCTCTGACAAGGCTCTTTGGGAGGGCAAAAAGTACCATTCAGCAGGACAAAACACCAACATTTCAAATACTTTTTAGACCCCCTGGCTGCTTGCAGGACCTGGGTGCCACAGCATCTGTCAACACTTGGCTGAGCCCAACTGAGCACCTGGTGCTCACTGCACACCGGTCCTTGGCAGGGATGTGCTGGGGGTGCATTTACCTCCAAAGGCAGGTTGGGGGGCTCAGTGCAGCCCCCGTGGCCTGTGCTTGTGCCCTTCCTTGGCCACGCTGGCTGAAGCAGATGTAGAGGGCGATTCTGCCCCAGCTTGGGGCACTTATGAGCCTGAGAGAAGCAAGGAGAGGGGCTCAGGCTTTCCGACAGTCGCAGCTTTTGCAGTAATGCCTGTCTTAGCAGTCTGATGTGCTACTGGGTCACTTGCTGCCTCCAGCATCCCTGCCACACTGCTGCCTGCATCCCTGTCATGCCATCTCCAGCATCCCTGCCATGCTGCTGCCTGCATCCCTGCCACTCTGTCCCAGCATCCCTGCCACACTGCTGCCTGCATCCTTGCCACACTGCCTCCATCGTCCCTGCCACGCTGCTGCGCTGCTGCTTGCATCCCTGTCACGCTGCTGCCCGCATCCCGCGCCTCATCTCTCCCCGGCAGCCTTTCCCTTCAGTCCCTCTCAGCCCATCCCCGTCTCTGCAGCCCTGAGACCCCGCTGCTCCCCGGGGGGAAGAGGGGCCCGCAGCAGCCCTGCCTGCAGCCCTCTCCCTGGCCTTCCTCCCGGCCCTCCTCCCCGGCCAGCCCGGCTGCGGGCTGCCATCCCCACCTAGTGCCGGCCCGGCGCACAGGCTGCCTCGGCGGGTGTCGGGGTGCAGGCAGGGCTGCAGCCCCCCTCGAAATCCCCGGGATCAGGGTGCCGTCGTACCTCCTCGACGCCCCCGGCTGCACCCGGACACCCGTGGCACGGCCCTGGGGGGGATTTTCCTGCCCTGATCCCGAGGGATGCTCCGGGGTAAAGGAATGGTGGGTGGAAGTGTGCTGATGCAGCGCCCACAACGCTCCCGAGGATGGGTACAGGCAGGGGCCACCGCGGGACCCCACGTCCCCTGGGGCTGTTTGCCTCTTCACGCCCCATCCCACAGCTCTGGAAAAGGGGACGCCCCCCCCCCCCAATTCCAGCAGCGGGAGCCCAGCTGGGGACAAGGGACAGTGCCACGTCCTGTCCCCAGTCGTGAAGCTTGTCCCAGCACAGGGACTGGACCCCCTCGGGCATCCCTCTGGGGATGCTTCTGCACATGGCAGGTTTGGGGTCCTTACCAGTGGCATTTCCTGAGGCCATGTCCCTATGGACCCCACGTGTCTCAGTGCCTGGAGAGCATCACCTCCCTCGCCCCGCCCCAGACCCAGTAAGCACTAGTTGCAGATGTCTAGGGCAGAGAATGAGGCCAAGAAAAGCCTTCAGCGATGCCCCCCCGCCGCCCCCCCCCCCGGTAACAAGTCTCCCCTTACCGCCCTCCAGCCCATCAGGGACTCCCAGAGCTGCAATGTCTTTTAATTTTCCTTCCACTCCTTCACCCTGTTGCTTCTCAGAGCCATATGCAGCTTCTCACCCACCATGTCCCTGCAGCCAAGGGCTGTTGGCCCTGCCCAGGCGCTGCACAATGCCCACCACCCTTGGGCTGGCTGAGCCACTCAGGGCATCTGGAGGCACCTACTCCTCTCCTGGGACCAGGTGGTGAGCAATCATCCCCTGCTCACCCACGTCAGGCTCTCTGGGCTTACAACACCATCCATCCAGAATAATTGCAGTTGAATGGAGACTGCAGGTCGCTGCACCCAGTCCTCAGAGAGGAGTGGCTCTTTGCACTGAAATTTTCTAAAATTTGGCTCTTTCTTGTTCTTTCTTACCTTTTTTCTGACTCCACCACCCCCAGGCTGTTGCATGGGCACTATTCTCAGCTCTCTTGGGTGTTGTGGCTTTGCTGCCCCAACCCTACAGGGGGATGCAGGGTCCCCCCTGGGGCTTCCCCGCGGCTCAGGAGATGCTCGGTGGTGGGGTGCTCACCCACGGGGTGCTGTGGGCATCACGGTCAGCCGTGCCCCTCCGACCAGTGCTGGCCATTGCAGCGTGATCTGCCACTCACAAAGACAAACCGGGCTGGGAGCAGGTTGGTGGCTGCAAGTCGTGTCCCACCGGGCTTGAAAACCTCCTCCCTCTCGTCCCATCAGCAGCAGAAGTTTCAGAGCTTGTTGGAAACACCAGAACAAAAGCAACCTCAAGGAAAGACCCTTTGGATTAATGTTTCAAGGTGGGTTTTGAGGGTTTTATTTGACTTCAGACACCAATTACTGCTAAGGAGGAAGCACATTTTGGGTAGAGACTGCAAAGTGCCCTCTCCGAATGGAGCTGGAAAGTTGGAAACATGCTCAGAAATCCATGAAAACCACAGGAAGGCATGGGAAAAATGGACCGTGGTGTGGGAGAGGAGGCAGAAAGAAAGGAATATTAAGGGGTGATGTGGCCTTCTTCATATTTCCCAATGAAACAAGGAAAAAACCCAACACTACCCCTATTTTGTCTTGGAAAACCCCTTGCAGCTCAGCCCTGAAAGCGGGATTCAGCAGCTCGGCGTAACCCAAACGTTTCCTCTGCTGCCTTAAAGAAAATGTTGGAACAGAGCGGGCTTAAAGCCTGCTGAAGAGGCCCATTTATCGGATAACTGAAAGAAAATATTGGGATAATATTTGGAAAAGCCTGTGAATGGGCATGGCCCAGCATGTGCTGGGCAGCAGCAACCTGCTGAGGCGGTGGGGGGAGAAGCCACCCTCTGTGTGTGGCTAATTTTCCCCTTTTCCCTCATTTCCTTCCCATTTCCTTCCCAGCTCTGAAAGGTTTTGCCAAACCTTGGTAGGTCCTTGGGATGTGTTTCCCCCAGGAGAGTGGCAGTGCTGAAAGAAAAGGGGATTTTTCATGGGCAGAGTGAGCAGAAACCCTGCCCTGTCTGAGGATCCCCGGGGGGGGGGGGGTGGGGGGGGTGTGTGTGAAGGCGGCAGGGAGGAGGTGTTTCTTTCCCCTGGTTAACAACCCAGGCTGATCTGCAGGACCTGCTTAATCAGATATCACTTAAAACCAGGTTGATTTCTGCCTAATTGGTCAGTAATAAGCATTTAATTGGCAAAGCTGCAACGAAGCTGCCGCCCCCCTTCCCAGAGCCATTAGCAGCATCTATTTTAACACTCGGAGCCTGGCTGGGATTCAATAAACGTTTTTTGGGTTTTTTCTCCTCCATTTAAAAACATTAATGTGTGTTCAAAATTCAGCTGGACATCTCACTTGGGTTTGAAGTATAATTATGTGTGATGAGGACTAATAAGCAGCTTTCAAAACGAGACCGGGTTTAGCGTCTCTCCCGCTGTCTCCTGCGGGGAAGCTGATATTCCCCACCAGCGGCTGATGCTGATTTTTATGGGACTAATCCAGACACATCCAGGGCTCCATAAAACTCCGCTTTGCCTTTGAATGCCTTTTTTTTTTTTTTTTTAAGGGACTTTTTCCACCTGGGATGGGTTTTTATTGCTGTGGAGTTTTGTTTCTTGCAGGATTTCCCCCCTCCACGGGTCTCGGGGTGCCTTTGTAGGATGCAAGTAGAGATTTGCTGAAAATAGGTGGGTTTGCCCCCAATTTTCCAGCCTTGTTGGGAAAGAAAATAAACATCGTAGTTTTTTTGAATGTACAAAAGGGAAATTTGGAATTCTCAGCCCCAGACTGACCTCAAGACTTGGGACCTTGGCGTTGGTTCAAAGCCCAGCTGCAGGTTGAAGCAGACGCGTCCCCAGCACAGATGGTGGTTGACGGTCGATGGCTGATGGTTGAACTGGTGTCGAGGTCGGCTCTGCTTTAGCACCAGCGCCTGCCTAGGTGGAGCTGCTTCTCTTCAGCATCGCATCTGGCCAGAAAACACTGGATCTGCTCTGAGCGCCCAAATACCGCCTGGCTGCAGCTTCTGAGCAGAGCTCAGGCAAAAGAAAACCCACCCAAGCTGTGGGTTTGTGTTTGTTTTCCACGCTCCCCCTTTGAAATACCATGCCAAAGGTAAGCTCTCTTGGAGATTAGGCTTTGGCAAGGCTTGTTACGCTGCCGAAACCTCCAGGAACGCCCTTGGTGAGTCCCAAGCACGCCCTGCTGCTGGAATGGGGGGTGAGTCCCGACCTCGGCTTGCCTGGGGACACGGGGACATCTGTGACACTAACCCGCAGGACACCCCCTTCTCTGCCAAAAGCTGTTCTTTCACAAGGGAGAAGTAGCAGGACCTCTCCACAGCCCCCTGGAGATGCTCCTGCAGCTGCTTCCCATTGGGCTCTGAACCCCCAAAGTCCCAACTGGGGCCAAAATGACCCCAAAAGTCGAGATGGTGAAACAGAAAAACCCCTCCTGGCCCCCTCCTGCCCTGGCACTGCCAGGCTCGGCTCTGGGGGTTGGCAGGGGGGGTTAAATGGCCACAAGCCAAAAGCTGTGGGGGAAACACCTCAGATTGGGAGTGCTTGGTGCTTGCTCAGCTCTCCTGCATTTATTTCCAAGGTATTCTGCAGCGATTAAAGAGCTGCAGGTAAAGAGCCAAACCCCAGAGCCTGGTGAAGGTGCCAGCCGCTCTGCAGCCAGGACAGACCCAGCCACTGACTCCGGGCTGACCATGTTACAGCCCTAAATAGCTGCTTTTCGGGGACAGGTGGGTCACAGCAAACTTTATTTTTCTGGAAACAGCAAGCACATTGTGCAGGGAAGGCTTTCCAAGGATGCTCCCCACGCCCTTTTCAGGAAATACCACACAGTTCTCCTTCGTGCCATGCCAATTTTTTTTTTTTTTAATTGGCATAAATGATAGCCTCGTCAGGGACACGCCATATTTTCCCTGGGCTGCCGGATTTTATTTTGAAATCGCTGCTGGTTTGATCTTTGCATCTCTCCACCCCCAGGCTTGTCTCTCTCCCTGCATGTTCCAGCTCCCAGCGTTCACTCTGGCGCAACAGGATTTGCTGGGGAACAAAAATACAGTGGGGGGGGTCTCATCCTGTGTGGTCACAGCCAGGTCCTTGCAGACATCACCCGACCTGGGGATGAAGTAAGAGAAGTAAGTCAATTTGACGAAGCCATCACAGCCCAGTGACCCCCAGCCCTTGCAAGACTCCAATTTTTGAGCCAAATTTCAGCCGTAGAGCTGCCATCCTAACAGTGACAGCCGTGCTTCCTTCGGGGGCAACCCGAAATATCCTCCCCCCTCACGGTGATGACACGGCCTCAACGCGACACCGGCGTAACCGGCTTTTCCAAGACCTGTTATTCCAGGGGTGGAGTTGGGTTGGCCCAGGTTTATTACCAGCTCCCTCTTGGCTCCGATGCTTTTCCCTGGTACGGTGCTCTCGGATGAAGCGGGATGGCAGCAGGGACCAGGAGAGGAGGAGGAAGGATTCCTACCCCATGTGCAGGCAGTGTTGTGTGGGATGGGCGCCACCAGGATGCATCCTTAGGGTCCCCTCCCTGTCCCAGCACCCTCTCCTTGGGGATAAGCCCTCCTGCATCCCAAGGATCCCGAAACACACTAGGCAGGGAGGGGATTTGGAGCCACAACAGCCCCTGATGCAGCTCACAGGGATGCAGCAGGAGCTGGAGCATCTCCCCATCCCACCACCCCTTGCTTGGGCCTTTCTTTCCTTGCCCTAATTTCCAAAATAAGAATAAACCCCAAAACTATTTGAGATGGGTTTTGTTCCTTTTTAATTCAAGACCAAACACACAGGCAATTTTTTTTTTAACTTTCTAATTCCCACACGCCCCCCCCCCCATGAATGTCTGTGCTGGGCCCAGCAGTCCGCAGAATGTCCTTTTGTTGCTGATCTTCAATTGTTTCTAAACATCTAGATCCATCTTTTGGATATTTTTACAGGCCTGAGTCCGTCATGGGCCCTTTCTTTTTATTTTTTTATTAGTAGTATTTTTACCAGGATGACATTTTGACTAGTCTGGGAAATCTTGCCCGCTACCCTGGTTCCTGACAATCAAGATTTAATCTTCCCAGAGAGGAAGAATGTATCGGATAGAAAAAAAAAAAAAAAATCTAGTTTTCTCTGAAATTGCAGAAAAGCAGAGCAGAAGGAGCCTGCGGGAAATCTCCAACCCAACCTGGAGCAGCGCAGCGACTGCGCAAGTCCTGACCGTTGCCGGACAGATGTTGGTGTAATTATAGTGAAAACCACCGGTGCTGGGGATGCTCTGCTCTCCATACCCTGAGTGTATCGTCGCAGTCGGGCAGCTTCTCTAATCTCCATTTTAAATCCTTTTTGCTGCTTGGAGGGATGCTGGATGGTAGAAAACCATTAGCACATCCGTTCTTGGTCATCCCCATGGTTTTGAACCCTTCCACACAGGCAGGAGTCCTTTTTTCTCCATAATTCTCCCCATTTCTCAGTGAGAAGTGCCAGGGATCAGAAATTGCTAAAATGAATGTTTCAGACACTTTGAAATGAGTTTCCCCATGCCTGGGTTGTGGGCAGGGCTGAGCGCCAGCAGAGCTGCCACTCATCCCCCACCTCCCTGGACCTTCCTCCACCACATCCCCTCCTTCCTCTCCAACACATTTGACGTCACCTCTTTGGTCTGAAAACAATTTAATCCAGATTTAGGAAGGGAAGGAAAAAGGCAGGGGCAACATTTTTCCATCAAGTATGAATCTCCTGGGAATTCACCCGGGGCTTCCTGGCTGCAAAGCCGGTGGCTGCTGAGCGGTGGCAGTGGCAGTGGCATTGCCAGCGCCCATGTGCTGCTGTGGCACATCAGCCACAGGGGTGCCACTCCATGGTGGCTCCAAATCTTATTTTCCACTGGCAAGCTTCACGAGCAGCTCACTCATGTGAAGGATTTTACCATTAATACAACCGAACCAAACCATCTGATTGCTAGTGAGTCTGGGGTTAACACCTAAAAGGACAAGCGAAAAAAAAAAAAGATTGTTTGAGAGACATGAATATAAATGCAAAAATACTGATTTCTCCTTCAGATTTACAACTCCGGGGATGGGACTGATGAACCCCGTTCTTTGCCATCACCGCCACCGCTGTGTGTGCTGGGAGTGAGCCGGGGAGGCTGCGGGAGGATGCTGGAGGCATCCGGCTGCCAGACTGGTTTGAAGGCTGGTGTTAATGAACTGGTGTTAATGGGCTGGTGTTAATGGGAACCATGATGGTGAGAAATCAGATTAGGCAGCACTGGAGTCAGAGCCAGAGTTGGATTTTCCATGTAGGCTTTCACTGGAGAGCGAAGAGTCAAGCTGCAGAGTAACTCCTCGGTGCAGACAAGATTGTGAACCACATCGCTTTAATTATGCCAGCGCAAATTCCACTCATTTGGTTAAGCCTGGGAGCTACAGAAAGAGCTATTTCCAGGTGTGCTGGTTTAATTACTGTGTGCCCTTTATTAACAATCACACGCAGCTGCGTGGCCGGCGTTTGCCGGGCTCTCTGGCCTCAGCAGGTCTGTAGCCACCAGCATTGAGATGGCCCCACTCACGCCTCTGCACGTCCCTGGGACAAGCACACGGGCTCTGCTCGGGTCAGATAAATGGGTTTTAACCTGATTTTTGCTGTAATCTCCGTGTCAACAGGCCCTCATCACGCAACCGATAAAACCCAGCTCCCACAGACGGGGCCCTGCGGGGTGTCACCAGGCAGCTCCCACTGGCCACGCTGGGGGTCTGGCTGGCCAATGCCCCCAAGCCAAGGGGCCACCCTGTCCCAGCACCCCAGGAGCACCTCTGGGCCATGTGTGTTTGCAAAACAGCTTTTGTTTGCTTAACTTCTTGCACTTCAGCACGCAGAGGCACAGCTCCCACTGCCCCGCTCCCTCTGCCTGTCCCGCAGCCACAGGCAGGGATGGGGTGACAGTCCCTCTGCCCGGGGCGGGAAGCCCAGCACCAGCCCTGCCATCCCACCCCTGCAAAAAATAGCAGCTTTCGGGTGCTTTATTTGCACTTTCCTTTTCTAAACTTGCCTTAAAAAGATGCAGAAGGGCTTGGTTTTCAAAGAAACAGCATTTAAATGACGTTCTCCCCTGCTCGTCCAGCTCTTGGCTGTAGTCTTGTTGCCGTATGAAGCAACGAGCGTGCGTGGTACGTGGTGGGATTTTAACTGTAATTCATGGACAGATATAAAAATGCCAGGATTATTATAAATTTTATTTGGCAGGGTTTGAACGTTACTGGTTCAGCAGCGCCTCTTTCCATGCTGTCTTTGCAGTGGCTTCTGTTTAACTGCTCGGCTCGCAAAATTTATTGCATCGCCTGTGTCTTGCAGTAATTCTCCAGGTTTTCACATAATCCCAGAAAAAGAGTTAAAAAGGAGCCTCTGCCCGAGTCTACACTCATTACAAAGCACATGGGGGCAAAGTCTGGTTTTCCTGACACCCCTGGTAAATCCCACAGTCTTGGCCAGGATAACTGCCACCCAGAACATAAGGGGATCCACTCTGAATTTCGAAATCATGCCAGAGGGAGAGAGGGCAGGAGGAGTGTGGGGAGTGGGGGGCACCAAAACATGGGTCCCTGCTCTCAGCCAGTGCTCAGGCAAGGCTCCTACCCCCCTCACCTGCTACTACAGGCTGAGCCAGGCACCCCTGGACCCACGACAGTGCACAAGTTGTTACCGGTACCGATAAATATCCCCCGGGGTTAAACATCAGGAGTCGCGGTCAATGACCTTGGGATGGAAGGTTTGGGAGGCAGGATGCTGCTGGGTTTTGTTGCCCATGGGGCCATTGCAGCGGGATGTAGAGTGCTCCCGGGCATGGATTCGGCCTGGCCCTCCTCGGATTTGCCCCTTTTTCATCCCCTAATGCAGAGGCGATGTGGCTTTGCATCCCCCCCAGGCAACTCCTTCCCCATCTTCACTCTCTTTGCCATCAGAAGGCTTTTCCCACCATCAAACCCTAAGACCTCCCTGCTGCTGCCAGAGCCCATTCCTCTTTCTCTCCTCCCTGTGGCAATATCTCTTCCCTCCTTCGCAGCCCCTGCCGACAGCGGGCAGCCCCCACAAACCTTCCCCGGCAGAGCGAGGTGGAATGTTGCGAGACTGAAGGGGTGGGGTTTGTTTCATCTGTTCTCACCCTTCCTCTGGCTCTGCCCCTCTGCATCTCTCACATGCAGCACCCACCAGCCCTGCTCATCCATCTCACACACCTTAACCAACAGGAAACTTGAGGAAAAGCCCGTAAACCAGATGGGAAACAAGGACTGGATTTGCAGAGTGCTTGTACTAATAGAAACCATCCTTCATTGCTTCATCAGAAGAAATGGCCCTTCACAAACCCATCGCTTCTGCCCAGGCAGCACATGGGGCAGCCGTGCGAGGATGCACGGGATGAGGAGCCCTAACACCAGCACGTGGCTCCAGTGTCCCCACATGCCGTGACCAATACCTGCAGTGATTTCCATGGGCAACAGCTTATGGCAGGCACAGAGAGTCACCAAACTCCCCTTTGTGACAGCGAATTGTCCCATACCCAGTGCCCTGTTTGTACACAGAAACCCTCCAAATCCCCATTTTGTTGATATTTCTAATTGCACAGGATGAGCCTGCCTCTGGCATGCGGGCTCACCTCCGTCTGCTCCTCTCCATGTATTTGCTGCCTGCAGATGGGCCAGACCCAGTCCAGTGCAGGAGCTGCTGAAGGATTTTGGCCTTGTCTGATGCAGAACAGGCTCCCCGTAAATTTCCCTTGGTTTAATCTCAACACTGAGCTGGGGGGGGGCTTCCCTGTTAACTCAGGTTGTCACTAACTCTCCTGCCTGCTGGCAGGGCCAGTACAAACCGATGGCGATGAGACTGTGATTTTCCCCTCCAGCTCCAGCAATGGGATGCAGGATGCACTCAGTGCCCCCCTCTATCCACCCTGTGCCCTCTCCCTGCTGCTGGCATCACTTTCCAGATGCCCCCTCACCTGGGGGCTGCACCTAGGTGGGTTTTGCAAAGCTGTTTGGGGCTTGGGAAGGTGTTCACATTTAGACAGACAGGGCTGGGGGCAGCTGCAAGGGCATCTTGTAAGAGCTTTAGTTGGTGGTTGGGGCTTGTGCCCCAAATATCCTTCAAATCTCTTCAGGGCCTGGAAAATAGCTAACACCTGCTCCAGGAATCACAGGCACCCCGAGGCCATCCCAGCCCGAGCCTGTGGTTGCAGCCGCAGTGCCTGGCACAGCTCATCGCCTCATCACTGGGGCCCTGCAAGCCCCGGGGGCTGCACAGGGGCATTTCTGAAGCTCTGATGCGACGCAGGTGAAGCTCTGATGTGAAACACTGCTTCGTTTAGGGCAGTTGTCAGCTTTCTGCCGGCCTCTGCCCGCGCTGGCAGGGAGGGCTGTGGAACAGAGCATCATTGACCCGCTCTTGAGCCTGTCCTTTGTATGCGCCGCCGCCTTCTCCCTAACAAAGCCTATTTTCTAATATCCCACGAGCTTTCTGCCATCCCCCCGCTGGCGTCCATGGGAGGCAAAGACAGTGCTCCAGCCCTTCTGGAGGTTTGCCCCCAAGAGTCCTGGTCTTTCTTCTCTGAGCCCCTGAGCCCCCGAGGAGCTGGCTGTCGTTGGCCCGGGGGTGCAGGGGGATGCCCAGGGGTGTGGGAGCAGTTGGCGGGGGGTGCAGGGGAGATGCCCAGGGGATATGGGGGGCAGTTCTGGAGGGATGCAGGTGGGAGATGCCTGTGGGGGTAGTGCAGAGGGATGGGGAGATGCCTTGGGGATGTAGGGGGAAAGGTGGAGGTATGCAGGCAGGATGCCCAGGGGTCAGTGCCAGGGGGGTTGCAGTGGTAGGGGGGTTCAGGTTGGCTGCCCAGGGGGGTGTAGGGGGCTACCCGGGGAGTGGAGCTGGGGGATGCGTGAGGAGTTGGCTGAAGGGATGTAGGGGGGATGTGGGGAGGTCTGTCCGGGAGGGTCAGGGGACTACTGGAGTGAGGCAGAGCTGGGAGGATACATGAGGGGCTGCTTTGGGGGATGCAGGAGAGATGCGGGAGCACAAAGGACGATGCAGGGGGATGCAGGGGGAAACCCAGAGGGCACTCCGGGGACATGCAGGGGGGGGTCTGGGGATCGGCACCGGGACATGCAGGGGGATGCAGGGGGGTACAGGGGGTTTTCTGGGGAGCTGAATGGCAGCATACAAAGGGTGATGCAGGGGGGTACAGGGGGTTGTCTGGATACATGCCGGGGGGGGCTGCAGGGGGACGCAGGAGGTTGTTCAGGGACTGCAGGGTGTTGTCCGGGGAGCTGCACGCAGGGGGGGCTGCGGAGGTGTACCGGGGGGGTTTCCGGGGGACAGTCCTGGGCACGCAGGAGGGGCGGAAGGGTCGAAGGGAGGCTGAGGAGGTTGGAGGGGTCTCAGGGGGGCTGAGGGGGTCGCAGGAGGGTGCCCAGCGGCAGGCAGGGGGGCACGGGGCGGGGTGCCCGGCAGTCACCCCGTCCCCAGGACGCCCGTTTTCCCGGCGCTACCGCCCGGCCGGGCCCTTCCCCCCGTCACCCCCCACCACCCACCACCCCCCCCTCTCGGAGCATCCCCCCGCCCCCGCCGGGCTCCGGGGCCGCTTTAAAAGGCGCAGCTCCCCGCTCCGCCCAGCTCGGCACCGCGGAGCGCACCATGCCCGCCGCAGCCGGCCCCGGCCTGGGGAGCGCGGCCGCCCCGCCGCCCCCCGCCCGCCTCTGCCTGCTGGTCCTGGCGCTGCCGCTGGCGCTGGGCGGGCGGGGGGCCGCCGCCGAGCCCTCTCGCACCGTCTATACCAACCACTGGGCCGTGCGGGTACGGGGGGGGCCCGCTGAGGCCGCCCGCCTCGCCGCTGCCTACGGGTACATCAGCCTGGGGCAGGTAAGGGGGAAGGGGGGGGGGGGTGTGTGTGTAGGTGTGGGGGTACTGGGAGTGGGGGCTGTAAGGAGGGGGGGGGCTTGCACCACTGTCCCGGAGCTGTCGGGGGTCCCGGGGAACTGTCGCGGCTCCCTGCAGGGGGACTTGGACCGGGAGTCTGTGGCGGGGGGTTGGGGGGTGTCCCGGGAACGGCGAGGCGCCGGGAGACCCGGGGAGCTGCCGGGGGGTGTCCCGGAATCGGAGAGGCGCCGGGAGTCCCGGGGAGCTGCCGGGGGTGCTGCACTGTGAGTCTCGGCACCGGGGAGCTGCCGCGGGGGTGCCGGAATTGGAGAGGCGCCGGGGGTACCGGGGAGCTGCCGGGGCTCCCTGCACCGGGGAGCTGCTGGGGATCTCGCATTGTAGGTCTCGGCTTCGGGAAGCTGCCGGGGGGGTCTCGGATTCGGAGAGGCGTCGGGGGTCCCGGGGAGCTGCCGGGGGTTTCCGACAACGGGGAGCTGCCGGGGGTCTCTCACTGTGAGTCTCGGCACCGGGAAGCTGCCGGGGGGGCCCCGAAAGCGGAGAGGAGCGGGGGGTTCCGGGGAGGTGCCGAGGGTGCCGGCAGCGGGAGCCTCTGGGCGATCCCGGGAGCGGGGAGCTGCCCGGGGGTCTTGCACCGTGAGTCTCAGCACCGGGGAACTGCCGGGGGTCTTGCACCGTGGGTCCCGGCTTCGGGAAGCTGGAGAGGGGGGTCCCGCGGAGCTGCCGGGTCTCCCGGGACTGGGGTGATGCCGGGGGTCCCAGGACCGGGCGATGGGCCCCCGCAGCGGTCGGGATGAGGATGATGCAGCGATGCTGGTGGAGCGCTTTGGCCCCGGGGGGGGCGGCTGGGCAGCCCCGGCCCCTGTCCCTCCCCGGCTCCTCGGGGTGCCCTCGCCCCGCACGGCCCGCTCCCACACCGGCCGGGGGATTGCACAAGTTCCTTCCATCCCGGAAAGTTACATTTATGGATTTAACAAACTTGGGACTCTCTGGCCCGGGTTTTTCGGAGATTTTGG
The DNA here is from genome assembly GCF_031877795.1 of Strix aluco. Classification (NCBI taxonomy): domain Eukaryota; kingdom Metazoa; phylum Chordata; class Aves; order Strigiformes; family Strigidae; genus Strix; species Strix aluco. The sequence continues at coordinate 14,578,038 of NC_133942.1, forward strand.
GAACACGAAGAACTTTTGCTTTCAATCCCCCCGCAGCACACGAATGGCTTAAAGGCGACTTTCAGCACGGCAGCTCTTTTTCCTCTCAATTTCTTCATCCTCTCTGTAAATCCAAATGTGGGCTGGTGTCCTCGGAGTTTCCTCCGGAGTTTATCGCCTCCCGTGCCGCCCGGCTGCTCAGCGCTTTTCTGGCTGGGTGGCACTTCAGGTTGTCTTCCTGCTCAAGGTGCCTCCTGGACTATAAATTATAACCTTCCTTTATATCACAACCCTGCTTTTAAGTATAATTAAAGTCACGGGGTGCTGCATAAACAAATTGTCGCGGAGAGGGGAGGCTGAATCGGGGGCACTGTCTCCTGCACCGGTGTCCGTGACCTCCCGTGGGGGATAACCCCTCACGTCCCACCCTCTGTCTCCTACCTGCCGTGCTCAGCTCTCGTCCCACCAAGGGGAAAATCACCTATAATATTCCCATGCCTCTCTCACAGGGCTGGGTGAACAGAGTTGTGCAACCCAAAGGGCTTTTCGGTGTTTGTCCCTGTTCAGCCAGAGAATATCTTGATCGAGCTTCCCACTCTCCCGATTTGCATCAGCCTAATGTCAGCTCCTGGTTTGGGGTTTTGCTCCCTTGCTTGCGGAGCATCTGCTCCCCACCAGCATCCCGGCTTTCCCGAGCTCATCTCCACGATGCTGAGGTATTTGGCCCATGGGCACGACATGGCCCCCCCCCAAAGCATCCATCCCTCCCCCTCGAGCCCTTTCCCGGGGCAGCCGGGCGCAGGCTGGAGAGCAGGGGAAATATTTCTGTGGTTGCATCAGGGTGTTCCTGGCTCCCGCCTTTCCCGCGGATGCTGGGAGCTCATGCACCGTTGGGGCTTCCCCAGCTGCTCACAACACACCCTGCCTTCAGCTCCCCCGAGCCCATCGGGCTTTTCCCACGGGAGTTCATCCACAGCCAAATCCCGAGGAACCGCTTTCCCTGTGTGCGTGTGCTCGTGAGTGATGTTTGTTGTGCTGTGCTTGGAGTTAATGGTGTGCCGGGGCCTGGGTGTCCTCAGCTTCCCCTGCTGCATCCTCTGCTTGTGGAGCTGCCAGGGATAGTACCGTCCCCGCTGAGATGTGCCCTCCCAGGGGCCTGGTCCTGCCTGCAGGAAAACCCTGCCGAGGGCACATCACCCTGCCCTGGGGAGATGTTCGGGTAGAGGCAGGTAGTGGAGTCCAGCATGGCGAGGGAGGAGGTGGAGGGTTGACGGTCATGGAGTGACCCAGCTGGGTGCCAGGAAGGCTCAGCCCTGCGCTGGTGGCTGGTGACCTCTTTTCCTCCGAGATGCAACCCCGGGGGCTCCTGGCATGCTGCTGGCTGGGAAGGGCATCGCCGGGCTTGGCACACACAGGTGTCTGCCCTGTGTCCCAGCTGTCCCCATGCCCAACCCATGCACCAAGACACCCTTAAACCCTTCTGGGTCACGGCAGAGTGACATTTCCCTTGGGAAACCATTTGCGTCAACTTCCATTTAAGTGAAGCAAACAAACAAAAGGAAAAGCTTTTACACCCCCAAACGCCTGCTCATTCCTCCCCGCCGGTCTTTGTTCGCACGCTGTGCTGGGGCGAGCCGGGACAGGCCCTGGCCGAGGGCGCTGCAAGGGCTGTGCAGTGCCGGTGCCCCGGGTAGTGCCTCTGCTGCTGTCCCGGGGTGGTGACGAGCCTGTTCCTATCCCGGTAACAGGATTGATATGAGTTTTTCGTTATGTGGTGTCCAACGCTGTAAGTTTTGTGAGGGCTTGCACATCCTTAGCAGTCTCATCTGCAGTGCAAGAGGTGGACAGGATTCATTTTGGGCTGGAATTGGAGCTTTCTTAGATTCCTGTCATCTGGGGATGCTGGAGCAATGGTGTCCTCACAGCCCTGGGCTCAGTCCTTACTGGGCTGAATCTGGCTGTGAACATCCCAGAATGACATTCCTGAGGGCAGGAGCTCAGCAGCTGGAGCCCTTGTCCCCAGTGGGGATGGGTGGTGTCCCCAGGAGGGGAGCAGGCACTGCCTCCCCACCCGGATCCATCTTCCTGGAGCACACCAGCACCAATGCAGCTGTTTTGCAGAAATTGGCTGGTTTGGGCTGGAGGACTTCGCTGTGATGGGGAGGGAAGAAACAGGCTCAGCAGTGCCCTGACTGGCTCTAGTGCTGCCCTCAGTGGTGTCCAGCTCCCAAAAAGCTCTCCTTTGCCATGTTTCATTAGCTACAAGTGACCTTGAACCTGCTCGAAATACTAATGGCTGTTAATGAGGCAGGGCAGGCGCTGGGCTCGTCTCCGCCTGGCAGTGCCTCAGGAGAGCCGGGTGCTGCTGCAGGAGCATCTCCTGGGTGCTTCTCTCTGCCCCAGTGCCAACTTGAGGGGGCTTACAGGTGACACCAGGATTTGGGGGAGAAGGGCAAAAGGGGAATGCAAAAGGAGATCAGGAGGTGGCCAAACCCCTTGCAACTATACCTCTTTTTAACACTGTTAAGGACCATATTTGTAGAGTAATTCCTGTTGGCAGGGACCTCTGGAGGTCTCTGGCCCAACCCCCCAATTAACTTTGAGGCTAAATTAGGCTGTGCAGAGCCTCAGCTGGGTGAGATTCAAAGCTCTCCAAGGATGGAGATCCCAGCACCTCCCCAGGCCAGTGAGTCACCACCCTACACAAAAAATTACTCTTTTTATACCCAGTTAGGATTTCTTCCCTTACAACTTCTTGCTTCTCATCCTTCTGCCATGCATCTCCACATCTCTCTGACTGCCTGGATCCTGTAGGGGCCATGAGTAGCTCCTTCAGCTTCAAACTCTTTCCCATTTGACTGGATGACATTGGCAAGTGTGTGATTATTATTTTTTTTTTTCTTTGAAAGTGGAGCCCTCGGGGTAGTGCCGATGGCATCGCAGGGTGCAGAATGTGTTCACATTGCTTCTGGCTTGCTCCACCTGCAGCCCAGCTGAGCTGGGCAGCACCAGCCAGGGCTTCCTCTGCCTCGATTAACAGGGGGGAAGAAAACCATCTCATTTTTGTTGAGGTACAAATTTAAGTTGCCTCAAAAAATCTCACATTCCCTCTGAAACTTCAGCCCCAAACTGCGAATCAATTGGTAAAATTAAAATCGACCCTTGTGGGGTTGACCTCCCCTGCATGTTCTTGGCAGAAATTAGATGTCTAAGAGGTCAAGGTTGATAGTTGCAAACACACTGGGGAGGTCTGGAACTGCTCGGTGTGGTCTCCTGGGCTTCGGGTGGGTGGGCTTGGTAACCACAGTTGGTGGCAACCTGGACTACCTCTTCTGGGGCAGAGCTGGGACCTTTCAGCGTGGGCAGCTGTCTTCTGGCTGGTCAGGAGCTGATGGGAATGATTGCTCATCGATGTAGCCAGGAAGGATCAGCCCTTGGTAAAGTCCTGCTGTTTGCCTCTTGGGTGCTCCGCTGGGTTTTCCAGCGTTGCCGTCGCTGTGGCCGTAGGGCTGTGGCCTTGCTGGTGCTGTATGCAGGAGAAAACCCAACTCTTTTGGGTGTCTCCAATACTCCCATCCCCAGGGGTTACACTGCAGAGCCCTCACTAGCTGATCAACATCAAGGAAGAGAACAAATACTTTTCCATTTTTAAAAAAAATAACATTTTTGAATTTTTCTCCTTAGAATAGCTTAGGTGGAAGGGGGGGCCTCTGGAGGTCACTGGGTCCAACCTCTGCTCAGAGCGAAGCTGGCTTTCAAGTTAGCCCCAACATGAGATGGTTTTCCTATTTTTTCCTTCCATAAATCCTAGGAGGATAAAGAATCTGGGGTACAGGGTGGTTTTCCTGCCACTCTGGCCACATATCCCCAGAACCTGGGGTGGGATCATCTCCTTCCCCCATCCTCTTTCATTGTGTGGTAATTTCTCATTTATTTCTGAAAAGCTCTGTGCCTGCTCCGGTTGGGAACAGAAGCACTTCTTCAGCTGATGCTTGTTTATAGAGCGTGATCCTGTTACGACGAGTGCTGGAGGGACCGGAGATGAGAATAAACTGAATATTATAAACCTGCAAACTGCAGGCTGAGCCAATGGATGTGGAGCTGAACCGCCCAGTCTGTGGGATCGGGATTTCCAGGCAGAGTGAACAAGAGGCAGGGTGGCCTCACGCAAGGTTTCCCTAAAATACCGGGTGGTTGGAGCATCCTCTTTCCCTTTCCTAAGTACAAGTGGATTTGAGGAATAGCTTCTAAAAGCCAAATGCAGATTGCAATGAGCAACTGCTCTGCATGTAGATGTTAAAGAAAACGCCCAGCTATGCTCTAATGCAAAGAAAAAAAGTGGTGGGGAGTGGGAGGGAGGGTTTAAATGAACTTGAGTGGAAACAAATTACAGAAATCACACTAACGGCAGTAAAGTTGGTGCAATGACATTCTGGCATAAAAGGCAGAGCAAAACTAATTAAATATTTAATGCTCCTAAGAGGCACTGGCACATCTCAAGGTATTAAGTGTGATAAACATGTAAGTAGTTGTCATCATCTGCTTCAGCATCTGGTCCAGACAAACCTGTTTTCTCCCTGCTGTCCTGTTGCAGCCAGTCCTGGGCTGGCCTCAGGGGATGTCATCCTGGCCCCTGGGTCACATGTGGCCTCAGGGACATCACCCTGGCTCCTGGGTTGCAGATGGGGGCTCGTAGTGTGGCTCACCCTGATCCTGTGAGCCAGGCACAGGGACTGCTGCTGGCTCCCTGCAGCATCCAGCTCCTGGCCATGGGACAGGTTTTTTTTGGGGGAAAAAAAAAACAACCGCAGGGAAAAGGGAATTTACAGCAGAGACTAAATTTGTACTGAAATTGTGTGACCTGGGAGCTGCATGCCAGTGAGTGCAGCTCTTGGGTCATTCCCATTCCTATGGCTTTGAATCCCTCTGGGATGTTCATCACATGGTGCCTGGCTGAGATCACCGGGCTCATTGCATAGCCCCGGGACTTTATCCATGCTTTTGGGATGGAAAAAGAGGAGTTGTGGTGTCTCCGGGATGAGAGGGCTGGAGGCAGTGCAGCCACCCTGGGGCTTGGCAGGATGGTGTGGCTGGCACAGTGTTTTCCCACAAATGCAAGACCTTTCAGCTCCGTGCAAGGGAAAAAAGGGCAAAAACTTGTAAAAGGGGAGTGTGGGGTTTCTCCAAGCTGAAGGAGCTGGTGGGGCTGCCTTTCCCAGCTTGCCTTCACTCCCAGGCTGCACTTACTACTGGGGAGGGACTCCAGGCTGGGGCATGTGTTATACATCCCTTGGGTTGGATGGTTGGTTTGCTTGGAGATTTTTTTTGACTCCTGCTGCTGCTGTCGCTGACTCCAGGCTAAACACATTTATATCCCATGGTTCCCAGGAGCATCCCAGGGCTAGCAGGGATTGCGTTCACCTCTCCTTATGGGGCTGTTCTTGCTGTGAGGGCGAAGCCGGAGTGTCGGGTGGGGAAAGGCAGCATGATGAGACACAGCTCCCCCGGCTCCGTCGCAGCTGCTGAGCTCATTTTTAGCTCATCATTTCTGCTTGGGAGCTGATGGAAGACAGTTTGAAAAGATGCATTTAATGGGTGAAAATTCATAAAAATATTTTCCGGGCTCTGTTGCGGCAGTGCAGCATCTGGCCACCAGCGCTGTTTGCCATGGCGGTGACACTGGGGTTAGTGCCAGCATCCTGCATCTCCTCCTTGAAGGGGTTTGTGGTGCCAGGCACAGCTGCACCGATGCATGAAGGGATGCTGCCAGCACTAAAATGGAGGGTGACCATGGGAAAACTTCATTTTTTTTAAAAAAATCCCCTCTCTTTTTGCAGATCGGGAGCTTGGAAAACTACTACCACTTTCACCACAGCAGGACGTTTAAGCGCTCAACACTGAGCAGCCGGGGACCGCACAACTTCCTCCGCATGGACCCCAAGGTATGGGGCCAGGCAGCCTGGGGTCCCCCAGCCTCTGTGGGGGCTGGTGGGATAGGGGTCCCTGCTTCCCCCCAGAGAAGCCTCTTAGCTTGGTCTAGGTTATAGCGTGAGCCCAAGCATCTTGCGACGACATGTTATCTTTGAACCGCAGCCCTGTGCATGCACGGGGTGACTCACTGGACATGGGTACGTCGATTGGTGGTGAAAAATACTTAGAAGTGACTAAATGCTAACATCTGCCTGAAAGTCGTGAGGAAAAAAAAGGGGGAAAAAAGTCTTCCAGGATAGAAAGACTGTTGCATGCTCAGGGTGTTGATCCAGTTGCCACAACACTTGCTGCCTCAGTGGTTGCTATGTGTGAAATCCTTGGCAATAGCTCTGCATTGCTTTTTCCTAGAGCAAGGATCCAAAGGGATTTTCAGCACAGCTGAATTGAGAAAAGTAATGGGGAGGGGGGGGGAGAAGGCAAGGAGCAACAGGCGGGACCTGGGTGAGCTGGGCTGGGGGTGGTGGGGAAGAGCTGCAGCCCTGTTTCGGCTTTTCTGCTTCCTCAGCTCCACCCGGTGCCTGAACCCTGCGAGATGCTACTTCTGCAGAGCAGGAGAAGCATTAATGTGTGGGTGGGGAGGGTCTGGTTTTTGGAGAGAAATAAATGCAGAAAAAGCCATTGCAGTGAAAGTACCCATGCTGCAGTGAGCTGCTGGTGCTTGCACCAATGCCTGGCCACCCTTGGGGTGCTCCCAGCCTCCCTTGGGATGCTCTTCCCTGAGACATTTCCAGCCCACTCAGCACAACACATCCCACCTGCCTCTATCCAGACCCACACAGCCACCCTGCTTTCCCCAGCCAGCCAGCTTTCCAGAGAGATTTGCTGTTAAATATTTGGACAGGGTCTGTAGCCCATTTCTGAGTGTGTTGCCGGCGGGGAAAACCTCAGCAAGGGGAGTTTTGGTGCCCTGGAAGTGTGCTGAACTCTAATTAAAGCTGTTCACCCTTGGGGAGGTGCACAGGCATCCCAGCAAATGATGAATTCAGCTCTGCAATTGAAATACCTCCATTTAAATGAGTCTAGTTATAATGCAAACCAAATCAATTGACTTTTAGTCTTATTAACATTTACGTTACCTTGCTCTATGGACTGCAAGCTACAGCAATTAGCTCCTGTTCTCTTAATCCTTCCTTATCACTCCGAGTTCAAGACCTCTTGGCAGGTGTTGTTTCTCCCCATCTCCCATGCATATTTGCAAATCGTTTTGGGAATGTCTTGGCATTTGGATGGCACCAGCTTAGCATGCGCAATGCAGGAAAACATCACCTCGAGGCATAAGGAAACGCTAGCTGGAATAGGGAAGATGGAAACAAATCTTGCAGAAATCCCGAAGAACCAGCAAATCCAATCATTTGCAGATGTTGGGTGGTTCGTGCCTTCCAGGGGCTATTGTTTCCAGTTGGGGTTTGCTCTGCCCCGGGGGTCGGTGGCACAGGGGCCAGGTCCTGGCAAGAGGACCATGGCCAAGCCCTCCATCCCGAGGACGCGGGTGGCCGGGGACGGGGAGACCGGGGTCCTGGTCCCCGTGGGACCACGCTGCTGCCGAGTTCCCCTCTTGCCCCAAGAGATCGCCGCAGCCAGTGTCTGCTCCGTTTGGGGCTGATATGAGCCAAGCAACATGGCAGGTGATGGAAAGGGTGGAGAGATGTAGAAAATCCAACAGTTTGGAGGGCAGGTTGTGGTGGTGAGAGTAAGAGACGTGCAGGGGCAGTGGGATGCAGAGTGAGGTCACACCATGCTGCACCACCCCTCTTACAGGCTTCACTTACAGCTCTTGTCACCATAAACTTTTCCGCTCGCTGGGATGCTCCTGTTGGTCCTCGCAGTGTTTGAGCCTTCAGCCTCACTGCTTCAGTCTCTTAATCCTCATCAGAGGATGTCACAGCCTCAGTCCCTGTGCCTCTGGCCATGCACTGTAGCAAAATCAACCCCACCGAAATGATTTCTGCTGTGTTTTATGGCAAACATATGCTGGAGCCATCTTGTTTGTCCTGGATCTCTGCTTTAATTCCTGTACATCCGCTGGAGTAAGTCAAGCTATTGCTTTTCTGGAGCTGCAAAGGGAGTTGAATCCTCGCCTGTGCTGGTTGTTGTGCTTGATGAAGCTACCTGGGCAGCTGGATCCGGGCATCACCCACTGAAAATCTCAGAGTAAGGAGGAAATCAAAAGCTGCCCCTCTGTTTCCAGCAGGGGTGAAGGGTTTGGCTTGGTGATACCTGTGTCTCCTTGCAGGGTCATTTGGTGCCACTCAGGGTCACCTCATTATTGCTAACTAGGATTTGCAGGGGTGGAGCTGGGACCCCCCAGGCTCAGGACTGTGTTGTAACAGTTTGGCCTTTTCTAGTAGCAAAAAGACTTTTTTTTTTTTTTTGATTTTTAAATTTCCGAGAAGCTTTTCCCCCACCCCGGATGAGTGATGGAAGTCGATCCAAGTTTCACAAGTTGTGGGAGCATTACAGGGATGCCCCAGGCTCCTTCCTGCTTGCCTGTTGTCTTCCCACGCCAGCCACATCGATTTAGCAACCCCCCCTGGAAATCGATGCTGTTAAACTGCTGATTTCTCTGTGTCCACACAAGAGTTCCCCATCTACTCCCGGCTGGCAGCGCTGGGGTCGATCAGGAGCATGTTTAAAGTGAAGATGTCCCTGCAAGGCACCACAGCTCCTGGCAAAAGCCCGTGAAATCCCACATCTTCCCATCATTCCTGCATCTAGCAAAGCTGCAGGGAAGAGCGATAGCTGTGGCTTGGGCAGCGAGACCCATGGTAACACTGCCAAGGAGTTCTGCTTTAAGGAGAAAAGTTGTGTATTTGGGCCATGTCCTCTAACATTTTTTTTTTTTTTATTAACTAGACCATTAAGTTGTATTTTTGCTTCCAATGCTTAAATCCATCCTCGTATAAGCAAAGCAGCATGCTGTTGTCAGCCAAGGCAGCGTGGAAACTCAATTTTTCTGTGAAATATATATATTTTTTCCTTTCAACAGTTTTTTTCTTTAAAATATATATGTTTAAAAACAAAGCTCTAGGCTGGAAACTGTCAGGTTTCTGATATGCACAGCTCCCCATCCACCTCCATCCAAGTCAGGGAACTATAAACCATGCAAGAAGAACTCGGTTCAGCTGACAGTTTCACATAAATGAGCCCAACAAAAACTTGCATTTTGGATTTTTATTCTTTTTGTTACAGACTTAGACACAAGAATAGAGACAACCCCACGAGCAGCTCTGCTGTTCCCAAAAGACCCTGAGCCATTGGGAAGAAAATGTCTGGTGAGGAGGGATGTACTGCAGAGCCCTCTCAGCTCATCAGCTGGTGCCTCCCTTCTCCCCCCAGCATGAGCACATGTAAAGATTTGGCATATAAATTATTTTTAAAACCTGTTTTCAATAAACCCAGGTTTCATCTCCATGCTGAAGGCAGGAGAGCCCCTTTTGTGGGCAATCAAGGGTCTAGGGGGGGAAAATGCTTCCCAGGGATGGGATGTGGCTGCTCCCAAACTGACACCTTAGGCAGCTCCTGCCGCAGTGGCGTGGGCAAACACTGGCGTTTCCCAATCCCGGCCTTTTCCGGCTCATTTCCCATTTGATCTCTTTGCATGTCATGCCCCACTGAAAAGCAAACAAATGTCAGAGCGGTCGGCCCTGAGGCCACCTCGCCCGCAGCCAGTACCAAAACATCTCTCCGGAGCCAGCCACGTCCCCCGAGACCTGCCATGGCCATGTGTAGTCATCCCATATCTTTGGGAAATGTGTGTTGCACTTGGGTAAAGCCCCCAATTTTATTATTTTATCAGGAGGAGAGGAGCTCGAAGGATGAGCAGCCCTGGAGCCACGTGATAAAGTCTCAGGGCTGAGCTGCTGCTGCTGCCTTCTGGCCGGCGGGGAAGGATAAGCCCCAAAATTAAGCCAAGCACCTGAGTCTTCTCCAACACTTTGACTAAACACAGAAATATGTGGCTCGCCTCCAGTGAGACTTCAGCGCGTGCTTCAGTGCTTCGCTAAGCCAGGGGGGTTTAGGCACGTGTTTGGAGGCGACGTTATTTATGCTCAAGTGTTTTGCTGCACCGGGAGAGGAATCTGGTCCCTGGCTCAGAGACCACAAAGAGCTGAACTTGCCTGTCTGTCTGTCCATCCATCCTTTCTCCCCCAAAACGGAGCTGCTATCTCCGCAGCAGCTCTGGCAGAGGAGATGGGGGTTTGCCAGAGTGTGGGGTGATGCTGGGATGGGTCCAGGCTGCGGTTTGCACTGTCTCTGCATCCTTCATCCCATTATCAGCAGGTGATGCCCACAGGCGATGCTGACCCACGGCTCTGCTTGCAGGTGGACTGGCTGCAGCAGCAGGAGGTGAAGCGGCGGGTGAAGAGGCAAGTCCGAGGCGAGCCACATGCCCTGCCCTTCAACGACCCAGTGTGGCCCAACATGTGGTACCTGGTGGGTATCTCCCCACCGCCACCCCACAAGGAGCCCGCTGCTTTACAGGGGAGTTAATTTATTTTTAATCGAATGCATCATCAGTCTTTGCTTAGCCCGGCCAATAATGAAACACCTTAATATCAGCAAATGTGCTTGACAGCAGGATTTTAAAATTGTAAATTAATACATGGGAGAGTCTAGTTTGAAGTGTTGCACCATCATTAGCAGCCCCTCGTTATGGTCTGCGCAGTGAAGGCTCGGGAGCAGCGCGGCTGCAGCACTGATGCATTTTACCCATCCAAAAGCTGCAACCATCTATTTACAATATCATTTTTTCTCCTGCCTGCCTCATTGATCTGTATTTGACAGGGAAATTCATTGAAAATTAAGCGCAGAAAGGAAATGAGCACTTCAAAACCGAAGAGCCCGCAGTATTTGAAATGGAAGAGGAAAAGAATAATAGGGAGATAGCATTGCCTGGATTAACTGCTGCTGGATGGCTTTGATCAGTGGAGTAAAGTTATAACAAATCTAGGAGTTATATGGCAGGGCGTGGGATGTAAATATATTTTCTGGTTGATTAAATGGGCTCCCAGCCTGGCTGCTCGCTTACATGGGCTGAAATGGGGATGCAGCCCTTTTGCAGCTGTGTTTCCCCCCCCATAGCACTGCGGTGATAAAAGCAGTCGCTGCAGGTCGGAGATGAATGTCCTGGCAGCCTGGCAGAGGGGCTACACCGGCAAAAATGTGGTGGTCACCATCCTCGATGACGGCATAGAGAGGAACCACCCTGACCTCCTGCAAAATTATGTGAGCTGGGGGCTGGATGGGCTGGGGATGGACGGGCTGGGACTGGTCCTCATGGTGAATTGATTTATGGAGAATTTCAGTGTATAAACACAGCTTAAGTCTGTGTATTGGCAGATTAGAAGAAAAGGATTTTTTAAAAAATGCTCAGGATGTTTTTAAGAAGGAAACAAAGTTTTTAGACAAGAGGGTTTGGGGGAAACTCCCTTTTTGCAGCTGCCTGGGAAGTGGCCACCTCCCTCCAGCTCACCAGGGCAGAGCCAAAAACCTGCATGAACCCGCTCAGCCCCAGCTCAAACCCCAGACGGCCACAGTGGGGGGGACCCAGCAGGTTTTGGGGTAAGAAGGAGTTGTCCCTGAGGTAGCGGGATGTTTCCCCTGGGAAGCACGCAGGGCTGCAGCCCAGAACTATATATCCTGAGAAAATAGTTAGAAAATAAGGGGAAAATGGCATTTTCTGCTCGGCTTGGTTCTGTCGGCCACCGCGTCAGCTGCAGGTGAAGCAGGACTGCGCCGCTGCTGAGGCCGCTTTGTCCCACGCTGTGCTGGTAAATCAAATCTAATGGTGGCAACATGTTTTCAGGACCCTCTTGCAAGCTACGACGTCAACGGGAATGACCACGACCCGACTCCGCGCTACGATGCCAGCAATGAGAATAAGTACGTGGTGCTAATTGCCGTGGAGCCGGTGTCTGCGTGGCCGGGGTGTGTGGGGGTCCCTGGGACTGGGGGTACCCCCTGGGGTGCAGAGGATGCTGTGTTATGGGCTTTGCACAGAGTCATTGCATTTAATACCGATCCAGCCTGTGGCAACCAGGCTAATTGCTAACGAAGCATCAAGCCATCGAATGAAGGCACAGGGTGGGGGAGTTCCTTGCAGTGGTCAGGGATTAAACCACGTGAGTGGAGCTGGGTGGTTTAGATGGCAAAACTTGGACACACTTTCTGGGCTTCAGTTAAAGAGGGACGGGCACGTGGTGGCACCTGTAGAAAGGAAATGGGTATGCAAAGAGCAAATTGCATTTAGGTGCAAAAAGCAAAGAGCAAATTGCATCTAGGTGCTAGATGCAAAGAGCAAATTACATGTAGGTACAAAATGCAAAGAGCAAGTTGTATCGAGGTGCAAAAAGCAACGAGCAAATTGCACCTAGGTGCAAAAATGCAAACAGCAAATTGCTTTCTGCATTAGTTTCCTGTGTCCCCCAGCCCTTGCTGTGGGTTTTGGATAAGGGCCCTCCAGCTCTTGGGGCACTTTCTTCCACTGCTCTGGCCTTGGGGCCAGTTTCTGGGTGCTGGGTGGCTGGGGGGGATCCTTTGCTATGGGACATCAGCTTGTGGGGGGTTTCTCTTTGCAGGCACGGCACTCGCTGCGCGGGGGAAGTGGCGGCGGCGGCGAACAACTCATACTGCATCGTGGGCATCGCCTACAACGCGCGCATCGGAGGTGAGGCTGGCGCCTGCCTGCGGCTCCCCTGCCCTTCGCCGTCCCCCCAAGGGACCGCGGCCACCCTGGTCATGCCGCTGGGCTCCTGGGGTGGGTGGGTGGTGGGGTGCTGTTCCCCCAGATATTGCCAGGAGAGAATCTTCTCCTTGGTGCTCTGGCTGCAGGGAGCCCTGAGGGAGCCTGGAGGAGGATGGGTGACGTGGGGTGGTGCAGGGGACTCCTGCTCCATATATTTTGGGGCGGAAGCATGCTGCTTGGGCTGCATCCTCACCATGAGGATGCGTGTGGATAGAGGATGTGGTAGTTTCACCCCAAAAAGTTCACAGCTGATCTCAGGGGTCTGACCTTCTTGGGGTGGCTGCATTTGCTATGGTTGGTGGCGCCGGTTTAGCTTCAGAGCTGAAATTGCTCATTTGTGAGGTTAACATCTGCAGGTGAGCTGCCTGGGGGGGGACCTGGGAGGACCCCCAAAATATCCTTGTGGGGAAAGCACCAAGGAGATGGGGGGCTGGGGCTGTGTGGGGTGGGAGGATCTTTGCCCGGTCCCTCAAATAACATGGTGCATGGGAAGCAAATGAATATTTATCACCAAATGGGAGCCTGGTGGTAATTAGTATCACAGAGCTCATTTGCATTGGCCTAGCTGGTTTTGGAGCCTGGGTTGAGCCGGGGCTGGTCTGGCCAGCCCAGTCTGGTATAGCAACTGTTGGTGGGGGTGGGAGTGTGGTGTCCCGTCTGCATGGCCGGTGAGATCGTGTAGGGAACAAATACCTGGAGCCAGGTCCTCACATGGGTTTTTAGCTCCGTCCCTGGCAGGACTGGATGGGGAGAGGGGCTTTTGCTGCAACCCCTCCTACCACCCCACACTGGGCGACGTCACCGTCAGGAGCACGGCCCCAAGAACCCATGGGTGGATTCAGGGCTTAATTTCTTCTCTCAGCGTGTTCATCCTGGCTGTGCAAGAAGCAGCTTTCGTTAGGGTTGTGTCTTCAGGGAGTCCTGCTCCTGGCCAAGCACCATCAGCAGTTCCCTGTGTTGGAAAAAATCCCCCAAGGGAAAAAATAACCCTGTGGAGGGTGAATGGGGGAGTGACAGGGGCTGTAAAGGCTGTGGCACGTCCCTCCATCCCCTCCCATCCCCTGGTGCTTGTGGGGTGGCTTCATGCTTCTTAGAGGCTTCTTGCCTCTAAAAATCCATCTCCAAGCACACACCAAGCAGCAGCAGAGCAAGACAAAGCTCTCGGCGGGGTTTAAGGCAGTTTTGCACCCTGCAGGATCAGGCCATTGCCTTCATGTTCCTTTCCAAGCCCATTTTTCTGCAGCAGCCATGGAGACGAGTTTACTTGTTGACTTTATAACGACCTATGGGTCTCATTTTAATTTGCTTCCTTTAACGAGTGCCTTGCCTTGGGGGTGTGCTGGGGAGGTGTTGAGTGAGACAAGGCACCTGGCAGAGGGCTGGGGGGCCGTGGGCTTCCCACAATGTGAACAGGCAAAGGGGAAAAATAAAGTCTGTAGCCATATCAAGTTTGGGATCGTGGAGGAAAATACGCTATAGCTGCAGTGAGAGTGATTTTAGATGGATTACGCAAATAAAGCAGCGATTAATGAGCATGAGTTGTTGGGGAAGCCTATTTGTCACACTCTGAGAGCTACCATCTAATTTTACCGGCTGCTCTTCAGCGCTCTTGCGTTGCTTTTCATTTGCTCTGGGCAAAATACATTGCTTCTCAAGAAACAAAAAGGGCTCCTGCCATTCCTCCTCCTCCTCTCCCCTCTCCTCAAGCACCCACTTTGGAGGCCGGTATTGCTCCCCGTGTGGCAAAGAGCTCATTTATTTTGCAGCATCCTTCCCCGCTCCCTCCTGCCCCCCTTTATGTAACCAGGGGGTTCCCACATCGTGAGTGGTTGTCTCTGGGCTGGCTTTAGGCTGGCTTTGGTTTGGGTTTGAGTTGGCTTTGGGCTGGTTTTGAGTTGGCTTTGGGCTGACTCCGGGTTGGCTTTGAGCTGTCTTTGGGCTGTTTTGGGCTGACTTTGAGCTAAATTTAGGTTGGTTTTGGGTTGACTTTGAGCTGACTTTGAGCTAACTTTGGGCTGACTTTGGGCTTGTTGATGAACATGCCCACATTTAGCAAGCACAGAAAACCATCTCTCGGCTGGTTTTGCTTGCGGCACTGCAACCAAGCACAACTCAGACACCAGGCTCAGTTTCTTGCCCCTTCCTACACGACAAAGAGAGGAAGTTTTTGTGAGCTGCTCTGCTCGCTCATTTTATGTTTCTAAGCTTGTTTTTGGCTGGTAGGGGACAGTGTTGAAAAGAGATATTTGAGTTGACTGGTGTCCAGAGCGCAGCTGCAGCTGTAAGGACATCTGCCTGCATTTGTTTGCTTTAAGAAAAAATACTGTGGAAGGGGAAATGCATTTTATAAATCAGACTCTCCCTGGCTGGCAAAATATGATGCTGAAATTTCCAGCATCTCTTTTCCTGCAAAGGCTGTTTCTGGGCAGCCCTTTGAGGTGCCTGGCACCCTCTGCCCTCTGTGCAGAGGGGGCAATCCAGCAGGGAAAGGGTGAGGGGGAGTGGTGGGGGTTGTAACCCTCATATTCCAGCAGTTTGATGCTGGAGATGTGCAGCTTTCCCAGTGAGAGCTGATGGGCTCTACCTGCAAACTGCTGTGGCTGGTGCCTGCTGGCATTCCCGGATGGAAGAGAGTTAGGTTATCCCAGGCGGCAGCATCATCCCACCATGGGTTGGGGTCCTGGCTCTGATTTTGGCCACGCAGACCACAGCCTGGGGCTTCTCCTGGGGCTTCTCCCCATCCCGGGCACCACTGGCATCAGTTGGGCAGTGACGGGGTTTGGGGATGGTCACAGTTGTCCCCACTCGCGGGGAGAGGCTTTGTCCCGCCAGTGTGCCCAAAGCAGGGGGGGCGTGAGTGTTCAGGAAACACCGATATCCTCCAGGTGGAGAAATGATTTAGCTAATTAATTAAAACGGGGGAAAACCA
This sequence comes from Strix aluco, assembly GCF_031877795.1. Taxonomy (NCBI): domain Eukaryota; kingdom Metazoa; phylum Chordata; class Aves; order Strigiformes; family Strigidae; genus Strix; species Strix aluco. The sequence continues at coordinate 14,593,682 of NC_133942.1, forward strand.
GATTTTTAGTGGGGAGATTTTGCCGCCGGGAAGTGCAGCACCGCTCCCACCGCCCAATCCTCGCTGATGGAGGGGAAGTGAATTTTAACCCCCCCCCTCCATCACTTGTCATGAAGCTGCAACACAGCAAACTTTCCAAAATAGCTCCCCAGCATCCCGCTGCCGGGCTCGTTAGCGCGTGGGGCCACGGGTTGAAGCTATTCCAGGCGCGCCTGAGCCGTGCAGTTAACAAAGCCCTTTGATTGCAATCCTCGCACTTTCATCCAAGCCATTAAGCCCTAATGTCTGATGTTTTTGTGCTTTTAGGCATTCGTATGTTAGATGGCGATGTAACAGATGTTGTTGAAGCGAAGTCGCTTGGCATCAGACCCGATTACATTGACATTTACAGCGCGAGCTGGGGGCCAGATGATGATGGGAAGACAGTTGATGGACCTGGTCTATTGGCCAAACAGGCTTTTGAGCATGGCATTAAAAAGGTGTGGATCCCGCAGCACCCAGACGCACTTGCCCTCCTCCTCCTGCCCCATGGGGAACGCGTGCCGGGGCCACAACCGGCCTGGGGTCTGGCGCGGGGACGGGCGGCTCGGCCCCCCAAGGCAATGCCGACGCTAGGGCTGGGGCGGGGACGGGGGGGGCGAATCATCTCTAATTTTTCCTAGTTTTCCCCGGCGTCCCTAAGAGCTCCAGTGGATTTTGCGGCTGAGGGCGGTGACGGCGGGAGGTGCCCGGCGATGGCGCAGCCCCGGTGGGACTCCTCGGCACGGCTGGCCCCGGCGGGAGCATCCGGCAGCGCCGGGCGCCGGGCAGAGCTCCGGCAGAGCAGTCAGGCCCCAGGTTGAGTTGCGAAGCTCTGCCGGGCTGAGAAACCCAAAGCAGTTCTTGAGGGGTTGACTTTACACCTCAAAATGTCCCCCCGGGTGCCAGTGCAGAGAGGAGCAGCCACCCCCCCCGGCATCTCCCTCCCCTCTTCTTCACCCTCCCCAGGCCCCCAGTATCCTGTCCTGGAGGCCACCATCACATTAAGCATTTCCCTGGTTTTCCACCCAGAATGAGTGGCTGTGTCGTGACTGGGGTGGGTGCTGCCACAGGGTCTGGCCATGGGGGCACAGGAAAAATTCAGATTATTGTCTCTGAAGTCCTCCAGTGAGAGGGTTCAGCTGGCATCACGCATGATTGACAGCTGTCAATCCCTGCTGGGGATGCCTTGGCCTTCTTGCGCCTCTTCTCTTTTGGGGCGCTTTTAAAAAATGACCGATATTGGCTAAACGCATCAGGCAAAAGACCTTTCTTGGCAGCTCAGCAGGCGCCACGGGTAAGTGTCGTGGCGGCTCGGGGCTCTGCAGTGGGTGTCCCCTGGGTGCTTCGGCAAAGTTGGGGTTGGGATTTTGCCACCGACAGCCCCAGGCTGGGCTTTGAACCCCCAACCCCAGCTTTGCTCCCTGCCTCCACTCCTGCCTCTGCTGCCTCTTCTTGCAGCACGCCAGGATTCGGGGCAGCCATGGGCCGGGGCGACGCAGCCTGCCTGTTATCTAAAAATAGGGTGGAGTGTTTTTCCCACTATTTACTTGATTTCCTGCCGGGGCAGTGAGCCTGCCGAGGAATCCATTGAAGTGCCGGGGAGTTCATGCCGTGTAAATACAGGCGAACAAGCTGCTTTTTAGACCTTATTTTTCCATGCGGGAGCAAATGGGCAGCAGCAGGGTACTTGCCCAGCACAGCTCCGCTGTTTCAGATACTTGTTTCTGTCTTCCAGGGGACATCAGACCCTGCCACCCCTGTCCCTGTCCCCCCACTGCCACCCGTGTTTGTGGCACCCACTATCCTGCATGCACAGCTCTTAATTGCCAACTTCTCCTTAAATAACGAGGAAAGCTGCAAGCAGATCGTTAGCCACCACCTTTAGCCCAAGCAAACAGCTGTAACCGAGTTATAAATCCTTAAAATTGAGTTTTTAATGGAAACATTAAAATAACCTTTATCTATTAGTGATAGGACTGCGTTGGGGTAATTTATCATCTTCTTTCTCGCTCTTCCAGCCACACCTTATTAGTTCCCGAGCTAACGAGGGGATATTTATCCTGGGCTTTCATGGAGTACTGTTGGGCAAACACCCAAGCCCTGGCAACACTGCAGAAGTGGGGAGATGCTGTGCATCCCGCATCCCACTGATGCACTGCGGGGGGTGAGCAGGATCATCCCCAGCATTGGCCAGGGAGGGATTTTCTGGTTTAAATGATGCCTGGATCCAGATTTTATAGTGGCCAGGAGCCCCTTGCTGGGACGGCGTTGGTTTAGGAGGATGGCAAATGAAGAAGTTGGGTGTTTGGGGTCTGCTTGTGGAAATCTTGGTAGTTGCTTGTTTGAGAGCAAAGGAAAAGAATGTTTTTTTTCCAATCTGAAGGAGTTGCAATACGTGGTGAGCTCTCACTGCCAGGAAACGTTGTCAGGTGTTAGATGTGCATTGCTGTAGTGTCATTTATGTGCCTGTTCATGTCTTCGTGCAGACATGCTGGCTCCGAACCCACTTGCCTCCAGCACAGCCCTGCCCAGGCATCCTGGGGACATGGGTTTGGACCAGGACTGAGCAGCCTTTCTCAGCACCCACAGCTGCAGTGCTCAGGGTGCGGGATGCAGGGGAGGTCTGGGCCCCTTGTCTGCTGATCCCAGTTGAAATCTTTGCTACGTCTCCACACGCCTTTGGCAATCGGTGCCTGGTTTTACTCCTCTGATTAGTGATTTAGGAAAGCCTGGGTTGCATGCAGCAGGGCTGGTCCTTGGAGATGGGTGGATTTTTGTGTTGGAGAGCTGAATGATCACTGCATGTGCCGAGCACATGGGCTGGGATGCTGCTGCCTTGGAGATCCAGGAAACCCTGGAAAGCAGGACTGGAGGTGCCAGTAGCAGACTTGGGCTGGCAAGCTGGGTTGAGCTCTCCGTGACGTGGGGCAGGGCAATAATTCCCTTTGCAATTACGCTTTTTCTTGCAGAGCTCCAGACAGGTCTATTAAATCTTTGCTAGGGAAATACCCACCCAGTTTGGCTGGGAGGCAGCCCAGATAATGAAAACTTTCATAAAGTAAGGAAAGAGCCTGACTTAGCCTGTGTATCCAGAGGCAGGGTCAGCTCAGAGAGCCTCTGCTCCAGGAGGAGGGCGAGACAGGTAATAAACCATCCCTCTCCCCCCAGTGCTTAAAACCCACAATAAATCCCAGTGAATTCCTCTGGAGCAAAGCTGCTTTTTTTTTATTATTATTATTATGATTATTATGATTATTATTTTTTGTGGAGGAAGCCACTGCAGAGCAGTGGGAGGGAGGTAAACACCAGATCTGCCCAGGCTAGCGCCGAAATCTCTCCGTGGCAGGAGTAGCCGTGGGGAGGATGGGGCTGCTCCACTGCCGCCATGTGCTTCCATCGCCTGCCAAGCCCGGCAGCACGCCGCCCTCCCCGGAGAGCCCTGCCTTACAGGGCAGGGAAGTGAACCAGCCACTTCATTTCCTGCCCTGAACCCCCTTGGGTCACTAAAAATCCTTCCTTGGGACTGCAGCACCCTGTTTGTAAACCCCCACGGGGCTGGGTGATTCCTGGGGGTGCAAACCCTGGCAGTGATTTGGATGGAGATGTTCACCCCCACGCCGTCGGCTTTGTTAGGGGCCCCTTGGCACCGTGGCCGCTGCTGCCAGGCGGGATTTTCCCCCAGCTCCGGGGAGGTCCGGGTGGCTGGCACACCCCTCCCGCCCCCCCAATTCCTGGTGGGCTCCCGCAGCTGTACCCAGTGGGGACGGCTCCATCAGATGTTCCTGCCAAGCAATGGGGAGGGAAGAAAAGGCCAGGATTAAAAAATAAAAAACAAACAAAAGGAACCTGAAAGATAGGCCGAGGGAAGGTTTCTGGTGATTTGGGTGGGTTTGTGACAGGCTTTGCTGGCTCAAGGCGATGGAGACATGGGTTTCGGGGGGTTCCCTGTCGGCTCCTCCCACAGAGCTATCCCTGCACCCCAGAAAGCACCATGCCAGGTGTTACCGCCTGGTCCAGGGGCTCTGAGCACACCAGATGTTTTCTCCCAGGAGAGCCCGTGGTAGATGCCAAAATCCCCCTCGCCGGAGGGTCTCCCATCCTCACAGGCAGTCGCTACCTGTAAAACTGGGGCTGGCTGAGCTGAGGGGCATGTTTGCAGGGGCTGATCCAGGGGCTTAGCACTGGGCAGGATGGGACCCGTCCTTCCACCCTAACCAAACACTATGTCCAGATGGAAAAATCAGGATAACTGACAGCATCCCAGTGCTGGGGAGGACTGCCCCCTCCTCCCCGTGCTGAGATGGCCTCTCACCCAGGACAAACCCCTCCTCTCACCCCCGTCCCCTCTCTGCCCACAGGGCCGCAGGGGTTTGGGGTCCATTTTTGTCTGGGCGTCGGGGAACGGCGGCAGAGAGGGCGACTACTGCTCCTGCGACGGCTACACCAACAGCATCTACACCATCTCCATCAGTAGCACCACCGAGAACGGCTACAAGCCCTGGTACCTGGAGGAGTGTGCCTCCACCCTCGCCACCACCTACAGCAGCGGGGCTTTTTACGAGCGGAAAATAGTAAGTTTTATCCCGATGTTGAGTGGGGCATCATCCCCTGGATGTTTTCTGCGTGGCTGGTCTGGATGGTGGCTCGGTTGTAAGAGCTGGGCTTTGCCCTTAGCCCTGCAGTGGGTTTTGCTCATGCTTTTTTAAGGTAGGGCCAAAATTGCTCTGGTCCTGGGAAGAGCTCAGGGATGTGGTGTTTTCCCTGATAAATGGCTGAAAGGGCTGGGGGTTTGCAAAAATACTGTTGCAAATGTTTACCTGTCCCACAAAGTGCCTGCTTGCTGTCCTGTGCTTATAAAAAGGGAATTTTGAGGATTTTTAACATAAAGACAGAGAAAAAAGAGGAAGGATGGAGGTGTTTGGCAGGGATGTGACAACCCCAAGTGGGGAGCAGAGACTTTTCGGAGCCCAGGAATTGCCTGAACACGTGAGCACGTGTGGAGCAGTCTGGTTTTCCCTGCTGCCCAGGCTATATTTGCCCTGTCCCAACAAGTGCTGTAGTCTTGTGACAGCAAAGCATTTCATTACCAACATCCCTGTGCATCATTCGAACCTCGGGCCGTAAAATATCACCCACTGGCAGGTGCTTTACCCGAGCTAGGAGGGAGTTTTCCACACAAATTAATTTTTAGACAAAAAATGTGGGTTTTTTACAAGGTGGGTTTTTTTTTTTTTTATTCAGGACTGATTTGTTTGGCCCCTAAAAGATTAATTTCCAGCCAGAAAACAGAATCCAAGTGCCATTTCTATGGCACTCAAGAGTGTTTGCATGGCTGAGGCCAGCACCAGTCCAGTGCTGCTGGAGCATTGCTGGGCAAAAAATCAGCTTCCAGGGGCACTTTGGGGAGAAAGTGGGTGGCACGTGTTCCTCCTGCTAAAAAAATCACAAGATTAGCTCAAAATCCAGGAGCCTTTTAAAAATGTAACCAACTGAGCATCTCTTTGCCTACCTCCTTTCCTTGAGCTTTTAGTACCCAAGCATCATGCTCTGCCCTGAAACAAAAAAGCTGGAAATGGCTTTTTTAGATTTTTTTTTTTTTTTCCCATGCAAATGTAAATTCTTGCCTGATGCCAGGAGCTGGAGCTTTTAAGGAAAGCTTTTAACATGGCATAGCTCAACATGCACCCATGGGTATATATCCATGCCAGCCCTACCCTGCTCACACCACTCCATCCACAGCTTTTTCTCCAGCTGACTCACAGCAAAACTGACTTTTTTTTACGCTTTCAAATAGTTTTTGCAGCTTTGAGCAAAAGAAAATGTAAGCAGGAGTGTTTTCTAATGTTCCAAATGTATCTGCAGCCCATTTTGGGGGACTCTGGGCACCCCAATTGCATGGGAGTTGTGGCAGGGGTTGGGTACCTGCAGGCTCTGCTCCCCACTGGCAGCACCCCAAGTGAACCTGGGGTGCTCGATGTGGGGTAACACCCACGCTGGGAGCATCTCCGGCTGCATGGGGGCTGCAGCTCCTCTCTCCGCAGGTCACCACGGACCTCCGGCACCGCTGCACGGATGGCCACACTGGCACCTCCGTGTCCGCCCCCATGGTTGCAGGCATCATCGCCTTGGCTTTGGAGGCAAAGTAAGTGTAACCTCACCGCTGGCTTGCAGGGGAAATGTTCCCACATTTAGTACCTGGTGAGCAAAACCAGAAAGAAAAAAGGTGGGTATTTTTCCTCTGGAGCAACTCAAAATAGGGTAAAGTTATTCTAAATTGCTCCTTTTTTGGCAAGGTTTGACACAGCGTTGTTATTTTGCATCTAATCTTCCTGCAGGTGTTTTATTGATCTAATTCTTCACTTGTTGCCATCTGTTGAAAAGTTGGGGTTGGTGAGATAAGTCAGGCTTTTCATTTGGTGCATTGAAACCACTGGCAGCCGGCTCCAACAGGAGTTTTATAAATACTTCCTGGAAAAATAATGTCAGAAAACATCACAGAAAATGGAAAATGTCTGTAGAAGTGATGGTTTTAAGCGAGTGTTTCATTTCTGGGGGAAAAGGACTACTTTTGCATAATGTCAAAAACCCACACATCGGTACTGGCAGCGACACGCTCCCTGGTTCAAATGAGCTGGTCTTTGCCTCTTGTCCCATCCTGGTCCCATCACAGACCCAGCCCAGGAGCAGCCCTGCACGGGACCAGTTTGGGCATCCCCAGATACTCCCCCTCCATGAAGCATCTTCTCATGTGCTTCTCACTTTTATTATTTTTATGGGGTGAAAATAAAAATAAGGCTGCAAATAAGCCACAGGGCAGCGCTGCGCTTGCATCCATGGATGGCGATCACAGTGTCGGCTCCAGTCCCTCTCCTCTGGTTTAATCCCAGCGCCTGGGTTGGGTGAGCATGTTTCCGGAGATGCCATTTTCATTACAAATATATTATGAGCTTTAGATGTAATTTTTGAATTGTTTAGCTGAGGCATAAAATGCAACATTAAGTACCAGAGCTTGGTGCTCAGGCACTCCATTATGATGGGAAGGAATAAATTGAATTTCTTTTCTTAAATGTTGCTTGAGAGCAATATAAATCCCAGCTTGAGATGCTGAAGAACCAACTGTAAGAAAAGCGTGGAAAATTCTTCAGCAATATCCCTGGGCTGGGGTCTTGGAGGGGGCACAAAAGCACACAGTGCTCAGTGTCCAGCACCCTGAACACAAACCTCATGCAAACCCAGGCTAGGGAACAGTTTGGAAACACTTTGGGTTTCATTTTTCTGTTAAATGAACAACCCAGGTTTTTTCCCAGAAATCTTTGCTGTTAGTCCAATAAAGGGAAGGTTTGCTCAGCATTGTATATCAGTGAGCTGCTGAGCCCAGTACCCTGCCTCAGGATGTGCTTTGTTCCTGATCTCCTACAAGAAAATGGGGAAAACCTTCCTGATTTACTCCAGTTATACCCCGCGGCATGAGAGCTAAATACCCTTGGCCAGGAATGCTGCAATGCCCATGGACACGTGGCATCCCTCCCTGGGGCACCCCCCTCTGTCTCGGCACCCCAGGTGATGGCCAACCTCCAGGGCATCAGCATTTAAATCATCGATTCATGCTGGTTTGGAGCAGGAAAGAGGTTTGGGGTCTTTTTTTAACCAATTGGATGTCCCCGCTGCTTCTGGGAAGACTGGGAGCAGCAGAGCCATCCCCATGAGCCACGTTTTCTTGCAGCCCCCTGCTCACCTGGAGGGATGTCCAGCATCTGCTGGTCAAAACCTCACGGCCAGTGCACCTGCGAGCGGCCGACTGGAAGACCAATGGTGCAGGGCATAAAGGTGAGGGGCCGCAGGGGCGGAGGCAGTGTGGTGAAAATGACCATGAAAGGAAAATAAAGGTCACCAGAGCTTCTCTGATTGAAGTGTTCATCCTGGATGTCCTCTCTCAGCTGTCTTGGGTGCTCCTACTATCAGGCTGTTGAGCGGAGGGAGGAGAGGGCCATAATTTTGTGGGATGCTTGGAAGCCTTGCTTGGTGGAGGCTCTCCTGAGCTGCAACATTGACTGCTCCCATTTCTGTGGGCTGCTCCCATCAATAGGTTTTCCATGGTGCCAACATAGATTTGGGGTATAACTTGGGCAGGAGGATGATCTCCATGTGTCGGAGCACCTTGTATCCAACAGGATCAACTCCATGCCTTCCTTAATGGGCGGAGGATGCTCCACCAAGCTCCAAGGAGGAGCTGCTGGCCCCTGCTTGAAAGGCAGTGGGTTTCTGAGTCTTCTCTCTTTCCAGTTAGCCATCTATATGGCTTTGGTCTGGTGGATGCAGACGCTATTGTGGTGGAAGCCAAGAAGTGGAAGGCAGTCCCTCCCCAGCACGTCTGCGTGGGAAGCCTGGACAGGGTGCCCAAGTGAGTGTCGTGGGGCGCGGGGGCTCTCCCAGGGCATGCAGCTACTTGGAAGGAGTTTTGGTGGAGCCAGCTCTTGTGATGCAAAGGCTCAGCTGTTGTCCCAGCATTTGGAAAGGGAAACTGGGAGTCGGGGTGGCTGGGACAAGCCCCATGTGCAGGCGAGGTGATGTTTATCAATTTTATGGTCAGAGCGACCCTCACCATTGCCCCGAGGACTGTTTATTGCCCCAGAAGTGCCCATGCAGATTCTGTGCCTATGGCTCAGCTCAGAGTGGGTCCCGTGGGGGCTCTCTGGGACCAGCTTTGACAGCGGGTGATTTATTTTTGCCCTTTCTGTGCTTTTGCTTCCCAGGCGGGTGATCAGCAGGGAATTTTTGAGGGCTGATGGTGAGAGACCAAAACCAACTGGCCCGCTGGGTCCTACATTAGCGGTGACTTGTTGGGCTCTCCTCCCTCTTCTACCAAACACCTCGTCTTGATGGAAGACACCAAAAGCTGGTGCTTTGTTGCAGGGGTTCCCAAATTTCCAGTGCTTGGGGTCGCTTTGATTTCAAGTTCAAACCAGCTTAGGTTCACATCGCATCCTTAGTAGGTCTGTCCTTGCTAGTTTAAAAGGTGGGATCAGGGATCTGACCAAATGGACCCTCCTGATTTACCACTGCCTGGCTGTAGAGCAAGTTGAGTCGTTCATCAGAAAAGCAGTTCCTTTGGAAAGACTGGTGTATGCAAAGCAGGAATGAATTTGGAGCCAAGTGTGTTCATGAAACTATTTATCTGATACAGACGCTAATTACAACCCAAAGAGGAGCGTTGTGCTGATAATTATAATAAAGCAGCGCCCATGCAGCCCATAAGGCATAGATCTTAGAGGCAGTTCAAACCCATCTCGTTACCATCAAGCAATTCAGCAAATTCCCGTGCTAGGACACTGTGTTGCAATGGCGGAGGATAATTTTTGCTGTGAAGCAGTAGGAGACCAGGTTCAAATATAACTGGCGATGCTCTGCCCATCCCTGGCAGGTACATCCGTGCGGATCACGTGCTGCGTGCCAGCACCCTCAGCAGTGCCTGCGCCGATCACCGCGACCAACACGTGGTCTACCTGGAGCACGTCGTGGTGCGGCTCAGCATCTCGCACCCGCGCCGGGGCGACCTCCAGATCAGCCTCATCTCTCCAAAAGGGACCAGGTCACAGCTCCTTGCCAGGAGGTAAGAGCAGCCTGAGCCAGCATGCATCTGGGCTGCGCAGTAATCCTCGTTTAGGGGGTTGCTGCAAGTTTTCTCAGTTTTTTTGGGAAGGCCGGGGGCATGCTTGGTCTCAGCTGCAGGAGGGCTCTGTGCAAGGGTGGGTGCATGCAAGGATCCCTAAAATCCTTAATTACCTATCTACCTTTTTCAATTAAATAAGACATTCAAAGTCACACTTCTTGATGCATGGCCTTACTGTTGCAGGGTGTTCGACCACTCCAATGAGGGGTTCAAGGGCTGGGAGTTTATGACCGTCCACTGCTGGGGGGAGCGGGCGGCGGGGGAGTGGACCCTGGAGATCCATGACACGCCATCCCAAGTGCGCAACCCCGCGGTGCAAGGTAAGGGTCCCCTAGCACCCCCGTCCCCCAGTGCCTGCAGGTCCTCCTCTCCCCCAAAGCTCTTTGCAGGCTCCTTCGCTTGGCCGTAACATTTGCTGCGAGTTTTACGTTCCTCAACAAAACTGTATTGCCCAAACTTTTCAAAATGGGAATAAAAGTTGAGCCCTGAGCACAGGAGGCTGCCGGTCTGGCTGAGCCGGGAGCGGGTTTTCTCCCACCAACAAACTCATTGCAACTGAGAGCCAGGTTTCCAAAATTAAACCGTAATGAGTCAAAATGAGGAAACCCGAGAGCTGTAATTGTTGTTTGTTTGTTTTGCTTCGCTGCTGGGACATCTGGCGCGTGGGCTGGTTGTGCAACGGCGCAAGGGGATGATGCCCCTCGGGCTGCGGACGGATGGACATCCTCCCCGGGCTGCCACCATGCTGGCAGGGGGTGGCTGGCCTCAGCCTGGCCCCCTGCGTGTCCCCAACCCTGCTGTGTCCCCCCCCTCCCTGGCTTGGCCGCCTGTTCCCTGACCCCTTCCCGACAAAGGAGCCGGGCTGACGGGATCCGGCCTCACTGGGAAGGGGCAGCCGCCTCACCGGCTGATGGCAGCGGGGCATGAAGCTCCCTGCCTGGGGCTGGCGTGCATTGTGGGGGTGTTAAAATCCACACGCTCATTGATAGGAAGCCAGGAGTATATTAAAAACCTCTCCCACGCGACTTTCTGGCGGGAGGCACACGTGGGGGTTCATTGTGCAGAAAGTGTTTCTGTTTGCTGCCTTCACCGAAAATCTTTTGAACTCGGAGAGCAGCGGCGAAGCGCCCACGGACCTGCTTTTTCCCCTGTATTTACAGTTTGTGGCGGGTGTTTCTGAGCCCCTCGCAGGCGTCAGGGCTTGGCTTTACCTGACTTTGCAAAACTAAATGAAAACGGGTGCGTTAAGTCATCGCCCTCAAAGGGTCTGCGCTGGGTTTGAAGGAGAGAGGGCAAAGCAGGAGGAAAAAGAGGGACAGTGCTCCCAGCCCATGGCAGAAACAGGTATTAAATGTTAATTTAAGACCATTAGATTAAACCAGTTAAATAGGTTAATTGAATACCAATTAAATACTATGGGTGTCCTGTCACTGGCCCTGCTGCATCCCCAACGTCAGCCCCTTGCAGCCCAGGCTTTCCTTGCATGGGACATTTTAGATTTAAAGCAAATTTAATTCTTTTGCCAGAGACGCGTGGATGAACTCTTCCCCAGGTGATGCCACCCGAGCTCGCCCCTTTGCAGGCTCTGCACTGGTGCTGCTCGCTTGCAGTAGTTGGGTCCTCTCAGCCCTTTCGGAGAGCCAAGGGATTTGGGTGTTAGAAATTTTAAGCCCTTCCTGGAAATGCAGGCATTAGTAGTTAAGGCTGAGCGTGCCGCAGGCATGAAGCAACTTGTGTTGATAGAGAATTGAAAGAAAACAGCGCTGGAAAGAAGAAGCTGAGTGTTTTGGACCCCCCTCCCCAAAGCAGTGTGGGTTGCGGAGGACCCCGGTGTGAGTGTAAGGCTGTGGGGGGTCCCCAGCCCCCGAGTGCAGCTCAGGCTCTGGTGGCTCCTGCAGTGTTTCAGGGGACACCAAGCTCAGACCTCTGACATGTCAGATAGGGGGATGGCTGGAACAACAGCAGCAAGAAATAATCCAGTGTGTGCCAGGCGGCTTTTATCAGACAGAAATAATCCTCCATTATGGAGCTTTTAAAGTTAATGGTTCTCTCCGCATATTGGGCATGAAGGCTATGGTGATGCTGTGGTTCATCAGACGAGTTATAGAATAAAAAATCCCTTGTAGATGTTTAAACGGCTGCATTTGTGCAGGCTGGCAGCTCAGGGACTCATGAACATTTCTGGGTGTTTGTTGTTTGCTGCTGCATTGCTGAGCCAGTGGAGAAGCCCTGACAGTCTGGTCCATCCTCCTCCTGCTTCTCCCAAAGCCGGGTCCCCCAGGGAGGAGCAGGATGGGGAGCAGCGTGGATGATGTTGTGCCTACTCCACAGGGAAGCTGAAGGAGTGGAGCCTCCTCTTCTACGGGACGGCTGAGCACCCCTACACCACGCTGGGCAGCCCCCAGTCCCGCGGGAGGACACTGGAGGTGCTGACATCGGAGATGGAGCCGTCGAGAGCTGCCTTCCTGCAGAGCCAGGTGGAGGTGGTGGAGGAGGATGAGGAGTATGCGGGTAAGCACCGGCTGAGCTGCTGTGTTGTCCACCCCAAAGTACCCAGGAAAATGCAAACCCAGATAAACTGAGGGAGCCACGAGGCCTGATCCTGCCCAGGGCTGAAGCAGCCTGGGAGGAGCAGTGCCTGTGGCCAGCATGGGGCAGCAGGACGGTGAAATTAGAAGGTAGCAGAACGCCCCGTCCCAGTGCTCCCGCCACAAATTGGTGGTGCAGCTGTCTGAGGAGTAAAAAAAGCTCCTCTTCCCACCTTCTGCCCCAGCACAAGCATGGGTGGGTGTCCCTGCCGGTCCCTGAGGAGCGGGTCTGGCCCCTCTTTCGAAGTTGCTCCTGCACCAGGGTGTTCGGCCGGAGAATGGTTGGGTGGGATTCGTGCCAGGGAGGATGAGCTGGAGGAGAGGCGAGCACCCAGAGCCATGCAGCTCCACAGGATAGATAGGATAAGATATAGAATAGATATAGGATAAGATAAGTGGAGGGTCTCCAACCCCTTCTCTGTATCTGTCAGTCCGGGGAGGGTGTGCTCAGACCATCCTGGCAGTGGGGTCTGGGGGAGGCTCAGCCTCTTCCCCCGCTGAGCCTGTCTCTTCCTCCTCAGGTCCGTGTCACCCCGAGTGCGGCGACCAGGGCTGTGATGGCCCCAATGCCGACCAGTGCTTGAACTGCATCCACTACAGCCTGGGCAGCATGAAAACCGGCAGGTGAGGGGTGGTGGGGTGTCCCCACGGCGTCCCCGGGTGCTGGCAGCACCTTTGCCCAGGGCTGGCACTGTGGCATGGGTTGTAGATGTTTGCACAGAGGAAGAAGCATATGAGAGAGAAAATGGAGGGAGGAGGCAGCGTGGGGATCCCTGGACTAGGGTATGATGGTGTGGGGGACACAGAGCTGGAGAGCCCTGAAAGGCCTTGGCTGGGGAAGAAGCACTGGCTCCACCGGCTGGGGTCACCCATGCCCAAGGAACAGCTGGCTGAGGTGCCAAATCACTTCTAAAATTGGGGTTCCTACTCCTCAATCTCTTGGGCTGGCATGGGGAAAGTTTACCCACCGTTTGAGGCTGCTGTCCAAGAGAGTCCCCAGCTCCTTATTACAGAGCCACGACATTCAAGACACCCTAAATCTTAAGAATAAGAAGGAAATGAACCCAAATCACTATCAAGGCTGGGGGACGCCCCGAACACTGCAGGCAAGGGGGTGGTGGCAGATGCCTGACTGCCGGGAGGTGGCTGGCTGTTGTCACCAAAGCCCGGGTGCTCTCGGTTCCTTCCCCAGGATGTGCGTGAGCTCATGCCCCGCGGGGTTTTTCGGCGACAAAGGTGCCCGGAGGTGCCGCCGGTGCTACAAGGGCTGTGAGCGCTGCGTCGGGAGGGGACCGACCCAGTGCACGGCGTGCAAGCGGAGCCTCTACCACCACCAGGAGATGAGCACCTGCGTGGTGCTGTGTCCGCCTGGGTTTTACGCCGAGGAACGTAAGGATATTTATCAGCAAGCTGTAGTATGAGCATATGCAGGGGTTGCTTCTATTTTACGCAGGTGGAGAAAACACCTTGATTTTTGAATATTGGCTTTGAATTCCCCCCCTCAACCCTCTTTGCACAGTGAAGGGAGGAAGAAAACCTTTGGGTGTTCAGAGGGTGGTGCAAAGCAGAGGCTCTCAACTCAGCTCTTAATTAGAAGACTAATTAATGATCCTAGCTGCTTACAAAGCATATTTCTTCTTAGCAAGCAATGACAGATAAGGTCATCTGCACTAGCAGGGACCCGTCGGGGTGGGGGACGTGCCTCTCCTCCCCTGGGAGCTTGTGCTGGGGTGCAGTGGGACTCTGCGGCTCCAATGGCACTTGCAAATCACTGTCCGGATTTTATTGTCCCTGCCTCGCTTTGTTTTTTGAAAGGTCAGAAACGCTGTCTGAAATGTCATCAAAGCTGTAAAAAATGTGTCGGCGAAGCAGACAAATGTACTGCATGCAAAGATGGATTCAGGTAAAACACCAACACGGGAGGAGTTTATACCTGCAGCATTGGTACCTGTGGTTTAAAATTGGGAAAATTGATGGGAAATTAGAGAGTGAATTAGTTAAAGACCCAAGATCCTGTGGCGTGGAGCTGGGAATTTAAAGGTGGTGCTTTGAGTCCCTTTCTTAGCTGAAAAGCATGATTTAAATTTAATTTCCTTTTCTCCAGCTCTTTCTGGGGTGGTGGGTAGGTGCTGTGCTGCAGGCTCAGAAGTGCTCATCCAAATTTGGTGACCTGTGAGCAGAGCAGCTCCCGGCATCACAGCTTCTCAAATGGGGGGGAAAAAGCAATGAAAACATTTACAGTGCACGTTGCAAAGCGCATGTTTCCTCCCGGGTCTCAGGCAGCTCCATTAGAGCTGTCCCAGCCAAACAGGTCGCTTGGGTTTGCTCACCTGGCAGAGCCAGTGCTGGGCTCAGCTGCTCCAGGCAGGGTGAAAATGCTCCCCGCAAGTGCAGAAACCCTTCTCTCAGCTTCATCCATGCAGGAAAATTTTATCCGATGTGCCTGTCGAGTGGGGCTAGCATAGGATAGTGGTTTTCCAGCAATGCAGGTGCAGGCGGGGCAGCCTCAGCCCCACGAGGAGCACCAGGTGCCCTTGCTGCTGGCCCCACGGCTCCTGTGGGATGCAGAGCCCAGCCACAGGGGCGAGCAGCATCAGCACTAGGGAGAAACTGTTTTCCATCCCCAAGCTCACATGGAATTACAATCCCATAGCGCTTTGCTTTGCTCAGGGGCTGTACGCGGGCCAAAGCCACAGTGTAGCAGCGGGGCGCTCTCAGACAAGGAAATTGCCACTGCCAAAAAATTATCTACTCCCTCAGAAAAGCAAAAGTGGAGGCACTTGTCAGACATAATCCGCACGGCGCTTGCTTTTTATTGTCCAATATCCTTTTAAGCCGGGACTTCAAATCATCCCTGCCATGGAGAAGCAGCACCGGCCCAGCCGCGGCACTGAACCAATTTCCTTTTATTCCAGCGAGCCTCATGGTGCAAAAGGTCTTTGGGAGAGCCTGGCTGGCTGCCCACAGGAAAAAACAATTTTATTTCCTGCTGGATACTTAATTAAGGAACCTGCAGTCATCCCTTTGTTCCAGGCAGGACTTTAATTTCTCCTGAAGCACTGGCTGGCTTTCCAATGCCTCCTGCGCTGTGGGCTGAGGCTGCTGTAGGGCACTGGGGGATGCGGAGATGGGGATGGACTGTGTTGTGTCCCCAGAGCCCGTAGCTTTGGGTGCAAACGTCTCTGCTTTCCTGGCAGCCTTGCAGGAGAGAGCTGTGTGCCGGAGTGCCAGCCTACCATGTACCTCAGCTGGGAGCCCCGGCGGTGCGAGACCTGCTCCGCCAGCACAGGTACATCCTTCGCCCTGCAGCATCCCCATGCAAAACCCCAAAACCCTCGTGCATCAAGAGCTGATGCCCACCGTACCCACCCCGAGCCCACGCAGAGCGTGCCGGAGGAGAAGCAATCCCATCTCTCCAGCACATCCCGTGAGGTGCTGGGAATATGTTCATATTGGAAAGGTTTTTAGAGAGTTTTTACATTTTTATTAGAGCCATTCTTTATTTCGTGATCCCTCTGAAGCCAGGTGCTTTGGTTTAATAAGGTTGCGGGGGAGGCCGTAAAACCCTCTCGGAGTGATGGAAGATGGCTTTGCAGCATATAAAAATGTCAGGCAGCTGAGGCACATTATCCCGGCTGCCCCATGGGGCTGGACTGGCCACTGCCGGCTTCCCCCCGCTGCCCGAAGTCACTTGGTGTTCCCTTTAAATACGGCTTTTTTCACTTCTTGAAAGTCCAATTATTTTCCATTGTTAATGTTTGCGTCTGCCCTTGAAATCATCATAGATCTGGTGATAATACGATCTCTAGACAATTCATGTTCAGTGGCGTGAATCTCATCTATCATACATGGGCAATTTCCTAAGACTAAATCCAAAATATTTATTGATCTTGTTGGCAAGTGTGGAAGGGAACTGGCTCTTAATCCCTTAAGAAAATTACTTCCCTTCTAATTCTTATTCCAGTCAGTGTAAATGTACTTCACCACAATTATTTTTCAAGCCTTTTCTCGTCTCCTTTTCCTGCATAACCATTTCTCAAGCCTGGTGTGTGGAAGGCCTCTAATAATACCACCTCCATCACTGAGGTTTGCTGTCCAGCCGCAACACGCTGGCGTCAGAGTGGGGCCCTCTGCTTTCCCAGCTCCGAGCCCTTCCCTC
The DNA here is from genome assembly GCF_031877795.1 of Strix aluco. Classification (NCBI taxonomy): domain Eukaryota; kingdom Metazoa; phylum Chordata; class Aves; order Strigiformes; family Strigidae; genus Strix; species Strix aluco. The sequence goes on from NC_133942.1 coordinate 14,610,120, forward strand.
CTCCAGCTCCTCCGCAGCCCAATTTAGCATCTCTTTTTCCACGCCTTACTTTGCATAGGGTGGGAAAGCCAAATTGGTGCATGCTTGGGTGCGGTGGCTGATGCCCCGGAGGGGATTTTCATGTGCTGTCCCTGGCCGAGCTGCCGTGGCCAGCTCTTGGCTCTGCGGAGGGGCAGGACACTGGGTCCTGGCTGGATTTTTTGGGATGGGAACTGGGCTTTTTGGGATGGGAGCCAAGCAGCGGCGCAGGACCCTGGTGCCACAACAAGCAGCTTCTTCACTCCTGGGCATGAGTGGAGCAGAACCGATCTCACACAGGGTTGCAGCCACCACTGGCACTGTCTCCAAAATCACATCTGCCCTCTCTCTTGTCCCCGCAGGGCCAGGTGAGGAAGACTGCGCACCCTGCACCCCCGAGGGTCCTGCACCCCACTGGCGCTGCGTCCCCTCCTGCCGTGAGGGCTTCTACCCCGCCGACAGCCACGGGCTGCCCAACAAAGTCTGCAAGAGGTATGGTACCACCCCAATCGTGACCCGAGCAAAGCTGGGACCGATGGGGAACACTGACAGCGCTGATAAAAAAAAATAATAATGCTGAAAACAGCTCACAGCTGGAGCTATTTACTAGGGAAATTAAAATAGGGATGAGGGAGCCAGGGCAGCTGTGGGGCTGGACCCCACACGCCCCTGCCCTATAGATTTAAGAGCAGTGAAGCTGCACACTCCTCCGCCAAGCCAGCCAGCCAAGATATCTTCAGGCTACAGTGGAAGGGAATCAGCCCCAGCCCCAGGCTCTTTGGAGGAGGAGTGGGAGGAATGGTAATGTTTAGGTAAATATTCTAGCTTTCAATCAAACCTGCTCCATTCGCCCCGTGGCCGTGTTGGAGGAGCTTTTACCCGCTCCTTGGCCCAGCATGGAAACTGTGTGCAGGAGATGCTGGGAGGCAGCAATTTGCTCCCACTCTCTGGCACTCTGGCTTTAAGTGGGGAGTGGATCCAGCCTCATTAAAGCGAACATGAAAGGGAAGGATTAAAGGTGACTTGGGAACACACAACACAGTCCCTGCCTGCCCAGGGTTTCACTCACCCGTGCTGCCTCGCCAGCAGGGAGGAACAAGGGACCAGCATCCCTTTCCAGGGATTTTGGGTATGGTTTCCACAAGCCAATGTCCCTAGGCAGGAGGCACAGCTGCTGGGCTCTTTTCCCTGAGCAAACAGATGGGAGCAGCACAGGTTCCGCTTGCAGCCCTTTTTCTAACTGGGATTGCTGGGAGGAGAGGTGCGTGTCCCTCTGAGCCTTCCCAGCAGGCGAGGGCTTTTGGGATGTCACTAGCTGTCACTGGACATCGAGCTGGCACCACTGAGCCCGTTTTTCCCAGGGTTACGATAACTTTTCAAGCTTCAGATTCACCATTTTCCACATCCTCCAGTTCAGTCGAGGTCGCAGTGCCAGCAGACGTGTTTTCTGGCTGACAGCCCATTTTGGGTGGCCCGTGTCGGTGTGAGTTCAGACCACGGCATGGTCTCTGTCCCCAGGTGCGATGATCACTGCTCAGCCTGTGAGGGCTCCAGCGGAAACTGCCTCAAGTGTAAAGAAGGTTTCAGCCTCCTTGGTGGATCTTGTGTAACAAATGAAACCTGTACCAATGGTGAGTAGTTGTGGCAGAACCACTGGCACTGTAGTGCTTCCTCAGTAGCAACAATGAGGGGTTTGGGGGATTCCCTTCACAATGTAAAGCTGAAAGCACTGGAGCTCCTGGGCTTGCTGGAACATGGCTGCAGGGAGCTGGGCTCCGGCTGTGGTGGGCAGGCAGGTTACCTGGCAGAGCTGCTGGATATCTGCCTGTTGCTGAAACACATCCAAGCGTTTGTATTTCGTTACAGTTTAGTCTTGGGGCTAATTCTCCCACTCGCTGCAAAGCTGCTTTATTCCTTCATTAAAACTATGTGAAAGATGCCCTTAAAAAGCGACTCCTTTTCAATTCTCTCTCCTCCAACACTGGAAGGAATTGCACCGCCTGTTCCGTGCAATGTTTGTTTATTTAAAATGTTAATCTGCTCTCATTTTCTCTTGTTCCTTGCCTCGGCCTCCCAGCTGACAAGACTTTCTGTGAGATGGTGAAATCAAACAAGCTCTGTGAAAAGAAGCTGTTTGTGCAGTTCTGCTGTCAGACGTGTCTTATGGCCGGGTAAAGTTCAGCGGCTGCATCCATCCAGGACTTCCACAGACTGCCAGCCCAGTTTTGCCAAATGTTTAGGACAAAAGTTTATTTTTTCAGCTTTGGGAGAGTTTACATGGTGCTGTCAAGCATTCGCTCGTAAGTTTGATAGCTTTAATATCACTGTCAGCGTGTTTCTATAGCAATATGTTAAGCAGAGATTGGATTGTACCCCGAATGATCAAGTCCTGAAAGGCAGCAGACAAGCGGTGATATTAATACTCTCAAACACTCCTCGTGAGCAGGGACTGATGCATGATCCATGTACACACACTTGGTTCTTCGCAGAAATCCTACTGACCTGCCCACTCCGAGCGGCTGGCGGGAGCCCTCGCTGCAAAGGATGCAGGACTTCACACATCTGCGAAGAAAGAGCTGTTTCTGGCTCAATTTTTGGTACCCTTTTCTGCTAGGTGATGGCTGATATAAACCTGCATTGCAAACGGCCGGCACTGTGCTCTGTACATACATAAAACGATGAATTAGGTGGTTCCCGGAGCGGTGCCCTAAAGCCTGCTCTGGCACTCCTGTTCGGATTCGGTCGGTAGCTGTTTCTCTCTGGCCGTGGCAATAACTGGAGATTTGAAGACCAAAGCGAGAGCTGATCCACGTGGCTCTGCAGGCATGTCAGCCCAGCGAGTCCGGCAGGGCTCTGCCCTGCAGGTAACTGCAGGCAGGCAAAACCCGTGTGCCTACAGGGAGTCTTAGGGACTTGGCGGGGTTCATCCGCATGGACCAGCCTGTGGGGTCACAGCCTTACCATGAAACGTATTTCCCTCCTGGAACTACTAGTAAGTTGCTGATTAATTCAGTTCTGGAATGAGCTAGATCCTTCCTCTAAATGAGATGTTTAGAGGTTAATATTTTCTGGCATTTTGTGTTACGATCCTTCCCCTGTTTTGCTGGGTATACCCCTCTTTCTCACAAAATCCTCCTATTCACGGCAGTGATTTTTCTTGGGCATCTGTTTCCAAAAGAGACATTCTAGGGATCCGGCCAGGAAACTTAATTCTACAAAACCCTTCCCTGAAACAAACCTTTTCATGCTCTCTCTTAATAGTAAGTCATGTGGTGTTTCTATAATTGTGTTTAAAATATCCTTGGCTATGTTGTTTTACAGATTTTTAAAAAATAACTTATACAATCCTTGTTTTTTCTCTGTGGACTATTTTTTATATGGGAGTGGGGAATCTTTTTGTGTCTTATGTCCTTCTCCTTTTCTCCTCTCTGACCTTGCAGAGCCGCTCTTTGCACCAGACGTATGTAAACACTCTTTCCTACGCTGCATGTTCTGATTTTCATTGTTAATAGTTTTAACGAGTTAAACCTTTTGCCAATGAAATTCACAGTATGAATTGTCACCAGTTCCTGACGGAGCTGGGATAATCCCTGCTTGGTTTCGGTTGCAACGACACACGCCCTGCCTGGGCTTGCCTGCTAGAGCTTACCTCAGCCAGGTGAAGAGGGGAGAGCCAAACTGTCACCGGTCCTCACCTGCCTGGACCAAACCCAAGGAAAGATGGAGCTTTGGTGAACTGAACTTTAAACTAATAAACTGTTGATCTCCCCTGACAAATGAATCTGTGCTTTTTCCAAATTCATGCAGCCGCCATCCTGATCAGAGGCAGGGCAGGGCAGTGATGCACGTCTTTATTTTGCTGGACAAAGCAGCTGTGCTGGCTGGATCTCCTGATCAGCCCAGAGCACCTGCAGGAGAAACGGCTCAGGAACATGAGCTGCATCTGCAAAAACCTCACTTTTGTTCTCATAAAGGTCTTTTACCTTCAGAGGAAACTCATATCCCGAACACCTGCCCCATGCCAGGCTGGGCTGGCATCTCTGGTGCACCCAGGGCCATTTGGCTGGGGTTTGGGGCTGCGCTCGGGTATGGCTGGGCGTATTCTCTGGTTGTGGGAGATCCCAGATGAGCTGGCAGGAGGGCTTGCTCCCCTTTCCCACCTGAACACAGAGCATCCCGCGGCCCCCAGTGCCCCACCGCAGTTTGCAGCAGCTGGGAACCAAAGGGCCACCTTCTCCTTTCGGCTGGCTGGAGAAGGAGAGTAGCCACTGGTGCGTCGGGGAGTGGAAGGAGCTGTGAAGCCTTTTGTTTGTTGTGTTGGTTTTGCAATGTTTAACCACGGGCCAAGTGCCCAGGATAGTGCCTGGATATCTGGAACAGAGCTTTTTAAGTATGAAAAAAGGCAAAGAACAGAGCCCTCCCATGAGGGAAGATACTCTTGCAGAGCTGTGTTGCTGTGGGCTTCTGCGTCTTATAGGTCTTTACATTTATCAGATGATAAATGTGAATTAATCAGATGATTTATCACATACAGTGATTCCTTCTGTTGCTCCAGGATTCCCCTTTCGGTCTTGGGCCAAACCAGAGGTCAAAACGGGTGAAATTCTCCTGGCTTCTGCCCCTTCGGTTGTAAAATAACAAACTTTCACTGCTGTTGATGTGTCAGACTTTCATTTATAAAATAATAAATTTTCATTTCTGTTGCAGTCAAAAACTGGGAGCTGTGAATCAGGAGTACTGCGTCAGCTCTGCCTTTCAGTTCTCTGGCTCACAGCGGCCTGCCTCTAAATACTGCTCACTGGTATATTTAGATGTACTGAAATGCTAAAAAAAAAAAAAAAAAAGATGTTTACCCTTACATCCTTGGCATAACTTAAAATACACACTGGGTGAAGCAATGCAATTTAAGATGACCAATCCCTAGCAGTCCCAGCTTTATCCTGCTTTCTGCTGCCCTCCAGCCTGACAAGGAAAGAGAAACAAATTCTACACGTCAAGTTCACGCAACAACATCAGCTTCCAGCATTTCCCAGGGCACTAACTCCTTCAGAAATCATTCTTGGAAAGTAATAAAATTCAGATTATTTATCCAAGCTATTGCAATGCTTGCTTGGAGCTATTAAAGTCTCTCTGACACTGGCATGCTCAGAGGATCAAAGTGGCTGTGTCTTCAAGATAAATGCATATTTAGGCAATTTATTAAAGCCCATTTCTCTATTGTCTTTTAGCACCAAAGACAAATCCATAATAGCTGTTTTCTGGAAAATCTTCTTAGTGCAGCCTGACTCCTCATTTGCTGTTTGGCTGTGAGGTTGCATCCACAGCCATCTGCCATTTTGTAGTTGGCAGGTGGGGAACACACATCTTAAAAATTGTTGCTTTGACTTTCCATTACAAAGAAAGGGCTTTTAAGAGCTCGTGTACAGCATCTGAAACCAAGAATCTGTCTGCTCCCAATTACAATTCTATTACGGCTGTAGAGCTGAGGCATACAGCTGTATTGTGCTAAGGGAGAAAGGTCTGCGTTTTATTTGGCCTTGTCAGAGGCAGGACCTGCTTTCCAGGAGGCTGAAGAGGGTCTCCTTTTAATGACTGCCTGAAATGACTAAAGACTCTGTTGTCTTACCACCACATGATTCCTGAGTCACATACAATAGCACTGCTAATTCTTCATTTTTACTTATGACAGCTCTCTTTTTCTTGCTCTCTCCTAACTGCTTTTAAACAAATGCAGATGTTAAAAACCTGACTGTGCTTTCATATACAGCTTTGGTGAGGGTGTTTTTGAAGTAGGGAGCACAGGAGCTGCCTGACCCCAGCTGACACCTCCGCAGGGATCACCAGGCAGAACAGAGCCAGCTCTGACGCTGTAGTCCTGGGGAACGAGCCAGGCGTCACTCTCAGGGTGATGCTGCTAGATGCTCCCAAAAGAAAAGTATGAGCCATCGTTGTGCGGTGCCAAACGTGGCTGCAGTATTTAACCTATTATCACATCTTCTGGGTTCACAGAAATGTCATGGCTCACAAAAAAAGTCCTTCCCTCGATAGCAGTGGATCCAGAAATCATTCTGCCTCATCTCACTCAGAGGCCCTTGAGGATGAGAGAAGTATTTCTCCAGGGCTGCAGAAGTGGTGGCTTGGTGGCATTCAGCAGGATTTGGTACCTGGGGGTGGTCAACTGCTTCTCTTTGTGTGGCACCTTCAGTCCATGTCATCCGCACAGCCCTGCCAGCAGGGCCAAGCATCTCGGCCGCAGCAGCTCAGCACTGACGCTGGGCAGCGTGCTAGCCTCAGACCTAATGACCTGCTTTACCTTGAAGTGGAGTTGCCTGGCCAGACACGGCCAGCTCAGCTTCCCCGGTGCTACCCCTAGCTCTTCCTTGCTGTTCTTCAAATTCCTAAAGCAGGTAAGAGGGGATCTATTGACACTTGAAAGTACATTTTCATAGAATCATAGAATGGTTTGGGTTGGAAGGGACCTTAAAGATCATCTAGTTCCAACCCCCCTGCCATGGGCAGGGACACCTTCGACTAACCCAGGTTGCTCAAAGCCCCGTCCAACCTGGCCTTGAACCCTTCCAGGGAGGGGGCAGCCACAACCTCTCTGGGTAACCTGTTCCAGTGTCTCACCACCCTCACAGGGAAGAATTTCTTCCTCACATCTAATCTAAATCAGTTAACTCTTTCAGTTTAAAGCCATTACCCCTTCTGCTATCACTACAGGCCCTTGTAAAAAGTCCCTCCCCACCTTTCCTGTAGCCCCTTTAAGTCCTGGGAGGCCGCTCTAAGGTCTTCGCGGAGCCTTCTCTTCTCCAGCTGAACCCCCCCAACTCTCTCAGCCTGTCCTCACAGGGAAGGTGCTCCAGCCCCCCGAGCATCTTCATGGCCTCCTCTGGACTCAAGCAGGTCCGTGTCCTGATGTTGGTGCCCCCAGAGCTGGACCCAGCACTGCAGGGGGGGTCTCACAAGAGTGGTGTAAAGAGGGAGAATCCCCTCCCTCGACCTGCTGGTCATGCCTCTTTTGATACAACCCAGGATACAGTTGGCTTTCTGGGCTGAGAGTGCACATTGCCATGTCATACTGAGCTCATCAACCAACACCCCCAAATCCTTCTCCTCAGGGCTGCTCTCAATCCATTCGCTGCCCATTTGTGCTCAGGATTGTCCCAACCCATGTGCACTTGGCCTTGTTGAACTTCATGAGGTTTGCATGGGCCCACCTCTCCAGCTTGTCCAGGCACATCCCTTCTCTCCGGTGTATCAACCGCACCACACTGCTTGGTGTTGTATCGCACAGGCAAAGGGTGAACGTCATGCTGCAGCCTGTGGCATGTTCTCAGCCCATCACAGCTTCTCCAAGACCAGGAACACAGGTGGAAGTGCCAGAGCAACTATCTCAAATGCTGCAGGGGGAAGGTGTTTATGGGCAACCCTACGTCCAGGAGCAAAGACTGAGCTTCTGCTTGGACGGAGGAGAGAAAGCACCAGGGGTGCTGTAACTGTTGCGGGAGGCTGTCCTGGCTGTGCAGCATGTCTTTGAAGAAGCACAGTCCCACCGGCTGAGCGCAGAGGAGCCAACACTGTCCAGACGAAAGCAGCTTGCTTGCTGCCAGTCACCCGCGTGAAGCAGGTTCCCAGCCTGCTCTGCCTTCATTTCTGCAGGCTTCGTCTGCGCTTGGCAGCACCAGAAGCTGAGAGGTAACCTCAGATGACATCTTTGTGCTGCTTTAGGGTACTGTTGATCGCAAAGCCAAGCTCCTACTAAGTTTGTTGACCGATGTGCTCAGGCACAGGGCTGGGTGCCCACCCTGGGCACTCCCCTCGTCTGGCTGTGGGCTGCGGGCAGGCCTGGGATGGCCGAGGGCAGCGCATCTCCCTGGGGAAGGGAAGGTTTTGCTGCCAGCAGTCTCCCAGGAGGGATCGCTGCCCTTCAGACCAGTCCACTCTGGGGGACTGGGGTGTCCGGGAGGCACCTCAGGACCCTTGGGGTCGCTTTTGCTGAGGGAAGAGGCGTTTGCAGGACACCGGGTCCCTCTGCTGACGAGCTGTCGCAGCGCTGCCGGTGCCATGGCTGGAGGAGAGCGGCTGCCCGGGGCGCAGGGGCTCGGCCCTCCCTGCAGCCATGAGGTTTCAACTGCACGGAAAATGCCCGTGAACAGCCCTGTTAGGGGTGAGATTGAGGGGGGGACCACGGACGGAGGAGAACGGCCTGGTTTGGGGAGGGGGGTGGTGGTGCAGGACTCCCCCTGTCAGGGCGCAACGGCCTCGAGACCCTCTGAGGGGGCACGGCCTGGATCTGCCCGGTACCGGGCTGCTGCTGAAGCCCGGGGGAAGTGGGGGAGCAGCGGCTGACGGACTGGGGGGAGCCCGCCGCTCCGCTCTTGTCAGCCTGGGGAGGAGCGGGCGGGCCGCGGGGCGGTGCCTGCCCCTCGCTTGCCTCGGCGCTCGGCCGGTCTGCCTGGCCCGGCTCGGCGCTCGGCGGCTTGGCCTGGCGCGGCGCGGCGCGGCCTGGTGGCGGAGCGGAGCGGCGCGGCGGGGCCCGGCGGGATGGTGAAGCTGACGGCGGAGCTGATCGAGCAGGCGGCGCAGTACACCAACGCCGTCCGCGACCGCGAGCTCGACCTGCGCGGTGCGCGGGCTCGGCGGGGCTCTGACGGGGCGGGGGGGAGCTGTGCCTGGGGGGGCGGTGCGGCCTGTGCCGGGGGTGCGGCCTGTCCGCGGAGGGCTGAGGCCTGTGGGGCCTGGGGCCTTCAATGGGAGGAGGGGCTGCAGTAGGATGGGGGAGGTTGCTGGCGGGGCCTGCAATGGCCCGGGGGCTTGGGAGGGGGGTTAAAGAGGCTCCAGCGGCAGCGGAACCTGAGGGTGGGGAATGGAAGGGGAATTTGGGGGAAATGTCGGAAGAACCTGCAGTGTTGGGGGTGGGACACATGAGGGATGTGCCCAGGAAGGTGGGTTTGGGCTGAGGGGACACATACAGGGAGGCACTTGGGGTGTTTGCTGAGGGGGAGGAAGAGGGATGCTTTGAAAAGGCTGCGGGGACTTTTGGCTTTGAGGGGGAGAGTTTGGTCAGTGAGTGATGCGGAGGAGAGTCGTTCCGGGGGTGTTTTGACTGAGACTATCTGCGTTCTCTCTTTTGACTGAGACTATCTCGGTCCATCCTGACATGCCTCCTACGCAGGCTGTCTCTTGCTTTGTTCAGCTCTCTTGTGGGCACCATCTGATTCCTGTCTTGCACTCTCTCCCCAGGCTATAAAATCCCTGTTATTGAGAACTTGGGTGCCACTCTGGACCAATTTGATGCAATTGATTTCTCTGACAATGAAATCCGCAAACTGGATGGATTTCCTCTGTTGAGAAGGCTGAAAACTCTTCTGATGAATAACAATAGGATTTGGTAAGCGGTTGTATTTTGGCCAGATGGGACCCTGGGGCAGAGGAAAATGCTCTTGGGAGAGAAGTGTGTGTGTCCTTCAATGCTGGGTAAAAGTGTTTGCTTTATGGAAAAAAAAAAATCGGCACTGAGGACTGTGTAGGCCCTCTTTGAGTTTCCTGACTCATTCACTGCAAAAGTCAGTCTTCATTTTTCAGACAAGACAGTGAGATGCAGATTTTGGAATTTGGGTGGAACTTTGAATTTCAGTAATCACCCCCATAAAGACAAGAAAACAGGGAAACCTGCAAGTGAATGAATATAAATTTCGTATTGCATCTTACAGTGACGGCTGGTATTTATTGCCAGCTTTACAGAAAAAGTATTGTAGTGGATGCTAACCCAAACTTCTGCCAGTGTCACACTGAGTTGTTTTACAGAGAGATCTTCTATGTTATCGTATCTCTGTGTGTCTTTTCACCATTGCTAATTTTTGGCCTAAGTTAAACCTTTGTTTTTTGTTCTTCTTTAGTCGGATTGGTGAAAACCTTGAACAGGCTCTGCCCAGCCTGACGGAGCTCATTCTTACCAACAATAACATTGCTGAATTGGTAAGCTGTCAATGGGGGATAAATCTAAACAAGCTTAAATTTTGTGTTTGCCATCTTTCTAATTAAAGTTTTTCCTGAGAGTAGTGTCATATGCTTTTGGTAACGGTTCTTTTTCTTTAGAGTAATATCGTATGGGTCTGGTAATAGGTAATGGTGTACGTATTTTAATGAGCATAATTTGCAGCATGCAGTGGAACAGCAGTCACAAAGTCTTAGTGGGTTTCCTGTTCAACTAATTGCAGTAATTCTAGTTAGTACCAATCAGTAATTCTCACTGGTCTCTAAAATAGATAGAGGTTCAGGAGTTTTGTTTTCAAATGTTTGATTTTTCACTAAATGGGTGATTTCTTACTGTGTTCCCGTTACGTAGGGTGAACTGGATCCCTTATCAACTATTAAATCGTTGACTTACCTGAGGTATGTAATCTTGAAAAGAAAAACTACTCTTTGCTGTTTGAACTCTGCTGCTGGCCTGGCTCTTTGGTTTGATCTGGAATGCTCTCCCTTTTATGAGCTGTGACAGATTCTTTATGCCTAAAAATTAAATCAATAAATGTTTCCACTACACTTCAGAAATACCTAGTATCTAATAGCTGGGGCTTTATATTACTGTCAGGCTGTTGGACCAATGAGGTGTAATGTCTCTATGAACCAATATGCAAGCATTGAGGTAACCCTAACCTTTAAAAACTTAAAAACTAAAGGTTTAAACTGTTGTTACAAGATACTTTGAAATACATGTAACGTTACTGAAAAGGCATTGTTTACATTTGGTATGAGGGACAAAAAAAGAAAAACAATTTGTCCTGTGATTTTTCGGTTGATCAGTGTCCAGGTAGGAAATGTGATGCTTTAGTTATTTGGGTGTTTTTTTAATATTTTGAGGTTGTTCTTTATGTTGTTCTTCAATAAAATCTACTTAATTGACAAAATAAAGTGCAAGTTTTTACTATAGTTTTCATAATATCAAAGAACACTGTTACTAAGCTATTTAATGGGTTTATTTGTTGTCTGTTATAGCAGAAGGTACATGAATGCATTTTAAGTATATTAACATGTTTCACTATAAGTGTATTTTAAAATACTTCATATTAAGAACCTCTTTATAACTTTTATTTACTTTGTAGCATTTTAAGGAATCCTGTAACAAATAAGAAGCATTACAGATTATACGTAATCCACAAAGTTCCCCAGGTCAGAGTGCTGGATTTTCAAAAAGTGAAACTCAAAGTAAGTCTGCTGTCTTTTGATTCTGCACAAGATGAATACCTTTTTTTTTTTTTCCTTGTTACATTCTTGCAAATTTGTTGGTAACAGTAAACTTTTTGCTGTAGTTGTAGATTTTATTGAAACTGTGTATCATAAGTGGCTCTAAAACAGGCTCTTTGTCTTCTTTCATGGTTTCATTCTGTTAAGGATGTAGTCTGTTTAATTGTGTCTAATTAAGTTTTACTACCTTTGTTTGTTTAGTCTGATTCTTTTCTGGCCCTCTGGTGTCGGTAGAAAGACAGACCTCTAGAGAAAGAAATGAGCGATTGCAACAGAGCCCTCTGCTTTCAGTGGAGTGTGGGAAAGAGTTCTTTCTCTTAGAGCACTAGGTTGATACGTCTTGAGTCTGAGCGTTTGGGCGATGTTCATGTGCTTGTTCTTACATCTGGTCTCCACGTGCCAATGTTCACTGATGAAGATGAGCCAAAGCGTCTTTCTTTGCAAAGACAGAAGCTTTGCAAAATGCGGTGTTCTTAAATTAACTTTGTGTGTGTGATATCGCTGTAGGAGCGACAGGAGGCAGAGAAAATGTTCAAGGGCAAACGGGGTGCACAGCTTGCAAAGGATATTGCCAGGAGAACAAAAACGTAAGATAAAAAAACCAAATTTACACTGGCATTCTCCTTCAGAAACACCACTTTCTTTGTGTGTGGTATTAAGCAGTAAACTGAAATACCAGCTACTGGCAGAATGCCTTAAAAGCTTTGGTAGCCAGAAGTGCCTTGTCCAAGTATCCCAATTTTTGGATGGTGGTGAATACATCTCAGAAATATTTTGAAAGACAGATTTGGTCAGGGTGGATTGATTTAAGTCAACAAGCAGGAAACCTTAATTTAATTTTAAAATTTTTGTTATTTAACTGCAGAGAAGTGGTTATTGTTTATTTTGCTTTTTTTTTTTCTTAGATGATTAGTAACTAACATTTTTTTGTTTTGTCAGGGAATATAAACTGTAAAATCTGCTGTAGTTAGGAGGATAAATGCAGATGAAAATCTTTAGTTAAGCTATTACAAATATATGTTTATTCAGTTTAATTCTTAAGTGGTACATCATATGTTTTGTTTAATCTTTTATCAACCGATTTGGAAATCAGACTTTGAATCATGTCTGGCATCAGCATTTCCACATTCATAGTTAAATAAAAAAATATCTTGAACATATTTAACACTTAAAACTGTAATAGATGGGCTCTAGCTCTAGTTTATGAGTGGAAAGGGGTTCAGGTCTGCGGTAGTTTTACAATAAGTGGGTGATTGAACTAAATAGCTCAATAAACATATGAAGAAGGTCTTTCAAAACTGCAAAAGCAGTTGCAGCACTCTGATGATGGGTCAGCACTTCAGGAAGTTCTTTCCAGCTGATTAGTCTGTAACATCCATTTTCACAAACTACAGGGTTTTATTTTTTCTTAAAGCAGCAGCAGATAACCTTTTTCTTTTAATATTACATCTAGTCTAGTGTAGGCTTTCATATAGGCTGCTATAATATCGTATTAGGCATATAAGAACAGGAAACCCAATTTCATTTGCTCTTTATTTATCCACCCTGCTTTTGTAATGGTGACAGGCCACCTGAGTGTTCAACAACATCCAAATCGAACAGCTTTTTGTCAACCGCTTAATTTATAAAGTTAAGGGCTGCCTCTGAGCAGATGAAAAAGTGGGGGGGGAATGGGACAGCGAGGACAAGTTGCTGGTGTTTCTGAAGGAGGTAATTCTTCACTGTATCAGTTTGTTAACAAAGATAAGATACTACACTTGATTGAATGAAATGCTTCCAAACCTAGTTTGGAAGCTAAGAGAAGCACGTGCTCTTCAGAAGGTGTAATAGGTCTTTATTTTTCCTTTGAAGCTTCAATCCAGGTGCTGGTCTGCCAACTGACAAGAAGAAAGCTGGGCCTTCCCCAGGAGACGTTGAGGCAATTAAGGTAAATATGTCAGGGCAGCACACATAGGCAAAAATGCAGGAGAAAAACAGTCATGGAGCCAAACTGAACAAATGTTTCCTTCCTCCTGGCAACGTCAGCTTCTGTTCAGGCAAATAGAAAGTGTATAAATTTTGGTTTAGGTGCTTTTTCTGTGGTTTTTCTTGTGTTATGACATACCTGGTTTTTGAGAATTAAATGGTCTGAGCTTAGAGTTCTCCCAAGATAGAGCAGCTCGTTTAATAAGGGGGAAAGTAAGATTGTGCTTTGTCATTTGTAGAATTTTCTCGAACTAGAGTTTTGTAGCACTTTCTGTAGAAGCTTAGCATCACTTAACTGGAGAAAATCTCATTCTTATATTTATTCTAAACAGACTGATGGATGTATGTGAAGATTCATCCTGTTCTTTTGTCTGTCTGTTTTTTAGACTGCTATAGCAAATGCCACGACTTTGGCTGAAGTGGAGCGACTGAAAGGCTTACTACAGGCTGGTCAGATTCCTGGCAGAGAGCGAAAATCAGGTCACTCTATACTTCTATTACTTTTGTTTCCCAAACAGCATCTACGTCTCTGTGTTGCTTCCTGATGCTTTAGCTTCTTTCAGTAGGGAGTTACGTTGGAAGGGTCAATTAGGGAGTTGAAAAAACTGTTTAAAATGAGCATAACTTTTATTAATAGTTAGAATGACTGTGAACTACATCCGTAAGACTCTTAATTGGCGGATTATCTGCCTGGCCTCTAGAGCACGGTTCTGGGCTGTTAACCAGACTCCCTCCAGAGCAAGGTGCCAAACATCAGCCCTAAGTGTTATTTAAAAAAAAAAAGAGATTAATTGCAAAGTATATTTGGACTCTGTTCTGAGCGTTAGTGCCTCAGGCAGGGGTATTCTGAGAGGTCTTTGCACTGCAGATGGACAATACCGCCTTTTTCTCTTAGTGCTGTGTAGATTTTTGGTTTTGTGGTGTTTTTTAAGAGCTCACGTTACTAATGCCCCTCTTTGGGGGGCAGAAATTTATACTGTCCCTGCGGGAAAGAAAACTTAACATTTGCAGTGACTGCTCTAAAACTCTGACGTGCCCCTTCAGGCCCCTCGGAGGACGCTGAAGAAGAAATGGAAGAAGACACGGTTCCCAACGGATCGTAGGCCTGGGCCGGGCCCAGGGCCCTCGCTTCTCCCCAGCGGCCCTTCTCTCCCTGCCGGGCAGCCGCCCCCCTCCCCGTACCCTGTCCTTGCGCATTTCGGGGTTCACTATTGGGGTTCAATAAACGAACGTTTCCTTTTTCTCCCCGTGGTGCGGCGTCCCCTTGGGCGGGGCGGGGCGGGGCGGGAGGGGGCAGCGGGCGGGGCTGGGGGGACGAGGCCGGACGGTCATGGCGGCGGGTGGGGGAGGAGCCCTCCCTGCAGGCCCTGATTGGCTCCCTTGTGCTCTTCCCCTCTCCGCCCATTGGCCGGCGCAGCCATGAGGTCACCCCCTTTTCTCGCTGCCGCTTTCCCATTGGCCCGCGACGGGAAGCCTCTCTTCCTGGTTGGTTCTCTGGCCCCGAGGTGGCGGGGGACGAGGAGGGCGGTGATTGGCGCAGCCGGCGGGCGTGCGGGGCGGTTCCCGGATGTGAGGCGGCGGCGGCGGCGGCGGCGGGCGGCGATGGAGCTGGGGGGCGGCGAGCCCGCACCGGGCCCCGGGCAGGCGGCGCTGGGGCGGGGGGGCCTCGAGTTCCTGCAGCACACGGGTGAGGGGCCGCCGGGGGTGAGGGGGGCGGCCCGGGCTGAGGGGAGGGGAGGGCAGGGCGTGGCGTGGCGGGGCCGAGGGGAGCCCAGCGGACTCGCGCTACCCGCTGAGAAGAGGAGCCGGGCCCCGCCCGGGCGGCCCCCCACCCCCGCCTTGTCGCCTCCCGGCCGGGTGGGCTCCTTCCCCCGCGGCCCACTCTCACCTCCGGCTTGTCCCTGTCCCAGTGGGCTCCCTGCTGTCCAGCTATGGCTGGTACATCCTCTTGGCCGTTGTCGCCATCTATCTCCTCATCCAGAAGATATCCCAGAGCCTGGCGGCCAGGCCGAGCAGACAGCCGGGAGCAGCTGACGCAGCTGTGGGTGAGTAAATCTTTGCTGGCTCTCTAGAGCTGTGTGGGGTGGTGCTTGTGTCTCCCCGAGGTTCCTGCAAGCGCTCCAGAGCCGTGAGGGGATGTCTGACAGCTGCTCAGATCCACACACACAGAGTCTTTATTTAATAACAACCAGAAAATAAATTCTGTTGTGAGGGATTTTAACGGTGAGTGATACTCAGGATAACTGTTTCGGTCCACGAAAGCGTCACTGAAGAGATCACTGGGAAAAGGTTGGAGCATGAAAAGTGTTTTTAAAAGCTTGTTAAGGAAGGATTGTGTCCCAAAGTAACGTGTTTGGGAGTGAAGGAGCGAGGCATTGCAGAGCAAGGGAATAGCTGGTCTTTGATAGTGCAGGAGCTGAGAGAATGCTCATTAAAATTAGTTGTGGTCAGTTATCAAATAACTTTTAGACTTACTGAACAAAACCAAAACCTCCAAATCTAAATGCTGGGGAAAAATATTTTGATTAATATTCATTGTATTTCCTTTCAATTGTTCCTTCATAGTTCCTACTCTGACGGGATTGTGTACATTTGGGGTGTAACTGCCTCTCATCTGTGTTATCCTCTTAAGTGTAGCATAGGTTGCAAATCTTACACAGTCATGATCCTGCCTCATTTGGAGACTCACTGCCGTAAAGCACAGGCTGTGCTTATGTATCTGCCAAAACAATAAGTGCCTGGCACCGATTCCTTTGGCATGTTGGCATGGCAGTACATGGGGCCCCAGAAAATATTACTTACATGCCTTTATCCTACTGGTGTTCTTTTGTAATGCTAATTAAATGTTGATTTAATTGCCAAAACTGCATATAAAGTGAAAGTCTTGAAAGTACTGAAATTGCTTTTACATATTAGTCACTGCATGGTAGCAAACATATAAGGAGACAAACGAACATGGAGCTACTTCAACTACTGGAAAAAAAGAGAGCAATATTTGCCTTTGGTTGGATATCATTTTTCTTTTGACTCCTCCTAAAGGGTAATCATAAAGAGAAGTGGTGACTCAATGTAGATTTTCTGAGGCTGCCAGTTTTCTCTTGAGATATGTGTGATATTTGTAAGTAATTTCTCTGCTGATGGAGCATGTTAAATCTGCCACTGCTTCGCTGCCATAAGAAAATGAGCAGGACCAATTGCCAGAAGGAGTAGGAGTGAATGTGGGCCGGTTGCCTCATGCTTCTGCGTAAAAGAAGTTCTCTGGGTAAAAATGGAATCCCTGTGAAGCATGGGTGATATTTTTGAAATTGCTTGCATCAAACAAATCCTTCGGAAATGGAAGCAAGTATCCTAGAAGTGTGAATTCTAGTTTTTTTATGGGTTTGTTACCTTGTTGTCCTTACTCATTAAAATCCCATTAGAGTAATTGCTCTAAAAATATTAAAATGTTATGAAATTTAAATTGGCATACGAATTGCTGTAAAAGATTAACTGGAAACTGAGCTTGAGCTGTGATTTTCTGCAAAACAGCTGCAGGAAGAGATGTGAACTTTTCCTTACTACCATTCTTTGAGAAGACCATCTAGAATGTATTTTTAATAGCTTTGCAAACTCTTTCCCAATTTCCTAGAGCCTGATGTGGTGGTAAGAAGGCAGGAAGCTTTGGCGGCAGCTCGCCTCAGGATGCAAGAGGAGCTGAATGCACAAGCAGAAAGATACAAAGAAAAACAAAGACAGGTAACCAGAGAGCATTTCTTTCTTCAACTCGTAAATGTGTCATCAAGTACTTTGCTACTGTGATAGAGAGGTTTATTCCATGCTAGATACCCGAAGAATAGGAGACTTGTGCTCTCTGCTGGAATGTGGGTGCTGGGTTTGTCCCCCCTCCTTCACCTGGACCACTTTTGATATGGTTTGACACCCGAAGCCGTAACGGGCAGTTGGTATCATGATGCACCTCCAGCCACACAAGCACAACCTTACCTGCTGTGCTGACCTGATGTCTTCATGCTCTTCGTTGATTAGAATGATTGATACGTGTAGCATTCTGCTCCTTCCTGAAGTAATTAACCTCTGTGGCACTTGCTTCTCCGCAAGTAACTGTGTGCATGGGACAGTGTGGGCCTGATTTTTTTTTTTTTTTTTTTACAGGTAAATCTGTACCTACAGAAACTTAGTTATATGCACAATGAATGGCCGGAGGGGATTTACTGGCATTTAGATCAACTGTACTACTACATACATCTATTTTCTGTTCTTAATGGCAAATACATGTGCTTAGAAATGTAGCTTAGCATTGCTGTAATTTAATGGTTTGAACTACAGCTTGGAATAATGAGGAATAGCATATTGCTGTGTGGGGCAGTGTAGAAAAGTGGATGTGATCAGCATAGCAATAATATTGCTCATTAATCCCAGGTCTTCTGTTTTTTATTTTGCAGTCAGAGACATTAGACTTCAGTTTATAGCTGATGCTTCAAGAAATATTGGCAGTTAAAAGCAAATGAAAAGTCATATTATGGAAGGAAATAGCTACTATATAGAAAATCTAGGTCTAATGTGCCTGGACTCAGAGAACTTTGCTTTCTTTGACTGGATGGAGTAGCTACCTTGTTCCCCTTCTGTTTGTTGAGATGAAGGCAGTCTGTCTTAACGGTTAATTTATTTGTTTTTGTGGATAAATTGCTTTAGAAGAGAGTTGGGAGAACTGTTGTTTATTGGGATGTAAATATGTAGCTGGCTGTCTTGTTCACTTGAAAAACACTTTCTTCTGTAGAATCCTGCATTGCATTACTATGATGTAATATTCTTTACTTAGTACTTTTTATAAATTAGGATTTAAGCTTTCCACTTGGTTCTGGTTTACTTTCAAAATGTTTTATAGCATCAAGTGGTCAAAAGAAGCTGCACAAAGAGTCTCTATATACTGAGGAGGGGTGGTTGTTCTGTGGTTGGGAAGACACTGGTGCTAAAAAAGTAAATGCTTCCATAAGCTCAGAGATACTGTGTCAGATAAAGAAAGTTCCCTTGGGTTTTGATGAGTCTGTTGTAGCTGTTTCTGTAGCACTGGTGATTCTGTTAGTTCTGAAATCTTAGTCTTGCATATCCTGGATTTGTTTCTTAGATTGAAGAAGAGAAGCGAAGGCAGAAGATAGCAATGTGGGAAAGTATGCAAGAAGGAAAAAGCTATAAAGGAAACCTGAAAGTGAATCAGGTAACAACTGTGTTAATTAGGGTTACAATTATGTTTATGTGAAATTATTATTATTATCTGAAAGTCATGGTGATTAAATGCTGAGTAACTTTTGCTTTTGTGAACAGCAAGAAGTAGAATCTGGTGCCTCCACCTCGTCAGCAGTCCCAAAATCTAAACCAAACAAAAAGCCCTTGCGAGGAGGTGGTAAGTATGAAATCCTTAAGATATTCTGAGCTTGAAACAGAGCCTTTATCCGGCTGCATACATAGTCATTGTACGTATTTTTTTCCCTTCTTCAAGGAGGAAACAAAATATGCCTTACAAACGAGCTCTTTACCTCTGAACAGTGCGGCCTGCTCTGTGCAAAACCTAGCAGGAAGATTCTGTGGTGCTTTTCCCCAGGGAAAGTGTTTCAGTTTTTTTGTAAATGCTTTTGCCACAGTTTACTGAGATTTTTGTGACTCAGAATTATAGATTCCTGCAATATTTCTGGGATCCCTCCCCCATTACTGTAAAAGTCATGTAATTTATTATCTGGTCTGTCTTTCAACCACCTGTAGTGCTAACTAAATGCAGGAACAGGATATTTTACTTTGTCTTATGTAGATTCAGGCAGATGAAAGACTTCATTGTGCAAAATGTGACCTTATTTATGAGATATCACAGTAATGACCTATTGAATAGATAAATCCTGCAGGTGTATAAACTCTTACCAACTCTCACAAACTGCCAGAGGGTCTTGTCATTAAACTTGCTGTCAATGCTGACATCATCTTGATGGATGAGCTGCTTTCTGTGGCCTTACATAGCCCCCGTTAGGATCGCTGCTGTATATTGGCCATGCAGCTAGTCTCCTAGCTGGTCAAACAGCCTATGACTGCCTGCAAGCACTAATTTGGGTATAATATTTTAATTACAATTTTCTGTAGTGGAGAGGATGACCTAGAGAGCCTCAATCATATCAGACTAAAAGGGAAACCTGCTTAAGGTGCAGCCCTAAGTAAGTCACTTGCTTAAATGTACAAAACCTGAAGATTCTTGATTAAACATATTAAACCTCAGTAATAGTTCAGTGCTGAGATTTCTGCTTTGAATATTTTTACTGACAGCTGTTGACAACAGCTGAAGGAACTGACGGATTGATTCATCTTACGTTGTTTAATAGGAGTGCAGCCTAATGTCTGATACTGTCAAACATCTTTTATGGCTCTTGCACAGAATATTCACCACTATGCGGGGTGAGAAATGCGTGGGTAATAGCGGTGCTAAGAACCAGGATCAGGGCAGCTGGACTGAGGCACCCTTCCAGTTGTCCTAGTTTCATCTGAAGCAAAATCTTTGCTTAAGTAACAGATTATAAAATCAGAGGTCTCTGGTCTTCTCATGAGGTAGATCAGCATGAAGTGAAAGAACCATCTGCACTGTTCAGCTGCTGAATTAAGCTAGAAAGCAGAACTTGGCTGGTCTGAGAAAAACTTCAAAGATGGAGGTAATGCTTGAAGTTTCGGTGGAACAGGTTGCTTTGAAACCTGCTTGGTTAGCAGCGCTAACAGGTTTTCAGTTGTCTTTCTCTTTGCCTGGTATCGAACAAATTGAGGACATTTGCCAAGTTGTATCTTTCCGAGTACATACTCGTAAAATGAAGTTGTCTGTAGTTATGGTGTTGGGAGGTTCAACTAAAGTATCTGTTTGCCTTACTGCTTGCCTTTTCAAATTATTTTAAAAAAAATAAATCTTAACAGTAGTAATCAGCGGCTCTACCTTTTGACCTTCAGAGTATTCCTTGCAGGACTGGAATAAAAGATTATTTTAAGTCCCTAACTATTAGGGCTCTTGGAGAACAGATACACTCTTACAGAGTTTACTGTAAGAGTCACTGTTACTGCTCTCTTTACTCTGCAGAGCAGCATTAAAGCTTTAATACAGACTTAGAGAAATTAAATGATAATTAATTTCAATTGAATTTAATCAAAATTGATCAAATTAAAACCCAAGTGTGTTGCAATGGCTTTTACTGTTAGCACTACAAAAATAAACCATCTCAAGTCCGGATATTTTCTTTGTTTTAATTTTCCTTAAAATGCTGCCTGTGTAGTAAGCATGAACAAGGTGCAAATAATTGTGAGATTAATTTTTTGTGTTCCTTGTGTGTTGGTGAAGGCCTGTTGAGGATGAATATTAATAAGGTGGATGATTTCTCTGTAATTCTAGGCTATAACCCCCTGTCTGGAGAAGGAGGTGGAACTTGTTCCTGGAGACCAGGCCGGAGAGGCCCGTCGGCAGGTGGATGAGGCTAACCTCCCTAGTGTCCCGTGTCACTAGCAGGCTTGATCTTACCCACTGTCTAACTGCCTAAAGTTTGCATGTCACAGTGACTCCTTTGGGATTGGGTTTAGTACAGGTGTTAACTTGGAAACGGATTTACAGCAGTTCCAAATAGTAATGCAGAAGGTGATACCATACAAGAAAAATATCTGATCCTCTTAGAGAGGATGAAGAAAGAAACAATTTCAGTGTAATCAGTTAATTTTCACTCTTCTGTAGAGGGGAAGCGTAGTCTTCAGCCAAGGTGAATCACCTGGCATTGTGAGATCTGGGTTCTGTGGCTGGCTATTCAAAAGACTGGCCTCAGTCAAATTTAATTATCTACGCTCAGTTTACCTCTTTAAAATGAGGGTATTTACCATCCTCAGACATGTGTTACCAGATTTACTCTGTTTGGCTGGAAGGTACTTTAGAGGGGAAGAATATTATCATCAGCAGATACCTTGAATTTTAGAGGGAGGGACTTTGGGGAAAAAAACAGGTGAACTGGCAACGCCACAGATTTGTACCGAAGGTCAGTTATTGGGGAAGAGTCTCTGTGACAAGCTACCTTGAATGATGTTTTCCTTATAAATGGTAAGCAAACCAGTGAGGATTACTGATGCTAGACAGCAGATGGGGGGTTTCTTGCTGTTCCTTTTTTTTTTTTTCCCAACTGCTTTGTAAAAACAAAATAATATTAAATATAACTGCAAAAAAATAATAAATCTAATATTTACAATCTTGTGGTTTTCTACAGCATCTTTTTATATAGAAGGCATACATTCTAGTGCAATAAATGTGTATAAAGCAAGATGAGAGATCAAATGAAGCGTTCTGGATGTGTCTCGGGGTGGGAGCTGTAGTCTGACTGCGTGGCTGCCCTGCGCAGCCCAGCTAGATGCCGAGGTGGGTTCTGACCCTGCTGCCAGCTTGCACAGCACGAAAGCTGAGGGAGCTTTGGGTTGAAAAGCTCCTCTGGCTACCAAACGTGTAAAACTTGCAGGTGGGGAGTAAGGAACTGAAGCGCGTGTGGTCTTCATCCTTCTGGTGTACATCCAGGGTTGTGGATAGAAAATAAAGTTAGAGCTGGTCATTGTAAATGAGCTTCCCAAACAACCCACCCTCTTGATATGCTCTCTAGCACAAAATGTGACAGACGAGTAAAATCCAGGCTGTCCTTGATAAAGAGTGAAATAGTTGCTGTCAACGTGCAACGTGTCCGTGTGTCCAGGTACTGTTGTTGAGCTGGTATACTGGCATTATAGTACATCTGAGTATTTCACGGGCATAGTTTAGGGCTGCTTGAACACTTGTTTCTAAATACGCTTGGAATGTTTGTGTTCATCGATGGGTACGAGTGCCAACTTTGAATACACTGTGTATATGTATATAGATACTGCTCTCTGTGTCGGGTGATCCATGATCTTCTCCCGACTATAAATGTAACAGTAGCATGTTACTAGTAAGTTTTAAAGCTACCAGCTCATGAAATGGAAAGGCAAAGAACCTTTTGCTTTAGACCCGTGAAGTGTGTGTTCAAGTGCGTGTAGAAGATGAAGTGAGAAGGCTATTAATGTTCCTATGGAAACTAGTTTTCATTTCCTGGCTTCTGTGCGTTTTGGGTATGTAAACTTACATTTCCATTGTTGTAACATAGACCAGTATATGTAACTTCAGGTTTTAATCTTTAATAAGGAAAAAAAAAATAGAGGTGGGGAAGGATATTTAGGATATTTTCAACATCTGAGGATTCTTCATCAGTAAAGAGGACTAAGCTGTTACCTTACTCATGCCTCTGGGGAACATTTTCCCCTTGTGTTGGGGAAACAGGCAGCAGACTGAGGTGTTGTCTTCAAAAATCAGCTGGGAGAGGTTGTTGTCTTAAGCAGAATTCCTTGTGTTGATGAAATGGTAAGGATGGGTTGATTTAATTCAGTAAAAACATTTTAAGAAATAAATAAGCAGGTCTGAACTGAGCATATGCTAATCTTTCTCTGTGTCTCAAGACTTGTTTCTGGCTGGGACTGGGGATATGGATTTTTGCCCAGTTCTAAGATTTATTAAGACGTATCCAGTGAGAATGAAGTGATTTACATATTTCTGGAAACTTCAACCTTCTCTCTTTTTAATTTTAATCCTCAAGTCCCTAAGTTTTTCTTGATCAGACACTTCTAGGCTATTGAATGAACAGGGTGGGAGGAAGAACCTTCTGCGGAAGAACCACAGAAGTTTGTAGTTTGTAGAAGTTTGGTGGCTCGCAGCCTGCACAAGCAGAGGGAAGGGTTTTTCTTCTGACTTCAAACAGAAAGCTCTCCCTTGACCACAAACAAGTATGGAAAGGTGGTTACTTGTTGCTTTAGAGCTTAAGAGCAGAGCATGCAGAAGGCATTAGGTGAAAGTGAACTATGTAATGACTCCATTGTTCCTGCTTTGGTATGAATTCCCAAGAACTTGAATTATGAAAGATCATATTAAAAAGCCTTCAGGAGATTTTTTTTTTTTTTTTTTTTGTCCCCCCACTTAAAGCAGTTATGCAAGAAGCCTCTTGCTCTACTGATACAGATGTTCTGGAAATATCTATCTGAAAGAAGATAGCTAAAAAATGAAGAGTTAATGCAATGCTATTGAATTACTGTATAATGTTATTTAACCACTGAAGAGTAATCTATTTTGGGTATTGAAAAATCCTAAGTCAAGCAAGTGTTCAGAGGCACAAAAAAATCCTGAAGATGCTAGTTGCTTGATAAATGCAGCTAAGTATTTTTCATTGCTTTTCAGATGATTTATATGCTGGAGGAACAAAGTTTCTTGTTTTCTTTAAATTGCAGATGAGGTCTAGTTTATGCATAGTTCTCTCAACTATTCATCAGGAGGTACTGAGCACTGGAATTAAAATTGAACAAAAAAAACATGTTGTCACTCTCATAATATTTATTTGGCTTTATTTATGCCTTTCAAAAACATTGTGAAATGAAAGAAGGCTTTTAAGAGTGATAGTGCATACTTAGTTGTTTAAAAAAAAAATGTTTCTTATACTGGAAATTTTTGATAATGAACAACAGAAGATGGACTTGGGGGAGTGAGGGCAAACGGGGAATCTGTTAGCAGAGCTGTTCCTGGAGTTCCAGGTTTACCTGTGTGTTAATCAGAGCTCAATGTGAATGAAAATTATAATTACGCCCGTATCTGCAAGGAACTGCTCTCCTTGCAGAGACTGAATACAGGCATGAAATGTTAGTACTAACAAATCTAATCTGCTGTGTTTTGTGCAGTTCTGTACTATTTTGACTCAAAACTGGAGACATTAGGCTGTTCTGCAGTTGCTGTGTGCCCAGCCTGGTTTCCTTCTTAGGCTGTGCTGATAGTCAGCTCAGATGTTTAGCTTGGGGTGTTTTTTCTCGGGTTTTGTGTTTTTGTTTTTTTTTCCCCTCCCTAGGCAGATGACTAGTGAGCGTTAGCATTCAGAGTGCTCTGTGAATGAGGATGGTGTCCAGCGTGGCAGTGTCCTGTACGTTTTACCAGCAGCACTATGGTTAATGGCTGCAGTTAAACCATCCTAAGGCCGTCCTTCATGCCTCCTCCAATCAACCAGGCAGTTCTCAACTCTGGCCATCGTGTTTTTTCAAGCCTGGCTGCACATCAGCACACCTCTACATCAGATCAGATCCCTCTGGATGATTTTTGCCCTCCTACAGGCTAAAAAGTGACACCTTTTCGGGGATTGGCTTAGCCAAGAGTGAGGCAGAGCGTGTTTCTGTCCATGCTATCGCTGAACACTGAAACTATATAATTTCCAACTGTAGAAAAAGCCGGTCTAGACTTGGATGGGATGAAGACTTGGGTTTGTTTTTTCTTCTTCCCCCCCTTTTTGGAATGAAAGCTTAGCTTTTGGAACAGCTCTGCAACCACAAAGGAAAAGCATACGGCTGCTGGCTGGGTGGTGTCCTGGCCCAGTTGCACCGTTGTAGCTGATTTTTGTATGAGCTTCCAAGCCAGCTGTTCCAAGCCTGACACACACCCTGCCCATATTCCCAGCTCCAGAGCCAGCAACTTCAAAAACTTCCATCAGTTTTTATGAAGCAACCAATGGCTGCAATGCAATAGGTCTCCTCAGCTCCATTTTGGTGGTGGACATACACGTTTTCATTGCAGATTTCTGTTGCGAGGGGCTGGCAGGTATGCAGCTGCTGCTCTGATGTGTATTCTTTTTTTCTGTGATTGTGTTTTGAAGTGCGTACCTGTTAAAAAGCACTTTCAGCACGGAGCAAGATCTCCACTGATAAATTATTAATTTCATTCCTCCCTCTGCATACCACAGTTTACTAATCAAGATTCTTTCTGTGTGCTGCTTACCGAGGTCGGCTTCGGAGCTCGTACCGTGGGCAACATTAATGTAGGGATGGCAGGGAAAAGAACTTAGAAAATTCTGTTTAAAGAGAATGGAAGGAAAATGGATATACCTGGAATACTAGGAAATACCTGGCCTTTCAATCTAGTCCTAGCGCTCTGTTGCACGCATTAAAAGGGGGAGTTACTGTTAGGCTGGCCTACAGGGTGCGCCTTCAAAAAAAACCCAAACCCCAACCCCAACCTGGGTCCTAAAGCTTTACTTTATCACGTACTAGACAGGGTAATGTTCCCTGTAAATTCACCTTACTGCTTCTTAGGTAATGTGATTGCCACTCCATTAGCTGTTCTGCTTCTTAGGTATATTACATCTCGCCACTTGCTTTTTAAATATGTGTTCTAGACTTTTTCAACGGTTTGTTGACTCTAGTCTGGTGGCAGCATGTTAAAAACGTATCGCCTTCCCCTCCGTGATGCCAAGCTCAAATGCATCGATGCACCGCGACAGTGCTGCTATCACCACCCAGCCGATGAGAGCAGGAGCCCAGAGCAGGCAACTGAGGAACTGTGCAGGGAGCAGGAGGGGGTTGCATCCCCTCGCACCCCTCAAAAAGCCCTAAATCGGGTTGGCTGGCTGGGAAGGCAGGGGGGGCCAGGGCAGCCCTTCGGCCCCGGAGCTGCACTGCGGGGCCGGGCCGTAGGATGGCAATGTTGGGCTGGCTTTTCCAGCAAGGAGTAACCGGTGACATTTCTTTTTTATTTTTTTTGTCCTTTGAACGGGCATCTTCTGAGTGATTCAGCTGGGAGGAAAGGTTGGGACTGATCCGTGGCAGGACCAGAAGAGGATGGGAAGGGGAAAAAAAAAAGTGGGTGCTGGAGCCGGGGAAGGAGTTTCTGCATCATTTGGGAAAATGCAACAGTGCTGGAAATACTGTGACAGAGACAAATGCTGCTGGTTGCCCAGCTAGATTTTTTCCACCGTGAGTCTGTTACCTTGAATATATGAAGTATGCTCATTTTCCAGTGCCTGGGTAGTTTTTAAAGTATCAGTTTAAGTACTGGAACAGTCATAATTAAAGTTTCTGGAGCACTGGGGAAATAGTTCACTTCTTTAACTATTATTTTAAAATATGGTAAAGAATATATATTGTAGAAGGTATATCCTGTAAGTATTAGAATGGGCTCGTCACTGTGGAAAAATTTGAGATCAAAATCGATGGGAAAAAGAAGTGGTTATAATGCAAGATAGTCCTTTCCTCTATGGGGTAGACTGTCCTGTGTGGAAGAAACTTTTTTCTTTTGGTGTTAAGCTTCTTTACTCCAAAGGGACGACATCTATTCTGTATGCACACAAAACAGCTTGCCGCTTCAAGGATTTGGCTTTTTCATCATTTAAAAATAGGATTACTGTTTTGTTAATCTGATTATGAATCTGAACTGTGTGGGCCTGTCAAGGGGGCTCTCGCCGGCTGGTCAGGGTGCTAATCTCACTGGAGTGAGTGGGCTGGGAGCACACATGATGTGCATCCTCTTCAGGTTTTGGAGAGCCCTCAGAATATTTCCTCAAGCAGTCCCACATAGGATAGAAAACATGCTGCGTAAAAGTGTGTTTATGCTTCTGTATAGAGTTACATGAGAAAAATGCCATGCCTTTTAATATATAGTAGCCATAATATATAGTGCCAGCTATTTATTGAGACTGAGCTGTATTAATAGGGGAAGGCACTTAAATGTGATTATGCAGTATGACCTTTCTCTGCCAACCAGATTAAAAACATTCTCTAGGCAGGTAATGGCAGGGTTATAATTCAGATGGAAGAATTAAGCCATGCTGTTTTCCCTTAATCTGCCTTTTTTTTTTCTTTTTTTTCCTATAGTGGAAGCAACAGCTGCTCTATGCAAAGACAGGGGAGGGGGCAGGAGCAGCAAAAGGGGCATTTACCCACCTAACACTTTGGAATGTGAGTTTGGCGCAATAAATGAAATAAAGCGAGGCACTTTGGTGTGCTTAGGGAGGTTGTGTGAGCATCGCAGCGTTGCCAGGTGCTACCCCCACTTTACAGCTGGATGTCTCGGCCTTGTAGCCGGTGGTGGGATCTCGCGCAGTGGCAGCGTGAACTCTGAACGTGCCTCCTCTCCATGTGAAATCCTGGCACCCAGAAAGTGCCCCTTCCTTCTCCTGCCCCTTCCCCAAGCGCTCTCTGCTGAGCCCCTGCACGTGGCGAGGTCCAGAACTGTAATTGCTCTGGAGGTGCAGGGAGGTGGGAACGTGCCAAACGAGAACTCGGGGCAGAGGGAGATCTAACGCTGCTCCGCTTCATCGTTTCCATGTGTGCTGAAGTCGCACGAAGTTTTCAATTCTGATGACTAACTTCTTTTCTTTATGGGAAGAAGCCAACTGACGGCTCCTCAGCCCCAACCCTTCTCTCTTTTATTGCCTTTTAACCACGCTAGCTCTGCCTTTTCCTGTAATTCATAGGCCACAGTGGCTTTCCCTTGAATCAGGAGATTTTTACTGCTGATCTGGAGCACACTGAGAGTAATCACGTTCCTGCTTATAGACTTGCCACATCTCCCTCTCTTGGAAAGGAGTGGCCTTACTTTTTATTTTAGCTCAAACATCTGTTGGTGTCCTGTATTTCAGGACCTGATGATTGGGCTTGCGGGGAGAGGGGAGAAGCAGAGTTTGATGAGGTCCCTTTTGAAGAAGCTGTTGAAAGTGGGGTAAAAGATTCACATGTGCAGAGTGGCACACACTGAGGATAACCGCACACTTTGCAGAAAGGGATCAGGGTACCAGTAGTTAAGAAATAATAGTGAAACATTGAACATTGCAAATCCAAGGAATTAGAAAAGAATTAAGTAGTGGTGGTGGTGGTAGGGGGGATTTCCCTATATGGAAGGGATGGAGAGTATAGCAAAAAAGGTTTTCTTGGTATAAATAGTGGTTTGGGATTATTTTACTAGGGAAGAACTGAGGTGGATCATGGGTCCCATTCCCTGGAGGAAGGTCCCAGAAAGGCAGCTTTGTGCTGGCTTTGTCAGAGCAAATGTGGGGCTTCCAGCCGGGCACAGCCCTGGGCCTGCCTGGTGCCTCTGGGGTGGGAACGCCTCCATGCCTCACGCATGGTCAATCTTGGAGGAGCCCTTTTGGGGATCTTCATCAACCTCTTTGCCTGGTAGCACACATGAAACTGTTGGGAAACTGTTAACCTTCACTGCACCCGAGCTACTGCTGCATTTGTAACTCTTCCTCAGTGTTTTGCATCTCTCAAAGGCACACGGCCTTGGCCTCAGAAACTCTTCTCACCTTCCAGCCAGCTTTTGCCAAGCGATGGTGCTCCAGTCCTTCCCTGGCTTTACCTGCCTCCTGTCTGTTCCAGCTTGGGCTTTTCTTCCTTTCTCTTCCTTTTGCCATTTAGTTCTTCTCTTCCTCTTCCCATAAACATACATCTTGCTCAATACTTCTGTGTTCTACTCGCGGGCAACCGAAAGGAGACCTCCTGCTCTTCTTTCCTGCTAATTGCTCGTATTTCTTCTCTTGTTTCTATTTATATTTACTTTTGTTTAATACCATAAATCGTGGTGGTACTTTCCCTGTGTTTTTTGTTGCTCCTGACACCACAAGAGTTCACCGGTGCTGACCTTTGTCTGAGGACTGGACCATCACAAGAGCAATAAAACCCACACAAAAGCATTTTTTTCAAGACGTCATCGAGTTTGTTAGATAATCAGACTGTGATATTACCTGCTAGTTCCCAGATGTGTGACAGTTACTAACTGGACAAGGATCATAAAAATCTGTCATGTATGCCTCTCTGACTTATTAATGTACAGTATTAATTTGGTACAGCGTCCTCTTTTGCAACAGTTCTTGCTCAAGTGCAGGCTGCTGTTATGCTAAGACTTTCTTCTCAGCTCGTTGTGGATGACCCCACAATATAAATAAAATTTTAAAGTGGAAAAGACAGGCAATTGGAGATACAAAAGTGGGTAGGAAATGGAAGAAACCACAATGATAAACAGAAGATCAGTGGGCTGTACTAGGTATGTTTCTTCTGTAAAGACTGCAGGGTTTTTTTTCCTGTAAAATGTCAAGGGTTTGGGACTGCAGTATTTGAAGCTGAAGCACTCTGTAGATGAAACGCACCTGGAGAGTTAGTGCGGACAAAGAAAAAGAAATCTTCAGCTGGTACCCCTACCGTCTTCACTCTGTCCAGCAGTCATTATAGCCTCTGCATGGAAATAGACTGACCTATTTCTGGTCGGTTTAATTAGCAAGGTGGGAAAAAACGGTAGAGCTGCTTGTGCTTTCGCTCCCCCTGGCACCAGAGCACGTGCCCTATGAATGCATCAGTACCAGGTGAAACCAGGACTGGAGGGTTCTCTTCAGTGCCGTGCCTCTCCTCTGGTTCTGCACCCACTGTGGGCTGAGGCAGCGCAGGGCTGGGGCTCGGGCAGGAGCGACCAGACCATGCAGAGATGGAAATGGTGCATTTCTGGCTGCAATGTGAGCCCTGCTGGGTCTCTGCGGGGATGGGTGATGGACCTCTGCCACCGGGCATGGGTGCCTGGTGCCTGTCCTGGGTCGGGGCATCAGTCTCCCAGTGCCTTCCTGTCCTGGTCTGAAGGGCTGGGCTGGAGTCCCCAGTCCTGGTTCCTGAGCCAGGGTCCTGTCCTAGGGTCTCGGTGCAGGGTGCTGGGCTGGGGTCCCTGTCTTGCGGTTATGTCCAGGCTCTCAGCCCCTGACGCAGGATCTGAGCACCCGTGCTCTCCTGGGCTCCCATCCCAAGATCTGAGCACCCGTGCTGTCTTGGGCTCCTGTCCCAGATCTGATCACCCGCGCTCCCTCTGGGCTCCCGCCCCAGCCTCTTGCCCTGGGCAGCCGGGCCGAGGTCCTGGGGTCCCCGGGCGGGATGCTGGGTGCCGCTCCCTGACCCTGGCGGCCCTGCTCTGGGGTGCTCGCTCACGGAGCCGGTCCCTGTGCTGTGCTCCCGCCCCAGGGTGCTGCTCTGGGAGCCGGTCCCCGTCCCGCGGCCGCGGCCCGGCTCTCGGGCCCCCTCCTCACCCCCGGGGCGGAGGGGGGGGGGGGGGCGGTCCGGGGGCTGCTCGGCGGCGGCCCCGCCACCCCCGCTACAGCCGGGCGGGGCCCTCGGCGGCGGGGCCGCACACGGCGCCTGTGCCGAGGGGCCGGGCCGGGGAGGCGGTCGCCCCCTTCCCCTCCCTCCCCTCCGCTTCCCGGCCCTGCCCCTTCCCCCATGGCGGCGCTGGGCGACGCGGCGCGGCTGGCGGCGGCGGCGCAGCGCGGGGCGGCGGCGGCGCTGTGAGGAGCCGCGCGGGGCCTGCGCGGCCCGGCGCCGGGCGGGCATGGCGGGCCGCGGCCGCCGCGCCTGGCTCAGCGTCCTGCTGGGGCTGGTGCTGGGCTTCGTGCTCGCCTCCCGCCTCGTCCTGCCCCGCGCCTCCGAGCTGGCGGCGGCGGCGCGGCCCCGCCGAGCCCGCCCGCAGGGCTGCCGCCCGCCGCCCGCCGCCGCCGCCCCGCCGCGCCGCCCCGGCCCGCCGGCCCAGAGCTTCCTCTTCGTGGGGGTCATGACGGCGCAGAAGTACCTGCGGAGCCGCGCCGTGGCCGCCCACCGGTGAGCGGGCGCGGGGGGGCGGCTTGGGTCGGGTGGGCTCGGCTCCGTTAGGCTGGGCTCGGGTGGGTTCGGCTCGGTTAGGCTGCGCTCGGCTCTCGGCACCGCCGTTTCCCCTGAGGAGCGGCTGAGGTACGAGCCCCCGGGAGGGAGAGTCTCCTCGATCCCCGCCCCCCCCCCCAGCTGGCCCGGGGACCGCTCGCCCTTCGCCGGGGCAGGTGTGAACGAGCCGAAGGCGGCCCCTCACCCGGCTCTGCCCTCACCAGCCCGGGCTCCGCTTGGGCTCTCTCCGGGCAGCCGGGCCGGGCTGTGGGGTGAGGGCACAGAGATGCCCCGAGCTCTCCCCGGCTGCCCGGACAGCTCGGTGGAGACGTGAGGGGTCGAGGTGAGACGCGTTGACGCTCTCGCACGGTCCGGTTGAGCCGGTACCTGGCAAATGGACCGCGGTGGGGGGGTCTCGCCTGAGGGTCAGGCAGCTCCTCCATAGCGAGGGGGCACCTGCCACCGGTCACAGGGGGAGATGTGGTCGTCAGAGTGCTTCCCTCAGTGCTTCCACCTTGGGCATGGCTGTGTCTGCTGGTGCAGTCCTTGTCCGCTGCTTCTGAGGAGAGCCAGCAGCCTGATAATCATAATAATAATCATAAAGTTTGGAGACCGCTGTAACCCCCTGGATAGGGAAGAAAAAGACCACTGCGCCAAGCCGAGAGCATGTGCTTAGGAATGAGACTCAGAAAACACATCTGGGAACAAAGAATAAAATCAACCTCTGCTCGCCACAGCCGTGGCTGAGGCTGGACCAGGTAGTGAAACGGCTCGAATGGGGAAAGTCAGTTTGGGCAAATCGGTCCGAGCTTTGGGCTGGCGAAGCGAGTTCAGGAGCCGGGGTCCCAGAGCTGTGTGTTTATTACCTGAGCACACCTATTTTTGGAGCAGGGGCAATCTTTGTGCTTTGCACCGCGCGTGCCGCTCGCCGTAGCCTGCGGCGTGGTTTCCAGCTGTAACTGGGTATTGCTGCGAGCGCCGCGTGCTAACGGGACTTCTGTCCAAAGCCTTGGCAGCATCCAAATAATCATCTCTTCTGTGAGAGACGTGTCTGTGGCTTTGGAGAAACTCTCTGCTCTGCTGAAATATGCTTATTGCTCCGGCGTTCACGCCAGCAGGCAGTGCTGGGAGGCTGCGCGAGAAGCCTGCTTGGGAAATCTGAAAGAGTTAAGAGCTAAAATGTCAGCTCGGGTATACCCCGGCTCCGATTGAGCACTGCACAGCCAGTGCCGTCAGAGGAGCAGCCAGGAGCTCTGGAGCGGATCTTTCTCTAACAAAACATCCCCTTTAGTCTTGTGCTAGAACAAACCCTTCCCCATCTCCTGCCTGCCCAGGCTGAAAAGTACTTGGCCCTATTGGCCAGTAAGAACAGGATGGCAAAACCGTGTATGATGGAGCATTTCCTTCTCCTCCCCGTGCCCAGCTCTGCTTTCGGGAAAGGGTAGCTCTCTTTGTATCAGCATCAAATGCAGTAAAATTGCTTAATTTGGGCAATCTGAAGCATATTGTCCACCAGCAATGGTTTTAATGGAAACTTAATTCCTTCTTTCAGCAGTAGATCTGTAATTAAGTTGCAGGGAGTGTGTGATTGATGCTTTGAAATGAGTGAAAGAATCTGTTTCTCCAGGGTTACATATTCTTCTTCACCGTGTGGGATGGAGCATTTTGGATTGCAAATCTCATGAGCCGTGTAATTTACATTTACATACAGAAAGGCTGGAGTCATGTTGGGACATCACGTAACAGGTTTTATGGCAGAATAGTTTGTCTAGCATCCATTGGATTTTGTGTCAGGAATTCAAGAAAGGGAAATTTATCACAATATTGTCCAGAGGTGGGTGTTAGTTGCGGAGCATTTCACTTTGCTGATGTGGGAAGGATTCTCGTCCCTGGCTTTGCCCGTGCTTGCTGAACAGTCCCGTGCTGTGGGAGAGCTGGGTTTACAGAACCAGATTCGCAACATCTGTTCACACAAAAAAATGCCTAAAGATGCAACTTAACAAATCCAGCTAATGGAATCGGGCTCCTTCAGCCCTCAGGAGATCTGAGTATCGCTTTTTACTGTACCGCTATTTTGGTTTAACCTCTAGAGATGATGTCTGCTCTGGGAGGGGACAAATAAAGCAACCTCTTAACGTTGCGGTAGGGCTAAATGCATTTTTCTCACCTCTGTTGGGTGAGCTGGTGACTGGAAGACATCTTTGGGGAGAGGTGGGGAGGGGACGAGAGGAAGACAAACCTGAAATCTTAAATGGCTTTTGATTGCCATGAAGTACTCAAGCAGACAATTGCTGGGATTACTACATTGACAAAGCATCCTGGTGAGCTGAATTGCTGGCACAGCCAGTGAAACGGGAAGCTGCTAGCAAGGCATTCCCGGGGTGGCAGCGTGTGCAGAGCCTTGATACCAAGCTAGCCAGAGCGCTGAAAGGAATTAGGGATTCAGAGGCTGAATACCTCCAAATTGCTGTGGCTCAAAGGCTATTTACAGACACAGCTAAAAGGGACCGGAGCGGAAAGCATTTGCTGATCCTTGCTGCTGTGAATCCAGATAGGGTCTAACAAGAGGGGAAGCAATCCACTTCCTGAACATCAATCATGAGCAAAATGACCACTGCAAGGCAAAATGGGCCTGCTGGATTTTCAGGAGACGCCGGCTCTTTGAAACAGTCACGGTTTTGTAGTCTGCGAGGCAGAGAATAAGCTTTAGATCCACAGGTTTTCGGAGGGCGGATTTGTAGCTTCAGCAGTTACTGCATCTGACAGCCAGGTTAGCAGAGCTTCCCTTCCAGGAGGCCGGTGAAATGCAGCAGCAGAAACTGCGGTGTCACATCAAAGGACGAGAAGTAGTCAGGAAAAGAGCCGTGTGCAGGAAGGAGTTAAGGTATGGCAGGGGTTCAGGGAAAGTGCAACAATATGTGCTAATGGTTTTACAGTTGAGGGGAGTTGTCCTAAAAGAGCTGCAGGAAGGACAGGATGGGAATAAGCAGTCTCCCACAAGATTTAAGTCTGCTGTCTCAGGAACAGAAATATCAGGCAGTTAAGCCTTTTTTTTTTTTTTTGCATAGCAACTACATTTCCTGGGAAACGTGGCAAGAGACTAGCGTGAATGCAGTTAATGGCAAGATGTCAGAGGTTGGCCTTCGGCAGTATCTCTGCGGGAATACAGCCGCAGTTCTCAGTTTTGGGACAGTCCCCACGGCACCTTGAAGTGCCACGAGGCCACACACATGAGGACCCTGCGAGGTGCTGGTTTGCATTCCTAGGCTCGTGCTAAGCCGTCCTGCTCCCACAGCCGAAGGGTGCCCTCCGGCAGGCTCCGTTTCAAACGTGCTGCCACACTGTTCGTGGTCACTTATAGGAAACAGACTGCACTGGAATCTAAATACCTGAGTGCTTGGAAAAGCTTAAGTGAAAGGCAGCCAGAAGGATTTGGGCTCTAAAGGAGTTTGTATTATCTGTCTAAGCCTGCACTAGCTGCCGCATAAGTGTAATACAAAACACATTTTTGTGCTTCTTTTAAATTCAGAGCCTAGGTCGAGGCTGTTGGGTGGTATTTGGTTTTGGTCCTTTCTGGTTGCTAGTGAGGGAATATGATGGATTGTGGAGTGTGCGCTCTCGCTTCTTAGGAGGAGGTCGTGTGAAGTGACTTTGAACTCCATGACAGCTGATACATGTTTTTCTTAACATAATGATCATACCTCAGTATTGCAATAGTGAGAACTTGGTGTGTCCTGCTCTTGTGTCCTCTAGCAGGAGTATGATGTACTTGGGCTTTCCGAGCAGTAAGCAGTTACCTAAAATTTGCAAGGATGCTTATGGAACAGTATGAAACAAATACAGTGAGAGCAAGTGGCTTTGATGCATGGGGGATAAGGAGAAGTGAAGTCACCTACATACCCCAAAATAACCACATGGCCCAAACCTCTGGAGCAGTTGGGCCTTCGTCTTAGTCTGACCC
The DNA here is from genome assembly GCF_031877795.1 of Strix aluco. NCBI lineage: Eukaryota > Metazoa > Chordata > Aves > Strigiformes > Strigidae > Strix > Strix aluco. Next base: position 14,644,834 of record NC_133942.1, read on the forward strand.
CCTGAGTATCTATCTGAGCCTATGGATTCATTTCTGTCCCTCTTTCCACAAGGAAGGTGGATGGATATCCATGGACAGAAAACTGACATCACTTTAAATTGGAGGAGTTTAATTCAAAGGACTCTTAAGGAGCTGTGGAAGCTGCTTGGGTTCTCCATTAAAGCTAGATACCAAGCTGTCCTGCAAAAATTTGAAAGGAGTTCTCCCTCAAAATCTGATTTCTATAATGCAGATCTTAACTGACAAGTTCTTTTAAACCTATCTGGAAATTTTAAAACAACAGCTAGTTTTTCTGCCCTCCCGGTATGGTCGTCTGCAGTACCATGGCAGGAGCAGCGTGCTGGTTTCTGTGCTCAGTTCTCCTGGTTAAGCTGTGGTTCGTTGCTTCCCCTGTAGCAAGCACTGCTGGAAAAATGGGACCTTGAAGAACCGTTACACAAAACTAGCCCTAATTCAACATGAAATTTAGCTGAACGATGTATTCGGGGAAATCAGTCTTTTAGGCCCATTATCTTGCAGACTTCTTCGCAAATTATGATTTTCTTCAGCATAATTATATGAGATGACTATTTCTGAAAACTTTAAATGGTTTCTCTGATCTCCTCTAAGGGAGTTTCCCAAGCTGCAGACAAAAACCAAATACATTTTTTGTAATCGTCTCCAGTTTGGATCTCTACAAAGGGAGCACTGTCTGCATAACCCCGCTGACTATGCTTCTGCTGAGTCTGCAGAGCTGATAACAAAGCAAGGTAATGCAAATAAATAATAAATACTGAAAACTGGAGATAAAACATTCTAGATCTGTGCTTCTCCTGCTCCAAGCTATGCTTTTTAAACTTCTTTTTAAATGAAGAAATGACTTTATGACAACATTAGGTGACTATAGTAGTGGTTACATTTTAGAAAATACTGGGGTTTTTTAGTACTGGGTTTTTTTAATGCTTGCTTTGTGCACACAGTTTTCTGTATTGCATAAATACTTGTATTAGCTGTGACAAAATCTTTGCACTCAGTTTGCTTGTGACTTGCTCAGAGTAGGGTACACCTAGGATATCCAGTGTACAAAACCAGTTAAGGGATGCTAAAATTGCCTTGGTAGCCACCAATACTGGAGCAGTCCTAATGTCCTCTGTGAAGAGGCTTCTTCTAAGGAAGCATTACCGAATTTTTCTATGTTTGTGTTTGTTTAAATTGCACTTTGATTACCTTGTCAATGCCAGCTTCTAGTTTGTTGGAGTTATGTGCCCTGCGAACTGAGAGAAACCAGGTCACACACCGTTGTGCATGTTTTCAGCGCTGCTCCTTGGGGAAGGTAATAGAGAGCCTTGCTGTCCTGATTCATGCACATCCTCCTGTTTAACCGAGCAGATTCAGATTACACGGAGGAGATAAGGTTGGGATCTGTCAGAGCAGTTCAGTCACTGGGTTTTTAAATGACCAGTTCAGTACACGTATCAGTTGCATTCAGAACCTGATATTTCTCTCTGGACAGAGTGGAAGTGGCCTGAAGCTGGCTGAGGCCACCAGCGATCACTGCAGTGGAGGTGGGCTCTGCAGGTGTCGGTACAGAAATCTGGTGGCAGAAATGTGACCGCATTTCCTTTAAACAGCCGAGGGTGACGGGGAGCCCTTGTGGGGGCAAGGAGGGCATCAAGTTTCGCTAAAAATATTTTCACTTGTTTTTATTATCAAACATACAGTTCATTTGAAGATGCAATCTTGACCAGGAAAGCAATGTCAGCTGGTGGGAGTGGGTGCTGGTGGGGCCACAGAACTAGGAAAGTGTTGAGACAAGAGCTCTGTGCCTAAGGAGCAGAAGGGATCAGGTTGCTGCCCATAACCTGAGAGCAGACACGGTAAACTGGACCGGAGGTGGGAGGACGGGCGAGAAACATAGCTGTTAACACACTAATCTGCAGAATCGCTTGTGATTGAGCCAGGTCTGATTCTTTTTGATGTCAGATAAAAAGTTAAAAGTAGCTTTGATCAGAATTCATCCCTGCATTTACCAGTCCTTAGTTCTGCTGATAGCTGGGGTCAGAAAAATGTACTTACAGTTCATCTTACAATCTGTGGTTTGGCTTTTTTGGCTGAGTGCAACGACGTGTTTCCTGAGCAAACTGTTCTTTCTGTATTCTCTCCCCAAAAAAGGGCTGCAGTGATCTGTGGCTTAGACATAAGGAGCAGCACATGGTGACTCCCATTGTTTCAGCCACTGCCGAGCAGTGCTTGCGTTGATACAGACACTCAGGCAATTTTTCGATGTGGGAGCATATTTCGTCTGTCTGAGTTCGAACAAACATTCAAAGCCACAGTCACAAATAACACGGCGAGTTGTCTCATCCTAGAAAATGTGTTGCCGCAGGAAATGAACAAAGGCTTAATCAAGCTGTGCTGGGGCACGGTCGATGTGAGATCCCAAGGCTGAAGTAACATTGTGGTGCTGACCAAAGTCGCACACTGATCCTTGGGGTGTGGTTAGCGTTAGGGCATGGTCCTTCTGTCTGTGTTGTGCCCCCCATGAATGCAGGAATCTGTCTCTGATTTAAAACAGAGGTAAATATGGCACATCCATGTAAAGATGGGGTCAAACTGGCTTTGAGTAGAGGGGTTTAATGCAGTACGAGAACTGGGAACCAAAGTGCCAGGGTTTATGGATGCACATGCATTTTGTTTCCTCTCCATTGAGTGGGAATTCTCTTTACGATATTTAGGAGGGTCCTGAGGTGAGTGCACCTGGTTGGAGAGCAGGGAGTAAATTTAAACCAGGAACCAACAGAGGGGTGGTGGCGTAAAGCAGAAATTGCCATAAGACTTTAGCTTATAACTTCACCTGGTGATTGTCTGGAAAGTGTCCTGGTGCACCCGAAGCTGCATTGGAAACTGGTCAGAGTGGATGAGATAAGCTGTATTTCTCAGTAGCTTCTTCTGCCTTTTCTTTCTATGAGATTAAAATTTGAATGCATCAAGTACCTTTCATGAAGAAGTCTTTTAAACTTAGGTTGGGAGTTGATAGGGGAAGAGCAATGGACCATGTAGTCTTTTCATTCCAGACCAGATGATTTGGTTGTGGAGCGTGTGTGTCAGAAAATAAACATCGGAACTTCCTTAATAGTTAGTGAAAGTTCAAGATATGAGCACGTCTCACTTAAAAACAGGCAGTTTTCAATGCTTTAACAGGATGTGACTTTATAACCAGTAGTCCTGTGCATTAATTGCATCACTGATGATTAAAGGCCTCATTACCTCTGTTGTGAAGTCAACAGGAACGTTTCCATCGGCTTTACTCTGTGCTCTTCTGGGAAGTTGGGATCTAAACTTTTTCTATGAAATGCTACCCATGTTAGTAAGAAATCCAGAAGACAGAGCTTTTAAAGTAATCGGGCAATATTCATTACACAAAGCTGAATTAGTGTGGAACTGTTAAGGTGTTGATGTTTAGTTAGTACTAATTAAATACTTTTGCATTTCGCAGTGGAACTTAAGGAATAAATCTTCTGAGATATTTTTACATTTCAGACTTTGTATGGTAGCTAATTCTGGAGATTTCAAATTTCAGATAGTCTGTACTGCCCAAAATCTGCTCTGCTTTTGGCAAGAAACCTGTGTTGAGAGGCATCTGGTAACAGTGAGTGTTGCATTGAGGGAGTACTGTGTCCTTAACCTTGAGAGTGTTTTCACATTCAGCTTTGAATATAGGTTGTATTTTGTGCATAGTCGCCAAATGTAATAAGGAAATATTCTCCCCCTATATAAAAAGCGGCAAAACCTGTTGGTTTATCAATGAAAATAGTTTTCTGTGAGTTTCTGTGAAGGATACATGAACTCTGCTTTTTCCCAGGTAGAATTTGAGAAAATGGTACTGAAAGCTTAAAATTCATAATTTTTAGGGCAAGGCTGTAACAGCTACGTGATTGAAAATCCTCCCTGGAGGAGGTTAAGTGTTCTGCAGTCTGCCTTGAGGAATCATCCTACATATCTTCCTGCAATGTAAGTGACCCAGTTTGCCCACGCAGATGGGTTGGATTTGGCAGAGAGAAACATGGAAGGTGTGGAGCAGATGTCTGCTGCTTTGCACGGAAAAGGCTCCTCTTTTGTGATGTTCCTGTCTTACTAAAATCTGGTCTGAAGTGTGCAGAAAGCTGCTGGAGGTGTGGGTGTTGGTTGCCCCAGGTCGTCTGTTGGGATTATGTTTTGCCGGCATCTTTTAGGACTATTTTTCTACTAGTCCTTTGCTGGTATGGGCAGAGCCATTTGAGGTTACTGTTGCTACCATGCTCTGTGCTTCTTCGGCTGTCGCAAACAGGCAGAAGCATTTTTCTTCTGTCAAAGCCCTACATGCTTTTTCTCCACGTAGCATCTGGAGGAGTTGCTGTTTGGTTGGTTTCCCACAGGATACCGATTCCTCACAAGTTCATGTGAAATTTGCATCTGTTTACTCTCTGGAAGTTAGTACTTCTGAACGCACATTTGAGCTTTTGAGGGGCTTAAAGGGAATGGAAGGTGGATATGGTGCTGAATAACTTGCAGGGAAGCTTTGGAGGCATTAAATCCAGTAGTACGTGAATTGTTTGTCCATCTTGGCTCCCTCTGGCTTCACTCTGTATTTTGTGACCAATAGCTGTTAGACCAACACTGAGTGTGCTTAAGAAATCCTGCCTACTACTAGTGAACTAATACTATTGAATTATTTTTCTATCAGATAGAGATATAAAATGATATTCAGATGCTTATCAGAATTTTTTGTGTGTTGTACCAGTTGCTCAGTGTGCCATGTGAATGTCCTTGTTTGCGTGGAAAAAAAATAATGCTTCAAGGCATTTAAAGAGAAAATTTGTAAAGCAGATGAGGTGTAGTCCCTCTGAGTGGTCTCTGGTAGTGCTCTGCCTGCCTTGGTTTGCATACTTAATTAGTCTTTATTGTCTTTTTCAATCTAGAACTTGGTCCAAAACCATTCCTGGCAAGGTTGAATTCTTCTCCAGCGAGGGTTCGGACACCTCTATTCCCATCCCCATTGTGCCACTTCCAGGTGTAGATGACTCTTATCCACCCCAGAAGAAATCTTTCATGATGCTCAAATACATGCATGACCACTACTTGGACAAATACGAATGGTTTATGAGAGCTGATGATGACGTTTACATCAAAGGGGACAAACTGGAGAACTTCCTCAGGAGTTTGAACAGCAGCGAGCCCCTCTTTCTTGGGCAGACTGGCCTCGGCACCACAGAGGAGATGGGGAAGCTGGCGCTGGAACCGGGCGAGAACTTCTGCATGGGGGGACCAGGAGTGATCATGAGCCGGGAAGTCCTGCGGAGAATGGTGCCCCACATTGGCGAGTGCCTGCGAGAGATGTACACCACCCACGAGGACGTGGAAGTGGGAAGATGCGTACGGAGGTTTGCGGGAGTGCAGTGTGTGTGGTCCTACGAGGTAAGGACGAGGGCGTGGAGAATGAGGTGTGTGTTTTGGGGGAGGTAGAGGAGAGGGTGGGAGAGGCTAGCAGCAGGGGATTGCTGTTGTACGGCCATGCAGCCGTTCCTCCAGAGCTCGCTTCCCTTTGCAACTTGACCATCCTGACCACTGTAGTTTCCACATTCTTTGCTTCCTACAAGTGTCACCCTGGGAAAGACCTATGCAAATATGGAAAAGTAACAGTAAGGAGGGAAGTGGAGCCTGACGTTAGGCACATTGGTGTGGGGGGAGGAACATTCATCATTTGTAACAGATATGTTTATTTAGACAGAGAGGGAATAAGTTTAAATCAAAATGGCCATGGGTCCCTGCAGTCTTGACTGCCGAAACCTCTTTTATCTTCTTCAGCTGGGTATGTCATGGTGTCAGTGTGAAAGATAGATGATACAATTACCATGTTTCTTACTGCAGTTGAAATGTGCAAGGCTGACACATGTTTGCCCTGACAGTGACAGTTTTTTCCCAAACTACAGCCATGGCAGAGATGTCTCGTGGTGGCTGGCACTGTCACCCTGGGTGCTGAGCTGCCTCCCAGCCTGCCCGCAGCCCAAGTCCGCTGCTGCTCAGGGGACTTGCTGGCAGCCCCATCCTGCAGATGACGCCTGCTCAGCAGCTCCTTGACGTCAGCAGACACAAGCCACCACTCTTACACCGAAACTCAGGGTCTGCCCACACTGATGTGGCTGTGAATGTGGGGGAAAAAAATGAGCGAGTCCCCAGCCTGCTTGTGGCAGAGTTTCCTGCTGCTGTTCCTGCTGGATGCTGGGGGCTGGTGGCTCCTCCCAGGGCCGACGGGGGCTTCTCCAGCCCGGGTGTACTGGCCTCTTTGAAGTGAGTCCTGGGTGTTTACAGACTGTCTGATTGAAAACACCTGCTGGGCTTGAGCTGCAGTTTCTCCTCTAGTACCAAAGAAAACGCTGGTGGGTCGAGGGAGAAGTTGAGGAAGAAGAGGGGGTGAACAGTTTATCTTTTACACAAACATTTGTGACTTGTACGCAACTATTGCTTTGTCCTTTTATGAGATGTGGTAAAGAGGGGGGGGGGTTTGCTCGTGTGACGGAGTAGCTGTGGTCACAGATAGTGCAGCTGACCTGCTCTTTCACTGGCAAAGACTTGCGTTAAACTTTTGACACTGAACGTCTGCCCCCAAAAGCTGTTGTTTCATTTCAGTTCACAGTTCAGTGATGGGAAAGCCTCTGAGGAAGGGGAAGGAGTTTCCAGCTACAGTAATTCATTCATAACCTTGTGTGCATAAAAGCTTTCTGGACTAACAGCGGCTCTCCATGTTCCCTGAACTAGTTTATGTATTGTCAGCATCATGATTAGCTGTTCATAAGGAGTCAGTAACCTTTTCCACAGCTTTTAGCAGCATAAAATTTTTACTGTAGATATTCTGAGTTGAAATAACTTCTGGTGTGAATGTCTGTACCATGTGGCATTTGATAGCTTACTGAAGGTCAGTGTTTTGGTCCTACTGAAACTGGCAAAGACCTCCTAAATTCAGTATGATCAAATTTTGGCTTGAAATGACTAACAATAGCACACACCTGCGTTAGAAATGCTATCTGACATAATTAGATTGGGCTTTTCTCAAAATTAGTTTTATTTGATCAGCTTCTGTCAAATTATCTGTAGTCCTGGATTCTCCGAAGTGGCATGAATTACTTAAAAATTGGTTTGTGTGAAGTGTATAAACTGTAAGATGTTCAGAAGTAACCTGTGAGTGTGAGATGTTAAGGCTCAGCTGTTTTGGAGAGAGGGAAGAGTTTCAGTGAGGTAAGCATGCTCCTTCTGCAAGGAACAGGTCTGCTCTCATTTAGTTGAGACTTTTCAGTTTAAAAACTTGTCATGTTTTCCTTATTTTGATCTGGTCCTCTCATTGCCCAGTCAACTAGATTAAATGTGCCTGGTATTTTATTTAAGATAAAGCAATAGCTGTGTGAAATAACACAGCTGTCATAACAGCTGTGTTAGGAAAGTTTGGTGTAAAACTGACATTTTCCATGTCTTGTATGTTCATGAACATCAAGTAACAGGCCACTGTAAGTGGACTGCAAAGCATTGTATTTCAGTGAGCTTCTGATGGAGCAAAAAGTTTATCTGTGCCTGCTCTGCTGGGACACAGCCACCACGTTCTTCACAATTCCCATCAAGAGGGAAACAGCAACATCACGAGGATCAGCAAACAAAACGACGCTTGGGTCTCAGAGAACCAAAACCTCAAACTTCTTTTGCTTCCTGCACTTCCTATTCTGGGGAGTCTCAAGTGGCAGCACAAACGAAGAGCTCAGGTCTTTGCAGTCACCCCCCCAGCTCTTTGGTTTTCCTTCTTAGCATCTCAGACATGGAATGCCCTGCCGGACCTCAGTGCGGGTGTTTTTTTTCCCTGCACTGTTCTCACGGTGGGCTCTATGCCCAGAGTCGTTTTACTCATCTCCATGACTGTCACTGCCCCCTTTCTCTGATTTTAGGATCCCACAATGTCTTTACTGTGCTGCTCATCTTCCCTGTCTTTGGCTCTGGTGGTGTGCCCAAATGCATCTCCAGGCCCGGCTCTGTGGGTTTTTTTCTGCTCGCAGCAGTCTGTTTCAAAACCCTTTTTTGTCCCCCTTCCTGTGTTTCTGTCACTTTGTTGCTCTCTGTGGTGCCTCTTAGACCACTTCATTAGTGGCACCGGTTATTGCCCGTTTCAAGACTTGCAAAGATTTGTTCGTGCTCTTCCTGCTGTCAGGAGCTTTTCAGCAAATACAGTAAAAGAATTGACACCATGATTCTTTGGACTTCCTGTTTCATCTTATCCCAAAAAAGAGGCAATAAAAGTTTGTGTGAGCTTGAGGAGAACTGAAGCTCAGTGGGCTCTGGGGAGCTTTGTCTGACACACCCAGGCTGCTGCTTCAGGAGAAGTTTGCAGCCCACGATGGATTTCAGGCTCCTGTGACCGGGCTTGTAGCTGTTGCCTTACTTGACACAGGTCGAGTGAGTCACAGATGAGACATGCCTCCTAAAATGTAAGTTCTTTATGGCAAGGATTGTCATCATTGTAAAAACAAACCCGAGACTGTTACTTGTATTTGGCAAATAGGTGGAGCAGCCAAAGCAGTAAACTGGAAGAAAAAATAATGAAAAGAATGGAGCAGTGAAATCTCTGAAGCTTACAGATAGGAGCTTGACAGTTTATGAAGCAATATAGAGTGCAGTCCTTCCTCTTGAAGAGGACAGAAGGCTTGTACTGATCTTGCTAGGAAGTGATTCTGCATTTCTAGTGAACATTGGTATTTTGGACTTCTGGCACACTGCTGAGTGTTTTTCTCAGAAAAAGCTTACATATTTAAGTCTCCTTCCTTCTCTCATTTTTTCCCACCAGTAGTTCTTCTAGTTCACCTTGTGTGGGTCACAGAGACACGCTAGTTTTGTTTTCTGGTGCACTGCCATGTGGTGCCATGCATGGTCTTGACTGTTCAGCCTGAGAACAGGTTTCAGCTTTGATGACAAGCCATCTCATTTGTGATTTAAACAGTCCCAACGTATTGTTGATCTCAGTTTTCATTTTGCATCTAATGTTTCCTTTAAATGCATCTGAATTACGAAGCCACTGCTCTGCAGCTTAGTGTTGTTTCAGCCTTGTTTTGTAGCTGCAGCTGAGTATTGTTCTAATTTGTGTTTAATATCCTCACCTTAAGAGCGCTGGTAACTTTTATTAAAGCTCTTTGTAGCTGCTAGAAATCAAGGCAGTGCTGATTTATATCTCTTAAATTTCTTCAGTAATAAAACCCTTTTGACACACACTGCTTTCAGGTGATACTAACTGCTTTGTGTCCTACAGTGCAACAGAAACAGCTGGATCCAACGGAACAGCTTATGCTACTTAACTACTGGTGCAAATGCCCAGATGTTTTGTCTGTTTTTTGTTCGTCTGTTCTTTCTTTCTGTCTGTTCTGATTGAGGTAGTGGGAGAAATTAGCTAAGAAGCATCAAGTGTGTCTGAGGAGGGGGCACTGCTTTCCTCCAAACTAGCAACAAGTATTCTTAAATGTCCTGAAGTGAGACAGGATTTTTTATTAATATACATGGAAAAGAAGCTATGACAAAGGGAGCGATCACATCAGGAAACATGAGCATGAAGGAAGACTAGGTCCAACCTTTTGGGCATTGGCGAGGGAAAAGTAGGGCAGTGGTGACTAGGGATAGTGGGGGCCTTCTGGGAGAAGGGGGATTTGAATTAACGTTTTGTGTGGTCTTTCATCTGCAGTAATGGAAGATAATTGCTAATCTGAAATTCACTGAAGTTAGGAAAGCCCTTAAAGTGCACATTATATTTGCCAAGTACATTGGCAGTGCCAGAACATACCATTTCTGGAATGGACTCTCCCATGGGCAAAACTGAAGTTTATGGTTTTCTGTAAGATAGCCAGAAGTCAAAAAAAGATAAGAGTCCTGCAGCAGTTGATAAGAACTGAAAGACTGGGGACAGATGCAACTGTTAACTGCTAACCTTCAGTTCCCTTGCTTTATCCTCTGAGAAAGAACCTTCCTTCCTTAACGAAAAAGGAGATCCATCCTGTTTGTAGTTGGCTAACGTATTGCGCGCAGTGACTTCAGCAGCAAGAGCTGTACATCTCAGAGCAGGGCAGGATGGGGTCTGCGAGGGGGTGCTTTGGGCAGGGTGCTCTGAAGCACCTCGGTTCACTGTGGTCTGTGCAGGGCAGTGAGGCTGGACCGTGATGTTTGGTTGCTGTTGCTCTGTGAACGCTTGCCTTGGACTCCAGGCAGCAAATGTAAGACTCAGCTTGTCTTTGCGGTGGGAGCATCCAGCAGCACCTCTGAAATCAGATGCACTAATACACGTGTGTTGTCCTGGCTTCAAAGCTTGTACTTTTTTTGAAGTCAGAGTGTAGGAACTTAGACAGCAGCAGATACCTTACCTCACCATGTGTGTGTAGCCCATTGCATCTCTTCATTCAAGAAACGTACGGTACAAATTGCGTGTGTGTGTGCGAGAGAGAGGGTACAAGCATGTCCAGTGTTTTAGGGTGGATGTTTATAAATCGTCTTTTCTTAAGCACTAAATTTTATCTTTGAAACACTTCAGAAATGTCTTTTTGGCTTCAGAGTAAGTTGGAAGTGGGTAGCCATCCGTTCTGGGGACGGGTGGAGATCGAGCTTCATGAAGGTAATGAAAAATTTTGTCAGAAGACAGACAGGTAAGACTAGAGAAGAGCATTATCTGGGCAGGGAAGGTGGTATGTGGGGCTCAGTGTGAGACTAAAATACATGTCTGATGTGACAGGGAGTCTGAGACAACAGTGGGGGAGGCAGTGTGGTATGACCACCGTAGTCTAATTTTAGTAGCAATGTTTGCTGAGGAGGAGGGCAGAGAGGTCAAAGGAGAGAGTAAAGGCTGTAGTTTGGGTTTGTGAAACCAAGGTGTGGGTTAGGAGGGTTTGAAATAGGAGACAGATCTCAGATCTGCACCCAAGTCTTGACCTAGGTCTTTCACTTCAGAAAATAATTAAATATTTGAGAACCAAATATTTCAAGAGGGAAGACTTGACATCACTAAGGCATTTCTTAGTGACTTCTGAACTCAGGTTGGTAAAGGTTTCTTGTTTGTTGTAAAAATCAAGAACTACTTTGTATATAGCGTTGTGTTATACCAAAGTTACTTGAGTTTGGATCTCACTGACTTTCTGCTGGCCATCATTTTAAAAGAGGAAGGCTGTGTGATTTGTGCTTACACAGACATACCTTTCCAGACCATAGAGACTGTTTGAGACTGACCTAGTTTTTGTGAGCACGCGGTTAATCTGTCCCTAGTTAGCTGGATGATTTGATCTAATGCCTAAGCTGAGGGTTGCTGAAATGGGGACTTCGATGGCATTGTGCAGACTCTAAGGAAGCTTCAGCCATGAATCCAGCAAACAGAAGTATTGCTTTTTTCCCCATTATTGTCTTCTTGAAGTACGGTGGTTCGGTTAGAAATTAGGATCTGTGCAGCCTGTTGAGTTTAGGGAGCCATCAGGATTAGTTGTTATCTTGTGGACAAGTCAGGAAAGGCTAATCCTTCATTGCATGACAGGACAAAGACCTCTAATAAAATAGCTCATCATCCCAGTTTCTTAATTAAGGCACACAGAAGATGCTTGAGGATTTGAGTTTGTTCTCTTAAGCAGCAGTGGGGATAGGCAGAGGGAGGTAAGTCTGAGACCAGAAGCTTTCTAATGTATTTTTCTCTTCTGAACTGATGGGAAAGCCATCTTTCTCTTGCAGGGTAAATTCCTGCTTTGTGGCTTGCTGGAACTCGGTACTTGGAGGAAATGATTGAGTGGTGGTTTTTTTTTTTTCTGTGATTAGACCTGCATGCTGCACTGCTTCTTGGAGGTGAATCCCACCTGACTGGAGACCTTGGAAGGACACGGTTAAATTGCAAACCTAATCAATATAAAACCCAGTAATACCTGTGTAGTCAGTTATCTCCCATGGGTCAATTATGTCTGACCAAACTTTGAGTTGGCAAGTTTCCTCTTCCATTTTATTTAATGCTTATCTCTGTATATAAAAGATGAGGGTGGAAGAATAAACCACTTCATGGCTACCTCTGTATAAACAGAATCTCTGCAAAATGTCCCATGTGACTAGACAGTAAAAAAATCACCCCTTAAAAATTGTCCTTCTCAGCTGAAGTGGACATGAAGTGTTGTCAGCTGGGGCTCTCATTATGAAAATTTTTAGCTGATCTATATGTAGAGGGTAACTGACCTGGATGTTTGGAGTGGGAGGTTAATTGTGTAAATTTGGAGAGAATATTTGCTGTTCTCCCTTCAGTCTATTAGAGCCAAGTTCTGTGTGCAACTTAAAGCGCCAGCAACATGGAGGTGTCAGAGCCTGTAAGCATGGGAGAGAAAAGCCAGACTTGTTTGGTGATGGGAAATAGAAATGAAGTGCTAATGTGGGGAAGGGGCTTAATATAAACTAGTTGAGGTCACTGAAGGGGTGGTAGAAACACTTCAGCTCAAATGCTTTCAGTGCTAGCTGTATTATACTTCGAGTATGATGTTTTGAGAAATACTTGGATTTTTTAAAATAAAACCAATTGAATTATTACAGAGAAGAAACAAAAGGTGACTCTTTTAAACAGATGGATATGATGGGTTTTGATGTAATATCTATGTTACTTTTATAAAAGTAATTTAGTATAAAACATTATTTTCTTTTGAGCTTTGAGTGAATGAGCACAGATAATTATCCAGAGTTGCTTTAGACAGTGGTTACAGCCAGCCACATAGGCGTGTAGCACTAAGCTGCTGTGAAGGCTTTCCTTAATGCTTTTGGAGAAAATACTATGTAGCAGTCTGACTCTGCCTTGACGCAGCACTGAGCGGCTGCTCTGTGAGCATTTCCCGACTCTCTGGGCTGACAGGGCACAGGACAGGCCAGGAGGATGCATTTGTGATCTATACAATTATATTTTGCCAGTTCATCATGTTTGCAGTCACTGGTCTGCTGCTGGTGCTGGGAGATTTATTGAAAAAAAGGCTGTTAACACCAGGTGACTCCTCACCTCAGCGCAGGAACTACCAATTCCTCTTTTGCTTCCCAGTTGCCTACTCCTAAAGTCAACTGTCCTTGGTGGACTTTGTGGTCCCCCAGTGCTGACAAGGCGAAAGATGGCATTCAGTGTGCTGCCATGTTTCTTTTTTTATAGTTTGCAGCTGCAATTACTAATGAGAACGGCGTGTCTTGAGTCTTCCCGTGCATTATACCCAAGTGGACTTAACATATGTCAGTAAGGAGCTTGGCTTTTTGGGCTGTGGTGGGAGAACCATAGGTTTATGGATGAACAGCCAAGATGCAAGATGACAACCTGCAACGCCCAGTCCTCGCAGCAGGCAGGCAGGTAGCAGTTTAACTCAGTGCTCTGCACTGTTGTCTGATGGCTCTGCGGGTGGTGTGAGTGTGTAATCTGACTGCAGAGAGGATTAATTGTCGGGGATTTGTCTAACCTCATTTCCTGTAGACACCTCCTGGCTGAAGAGCTGCTGCTGCTGTTTGTGTTCTAAAACCATCTGATTTTGAGCAGAGAACTTAATTCTACTTTACTGGACTGTTGCACCATCTTTAATTGATCCTTAAAATGCTCAAAACATTTTAACACTAATTTCCTGTGTTAAAAGCTTATCTGGACTCCTGGTGATGTGAACTTCCATGGTTATCAGCTGGAGACCTCTTAAAATCTTGCCAGAAATCCTGATTGCCTGAAGGGGGTGGGGATTATCTTCCCGCATGCCTAGACCAAAATGACCTTTATGTGTCACAAAGAAGTTGGGAACATAATTGGAAGTGTTTGGGGAACTAACTGTTTTTGTTTTCTTTAATCCTGAAGTTTCAGCTGAAAGTGTATTTGGGGGTCCTGGAAGAACTGGAAATTGAGTTCTGGTTATTTCTGGTTAGTTTCTTACATAAAAGTAAATTCCTGCTGGTGTCCTCAGTGAAAGCAAGTTAGTTGTCAGTGGTTCTTTCAGATGTGTTTTGAGCAAGTTAAAAGTACTGCTACAGTAATGAAGCAAAAGTTGTGACTGATTTTTATCAGGAGGATTCTTGAGAACAATTTGAACTTCATGCCAGTTACTGGCAGCTTGTGTGTTAAGGTGGCTTCAGTAAAAGAGTCAAAGCCTGCACGTAATTTAAATTGCTATTAGGGACACAAAGTGTTTTTAAAGACTCTTTGAATAGGACATGTCCATTTATTCCTTTATACCTTGTCCACACTGCAGAGTTATACCCTGATATGAAGTATTGCTGCTGAGAGAAAAGCTGCTCCAGCGAGCTCTGTTTTCCAAGTGAGCACCCCAGCAGTTTTTCTGCTTCCTGGCGACCTTTGCGGTGTGCATAATGCTGTTTTACCTGTGCTGCTGGCAGGGACTTGCTCCCCGGGCTACAGTTTAGATCAAGCTCCAGTGATCAACTTCTGTGCGTGGTGGTCTGATCATAGAATCATAGAATACCGGGTTGGAAGGGACCTCAAGGATCATCTGGTTCAACCTTTCTGGCAAAAGCACAGTCTAGACAAGGTGGCCCAAAACCCTGTCCAGCTGAATCTTAAAAGTGTCCAATGTTGGGGAATCAAACACTTCCTGGGGAGATTATTCCAGTGGGTGATTGTTCTCACTGTGAAAAATTTTTCTTCTTGTGTCCAATGGGAATCTCCCCAGGAGTAACTTGTACCCACTACCCTTCGTCTTTTCCATGTGACTCCTTGTAAAAAGGGAGTCTCGATCTGCTTTGTAGCCACCCTTTAAATACGGAAACATGGTGGTAAGGTCTCCCCTAAGCCTTCTCTTCTCAAGGCTGAACAAACCCAATTCTCTGAGCCTTTCCTCACATGGCAGGCTTTGCAGTCCCTTGATCACCTTTGTGGCCCTTCTCTGGACTGTCTCTCCAGCCTGGCCACATCTTTTTTTGTATAGCTGGGACCAAAACTGAATGCGGTATTCCAGGTGTGGCCTGACAAGCACTGTGTAGAGTGGGATAATGACTTCTTTCTCTCTGCTGGCGATGCCCTTGTTGATGCAGCCCAGCATCCCGTTGGTTTTCTTTGCTGCTGCAACACACTGATCACTCGTACTGAGCCTGTTGTCCACCAGGAACCCCAGGTCCCTTTCCACAGAGCTGTTCTCCAACTAGGTAGATCCCAGTCTGTGCTGCACTGCAGGATGATGTTTCCCCAGTAGCAAGACCCTACGCTTGTCCTTGTTGAACTTCAAAAGGTTCTTGATAGCCCACTCTTCCAGCCTATCCCAGTGTCTTCCTGTCCACTTCTCTGATGTCCTGGGAGCATTGCTAGGGTAGAGCAAACCGCTTCATTTAGCATCTGTTCTGGTTCGTAGTGAGAGCACAAGTCGGTACAGGATGGAAGCCCTAAAGGTTTATGCAGAGCTGTGAGGTGAGGCTCATACAGCCAGTGCTTTAGAGTCATTAGCTTAGAAAGAGGTTTAAGAAAAGGCACAACATGCTCTTGTGTAATGAAGAGAGCACAGGTAGGGTTATGCCCACTGGATCTAAGCTCCATCCAAGTCTCTGGTTTTAATCCTTCTTACTGAATGGCTTTAGGGAGCTCCAGCTGAGTGCTGTAATTTTGTTTTTGGAAGCAGTCTTCAGAAGCATCCGGTAGTCTTTGTGGATTAAGCACAGGTTCTTAGACAGAGGCTCGGATTAACAATGAAATAAATGGGAACCTATATTTTGGACTCAGCCAGCAGTTCATTAGAAAGCAGAAAAGTGTAGTAGAAAGCTGCTTGCATTTCCAGAAGTGTTCCTGTCACCTTCCTGCTGCAATAGAGAAGCACCTTATCAGAAAAGTCACCTACCTTTGGCTTGCCCTGGCCTCTCCGACTACGCAGCTGGTGTTTGGTTGCTGCTTCCTTGCCCACTGTCCTCTTGGCCATGCTCAGACCTTGTGTCAGTGTGCTTTCTGAAACGCAAGCACAAGTTTATTCATGAAAACTTGTTGCCTGCTCTTGTTCATGGTTGCCACTTCAGATTGGTGCAGCTGGTTAGAAAAGTGCTCTGAGAATAGCAGCAGAGTATTAATGAAGGTTCCTCTGCTCATAGGCCTTCAATGGGTGTAATTACTTGGCAGTAACTTCTTTAAACCTTATTTGAATTAAAGCTACATGTTTTGGCTGGTCATGTCACCACTGTATTAGTGAGGAATGCAGGAGAGAGTGCTAGTTTTCATTAACTGAGCTGCCTTAATCCTCTGTAACCATACTTTTTAATATGTGTTACTTGTCTTACAGAGAGAAAACATTTTACCCAAGGGACAGCAGAGTTCACTCCTCAGCATCTCTGCATAAGGGCAGTGTTCTTTGTCCTCAATATAAGGACTAAGAAAGTTCTTAGTAAATGGGTGTTGAGAAGTAATATTATGTGTAATTCTCCATAAATACTTGATGGGGAACTGTCTGTATCTTAGGTTTGAGTTTTTTATAAATTTTTTCCCTACAGTTCCCCTCAATGTATGGGTGCAGAGTGGGTTAAAAGCCTGAGCCAATTTTTTTAATGGTTTCATACAGCCTTCAGACCAGATGCTTCACTAAAAACAGTTGTCTCCAGAGCGACTCCAGAATGTACACTTCTTGGGTTCGTTGTCCAGGTCAGCAAAAAAATTGTTGCCTTGCATGTGTATCTTTAAAGTCCTGACAAAAGAGAAGTTTGCTTAACCTTATCACAGATGATTTGTCAAGAAACCTTACCCTTACCTTGTCTTACCTTGTTTGTTTAAGCGTATTACAGATTATTTAACTGACGTACTTGGTTTTATATCCTTCTCCTATTGAAGACACTTCCTAACATCTTTGGCCAAGGGGAACTTTATTTAAAAAAATAAAACAACCAACCAACAACTGAGAGACAGTAGCAGTTTTAATCTTCATAAAGCACCAGGGCTTTTGCTTCCCTGGGAATGTTTGTGAGCTGTGGCTTTTCCAGGTTTTGGGCAGAGCAATTTTTCTTTGACTTTTTCAAATAATCTTTTCTCCCCTGTCTGACTCCTTACAATTGAAGTGTGCTCTGTAGTCACTGCGACAGCCTTTTGCAGTTGCACTTTGTCTTGCTGCATTCTACTGGGCCCGACTAGAAGCCACCTCTGATCCCATGGAATAATGTGTTTGGCAGAATCCTGAAGTTTGCCAATTGGTAATCATCACTGCTGCATGTGCTTGTGCTGGGGAGTAACCGTCCATGTAGTTTCTTATCTTTTCTAGGCCAAAAATAACACCACAGCGCCTGCAATGTTAAAGAATTTGCCTAATTTCAGAACTGGAAACTCAGGGGAAGATGGAAAGGATATTTCAAAATATATAATAGGATCTGGGTGCCTAAGCATTAGGATGAAAAGCCTTTGTCTGGAGCTCTGGATGGTGAATCGGAAGTATTTGTGACGATCTTTTGCATGGACTGTACCGCAGGGGCAAGTCTCTGCTGTATTGCAGGTCTGCTCAAATTTAAATCAAGTGGTGCAGCTCTGATACAGGAACTGCAAGCAAGGAAGATGGAAGGTGAGGGCAGTGTCATCTTTCTTCAGGTTGTAATGTGGCTGCTCCACATCCCTGGCATGGCTCGGCAGAAGCGAACGGGTCATTTCTTCAGCCCATGGCGTCTGCTTTGTGCCATCTGCCCTCGCGGTTCCTGGTGCAGAGGAAGTGTGAAATGTGTAACCCCGTTTATTCTGCTAGGTGGTCAAGGCCCTCTCCCTTACAGAAAATGCCTTGTTTCTGTTCAGCCAGCACAAAGGCTCTTTTATAGCTGCTTGGCTATACATCTGTTGAGGTGCCTCAGACTGTTAGCACTGGTTACTGCTTGAGGTATGCAGGCTCTGAGGCTGTGATGTACAGTGATACGTTGTTTATATGTTGCCTCCCTTTCCTTTTGAGGATAGGGAGCTGTGCTGTGTCCTGCCCTGAACAAAGCTGGTGTTAGTTCTGTGATGGAGCGGTAGCCTGGAGATTTTCCCTTTAAAAGCAGGACTGCAATCCTTCTGTTTCACACTTTGAATTAAATGTCTGAATTTGGCAATGTGACTGCAGGACAATAGGACTTTCTCTGGGGAAAAGTGTGTAGAATTTCTGCTCCAGAGACAGACCTGGCTTGAAAGCTAGTGTGTGCACCAGCGTGAAGGGGGACCCCCATCTTTCACAGGGCACTTAACTGGAAAAAAACCCTCACTTCTTAGAGTTTTTGAACTTTATTGCAGCCTCTGGTTTAATTTCTCCATCTTCTTCCCTCCCTGCCCCCACCGATATTTTTTTTTCTCCTGCACATGTCCTCTTGCTCATTTCACAAAGAGACTTTGCTGAAACCAGTCCTGCCCAGAAATGCACACTCATCTCTTGAAATGTAGGGGAGGGAGTGAGAGGAGGCTCTGTAAGCGGGCAAAGTCCTGGTGAGTTCTGAATCTCAAATGTTTGTCTCCTTTGGCTTTCAGACATCCTAAGGTTTGCCATCTCCTGGCTCCTGTGTTTGGTTTTCTATGTCTTTTTTTTTTTTTAACCCCACCAAGCTATCTGACAGCTCTTCAGTTCCGTTCCCAAATAGCATTCTGATGCTGTCACTGCTGGCTTCTTGACTCAAAGTAGAGCCTTGGGTGGAAAAATTCATAAAATTACCATGAGATAGGTCTCATGGGATAAAGGAAGAGCACAAGAGGGATGTGCCCTGTTTCATGTTAAGCTCTTTTGCTTTGACGTTGATGTTCTCTTCCGTTCCATTAGCATGGATAAATATTGAAATCTGGTAGCTGAGTGTGGCAAAAGGTGACTTGGGGCAAGTCCATGGTATGTTCCACCACCGAGTCCCTGTCCCTTGAGAGCAGCAGCTCTGCTCTGCCCAGGTCCTGGCGTCAGCACCCGACTCGGTCTTGTGAACATGTGCCTGTACTTGCTCTCTTCTCTGGGGAGTATTTCTTGTTGAAGATCTGTTTAGGCTCTGAAAATGCATTTAGGCTTTTTGTGGCCTCTTTCACAAGAGGGTGAGAAGTTACTTTTCAACTTAATTTTAGACTGGCTGTCATTCTCGAGCAAGCTTGAAGAAGTGTGGTTTTGACCTTGCTTGCAGGGAAACTTGGAGGAACCTGATTTCCCAGTACATTGAGGGAACTGTTACCTCAGGTCTAGAATTTTGTGCTTCAGCATCAAAGTGCTTTGCAAACCTTTCCCATGCTCCTTCCACCCTGTGGAAGGACAGCTCTCCCTGCATGGCACAGGGTTATCCCCAGGGCACAGGAGGAGGTATCGTCAGGCCAAGGTGTAGAGTTAAGAGGTCCTGACTGTGTCCTGCAGCCAAACCACACCTTCCCTCCCCTCTTTCACCAGTCACTTCAATTAAAATTCCACCGTTAGGGCTGAAGTGAGGTGAGGCAGGAGCAGACTTGTTTTCAGGAGGGAGAACTGAATTTTCTGCTGGAATGGGCCTTTTCCCAGGGTGGGTTCAGGAAATGTCCCCTCCTCACCAGTTAGGTGGAGAAAAGTCACAGGTAGAAATTGCAAAAATAATTGGCATTGTCTGCTTCAGTTCCCGGAGGGCATCACAGAGTGAGCACATTGAGCTGGAAACAGAGCCCAGCAGAGGCAAACCTGTGGTTCTCCATCAGCCTTTCTGAACGATGGCCTAGAGCACTCATTGAAGATGATTTCTTAATAAAGCTGGGGGGAGCTGAGGTAGCAGGGGTGCAGATGAGACTCTGTGCCGGCACTGGTGAGCAAAGTGGAGGAATGGGGAAGAACCTCCTGAAGGTGAAAGGTGACAGGAGGAAGAGAGCCAGAGTGAAACCCGGGGGGGGTCTTATTGCTGTGGTGGAGTCCAAGTAATTTCAAATATTTTAAACAGAGGTCCCATGAGTAGAGATACGAGGGAACCAAATTCCTTTGGCATTTGCAATATCAGGCTGGCTAAAGTAACTGCTCTTGTGCAATGCTCTCCTGAGCGGTTGTGGAGCAGATGTTGCTCCTTTTGTAACTGCTGCTCAAAGTGAACCAGTTTCTCTCCACGAGGGAGAGTCCGGCTGGCTGTGTAAATCAGGGAGCTGTTTTACAGGTGCTCGCCTTTGCAGAGAGTCAACAGAGAGATAAAAGTTGAGGCCAGAAGTGCTGAGAGTGGAGGAGATGCAGTCCCTTGGGAGTTGCTGAAGAAACTGTCTCCCTGAGGAGCGAGGACAATGTGAACCTTAAACATGCTTAACCTTAGTTGCAGGCAGTTTCTCTAATGAGTATGGGAGCTGGGTGTGTGGCAGGGGTAGGCAGAGAAGGGCTGAGATATGCTTCAGAAAGGAAATCAGTCTAAAATAAGTGCAAGTAAACAGTAAAATGTTACAAGGTGCAACCTAAGGAGCAACCTCCTGTTCTCGCTGTGACACAGCTCTAATCCTTAAAGCCGGAAATCATATCTGATGGGCTACAATAATCTTGTTTTTTCTAGATGTAGAACTCCCCTATGTCTGTCTCCCCTAGGCAAGGAGGAATAGTTGCCAAGAAAGCAATGCACTCTGAGACTCAGCTGTTTTGGCGTGCCAGCAAAACCATCCTGCGCTAAAGTGACAAGTGTGATGCTGATGGGACGTGTTCTGGCGTGGTGTCCAAGTTAAATCTAAGTGGGAGCCTCATGCACCTGACTGATGGCCAACATAGAAAAAACACTGAGAAGCCTGCATTGTAGCTGGTATAATTTCATGCCTAGTTACCATGCAAAACAGTCAACTCTATCCAAAACCGAGGTTTGAAAGTGACTTCTTAGAGTGTGTTTTCTTTCTGTCCAAGCAGAGAGTGTGCAATGAAGAACAGTGGCTTGGATTTTGTTTTCTTTGGTAGCCAATATAACATCACTGGTTGTCTTTGTGTCTACCTCTCTTTGTGTGGTGGGACAAAAACGCTGTGTCCAGTTTGGGGTTGGTGCCAGTTTTATCAATATGATGATTATATGCAGAAGAAAGGAGCTGCAGTGGTTCTTGTGGTGCCTCGATGGTAAATAATAGTAAAATATGGCTATCTCTTAATATTCTGATTAGACTCCCCCGATTGCCACTCACTGGAAAGCAGCCCTTTTCATGTAACTGTGCATGTTCATGCACTCTGTGGTTAGCTAAAGTAAATGTTCACATCCTAGTGTGTGCTGGAATATAATCACTAAAATATTGCAGACTCTGTTCCTGAGCATTGTTACTTGGATGATGCTATCACAGGTTGGGGTTTTTTTAATTTTTAAATCCTCAGGTGTTTTGCAGAGTTGCTCTAGTCCTTCCTGCATCAGCCTTTGGGAATAAAACCATAGCTATAACTTTGAAACTTGGAAATATCTGTACAGACTCAGTCCTGCATCTCACACCAGACAATGAGCACTGAAAGCTAAACTGAGCCCATTGATATGTTGATGATCAGTACTTTTTTCCTTCTGATTAACATTCAACCTGTGTCTTCTATAACGTTTCAAACAAACCATGGGATTGTCCATTCTTCTTAGATCCATTTGCCCAGTGGATTTGAGCCCGTCCTGCCAGAGAAGTTGCTGGCACCGTATCCTGTTAGGGCAGTATCCATGTTGGCCCGTGGTGCTGTGGTTATATGTATGATCCAATTTGGGTTGTTTTTCATTCCCTGAGAGTGGTCCTGGGCTGAAGGTGACAGATTGACAGCATGGAGAGAGTTACTTCTGTGTTTGATCTGCTGTGACATGGAGTCTGTAATCCCATAAGGGTTGCTGCATCCCTGCTGGGAGTCTGTGTGTTGTGCAGAGGGCTGTGTGCTGCAGGCTTTGCCTTGGAAAGCTCACGTGCCAAGAGATTTAAGAGGGGTGCAGTAAATGGCAGGACACCACACAGTACCATGGGGAGCATTAAGTAAGCAAGAATAGATGCAGATATTTTTAATGATGTTATAAGTTAAACTGAATTCAATTTAGACAAACAACTTGGTAAAGAGAGAACTTCTTGTCTGTGCTTTAGGAGAGCTTCCTGGCTGCTCTCTTGGTCAAGCTGGCTGCTTGGGGTCCCCCTTTGCTCTCACCTGCCCCGTTTGCCTTTGCTGCCTTCCACATGTGCTGCTGTGGAGTGGCCACCTTGGTTCTCCCATGGGATCAAGAGTGGGTTCTCTGCAGGAGTTCAGCTGGGGGTGAGCCTGGGCTCACTAGAAACCCCAGCCACAAAAGGAGGGAGGCCAGTGGGCCAGCAGGCTCGCAGGGGTTGGGGATAAGCTATTCTGTGGCTCTTGGACAGAAGAAGGTATTTGATGGTTGGACTAGATGATCTTTAAGGTCTTTTCCAACCTAGACAATTCTGTGATTCTGTGAACAAGGCATGCCACATTGGGAGGGCTGGCACCTTCCGTCCCATGCTTTTGCTGTAAATTGCCAGCTTTTATCAGTTGTCCTTTAGTCTTTGAGTGTGGGGACTCAAATGTACTGGTTAACCAGGCTGGGATGGCAAACCTCCCAGTGTAAGGTACGGCAAATGTCACACCGGTCTCCCAAAAGGGCAAGAGGAAGGATCCGTTTCGGGTGGCTAAACACACCTTCCCTTCTGCCCCCCGGCACTTCAGTTAAAGGTCAAGGCTGATAGGTCTGCTTTTCATGCCAGGATAGCCTGGGAAACTCATTGCCATGTCATGTCAGTGGAAGTAGGAAATTCATAAGATCCGAATGGGAATTAAAATGTAAAAGGGCATACAGAGAGCACCGGGACATGCTGTGGATTGTACATTTCAAAACAGAGCTACCACTGCACAGGGCTTCATCTGGCAGGTAAATCCCTGCTTGCCCAAACCACAGCAAATTTGACAAAATAGTTTGGAGAGATGATAGATCTCTCTATTTGTTTCTCTGTCTTCTATTTGTGGGGAGATGCTGGAACAATTAGGGATTTGCACGTGTGCATGTGTACAGGGATGGATGGATGGATGCACCCCTGCTTCCTGAAGGGAGAAGCTGCACTGCAGTCGGTGATGGGGAGACGCTCTCTCAGCAGTTCTCCTACGTTTTCTTTCTGGGAGCTCTCGGGAACTGGAGCTGTCAGGAGGAGCAGGGGAATGAGGAGGGCAACGGGCAAAATAGCATGTAAAACTCATCTAGGCTTTGTTTCTCACTCTGAAATAAAGATGACCTTGCTGGCTTGATTGATTTAGGTTTACTGCAAAACTCATCCACTCAGCAAACTGCTGGAGGAAACTGCTGGCAGTGTGTCCAGGTAACAGTAATAAAAACCCAACTGATTATATTATTTAATTTATAACTGAATGAAGTACATAGGGGATGGCTGCAGCAGAGCATTTCTGTGAAAGGGCATGCAGGCAGCTCTCTGCTTTGTGGGGAAGAGTGAAACGAAAGAGGCTGGGGAGTGGCTCAGGCTTCCCAGCGCTCTCCACAGACACAGCTCAGGATGTGAGCTTTTTTCTTTAAAAAAAAAAAAAAAAAGTTTTCTAGGAAATGCAAGATGAAGTGGTCTTTGTTTGAACTGGCTGCACAATCCCCTCACGAGCAAACACTTTATCATGCCAGTTAGGCTGAGATGGGTGATGTATTACAGTAGCAGGCTTGTTACTCAGTGTAACTGCTGCTGCCTTTATAGCCAGAGAAAACCAGGCGGTGAGCTTGCTTGAAGCAGTTTAGTGCTAAATTTGCTGTTAAAGCCCTTTCAGGGGAAAGCCTTGTGGCAGAAGGGTTTCACATTTATTAATTGGTCTAATTTCTCTACTTAGTAAAGATGTCTTAAATCATTCCAAAAGTAAAGAATCAGGTCCAGGTAAATTTATTTTTAATGAGATAACATTATAACAGAAGAGAATGTTGTAGCTATACAGAGGTCTTAGAAATGCATTTTGCAGTTGTAAAATGGAGTGAAGATTTTTTTTTCTATCTTGAATTTCTCCCACACCCCACACCCCCCCCCCCAAAACCTTGCTGAACATGTCTGGACAGTGAATGTTCTTTTGTTGAGATGAACACACAATCTCGGAGGTAAAACTTGCACTGTAAGGTGTTTGCACTCAGATAAAGCTCTTTTATACATGACATTTCCTGCATTATAGCAACTAGCTTTAAAAACAATTGTTTAAGGAAGACATAACTTCACATAAGCAAGTCTTTACTTAGCTTGAGCTTCCTTTTTAAAATGTCAGTGTCACTTAACAAAGCCCTTAAGGCCTTCCTCAGCATTGCTGCCAGCCCCTTCCCAGACCTGGGGTATCTGAGCTCGGTGGGTGCAACAGGCAATTCTTGCTGTTGAATCTGGAGACTGCCTGTCATGCCTGTGATAAAGGTGTATCTGTATGTGCTCCCCAAGCTGTGCATTGAACCCCTCTGCTACAACAAAGGCCTCCAGTTTGTAACTCATTGAAGAAGGCTCTCCAGTTGAGAACTTCATCTGAGTAGAAACTCAAGACAACACTTTTCTCAGCACATCTGTCCCAGGAGGAGTCTATGCATATTGTTTTTTTTTAAAAAGAATTCCTTTTATCCATTCAGGAGTATCACCCTTAGGACTTTAGCTGCAATGCATGGACTAGACAGAGCACAGCAGTGGTTCCTTTGCTTAATGTGAGCAGCTGTGTGTCCACTTACTGGCTCAAGTCACTCCTCTCTATGCATGTACTTGCTTTTTTCTTCTTTTTTCCCCTCTTTTTTTTTTTTCTTTTACAGATAGATTTTGGCCACTACTTTTAAAATTGTTTAAATTTCCATCTTAACTAGATGAGGCTAACCACTGAAGCTGTCTTGCTTTCAATGCTCTTCAGGATGTGTCTCTTTTTTTTAATCTTTTTTTTTGCTTTCCTTCTTCAGCCAAGTCTACAAAGAATACTCTGTTTTATGTGCTTTATATGTATGATTTCTTCTTAAAGGACGACTCATTTCCTCTACTTTAGAGGTATTTTCTTAAATCTGTCACTTCCTGTCTCTCTCTTGGCTGGATGTCTGATTTGCCAGTTTTTACATTTTTTTGTAACTGTTCTGCTCATTAACTTCCCAAATCCTTTGGGAATTGCGTTTTGCCCAGGCGAGGTGAAACTGTTTTTATTCTCTGGCAAGAAATATTTGACGATTAATTTAATTGCTAAATTGGCTTCTAAGCAGAAGCAGGCTTGGAAAACTGAAGGGGAATTAATCATGCCCGCCTAACAGAAGGGACTTGAAAACGTGGAGGCTGCGCTAAAGACGTCAGTGAAAACTGAGGTGCACAGTAGCTTAACAAGCTTTTAGTATTTTATCATACTCTTTTTGATTTCTTGCTGGCTTTCAATGCTTTTTGCCTGCTTGAAGAACAGACTGTTCCTTCCCAAGAAGAGAGCAAAGTCTTCTCATCTCTGGAGAGCACTACCTGGCTCTAAGAGTGAGGCCTCTGGGCTTTTGAGTGAACACCTGAAAGTTCACGTACCAGCACAAAATAAAAACATGGGGACATCTGTGGACGGAGGCATGTTGGTCCTTGTGGTGCTTTTCAGAAACTAAAAATGTGTTCCACAACCTCTCTATAGGTTTGGAGAGTTAAGACTTATTCCATGAGCTGGTACATGAACGTGCAGGAGGAAAAGTTCTGATCCATTTCTTGTAGCCTTGGTGCTCATGGGCTGTACCGAGGCCTTTGTCCTTCACTTGTCCTGCAGCAAAAGGGCTTGTTTTGCACTCTGGTTCCTTGTGCAAAAACAGCCTCATACTTACAAATATTTCTCTTGAACTTTCTACAGACACATCCATTTGGATTGAAGTGTCTTTAATGTGTATACACAATAGAAAATGAATTCTGGTATAATAAAGATCTCTGTTCAAGACAGCAAGCGCTGTATCAGATAAAATTTAAGAAATTTTTTTTTAATTATACTGAAAGTGAAATACAGATGAGTTACAAGAGCTACTTCTAAGTAAGACCTGGCATAAGGTTGAATTTTCCTCTGATGTAAATGAGTGTAACTTGATCAGGTAGCAAGGTTATGCTCATTTACATCAGCTAAAGATTAGGCTTAGAAGTCTTGTATGTGACGACATACAAGTACTACAAGAAAGTAGTAAGTTCTGAAGGATGGTTTTGTTCAGTTTTTTTATTAAAACAAATCGAATCCTTTTTTCAAAGCTTCTGCCTACAAGACAACATGTTTTAGAGTGAGCTCAACTTCATGGGACTCCAAAGGCATTATTACAACTTCTGTAATTACCCAAAATAGCTGTTCTATACATAAGATTGGCATGACATTAAAGCTCAGTGTCCTCGGCTTTTGCAGGACTGGGCTCCAGTAATGACTCTTCCATTATCTAGCTGGGAATCTCCCTTTGAAATGCATAAAGCTCTTTATAAATAAGGGGGGTGGGCTATCAAGCTGTAAAATGTCTGATTTTTATTAACCATGTAAGATCTGCTATTAGTAGGAGTTGTCAATAAGTTCTTGCATATACTGGGACTTGGGTACTTAGGGAGCAAATTTGGTGTTTGGAGAGGTAGGAGAAGCAATTTTATTATGGATTGTTACCCGTTTTGCCTGCTGTTTCCATTGGCAGAGGGAGAGATTAGCACTGTCATGGCAGTATTAGGATATTGGATTTGATGTTTGGAGGCTAAATTAAGTGGGGGAAAGAAATGAGAAATTATGGATGTGAAAAATGTTTTTACATAGGTAAAACCTCAGAAGTTATTTTATACGTTAATAAATGGCATTTCTTATAAAATGCACATTAACATTAAAGTCTCCAAGATGACTGTAACTTGAAGAAAATACTTTCCTGTAACCCCTAGATAAAGACATTGAGTCTTTCTGCATCACTTGCCATGTGTTAATTCAGACATGCAAATAATGATTGAAGAACCTTATTTCCGTAGTGCAGGAAGTATTTTCTGAAGAACAAGCAATGCTGATTGTTATCAGCATTGTATTGAACATGGACCTATCCTTTGCAAATCCTTTTTTTCAAGGATTTGAAAAATCCTGGTTAAACTGGGTCCAACTTCAAATCTTCTAGTTCTACTAAATTTTAATCATTTTTGCATTTGGTTTTCAGTAAATGTTAATAGTCTGAGAACTCAATCATTTTTCCATTATTTATATAGCAATTGAGCAGAGCCAATATAAATCTTAATTGGTTTTGAGCGTTGTCATTTTTTAAGTGTATCGGATGTTATAAAGCAGGTATAAATGAAAGCACAGCTGTGGTTCATGTGGTCGTTCTGTACAACTGACTGGTTTGGTAGT
Organism: Strix aluco; assembly: GCF_031877795.1. NCBI lineage: Eukaryota > Metazoa > Chordata > Aves > Strigiformes > Strigidae > Strix > Strix aluco. The sequence continues at coordinate 14,672,022 of NC_133942.1, forward strand.
TTACACAACTGAAGAAATTAACAGTTATCTCGTGCACTTTGTCATGTAAATTGAGATCTAAACCGCCTGAGTTGCAAGTACACATTAATCCTATGCACAAATGTCTGCGATACCACCCTGCTGAAGTGTTGGTAAAGCACTGGGTGTCTGGTGTGGGGCTCTGACTTACAGATAGGAAAAGTAACAGGAAAAAATAATTATGCAGTAAAATTGACATTTCCTAAATGGAATGGGGCAGGGTGTTTTTGTAATAGAAAAGAGTAATGGGACTTGAGATGTCTGTAAACTTTACTCTTCCTTGAAATCTCAGGGAGAATCCAACATTTCCTCTTTGCTAGTCCTGTAAGTGCCGTGTTCTAGACATTTCTGTGCATCTCAACCACTTTTTCAGTGACTTTTTCATTAATCACTTGGGAGATCTGTTTTTTCCCTTTAAGATATAACCAAATAGTATCTTGTCTTAGGATCGGAAAATAATACCTTATTTACACTGTTAACATGTCCCTTCACATTTAGATTATTGCTTTACAAATATTTGTAAAGATTTTAGTAGATCGTACCTGGGCTCCTTTCAAACTAATGACATTACTCTTTCCTTTGCTCATCTGTCCACTGTCTGCATTGGGTTTTTCCCTAACTCTTCCAGTTTTGTGGCCAGCTTTCTGGCAGGAACATCTTCAGAAGGTGCAGTATGGGAGCAAATGTGTGATTTTAGCTCCCCGGCCCTGAACGTGGGAATACCATTAATATATCCCAAAGCAATAGCCTTTTTGCTGCACTGGTAATTAAATTGCTTTCTAGCTCACACTGTATGATGTAAAAACACTATGGCTCTCTTTTTTTGGGAAGGTCTGTCAGGGGCTATTAAACATAATGGTCCAAATGCAATCTCCAGCTCAGGAAGCTCTTCGACTGCTGTCTGCTGCAAGCCGGAAAGCAGTACGAGGGCAAGGACTGTCCTGTATCTGCGCTGTCGCTTGGACACTTCCCGGAGGAATTCACAACTGCCCACTGTCAGACAAAATGTTAGCCAGGTGGGCCTTTAATCCGGCACAGCGTGGCTGCTATATGTTTAGATTCTTAAGTTCCTTCTGGTGCCGCCTCTGTCTTACTGAGTTGTCCAAATTGTTCGCCAGCTGGCTTGTAAACTCTGGATGCGTGTCATCTGGTTTCACTGCGTCAACGGGATGAAACGAGATGAAATACATTAACTGTTCCTCTGACCCTTTTTTTCCAGCGCTCTGAGCTTCTCTGTTTCATGAGCAATGTGAGTGAAGGCTTTCACCGGCTCGGTGTCACGTTTTGGTTTCTTCCTTTGTGTTTAAGTGATGGGCCCCTCTCTAGAGCTTTCCCTCCCCTGGATGGGTTTGTGTCACTGCTGCCGTTTAAACTGTTTGTGATGTTGTACTGCTGCTCTGCATCCTGGGGTTATCTTCTCCCATGTACCCATATCTCCACAGGTTTTAATTTCTGGTGTTTTTCAATCTTTCCCTGCAACCAATTTTCCTTTTTTGGTTGTAGTGGATTTGCACTGCTTCACCTCTGTGCTTTGCAGTGAGAAATGGCATTCAGATTACTTCAACTCATTTTCCTCTTATTGCCACCTGGAGGATCTTGTGAGCTCATTTAAGAGCTTTCAACCTCTACTCTCTACCTGTTAATATTTTTCTTTGGATTCCTACCATCCTCTGGAGCATTGCCTCTTACTAATTGAGAGCTAATGCTAAGTAGGGCAAACATTGTAAAGGGCAGCTTTTCCATGAAGAGCCTCTTTAATTGCTGGTGGGAGAGGGTTATATCTGTAGTGTTTCCTTTCCCTTTGCTTAATGCAGGTTCAAGTACTGCCCTTCCTGCTGGCAGGTGAAAACACTTTAATAAAGGTTAGTGCTTTGTATTTGAAGGTAGTGGTTAATGAAGCTTCGTGGTACAGGATTATTTTTGGTATTAGGAAAAGAAATGGGTGCCTGAACATGTGTATTCCAGCAATATCAATCTTAAGCTTATCCAAGCACTTCTGAGATGTTGGCGATTGTGTCTTTCATTTGCTTTGAGAGAAAAGATTACTTGGAGACAATAGATCAAAGAGACCCTCCTATATTAGGAAATACTAAGAAATGCTGAGTCAGTGGCTTCAATTCTTACCTGCTCACTGGACTTTGGCAGATTTTGCAAGCAGTATTCTGCATGATTGCCAAAACCCGGTACCAAGTTGTTTGAGTGGGTGCTGTCTCCTGGTTTTCACCAACAGATGTTGCGCTCTCCTCCTCCTCCTCCTCCTCCTCCTCCTCCTCCTCCTCCTCCTCTCTGTCCTGGGAATGTGAAGTGTTCAGTGGAAAACTTCCTTGACCAGACTGCGATGCTAAATCTTGTTGTCAACTTTCAATTTATAGATGGGGCTGGGTTGGTTTTAATTAGAATGCCTTGTCTTAAGTTTCTCTTCTCTTCCCTCTCTAAATCTGCCCTGTCCTTCACAGCACACTAAAGGGCACTGCGACAGAAAGGGAACACCTGAACAATGCAATGTGAAGCCAAGAGCTTTTTTAATTTGAGTTAATATCCTTTCTTAAAGAAATTTGGCCTGGGGCAGGATGTGTGCAGGTGGGGAAGATGGAAAGACACATCTGCTTTTTCTACTGATGTCTAATGGTTTAAGAACAGTGCCTAGGTTGTTCATTTTTCTGGTGATCAATAATAGTGATGAATTGGGGTTTCTGGCTCTTAGAGTTTTTGTCAAATTTGTGTTACTTCTCCCTCTTGTAGAAAACCTTTCCACGTTCTGAAGAGTAATACAGCTGGTTAAACTGCCTAACCTACTGTGCTGGTTTTTGACCTTTGCATTTAGTCGGAAAACCCCAGTTGGTGTCAGCACAGGCAAGGTGGGTGCGGGAGGACAGCACTTCCCACTTGCTGCCCTGGCCCTGCCAGGGGAAGAGCCACCCTCTATTTCCCATCACGCCTTGGAAACCCGCTTGCATACAAACTGGCCTCCCTTTTCTGTAAGGGTGATGTTAGGCAGCAGATTAAGGCACTTCTGAAATAGCAGACACATGCAAGGAGTACAACGAATATCTAGTGCCTCAGAGAAAATGCTTGGTAGTTATCATGCCAGGTGATTATTTTTCAGCCAGATCACCTCCCTCGTTCAGCAGGTCAGGTCCATCCCTGCGTTGGGATAAGAGCATTACCAGGGAAAGGCCACTCAGGTTCAGGAGCAGCCTGAGCCTATTTAAGACACAGCTGATGCTGCTGGAAGGGGCCCCATCTTCCTCCTAGCACTGGCACATGAAGCTGTGGGACCAATCTAACTTGAAATGATGGCTTATTAAAAACTAGATGCCCCTTAAGTGCTGGCTCCCTGAACATTTCATTTGGTCATAAAGTGGTTTCTTTGGTATGAGTCTTATCCGTATTTAGTTGTAAACCAACTAGGTGTTTGACAGAGGCAAAGGCTTTTGTGATCTGAGCACTCCTGTAGTAGTTAATTAATTTTCCAAGAATTTTGTAGACACTTGGATGTCACATTTCAGAAGGTAAGGAGTATGTCTTTGTGGAGTCCTTTCTACCTGTGATATCATTCAAATCATCTTATCTTGGCTTTAAAGCTATAGGCGTCTCTGAGGAAGTTAGATTGGTGTTTCTTTCAACTGTGCACTGCTCATTCTGTTTGTGTTGGGGGTTTTTTCTGTTTCTCATGTGGAATAAAGGGAGGATTTGGTAGTCCATCATATCTGTTAAATTGGTGTCACGGAAGTGAGTATTTAAATTGAAGTCTTTTTTGGGTGAAAAACAGTTTTGAAAAGCGAACAGCTTCGGAGTTGTCCTAAAAATTTGTTGTTAATAACGATTTTTGTAGTTGGAACATTATTTTTTTTATAATATTGACTTGATAATGTTGTCACTTTTCTTTGCCTGCAACCTTTAAAATAAATAGTATTACTTTGCCTTATGAAAAGGTAAATAGCAAAAAACCCCCCCTAAATTTTACTAATATGTTCAATCCCATAGACTTTTCAAAATGCCGGAGTTTTAAGAACAGAATGAAGTTACTCCTTGTTCTTAATCCTTTTTTCTATTTAGGATTACAGCTCCCACAACAGAATCAGACATGAAAAAGGGATTTTTGTAGCAGTGCTTTGCCTTTTCTGTATCTTAAACACAAAGATAAGCATGTTTATGCTTGAACATGACGGCACTGTGGAAAGTAATTGTTGATCTGATTAGCTCTATTGAGATGGAGCTTGCCTTCCTGTGCTTTATGGGTGTTCATCTGCCCGGGGCAGCGAAGGCTGGGCTACTAAAGCTTCTGCCTCATTTCTATTCTGCAGCTTCGCAGAGGATCGAACAAGTTTGGACAGCAGACAAAAGGCAGGCCTGCAATAGTCCCTTCTGCATGTCAGACTTTGACAAGTTCGTGTGTTTGAGGAAGCTGGAAGTAATAAAGGCTGAGCAGAAGAGACTCCTCAATATCTTTAGGAAGACCCGTATGCTTTTTTTAATGTTGCTTGATAATTTTGTTGTTGTTTTGGCTGATTTTTTTTTTCCATGAAAAAATGGATTTTTATTTTCACCTCTTTTTCTTTTAATCCAGGCATTCAGGAAACCTGAAATTGAAATTGGCTTGTATTGATGGCTAGATAGAGCTGAGAAGCAGACAACTGGAATTTCTCTCTCAGAAAGCAAGTATTCAGTTAAATCAGTAAATCCCCCTATGACAGTTTAATCCTAAACTGGAGCACGAAGTCTTATGCAATGAAACAAATGTCCACAATGTTAGGGAGGACTCTCAGAAGCCTCATTTAACTGCTGGAAATAAAGACACGCTAACATGCTGCTCATTCCATAAATATTTCCCAGTTGTAAGCCATAATGGGCAAATACATTACCTTTCACCACAGTTGTGATTAAAAATGGTAGGATTGCTAAACCGGCAGCATACAAAACTCTCTAGGAATGTGCACCCACGTGAAGTGATGTCTTTCCTCTGTCCTTAATTTTTGCCACAGCTGAAACACAAAGCTTGGGGCAGTAACGTGTAATATTCTGTCTCTGTAGGGTCCAAGCTTAGGAAAAATCACTTATTTGTTACCTGGATTCTGTATTTGTGAATAGGGTGTGTGCTTAACATATTCAGTCTGCAAGACTACCACATTAAAGGATAAAGTATGATATGAGGATCTGTATTTCCTTGATTAGATTTAATCTGTTTATTATCAGTCTGTAGCCCCACTTACTCTGTATGTCCTTTCCAGATGTATGTGTGTGGTTTATTGACACCACTGCCCTGTGATGCTGAGGTATTACCTCACCTTTTGCCTGGTGCTCTCCACTCTGCCTGGACTTGCCTGTTGTGTGTCACCCTACTTTTGCTTTGTTGAGTTTGAAGGTCAGAGAGAGGTTGGGGTTTTTGTTGCGGGGTTTTTTTTGTGTGTTTGTGTTTTCTTGGGGTTTTTTTATTTTCATATTGTTACCAAGACTGATGGGTTCTCCTCTGGGCTAAGAGAGAGCCAGTGGCCATCCTAAGACTATAAACAGAATTGTTTTTAATTTGCAGATTTTGAGCAAATCTTTCTTGGAGTAGCACTGGAGGTGGTGATTAGAGCCGAGGTTGGTTGTCTGATGAGTTGTGAAGTTCTCGCAGCTGTCTGGCAGAGCTGTCTGCTTCCTGCAAATCCTTGTTGTACAGTTGGCTCGGAATCCATGGTAATAAAGTATCTTTTGACAAGTTCTTTTTAATTTTTTTTTTTTTATTTCACCCTTCTCTGACTCCAGCACATGATCTCAGATCCTGCCTACATGACAATAAAACAGGCTCTTTTCTTTCTGACAGTGGGCATTTCTGACTGCTCCCCAAATCTCTTGCTCTCCCACAGGCAGGGAGAGCATGCCTAGTTAGAGACGGCTCTGCCCAATCTGTAATACCATTTAGACAGTCTTTCATCTGGCTTATTAGATGCATAAGAGAGCAGTTTCTTATACCTGTCCAATTTCCATTATATGTAATGGACATTTCCCAAAAGTCATACAGGAATTTTACAGCAAAACCTTGCCTAGAACCTGTTTTAGACAATGGACCCTACCTTTTAGTTTTCTTCTTTGTAAGGGATTGTTCATAAAATGCTGGAGATGCTCATTTAAATTCATCCCAGAAGTTTTGCATGCTGCAGAAATTTCAGATTATTCCAGACACTTATCAGGAAAAAACTTTGGAAATAGAAATGTACGTAATTGGATACATGCACAGAGATCCCTGCAGGGTGTGTGTTTCAAAGACTCTTGTCTCTGCTCTTAATAACAGCCCAAAAGACCTCAGGCATCTATTTAAGGCTTTTTTACTAAGGGGTGCAGCAAAAAAAAATATATAATATCATTTAATACAATATTAAAACACTAGTCAGATGCAAAATTGACCTCTGTTATTTAAGGTACTAGATTAGTCTCTAGGTTGTCATATTTGGTCTTGGTTTTGGTTCATATTTAAGGGAGGAGTAGGGGAAGCTGATGTTTAAAATACCTCAGTTTCTTTTATTCATGTTGTCTTCCAGGCATTTAACAGTGGTAAGTCTTACTGCAGATTGTCTTTACCTAGCACAGATTTCCAGTGTTGCTAGCTCTCACTCTTCAGGCCCTTGTGAAGGGTGTGTGTGAATATACTGATAAGGACCCTCAGAGGTGGTTCTTAGAGTTACGTCTGCTGCAGCCTTGTCTTTTTGCAAGGATGGGAGTGCTGTGGTCCTCCTTGCTGACTTTGTGTGGCACGCAGTCAGGCTGAGTGCCTAACCGGCCGCGTAACGCTGGGCAGCCTCTCTGTGTCCGGGCTTGGAAGCAGAAGCGGCTGCTTGGCAGGGAGATCAAACGCTCTTCTGAGAACTGCATGGGTGTGAGACCAGACACAAGGATGGACACAGTTCTGGGTTTCCTTCTCTGTCCCTCAGACATAGCTTGCTGTGGTCTCTGCTCCTTCGTCTGAGGAACTGCAGAAGCCAGTTGTCACAGTGCTGATGTTGTTTTCTCTTCTTGCTTCTTGAGCTATCCAACCATGCCTAATTGTGAGAGAGGATTGCCTGACAGTACCATAATTTGCTTTCCTTGGGTAAGGTGACCAAATTCTAGGAGTAATTGGCTAGGAGGATGTATCTGTATTCCTGCCAGTAGAGCAATGTCGGTGGTGGTGGTGGTGGCTGTGATGTGAAACCCTCCCAGAACATATCAAACCATTAAAAGTGACCTTTGATGAAGATCCTGGTGAGCTGCTTATATCTAGCAATATCCTTAGTATAGCCCATAAAACAGCCACTAGCTGTCCTTGGTGGTGATTAGATCACAGCAATTCAAATGACTCCAGCAACTAGACAACTATCTCCTTTAAAAGGCTGTGCAATGTGTACAGAATGGCTCCTTCAGAAAGCCACGTGGCCAGCTGCTGCTTTGAGCACACCTCATGGTCCTGCAGCATTTGCTACGGGAAGGGCACGTGGCTGGTGTCTGCTCCTGCACGCTGCAGTCTCCAGGTGCAGCAAAGAAATTCCAGGCTCGGAGTACATTACACTGAGGTGTTTCTCCCAACGCAACTCCAAAATGACTTTTTGTGCATTCCCTCTTTCATCCTCTTCGGGGATAGCGACATGTCCCAGTATGTTATGCATGTGGTGACAGGCTTTAAGCACTGCTTCCCCCCAACCCAACTAGCTACAAGGCAACAAAAAAAGGGCTCTTTCTGTGAAGTTTTCAAAGAGAAAATCTGGAGGAATGTGCATGTTCTCGGCTGGTGTTCAGTGGCTACTTAACTGAGCAGTGGTTGGCAGTCCTGCATGTTAACAGCTTGAGGCTTGGGACACACCTAGTCTAATATGTGCTGGTGAAGGACATTAGGGCATCTGATACAATGTGGGACAGGGAAGCAAAGCTTGGTGAGAGATGACATTGTGCACTTTCCATACGTGGATTTAAGTTTTCTCATTGTATAAAGAAAGGATTTGCAAGCCTTTTGTTGTATTCAAATACAGTGTCCAAAGGTGTATTCATCATTTAGCGAAGTAATGTTAAAGCCTTGACAGTTTAAGGATACAGATAAAGTGAGGTTTAGAGGAGGAGCCAAGATTTCTAATTTTTTTTTTTTAAACATTATTTAGTCTGAGCGGAAAGGTTTTCAGGGCAACGGCCCTTTTTCAGACTGGAAAAGAAGACTTAGATGCCGAAAGCTTGTCAGTCTCTTCGCCCTCCCAGCCCCCCGGCCTCCTTGTTTGTATCTGTTGGTCTAATAAAAGGTATTACATCTCCTGAAAAATGTTTCCTCACTAAACATTTAAACACACTGGTTTGGATTTGTCAAAACTGTCTAGGCGAATTAGGCAGGTTTCCATAACACTCCTGAACAGCCTTTAAATCATGAAGATGGATTTGGAAATGCTATCCAACTTTTTTTAAGTGGGTGGTAAAGTAGTATGAACAATACAGGGGCCTTTAATGTTTCAGTTACTGAAAACTTCTCTCATTTTGAAGTCTAGGTATTGTCTAAACACTAGTCCTGCAGCAGATGCTTGCTTTGCTTTTGTCCCCTTTAATGCAGCTGGGCTCTTCAGTTACTGGAGCTTTTGCTGCATCATCATCTAGTGTTACCTGCAACTCTTGTTATGCATTTCTGCAGAAATCTTTGCTTTGTTTAGCGATACTATCCTCCAAACTCCCCAAAGTCTTTATTTTGCACTTGATAGCTGCACGTTCCTATCTTTTGGAAGTGCTGAAACATAGACTTAGCCAGCAGCTCCTAATGTAATGTAGCACCAGTTACTTGCCTGCTTTATGAGGTGTTGTGCCCTGATTAGCATTTGCTGCCAGCAGACTTGATAATCCCTCCAGAACAGACACATCAATAAAATAGCTCCCAAAATACTGTGGACATGTTGCAAGGGATGTGAGTCCAGCCTCCGCGGAGTCTGGGGCTGCTCTGGCTCTCTCACTGGTGGGGAGCTGGGCTGTGCCAAGGTGTCGTGCTGGGGATGGGGTGCCCTCCTTCCAAACACACGGATACTGTGAAATGTTCAGGTTCTTGACTATTGGGTTTTTAGTATTAGCTGAGAAATCATATTCTTGACCACTGTTTCTCAAATACTTTCTGCAGGTGATCCTAGAAGTGCTACTTTAAGGATTGTGAAGCCGTTAACGTTCTCGTGACAAATTCTGACCTTTAAAACAACAGGTATTTGGTCATATTTGTAAAGTGCAGGTTTGGAAGAACGTGGAAAGGTTGGAGCATCTCTGGATTTGTTCCCTTCCATAAATGCACTGCAGGAGAATTAGACATCCTACAAGGAGCTGGTTCTTGCTCTTGCTGCACTGCTTTTTTATATTAACAAGCAATCAGAAAGTGGCAGTGTACCAGAGACTGTGGTGTATGAGACAGCTCAACTGATCTTTTTTTTTTTAAATTACCTTTTTTTAACCTGCTGAGTGAAGGCATGTATTAGCTGAATCTGGCTACCTGGTATTTGTAAAGATCTGTCTTTCAAGGATGCAGTGGTCTCCTTTTCAGTAGAATTACTGTCTTTGAAAGTTATGTTGATATCTTGGCAGCCCATTGACAGATCTGATTCCCCCCCCCAATATGGGTAGTTACAGGCTCACAAATAATGGCTCCTGTGGGTGCATCTGTAGTGCAGGCTGTAGGGCGGTGTAAAAATAGGGGCCTGAGTAGGAAGGTACAAGAAACAAATGGGCTGTGGTCATTGTGTGTATTTGCAGTAAGCTTTCTTCCCTGAGCTAAGGCATTTCAAGTCAATCTGGGTGTTGCTGTGCTAGGCTGTAAATAGCCTTACTTGTTCTGTGTGGCTTAAGCTTGTATCCCACCATCAGGGAAAAACACAACACCACTGCAGCAAGTTGGAATATAAAAGGACTTGTATTTGAAGAAGCTGGAGGCATCTGATTTTTCTCATGCTGCTTGTACAGGCCTCTTTTGAGTGCTGCTGTTTTCCAGCAGTAGGTTTGGCCTCGAAAAGGCATTTGCTAGAATTGGGTTTAATTCTCCTGTGCTTAGTTGTTTTGTTCAGTCTCCAAACCCTAAAGAAGCACCCTTAAAACTGTCACAGGCACTTCTGTTGGTTGGCTTCTGTGTGCCATTGCCTTCCAGTTCCACACAAGCTTGCATGTTAAATATAAAGGGTTTTGTAAACTTTATCTGATGTCTCTGAGAAAAATGGAAATCTAGTAGATGGAATTTAGTGGTGCTGAATATCTGTTTGAAGGTAGAAAATAACAGATTTCCAAAAAGGTGCTCCTTCCTCTTAGGCATCTAGACAGAGTAGGGAGATTTTTTCATGGGAGTTTGAGAGCAGGGTCCTTTGAACTGTGAGGTCTTTCCTGTGAAATCATCTTGTATTTTTTTGGTGAGGACAGAGGGCTTAGTATTCAGTTTCTGAACCTCTTGACCCATAGGAATTTGTCCTCTTCCACTGCCTGCAGTGGCCAGTCATGATTCCCATCAGACTTGGAAGACTCCACAGGAGATGAGCAAGACCATCACTGCTTGCTCCTCTGCTGCGGAGGCAGTTTCTCTTTCTCCTAGGATGGCTTTTTTATTTTTTGAGTCCCTGAACTTCTCAGGAAGAAGTGACTGTAGGAGTTCAGTGGAAATGGCAAATTTAATAGTTTCTAAAACAAGCAAGCAAGCATCTTATTTCTTCACATCCTACCCTCTGTGGAGGTTTCCTGCTGGTACTGTTGATGACATTTATAGCTGTTGCTAACAGGGAAAGGGCAAAAAAAGAGACTTGTTATTTTTGCTGTCATAGCAGTACTCAGGATATCAGCTTTAGGAAATTAGAAGTGGAGAGCTCTCTTATTAGCTATTAGTCTTCCTGTCCTTTCCATGCATGCTCCCCCAGACTTCTTCGCAGTATTCTGTAATACGAGGTTTTGAAGCATTTGATTATTCACATTAACCACAGTAACTGATTTAAATGCACATACCTCCATAAGAGCTAAAAATCTTACTTCTTTCCTTAAGCAAGCTGCTTTCCCATCTCAAAGCCACCATACAAACTCCAGTATTCAGATTGTTTCAAAGATGCCAGGGAAAACAAAACATTCACCTTCTCTTGTGAGTTGAAGGGAATAAGGTGTTCTGCTCCCTGGCTTGTTCTTTAATATCCTAATGGCTGCTTAAAGGTTATTTCCACTTCTGAGCTGCCTGTGAAAGGACCAGAAGCTCTGTCCTGTTCCCCCACATGGGAGGTATTCCAAATGCTTAAAATGGTTTGACAATGAATCTACAAAAAGCCTTATAACAGACTGGTAGAGCAGGGAATAAATGTGCAATGTTTAGAAATGCAGCATTTGGTGTACGGTTTTCTTCTAAAAAAACCAGCACAAAAGACTGAGGAAAACTGGCAGGGAAAAGGAGACTGAAGATCACAGTTCCTGCGTGGAGTGGTGTTGAAATCTGCAAGCTCTCTTGAAATAATGGGTTTTAAAGGGAGACTCACTCTAGACCCCCACCTTTCTGATGGTTGTGCATCTTGCATGACCTGTATTTTTAGTACATTTGCCATGTCACTGCACTTATGTAGGATTTTGTTCTACTGAAAGCAGTCAGGTTCACATAACATTGCTACAAGCAAAATCTCTTGCTTACTTTTGCCTGCCTCTTGGTTTAAAAAAGAGCTAAGAAATAGAGAGCTGACTAAAACCATGTGCACGCAGCTCTCTGCAGAAGTGGTACAGCTCTTTCTGCACGCACGCTCGGCTGTGTTTCGTCATCCTTGCTGCAGAGGGAACAGTGTCCCTTTAAGGTCTGGCTTCTGTGGCTGTTTGAGGTTTACCCAACTTCATTTTTGAAGGGGCTGTTCAGACTTGCTGTGAAGCAATGATCCGAAGGGGATGTCTGATATTTCTGATCTTTTTAAGATACAGTTTAAAATTTGGTCCGACATGACACGTTCCTGCTTTTTTAGGACTTGATACGGTGCCAAACTTTGTCTTTACTCAGAACAACCCTGCAGAATTTGGAAGGGAACTCTTTTCTTCGCATCTCATTGCCTCGTAATTTATATGGTTTGCTTAAGAGTGCTCTGTGTTGTTGGCATGTATTTCCAAAAAGCTGTATAGAAGGGAGTACAGTTCTGGAGACTTGTAAAAAATCTAGGTAGGCTTTAGTATTCACTTAAGATGATGTTAAGGGGAAGAAAGTGGTGCTGGTTTTGAGCTCACCCCGTCATCCAGACAGCACAATTTCCTTAGGGGTCTCAATCTTTCTTTTTTTTTTTTTTTTCCTTTTTTTTAAGTTACAATTAGTGCGTTGTAGTGGCAAACTGCTAGCACTATTCCCCCCATCGTTTCTTCCAGAGTCCTTGCTTTGTTCATGCTTTAAATATTAATATAAGGATTAATTCCTATGGTAACACCATGAAAATCTTTCTTGGTAATCATTAAAGGTACCACTTTTAGTTTTCTCACTGTGCTGCTCCTGAACCTCTCCCTAATTTCCTTTGAAACTTAAAGTTGCTACTGGGACCCTATCAGGATGAAAAGGTGGGGGGAAGAAGTGACCCAGCTTTAAAATTTGGTTCTTGCCAGTTTTCAGCCCAAATCCTTCCAGCACAACAAAGGAAGAATGATCTCTTTTGCTGTGCAGGCACAGAAGAATAAAATTCTGTGTTTGAGCTTTAAATGGATTTGATGGCATGCATTTATAAGATGTTAAGGCTTTGACAGAGGGAGCTTTTATTGAAAAGGAGAGATGTGGTAGGTTGTTTGCCTTCCCTTCCCAATTAGGTTTTGGTAAAATTAACCTGATTTCCCCCCTCCTCTTTTAATTTTGTTACACCTGCAGCTAGAAGTCAAATAATGGGCACATGCAATTCCATTTCACCTCTGGGAGAGCTTCTTCTAGATTTCCTATATTGGTCAGTGTGGTGCTCTGCACTCTGTGTGAAGTAGCAGAGCATCCATTAATTCGTAGCAGCTTCTGACTTTAACTCTTTTGTGACCAGAAGCTGAGATATCTCAGGGAAGAAATGCTGCTCTGCTGTTCTCTGGACCTCCCGCACCTTTGTAGCAGGGGCCAGCACAGTGCCATACCACATGGGTCCTACTTACTGGTGCAACAGAAGGACCTGAATTTTTAATTGCGATAATATAATTTGTCTTGCTTGCAAAGATCAAAAGGTTGTAATCATCTTCTCAGGGAGAGAGAATGCAAATTCGAAGTGAGACAATTTTAAGGTTGTTTGAAGGGTTTTTTTTTTTTTAATGTGCTGTCTCAAGCTTTGTTTTGACTGGTCTGCTCTTTGTTACCTTGCTGTTTCCTTTTAAGTCTGAAAACAGTAATTGCTGTGCTAACACTGTCATTACATGTTGTTTTACAGTGTTATTTCCTCATGTGCTTTTCTTTCAATGGTTCAAAGCCCATTTAATTACACTGATTACAACATTAGGCTGATTTTCTGATCTGTATCTGATCTGAGCTTTGTACTTTCCTCATATCAAGAAAAGGACCTTTCAGGTGTCTGTGTGGTGGCCTTTTCTAACAACTCAATGCAACGGGTGAGGCTCTGGGTAGACTTGGGGTTTTGCCACGTGTGTTTGGTGAGACAGCTGTTTGCATTTGGATTTTCTGGCTATGTGAGCACAAATAAGGACTGGGCTGGGGGGGCTGATCTGAAAGAAGTCTAGTTGCTTACAGAGTTTATACAGGTAATAGTTTGGGGATTGACTGGCTGGCAAGCAGCATTACAGACAAGGGACGTGGGCTTCCAGTGGGCAACGAGTTGCATGTGAGACATCAGTATGTTCTTGCAGCAAAGATGGCCAACATCTTGGGCAGAGCATTGCCAGCAGATTTGAGGGAGGTGGTCCTTCCCCTCTGCTCTGCCCTGGTGAGGCACATCTGAGTGCTGGCTCCAGGGCTGGGCTCCCCAGAACAAGTGAGATGTAGACATACTGGAGTGAGTCCAGTGACAGGCCTCAGGGACTGGAGCATCTGGTATATGGGGAGAGGCAAAGAGAGCTGGGGCTGTTCAGCCTGGAGGAAGGAGGCTCGGGGGGATCTCATCAACATGTATGAATACCTGCTGGAGTGGTAAGAAAGATGGAGCCAGCTTCCTCTCAGTGGTGCTCTGTGACTGGATGAGAGGCAGTGGGTCCAAACCAACAACATTTAAACACAAGATAAAACTTTGTTGCTGCAAGAGTGGTCAGACATGGGAACTGGGTGCCCAGAGAGGCTGTGGAGTCTCCATCCTTTGAGACAGTCAACACCCAGCTGGGCAGTGTCCTGAGCAACCTGCTTAAGCTGCCTTCCTTTGAGCAGAATGGTGGGACTAGACAATTTCTATTGGTCCCTCCCTGCCTCACTTATTCAGTTACAGTTACTGAAGCTTCTTAAATGGTCTTCGGAATGGAATTTGCCATTTGGTAAACCACCAGAAAATGCAGTCCCTTTGCAGTTGGCAGTTGCCTGTTGGATATGCGAATGCAACTCCAATTGAAATTGCTTACATGTATCTAAGAGAAGGAGTCCAAGTTGTTTGCTCATAAAATATTTGAGACTTGGGGCTGTTGGCTGCAAATTGGGCAATGCATTCAAATTTGGGTTGCATGCGGTAAACCTCTATCTGTGTAATACAAGGGCAGGGAACCTTTTCATTGCTAATGGCCCAGTAAATGTTTTCAACACATTTGACGGGCCACATCTTGACACACACTTGTTACTGTGCGTATTGTGCTATGCATAATAAACTAAAACAAATAATATGGCTGTGAGCCATATGTTCCCTGTCATTGGTTTACTGCGGCAGAGATTTTCAGAAGAGATTGAAACCTTCGGCTTCCTTGTATGTGTTGTCTTGCTCAGTCATCCCTGCTTGTGCCAAGTAAAATTGCACTTGTTCTTGGGACTTGTGGTCTTGAGATAGAGGCTGAGGCGTTAAAAGTTACGGGTCTGTCACTCTTTTAGCACCATCACACACACAATTTTTCCCCATCAAGCTGGGTATCTGCACATTCTGCACCGACAAGTGTCATGTGAGTCTGTTAAAACTGATTGTCAGCACATGGACATTGAACATTTGCAGGGGGAGACCCAAAACCCAGCTTCATTAATTTTAAATGTTGCCTCAAAAGCATTCATACGCAACTAGAGCAGTACCCGAGGAGTTCATCCTGCCATCCAGGCAAAATTACAGCCTGCAGTAAATAGGACAGATTGTGGGAACTGCCTTTCCTGTAAAGACACATCAGGATAACAAGCAGCTTGATGGGTGACTTTCCTTTTTGGCCTCCTGCAGTGCTTTGAAAGCCTGGGTGGTCACTTGCAGTGTCAGCATCTTCCTTTTTTTTTAAAAAAAAAAAAAAAAAAGTGGGGGGGGAGAAAGAACTTTTAAACAGCTGTCAGTCCAAGAGGCCATAAACGAGAACAAAGCACTCGCAGTGAGACGTGGCAGTTAGTGCCTGGACCTGGTGTATGGGAGCCCTCAGAGGTGACGTCATGAGGGCACTGGGGTGAGCTTTGAGTCAAAACACGTCCCTTCGGAGCACGCATCCAGCACCACGTGTACTGTACTGCTTGGGGAGGTGATCCTGTGCTGGGGTGGGTACTGCAGAGTTGACACGGGGATTTTGCCTTCTGTGGCTTGAGCCTCCCCAGCCCGGTGTCCCCTCCCTGGAAGGCAAGATGTGTGCTGGGGCAACAGGGCTACAGATCTCAGGGGCCATCAGCTTCCAGCCTGCAGCTCCCAGCACAGTCTGTACGACTCAGAAATGAGCCTGCTTTGAAGAGCGTGGGAGAAGCTGCAGAGAAAAACATACAGACATATCTGCACAGTGGAGGAGGGAAAAAGATGTGTTCTCCCCACCTCCATCCCTTCTTTAATCTTTCCTCTGGAACTGTGGGCTCTCCTGGTTTTGGGGGACCTGATCATCACATACACATCTGGGTTCTGCTCCTCTCCTCGATAGCCCTTTGTAGGACATCAACTGCAGGATGTGGCATATGGTTACAGCTGTGCGGTGCAGAGGCAGCTCACAACCCTCCCTGTTGTAGTTTTGGGGGTTTACCCCTCCTTTCTCAGCAGATGAAGTAGCCCACGAGAGCAAAGGGACTGAGGTGTTACCTGTGTCCTGGCTGTGCTCTCCAGCAACTCTACAAAAGAGGGGGTGATGTGGAACAATGGCTCTTTACATCCCCCTTAAGGTGAACAACTGTTCTCAAAACAAGTCCAGTGCTTCTTTCTTTCTTTCTTTTCCTTAAAGTAATGAAGAATGTAAGGAAGACCAGGGCTTTGCTTGCCAAATCTGATCATTTAAATGTTTTTCCAGGATGCCATGTTTTGTCTTCTGTTGATTAAAGCCTATTTACAGGGGAGAAAAACATGGATTAAACTGCCCTGTTTTTTCTCTGATTACATAAAGGCTGATTTGTATACAGTCTAAAAGTAAAAATGTTCTAAATTGAGCTGTTTATAACTCTTATGCCAAAACCAGCACAATGCTTTAAATATATTTAATACCTTTACAGTCTTAAGCAGGAAACAACACTGACTCAGGGGAAGGCACACATGTTAATATTATGTTGCTTTTGCATCTTTCATGGCTGCCTACCAATAAACTTAATCCTGCCTACACCTTCAAGGCAGGGAAATGCTGTGTTACCCAGATTTTTATGCATATCTCAGTCTGTGAGTATTTATCTCTTTTTAAATGAGGAAAATGAATGACAGAGGAGGAACGCGTCCATCTGGTGTCATAGGATATTGCTGGGGGATTTAGCGTGTGTGGAGCGATCCTTCCAGGCCAAGGACGGATAGAGGGGGAATCATACAAAGAACATATTTTGAAGCAAACTTTTCTCATTTTCCTTAGAGGGTGTGTTAGGGACTTCAGTCAGCTCGAGACTGGGCTGACAGAAATGTTGTGGGTTTTAGGAGGAAAAAAATGTAGAGTTCTGCACAGGGAGTGGAATGATGCCTGTGATGATGATTCAGTACTGACTGAAAAGGATTTAGGGGTCGTGGTGAGCACTAGGTTGAGTACAAGCCCAGAGTGCAATTATCACAAGTAAAGCAAAGTCTTTATTATCTACATTAGAAGCCTGGCCAGCAGGATGAGGGAAGTTCTTACCCCCTCTGGTGAGTGTTTGGTGACACCGGTGAGATACATCTAAAATATTATACCTGCAGCTCAAAGGGTCATGGAGAAACTGCAGAGGGTTTAGCAGACACCACCAAGAATGGCCAGAGACCCATGAGTCACAGATGTCCTCCAAGGAGGAGCTGAGGGAGCTGGACTTGTTTCCTCTGGTGAAGAAGCTAAGCAGTCATCTAACAGCCACCTACAACTATTTGAAGAGCAGATGTGAAGATGATGGACCCAAACTCTTTGGTAGTGCCAAGAGTACTTTAGTAGTACAAGGAGCAGTGGCCATATAATGAAGCTCATGGGGTTCAAAGCTGTTCCAGTAGCCTGCTTCAGGCAGGAGGTTGGACTAGAGTCCTTCAGAAGTCCTTCATAATCAAAGCTTCTGTAAGCTTGTGAAGAGCTCACTCTGACTTTAGGGTAAAATGTGCAACAGCTGTCTACCACTGTGGTCTTGAAGCAAACAAAACCTGATCTGGTGAGCCTGAATGTGGCTTTGTTCTGATGTATTCTGAGTGACTAATGCCATGAGGAGGTGGGAGGGGGGCACGGACAGGGAACATCTGGGTTGTCACTGCATGGCCAGATCGCCTACAACTCCAAATATTGTTTGGCTGCTTGCATCTATTTAATGAGACTCTGGTTGTGGTGGGTTTAATGTTGCATTTCATTAAAATCTAAATTGTGGTGAGTCTTCTGGAGGGAGGTAGGAGGATTTTTTTAAACCTGATCTGAAACGCTGTCAGGCAGGAACGGATGCGTGAGAGGTTGAAGCGAGACATGTTCTCTGGGCTTGCCTGCAATGGAGACAGCTTTAGGATGTTGTTATCTGGGTTGAATTTTTAGGCAGGAGGTGACGAGGAAGTGGAACAGATCTTGTTCTCACATGTGACATAGATACTCCATTGCAGTCCTGGAAAAAATTCCTGTCTCGTGAGTGATATTTAATTTGACCCTCTGTACTACTACTAGGCAGAAGCTCCTAGCAGGTTTTTAGGGTAAGACCTATGCATGTTTCTCAGCATGCCAGCAATGCATGTCGTAAAGAAATGTCTGCTGAACACGTGTTTTTGCCCTGTCAGAATACGGCTTAGGGCAAAACAGTTTCATTTAGGGTTTACCAGCTGATGTTGGGATATATGGGGTCTGGCTTCTTTCCTGGATCAGCTGCACCTCGTCAGGGCAGATCGACAGCTACATCGCCCCTTTTGGCTCATGGGGTAAATTCTTCCCTCACAGGATATGACAAATTTTCATTGACTTCAGCATGAGTTTGTCATACCCCATGGGAAAAAGTGGGCCCAGAACAGATACTGCTTCTCTTGAGATTTTCCAGCAAGGACGTGTAAATCTATTTTGTAGCATTTCCACTGTTTGCTGTGGCCCTAGCCATGCTGTTGCACGGCTGAAAAGCCTGATTCCCTTATCTAAGAAGTCTGAGCTCAGCTGCATCTTGGACTCTTGTCTGTGTCTTGAGTTTTCAATATGAAAGCAATAAGCTGACCTTCAGACTGAGTATTTTTGTGGAGGGAAGAGGATGCAGAAATTATGGTGCAGTTAGTACATCTTACATTAATTAAAGGTGAAGCCATGCTTGAAAATACACTATTAAAAGGCACTAAGGAGAAAATGGCTGTAGGAAGGCAAAGCTTGGAGGCTGGCCTTGCTGCTTCACGGAGCAGCGTTGGTGAATGTCCACATGCTGTCTAGTTTGGTACTGATGGCTTAATTTAAGACTATAAATGCTTGTAAGACCTTCCTGAATGTGAAATGACACAGTGGAGCAACGTTGGCAGTGCTCTTCTGCTTTGGCTTTATTTTTGACTGGTTGGCTTAAACTGTTCTATCTACTGTCGTGGCTTTTTGTGATTCATTTTTAGAAAGTGCAAACATGAAAAGCTGTCTGTCTGGCTTACTTTACAGATTATGTCCAAGATTTTCAGTAGCTTAGATATGACCACGGTCTTACTTCCTTCTGTCTGAAGGATGGCTGCCAGATTGAGAAGTAGCATGCATCATACCACTGACGCACATCGAGGGAAATCCGGGAGCTGTCTGCTGGAACAGCTGCTTGCCCTTTTTTTTGAAGGAAACCAGAAAAAAAACAAAACTGGGACGAAATTGAGCAACAGTGTGTGATACTTGAGCCACCAGTGCATAGACTGATTGTCTCCACCGCCTTCTTAACCAGACATTTGATAAGCAAGTTAGAGCAGCACTTGGGAATTTTGAATATAGCTGAGGTATCCTAGTTTGTGAGGAGTTTGAGGGCTGTGCCTGTGGGCGAATTATTCAGAATAATGATTATTCAGAATCTGAAACTCCCAAATCAGGGAGGAAGGAAAGGAAATGTACTCAGGAGCTGAATTTTTAAATTATTTTTAAGTGGAAAAATTCTAGTCAGCATGCTTTTAATTGCAAATGATGCATTTTAATGTGTTTCCTTCAGCTCGTGTTGCTGAAGAGAATTATGTCCGATACAGAGAATCCTCTTTATCTCATCGCTTTGTCCAGAAGAAAGGGTTGAGTAGCTGATCTAGTTTATGTTAAAATCCCTTCGCTCTCTTTCTGGGAAGCAAGCAGAAAGCACAAAACGATGAGAGAGCAGCAGCGAGATCCTTTGCAGTGCCGCGGTGAGGGATGCTCAGTGCTGCAGGAAAGCGAGTACGTGAAATGAGTAATGAAGTCCAGCCACTGTCAGCCCCTCTGACAGCCTGTCCAGCGCTGTGTTGTAGTACAAGTCATTTATGTCGAGGCAGCAAAGCAGAGTGTCCCTGTTGCACTGTGAGTCGACATAAGGAGAGGTGTTGAAGCAGATCCTCTTACGTAGCACAGGCTGAAGCAAGCTAATGAAATGTGCCCTCAGCATTGCTTCTCGGCACTAAAGCCAAGGGGGACAACAAAGAATGATTTCTGCGGCGTTTCTTTTCCCCTGCCACATGTTTTTGCTGGGCAGTTGTGAAAATATCAGCTCATGAGTGTGAATGCTAGCACAGGACTTGTTTGAAAAGATAAAAAAAATCAGTCTTTTCTGAATAGCATCTTCTGTCTTCTGCATCATCGTTGCCTAATTATTGCTAATGATTATTAGGGAGGTTAAAGGAGAGGCATTCATAGAGCCTGTAATAAAATCTGCAGTTGGACAATAGAGGAATAAAATCTCTAATTATCCAGGTTGGAAATTTAGCTGTGATAGTATGGCTATGTATTCAGCAGTGATTAGATGCAAGATTACATGTCCTTCTGGACAGATCTTCAGTTTAACTGACTCTGTGGGAGGCATCTGGGATCAAGCTAGAATCCCATAGTATGTTGTAATTCATGCTAGGAATTGCACATGCAACTTCTAACTATTTTAAAGGGGCATTTTCTAAAGCATTTTCTGGATGGCAGTGTTTGAATTGATGGTCAGCAAAGAAATAGCATAGCAGGGAATTTCACTAGGTTTGATGCTACAGACACACGTATATAAAGTATTGTAAGTGTATAAAATACAGCTTGTATGTGTGTTTTAGCATGTGTGCTTTGAAAAGCTTATGGTCCTGGAAGCTGCATCTCAGATTCTTGAGAGTATAAATTTTCAGCACTACTTCTTCCAGTAAAAAATCAGGTGAGTAGTCTAGACAGAGGTGACGGAGGATTTCCCTCAGAACAGGAACCCAGTAGAAGCTAGAAACTGGAGTGAGTCTAATGGGAGAGGACAGGGCTTGGGCCTCTTCTTTTCTTATTTCTTTCTTTGTTTTTATACTGTAGTTAGCTGGCAGTCCATCCAAAAACAGTTGGCTGTATTAATTCTTCCTAAGTGAAAGCTTTACATGGGTGTAACTCTTTCTTTTCTTTGGCAGCCAAAACATTTTTATTTCCAAAGGCAGAAAAGTCTGGGTTTTTTTTTTTCTTTTGGTGCCATTTCTAGGTAATGGAGCTTCAGCTAACCTAGTACTTAGAAACATTATAAATGAAATTTAAAAAAAGAAAAAAATGGGGGAAAAGGGACACAAATGCAAACTGGGAAAGTGGGACAAGGGCAGCAGCTGCAGCTGGCTGCTTGGCTGGACGGCACAGAAAGGGCACGGTGGGAGGTGTCATCATAGTGTTTGAGAAGAAACATGTTTTAAAACTTACGAGGGAATGCTTTTTATGTAGCACCCATTAACCCCTAAACCTTGTTGCTGCAACATGCTGATCTGCCAGAGTCCTCCATGGGGTTAGGAAGGATTATGGCCAGATATCAATATTAGCCTTGGCAGCCATGCTACAACAAAAAAAATGTGCATCCGTTGTGAGCTTTCCTGTGCCAGGGAATAAGTTAATGAGTAAGTGGGCTTAAGAGTGGCTCTTTCAGCATAGGGATGATGGTGAATGGAAGTGGCCATTCTTGGGAATCACAGATCAAAGGAGATCTGGACCTGACTACTGCTCAGTGCTCCGGGTGGCACTTGAGGAGGCGCAGGCAAGGGAAATGCTGCTGATCCGGTGTCTGTCGAGAGCTGGAAAACACATTAAGCACGTGAGGGAATAAGGGGCATCACAGGAGTTGCTGGTTCAGTGAGAACTCACGATCAACACAGAGACCCCACAGAAAGAACTCTGTTCCCCACCCAGCTCAGCCATGTAATGAGCAGGTACACGTGTCCTGTCACTGCCTGCACGGCAGCAGCGCACTGCGGAAATCATTCGCATGGACCCCTTCTGTCTCTTCTCTCCCCATGATTTTTCTCTGAGAGCTCTCCTGAGGCAGAAGAGGCTTTGATATTAAATCATCTCTTCAAATCGTGGTTTTTTCCTTCCCAGGGTGGCTGGTGAGGGATTTTGTCTCCTTTCGGTCATGCTGCTAAGGCTCCTGCACTGAATCTTTCCTGGCACCTTCCTAACAGTGTAGCTGGGGACATTGCTCAGGTTTATGGATCTCACTCAGATTTCCAGAAACTGGCAGTCTCCTTCTCAGCTGTGAGATACAAAAGCCTGGAGTCCCAAGGCAGTGCCCAAACAGCAGATCTCTTCTTAGCATCCTTCTGTGTCCCAGGGGGGACAGGTTGGTTTGGTGTGTTAAAAATAAGGTCGTGCCAGCTCTCTGGGGAGTGAAATGTCTGGGTGTGCAAGCTCTCACATGGAACAGCTCATATAAAATGTGCTTTTTAAGCTGCACTGTCATGTATTTCTCCTGTTGCCCAATCTAAAAACATCCTATGGGCTCAGCAGGATGCTTCCTTGTAAAAGAGGACCGAGCATTTGAATAAGGCTTCACAGTTACGAGGAGGGAAGTGCTGTGGATTTTGTGTGTTCAGTGTGGAAATCCTGTGATTTTTTTTTTTTTTTTTAAAAAGTACCTAGAGATTTTCTTAATATAGGTACCATTTTCCCCTTCTTGACGTCCTCGTGAGCTGTGGTGGTTTTCTGCAAGGGTTCAGCCCATCTACTGGCTCTGCAGGGTTTCGGTGCTCTTTCTGCAAGGGTTATTGTGTGGTTGGCATGTCTGAGATGTGAGAGCTGAAGGAAGTAAAATGTGTTTGCAAGTTGAAATACTTGAGGAGAAATAATTGACCATAATCTGACAGCAGATCTAGCTATGCAGAGGACAGCTCATCACCAACGGAAATGGAGCTGATGGATGTTTTCTAATTACTCCCTTGTGTGGCAAATGTTAGAGAGCCAGCTTGAAATGTCTGCCCAGAATTCAGAGCCTTAATTTGTTTGACCTTTCCACTGCTGCAGACACAAGGCTGTATGAATTGCAGTCATCTTCGTTAATTTCTCTATTGTTCTGAGGATGTAAATGAGCATGGTGTTCTGCAAATATTGTATAGAAGATGGTGTGATACAGTTCGGTGTTAGGCAATATTTGCAGTATGTTTGAGGGGGATGCTGAGCCGTGGCTTAGTGCAGGGTCATCTTCCAGGCAGCTTGAGGTTGATCCTGGCTGACTGGAGCTGGAGTGTTGCTTAAATACACTAATACTGGAGGGGTTTCTCTCCCTTTCCATGAAATACACTAATACTGGAGGGGTTTCTCTCCCTTTCCATGCCTTTCTTAGAAATAACCAGATATTCTGGCAGATTTATTTCTCATAGAAGTGCCTTGATTTTTGCCTTTGGACAGATCCATTTTGACAAAGAATGGTGCATTTCAGATAACATATCTCAAGGGTGTATAATGTATCATCCTCTTGCCTTGAAAATATTATTCCAACTAATCAGCCTAAATCCCCTTTGAAAGTGCATGTGTGTTTTCCACTGGTTTATCAGGAAGACTTTTTAGGCTGGCTTGCTTTCATGTTTTAATGAAGGAAAGATATAGCTGCCAGGCATCTGCTAGTTCAGATGGATGTCCTGGTACCAAACATGTGTGCATGTGTGTCGCTCTCAGTCTGTGAATCACCAGTGGGTGCAGCAGTAATTTTTGGTAACTAGGAGGCAGATGAAATTGCTGGTTATGATTTGATGTCTTGCCCACAGCAGAGCAAGCAAAAGGGATGAATTAGAGACAGGAATAGTAGCACAGCCTTTTTTTCTTTTTGTGTGCAGGAAACCTCAAAGCATATAATAAACTATTGGCATTTCGATTACCAAAAAAAAAAACCCACCCCAAAAAACTGAACGCAAAGATAAAATAAGAAAACCTCAAGCTTAATGGTTTTGCCAGTAATAAAAATACATCACAGAACAAAAGGCTGCAGAGGGGTTTTTTTATATCTTGTATTCAGTACGCTGGATTGAAAAGAAATTGGCAAAAGTATATTTTTAAAGTCCCCACCTCACTTGTAGTTTCTTATTTTTGCCTGGGAGGAGTGCCTTCGTGGCTGCACAAGTCAGCAGCCAGCAAGAATGGTGGTGAGTATGGGAAAAGACATAATTAGGATAGCATTAATTGTTCTTATCAGAGGATGTACTTTAAAACAGCCTTTTAATTCAAGCTGCCCCACCATAGTATAGTGCACTCTCCAGTGAGTCTGGTTTAGTCCTGGAAGCTGCGCAGGGCCTGGCTGGGGACGCGCTGAAGCCCACCGCTGCTTTTTGACTTCAGTGAACAAAGAGCCATTAAATTACACAAACGCAAAGCTCCTTTGGGCTGTTCTGCACCGGTGGGACTTGTTTGAATCCTTATAAATACACTGAACTGACGTTGGCACTTTAAGTAAAGCCTTTCATCTCCTTTCTATATAATGAGTATATCCTTGGCCGCAGCCAGTAATCTGCTTCCTTCTCCCATCCCTTCCCTTCCCCCCTGTTCTGAACCTGCTGCTTCTCATTTATTGAGGCTCATCCCACTGTCTGCCGAGCTTCCCCACATTGCAGTGCAGCTGAGGCATCATGCGCTGCTGGCAGGTCTTGCGAGAGGGGAAAAAAATTGTAGAGAATGCTGTTTTTCTCTGGACGCAAATCAGGCTGCATTTTAATGACAGTTTGCTGAGTTTTGGTGCATTGCACTGATACAGATTCTCACGGAGTGTCTTCTGCTATCCGTTGGAAGAGCCCAAATAATTATTTGTTCCTTATCCTCTTGCTTTGGGTGTGGGAACACAGCACGTTTCTAGCACTACTGGGATGTGGTGGGGCATGGGAGGGAAAAGCTAAAATCCTGAGTCAGCATTCCCTATCCACTGCTCTTTTAAAATCAAACCAGGATTTTTTGGTCTCCAGCACTGACAAAACTCGGAGGATACAGCTGTACTCTCAGCAAAGTGCCTTTCAGGGATATCTGGACCAGCTGCTGTGCTCCACCCAGGGTAATAGTCTAAGCAAAGCAAAATGCTACTTAATCCCAAGTCACTTTTTGTGCCCACAGCTTCACTTGGAGTTCCTTTGGGGCTGAGGCTTGGATTGCTTCACACCGGTGTCATTACCGAAGCCGCATAAAATGTGCAACTGGATTTGCCGGTGTCTGGAGGAATATTGTGTCCTTGCAGGTTCATGGGAGTCGCCCGTCCACGTTGATGGGGAGACTGCGACTGCTTTCAGCTGATTCTTGGCAGCATTTAACTAACTGGCTTTGCACAGTGTTTGACAATGGTTTTTCCACGAGTTGCGGCATACGGCAGTGCCCAGAGCTGGCTGCTGTTGTGCCGTTACTCGTTATGAAATTGGATGCTTGCGGTTGGCACCGCCGTGCCGTGCTCCCCGCGGTGGGGAGGGAGGCAGAGCAATGCTGCGGCTGGTACAGATCCACCACGCTGCAGCCTTGGAGCCACAGCTCTAAATCCGCTTTTTCTCCACGGAGCATAAGCAATTGGAAAAGCAGGCAGTGCTTGCACTTAGAGTCATAGCTTGTAGCACTTAGTCATGTCCCCTCCTGGACTTTGCTCATTTGATCTTGCATGCATCACAGGCTAAGTTTCACCAAGTATCTCTCTATTAACTCAAGAATTTCAGCCTAATCCAATTTTGCTGGGGAGAGACAAAAGAGAGGTTAATTCCTGATCTCCACAGGCAAATGATTGATTAGGTGAGAGGTACTTAAGTGGTCGTAAGACAGAGGCATATCCCACCTCGAAGTAGGAGAGCACTCTGGGGGAAGGATTTATTCTTCCATCTGTCCTGGGATAGGAATTATTCCTGACACCAGCTCTGGTGACCAATGGTGACCTTCAGCATGGCTAACTAGCCAGCCCTCTTAGGAAAAAAGAAAAGGACTGTATCTTACATCAGACTTGATCTGGTGTGAGATGCTCAGCAACTTTTCAGAGCAAAGCACCCGTGCTCCTCTGATCTCTTTCACTGATATCTTTTGCTACCACAAATACATTTAACAATACCAGATCTTCCCTGATTCTGGCAGACAACTGCTTCAGCTCCAGAATACCAGATCTAGTAATAAAAGTTTATTGACACAGGGCTGTGAGCATTAGGAACAAGCTGAGCAAGTTAAAGGCAATTGCGTAAAGTAAATGAGCTATACGGAGAATTTGTGTGTTCTGGTCCAGATGAGATGGTCACATCTAAGCAGCTGGGATGCTCTGTGCACAGAGGCTGTGCAACAGTCCTCAGAAACTTTATTTAAAGTATATTTTTTTAAAAAAAGGTTTTTAATCTAATTTTGAAGTCTGACTAGTTGGGCAGTAGTGTATTTTCTTACCTACTTTATCCATTTTGGTGAAGCAGTACAAAAGTTTAGCCACTATCACAGTGTGGTGCCTCTGTTTTCAGCTCTTGGATCTGGTTACACCTTTAAATCAATAATGAAACCCCATTTCCATATTGTCAGAGTAACTACCCACATCTAGTGTTCAAATCGTGGCTTGGCCTTTGTAAATGCCTTTTCTTCTTAACCTAATGCTCATTCAATTAAAGAAAATGAAGCAAATCCCAGCAGTCTTGATTGCAACCCTCTCTCTCCCGTTCGTGTGCTTTTTAAGAACATCCCACCCCATTACTCCTGCTTCATCATAAACCACCCTACAATGGGCAGGACACGTGGTGACAATTCTTTTGTGTGCCAGGCGCTGAAGTAATGTTGGTCTGTCAAAACGTGCCTTTTGATTTTGCTGTGCACAAGAGAAGTAGGTGTCAACAGCTTCTATTTCAGTTTCTCCTTGTTAAGAGTTTTTGTATTGACTAGTTTGTCATCTCCTGTCGTGGTCCCATGGGTAGCAGAGGCTAATTCTGCCCTCCAGGCCTGTTTTGAGGTGGAAAAAGTTCCTAATCTGATTCCTAATGCTGATTCAACAAAACAGTGACACACAGCAGCACTACTATGCTTTATGGTCCAAAGAGCATCTGAAATGGAATAAATCTCGCAATCCTGGTAAAACCATGCCAAAACACTTTTCAGACTGGGTAAATATTAATAGCAGGCTGACATAAGTTTTTTGCAGGCTGTCATCCACCTTGGGCAAGAGGACCTGTGGGGGTATATGGCCAAAATCTGAGGCTCTTTCTCTCCTTAGGGGAAAAAGGAACTGATAGTAACATCTCCAAGATTATGTTTAGTATGGTCCCTGTTTAAGCCACCGATCCAGGAGCGAAAGGTCTGTGTTCCCAGATCTTTTAGAAGAGTCACTCTTACAGGATGAGGTTGCCAAGTCTTCGAAGACTTTAATTATCACGCTGTAATTCCATCCGCGGCCTTAATAAAGATGATGTCTTGAGGAGTGATCTGCTTTCGTCCTCCTTTTGCATACTGTGGGCTGATGCACAAATGTTTGCATTTTTGACATTCTTGATTTTTAGGTTTTTCTCTTAAAACAAGAAGAGAGACTGTATGAAAGTCAAAGGAAGCACAGTCAATCGTCAATGCAGTCAGGGTAAAATTTGCACAGCTGCCAAAATGAGGTTCAGATATTTTACTGGGTGACACAAAATAAATGTTTAATTCATAGTGCATAACACTTTAAATAAATATCACTTGGCCACCCTCTAATGAGGATACGCTTGACCATTGACACCTCGTATTCTGGATGTAGTTTCTCTGGCTAGTTTTTCTGGCAGACTGTACATTTTTAGAAGAGTAACATTCAAAATACAATTCATTCAATCTTGTCTAAAATGAGACTTCAGTTTGTAATATCACATTTGAAACCCTACATTTAAATTGCTGCTTGAAGGCAGCCTTCAGGATTAAAACTTGCTTTTATAGAGCAATAAACTGCAATGTCACATTCTAGATGGTAGCAACATATAGCTACTGTGTACTTTTAACTAAAGACCTTGATGTTTCTCCTCCATTTTCCTTTCTTTAGAAATGTTTGCTTATTTTCCACATCCCATCCATGCTGGATCCACCTGCACGCCGGTTCCCTAAAGGTTTACCCTGTGCTTAAGGAAGGGAGCAGTTATTTAATTTTTGAGCCTGACTGTACAAAGGAAACAGAAGTTTGTTTAGTGATTATTCTTTCCCTCCACAAACAGAGACTAATACCTATCTCCCTGCTTTTTGTCTGATAACTGGATCCATTTCTTGGACTAACCAGCCAGAGAGTGAAGAGGAAGGGAAAGTAGCTGTGAATAATGGAGTGGCTGCAGGAGGGCTTCTGCCACTTCTTGTAACAGGTGGGAGGGCAAAGAGAGCAGAAGGAAAATGTAACTGCAGCCATTGCAAATACAAATTTCCTAGGTAAACAGAGATTTGTGCAGTGCAAATCTCATCCACTGAAGTGTGTTATTTGTTTCAGGTGTAGGGAGTCCCTTCTGTTATATCCACAGCTGCTGTTTCTAGTTGTGCTTCTTACCTTTTCTTAAGAGTTAAATCTCTCTAATCTTGTGCAACCTGAGGCTTGCCCTCGTATTTAAGCGTGGTGACTTACTAAGACATTATCACATACTGTTCCCTCTCTTTCTGGGAAGAGAAGGGAAGAAATTAGAATTAAAGGAAGGAAGGGGGGAGGCAGTTCTCGACCATCAGCATGTGTGCTCGGTGGGGCTGTCGGCTCCTAGAGTGCCTCTGACAGCTTCTCATATTGGCTCCCCCCAGTTTTGTGTCTGCAGCAGGACCTACACGATGCTGATAACTGTTTGGCTATTTCAGTTTTGCTAAGGAGGGCTTGGCAAGTGATCTCCCAGCCATCTTCCCGGACTGCATTTACAAAGGGGCTGTAGCTCTTCTACATAGTTCTTGGATGGAAAGCGCCCATTCTGCCGAGGAAACCTGCTCCAGAAGCTCACTAGCAGGCACAGTTGTTTCTTCTGCTTGTGTCAATGCCAGGACTTAAACATCAGGGAAACCAGAATGTTTGCGCTGTGAGCTAATCTACTCTTTAAAGATGTTAGATAATGTAATAAAATAGCTCAGTGGTGCATTGCAATTACCTTTCACATTTCGTTATGCTTCTAAAATTTTTGTCTTCTGAAACTAGAACTATATTTTTAGTACAGTGCAATCAAAAATGTCTGGCCAAGAACCTGATATAGTACCTAGGAAAATGGAAATATTCCTTTAAATGTCTTCCAGAGCTGTGGTTTCCTCTGAGTATTAAACTCCATTTGTTATGCCCTGATTACATACTTTGGTCTGGGTTATATATGGCTTAGATTTATAATTCCATATATATGGACAGTTTGATCTCCTCCTTGTATTTTTAATAACAGACAGCACAGCCTAGACTTTTATTTTAGCATGACATAAGCATAATTATTTAGTGGGCAAGAGGATGAAGATTACATTCTTTTGTTTGCCACTCAGACTTACAGATTTTATTTATTTTTTATTTCTTCATGGTTGTGACCAAAAGATTCATGCTATTTAAACCCTAACTATTATGTCAGGGTAATGGTTTCCGTAACTTGCAAGTGAAGAAAGAAACTTAATATAGAGTCAGCTAACTCACCAGTGGAGCGGATTTGACATTTGGATTTGACATCATTCAGCAATGACATGAATTGGTGCATCGCTTACAAACCTGCATCTTGGTGAGTTCACATAGTTCACTCTTTCTGGCATTTTGCAGCACTCAGAGCAGTAGTCCCAACTACTCTCATAAACTACAACCCCTTACTATCGTCTGTCTTTTCAAGTCTTCAGTATATCTCTCTTCCTGTAAGGAAATTTCCAGGCTGGCATTTATCACACAGCTTCCTATCTGACATGGTATGTGTGTAGAACTGCTATATGATCCCCTGCAGCTCATAAAGCCCCAACTGTCACCTTGAGCAGGTCATCGGCTGTTGGTACCTGTGCCTGTCTAGTTGCTCTCCAAAGGAACAAAAACCAAAACCAGAGCAGAGCAGACCAGCTCAGGTAAATGTCCTTTCGAGAGAGCTTCCAGTCTCAGCACCGAGTGGGAGTTCTCTGGAGGATGAAGATGAGAAGGGTGTTTTGGATAGGGTTGGTGTTTGATGTGTGCTTTTTGATGTTGTGGGCTTGTTTTACTTTCCCAACGCATTTTAGCCCTTTGACAAAATGGAGAAGCTGACAGTTAATGAGTTGGGTGGTTTCTTTCCCGTTCAAAATGGACAGGAGGGCTACACCACAGAAAAAAAAACAGCCTACAAGGAGCCCAGGAAGCTGGGCTTTCAGTGCCAGGAAGACTTGCTTTGACCTACTTCTTGACTCACTGCAAATAACATGTTACATCTGCTAAGATGATGCTGTAACTCTGCTAGTGGGTCACAAAACCTGGACACTCATCCTTGCTGCCAAAGAGGGCAGTGCTCTGCGTAATGGGAAGGCAGCAGCAGGCAGGCACCAAGCGTGCTGGGTCTTGAGGGTTTGGGCCACGTCACTTCAGTTCCAGCTGTAAAACCATTTTCTTAAAAATCCTCCCAAGTGTGAAATCCCAGACCTCAAGAACAGGCAGTACTTTTGTTGAAAATCAACATAAAGCAATGAGCAATACAACATGTTGTGTAATTCACATGTGTCTGTCTCCTCACCCGTCCTGAGTAAGGCAGCAGTAGAAGTATCCTTTCTGAGTTGATGGATTTAGTGGAGTTTGTATGTGATTTCTTTTAATGTGCTTCAAATTAGTCATGGTGCTTTATTTCCTAGGCTTCATTAAGCTTGTGGTCTGACCATATTGTGATAGTCACTCCTAGCAGTTTACTGAATACTAGTTTTAATATCCGGATATAGATTTCTTCAATATCCTGCAATGCTTTTTTCAGTGCTTTTCTGGATAATGCTAATACTAAACAGTCTGTGATGCACCAGGCCCCCGAGCTACATTTTAAGGTTAGCATAATGCTTTCCATCTTTCATCTTTGCGCAACACAGACTGCTGTTATGTTTTGGGGTTTTTTTAGGACATAAAGTACCCAAAAGGAACATCTTGCTTAAAAAGTACTATAAGATGACACAGTGGTGCTGCAAGCTTGCCTCCTCTGGTCTGTCATTGTGTCCTCTCCTTTCCACTCTCTCTCTCTCTCTTTGCCCATCCTTTGCTCCTCTCTTCTTTCTATCTGTGGGAAATATCATAACAGTGCACTGTTTCCATGGAGAACAAAATGCTCAGGAGATCATCTCTGTATTATTCTGGCTTAAAGACCTGTAGAAACAAACGTCATTTCAGAAGGGAAAATAAAAGTTCTCTTTTGACAGTTTGCTGAATAAAAAGATGGCACACAATAGATTGGGCTTAATTTGTCACCTGTGTTCCTGTGGCACTACTGAATTAGCTGTTAAAATTTCTGTGAAGGTAGAAAACAACTGTTTTGCAAGTCAAGAGGTCAAACTTCCCTCAGAGACAGAGGGTTGTTATTCACTGATGTGTATTGAAGCAGTTCTGGACCAGGTGTAGATTTGCCTTCTCCAAACAGAAAAAAGCCTTTGAACATATTACCATTGCCTTAAAAATAAAAAAGAAAACTATCTCCTCGGGCATTTGACAGGAGGCCAGACCTCAGAGGACAGCTGAAGCGAGACAGACAGGTTTCTAACATCTGTTTCGGGTGGGTGGATTGTATTTGACTTTGGCGTTCACATCAAGGCGAGGCAAAGGCAGCAGAGGCACGGCTTGATAAAAATCATGGTCCGGCACCCTGCATGCTGCCCCACTGGCTCTTTGATTTAAAAAAACCCAAACAGTGATGGGCAAAACAGCCATGAAATAAGGGGTGAGAATCCTGGGGTACACGCATAGCTCTTTCTGTAAGTTTTAGAGAAAAATACTGGTAATGCTGGATTTGGCATCCCAGATCAGGTTGTGCTATAGAGTATGTCCTTGACAGATGCCCTTGAGCGGAGTGAGCACCTTCCTCCCACCCTGAGCTCTCTGGGTGCCTCCAGGCCCTGCCAGATGAGCTGTGTTGAACAGTACTGCTATTTTAAGATACAAGTAGTGTGTCAGTGCCCACCTTGCTTTCTGACACAAAGTGCTGCCCCCAGGGCTGAGTCAGCAATGCTGCCAGCTGAGCCTGTTTGCAAAGACTTGCTCTCAGTAGCAATTTTAAAGCTGGTTGTCAGCTGTGAGTTGGGAGCGCACCTATTTGCTCATTGGGTTCATGTCAGAGCCCTTATTAGCTCCAGCCTAAAACCGCACTGAACTCGGGAACAACCTGCAGTTCAGATGATACAAGTATATCTCAGAAGAGTACTAAGGAAAATGCAGCAGAAAGTAGTCCTGTGTGTCCCTCTGAAAGCCCCATTGAAGGGCTCTGGCTCCCTCGTGGACGTGCCTTGGTGGGACAGCAGAAGAACACAGTGCCCATCCATGCACCCTGCCCTCCTGGGCCGGTGGCCCGCCTGCGTCTGAACCGCGGCGATTTATAACGCCCCAAGGAAACGAGTACCCGTTTCAATGCAGCTTTAAGCTGTCAGGCTGTAAATTGTCTTGGTTCAGGAGCTACTTCAAAGCAGCCCTGCCTTCCTGCAGCAAGGAGAGGGCTTTTTGGCAAACCCAGCGTAAGTCATTTGCTATTCATGAGTCGAATCCCTGAAATGTCCTCGATCAACAACTAAAAATGGGTCATAAGAAGACAAGGCATCGCTGTCTGGTGAATGAAGCTGCTAACTCCACCAGCCTTCTCCATCTGTTGGATAAAGCTGCTTCTGCTTTCTCAGCAATGGCTTTTCCTCCCTCCCTGCCCTTCTCCGTTGTGCGCAGCAGCGTTGAGCACCCACAAGGTTTCCTGAAGCAATGGGACTTTGACCCAGAAGATCTCCATGTTTCCCTGCTCCATTCCCATTGCTTCTGTCTCCCAGATGAGTGAAAAGTGCTGATGGGGTATCACTAATGAAAATGTTAAAATTCCTCCAAGCTACCTGGTCTCCAAATCTAGAAGGGCTGCAGTGTTCAAGGAAGAGGGAAAGAAAACACCAGCTGGGTGCAAGTGGAGACTTGCTGGCTGCTGGGAGGATGGTGGGACCACGCAGCGGTGGCTGCAGGGAACAGGCACAAATTTCGGAGCTGGGTCCGCTCTCCCAAAACTGCACCTGCGGCAGTTTGGTTGCAACCAGCAGAACAAAGTGTCCTCCAGGTTGGAAGCGGAGGAACAAAGAAAACCCTGCGAAGGGACCAAAACACTCTTCGTGTATGTGGGGCTAATGTTCAAAAGAGAGCAAATCCTTCACCAAGCTTGGGGAATATTTGAGGTAGTGATTAATCTATTTTTTTCCTTTACATTTCTAATGGTGGCTGTTGTATTTTACATTCAGCATAACTGCATTTATCGGTATCCACAGTTCCTGCTTTAATTTAGGGCATTACAAAAGCAGCAGTTGAATATTCTTGTCAAAGCCAAATGATGGATCGTGTACATCAGCGAAGCTTAAACACACCCGCTCAGAGTTGAGCCCCTTGGTTTGACAGACCATGTGTAATGCAAGAGGCACTTGGGTTTCAGAGGCTGCAGAGTAACACTGCTTGTTACTTTTCCAAACTGTGCCAGACAGCAAACTTCCAGAAAACCTCAGACCATATACAGTTAGCCAGCAACACTATGTGAAATCTTTAACCATATTTGAACGAACGGGCTAACTTGGACACCGCAAGGAGGGAAATGCCAGTCTGCCTGACAGCTCGTTTTAATAATGAGAAAGTTGTTCCACTGACAGAAGGACAATAAAAGCTGTGGCTGCGTAGAAAGATGTTGCCTTTCTTCTAGTTCAGAGCATACATGAAACTGCAGAGGAATGGGCTGGTCCCAAACCTGTGCATGTGCAGCTGTGCTTTTCCCTTCTTTCACTGCTTTTCCCTTCTTTCACCACTTTTCTCCTCTTTCACCACTTTTCTTTCTGGGGTGTTGAATCTGCACCCACCTTGCAAACCCTATCCAAATGAGGCTCCATTTTGCATTAGTAAATAGCTACTTTCTCCTAAAATGTGCCTTTTTTAAATTATATTATCCCTTGTGCTTTACTGAAGCAAGTCATGAAAATAGGTGACCTTTGTAGTTAGAGCTATTAATGCACAATTTATGGGGCTTTTGACATACAGGGCATAAAAGTCAAATTCTTGAGAGATCATCAGCCAATGGGCAAACTTCCTCTGCCGATCCCCCCGTTGATCAAGGAGCTGTATCTTTTATAACCAAACTACTGTGGATTGCATGTGTTCTATATGGCAGAACTCTCTGAGGCAGAGACCTTGTCGTTGTATGGTTTTGGCAGTGCCACGTCTATGCTGGATGGTGTACATATGGTTTCCAGCGATGAGACAAAGGGCAGTTTTTGCTTTTAAACTCAACACAGAATAGTGGGCAGGCTTTAAGTCCTGCCTGGTAATGATATGAGCGCAAGAAAAACACTTTCGCAATCATGGCATCTCGCTGTGGAAATTCTGTCTGCAGCAGCAGCGTTACCGCACGATGCTCTTTACCATCGCAGCCTTCTAAAGCTGCGTTATCCCAGGGCCAGGGCTCAGCTGTAGGATCCTCATGGGCTGATTGAAACATGTGGCTTCTCCACATAAAACAGGGGTTTGTGGCTTTATTTCCCTCCCCTCCTCTGAGCAATTATGAAACAATTCTTTTGGCAAAAAAAGAATGTGCACGCGTTTAAAACGCACACTTCAGAACAATGCTGTGCAGCTTTAGTGAACCCTGGAAGCTGTCATCCTGCGCTGCTCCCCGTGTGAAACCAGCTGGTGATTGAGTCCAGGCCCTTGTAGATGGTCTTGAAATCAGCTCCAGAAATGGTGGCTCTGGCTGAAAAAACAGATTGAAGATGAAGAACTGATCTGAGCTCACAGGCTGGTGAAAGAGGAGCAGTGAAACCATCCGCCTGTGTCACAAATGTTACATCGCCTGTATCAGGCACCAGTTCTGTGGGAGTTTGTAAGTAACTCCATAGCTTGTTCTTATTTTCCACCAAGAGGAATATAAGGAGACGTTCTTTTAAATCCAGCTTAATTTTAGGAGAAGCAGCCAGATGATCGCGGAGTGAGTTCCCACTCCGTTGCTGGATGCCTTGGAGGGGCATCCTGCTGACACCGGTCCCGGGCAGGAAAGCCAGCGCTGCCTCGTGCTGCCGGCTCCCCTCCCGTTCAGAGCAGGCCAGCCTTCAGCAGCTGCCAACAAAGGCAGGCAGCCTTGCTGCACAAACAGAGGGAGATCATGCTCCTCACTGGGAGGCTTTCTGCTTTTGGAGGGCTGATATATAGTTAATCGCAGGCCCTGGTGCCTTGTGCTCAGCCACAGTGGCTCTTCCTAAGCTTGCTGAGGTGGAGGGGTAGTGGGGACACCTGGGATGGCCAGTGGCCTTCAAACTGTGCTGAACTACTAACAGGGTTGGCTGGTAGATGGGGGGGACTTTTCATCTGAAAGAAGTCAGATGAATTCCCATGGAGCTCCTCATCACCTGCAAGCTCAGAGCTGCTGCATGCCCTTTTTGCTAAAGGGCTGTGGGTATTAAATCACTTCAAGTATTGGGTATCCTCATCGTGACCCTGCAAAAAGCAGTTAGTGAGCACCATGTTGGAGCACTCATTAAAATCCAAGCCTGGAGGAGAGATGGCTGTGCCATGTGGTTAACACAACAGCGATTCAGCCATCACCTTTGTGCTGTTGCAAACCAAGGTGACACTGGTGAGACAGGAGCAGAGCTGAGCATCGATCCAGCTTGTCCACATGGATCCTGCAAGGCCACATGGACAGAATGAGCCTGCTCTGGGAGTTTATTTAAATGTTGGTTTGCTCTGTGTTTCAGACATCCCCGCCAGCATGAGGTGGTGTGCAGCTGCCACCTCCTAGGGACAGGTCACCACCAGTTTGGAAGGGGCTAAGGTTTCAAGAGTGTGTCCTGAACAACGTCCCTTGTTCCAGCTGCTCGCCTGGCAGAGGTGCAGTGCAGCAACACCCAGGAGAAACGGCTGTTGTGGCAGCTGGGAGGAGGGCTCGCTAGCAGAGAGATCAGAAATCTAATATATTCTCAGTTTTCTGTCAGTTTTCGTTAGCCAATACGGATGCTGCTGGCAGAGAAGTGGTTTTACCATCGGTTATTAGGAAAGCATAAAGCAGACGGGTTTCTAAATGCAGTTATGAAAGATGCTCTGTCACGTTGAGGCTGTTACTGGCACTGCAGGTTCGAAGGGCTGCAGCTCTGACACAAGCAGTTCAGCAGTTGGCCTTGTCTTGGGGATTTTATTCAACATTCCCAGCTCCCCTCTCGCCCCTTTCCAAAAGATATATTCCTGCCATGAGGGATCAGAAACAGCAAGCATGGCCTGTTGCCATAAAGAAGGGAGCTATGTCCCTCCTCATCTAAAACAGTGCTGCTGAAGCTGGAAGCGCCAAAAGTCTTGAAAATGAACCTGTTTTTTAAAATACACCCCCACCTTTTTACACCCAGGGAAGAACTGCAGCAGTAGCTATTGTGAGGCCAAATCTTCGCCTAATTAAATTCATAGTAATCTCCTGTGAAGGCTCAGAGAGATTTAGAGGTTTGTGCTGATGTGACTGCTTCAGTACTGTACTTCAGCCCAGAGCTGTGACTGTGACATTGTCTCCATGTAGAGCACCGAGTACCTACTCAGGGGTGGGGTTTCCTGAAACATCTTGCATCAAAAGAAAGCTGTGCTGATGATGTGGGCAAGGCTGACGAGGCTGGAGATCGACTGGGGCCCATCCTTCCCCCAGGGTTCTTGCAGAATCTGGTGTTGGCAGAGACCTGGAGACCTGGTCTGGTGTGTGCTACAAAATCGCTGCTGTCCCCAGCCAGTCTGGCAGAGAGGCTACACTGCTTTGGCTTTATTTCTGGTGTTGGACTGGTGTTGAGATGATTCGTGGGTGCCTAGGCTGCAGCTAAAGTTTCTCCAAGCAGAGGGTTTCTTCTTCACCCCCCTGTAAGCAGCAGCTTGTGGTGGTAGCCTTGCCAAGTGTTTTGGGACCAAAAAGGCTCATCATCCGTCATGGCTCACAGCTCCTACAAAGCCACTGGATGTGAAAAGTAGCTCCCAAGTAGGAATCTTTGAATTCCACGGACAAAAGTATTTCTAAATGATTACATTACTGACTCTTGAAAACACATGGTGGAAAATCACGCAGCAGCCCAGAAGAGGTCTTCTCTTCTGTAGTCTCTGCTCAGAGGAGGCTGCATCCCTCTGTCTTCAGCATCCAGAAAACTATTTTCCAGGGTGTCAGAAACTTTCTGCTCATCATCTCTAAGAAACTACCCTCCAAGGGTCATGTGCTGCTGCTCTGAAATCTTAACACTTTGCATGAGACAGAGCAGACACAGACTTCCAAGGCTGTGGCTCTTTTTTTCATGGGCCTGTTGAAATTTGTAATGAAAACCAAGTTTTTCTTGTACTCTGCCTGTACTGCAGAATCTAAAAGTGTGGAGTTGACAACAAGGAAAAGAAATCCCAAGACGCGGTATATTCGGTGGGCAAGTAATTTGGCATCATCCCTGTGTCTGGCCTTTAAATGAGCAAATCAGCAGCGAGTTACTGTATTCCTGGGTTTGTTTGGATCTGGGACAGAGGCAGTCCCTCTCTGCTGGAGAGGGAGAGCTGAATCATTTGCTCCATGGGTCAGAGCCTTAGCTTGAGCAAGGGAGAGCCATGTGCAGAGCGGCACTTTGCACTAAGACTCGTAATTTGGAAATTTTGCTAGAAACAAATTTTGAGCACACATTCTCAAGCAATAGCAAAGATAATTAGTCATTAGCACCTATGATGTTCTGCTTCTTTAATAGCCATAGAGTAGAACATTTGTTAATATTTAGTGGTGTTTTATTTGGTTTTGTTTCTGTTAGATCAGAACCGTTGGAAGAAAACCCCGCAATTGCATCCAGCTCTCCTAAGGTTTGCAAATTAAATTGAAATATCCTAAAATGGCACATTCTGTTTTATCTGGTTGCTCCTAAGGTACAAAATGCTTTCAGGTTATATTCTGGTTTATGCTTTAAAAATATAAATCTGTGTCTCTAGAGAAGCAGTTCCAGGCTTTATGGAGTGCACAGTGGCACCTGTGTAGTTTATGTGTCAGATATACCCAAGGGCGAAGGATGTTTTACTAAATGGGCAATTACCTTCCTTTGAGAGTGTTATGTGACTGCACTAGTCTTTCTTTTTTTTACACACCAGATCTGATTCAACTTGTCCCCCTTATCCAAAATAGGGGAGACCTGAAGAAGGAATCCTTGCTTCATGACTAAGAGGAGCCCAGGATCCTGTATCCTCGTTTAGACCAGGAGGGTGAAGCTCCATTTAGTTCAGGGTCAGGGGGAGGGATGTTCTCCTCTGCTTTGTAGCTAGAGGATCTCAATTCCCAAGTGACATGGATTGCTCCCACATGCAGGTTTTGGGTAATGAGATCGTCAAGCTCAAGGTCAGAGGTGAAGTACACGATGCCAGTTTTGAAGAGACATTCATTTTTGTGGGTTTTCTTCTTTCTGTTGCCAAGCTGGGAATACTTTAAAGGCTACTTGATTTGAGAAACTGTAAATGAATAAGTAATTTTTAAGCTCTTCTACTTGCTTAAACAAGAAAGGATTGGGGAGAAGGACAGTTGTTTAATTAAACAGCTACTTGGTATTGTTAACAAAAGATTGAACTCCAGCAGTAACTCTCCTAATTCAGATTCCTTGGGAATTCAGTGACCTTGAGTTTGCTGTGCTTGAAACTTGCCTTAGATACTTGGCTTGCTTTCTCGAATACTTTGGAGAGGAGAGCGGTGCAGAAGACGCTGCGAGGCTCTTGAGTGAGACAGGCGCTGTTTCGCTTAGTATCATATAAGAAGAGGCAATTGTGTTGTACAAAATAAACGTCTTGCTTCAGAGCATGCCTGGAGTTATTGCACTCAGAGGTCGCAGTATATCACAGCTGGATCTGCCTCTGCTTCTCTAGCAGTCTGCTATGGAAATTTTGAGTACTGGGTTCAGAATGTCCAGCTGATTTTCTTGCCCCTCTTTAATTTATGAAACGAAGCAAGTGCGAACCAGTGGTACATGATGAAATTTGTGTGAGAAGTAACTCGTCTGAGGAATCATATCATTTAAACGTGCCCCAGAGCGCAGGGCTTCACTTGCCAGCTGAGAGGGAAGTCTGATCTCCCAGCGCCGAGTGGTGTTTCCTGCATCCTTTCCTGTAGTGGCAGCTGGGGAGGTTACAGGGATGAACGAGTGGCCAAGTTCACTGGAAATGAGTGTTTATGCATTACTTCCCAGTGTTTGTCTCTACCATAATAACTCTGCCCAGGAGTGACTTCAGTCATGTAAGTGGTTAGCTGTGGGATCGCACATAAAGCATCGAGATTTAAAACGGAAAGATCATCGTTAATAAGAACCCTGAATACACAGAGTTGTATCCGGGGAGGTCACTACAGTCTCCTTTTCCACCGTAGGCCAGTCAGCAGTAAACGAAGACCCACTGCTCCTTTCCATTGGGTCTACGTGCAAAATATTTTATTACTTTAGCTATATTGGTGATCTTAAAAAACAGAAAACTAGTGATCTGTTTTGGTTAATCAGTCCGAAGTGGCAAAGCTGTGTTAGTGCAGCTACAATTATTTCATGCAGTTGCTTGGGATGTGGGTGCAAAACATCTTCATTTCACTTCAACCAACCAACAGGAACTTCCCCCTTGCACCACTGCGGCTGCACCTCTGGAAGGAGGAGTGAGGGGGAGATGGAGATGGGGACGAGCATCCTGCGTAGTTTTGGCAGCTGAGCTGTGGGGCAGGGCAAGGGCTGTCCCGTCCCCTGCGTTACTCCCGAAGGAGAACAGCTCTGTACCAGCTGCGGAGAGAGACCTGCATGCTCATCTCCCCGCAGCTGAGGTGCTCATATGCTAGGTGACATTAGCCATCTTTAGAGCTTTTAATTAGTTTGGCTTTGTATTTAAAGCACATCTTGGGCATTTTGAGGCCTGCCATACAACATGTCTTGTCCATGATTGCATTTCATGAGACTTGTGGGGCTGCGTTTTCTGGGCTGTGGTAGTACAATCTGGAGCTGTGAGAGAAAGCCCTCGGGGGCTAATCCGTGGCTGCGGGCCAGTTTCTGCATAAACTGGTCTTATTTTTAAAGTCCATTTTCTCCAGTACACTTTTTTTGGCCTGCAAAAGACTTCTTCATTTAAAACGAAGAACATAACACTCTCTCCTTTCAGTTGGTCTTTTGGACACGAGCCAGTAGTGCCCACAACAGCTGTACCACAGTTTAAACATTCAGTCTCTAATGGTTTGGGGAACATTAGGGTTTTTAAGGCTTCAACAGGTCTAGAGTAAATAGTGGTCAATAAAGAGTAGCTCTTCTTTGTATCCCTACGCTCTCAGTGCTCTGCACTAGAATAAAGCATGCTTAGAATATAATCAGTGCAGAATTAATATCCATGAAAGGTTCTTTTTTTTGAAAAGAATCATAGAGAAACCTGTTTCACTGAAAGAAGAGTTTGCAAGAGTTCAACTCGCAACAGTCTGGTAACAGGCCTGGGGAAGTTTGCACGTAATGTCTGTTAGAGACGTGCATGTTCTGGGCTTGTGTCGCTCCCCACGTGTGTGTTTAACGGCTGCTACGTGGGAGGAACAAATAAATTACAGGTATTACTTTCTCTGTCGTCTTCTCCCACCCACCTATTAACGATGTACACAAGAGGTAATTACGATTTTTTGTCTTCCTTATGGCTTTCCAGTATTGCGTGGAGTCGAAAACCTGTGTGTGCTAATGGGTAATATTGAGCATAGTGTTTTGGACTCTGGTGAGGTAGAAACTGTGTTAGCAGTGATGGACAAGTCAGGCATTGCCCTTGTTCGGGATTGAACCCAATGCAGAGGACTAGCGCTGCCTTAATGATTTAAGCAACTTAATGTTGGTGGAGCTGTCAAACCGTATGGAGGGAACTGCTCATCTCTTTCAAATTTTGTAGATGGGGATGAGAAAACGCAATCCATGTGGGGCTCCTTATTGTGAATGGAAGCCCACGAGCATCACAGCGCTTCTGTGGCATTGGGTCAGTGTCTGCAGGTGCCTTGGCCCAGGAAGGGTTAAATTGCTTTGTTGGCTGCTGGCCACATGGACTTTATTTGCAGCAACTCATGCCAATGTGCAAAAATAGTTTGTAAGTCATTATACTCTCTGTAGGGAATTGATTAACCCCTTCCCATACCCTTGGGTGTGTTTCCTACTGGTGTGGGGTGTACCTTGGGTCCAGGCCGGGGGTTCGGGGCTGCAGGATGCTGGCACGTCTCGTGCCTGCTGCCGCTTGCTGAGTGCGAGGAGACAAGAGGGACGCTGGAGTAGGAGAGGGGGAGACTTTATAGGAAAAACAATGAAAGTGCCAGCCTTGCAAGGCATTCTTCTGAAAAAATAGGGTTATATAAAAGCTTGGCTACTGTGGTGCTTCTCATTAGTTGCACTGCAGGGTTGGCTGGAGCGCAGGGTTTATAACAGTTGTCACCTTTTTGGCTGGAGCAGGGTGGCCATTAATACATGTTTCAGTTGTAAATTGCTTTGCTTTGAAGCATCAGTAAAGTCTTGCTGAGGTATGTTTTATTTTCAGTTCAGTTTTCAAAGTTAGCTAGTTTGTGGAAGAGGCAAATAGTAGTATTAAAAGTTCAGAAGTTAACCAGCCTAGCTAAGAGGTTACCCCTGCATGGCAAGCCAGAGCTTTAAAATACGCTTGTTAATTTTATTTGGGGCCATTTGCTAAGAGTTCATATCTTTACTTCCACTGGGAAGTTTCATAACATTTTCCTACCCATCGGTATCCTATTAAAACTTTGTTGTGTAATCTAAAAGCCTTTCTGCTTCTCATGGTTTCCTCTTGCAGCTAATTCAGAATGCCCTAGATGGCAGTTTTGGAATAAATGCATTCAGGCTGCATGGTCTTGATTTTGTTTTCTTATAAATTCAAAACGAGATTTGAAGTTAAGTCCCATTGTCAATTTTCCTTTAAATAATAGTTGCTGAATGACATGATTTAAGAATTTTTATCTAATGTCACAATACTTCTGGGAAAGCCTGTGCCTATAGTTGTATTGTAGCTAAAATGTCAGTGAATGCTGTTACCATACACATTTAATACTTCTCATCCTACATATATATATATGTATATATATATATATATAGTGTTGGAGAGGATAAATCAGTGGAGTCAGTAAAAATATATGTGGGTCCTGCAGTGTTGGGCTGGTCTTGTTCTTGCTGTGTGAGCTCTCGATTGTAATAAACTGTGCTTACAGGACTGACTGTAAGTGGGTGTGATTTGAGGTCTCCTAGAGCCCTTAACAGAAGCAGCAAGGTTCAAAGTGGACAAACAATAAAGTGTTATTAGTAGAGGAAACAATATAGGGGTACAAATGAAGAACAGTCTTTGGGTGAGTGGAAAAACATGCTTCTCGGGAAAGCATGAGATTCATTCAGTTTGGATAACTCTGAGCTGAACATAGGATTAGACCAACTAACCTCTGCCCGTAGCACTCTTTTAAATCTTGCATGACTTCTAAAGGGATATACATCTTGACAGGCAGTTCATCTGTGGCTTGCCAGGAGGCCATCGCCAAGATGTTCTCCTTTGGCTGCGTTGCTGTATGGGATCTATCTAATAAGAGGCAGCCTCTGGCCTGAATTGCTCACAGACGGCATGAAAGCAGCAGGAATCACTTGGGGGGGACTGGGCAAGAAAGTGAACTTGAGCAGGAAAGGAGAAGGGGTGGCAGATTGGAAAAAACCCATTGGACCCATGAAAAAAATGGCTTTTCTTTCTCAGTCCAGCTGAAATTCCTCCCTCCCTCCTTTGAAATGAATTACATTTGTTCAGGTTAAAATCCATGTGAGCCTCTTCAAATAAGCGCAGCTTGCTCCTGTGCTGTCCACAGTGATACGCTGAATTTCAGGTTTCAGTATGCGCACATCTGGTTTGTTAAGATAGCGGCAATTAAATCCAGGTGT
This sequence comes from Strix aluco, assembly GCF_031877795.1. Taxonomy (NCBI): domain Eukaryota; kingdom Metazoa; phylum Chordata; class Aves; order Strigiformes; family Strigidae; genus Strix; species Strix aluco. The sequence goes on from NC_133942.1 coordinate 14,714,844, forward strand.
AAGTTTATCCCTTAGATTCAATGTCTGTCCACAGTAATGGGAAAAATGCAACTGCAGGCCTAGTAAAACAGGACTTCGGCTGGGTCTGAGCAGCTGGTAGAAGCATCACTTGCACTGTCTGTTAAAGGGAGGCTTTCTGTGCCTGTGATTTTCCTTTTAGTGCTCTGTTTAATTGCCATCATATTTGAGTCATTCTCAGTTCTGTTCATCTTTTGGATTTTAGCTCTGTGCTAATCTTTATGGCCCTTTTTACGTGTGCTTTATTAACTGTATTACCTATAGCAAATTCTGCTGCCAATAACATAGATTGGATCCTGTAGCAAATGAAGCTGTCGTGTCAGCTCCTCTGGCAGGTTGATGACATCTGTGTTGTGACACTGAAGGAGCCCGTGATCTTTTTAAGTGTCCATTGTCTAGGCTGGTATATAACTTTAGCCTGAGGTTTTTTTTTTTCTCTTGGGTTGGTTTTTTTTCAGTTTATTTTCCATGTATCATCCTGGTTTGCACATGCCTTTCATTATATCAGCTACTGCCTGGTTTGTCTGCTTTCTTAGGCTGTGGCTTTCCATCAGGCTCGTGAATGTAATCTCAGCTCGCTATCTTCTTGTTTTGAAATAGCAATTTTCACTTTAAGGATGCTTTTATTCTAGTGCACATACACATCCTGTATTACCTGCCTTCTGGAACCACTGCTAGGAATCTCAGGCGCATTTTACTTTCTGTTGACATTTTAAAAGGACAGGAGAACTGTAGCTTTGCATTGCAGCACTTGAGATAATGTATTTGGCATCTTGACTAAAACATTCAGCAAGCTGGATTTTTAATGCCTAAACAGCGTTTGGGTGTAACGGAAAAGGTGTCGTCACACTTGCTTACTATGTACATGGCATCCTTTTTTATTGTTCTTTTATTATTGTTGTTAAAGCCCCTGGGAAGCAGACAAATAGTAAGAGTTTTGTAGTGAACACTTCATGGTTTTTTTTTTCCTGGTGATGCTGTGCTGTTGTGAAAAAATGAGCTTACAATCTACTTACTGCTCAGTTGTTTGGCCGACGGTGATATCTCTAGAATGGGTTGTAGTAATCCCGAATCCATGGTCGATGTTTCTTTCACCAGTTTACAATGAATAATCCTCTTAATTTCCTTGAATAGCAGCTGGTATTGCTACAACCTGTGCCTAAAACCAAGAACAGCTTATTCAGAAAGCTGCCTGGCCCTGCGAGCGAGGAGTTTTCTCCCTGCGGGAGGTTGCGTGGGCTAACTTTCACAAGGACAGCACTGCCAAGACGCTAACTTCTCCTTTCTCTCTTCTAGATGCAGCAGCTGTTTTATGAAAATTATGAGCAGAACAAAAAAGGTTATATCCGAGACCTGAGGAACAGCAAAATACACAGAGCCATAACGCTGCACCCCAATAAGAACCCCCCATACCAGTACAGACTTCACAGCTACATGTTGAGCCGCAAGATAGCAGAGCTGCGCCACCGGACTGTACAGCTGCACCGGGAAATCGTCCTGATGAGCAAATACAGCAATACAGAAATCCACAAAGATGATCTGCAGCTGGGGATGCCACCCTCCTTCATGCGATTCCAGCCCCGCCACCGGGAAGAAATCTTGGAGTGGGAGTTTCTTACAGGAAAGTATTTGTATTCGGGTGCCGATGGGCAGCCCCCTCGGAGAGGAATGGACTCTTCTCAGCGTGAAGCGTTGGATGACATTGTTATGCAGGTCATGGAAATGATCAACGCCAACGCTAAGACCCGGGGGAGGATCATCGATTTCAAGGAAATACAGTACGGCTATCGCAGAGTAAATCCCATGTACGGAGCAGAGTACGTTCTTGACTTGTTGCTTCTCTACAAAAAGCATAAGGGGAAGAAGATGACCGTCCCCGTCAGGAGGCACGCGTACTTGCAGCAGACGTTCAGCAAGATCCAGTTCATGGAGCATGAGGATATGGACGCCAGAGAGCTGGCCAGCAAAATCAACCAGGATTCTGGATCCTTGTCTTTCCTCTCCAACTCACTGAAGATGTTTGTTCCCTTCCAGCTCAGCAGATCAAAAGTCGAGAGGAAGGAACTCAAAGACAAGAAGATCAACATCCTGATTCCTCTCTCTGGACGTTTTGACATGTTTGCAAGGTTCATGGGGAATTTTGAAAAGACGTGCCTCATTCCAAACCAGAACGTCAAGCTGGTTGTCCTGCTTTTCAATTCCAACTCCAACCCTGACAAAGCGAAGCAGATTGAGCTGATGAGAGATTACCGCTCCAAATACCCCAAGGCTGACATGCAGGTTTTACCGGTGTCAGGGGAGTTCTCGAGGGCACTGGCTCTGGAAGTTGGATCTTCTCAGTTCCAGAACGAGTCTTTACTTTTCTTCTGTGATGTTGACTTAGTGTTTACCACAGAATTCCTCCAGCGGTGTAGAGCCAATACAGTTTTGGGTCAACAAGTATACTTTCCCATCATTTTTAGCCAGTATGATCCAAAGATTGTTTATAGTGGAAAAGTTCCTAGTGACAATCATTTTGCCTTCACCCAGAAAACAGGTTTCTGGAGGAACTATGGCTTTGGTATTACCTGTATTTACAAAGCTGATCTTCTTCGAGCAGGTGGCTTTGATGTCTCCATCCAAGGTTGGGGCCTAGAAGACGTAGACCTGTTTAACAAAGTCATTCAAGCTGGCTTAAAAACTTTCCGAAGCCAAGAAATTGGAGTAGTCCATGTGCATCACCCTGTTTTTTGTGACCCTAATCTTGATCCAAAACAATATAAAATGTGCTTGGGGTCCAAAGCGTCAACTTATGGGTCCACACAACAGCTGGCTGAAATATGGTTTGAAAAAAATGACCCAAATTTTGGGAAAAGCAGCAATACTAATGGCTCAGTGAGGACAGCCTAATGTCCAGCTATGCTGGAAAAGACTTTTTTTTTAATTATCTAATTTATTTTTGGGAAAATGTTTTTTGATAATTCACTTTTAAAAGACCACACAGGATATATTTTAGAAATCATCATTGTTTTCTTACAAAGCACTCGTTTTGAGAAGAACAAGGCCGTTGGTTTTTTTGTTGTTGTGTTTTTGGTTTTGAACAAAACTGTGATCAATATTTGCCTTCAAACAAAAAAAATGTTTAAGAGTTATCTGACCGATCAGTGGAAATCTGACTTGAATTAGAATTTCCTTATGAACAAAAGATTGTTTCCTACCTTTTCCGTTGCTGTCTTCGTTGCTGGGATTCTGTAAATTGGGACCTGAGCATGCAAGCCAAGTGACAAAACGGTGTATCTAAATGTTTTGTTGTGACGGCTACTGTGCAAAGATTCCGCTTCTTTTGTTAAGGATAGCCATTGTTTTTTAAATTGCGTTAGAACAAAACAAATCGGTGTGACGATGATAAGGGTATTAATCGCAGATTTTTTTTTCCAAATGGCTGATTACTTCAGTTTAAAAATACACTTCCACTTATTATGGCCAGGCGACTTCAAGGGAGGGAAGAAAGTAAGCACAACCTGCTATCCCATTAGTCCTTGTAGAAATTTTTGTCTTATATATTTGGTCCATATATGGACGTAATGTTTTAAGAATCCGTGGTGGGTTCTGTGTATTATCCTCAACCGCTGTCCTGTCTAGAGCTGAGACGATGCGATCAAGAAATACTGAAGCGTAACGAGGGAGGGGAAGAGGATGGGAAATGCGAATCTCTTGCAGCAAAGCGACAGTACGCAGCGAACAATTAGAGATCCCTAACGAGAACTTTTAAAAATCTTCTATACCGAGTGTACTGCACCTGATTGCATTGATATTGTTCAGTCGGTTACGTGATGTTAATGGGAACAATTATTACATTTGATTACTAGTTTTGTTTTGGGATTATTTTTTTCTGTATCTGATAGACTGTTAATTTATTTAATATCCATTGTTTTAGGTTCTTGACCTTTCCTTGAATATCTGTTAGTCATTTTAATATTTTATATATATATATATGTGTGTGTAAATATATATATATATATTAGGAATGTATTGCATCTTCTCACTGATAAGGTAGTGTACATCATACTTGCAGTAAATGATCTCCAAAGATTACTTTCTAAAATATTTTTTCATGAATCTTTTTTCCCAAATTTCTTTTGACATTTTTGGAATGACATCAGTAAGCTTAGGAATTTTTTTGGTATTCTAAGAGGAACTGGGGATGGGGAGGCCGAATACAAGGAAAGTGTGATCCCTGTGAATTAACACCTAGCAAGGTAAGAGAAAAATACACAAAATAAAGTGCCTTAAAGCCAGAAAGGGAGCCCTTTACACTGAGACTTAGACAGTGAATGGACATTGTCATTGGAGCAGATGATCTGTTGGGACCTACCTACCTGTAAATATCTTGCTCAGCAGAAACAAAAAATAAAAACCAGCGAACAATATATTTTTCTATCGTATCCTCCAGCACCATTTCTTCTCATTGCTCTCAGTTCCACTTTGCCTACTCTTTGGGAGGTGGAGACTAGTGAAGGAACAGAGAAAACTGATGCATAGGTTGTTGCCATGTTTGAAGGGATCTTATGGAGTAATTGCTATTCCAGTAGAAGAAATAACCATTGTTTACACGTGTATGGAATATGAACTGCAACTAGTGTAGAGTCGATGTCTTATAATGTTCATCGTTTTTTGGTGACAGTCCCAAGGATGTAGGTACTTGGATGGATTCAGTGCATGGAAAATCTTTTTTTTTTTTTTTTTTTTTTTAAAGACTTGCTTCTAAGATGCAATAAAGACTTTTTATTTGCAATCGGAGCTTCTCATGTCGTCTGCCTCAGTCCGTATCTTTTCAAACAGCATAGGCACAGCCACGAAGGTAAAGCGGTTTTGGGAAGTCCAGGTAAAAGGATCTCCCTCTTACAAAGGGTTTTGACCTCTGTTTTGTGTTTTGGCCTGGAACAAACTTAATGCCACGTACCTTGGCTCCAGGGAAAGGGAAAACAAATCCGTTGATCAGACTCTGGTGTACTCTCCCGTCGCTGCCCGCACTGATGAGCTGTGCGATTCCCCGGGGCTGCTGGTTGTCTCTAACAGAGGTTTTTGAGTTTTTCCTCGTGAAAAGATTAAAACTGTTTTTGCTGTCTGAAAGCATCCATAACTATACATTTAAAATGCATATGATGACAAGGCTGAATAATTTCATAATGTTTTGTGTATTCAAAACCACAGTAAAAATAATTATTAAATGTGTGGAGCACTTATTTTTAATAGCTCTGCCTGTCTTATCACGGCTGATTAATATTGGTGTGAGGCTTTTTTTATGTAAAAATTAAGTCCCAAAGAATCTTAGGGATTACAGAATTATTTCTTCACACAAGGGAAAGAAAAAAAGTAAAAGCAACTAGTATTTGTGGCTGCAGAAAAGAGCTTGAAGAATATGAACCCTAGAGAACTGTACCAAAAGACGGGGGGGAAAAGCCCAGTACTTATACTGTATTTATTAACATTTATGATTATGTAAGACTTTTTTTAGCCCATAACAGCCGGCAAAAGCAGAATGCATGTAAATGGAAAAAGCCGTTTAATGAAAAGCACCCATCTGGTATTGGGGTTTTTTGTCTCAGTTGCCGCAGTTCTGATTCAGTTACCAAATCTGTCCCAGCAGCATTAAAAGCAGGTTTTACACCAGGCTGGCAGGCAACTCTTGAGGCCCCACATCTTAATTGACCACATATTTTATGGACTCGCAGCTTAAAAGTAATCCATTTTAAAGTTAAATTTTGAAATATAACTGTCTATGATAAATTCTAACCTTATAAAACCCGTTTTATACTAAAATAAGCAGTTTGTGCTGCCCAAGTTGTAAGGAGCTTGACCAGGTGGAAGTCATCGGCTGGCAAGTGGTAGCCCAGCCTCTGACAAAAATCCCTTTTGGGGCTGGAACGATTCATTTGCAGTTTACTCTGGTTGTTTGGTTCGAAGAGAAGTTCACTTCATGCTGAGAAGCCAGTTGGTGTTGAAGAACCCAGGAGGGTTTTCCTCCAGTCCATTAAGAAAAACAAGGTATGAGAAAACGAGATGGTGTCAACCTCAAATTGAAGAACATGGTGACCAAGAGGTATTTGCTGAGGTTTGCTTTATATTGAGATGCTTCTCTTCTGCATTAAAACAATTTAAAATGTGAGACATTTCTTTTCCCTCATTCTTCCAGTGTATGCAACCCGTGTCAGATGCCATGCTGTAGGCACGCTCACAGCAATACAACTCCCGCCCAAGCAGAGCTTTGCAGCCCTTCAACACCTTTTCTGGACACCCGTGGGTGCCATTTCCATCTTCCCGGGGCTCATGGTGAGAGACGTGGGTTCCTCGCCCACGTTGGCTGCGCTCACCCTGGCCCGTGGCTCACGGTTGGCAGGTTGGTGGCTCTGGAGGGCTTTGGGGGCCCGTTGTGGCTGCTGAGCTGCGGCGGTGGCTGTCTCCCACCAGTGACTGCTGAGGGACCATGTTCTGAAGCACAGATGGGATGACCCATCACCATTCTCACTCCCTTCACGTATCTTTGCTCCCCGGCCCTGCGTTGCTTGTCAGGGGCTTGATGTCCCCACGCCGGAGCTCCCCGGGGGTCTGACAGCAGCTCAGCTTTGGGTGGGTGATCACCCGCAGATGGTGGAGCTGGTGGCCAGGAGAGGCTGAGGTGAACACCGCAGGGGGCCTGCGAAGGCACCTAAAGCCAGCCTTGGGCCTTCCTCCTGGTAGGGACGTTTGTGGGGTGGATTGGAGAGCCTGGCTGTCCCATGGGCTGTTGGGGGAGTGGCCAGAATTCACTGTGAGTCTCGAGCTGGGGTGTTGAGGCCACGCTTGGCTCTTTGTTCATGAACGTTCATCAGTCACTGGAGTTAAACGGCATGTGAAACTTCAGGGTGGGGCACTGGGGGGGGAGCTGGATTTATTACCACTGTTTTCTAAAAGCACTTCCCTCCCAGCAGCTCATTTCTTTGCTCAAGGATCAGTGATGGCAAAAAGAAGCAAAGGAGATGGGGGAAAGCACAGGTCTGGGAAGGGTGGCGCTGTACTTTCAGTGACAGTTGTGCTTGATGCGACTATTTACAGGTTAAATATTTATATGTAACTTTGCAGAGTCACAGTCCATGGAAGGATTTCAAGTTTTGGTCCTTTAGGCACAGTGGGGTTTTATTGCCCTGAAAAACCAGTGACCAGCTCCCGCCTCCGCGCAGCTTCCCTGGACCTGGCTGTACGGTTCCTTTCAGCAAAATCAGCGAGAAAGTCCCACTGACCCCAAATCTGCTTAGTCTGAGTTTTTGTTGAAGCTCTAACTTTACATTGCAAATTATTAGCCTAAGTTGTTTCGCATGAATACTTGCTAAAAATACTCTGCTTCCACCGCCAGCCTCACTCGAGTGCTTTTTGGAAAGAAAATCTTTCAGAGGAATTAAAAATGGAGCAGGTTAGCGCCTTGCCTGGGGCAGATGCTTCCAGGTCCCCCCGGGTTGTTCCTCCTCCGCTCTGGGACGTGGTGATGTCTGGGCTGGTGGGACGCTGCCCACCTTAGGACCTATTTTAAACAAATGCTTTTGTACCCAGGTCTGCACGCTCTCAGTGTGAGTTATTGCGCTGACTGGAGCAGATTCAGGTTTTTTTGGTCCCAACTGGAGGTCCACGGGGCATGGGCAGCCTTGGAGACATCCTAGACTCCCCAGCCAAGGCATGTTGAGCTGCAGTGCAGCCGCATCCCAGGAGGTTTCCTTCCCCCACTCTTTTACTGGATTTCACCTGGCTGCGGTTGCCAGAAGCGCTTTTATTCCTCACGTCCAAACTGCTGCCGACGCTTTCCCAGGTGCAAGAAACCCGTCTGCGTCCTTTCCAAGCTCCAAAACCCATCTCCCGGCTCTCCTCCAGCCCAGGAATCTCTACCACCTTTTAAATCACATTTATGAGCAGGGTGAAAAAAATTGAATTAACATCAAAAAAATAACAGACTGAATACTGGGCTGGCTGTATTTACTTTCACACTTTAATTCAATAAAAACCTCAACTTTAATTGACCTGAATCAGCTCCAACATTTCCAGTGTGCTGGGCTTGAGTGTCTTGGAAATTGGGGGTCCCCACTGCGCAGCTGAGGGTTCTGGGCGGACTTTGTCCAGGTCCTGCTACACCCCTCGCCGACTGTTTTAGAAAAAAAAGACAAAAAAATAACAACACCTTTGTGCTCTATTGACTTTTTAATAAAGGGCTCATACTAAGGGCACAGTTTAAAGTAATTCCATGATAAAACAAACTTCCAGAGCAAACACGCTGCGATACGGGGCAGATAAAGGCTGTTTGCTTTGCTGGCGTTGGCTCTGCGGGCAGCGGTTCAGGCAGCTCAGAAATGAAAGATGATGGAGCCAGGGCGGCTCGGGGCAGGACCCGATGGTGCTGGGGAACTCGAATTGCCACAGACATGCAGCCTCAGGGGGCGGTTGTGTGTCCTGGCTGGCTGCCCACTGCCAAAACCCGCTTGTCTGTGGTTCCCCTGCTGCTGAGCACCTGCCTCAGGTGATCTCAGCCTCCATCCCCATCCCCAACCCCATCCCTGGCCTCATCCTCATCTTCATCCCAGTCCCCACCCTTATCCCCATCCCCCCCAGCTCTCATCCAGGCTGCAGCCTCCCCCCCCCCTCCCCACACAGCAAAGGTAATTAATGTCCAAATGCAGATGGTGGTTGGAAGTGTGAGTCTCAGTGGGAAGGACTTTTTAAATAATAAAAAAAAAAGAACCCAATATTTTTTAATTGCTTTTTCTCCGAGCAGCTGTGAGCCGTGTCAGGAGCCTGTGCGGGAGCTGCATCAGCCCTTGGTGCAGTGGGACCTTTGGGGTCAGGATTCCCCCTGGGTTTGTTCTGGGAGGCAGGAGGGTAGCAGGGATGGATACGTGCTGCCTTTGGACGTGGTAGCAGTGGCGGCAGCGGTGCTCGAGCTCCTCTGGGGCCTGGCCCCGCTCCCTGCCACAGCTCTCTTGGGGAATTTCTCTGCTCATGGGTTCATGTGAAGCTCTCAGAGCAGTTTTGGGGCAAAGCTGATCCGGTTTTCACACCGGTATTGTTTTCCACTGCCTTGTGGACTGTGGCAGAGCTGACTAATGGCTGCTGCTGCCTCCTCCATCGGAAACCAAATAGACAAGAGGAGCTGGGCGGTGTTTGCGTAAGAAGACCAGGCAGGTTTATATATTTGGAAAAATTTGGCACAATTTTAAAAGTCCTGTTCTCGCATGGGGCCCTGCTTGCTGCAGCCATAAGGGGCAGACCATCAGTGTGGTGGAAATCAAAGGGAAACCCCCTTTCCCAGAGGTCAGACCACCAAGTCCCCAGAGGAAGGTTTATTTGGGCTGGAAGATGACGCTGAAGTGTTTAACAGTGCGGAAACCGGCCCAAATTGCTGTTGGTGCAATAACCAGACTCCAGGGTGACGGCGTGCAGGGTTGGGACACCCATCCTGCACCTGGGGTGGGGGCTCAGCCCCGGCACCGCAGCCCCAGAGCCAGCACCCGCAGCCAGACCCCGCAGCACCCACCGGTGGCTGGCGGGGGGCTTTGTGCCCAGCCAAACGCCTTCCTCGGCTGTGCTGTGTAAAAGACCCTATTGTCAAAAGACAGAGGGGAAAAAAAAAAAAAAACAACACAGGATGAAATTGTATAGAGGAGCTTCCAATGGCTAATATTTTTCACAGGGAGTGGGGCCCCATGGCAGGATGCAGCCGCCTTAATGCTCCTTTCAGTCAGCGCATCCCCATGAAGTGCCAGTGTAGGGCCCTGGGGGTGAACAGGGACCGGCAGCCGCACAGGGAGGGCCGGGGACAGCAGGTCGCTCGCAGGGTGGAGGGAGACTCACCCAGTCCATGTGGGCACTGCAAGCGTCTGAGGACGGGTCAGCCCCAGTCCAGCCCTGGCACCGGGACGGTGGCACCGAGCGAGCTGGTGCTGTGCCAGGGCTCCGCCCGTGCTGGCAGGGGAAGGAACAGGAGGGTCACAGCTTGGCATGAAGGAGCAATTAGCAGGACCTGAAGCTCCGAGGAGCTTGACGAGGTGCTGCTGTAAACACAAAAGCACAAAAAGATGAGAAATAAAAAAAATCAGGGACGAGCTCAGCAGAGAAGCATCTTGCCAGGGATGGGACGGAGAGGGACCCAGCTGTGCAAACCTGGCTGGAAACCCTGTCCTTTGTGAACAGGTCTTTCCTAGGGGGTTTGCTGTTTTTTTTTTTTTAATTTTGGTGTCATTTTGTTAGGTGTTGGTGATGAAAAGTAGCCACCTGCCCTGGCAGTGCAGCAGCCTTCTCCTCGTAAAACAAAGCCAGGGCCAGGGTGCTGGGTAAGCCACCGAAGCCCCACGGTGCTGCCCATCCCACCGCCACGGTCCTGGGGTAAGCCGAGGACAGGCAGGCAGCCCAAAATAGTCACAATATTTCCTGTCCTTTAAAGTTTGCTTAAAGAAAACTAATTTCCTCTGTCCTTTCAGTAGCAGAATACAAAGCAGCAAGCATGGCCCCTTTCCCCACATCCCTTAAAAAAAAAAAAAAAGAATACCTTATTTTTTCCTTAGGCTGAAGCCAAGGGCCCTCGGTGCAGTGTGGGATGGGGGGAGCATCCAGCTGGTGTGTAAAGGTCCACCTGCCCCCACGCTTGTCACCAGGGAACGAGAGGTGGGTTTTGCTCTAATATATTACTTTTTTTTTCCCTGCATGTTGAAGGTAACAGAGAAGGGACAAAAAAAAAACACAACAAAACTTGCATCATCCAGCTCTCAGAAAAATGTAGCTGAAAATAGAGTTTTAAGGCTGAAAAGCACAAAGAGCTGCCTGGTCCATTGGGCAGGGGTGAGTGCAGGGTGTTTTCATGCTCATGTTGGTTTCTGGTAGCAGCACAAAGGGGAGCAGGAACCGACCAGGGCAGCACCACGCAGGGCACCTATTTTCTGCCAAGGTTATTTTACCTGGCCAGGACTGGAGAAACTTTTAATACTGTTAACTTGCCCTTTCTGTGGCTTTTTTCACAGGAATGCCTGGATTAACTGTAGGGCTGTGCCTGGTGATGACACCACAAGGTGTAATCCCATCAGCTGGGTCCTCGAGGACCAGGGTGCTGGGCTGCTCCGTGAGCTGTCACAGGTGTTTGGGCCCAATCCTGCACCCCACTGCCCAGGACAGTGTGAGCAATGGGGCAAAGAACCGGCCCTTCTTTCATTTTCTAGCAGAATTAGCTTTAATGCTGCCCCATTTTTCTGCACACAGAGGAGACGGTTGGTTTCGGGCAGCCCCAGGCTGGCGGGGCCAGTGGGCCCGCAGCGCTGGGGGATTGTGCTGAGTCCCCAGAATGCCCCGAGCGAGCACCAGGATGTGGAGCCTTGGAGATGGAGATGGTGTCCACATCACACACACACACCCCCCCACACACACCCACCTCCAAAACATCCAGGCTGTGCCCTGAGCCCCACCAGGACCCGGGTATGGGGCACGGCAGTTGTTCTCCATCACAGGACCTGACCCTGCATCCCACTCACTGCCCCAATAACAGCCAAGAGACAGCCAGAACCGCTGTCCAGATATAGCAATTATTTTTATTTCTTTTAAAGCAGGTAAAGGACAGCCCAGCACGTCAGGGAAGAACACCGGGGCGCAGCGTGCGGCTCCCTGCTCGCAGGAGGCAGCTGGGTGTGGGGTCGAAGCCAGGGGCTTTGGGCAGCCGTGGCTGAGCGGGGGCTCCAGCACTGATGGCTCAATTAATCCCGGTGGTGGCGGGTCCTGTGTGTCTCTGCTTCCTCAGCGAGTAATTAACGGCCCTGGCACCCGCCGTCCTCCCGCTGCCGGTGCGGGGAGTTAATCTCATCTGAGAGCATCCGTTTCCCTCCCAGTGCCAAGCCCTTTCAGTGTGCTCCCGCTGCTCCCAGAGGGGCTGGGGGGGACCTGACGTTGACAAAATAAAACTGAGCTGGTTTCTCGTCTCTCCTCCAGCAGCTGAAGGAATAAACCCCCTCCAGGCCCCTGCTCGGGCTTATTGTTAGAAGCTGAACTAAAATACAGGCCCGCGCTATAGGCAGCAATCCCGGGCCAAGCAGCAGTAACAGGGACTTACCACCAGTGCCGGGGGCTGAGGCAGCCCCTTGTTTCTGAGTTTTCAGGGCTTTTCCTGCCTTTGGCCTTGACCCCATCCCTCTCCCCAGGGATGGAGGCTGCCCCTCACCCGGCCCTGCAGTCAGTGCGGCCGGAACGAGCATTGAAATCTCACTTAAACGGTTTGAGCCGGTCATTTGTTTTTTGGTTTTTTTTAATTTTAATTCCTGTTTATTTTTACTCCTGGGATTTGTTCCCGCAGCACGTGTGTTGCTCACTTAATGGAGCCTTGTGCTAACGAGGTTTCAGGTTTGCTGAAAGCAGGGGTTGGGGGGGGATTTTGTCCTGATTCCAGGGTAGCAACATTCAGGCTCTCAGCCTCTTTAAGGAACCGACCCACTGTGTTCCCAGGGGTTTTGGGACACCCTCGCTCCCATCCCTGTGGCAGGGACCTCCCCTGCCCCCCGTGCAGCGACATTTGCTTCTTTCCCACCGTCCCGACCCAGCTGGAGAAGGTGGCAGCAGGTTTTTGGCGCAGGGACGTTTCGGTGTGCTGGGGGAGGAGGGTGTGCGTGACGGCTGCGCGCAAGAACGGCCCTGGAGCGCGCGGCGGCGAGCAGAACAAAGCCCCTTTTGTGGTGGGGCCTCGGCCGGTGCCCACCGAAGGTTTGGGAGAAGCTCCAGCTGACCCTGTGGGTGCTGGGGAGCCCGTGGGGGGGCACGACCCCACGCCGGCGTTGGAGGCACTTTGGGGCTGCTGGCGAGGGAGGATAAGTGCGTGCTGAGGCTCTCGCAGATACTGTTTTCTCAAAGAAAACCTGCAAGGCTGAAGGAAAGTACCAACCGTTTTATAGCCCGTTGGGGCTTCAAGCATCACAGAGCAGTACATGCGTGTTTACACGCGGGTCTGGCACCCGGAAAACGCGACCGTGAGGTGGTTAAAGCCCAGCTCAGGTGAGAGGTGTGTGTGGCCAGCGCAGGCCTGGGAGGTGGGTGACACGGTTTCAGGGAAAATGCAGTTAATTAGCCCTGACACAGACACAGCTATTTCACAGCTAAACTGGGGTCAGGATGAGCTCTCGGGCAGCTCTGACAATGCCTGTCAATGCACAGCGGCAGCAACGGGCTGAGCCATCTCCTCCCTGCCTGTGAGACAGCAGGTGGGAGAGCTTGTCCTGGCGAGGGAGAGCAAAGCTGCTGCCGCAGGAGCCGCAGGGGGACAGAGACAGGTAAGGGGCAGGAGACAGACTGTACTTGTACACCCGACTCAGGCTGTGCTCACCAGGACACACCTTTCAATCAGGCGCTGCAAACCCTGAACACTCCGCAGCTGATGCAGGCGTGGGTTGCCAATAAAAAGTGCCACCAACGCAGTGTCGTTGTGGGGAGAAATTGGTTTACTTTAAGATACGCTTTGTTTCTGAAGAAGGATATTTTAGCAGCCTGCAACAGAAATGTGAACCAGAGGGTTAACCTGCCCATTCGGCCTTGGCCAGCCTTGCCGATGCTCACACAAGTTTCTTGGGATAGAAAAAAAAAAAAAAAAAAAAAAAAGGTCCAAAATTCAAACTGTACACCTTTTTACAGGGTGCTTAGCCAGGCTCACTTTTTACACTGCTGTACATGCTTGGGATAACTAAGTGCAATTGTATTCAGAGCCAATACATCATCCCAGGCCACTAATGAAGATAAAATAAATGCTGTGGTGAGTGGAAGCTGCACAGATACACAGGCAAATTAAGCTTATTGTGTTCCCGATACTCCAGAGTGCATTTACCAAGAGGAGTGGAGAAAAGACAGTTTATAAACCTTCCCAGTCACAGGGCTCCCTTCCTTACACCAGGAAGTATCTGTCAAACCAAATGGCTTTGCTTTGTATCATCAGCTCTACTTACAATTGACTTTGCAACCGTGCAATTAAATAGCTCGCTCGCTTACCGAGATTGTGCAGTATTCTTGGCAGATTATTTTAGCTCTCTCACAGTAACACTGTACCACAATAGCTTTTAGGAACCAGAAACGCAGTGGCCAGCCAAAGCTTATCGCTGGTTCTTACACCCGGATGTCTCTACAACAGGGGCTACACCTGAAGTAGCCTCTAACAGCCCTGCAGGGATGTGGGTGGCAGCCCCAGGGCTTCGGGCAGATGCGTTTCCCCCGGAGCAGGGTGAAGGATCCCGCAGCCAGCCGCACCGCCGGCCAGCAGGCAGTGGGGACTGGAACGTGCTGAGGCTCCCAGGACAGAGCCCGCCGAGGTTAACGGAGCTCTCCTGGCTGACAAAACACACTATAAAAGCAGCAGCAGCAGCCAGGGCATGCTGAAGGTGAGGAAGGAATTCAAAACGAGGAAGAAGAAACTGGAAATAAGAGGCATGAGAACTGCAGCCACCTCCACCTTCTGCTCTCGACTAGTGCAGGGGAGCGTGTGACAGAGCAAGAGTGCGGAGAGACGGCCCCAGCCCCCGGGCTCGTCCCTGCCCTGCTCACACCGGGTTCTACAATCCCCGAAAGCCCTGCCGGGGCTCCAGCCACGGGAACCCCGCAGTGCTCCTTAGCAGCAAACCAGACGCACGCTCCCCCCACGCACCCCCCGTCCCCTCCCTCTCCGGGGCTGTGTCTCGGAGTCCAGGCGCGCTCAGAGCAGGACGCTTCCGTCTCTCGTCGAGCCTCAGGTTCCCAGCGCCACAACCACTACCTTCTTTTTCGCATGCAGGTTTCAAGCCTTCCCAGCTCTTCGTAGGCCTGGTAGAAAACGTCAAAGTCTCTGGCGCTCCAGCCCCTCCAGACAGCCAGGCACCACTCCATGTTTTCGTTCTCAAAGCAGCACACAACTGTGTCCTTTGCTATGAGAGCAGCATCTACCAGCACCCTGGGAAAGGCAGAACAGAGCAGAGAAGGGCATTACAGCGGGGACCAGCTCTGCTAGCACCGCACACCGCCGCCCAGCTGGGAGGCACTGACTCACAAGTTTTCCTTTCCAGCTACCGAATCTCTTTTTATAAGCTGCAAATCCTTGAGAAAGGAGAACGTAACAAAGAGAGGGATCAGAAATGGTGTCACAGCAAAAGCAAGCGGCTCAGTGACATGGGAAAAGATTTTTTAAAGGGATTCAGGTGCCTAAACGTGAAGGTGGGTGTTTAAGTCTGCCACGACATTTTGAAGTTGCTGTTAATCTCCCGATTTGCTAAAGCACAGACTCTTTTGCCTGCTGCCAGCTGGGCATTTTCAAAACAGCTCCATCGTGCCACCGCTAACAGGCTGCCGAGAGCTTCTGCAGCCTGAAGTACGGCGTGGAAGCGGGATGGAGCCCAGCTCTGCCAGCTCAGGGCACGAGCCCCTTGTCCCGGGCAGCAGGCAGGGCTACGGCAACAGCCCTGGGGTCCGCAAGGTTCGTGCAGGAGTCATCCTGCATGACAGTGTCACAGTGCCTGTGCTTCCCTTCGTGGTCTCCAAGCATGTTACCTGATCAAAGAACAGTGGCTGAAGCTGGCCCTGCAGATACCCCAGAGGGAGGTGGCCAGGCAGAAGGTGACACTTTTGTCCTTGCAGGGTTCAAGGGAGAGAGTCCAGCCCTTGTTGGGCTTTTCTACCACTGATAGCAGATGGGGGAAGGCTGGCCCCAAACCACTTCCCCAGAAAGGCCCCGAGACAGGGAGCACTGGCAGCAAGCGCTGTCCTTGGCAGCTGGTTTTTATCACAAACTGCCCCTAAGAAGCCATTTCCCTCCTCTGCTCTGCACTTGGAGGAGTCAGGCACTATCAGTTGGTCTTTATCCTGCTGGTAAAACAGGGCGAGTCAACAGCCACCATGCCTGACCCAGCCAAGGCTGACAGACAGCAACGTAGGACAAGTCTGGGATGGCCCTGTCACTTCACCTTAACTCCACATGTAATCTGGGTAAAGCCAAATTAGCCTAAGAGTACCTGTGAAGAATGAAGAGAATACTCTACCCCCAACTAACTGATAAAGACACTTAGATAGCAAGTGGAGGGAATGGCAAGAACACTTTGATCTCTTCTTGTGTTTGCCCAGTGGTAATAAATGATCATTTATAATCCTTAGGGCTCCTTAACCTCCATTTGTTTGGACATAAATAGTACAATCCCAGACCGGTATTTAAGTGATCAGCAGGAACACCCCCATCTCTCTAGCAGCTCTTTATTTACTTGGACTCTCGTTTGCTGTATGAAACGTTTTAAATTAATGTATATAACTGCTCTCCCCTGTGCTCCAGGAGCCTTGCCCCGGCCCGTCACTGCCGACAGCACAAAGGTGCTCATTTAGAGCCAGAACGTCAACCTGACCCACGTGAATGCAGCCACAGACAAGCACCGCACTCTGCATAAATACACCTCTTGTTCTTAACGCAGGGCCTGAGTCTGCCAAGCTCCAGCGAGCTTCTGCCAGGTGCCCCCAGAGCACCAGGAGTCAGCACCAGGCAGGATCAGACCGACGTTTATCGCATTGTGCAAGCCAGTGCTGCCTGTCTCATTACAGGGGTAGTTGGTCTCTGTGGCTTTTGGAGACCAGACCGTGGTGGCAGTGCCTTCCCCTCCCCGTCTGTCACGCTCTAAGACCACGCACATGCTGCGATGGGCGACCAGCAGACACATCTCCTCCGGCTGTGACTTTCTCAGATGCTCCTGGAAGCCAAGAGGAAGCTCCTGGAAGCCAAGAGGAAGCTCCCAAAAGCCCCCACAGCCTGCAGAACCACCCAGTCCCCTTCTGCCCGCAGAAACTGGTGTGATGGGCACTGCCCAGTCAGCCTCACCCGTAGGGAGCCAGTTCCCCAGCCTTCAGCACAGCAATCACTCTGCCCCGCTGGGTGCCGGATTCCTTCTCCAGTCCAATAACGATGATGTCCCCTCCTCTCCTAGAAGAGAAACGAGGGAGATGTCACAGGTACTCAGCAATGGGGACTAATGACAGCTGAGAAGGACCCATGCTGGATATCCATCCCCTCTGCTGCAATCCCTCCTGCAGTTACACGACCCTTTGCAGGGAATGGGGCACTGCAATGCCACCAAGGGGCATCCTGAAGCCACCACAGTGAGAGCCCCCATGACAGGCAAAATCAGATTCCCGGTGGTTTCCACCAGCTCAACAGGAGGCAACAGGACTTGCCAGGGTTGCATCTGAGCAAGGAAGCTGCCTGCTGTTCTTTGTTTCCTCAGTAGCTGGGGAAACAGGGCTTTGAGTCTTACCACCCACCTTCTCATTCTGCTGAAATCAATCTGGCAAGATCTTAGATGTAGCCATTCTGCTCAACACAAGATATCTTTAAAAAGGGGTAGAAAATTGACGTACCATTGTACTGGGAGCAAAATTTCTTAATGGTAATTTGACTTTCTGGCCAGGTGAATCATACTGGGAATGCAAAAGCTCCTCAATTAGCCTGAGCTAATCTCATGTTCAGCCCAGGAGGGATTCTAATGAAGTTGCTTTGATAAATGACCCACTTACCTGGGGATCCATATGAGGTCTTTTACTGGAAGAATCTTGACAGCTTGGAGATGCTGCGTGTTGTCACCCACAGGCACAGCATCATGATCCAGGGAAGGCTTCAGCTCATGAAATTTGTCAGGCTCCTCAAAATCTGCAGAGAGTGGTGCACTGGAAGAGCTCATGGGCGAGCTGGGTAGGCTGGAGGGGCACCGGGTTACCCTGTTAGGAGGCGAGGAGGAGTAGGAAGACACAGAGCAATAATCTGTGAGCGAGTCCTGGTGGTTTAGTATCTGGGTGCCAACCTCTGGGCTGTAGATAATGCTCATGTCCGCCAGCGGGTTACTCTCCATCGCTTTGTGGTTTAGAGGTGCTGTAGCTGGGATGGCTGCCGAAGGCTGCTGGATTGTAAACATGTCTCTGAGGGGGCTGCAGTCTCCGCAGAAGTAGCGCGCGCAGAGCTGGTAGGTGGTAACGTGATACATCACCAGGAAGTTGCTTTTATCGTCCAGACACCACACCACCTCCTCCCCGTGACACTCGGAGTTGCAGGCAATGGATGTGATCACCGACGGCGGGCTGAAGGGCTCCAGCCTCCTGCTGATCTCCATCGTGGCGCAGTCTATGATGAGGATGCCGGGGCCGTTGCTGTACCAGACCTCCGCTCCGCTGTTCGTGATCTCCATGGCCTTCACGGGGTACGGATTCTGCCGGGGGTCGTCATCAGAAATGTTGAATTTGGACCTGTTTGCTGTGTGGGAGCACAGGTAGGAGCAGCTGTCCCCTGGGATACCCTGGGACACTGAAAACACCGCTACAAGTCCATCCGACAAGCCGGCCAGCACCACATATGAGTTCTGCAAGAAAGACAGCAGATTCGCTATTCAGATTCCTTACTTCTCTGCAATACAAAAGCTTTCTATCCCAGAGGCTCTGGCTGCCTTTTACAATCCTGCAAGTACACTAGTAACTTACCCCAAATCACTCAGCGATAACAGCAACATAAAAAGAAGTCATTACATAGAAGCTGCTGCAGAGGCATACTCCTCTCACCCAGTATTACCTCTCTCTTTATTGGCAAGGGAGGACAGACAGACCTGGCAGCCTGCCTCGAAGGTTAACAAATTCAAGCTGGAGTATGTTCAGAGACAGCCATCATGATCCTAGGAATCCAGCTGTAGAAACCCGGCTCATTTCCAAAAAGGAGTAAAGCTATTGCTATCAGTATAGGTAGGAGAGGAATGGAAGAAATGAAGTAAAAACGGAAAGAGGGAGACAATCCTCTCGCCAGCAAGAGCATACAGTGATCACTCTGCATACGATGTCTGCTCCTTTGACAGAACTGCTCCTCCCAAGGACGTGCTCTGGGTCTGGGATCCCTGGCAGCTCACAGACATCCCAGCGAAGGGCACAGAAGCAGCAGCAGTTCAGCAAAGTGGCTGCCAAGTGCCATGAACAATTCTGCAGGTAGTTAAAAACCTGCCCCTAAAGGTACAGATGTGTTGGCTGCGGGAGCAGCGGCTGGCGTCAAGCTCTGCGGCACTGCTGCGATGGATACTGTCACGGCCCGTGGACAGGAGCTGGTGAGGCCATGGCTCGCCGGGTCTCCGACCCCTCCAGCTCATCACAGCAGTAGAAAATGCTGTTAAAAAGACTGGGGAATGGATCTCTTGGGAACAAAACTCCCCATGACCTTGGGTCTGTACCAGAAACTCCCCCATCTGTGAAGCAGATAAAACAATACCTACCTCAAAGGCCTATTTCCTCTCCATGGAGCAATAAATTCTAAAAAAAGACCCTTTGCCCAGGGCTTTCTTGCTGTTGTTACAATCTGGCCGGACTAAGCAAAGCAAAATGAACAGAACCAGACAGAGCACTGCCAGCTGAACCGACACAACCTCATCCCTCCGCAGTCCGGGCACGGCGGAAAGCCCTGCCTCCTGGTGTGCCTGGGACGCCAGCGACGCTGTCAGCCTCCGTGAGATGGGATGGGGATGCGGTGCCACCCCTTGCTGCTCATAAATTAAGGGAAAGCCTGTGCCCTTCCAGGGATCGTGGCTGTGCCAGGCCTAGAAGACAGCTCCCAGGCTGCTGAAGTCCATAGAGGCCAAAATCAGTATCTTGAATAGCTCTGATATATCAAGGGGCAGATAGCGTAGGGGTAAGCATTAGTTTAATCGATAGCACTGTTTGCAAGGCTCATTAAGAGTCTTGGACAAAAAGACACCATCTGCATACAAAGTATGAGTAAAACCCATGAGTGTGCTGAGCCCATATGACTAATCCAAACCACGGCACAATTTTACTGTAATGGGAAAAACTAGGGAAGCAAGTGGAAAGTTGTGAAATGGGACTTGGACTTTAACTCAGTCCAGTCCCAATTCTCTAACCACTAATTAAAAGAAACCCAAATGGTCTGAAGTGTTCAGTGCCATGTCCCAACTGCCATGTGGATCTGGTGCAAAGGCTCCTGGATAGGGGTTTGCCAGGGAGTTGCATCAGTAGGTTGGAAGATGGCACGATGCTTTGCACAAGCTGGGTTTTGGGTTACTTCTTCTTTGGAAAGGAGTTCAATTATTTAAAACAGAACAAAACAAAGCAGAACAACCCACATTGCTCTGGTGAAAATGGTCCAACTTCTTCAGTCCAAAGGACTCTGCACAATAGGTATTTCTTACTAAAAATGGAAAATTTAAATTGAAATGGGAACATCTGAAGTTAACTGTAATGTGGGTATGTCAACCTGAACTGCTCCTAGCATGACACAGGACACTATTAAAGTCTTCAGAGATCTCTATAATTTTGTCTCATTTGATTTGAAAATGCTGAATTATCCAAGCACACAAAAAAATTTTCATAAAAAAATACTTTGATTTCTTTGATTAGTGTCATTTACTGCAGAACAGAATCCAGATTCCCTTTTGGGTTCCATAGGCCAAATTTCCCCAGCACTGAGCAATCGGCACCATAACCAGGCAGAGCTGCGTCAGTGATCCCCACCCAGCTTTACCAGCAATACTGACTCTGCCAAATTCTAGCCTGTCTGGAGTAGCACAATGGTGGAAGCAAATCTGGAAGATATTTTATACTTTGGGGCACTTATTACTCACTACCTTGGCTATCGGGACCTGTTTCTACCCAGCCGGTTGTTATCTGTTTAAGAAATGAGGAGTAGGAACTCACATGCTGAGAAATGCCCTCAACCTGCCATTCCTCGCCTGACCGAGACGAGGGAGTGACCCATTTCACAGAAGAGCACAGCAAAGGCCACCCACCCACAGATGCCACCGACTCACCAGACTTTATTAGGTGCTGGTGCAGCCAGGCAGCCAGGCAAAACTCTCCAAATCAGGGTATTACAACAGTGACCAAAGGCAGGCAGGGCAGCAGCCTCCAGAAACCTTAAGTAACTTTCTCAGAATTCATTTTCAACATTTGGGCTCCACAAAGAGCCAACAAAAACACACAGCAACAAAACTGCATTTGAAGTCTCCGTCCTGCCAGAAGTCCCGCTGTGCCAGGGAGGAAGGCCTCTGAGCAGGGCTGTGACGGTATGTGATGTGCAGGAGATGAGCTGGCTCCAGACGTCCTGTCCTCGCAGCTAAGGACAGCACAAGGCTCGGAGCCGCCAGGATGGCTGCTGCGAGCAGGTTAAAAAAAAAATAAAATACAGCCCCCGACACCACAGCCTCGGTCACCTCCTCCTCTCTTCCCCGCAGGGTCTGGCACTGCTGGCACTGAACGCCGCGGCAGGCTGCAGCCTTTAAATGCAGCTTTTGTTTTCATGTGTTCCAGGTTTTTGCAAGAGGCCAGAGGCTTGCACCCATTCAGATTTCTCTCTCCCTCAACATCTCTTTGTAAGAATGCTGCAAACCAATTTAGAAAGCATCTTGTTTTGCTCTTTTTAACCTGTTTGTTTGCTTATTTGGTTTTTTTCCGAAGGAAAATTTACTGAAAATTGTATTGTTTGCCAAAAACAATGATACTGGTGACAGAAAGCATGCAACAAAAAAGCTTAAATTGTACAAGACTTTTCCTTGGCGGGTGAGTTTTGGATTCTGGGCCCCTCTCTGCTGCTTTTAAATTTCCATGATGCTTCCTTTGGATGAGAAACCAAGTTTTGGAAACTATTTCTTTTGGATCAGTCTTCCCAAGGCAGTCGTAAAGAATTCCCCTTCCCAGCAACATCCCTCGGCAATTCGCTGACTGCAAGTTACCTCACATCTCATCAGTTAAAGGCTTTCTTCCCAGGGAAATGCGAGCAATTCTCTTCTCCACTGGACAATAATGACTGTGTGATAACTCTGATACAGCTCCCTGTGCCGTACAGTGAGTCTGACAAGTGCAAGCTTTCCACTTAGCTTTGTTGGAAGAACTGGCTGTTTCGAAAAATGGTTTAGCTTCTTGCCAACCTGGTCTGCACATCCCTATGGCTGCTGCTCTGGCTATTTCACTGCCAAACTCATTCATAGAAAGGAGAGAGGAAAAAGTAAGTCCAATAAACTAAGAAGGAGTGCGCCGAAGAGATGTGGATTTCTGGAAGGTTGGGTAGGGGCGGGGGAGGAAGGGAGGTGTCTAGACTCAATATTACTATTGTAGGGCCTGGCATTATTTATGACATTTTCTAGGCAAGCCACAAACTGAAAATAGAAACCAGGAGACATAAAGCCACTCGTAACCCCTAAGGAATGGCTTTGCAAGCTGTATGACAGTGGAAAAGCTGAAAGTGAAAGACTCGTTCGACTGTCCTGGACAAAACCTCAGGCAGCATGAAAAAGAAATTTGCCCTACGCATCAGAAATGAAACTCCACGGAGGAGAAACGCTGCAGGTCTGGGAGCCAAAGAAAGCCGACAGATGCAGCCTCCCGGCGGGTGAGTTTTACTCCTGTGCCAACTTTAGCTCTATGCCCTACTTCAGTCCTACTTACACCATGTTTGGAAGTGCAGCAGTACACCTTACACTAACCATCTGCCTCGGATTCAGTTTGCAGCGATGCAGCAGTCTGAGCAAACGAGCCAGAAATGGACAATAACGCAGAGTGGTATAAAACAGCTCCACTGTCGCTCTGAGAGCTGCTCCATATTGAGCTTTTAGACACATACCAGTCTGCTGGCATTTGCAAAAACTACACAGCTACCCATAATGTTGGAACATAATTACATGTTTTTACTTGAGGTGGCTGTAAGCAAACCGGAGGTAATTTAGCCCGAAAACAGTTTTTATACATCTCCCAAGACTTGCCCGCAATAGGCATTCATGGTCAGATTTCTCTTGCCAGTAACTGGATGCTAGCAATTCCAGAACTAGACAGATAGTATGTAAATTTTGTTATTACCCATAAGAGTAATTAATCATATTACCCATAAGAGTATTACCCGTAAGAGCTGTATCACCTGTAAGAGCTGTATTATCTAAGTGTTCTCATTCAACACCAAAAAAGAAGTGTGGCTGAGCCTAGATAATATTAAAGATGATTGTGCACAAATGACAGCATGCACACACACCAGGAAAAGGGTGGGTACAAGAGCTAGGATACACTCAAGTCCCGCATTAGCAGTTAACAAATCTCTATTCTAGTTACTGTTTCATGTCCTCTCTCCTTTGCTTGATCAGCCTAAACCTTGTCTTCCAGTGATGTAGAAACACAGCTGGAAAACTTCCTTGCAGAGGAATTTGATCTATTTTGACTATTTTCCCAGCAGGCCTGGAAGTGCCAGCTTTGGCCTCCTGACTCAGGTTCTTACCCCAACCTCCGTCTTCTGACAGAGGCACAAAGACCTGGAAACCTTCTCCTCACACTGCCAAAATGTTCCTGGGCATTGCAAAGTCCTTCAACACTAGGTAGTGACAAACCACACAAATTGCCAGCTTGGCCCAGCAGCAGATGGCTTAGTCTCACTAAAGCCCCTTTTCCTTTAGGTTCCTCCTTACCTTTTTGACAACAGGGATTACTAGAAAGCAGCTCACAGTAGCAGGAGTGTCTAAACCCTTCTGTGGAGTCTTTAGAGGACACATGCCCTGCAACCCGTACACAGAAATCTTCTGGTCCTGTGAAAGAGCACATCAAATTCTATAAATTTCAATCATCTTTCATGCTTTTCCTACTTTGACACCTGAACAAGATCAAATTGGTTCCAAAAACAATTTTTACTTTTTTTTTTTTTTCCCCAATATCCAAAGCCTGGATTTCTCTTTGTTTTCCCTGGAGAGCATTTGCCCTGTCTCTGGGTAGAAAGCATGTACAGCCTTCCCCAGAATGAGCTGTGGGCAATATATGCACTATCCAAAAGCCACCAAAATCACCACTGCAGGTGTTTTATCACCACATATAAAAGTAGCATTTGACAACCCTGACTGCACAAATCCCAAATGTGCCAGGACAATTGAAACATGTTTTATGTTATTTTGCATTAATCTGTCAATTCAAGGAAAGCTAGTATTACATTGTATGTGGAGTTATTCCTGCTCTACACTGCATAAATCTACTAACCTGACATAGAGCACCCAGTTTCAGGAATAGCAACACATTTCATTTCGATCAAAAAGCTGGAAATACAATGCTTTCAGATTTTTTAATTTTAATTTTTCTATACTCCTTGTTATGAAAAAAATTGGAGCATTTGAACTTTACCTCTGTTCTGGAACAGAAAAAGTCAAATATCTACTTTTCTTATGGGGAGAAAAAGATCTATATTCTCACTCAGTTACAGCATCCATACTAGGGTGGTGTGAATTAACCAACACAAATTATTTATTCAGCAAGTGGGGCCTTTTTTCCCCACTCTGAAACACTGAACTTCAGGAACATTTCAATTTGTTTCAGCTATTTTTTGTTTGTTTTGTGTCAAATGATTGCATCAGAACCGGCTGCCAGTTAACACAGCCCTTTCTGATGGGAGGACAGGGGCTCTGAGGGACAAATCAGCCATGCTCTCTCACTCTTATTTTTTTAGCTACAGTTTTCCACAGCGAACACAAATCTTGGGTACCCATTTCCCACCAACTTTCAAATCCCTTGGGCCTCTTTCAAAACCCCACCCTTAAATGCATGGTTTCTTTCACTGCTTCCTTTATCGCTTACAGATAAGGACATTTCCCAGATGAAACTCTGGGTACAGATAGGCTACAGTCTGGAAAGTTTCGGCTCGGAAAGCCGAGGTTCCCACGATTGCTTTGAACACCAGGAGGCACGATTTTGATCTAGGTATCAGCTAAGTAACAGGCAGAAACAATACACCCAGAGACAGCAGATGCAAAGTCACGCTGCTCATCTGAGACCTCCATTGTCTCAAACACTCTTAGCTTTACTAATTTAATAGGCTCTTTCTCTTCACTTGTGTCCCTTCTAACGAGGCCCCCCTTGAGCGGGGCGCTGAAGTGCAGACAACGCTCACCTCTGTGGCAGCCCAAAGGGCATTCTGAAATTTTAGTTGGCAGCATAGCTTCATCCCCGGGCAGCTCATCCTCTCCACTTCTATGACTCCTTTCTCTGGATTCACCACCGTGTAGTTTCTGAAAGGAGCAAATAACAATTTTCTACAGCCAACATTCAGCCTGCACACTGCTACAGGACAGTACTCTGCACTTTTGGCCAAGCCATAACACGACTGTCCAGATGTGGACGATGCTGCGAGGCTCTCCACCCCTCCAAATGGTCTTCATAAAGGAAAAGAAATGCAGATGTGCCACAGTTCTTCCTCAGGGGGCAGATACACAATGGCTTCTGTGAAGATTTAAACTCAGCTATCTGACTTTGTGTGGAAACGGATTAGGAGAACTTACATGGTCTGTTACTATAATTCAGCTGTGAGACAAATAGCTCCAGCTGAATAGCAGTAATTAATAGCTGGGAGGTCTTAGCCCATCCTGCCCATCAGGTTCTCAAGAGAATATGTGCTCGTTCTCCAAGTTCACTGTCTCAGTATTATCTGGCTTAATTACTTATTCTAGTACATAAACAGAAGAGCACGACTCTTCCAAATAAAAGCAAAGATCTGTAACCTGATAAAATAATTTATAAATATGACTAATTAATATTTCTGTAACTAAAAGGATTTTGTTTGTTTGGGGGTTGGAAAGTTGATTGGGTTTGCATGTTTGAACAATAACTGGATATTCAAAACCACATCTGCGAGCCCCAGATGTTTTACCAACTGTGGCACAAGCAATTACACATCCTGAAATCTGTCACATATAAGTAATTTGTTACTCAGCAGTCCAGCAAGTGGATTGTCCAGTCAGGAAGCAGATTCACTGAGACATATTGCTGTGAATATTTGGACAACGTCCATGTATTCAAAATACATCTGTGAGTCCCATGTGTTTCACCAGTTTTAGCAGGAACAGTTATACTGTCTGCACTGAACGACTGACCAGGCACCACAAATAGCAAAGCAAACTGTTCATGAACAAATTACGTATCTTTCCCATTAGGTTAATGGTTACAAATAATGAACACATTAATATAAAATTCATATCACTTTGTGGATGTTTCCAAATAAGACTGGGGCTATAAAAATCAGTAACATCCATAAAAATAAACCTAACTAGCCACGGGTCACATGTGGCTGAGCAAAATACCATCATCTCAGTCACAATTTAATAACATTTAAAGCACATGCCTATTCAGTATAGTACACATTTTACTGGCAGTATACACTTGGATGCACACACAGCTTCAGGCATGTGGTTAACTCTCAATGACTTCAATAGGATTTAAGCATGTGCTTAATTGCTTTGCAGAACCGAGATGGAACTGCAGTCTCAATTAGGAAAGGTTTAGTGTTAAATGGCCTCATTAGGAAAGGCAGAACACGTCTGTTCTCATGTGCAAATGCTTCATCCTGTGTGTATGAATCATTACACTGCCCTAATCTTCTCCTCATATTAACTGAAGCAGAGTTAAGCTCATTAAATATCCTTTATAAAGCAACCACTGTTCCCAATTAAAAGAGTTTGGGAAAACAGAGTTCACTGTATCCTTGGCATTCACCCAAATTCACTTTCACCTTCTTTACCTCCCTCCCAGAGGCATAAGTGAAGACACTGAAGGATTTTTATGTAAAAAGAAAAAAGAACAAAAGAAAGAAATTACTAATATGAGCCGTCTCACCTGGTGTCTTCCTTCCCATCCCAGAACACCACAGTGTACTCCTGTCCTTGGGAGCAGAAGAAGGAAGACTGCTTCCCACAGGATAGCAGGTACATAAATGTTGCAAAGGTAGGATCTTTCATCTGTCCTACCACAGAAATGGCCAGTGGACGCTGTGAGGAGAGAAAAAGAGAAAGACATATGTCACATAAGACAGCTGGAGGTTCAGATGAAATAAAAGAATCATAATAATCATTATTTATTAAAGCTAGAGAGCCAAGAACTAAGCCTTCTTTAATAAATGCTTCTGCCGCTTTCTCAAATATCCACCAAATTCTCCTTATAAATCCCACCTCGTTGGTTTTTAGCATTCTCCGTATCCAAGATGCTGAAGCCAAACCTCTTCTGTACTTCCATGATTTGGTCTGTGATTTTCTTACGCATTTTATTGATGAGTTTCTTCAGGTTTATGAATTTTGGAAGCTGACCCACTGTCATGACAGTGTGTAGCTGTTAGTGAGTCAAACTGACTTTTGTTTGAAGGACAGCAGCTCTGAAACACCAACTTGTAATTAATGAAAAACATAACGCAGCATAATCCTTTTCTCATTCTTTGAATACTTTTCTTCCTCATACCGCCTTCTATAATCTCAGGGTTTTTGAAGTCTTTGTAGTTACACTCCCAGCATGTTACTGTAGCTGTTTCTAGAAATTATGGGTAACGTCTTGCCCTGGTGAAATCAATAGCTTAACTGCCATTGACGTCAAGTGACCTTCATGTCACTGCAGATGTCTAAGGCCAGCAATCTGCCATCATTTCATTCATAAAACTCTCATTTAAGTCAATAGAAGTTCTGGGCCATCTCAGTAGGAGGGGTAAATGGGCAACCGAGCTGTTCTGCTGTACTGAGAGCAAGCTCAGTTGTCCAGCATGAAGAGGGCTGCCAGATCCCCTGTAGCTACAAGGTCAGAAAACATTAGTCACGAGGGTTGTCTTGTACCTTTTCTGGCTTAGTGTCCCAACACTCCATCATGAGTGCCTGCATCCTATATAGCTGCACCTCTTCTGGCTGCCCAAGAACAGGACGGATCCCTTTAGACAGCTTCTTCGCAATCTGGAGCTGGTGTTGTCCTAGCACAGGCCGCTGACCAGACAGCAGCTCATACAGGACCATCCCATATGAGAACATGTCGACCTAGAGGCACAAACAGAGAAAAAATAGGACAAACCTCCCTTGGCAGGTGAAGAAAAGAGCAAGGAAGGCCACAGCAGGAAAGCTAGTGCTGCACACCGTGCATGTGTAAGGGAATTCAGCCCCATGCATGAAGCCAGCCACGCACCCCTGTCACGCAGGGATACACCACAGTTACCTTCTCATCGTAGACTATTCGAGGCCTGATCTCCGGAGCCTGGTAGCCTGGTGTGCCTTCCACGCCAAGCGCGCCTTCGTGGAACGACTGCCGGGAGATTCCGTAGTCAGAGAGTTTGATATTGATGTGCTCTTTGATGTCCAGGGACCACACCAAAATATTGTCCGACTTCAGGTCGCAGAAGATGATGTTCTTCTTATGCAGGTAGGCAAGGCCTGTTACAATCTGATATGCTATTTTGTGTGTCAGCATGTGTCCCAGCGGCACAAAGGAAGACCCTGGCACAAAGGAACAGCCGGTCTTCAGTTCTTCTAATTCCAATAACATCTTTTTTTGGGTCTCTTTCTCTTTTAAACTCCAGAGCAATAACTAACAACCTTTTAAAACATCACCCAATGCCACGATTTGAAATGACACTGTTCGTGTTACTACACATGTCTGACGGTTCTATTAAGATTCTTTTTTTAAACCCTTTCACTTCTAGACCACTAAATCTTCTGGTGAAAATTAGTGTTTGACTGAAAGTTGACACAAAACCAAGGTGCCAAGAGGGTCAGATGGCCTCAACCTATCTAGGAATTAGTGTCATTCATTTGACAGTGACAGAAATACAGATAATTATGAGAGAATGTAGAGTGCCAGACACCCATCTGCAGGGGAAAGAACACAGCGTTACCCATGCAGCACTGAAGTGAGATGCACTTCTTATTAATTTGCAGAGAAATTGAAAATCCAGGCTTCCAAAGTAGTTTTTAAAATCCTGAGCATCAATTTTTACTAGGTTCCCAAAGGCACAGTTTAAGAGCAATTCCATCCCCCCACCTCCCCTAGTCTGGAAAAAAATCCCCTTCAGTAAATGAAGCAGTGATTTAAACATTGTTGACCATTTGTCACTATCATGACTCAGAGAATGAGTTCTCCCAGGAGGGTCACCCTGTTTTTACCTTTGGAGTTTTCAGACAATACAGTGGTGAGGCTGCCCAGAGGGGCCAGCTCTAGGGCAAAGCAGAGAGGATGGATGCTGATGCCAATGAGGGAGACAATGCAGGGGTGTTGCAGCGAGTGGAGCATGCTGGCCTCCTGGCGAAACTCGGAGAAGTTCTTCATGGCGTCCATGGCTCTCAGGTGTTTCAGCATAGTATCTGGCAAGACACACAAACCCCTTCTCACTCTCCAGCTGAGAAACCAAGTCAGAAACTCTATGGAAGGTGCTAATCACCAAGCAAATGCTGCAGGAGGAAGGCAAGTTGTGGGGTTATGTCAACAGCAAGGCTTTAAGTTGCATCCTCATATATGCACAACCCACTAACAGACACTGGCTATAAGTGGGATATATATGGCTGCCTCAGGAAGAAAGTGCTCCCTCGGTTCTTCAACACCAACCTCGAGTGTGTCTGGCACACACTGTTCTCATATATCACTTGCATGATTTTGGAAAACTCATGCTGTGCTTTTTAAAGCAGGGACTCTCTGGGCGTGGATCTCACATTGCAGACCCTTTGGTGGAAGGAGTCTTCCCTACTCTTTCCCAGCTGCCCTGCCAGAAGAGAGACCCTTCACAGGACTTGACTTTCTGCCACGGGACACCACAGGCTGCTCAGGTAGGTCTGGTCTTTCCAAAGGTTATTTGTCACTGGGACAGCAGCTAGCCTCCTCCACAGCTCTGAATCCTTCCCTGACAAAAATGAGGGAAGTGAGGCACTTCCCCCCTTTCCTTTGCCCATGGACTGAGGCTCTGCTGGAAATCTGGGCTCAACAGACAGCACAGGCAGTAGGAGAGCCTGTCCCTGCCTGGAGGAGCTGGTGGGCTGAGAAGGATTTCCAGTTTGCTTTCTGTAGCTGCTGGCACAGATGGAGTAAAAGGCTTATTCAAAGGTGGAGACCCCCAAGTCCTTAGTGCAAACCCATGCAAATCCACACTTCTCATTGCTAGATAGCTTGGGAACTGGAGATGAAATCTTGCCTCCCACCCCAGTCAGGGCTCTGCCTTGGCACCCAATAAGTCCACCCACTGACCTGCAGGAGAGAAGCTTCCTGCAGTGCCAATGACCTTCACTGCTACAAGTGCTTTTGTGAAGGACACTAAGATGTATTCTCCTCCTCCATGGAAACACATCAATTTTGCTATATATTTCAAAGCTGTATTTAAACAGGTGCTGCCAGCACTTCGGAGAGCGAAGGTTCTTTGGTCTTAGCTTGGGATCACAGACTGCAAGAGCCGATTCCTGACACTGATGCTGTGTACTGTACCTGCAGCTGAAGTGGGAGAACCTTTGCATTTTTTAATCTGAAATCTCTTCACAGCCACTGGTTTTCCTTGGTATCGTGCCCGATATATAACGGTCCCACTTCCACCCTGGCCAAGAACGTTGTTTTCATTTTCACTGCATTCCAGTTTGCTATTTTCCAGGAACAGTCTGCCAAAAAGAGATTGAGGCTTTTTAATTTAAAGTTTCAAAGACACCGTAAATTCACATTTTTAATGTGATTTACATTTTCACAAATCCCTAACAGGTTCTTGTCTTATCTACTGAGAGGACAGGATCACTTAAACTGCCTTGGTCATCTCAATGTACTCTATGCTGGCTCGTGTTGTACAACAGATTTCTCCCAGGAAAAGTAACTTGGGCAAATAAGCAAAAAGGGCTTTTTACTGCAGCAATTTATCCTGCAAGAATCAAATAGATCTGGAAATCACATAAGCTCCTTTTCCAAGCAGATGACATAGGTACAGATATTTGCACCATTTATCTGTATTAATGATTTTGTTGCTTCATTTACCTCCTGTTCCACTCCTCTCCGCTGAGGCAGGACAGGATGCTTGTGAACAGCCCCACACTCTGAAAGCTGATTATTCAAATCAGCTTACTGTTCCCAGGCTGCAATTCATCATTTCCCCACTCTTCCAGAGACTACTTTTACAGCTGTTCACACTTCAAACATCTCCACTCGCCTTGCACCCGTCAAATAAATCTCTAGGAGATAGCACTGCAAGGAGGGCTGTCGTGATGTGCCGATGGGGTGTTTGCCCAGTAAAATGACCCCAAGAAAGGAACAGGGGCCAGTGGGAGCACAGAAAGCTCCAACAGCAGCCAGCAGGACACGGCTTGGTCTAGAGGTCTCACGGCTCTGCATCGGGCACAGAAAGGTCTGAGAGAGTGTGAACCAAAACAGACATTGGTCTCCTGTCCTGCCTGCTGTCAGGAGGTCTCTTGCTCTGCACACTAAGTAATAAGGGGTATAAGACTGAACCCATCTGGGAAAGCAGTTAAGCAGCTTAAAGATTTGGGAGTGCTGCTATGGGTAGGGAAGAGCTGTTTCAGCTGTTCAAGACTGCCACACTACTCCAACACATCCAACAGCCCTCAGCCAAGCAGGAGCCTCAATAAAATGTGAATTCTCTAGTGGTGTCTATATAAATTCACTCACCTACAGGCTCTTCAAAACTAAAGGTGATTTCAGTGCCAATCTTGTGACGCAGCAGCACTTCCTTTTGGTTTTGCCATATTAAAATCTCTTTTCTGGGATCCCAGAAAGACTCCAACTACAGAAAGTTCTGGCCAGAGTACTGGGCAATGCAGGACAGCTGCAGCTTTAAAAAGGCACTTTCACATTGCACCACGGTGATCTCAAAGGACCCCCGAAGTGATGACTTGGGTCAGCACACAGCGATTGTCTAAGCAAGTGTGGCTGATCACCAGGAGTGCAGTTTAGGATGAACTGCCAGAGCAGGGATTGAGAGCAGATGAAATTGTTTCCTGTGGTCAGTATGTTCCTCTAGCAGAGATGACTTAGGGAAAAAATCCAACTGAATTACATAGGTACACTGAAACTTAACCAAAGACTATCAAATAACATTACCTGGCAGGAAAATCAGTCATGAAAAGCTCTGGGACCAGCTCTTGGAGAGAAACAGGGACGTCAGGGTGGTTAGGACATGTGATGTAGTCCAGCTCAATGGCAGTCAGAACACAGTCCTCCATGTTAAAGTACTGCACGTCCTCAGCCTTCTCACCACACTCATTCTCCTCTGGTTTGGAAGCTGCACAGATGTGGCAGGGCACATACTGCTCCATCAGCAACGTGCCATCACTCTCAGTGGCTGTGAGTGCTTCAAAGCAAGCAAGCAAAAAGAGAACACACAAACTGAGAAAGAACAACAGCTCCTAGTGCATTCATACATCTACAGTCACTACCTGCATCCACTGGCTGAAAATAGTCACACTCATGAAAGCAGCAGTTTATTGCAGTGTATTGACTGGAACAAGAAAATAGCTTTTTGTAAAGTATACCCAGCTAGCAGGGACAGTACTGAGGAGGCAGGACTGTTGACATAACAGCTACTCTGCTTTGGTCACAGGTTAACGCACAGGCTTGCGAAGAAAATATATACAGGACCAGTAGAAATTAGAGGTGTGTGAATAAAGCATCAGAGAGAACCTCCAACTTGCTGGGTGTCTCTGTGTGAACTGCATACAGGGATCACTGCGTATGCTGAAAAGCATGACTGTGCAGCAGAAGGATGGCAGCTGTGAGGCTGCCCAGGAACCCCAGCCACGTCTGCTTCGCACACTGCGAGCTGCCAGATGGCTTCAGGCAGAGAGCGGGCATGGGAACGGGAATGGGAGTGGACTGGGAGGCATGGCACGCTGCATGCTTCATGTGCAGGCTAGGAGTAAGCACTCTCTTGCAGCACCCAAGATAAAAACACGGTCACTGTGCTACCTCACAGGCAAGGTTTTCAGCCCCTCCGGGGGAAATGTGGATCCTACCAAGCCTAAACCTTTGGGAGGTTCACACCTCTCCTGCTGACTACAGAGGGATTTTGCGGTGACAGGCTCCATTAAATGCCTACAATTAGGCAGAGTGAAATACAGGCCTAGCCTTTGAAGTTATGACTCTTCTCAAGCTTCAGTTATTAACGTTATCATTATTTTAATCCAAAGGCAAATAAAATCTTCTTTTATCTTCATAACATGCAGAACATGAATATGTGAGAGTGCACAACTGTTTCCTCCAGAGAGCCTCCAATTAAGAGATTTTGGCACTGCTTTCTAGACCAGTGTGGGATGACAAAGAACAGTTCAGATTTTGTTTTGGTTTTAAACAAAGTGTATTGGGGTTGCAAACAGCCCGCTGGGTAACAGCAGGATCTGTGCTGATCAGAGGAAAAACAACTGCTGGAATCAAGGAAGTTACCTTGGCACAGAGTCCTTGGTATCATATTCACTCATGCCTCTCACATCATAAATTATAGGGTGTTAGAAATGGTGGGCAAATGCTGATCCCAGCTGATGTCAAAACAAGTTCTGCCATCGAGGGACAGTGCCAAGTAGTTTGGGCCAAATCCTGTCCCTTCTATGAGCACTGGAAGAGTCTCCTGAACTCCTACAGAAGCAGGTCCTGTTCGAACTGTAATGTTTCACCTGTGCTTGCGGTGCCTGACAGACTGAAACACACACCGTCTGGACCAAGGTGTGCTGGCAAATAGTCTTGATCTGTCTGCAGGTTATCAGCTCTTCTCAAGCTTGTCAGAGCCTGAGGGGTCTTCAATTAACACACAATATTGCCTGGAGAGCTCTGTCAAAGAACCTTCTGTTAAAAAGACATTAATACTGCACAGAAAATGACAGTAGCTCTCTTACCAGGAAACCACTGGTCTATCAAAGAGTTGACGTGATCTGTGATGAATGCCATTGCTGAAAAGTCTCTCACTTCTGACTGGCAAATGATTTTAATTCCACCACTTTTTTTCTTTTTCCAGTTCACATCAGAAGACTCAACACTGTGTAAGAAAGCCAAAAGACAGCCACATGAAGCTTTTGTGAAGTATCAGTGTCAACAACTTCTTTCTCGCAGGAAAGATGAGTTACATAATAACAGTAGTTCATAAGTAATCAAAATAAAAAGCAATCTAGCTTTGAGGATGATTTTCAATTGTCTGTTCTGCAAATGACTTTCAGGAGAGAATTTTTGCACAGAAATGCTGGTTGCTCACTATGGGTAAATGCTACAGAAGGTCAGACCCAGAGAAAACTCTGGTCTAACTGAACTGAGTATGATGGAGAGTTTTGACAAACATGCCCCATACAGCGTGATGGAGGGCTTGGAGTTTTAAAAATCGGTAAAAAAACTCCAGTGGCCTATTTCAAAAAATTGTTTGGAAGAGTTTATGGACGTAGTAATTTTTGTGCAATTCCCACCAAAAAAAAAAAAATCTTTAATACAAAGAGTTGAGTTCTGTAACTCCCTGAAGTACATGGGGAGATAAGAGTATGACCACCACCACGGTCCAGAATTAAGGATTCCAGCCTGTGATTTGTAATGCCTGAGTCCAAGACTCTACTCAGCCGCAGACTGCCTAGGTGAACTCAGGACAGTCACTGTCTCCAACCGTGCAGCAGCACCAATGGTTCCTCCCTATCTTGCCAGGGACTGGAAGAGCTAATGCATCTGCAGATATTACAAAGATGAAAGTCTTTGAGGCTTTGAGAGCTACCTGCTCTCTGCATTTGTGAAAGAATAACGGACAGCAGGTTTTCTCCACGCTTGCAGTGAGCAGACACTCTGCCTTGGCCAGCTGAAACCAGTTGTCCATAGACCTTGTTGCACGCAGTCTGATAGCGCAGAAGCACCACCACTGATCTGGATTACTGCCACACAGTGGTGAAGTTTTAGGATTCAGTGAAAGTCACTGACCTAAGGAAATCTTTGCATGGGACAATGCATGATTTTATGCTGGCAAAGAGTTTTGCTCTGAATATTGCTTTCTGTTTTCAGGCCTCTTTAAATTTGTGGCTGCAATAACACAGAAGGGTGATATATTCAAAACTGCCAAACAATCAGTTGTTCATCATTTTTGTCACCAGTTGTTACCAGATGAGTTACGTCTATTAGAGGAGCCTCCTCTTCTACTGATGAGCGAGCATATAGCATGAGTCAGGCCCATTCATCTCCATTCAGATGATGCCTTTCACACACTCTATTAGTCCCCTGTCACGCATGCTGCATTATGAACACAAATTACCTAAGATAGCCTCCATCAAAGGTAACGAACAGACCTTCCTGCCAGTAAACAGTGTGAGTCCTTTTGACTCGGAACGTGCTGCAGCGGTTCCTTTGGGTGCCTGTGAAGCTGTAGATGGTCACCTTTTTGTTTCTCGTCTTGGTGTTCTTCTTGTTTTCAAAAAGCTGAAACAAGCAGAAAAGCATGAAAATCATTAAATTATGGAAATTTCTCATAAGGCTGTTATTTTAATCAAGCAGTAAGGTGACTTCTTTTTTTGGTTTTCACAGGTGCTGTCATACCTTTTCCATTAAAGAGTGACTTGTGCTCATAAAAAAAAAA
Organism: Strix aluco; assembly: GCF_031877795.1. NCBI lineage: Eukaryota > Metazoa > Chordata > Aves > Strigiformes > Strigidae > Strix > Strix aluco. The sequence goes on from NC_133942.1 coordinate 14,750,185, forward strand.
TTGCCATGGAATGAAAATACAGGAGTAAAAGTTGGTTTTGCAGCAATGGAAATATTTTTCATGCCACTCAAAAAGGAACAATTTCGCATCAGTGAACAAAGTTAATTCTATAACTGTGACATTTGTTATATGAATTCTGCATTTGCAAAAGTTTTATAAACCTGAAGAAAAGCTGAAAGTTCTAGTGAATGATTAAGTTTGCCCTCAATGTAGAGAGTTAACTTTTCCACCTGTTTCAGTGGGAGGAAGATGGCTTTTCTCCAAGACACTTCAGACCAGCACTTAGAGCAAAATGTATTTCTGTTTTAAAACCAAAGACTTAATCTGAAGAACTCCACTATACTCATTGCTCAAGCGCTTATATGTCTGCAGACAGGTCTGACGCCTGGGATCCTTTCCACTCACTTCAGTGAGGACTGGATAAGGTCCCTAGCAAAGGTGCTCTAGGGTTATGTAGTGCCCATGAGAATGTAAGCAAGGGGTTGCCAAGACAGCCCGTTACAACAGGTAAAGTTATTACACAATTTGAGATGCCTGGAACACAGAGGACCTTCCAAAACAGGTATCATATTTTCCATGTTCTGTACATCAGTGACAGAACAGAGTTTAAATGGATAGCTGTTAAGAAGACACCACAGTAGTACTAAAAATATTTTGCAGGTATTTATTATGGTTTACAGCAGGGCTATGTTTTCAGATATAGGCTGCTGTAAAAATATGTCTGTAACAACATCAAAATTCACTTAGCTTTCAGAACCTTACAAATGCTACTTTAATGATTTGCATTCCACTTGCACTAGTAGGGTGCCTGCTTGCACTCATTATCCCATTAAGGCAACAGTCCTGTAATTTTCTTCTCATTTAAACCCATATAGATTCAGATAGCTGACTTTGGTGGAGCTGTTCCAGATCTCCACTGGCAAATGACGTGAGCAGAGTCTGGCCTAGTGGAATGGTCATGGACAAGAGCCGCAGGCAGAACTCCAATTACTTGTAATTGGAAGACGCTGGAGGTACTGAGACCTTCCAGGGGATCATGTTATAAAGAGGCTGTGGAGAATGCAGGCTTTCTTCCCAAGTGCCAATTAGTTGTTCTAAATGACACCTACTGTGAAAACAGAATCAGATTTTGATTGCAGAGTCTCATCTCTCCCTATTTACTCAAATGTTATGGAAGTCTGTGACTGGAGCAAGCTGGATGTGAAGAGACACCCACTTACACTTATATTGAACAACAACTTTAGCTGTCTTCTTTTGCTTGCAGAGAGATCCAGTAACCTACCTGGAGGTCCATCTCTGCCAGGCTGATTAACATTCGGGCTATGAATCTTTGCCAAAAGCCAACTGGGACAAAACTCATCTTGAAGACCCTTTGGACTGTGTTTGTGGTCTGGTGACAGAGCCCGTGGATATCTAATGCTGGCTTGGTAGGAAGCAGATGAGGGAGGAGGTAGCTGAAACACATCAAATTCAACAGCTCAAATTTTAGCTACAGCTTGTAACAGTGAGTACATTGTTGCTGGATAATAAGGCAATTCAGTCTCCAAAGAGATTTTTAATGGCACAGCCTACTGCGTATAAAAAAGCTTTTAGACTAAAGGCACTGCACCAATACATGGAGAAATTAATTTACACTATGGAAGCAAGCAGAGGCAAAATAGACATTACATAATTCAGCCAGGGCTATTGGACAGGGCTAAAATTGATGTAATGAGCAGGACATTTGTATAATCACAGATTAAATGCATTAAAATATAACAGTCATTAGAACAGCTGTGATGTTGGGACTAATTCTTTGGTATCTTTACTACTCTGCCCTGGTAGTAAGCAGAGAATTACAGCTGTGCTCCTATGTGGAACAGGAGATAAATGCAGAAACAATCTACAGCAGCTCAGCTTTGGTAAGCCCAGAAGGTGGGGAGAGAAGGTTTCATGGGAGGTAACAATGAGGCAGTTCCAGGCTGCAGGGACTGGACTGTGCTGCCTCTTATCCCAGTCCCAGAATGAGAACATCCTATGGTCAACATGACAGGGCTTCCTGCTGCACCATACTGCAGCTGATGGACACCTCCCACATCCCTGACAAACTCCCAGGGCAAGAGCTCACTTTGCCAGACTGATGCCAGCAGAGATATCACTCATCTTGCTCCAACTCCTCCTGCAATCAGGTTATTAGGTTTTTGCCCAAGTGTGGAGGAGACTCAGTGCTACCTGAGTCTGACCAGTCAGAACTACCAGAGCTACACTGGTGTAGAGGACCACAAAGTTTTCAAATTATTTTCAGATCTCCCAGTAAGCACAGAATATTCATTTGTCCTGATCTTTAGTATTTGGGAAGTTAAAGCCTTTTGGAAGACTAGAACTGTTTTGAAAACTATGAGTTTAGGGCTTCCAATACCTGCCCATAAATCTCTTCACAGTGATACTCTTCTGTACCAAATACATTCCAAGATGCCTATACAATCAAAAGTCTCATTTGCTTATAAGCAGAAACACTGCTGTTTTATCAGCGTTGAGCCTGAGAAAATGTGTCAGCATCTGGGGCTCATCACTGACGGGCATAATGACAGCAAGGAGGCAAATGGCCAAGGGACTTGACCAAAATAACAGTGGCAGGGACTAGAGACACAACTAGAACTAATGTCGAGTCCAAATCCAATGCTTTAAGCCTGTCACGTTTTCTCTCTAGCAGCTGCAGTATTCTGTAAAACTTGAAATATCAGCTCAGAAAAAACAGCCATCACTAGACAACAGCTCTCTCCATGTGTCACAGTCCATAACATCTGATGACATTTTACATGATCAAATTATCCGTTCCATGAAACCTCTTTGGAATGTAAAACTGATAAAAATTTCTCTTCACTTATAAATTACAAGAATAATGGTCATACTTTCAACCCTATTTTAACAAGCAGAACAAAGCTAAATTACATGCACCTTAGGCAGAAAAGTGGAGTGCATCAAACTAAAAAGTTCTTGCTCTATAAAGGTACTGGATTCATCGTATGACAGCCAGTAAATTTTCCTCAGCAAATCCAAGAAAGGGTCTAGGAGTATAAGAAGACCAGTGAGGCCCTTCTGCACCACAACTATACAGTGGATTATAATACAGATGGTGATTCAATGCTCTTGAACAACAGCCAATGCAAATTTTGAAAATATGTGAAACATGCCCTCATCCACCCTTTCAGAACAGAAACTGGCAGCTGCTTTCTCTACTGACTGCACAGAAACTCTATCTGGCAATCTAGACAATAATTGCAGAAGCGCAGTAACAAATAACTGCTCTGTGTCTGGCTAGTACATTAAATTAATCCAACCTGCTATAGCTACAGTCCATCAGTGGGAAGAATATTCTGCTAATGTGGCTTGGATCGCTCTAAAAAAGATTGGGCAGGCCATGAAAAAGCAGTTTCCTTGTTCCCGAGGCACAGACAATGTAATTGCCTTGGAGAAAAATGGCAGATAGTGACAAGGAGTCCAAAAGGCATTTTGGACCAAGCAGAAACATTGCTGCTTTATCTGTGTTAAGCCTGAGAAAATTTGTTGGCATCCGGGACTGGATAAGTGACAGGCATAATGACAGCACAGAGAATGCTGCACTTGTGCTGGCATTCAGAGCTCCCGAGAGGCTCAGGGCGACGCAGCCATGCTGTCCTGGAAGAGCAAGGAAGTGAAATGCAAATGCCACATAAAAAGTGCAATACAACTATGGTTTCACCGTTAACGCAACAACAGGCTGTCGCCAAGCAGATGGGAGAGAGAAAAATAGCAGGGAACTCTGCCCAGAGGAAAAGAGATCGGGGGGCAGAGGGGAGGAGGACTCATTAACATTTAAAGAGAATGAGGTTTCCTAGACGGTTTCTAGGAAAACTATTGATCAACACCTATTGAGGCTAAAAACTAAGAAAATCACATTGCTACTGACGCTACACTTCCCTGATTTCACTAGAAATAAAACACTACTACTTTCAGGACTGACATAATTATTGATTACCCAAAGTTTTCTGCCATACTCTGGAGTGAGGATCTTTCACTGGAAACAGATGATTCCAGCCCATCTATATTTCAGGCCGGGCAGCCACGAGCCTCACATCCTCTCTCAGCTGCAGCTGCGCTGGCTGAGCGCTTACAGCTTCCACCTGCTCATCGCCACATCCCCGGCGGCGGTGTCACCACCCCTCCGTGCTGGTGGCTGAGCCTGTCACCAGCCTCAATGCACCGAGTGGACAAAGACCTGCTTTGGAAAGTTTTCAAACTCAGCTTGTTTGGACCAAAGGATGCTCATGCCAGGAAATACAGCCTAAATGGATGGGTGCCTTCCATTACGCTGTTTAATACACTCAAATATTTTCTTACAGCAAGATCCTTGTCAAGACAACCGCTTATACTGACAAAGCCTGTTAATATCCACTGATTAAATGGCCATTTTTCTCCAGCATGGCTAAGCCTCTCCAATTATCAACGTACCTGTTATTGGCCACAGGCAGTGCAATTTCAAACTTGGCCAAGAACTGGAAGTACTGCTCTTCGGTTTGCTCTGTGAAGCCTGTCCCAACCAGCAGCATCCTGAGATCCTCTGCTCTGATGACTCCATTCTTAGCTACAGACTTGGAGCTCTTGATATTGAAAATCCTCTGTAGACACTCTGAGAGCCAGACAGGGTCAAGGAAGTAGAGGTTTCTCAGGCCATGGCTAGTGTCTGGGAAGTGCAGTAGTGTACCTGTTTCTATGAGAAAATTAATCGCTGCAAAAAATAAAGAATCGTAGATTAGCAATAGACCAGCATTAGGAAACCACAGTGCAGATGAATAAGATTATGAGGCAGTCTGTGCAGTTTTATACATACCAGATATAGCCAGGACATAGCCAAGCCAAGAGAATAACATTTATCTGAGGAGTGCTGCTATCTGGCACTCCACTTGTAAAACCCATATCTCGCTGCTTTACAGTTAGTATTTCTGTCCCCATCACACCTCCCCTTTACCCTCCTCCTGCCAGCCTCACAGGGAAGGGCTCACCCTGGCTCCTGCAGAGCAAGGCCTCCGTGAAGATCACAGGACTGAGGCCCTACAGAGAAGACAGCCTTGAAACTATGGCAACCCTCATTCTTCACAGAGCAGAAATAAAATCAGACAAAGCTTGTTTAAAAAAAAATTTAAAAATATAATAGCCTCAGACCATCCTAGAAACTTCCAAGTCCTCTCCCCAAAGCCTCATTATTAATTTTACATCTTACCCATTTCCAAAGTGACCTCTACACAGGTGTAGAACACTCTGTAACTGGTTTTTTTGAACAGCAATTATCTGGTGGGCTTTCCCCCCCCCATTTTTTTATTCATGAATATTTCAATTGGTCACACATATTGATTTCCAAGAAACTACTGGTCTGCTCTGACCTACCAGTCTGCAAGTCTTCGTAGTCTTTGATATCATTTCCAGGCGTTTGCTCAATGATCAATTCTATCTGTCTGTCTGTTAAATACTGTACATCATCATTCTGACTTCTTCTATGCTGTTCTGCAAGGACAGCTTCTTGAAGACTAAGGTAACTTCTTGGTATCTGTAAGTCACACGAGAAAAATAGCAGGATCAATATCAGACAGTAATCACTCTGCTGGAGATGAATTGCTAAGTCATCTCCCCTTTACAGGGATCTTTTAGTGCTGTCTTTTCCCAAAGCCAGACAGTCATCTTACATGCTTCACATGCCTTCTGCACCAACAGTAACTCCTAAGGTTTACCTCCCAGTCCAAACCCAAGCCCAACAAAAGCCCCCCTTTGGCAAGGATCACTAGGAAGCGCAGTTCTCACCAATCTCCCTGCAAGTTTCTGTGAGCAAATTGAGCTGCCGACATCCTTCATGTTGCAAGTGACATGAAAAATCAGCTGTCGGAGTCCATCAAGGCCTTCCAGAGTCTTACAAGAGAGCTCACTGCAAAAGTCATGAAAGGATGAAGATTATCAAACCTTATCAGCACACTGGCTTCCTTTCCAGGCTCACTTTCTCTAATCAGTGACTTTAAATTTCCTGTGTCAGATGAATGGGAAGAAGGCTGTCAGTGAGCATTTTCAGCTTTGGAGAAAAATATGAAGAAGCCTGAAAAAGATGTATTAGGCTAAGTTCTGCTCTGCCTGCTTCATTCACTGTGTGCTGCTCTTCTGTCCTCTCTGCACCGTGACCTCTGGGGACTTCCCTGCCACATTGACCAAAATTATCACCCTTTTTCCCTCCAGTGCTGCACACATCCTGGAAGGGGCTGAAGGAAGGAGGAAAACACTGCTCTCCAGCAATCACTGGAGACGAGTCCAGTTCTCCTCGGCTCAGATCAAAGAGGCACGATGATGACTACCAGACACCTTTTCCCACCCTCATTCTGGCCCTTGCTCAGCTGGATCCTGTGATCTGGGAATTGATGCTTAGATCCTAAAAGCTGGCCTTCATCATCTCTTTACAGCTAAAAACCTGCTCTCTCCAGCTCCTACTATTTTTGGCCTTTTTGTGGGCTGAACAAAAACGGTTCTCTTCCACTTTCCCCAACAAAGGGTCTTTCTAACTGATCCTACACATGTTCCTGTGGCAGACAGAAAATCCTTTTCTAAAGCAATATGGTTTATCTTAAACCTCAGCCATCAGTGTCACCGGGAAGCGTGCACACACTGGGATGCTGGAGGACCAGCAAGATAAAAGCAATCCGAGCTCACCCACACAAGCTTTTCACAACACACTCTCCTCACACTGCTCCGGCTGCCCGGAGCGCTGCTAAGAGGAGCCCCATCCGGGTGGATGATGGGGTGTGAAGGAGAGGCACAGGAGGGAGGAGGTACAAAATCAGGCACAACTCCAACTGGGAGGAAATGTAGGGGAAAAGGAAGGTGAAGAAGGGGAACATGCAGGATGTGTGGCAGGGTGAAGGAAAGTCCCCTTGAGAAAGAATGATTGCAATCATGTTAGGATGCTCTGTGGTGATGGGAAAAGAGGTTTGAGGAGACTGAACCACAAGGCTTTCTCTTTCTGTGAGTCTCTGTGCCTCACACTGGCTCCCTGGTACTCCTCCTAACAGAGAAGAGCCAGCTGGGATGCCGTCGCAGCACTTGTGTCTGCAGAACAGAGTGTGGGGGGTCTCCTGATAACTCTACCAGGCAGCAGCTGCAAAGCGCTAGGGGCACTGCAGCGCCCTTCTTTACTTGCCAGCTGCCACCTGCTCTTGCCCCAGGCATTGGCGATTTCACAGTCTGGTGCCAGCCTGCTGCATTCACACTCCCTGCCATGCTGTGCACCTCCCTCAGCTGACAGACCCGCTTCTTTCCCAGCCAGAGAAGCCTCCTCTTTCCCAAGGGCATCCATGGCCTGACACTGATCTTCCAGACAGCACCACCCCTCCGTTATCACACCCGGAGAACTCCGATGGCAGAGGTTTGGACTGCCAGGGGCTCAGGGGGCTGACCCACTCCTCGCCCTGCCAACACCGCCATGTGAGCTGCGTCCTCACGTCAGGTAGCAAGAGGTTCCCACACAGCCTCCCCTTTACAAACCCACAGCACCCACTCTCTAACAGTCATGCTCTCAAGCTTTGCAGCATTAATTACCCAATCTGTACCTTCTCTTGTTGTGACTAATAAACTGTATCACCGTTTAATGGTGAGACACCTGAGTGGAGCACTAAAACAGGCTGGCCAAGGTCATGACTTTGGAGCTGCCAGCTCTCAGACCCACAATCAGACCCCTGAGCAACACTGAACTTCTCTCTGATTATACTACATTATCTCAGTCAAAAATAGATTAAATGCAATGCTGACAAGTCTTTAAATCAGTTCTGTTGCCAAGGAGATCAAGTAATACAAAATGGTTTAAAGTGACATAAAATAGTGACAGAGCTTCATAAAGGCACAAGTACTTACTGCAGGTGCTTGAATGTGATATCTGGGAAGCCAGTTGCTCTGGATCCAGAAGGAGAGCGACAGAGAGCCAAGACGTATGCCCTCAGAGTTGCTATTCTCTCAACACGGAATTTAGTTTCAATTAAATCAAGGTGTGTTCCTACCACTAACACCACTGAATTTGGAGCTTTGGCCTGTAAGAGAAAACACTGACAATGATCTCACCCAGATTATGTGGTGGTAAATTCAGTGAGGGCATGTGCAAAGAATAATATTTAAGAGGAGGTATTCATATACATAAATAAAATGGAATATATATATAAAATGGATGCAACCTGTCATGGCAGCTTGACAACGGCAACAAGTGATGTGGGTATTACAGAAGTTCTCCTGCAGAATAGGGCTTAATCATCTGCTGCTACTGCAGAGCAAGAAACTGTCAGTTTGGGTTTATGACACCAGGGCTTAACATAAAGGGAGTTGCCATGTGCTATTAAGTTGCTACAGGACAGCTAAATGATGGGAACTATTTCTGCCAAGACAAAAGAAGAGAAATTAGCTTAACCTGTAGCCAGATCTAACTCTGACATCCTGAAAAAGGCTAGAATCTGGAATAGATACCTGGGGAAGTTTTACAAACTTTTTCACTGGAGGTACCTGGAGAGGTGAGATAAACTGCTAGAAAAGTCTAAATCTACTTAATCCTGAATCAGTGCAAAGGAATGGTTTAGATGATCTCGTGGTTTCTTCCAACCCCTCCATGATTGTATTACAGCACTGGAATGTATCCATATTTCAGGGAACACGCTGCCAAATACAATGGGATTGCACAGGCTTAAGCAGGGATCAGCCTGCTGATCCAAATGACTTTGACCACAGAAGAATATTCAGATGCAGAAATATATGCTTATTTGCACTCAATCTGTTTCTCTCTTATGATGCCCACTGAAATCTCCTAACCCGAATGACACCAAACTTGAACTCTGTGCAGACACAGGAGTGATGGATGTACCAAGTCAGACCCAAGGTTCCACTTGGCCCAATGTTCTGCCTGGAGGCTAATGAAGAGTATAGGCACAGCGTAAGCATGTAGAGATTTTCCCTGGTGGGCTCTCCCAGCATTCGGAAGCCTGCAGCTCACCAACTTCCTGAGCATGAGACAGTATCTCTGAATTACTAGCACTTGATGGATTTTTCTTCCACCAGTCTGCTTTTTCAACTTCTGACACTCACAGCACATTGTAGTTCCAATAAATTCCACAGGTTAGCTATCTGTCATGTTTAGGATACCTCCTACTGTTTGTTTCAAAGCTACCATCTCATTATTTCATTTGATCCCTTCTAATTCTTCTATTGTAAAAGACCATGAACAAAGACTCCCTTCTGGTTTTCTCCTTACCCCGGTAAGTCTACGTGCAGCCCTCCTCACTTGCCTCTTTCCCAAGTTGAAAAGGCCTAATCTATTTAATCACTGTGCACCCAGAAACTTTTCCATTCTTTTAACCATCATTGTTCATCTTTGTCTGTATCTCTTCTGATGCTACTGTGTGCTTGCTGAGATGTATTAAGGACACAGGCACATCATGCATTTTTGAAATATCATAATTATGCTTTTGGCTTTGTTACCTAGTTCAGGGTTTTGATTGCTGCTGACCATAAAGTTAATATTTTTGTAATGTCAAGATGTTTCTTTTTTGAGAGGCACTAGCTTAGAGTCCATTTTTGTGTATGTAACATTAGGACAGATATCAAATAATAAATATTTACAAAAAATTATGAACACGGTATTATAAAAATCAATCAACAGCAACGAATTCACTGCAGCTCTGAGTCTCATCTGAGAGCTGTCTGGGAGATACTCTCTAGCTTACCTGAATCTAAAGTGCTAAAAATATAACCTCAAGACTAATGTGTGTCTAACCCACACAAGAAACAAAAAGCTTCAAACCCTCCTCAGAGCACAGTGTGGTCAAACACTAATTCCAAAATAAGTATGTTCAGCCTTACTTAGCGAGGGTTTATAAATCAGCTTTTGTTTCATTCTCTGATGTGTGTGAGGCAGAACAAAGCAAATGATAAATTTAAACCGTTAAATATAGCGATACGCCTACAGCATAATGGAAAATTAATTCCAAAAGCTATGCAAAATTCATAGCTTGCGGAGTTTTTAAAAGCAGACCAAAAAGAATCTGTAATATCACATATCTGTGTGCTACTACTTGATAAATAGATACCCCAGAGTCCACCAGTGACTTCTTACCTCAATGTTCAGCAACCAGAACTGTAAGTTTGCCACAGCTTCTTCCCCCAGTGCCAAGTTCCATACAACTATGTACAATGCTTTGTCTGTGAAGAAACACTGATTGACTGTAGACATGCTTGCTGGGCCTCCGATATCCCAGACATTGAACTCCACTGAATCAACCTACTTAGACAAAGAGAAGTGTTCAAATCAAACGGTTGCAGTAAATCACAGGGAGATAATAGCTGAAGTATAAACCTACGCCTGCATAATGTATGACACAAGAAGGGTTTCAATGTCCTAATTGTGCCTCCAGGAAAGAAAAATCAACAAGCAATTGTTAAGCATGGCTACCACTTCCCCACAGGAAATCAAGACTAATTACTTGCTGCTAAAACGATAGAGGTGCCCTTGATGCTGGTAAATCTCCAGTTAATGCTGTGGATTCTCCAGTACAAACAAGGGTCTCATTCTGAGCCCTGTATTTCACTGCATCTGGAATAGAAACTGTTTCATCCTTGTCTGTGCCACGCTCGACAGGACGGTTGAAGCTACTTATCTGCTACTGCTATGGGGAACAGGAAACCCCCTGCTGAAATCACTTCCACTGAGCTCAGTCCTAACTGAGCCAAACAGAATATAGATGCTCAGGAGATGGGAAACTTCTCAAGCCTTTCATGAACACCTCCTGCACGTTGCTCAGAGGCTTCTGATGTGTGTGTCGCACCAGAGATGGGCCAGAATTACAGCTACTGTAGATCAGACTCACTAATTTTTTGGGGAACATGTAAATGGAGGCCTCTCTAGCTCTGGCTCTCTTCCAAGTATCTCAGCATCCATTCTTCCATGCAGCCCCCTGCAACAGCACTAAGAGGGAGCACAGCTCTCTGCTTAAACTGTATTCAGGCTCCCAGCTGCAGCAGGAAGCACCTACATACCTTGGAGGCTCTGTCCCTACATCACTTGGCCCTGGGGAGGCAAGAGGCCTGTGACTGAGCAGAAAACCAAACCCTGCTCCAACCACCATCCTCAGAGCATCATGTAACACTGAGTGGGCTCCTTTTACTGGTCCAGGTCCAAGTACGGACTGATCCCACATGACAAGTTACCCTATGAGATTTCAGCAAGCAGCTAAGTATCTCAGTAGGGCTCTGATTTCCTAGCATAGTCCCAGCTTGAAATCTTCCAGAAATAGCTGGAAGAACTTCCATATTGTTTAAACCAAGCCCTAACTAGCACCAGGACTGCTTTGTTCATCCAAAAGACCTTCAGCTGTGGGTACTTGTATGGAGAGACAGAGAGGTCAGCATCTTGATCCCACTTCAGGTCTCTGATGCTGTCTAGGTTTTTATTTTATTCAATTGCTCTTCAACACAAAACGCACAAATCCCTTCTCCCACCAAAGTCTTCTCTTTATAGAGTTATGCTTGCTCTTTTTCTTTCTGTCTCTGGCCTGGCACTCTTCGCTGTAGAATAGCTGAACTCAGCAGGCTTCTCCAGCCCTTCCAAAACAGTCTGGTGGTCTCAGCTCTCATCTGGGAAGGGAGAGCCACACGTTTGCACACCCTCAGCTCTGACAAGACCTCAGGACCAATTCTGCATGCTCTAATCCCTGTGTTACTATGCAGGTGGTGGACAGGCCCACCTACAAATGCTTGAATGAATTCAGTGCTGTCCAAATGAGTTCAGTATGGGTTGACACACTCCCTGAAGGAGCCACATGAGGTTTGGGTGTTTAAGGTGTGCCTTAGACATCCCTGGATCACACCAGAGGTCGGGCATCCTACTTTCCACCCACCTTCCCCACCTAGGACAGTTCTGATATCAAGGGAGTCCAGCTTTAGGTACTGATGTCCCATTTTCTGGCCCCAAATGAAAGGAGAATCTGCTTTATAGAAGTTGATTTAAAACATTCTGTCAGAATCAGTGTCCAAAAACCACCCGAGCTGGGAGAGCCAGAATTCAGGCAGTCTATACATGGCTCTTTGTCTTTAGGATACAAAGTTGAGTGCTTAAGACAACACAACTGTCCTCCACTATCAACTGGAAATGAAACAGAGGAATTGTGATGGGTCTAAAAACATGTCACATGGCTCACAGGTAATGGAAACTGTTCTTTGTAAAAGGGCAAGCAATTTCAGCCCAAAAGGGACACTGCGGGGCTCAAACATCCCACTGGGGCTAAGGATCTTCGATTGTTTTTCACCTTTGCCTTGTGTCCCACTGGCTTGGGGAGCTCCCATTTTGTTGTACGTATGGTGGCATCGCTGTGCATCATCTGAGGGACTTTTCCTGTCTGTAGGATCTCAATCAGCGTTGACTTTCCCTGTCGTGGAGGACCGATGATGATCATCTTCATTAGCTTACACTTTTCAGCTTTGCGCAGCTGTGCTCTTAAGTACGCCAGCACTGTTTTAGGGCCTATGGGGGGAAATTGAACAGGCTTTATCTGTGGTTAGCAGTTACAAATGTACATATGTATAGCAGGCCTGCACAAAACCTACTGCTGTAGACACATCAGCTGAATTAATATTTTCCCTGCAGTTTCACTGTGGGCTGAGACAACCCGGAGAATAAACAAAGAAACCTCTAGTGGACAAACCTGAGACAGAGACCCCAGACAAAAGGTCACTGCTCTGAGACTCTACAATGGAGCACTGTAAGAAGAAACAAATGCTGTGGCTTGTATGCTTCAGAAGCTCAAAGGAAACATAAAATACTAATTTAGTATTGGAAAATACTCATTTTTTCCTTCTACTTTTATGTTTCCAGTTAAAATTAGATTTAGGCTTCAACAGCGTGCTGGAGAAGGAATAACTCCTAATAACTTTGTTCCCACAGGATTTTCTTATTAAAACACACAAAAAAGAAGACAGTATTGTAATAGATCCAAAAACCTAGCAGTTTACAATAAAGTCACTTCAATGTGACTGACTGCTGATCCTAAACACTTCAGTCTTTAGAAAGACCATCTAAATACCCGAAAACATACACATTCAGGAAGTAAGCCATGGAATTTATCTGCCATGCATTCTGCAAATGAAATACTGCATTTATAAGTCATCGTTTTAACATGTGATCTATCTTAAATTGATCATATAGCCAGAGCTTAGCACCGATTATCAAATTTGCAAATATGCGTAGGAGGTTTCCCTATGCAATTCCAGTTAACCACAACAAGGGTTTGGGCACACAGTCTGTTCCTGTTCAGGACCGTTAAAAGCAAGCGATTTTCGTTATAAGTTCAGTCAATTTAATAAAGAACACACAGGATCAGCCTTACCCTCTTTTCTGATCTCTGCAGGAACGTTACTGATATTTAGTTCCTCGATATCCAGCTGCCAGAGATTAGCCAGCTGTCCAAGTTCTGGAGGAAGCTCTCGGATACCAGGGTTACTGTACAAAAACAAATAAATCTACCAACAACCAGGCTTTGTGTGTAAGTAGCTGCTCTCACGGACTCTCAGATTACACTATTCTCTCCTTGCAGAAATCTTCCATTAACATTTTAATAAGACTACTCAGCACTTTAATAGTAATTTCCATCCTAAAAGTGATGTATAACCTCAATTTATCCTCTGAGGCAGACAAATGTAATCATCTTTACTGGATAGTTGAGGAAATAAAGGCAAAAATGATGAGTTATTGACTCTAATGCTATAGAAGCTGACAGCAAAAAGCCAGAATGAACTAGAGGCACATTAGATTCCCAGGCCTGTGTTCAAAGCATTAGATCATCTTCCCTAATTCAAAAGGCCAGCCTTCTCCTTATCTAAAGCAAATGATGGACACAGTTCTAGTAAGGGGCTGACTATTTCCAGTTTTTTGACTTCAAAAGCACTGGACATCTGGGGTGGGGCTCCACGGAAGACTGGTCACTAAAACAACATGGAAATAATACTGCATAGCTTTTCCAGGACATGGACTTACTTTCCTAAATAAAGTTCTGTTAAACCTTTCAGAAGGCAAACGGACTGCGGGACAGAGTCCAGCTGATTGTCGTTCAGATAAAGGACTTCCAGAGAATCACTCAGAAATGCTGGAAACTCCAAAAAAGGACCTGGAACAAGACAGGAAACAAATTGCACCTTTAAAACATAACAGACACCAAGGCTCTCAACCAAGAGCGTTCACCTTAACTTTGTAGGCAGGACATGAGGTCATGTTCCTTGGCAGGAAACACCATGAAGCAAGAGCAGAAAAGCAAATGACCTGCAATGGTGATCAAACATCAATGCTCACATCTCAATTTTTTAAAATCACGATGATGCATGTGTTTGAAGACAACATTCTCCATGACTTCTGGGGTGCTGAGGGAGGAACTCTAGGTCTTCCAAGACAACTACACATCAGAGGATGAGTGCATTATATTTCTTGCTGTTGAATAACTGGTAATACCTTGCAAACTTTCCCTATTCCAGCCTAACAGCTGGCAGTGAAAGGGCATACCAAGGGTGGTTCTCAACGTGTTTTTTCCATGTTGCCTGAGAAAAGCCAGAAGCTGGTCAGAATTTACATTCAGGCCCCCACATTGTATCCTGGAGCAATTTATGGTGGATCAAAGTCAGTAACAACAGAGAAGAAAACCCAAATTGCAGCTGACAGACTGCAAATCTATGCTGCCTCTAAAACACTGCTCGCATTTGCCCCTCTGTTCTGTTTTAGACTGCAAGGTCTCAGAGCACTTCAGACTTCCTACATGTCTGAGCAGCAACTAGCATATCTGGGGAGCAACCCAAGCAATAATAGCAACAACTGCATGGCTGAGTTGCGGCTGGTGGAGAGGTTCAAACAAAGGGAAATTCAGCTGGTTCCAAAGAGCATCATTTTGCTCCACAAATTACTCCAGGGATAGCGGCATGAAAAGCTGCCATGAATTGTGTTGCTGTCTTAAGAGTGTCACATGTATCTACCAAGAAGCATCCTGAAGTCAAGGAAAACTAGGCCACACAGGGACAAGCAGATTCTGAGTCTCTAATTATGAAAGTACAACCAGCACCATCTGCTGCCTCCACAGTCAATAAAAGCAACTCCCTGAGATGCGAGACACACCCTTCCTCAAGGATAGGACAGTTGCACTTCCACCAAGATCTGCTTCCCTTACAGAGAAGACTTGAGGAATTGTAACTAGACTTAGCTGAAAAAGAGGAAAAAAAAAAAAGAAAATGGAAGAGGTCTTCTCAGGAGAAAATTCCCCAGTCCTAATATTAACAGCATTTCTAGCCTGAGCTGTGATCAGAAGAAGAGAAAGATAGAGTCCTACTGTCTGCAGGGGTGTTTTATATACGTGACAGGACTGTCTGGTGTGGGCAGCCTGTCACAGTCCGCCTTTGAGTTTTCAAATAAAAAATCATCTTTGGGATTATTTTAGGAGAACAGCAGGCTTATTCATGGACTCAATTCACTTCCTTTCTGGCTCATCGCTGGACTTAAACTTTTCATTGTTCCTCTTCAGCACGCACCTAGGCACAGACAGATTTAGTCCCTCTTGGACACACAGGAGCAAACACCTAAAATAGCAGCAATACTCTCAATTCACCAAAGAGTCCCAGGTGGAAAGGAGTGTACTATATTGGAAGCAAGCTCGAGGTGTTTATGAATTGTAATTATTTATTCATGAGTTATTTATGATTTCTCTGGCTTGAGCTCAAATTTTCTTTTAAAGAACTGTAGAAAACTTAAAACAAATCCCATCTTGAAAATATATTTTTGGATGAATAAACGCCACCAGCACCACATACGTGTGCAAGAAGTTATTCTGAGATTTATCAATCAAGTATAGTGAGCATCCATAAATTATTCTCTTTATATAATCTAGACTTAAGTAAATAGCTTTGTTGGTAAAATTATATGAAAACCTGCCCCCCACCTCGCTAGGAGACTTCTGTGAGCAGCTGATGTACTCCAGCTTCTGTTTTCTCTCGATGTTCTTTAAATTCTTGGCCACATCCTCTAGTCTCACCAAGCTATACTTGGCAGAGGAACAGAGAGAAAAAGATGAGCTGGCTTTGCTCTGTCTCTGTGGCTATTCAAGCATGGCACCAGCCAGGTGGGCTGCTCCATGCCTTCCTGCAACCTGAGGCAACCTCAGGCAGCTCAAAGTGGCACCAGGGCATTATGTGCCACAGCTTTTCAAATGGTACTAATGCAGAGTCCACCCCCTCTTTATGTAGAGGGCTTATGTTGGGTTTACAGCATGTAGAAATTTTCATTAGGACAGCAATTCCCTTTTATAGCTGGTTTTAGCTGCTTTTGCCTGCTGCTCCTGCCCTTCTCTGCCCATTGGGAAATGTTGCTGTAGCACTTCACAGAGAAGCTCTGAGGATATGTCAGACTCCACAGATTCACAAGATTCAGACTCCTTTTCCAATTCTTCCATGTTCAGGATTTCACCAGTGACACAGCACTTCTATTTCCATTTCCCATTTTCAAAACAATGCAGACCGATCCTTTCTCCTCCTTAGGGTGCACGTACAAGACTTGCTGCACAGCAGCCTCTACTTCCACAGACAGAAAAGTGAGGTAGGATTAGCCTTCCCTGGAGGTCCAGGTAGAGCCTCTGCCTCCCAGGTGAGCAGACTGGAGCAGACTATAGCTATGGCTGTACTGGGTGCATTTACCAATTTTACCTATTCATGCTGACCTGAGATCATCCACCATTTTCAGGGGAACTGAGGAAAGCATTTGCTGCAGGAGGGCCTCCCCCTCCTGCGAGCAGCTGAGGGCTGCTCGGATGTGCGTCATGAAGACGCCAGCTCTATTCCAGTCTGCGATTTGCAAAGAATGCTTTAGAGCAAGCTATTCTTCAGGCAGCCGAGAGCAAGAAAGCTCTCCAAGGGCTTTAAAATAAAACAAACAAACAAAAAGAAATGCTGATGAATCCCACAGAGAGCAGGAAGCAGTGCAAATATCTTCACATATTCCTTTGTTCTCTCTGGGATTTCACGTGCGCTAATCCACAACGTCTCCTCTGCTCTGCCCCAAACTGTGGGTGCAAATCACATAGACAGGGGAAACCAGGCAATTTTCAAATTCAGCAACAGAAACAATCCTAGGAGTAATGAGACTAATTAGGGGTTAATTTCCCTTCAACATACCAGTTAGTACTCTGGCTAAAAAGAATAACCTTCATGAAAAGAATAAAAGCTCAGTGAAAGAAACAGGTTTCACTCATTCTTCATCTTTCTATATTGATGGTACCAACCAGCCTCACCATTTCTTTAGAAACATTTTACCTAAACATACTTCCTGCTAATTTAAATGCTGTTGCACTTTAAATTGTGGATGAATTTACACAGATTTCCCTCCAGCCAAACTCCACAGATTCCTGCTGCTTCACGGCTCACCTGGCATCCTCAGCACTTGCTTCCCCATGTTCGTGCTGCCGTGTACCTTACCTGCCTCTGGGCCACAGCGCACCCTGCTCTTCGTGGTGAAAAAGGGAATCCGCTTTGTTTTAAATCCCTCGTCACTCCTGTGAGCCAAACAAAATGGTGACATGTGGAGAAAAAAGAGCTTGGATGCAGCATTTGAGAACTGTGGTGCAGAGTCTGGCCCCACTCTAAGCTGTGGGATTCACAGCACAGCTTTTACGGGTTCCTGTCTGCTTTTGAGAGATGGGATTGAAACCTGCTGTGCGATCACAGAGTTAGACTCCACCAACACTCATCCAGGCCCAATGGTTTTCTTCTGGCAAATTAACAGAGCTCTGCAAGGCAACGCTTTCAGCTCCCAGGGTGAGAGCACTTGACCCCCGGCTTTACGGGTGTCAAGGTTAAGTAGGCTGTCAAACAGCAAATTGAACAACCTTCATGAGAAGCGGTGGAGAACCAACCTGCTGCCATTCTCTGCTCTCACCACAGAGTCTCTGACAACATGACCCAACAACATGACTCTGGAAATGCAGAGACATTCAAAAAAACAGTAATTTGTCTTTTGCAACTGACACAGGAACTCATAAGGACTCCAGAAGATTTACTGGAGAGGCACCCAAATGAGAAGATATGACACATTCAGTGCAGTTCTGGAGAAAATAAGGGACCTTTAACACTCTATTGTAAACACCTCTATTCTAATTTCTAGATGGAAGAACATCACTCTTTTATTGGATGACCTTATTAACGTCAGTCTTCTCTATGAACTTGCAGCTGGTTACACTTCCATTGAAAAATCAAAGATTTTTCATTTTTTCCAAAACAATACTCCCACGCTAACTACAAACTGCAGTCCAGCCAGATGGTTTATGGTTAAGATATGCTCCCCACAAACTAGTATTTGTAGTGACGAACCACACACCGGGTTAAAGAAATTTCTACATGCTCTGAAATTAAACTGCCATTATCAGTAATCCATCCACTTAATAAATGATATAGTGTGCTAATCAGTAAAGGATAATTCATCACTGTCACAGACACACAATATACTTAGAGACATGGTATGTGGATATCAATGCCTTCTATGCAGGTAATTAATTCACTACTGACACCCTTTGTATTACAGGAGGGATTGGGTTTGCTATTATTTCTTCAGCTTTTGTTTTCTCAGACAAAATTTGAAAGAAACACTTACTTTCCAAGTTGGTTTTTTGAAAGATCCAGTGATTTAAGTTGTTTGCAATTCCACTTATCTTGTGAAGGCAATGTAACTAACTGATTTCCCAGCAGCTTCAGGGACACCAAAGCCTAAAAGAGGAATAGCCTAGAGTTAGAAGACAGAGTCCATCAAGCACACTGAAAGAAGTTTTTTAGCATGGCTATTAAATAACAGAATCATGAAGAAAGTACATCTTATTCATCAGAACATCCCGTCCGTGCTGCCTAGCATGCAAACATTTCCTTCTTGTCTCCAGCAAGTATATTTTCTGCACGAAGCACCACCACTATTAGTTCTGGGAGATTATTAGTCTACTTGCTGACAGATGCAATTGGAAACAACCCATATAAGAGGACATTTTACTTTCAGTGAGGAAACCTTTCCAAATGGAAAAGAACAGTATGATTTACTTACACAGTATGCCACATATGGATGAGAAGTCTTATATGTGTGTGAAAGCTAGTGTCAGAGTGGGCTTACACCTGTTGTGCATGCATAAAATCAACGTGCAAAATGTGAACTATTTCACACAAGGAAAATTTTTAATTGCTTTGTTATTACTTGTCTATTAAAATGGACAGGATTTATATTAACTTTCCAAGATTTATACAAGTTACCTATCTACTTTTTTTTTTCCTTACACCAGAGCCAGAAATTTTAAAAAGAAGTGAAGCTGATTAACACCATGCAGTTAACACCATACAGATAGGACTCAGCTGCGAATACCATGACTAAGGTTAAACATGAGCTCTCCTTTAAATTTAACTGAAATATAAAAGAAAAAATGCCGTTCCCATTCAGATTTGTAACATTTATGCTCTTCCATCTGCTCTTAAAAATAATGTCAAGGCTCAAATGATCATTTTAATTTGTTTGAAAATCCAGTTTTCCACTGAAAAACAGTCTTCTGTGTAGTTTCCAAACAGGTTTATTGTGCAAGTCCCCCCATGAAAACTGAGATAAGCAGAATTCCAGCTGAATTATCTCATCCCACAAGTACAGCAGTATTAATGAATTATACCTCACGGAAATCATGTTTTACCAGCAGAGACTTCAGCTTCAAGTGTGTTAAATGTTTTATGTGCTCCACATAATATAAAAGGTTTATGCCCCTTTTCATCAAGCAGGATTAACAATGTCTCACAAAGCCAGTCTGTTGGCCTTCCTCCCCTTTTCTCAGATTGGAAAAATATGAGGTATCCATGTGACATAAGCGATGGACGACCAGCAGTTGTTGGAATGGCAATTATCATGCAAAACGCTCCCTCTAGTGATAAGAGAGGGGCAGCACTGGGCCTTGGTGGGACTTGGGGAAGGTGAAGTAAAATATAAAACTGCAGATACGTGGAGTGAACCACTGGAGGAAAGGGTTGAAAAACCATTCAAACTATAAAACCCTCCCTGCTATTCTTGACAGCCAATGCTTTTATCATCATTAGTCTTCCACTGGCTCAAACCTCCCGTTGGAAGGAAGACCCAGTCCTCCCTTGGCGCTTGGTGTCGAGCTCTCTCCAAGGATCAGCATGGGGCTGTTCAATGACAATGCTTCAGACTTCTCCCCCGAAATATCCCTGGGCAGCAGGCGGGAGGAAAGGGAGGCTATGCGTTCCAGAATTAGCACAAACTTTGTTCTGTGTGGTCTAGCTGGGGTGCTTAATTTTCAGTCAACTGTATCCACGTTACACGTCCCCCACAAATGCTGACAAAGGCCACTCTCCAGGAGATCTGAAAACCTGGTGAGATTATATGCAACGCTTATGTGCCTGCTCCACAGGGGGAAAATTAGTGACTTTCAACTGACTGTGGCTCTTCAAGACTGTAATTCTGGAGATCTGGTCCTTGTTTTGCAACTGCCTCTTCTCTCTCATCTCTAACTTCTTCATTTTTACTGCCTTTCAGGAAGAGAATGGGTGCCTCCAGAAGTGAGACCATGGCAGCAGCAGACAACTTCCTTCAAACCTACTGCCACAGCATGCAAAAAGGGCTCTGGTGTGGTAGATTATCCAGAAGGAAGGAACTGCAGCATCCAGATTAGGCTGCCTCAGTCAGCTCATGATGTGGAAAAACTGACCACAGTCTTACCTGAATACTTCCACCCAGAGAGGGTCAGGTCTCTCCAAGAGTCTAGAGACTAGTCTAGAGAACGAAGACATTGCTTAGAGCATGTACAGTTGGTTCCTTTAGAAGGCAACAGACAGGAAAGCTGAGAAGATCTCTGCTTCTCTTAACACCACATTTCTAGTTTATACATCATAATAGCGACTGTCAGCTGGGCCTAGTCTTAAAACCCCTCCACAAACCAAGCAAAGGCCAGTGATAATCTAGATGTCCCACCAGCCTAGGTCAGAGACATGCTTTCAAGTCCCAGGCCTCCTCTGCTTTCAGCGTTTCCCAAGGAGAAGACAGTTCACCGCTGTTCCTACATAACAATGTAGAACATATAATGTATGTTATATGTAGGAACATGTTACTGCCCATTTCTTCCCCTTCCCACATCTACTTCAGGAGAGGTAGAAGTGTGAGTGCAGCCCTATTCACCAACACAAACTCTACAACCAAGAAGTAACCTAAGCCAGGGCTGATCTAGGCATGGCCTTTCACATTTTATTTGCTCACCACACTCTAGTCCTTGGGCAACTGAAAATACCTGCTGTTTATTTCTTTTATGAAGGTAAGGCTGAAGAGATATGGATAAGAACTGGCACTATTCAAGGCAGCCAAAGCTTGCTAACTTTGAAGACAGACCATCAGCAGAGATTGCACTGAAGTCTTCTCTGACACCCTGTACTGGTGCTTTCACATCCCTCTGCAGCCTCTGAGCAGCGGCGCCCAAAGAAATGTGCCCTTGATGCACCATCTAGTGTTTAATATCTGTCATGGTAACTCCCACCCACTGGGCTTATTTTTAATGCATTCAGAATAAACGAGTTTTGGAAACAATAGTCCATAGGATTCATTCTAATTCAGGAGAAACGCCAATTGAAAACAAATGGTTACCAGAAAGCAAAGCCAAATCTGCAGGGATCATTGAAAACAACCGAGGGAGCAAACAACCCTCAGCACTCTTCTTCCAGGAAGTTGCAAGAGACACCTTTGCAGCAGACTCCTGAGATCCAGTGGACATGGATATGAACCATCACTTCTGCATCCTTCCTGCAGAGGCCGGCAGTGAAAATCATGAAACTTCTGCACAAAGATTTACCTCTGTTTCTATCTCCATGGCCCTGAGTTTCACAATCTGGAAGGGAAGCTTGGAAGAAACCTCCAAGTTCTGCTTGGTTTCATGTCAAAACCATGTGAAGCCACAAATTCTGAAGAATTTTGAAGTAAAACTATGGATCTCTGATGTCCACTGGCAAGAATTATTTAATCTACAAGCTTAAAAATAAGAGAGATGCCAACTAGCATTATTTAGGGCATTCAAACATGCTATTTTCAGCACAGAAAGATTAATCCTTAATTACACAACACTGGTGTGCCAGACTAAGAAAAAAACCAACTATTTGTGAGCACATTTGAGTACATCTATATTTCAGTGGTTGGCCCTTGCAGCTACAATGCAGTGGTCGTCTTCCAAACTGCACTCCCAAAATCTGAAAACCACAGACATCCAAAGAGTTCTCAGAAGACTTGTGTCAAAAGCCAGATACCATATCACAGTGGATGAGGGCCTGAATGTAATTCAGGGGGTTACAGGCTGCTCAGAGGCTCTGAGCAATTGCTGTGTTCATCAGCTCAAAACAGCAAGTACTCTTCTACCTTAACTGGGCAGCCACTGCTGTGACTTCAAGGTAATAAGAGAAGTACTGTGAAGTAGGAAAAAAAGACACTTGCTTCAAGCTGGAAGAGTCCCGGTGGAACTTCTTTTAGTGAGTTCTCAGAAAAATCCACTTCTCTGAGGTGATTTTTCCAGAAAATAGTCAACGCGTCAGGTAGGAATTCCAGTGAGTTTCTAGATGCTTTACAACATTTCTGGAACACATAAAAGCAAAAACACCCACAGAGTAGTAATCGTCTCTTTAAACAATGAGGTAGGTCAGCTGTCACATGTTTAAGGCATTAATAAATTGATTCTAGGTAATGACTTTAGATAATTTGATCTAGATAAACTATTGTGCATTCAGGCACATAGGATTTGCTGAGGAGATGCACTCACTTAATTAATGGGCAAATTCTTTGATGGGCAAAAAGTATTTTGAAAGTTCTTTTGAAAATTATCTCCAGTTGCTTTTCAACCATAACCAAACACTTCACAAAAGTATACGGTTCTGCTATCCCTGTAATAATGAGGAATTAAGTCACAGTGATGGGTGGGTATAGATGCCCTATATAGCCTGGGTTTGGGCAAAGTTAACTTTGAATGAAGGCTGAGTGTTCTGTAAAATGATCCTAACAATACTTCTGTTCATATGAACTACAGAGAAAACCAAGACATCCATATAAGACATGTTTCTAGAAGTTTTCCACCAATGCCATCAACATGGTGAGAACAGGGTAGAACCTCAGAAAGACTTGATCTGAGACCCATAAACTGAATCAGGCAGGGGCACTTCTACAGAAACAGAACAGCCTTTTAGCCTAAGATGTCTGACAGCTTTTTAAGCATCACAGTATAATTTTTGCATTGTTTCAACAGCTTTTTCAGCCTCTGACTCTGTCAGAACAGTTTGACTTACCAAGGGGCAGGCCCAGGGATCTGGAAACACTTTCAGCTGATTTCTGGAAACATTCAGTATGTTTAGGGACTTGAAGCAGTATAGAAAAACCGTTGGAAGTTCCACCAACCTGTTGTCAGAGACGTCAAACTCCTGCAGCTTCCTTAAACCAATCCAATTAGTTGCTAGAAAACACGAAACATTGTGGACTTGGTGTAAACATGATAGCAGTCTGATCCAGCAAGACGCTACATACTTGCTAGATAAGAGCCAAAGGACTTCATGAGTGCTAAAAAACAACCAGGGCTTTTCAAGTACTTTAGACAAAGGATTGAGAGATATCAAGCATCTCTAGCTAATCCTGTCTTGAAGTCATTATTGTAACAGTTTGGGGTTCTCCCTTAGAGATCAGGCCTTGAAATGTAAGCATAACACTGGACTGTACGTACTGTTTTCCTCGTCAAATAACTTCTCCATATAGTTTTTGGAAGCGATGAGTTTCTTAAGGTTTTTAAGATGTAGGAATCCAGAAGGGAGAGTAGAGAGCCTGTTGCTGGATACGTCAACCTCGAGTAACCTGTGAGTACAGAAGATAGTCAGGCATCAATAAAATGCTAGCAAAGACCCCTGTTGCCATAGACTTTTATTTTACCAGGACAGCTTTAGATGTGAATGAAAGCAGCTGGAATGTGCTCTCACAAGGAAAAGCAAAAAACCCAATTTAGAAAATTAACCCTTCCAGGGAGCAACAAGTGGTCTGGATAGACAGCAGATCAGATAATTGATACCAGCCAGCAAATGTCAATCTTGAGTGAGCTCAGGCCTTAGACTTAGAGGAGTGGGGCTCACCAGAACTGGCGAAAAGCAGAAGCAACATGAGACAGTACAGGAATAAAAGTCCCTACAATTGTCCTGACAACTGACTTGGAAACACTGAGAATGCAAAAGGTCAAATCTTAAGTTAAACCCTGCAGCAGACAGAAAATAAACCAAGAAGCTCTTGCATATGCTCTTCACTTACGCAGCTTCACACAAGCACAATGGACTCATTTGCACCTGCTCTCCATACAGGTTCAGTTTGCTGTAGGCATCTAGCGCACACACCTTGTACATATAATTTCATCGGATGACTGTACGCTGGGTAACTCTGTCAGCTGATTGTCAGCCAGGCTGAGCTTCCTGAGGTTTATCAGGCCCCATGGGATCACGGATGGAAGGGAGACCAGGCAGTTGGCAGAGAGATCAAGCTCAGTTATCTGACAGGAGATATCAATCAGCCAGTCCAGATCCACCCAGGGCAGTTTGAGGTTTGACCAGTTCACACACAAAGCCTGCATATGCCAAAGAAAGAAGAGACAACCACGTTAGTAAAATCCCAATTGCTCTCAGCCTGTGTTACATGACTGAGAATCTGGCAGATCAGAGCACAGACCATCAACATTTTGCTCACTTTCCAATCTGCTTCTAGGAATTAAACTGACTCAGAGATGAAATCATGCCTGGATATCAGCAGCCTCCACCATGTAACTGCTCCATGATCTCACTCCAAAGACCATGAGCAAGCGCAAGCAGGGGATCTGGACTTCTTCACCAGTCCATACACCAGCTCCAGTGTGCCCCACAAAGGGTGAGCTGCCCTCGCCTGAAATCAGCACTCTCATCCGAGAGCTGGACAGACTCTTAACGGTTTGTTCATCCAACAATGTGCAGTGAGTTTCCACGGGGCTGGGCTCCCTGCCCCGCAAGACGCATTCACACCCTACATTAGCAGCATGATACGGACAGATCATGGAAACCATCTTAAATCCAGACTCCACAGCCCGAACCCTACTCTGTCTCTTTGACATGGTCCGCATTGCTGCTCAGATCTCCAGGGCACTCTGAACACCAAGAGAGGCCAGGCAGGTCCAGAGGAACCCCTGGGGAGCAGGCAGCCCCTGAAACACTTATGGATCATTGCTTGTGCACCTGCAGAGAGGACAGGGACAGATCAGCTGATTGTGGTAATGACTTCTCAGGAGGAGGCCAGTTGCTGGAATAATTACTATATGCCCAGGCACTGCTCTTCCATCTTAAACCTTCCAACAGTAAGCAGCCAAACTGTTCTGAAGAAGGTTTAGAAGGTTTAGGTTTTGCAAAGGAACATCTGTGAAAGGCAAGAAAAGGCAAACACCCTCTTATAAAGCATTTCTACACACTAGAAATTTGCTCAGTATCATTTAGGAAGGCATTTTAGTTTCTGAGAGACGTGATTTTGACAGTTGCCTCCTTTCTAGATAATGTTCTACTGTTTTTGACAGTAAGACAAGGAAGTTTTTATCCTCTTTTGGGAAAAAAACAAGCTGCTGTTAAAGTTGTAACTACTTATTTCAGGCTCCAGCTTGGACAGAAGAAAACATGAACACATATGGACATCAATGCAAGTAAACAACCCAAGGCTTCATTTTCAAGATCACCTCATTGCATTCCAATGAGATCTATGTTCCAAAATACACCCGTTAAAAATGTTAGTCCTGAAACATTTTCATAAGCTCAGTTTTTGACATAACTCATCCCAAAGACAGCCTCAATGAAGTGATCGTTAATTCTCCACCAGGAGGCAGCAAGGACCTGACAGCAAATTTAATTTGCTTTCCAATTCTCAGTATTTAGCACTTAAGATTTTTAACCCCAAATTTAGTATTAAAAGAAATATATTTTTGGAAGACAGAGAAAGAAAAAAGAAACAAAGGTCTAGCTCAAATGCTTATTTGAGACTCAGAACTCCAAGTAATGAAGATCACACAGTCTAGGAGAATGGAATAAAGGGTAAGCACAAACAGTCGCACTTTCTAGAAACTGACAGTAGTAGTACTTAGTGTAGACATAGTGCTTTTCAAATGGTCACTAGTGAAGCCTCAGGACAGCCCTGCAAATATGAATGGAAATATTATGCCCATTGTATCACTGGGGAAACCAAGGCAGAGAGCCCAAGCTGTCTGTCTAAAGCTATATTCACCACCATGCCACAAGGCATTCATATAAAACACAGCAAGCCAGTAGCAACAAGAAATCAAATTTAGCAGAGTACTCACTGCTACTGAAAAATATCCAGTACCTAATGGGAGTTACACTGCAAAGCTTTCACATTGGCACTAAACATATTCTGCTTTATCGTTAAGATTTTCCAAGTCTGTATATTTAACAGCTTCCTGCTTACAAACTCATGTTTTAAATTCTGTATGTAGCTCTCTGTAATTTTCTTTTCACCTATAACAGCCCAAGACTGAGCTTGTTTACATCACTGGGCAGCACTCAGTTGTGATTTACGGTAATAGAGAGTATAAACACACAGGTCAGATTCCCTTTTCCATCCCTAGCCACCCCACACTTCAGGATAGATGTAGGGATGTGGTACTGATGCTAAGGGACTGGAAGATCTTCCCAGCAAGAGGAAACCTCACTGGAGAAGAGCACGTATGTGTTGAGACACTTGACTATTTTTTTCTGGTTCCTTGAATTGCCCCAAGAGCTCATAAGAGGAGCCAGATCCCTAAATCCAGGTAATGCACGAAACCAGCTCTACACTACAAACAAAATCCTCAAGTAGTATTGGTATCTATCTGGCTACTTACACACACATTCAGGGCACTACCCTGTCTTATAATATTACTCTTTTACTTTAGAGAGAGAATTTTCAGCTAGTTTAGCTTCCAGACGAGGTCACCAAAAACTGACTCACAATGGTACTGATGCAAGAGAAGGGAGGAACGCATGGCTGGGGACAGGAGGAGAGCAGCATCACTGTAGCTCCATCCTAGATCTGCTAAATTTGTCTCTGACAGAAATGCAGCTTAATCAGCAATGAAATTCTCTTGCTGATGTTGTTTGTACCATATTGTGGTTTATATTGATGACAACAAAGCCTTTTTATACCAGGACAATTAAATATACACCACGACTTCTGCTCATACAGAAAAAAACCCCATCACTCTCCTACCTAACCGTGCTGGATAAAATCACATGCTCTGTATTAGCAAAATCACAAACCCCCTGGTTTAGGAAAGAGTTAAGAAAAGGCCCAATTCCCAAATACCCATCCTTCATGTAGATTTTTAATAGGAATGGGCTCTTCAGGCTAGAAGAGAAAGGTATAATGAAGATCCAGCTGCTGAAAGTAGAACACAAGCAGTCTGCCTAGATATGTGAGAAACAGGGAATTAGCCATTTTAACAACTAACCTTGGTCGGCAATGCATATTCCATCCTCCTCCCTTCTTTCCAGGAATGACAAATTTTTTCAAAAGCTATGCTGAGACTCAGCCAAAATGAGGTCAGAGGGGTTAAACCAGAACAAATAGGGGAAAATGCAAGCTTTTAGGCAGCAGTTCTAGTATCTATGGTCTTAAAAATTAACTGCTAGTAAGAAAGGGGCTTCCTGTTTATATCGTCATCAAGACATGGGGTACGGAACTGCTAACACAGCACTGAGAGTTACAGAAAGCTGGATTCATCTCAGACTGTCCGTCAGACACATCAGATATCTCCTGTAACCATCACAAAGACCTTGCTCAGAGGGAGTCTAAACCTCAAAAATGAAGCCATGGAGATCAGCCATGCTCTTTCCTCTATTTCCCTTTACAGCTTGCTACCTGTCAACAGAGGGGAACAGCAACACCCTTCACAGAGATCTCAGGCAGTGGCTGAAGCCGCCTTTTACTGACCCCATGCTGTTGGAGCAAGGTGGTATCTCAATCTGTGATGAAGATCTGGCTGTGAGACTAAAGCTACTTTTCACCCTGCAACAAGGAAAACAGTGAAATTACATTCAAAGGTGGCCTCAGCACTGATATTGCAAGCTGTTAATTGTTATCCTGTGTACATTATCATCACCAAAGACTGAAAGACTAGCACTGAGTTGGGCAGGACACATAACAAAGATGCCATCCCGAGATTTACCGTGGAAGTTCAGGATAACTTTCAACAGTACACTGAGATGGAAGTAGTGGCTCCTGGCATTTTCTCCTTTGGCAATGGTATCGCCACATTGGCTGTGGATGCATAGGATCCACATCATGGCCCAAAAAGAAAACAGGGAAGGAAAATTTTCCTGGTTTTTTCTAAACTTCTTTTAGCATCTGATCTAAAGTAGGATGCACTGTAGCACCTTTCCTAAGCTAAGCATCCATGACCAGAGTATCAAACCCCTTGAATTATTCACGTTTTACCTAAACAAACAGAAGCAAGAAACTTGAGAATTACAGCCAAAAATCTGGGCAAATATTCTATGCAAAAGGTTCTCCACAGGTCCTTCAGGCAACGAGAGGATGCATATAACCATACAGGGCTTTGCAATTCTGGCAGTGATGGGAACGAAGGCCTGGAGAGCTGGGTTGCTCGTTCAGTTTCCTCCCTACAGGAGAAAGTAGGCTCTTGTGGTTGAGGTTCTGAATTCAGATTCCAGAGCTTCAGATTTCTTGTGTGACACCAGTCACTGTCTCAGGCTAACCAGACTCTGTTTGCCAGTCCATATAATGGGACAATAACATTTCCCCTTCTCTCAGGGGAGCCAGGAGTAAAAATGCACTACAGACTCCAACTCCCTCTTTTTTCTTCCTGCTTAATTAAACTGCTCCCAACAAAACTGCAATTAAAAAAAAATCAGAGAAAAGAACTGATGGTGTTTATCCCCTCTTTCAGTTCCTGCTGTGTTTCAAGTTGATGCTCTTTAGAGTGGGCTCAGGCTCTTATTCCCATACAAAAAAGTACTTGGCCTTGAGTACCCTGACCAATGCAGTAACAGTAAGATCTACAGCCTGCTTTTAGTGGGCGCAAGCAGGACCATGCATCTCTGCTGCTTCTCATTTCAGACTGATACTCATCTCTATTTTGCATTTAGATTGCTGTGTATCATTTACCTCAAAAATGCAGAGCCACGGCCTCGGGGTATTTAATGTGATAGAAAGATACCTGCAGAATTCAGATAGTGACTTCTAAAACCACAGACCAGATTGTGAAATCCAAAACCTGCTATGAATGCTGCAGGGTAGGTGTCCCCATCTGCTAGGCAGCTTTTTGAATCTCCTTGAACTCAGTCCTCCTCAACCAGAGCCTGGGACTAACAGTGTCTCTTCCACCTGAGTGCTGCTAACTGGAGGATCAGCCAAGCCCCTTCATCTGCCTTAGGGACTGTGGATCAAATTCATCTTGGTGCTAGTAACCTGATGTCAGTGGAGTTACCTTAGGGATTTACTTGGCTCAGCAGTCTGCGGTGAAAATGTAATTAAGTGAAAGAAAGCCCAACAGCAATGCCACAAAGAGAGGGAATTTCCTCCCCATCTCATACTTAATAATCTCCCCTATCTTCCCAGAAAAGTCCATTCTTTGATTCCAAAGGTCTATGATGCTGAACTCGCAGAGCCAGTGATCGGCTCAGACCTTCTCCATTTGGCCTTTCTCAATTTGGCGAGCTCTGTGCTCAAATGAGAGGGATGGTGTTCAGAGGCTGTTAGTTCCTGCACACAGCCTGAGTCTGGGCAGCTTACTGATCTTCTGTAGGGCAAGGAAAACCTCTATAGATTCCCCTTTCCTGCCAAGGAAAGAATTTCTCAATATGAGTCCTGAAAACTAAATGGAAATGTCCTACTGCAGTGATGTCAGGGCATGCACTGAGGAAGGCAAGGGACTGGAAATTGTGCAGAAACAAGAAACCCCACTGGTCTTGGGCAAACGATGAACTATAAATACAAAAAATATTCACTTAGATTTGAGACCATTTGGTAAAGTGATTAAAAAAGGCTGTTGTTCATTTCTCCTAAATGACATGACATGCCCCAACAGAACCTTGCTCTTGCCGTAGACAGGATATTCTGAGGACGGTGATCTAATTCCTCCATCAATAATGCTGCTGTGACTCTTGAGTGGAACTGCTGCAGATTTCTTTACTGGTGGTGATGTAACTGAGATTAGCCAGGCAGTGGATAAAGACATTGGAGGAGGATCACGCATATACACATACATTTGCATGCTTGTGCATAAAATTCTTGGCAAAATATTTCCAAGGGAAAACGCAGCCGTTTAAGCTTTTTTCTGGTCTGTAACTGGAAAAATAAATCTATCTCACACTGCACACACTGGAAAGTTACATGTATCTCCATGATGACTACACCTACTGAAGTCTGGAATCTGTGCCCAGTCACTTTACTGCAGGGGGCCTTTTGGCATTTGTTACCTGTTCCTGTAAAAATGGAGCACTTCCTCTCTTTAGCAAGACAGCGGTTTGCTGTGGGGATAAATTAATGCCAGAAAAAAAAAAAAAAAGGAGAAACAGATATTAGAAACATGAGATGTAACTCCTCTTGTCTCAGAAAGGACAGCACTGCACAGTGCAACGGCTGCCTGGAAGGTGTGGCAGCTAAATCAAGCTCTCCAACCACATTTTATGCATAGCTGGTAGCATTCTCCACTGTGAAATCAATTGGAGATCAACTGTGCTGTGTTTTTACTCAGAGACAGCACAGACGGGACAAACCCTTTGGAAGTTCTGGGCTTATTCTGAAATGATGGGTTCTCAATCTGCCCTGTCCAAGAGCAGAGACTTTTTGACATCCAGCTGGCTGCCATACACATCGCAGTCTCCGCAGAATCCTTTTTTTTGCTTCCTCCCAGTGCAAAATGCATCACAGCACTTACACAAGAAGATTTACATTCAGGAACCTTATGAGAGATGAAGAA
Organism: Strix aluco; assembly: GCF_031877795.1. Lineage (NCBI taxonomy): Eukaryota > Metazoa > Chordata > Aves > Strigiformes > Strigidae > Strix > Strix aluco. The sequence goes on from NC_133942.1 coordinate 14,781,267, forward strand.
AGCACTGAGGCAGCTTGTTTGCAGATGCCATGAAATTGTGTTTTAAAAAAATGATCAGGGTGTGTGACTATCACTTCCCAGAGAGCTCTGCAGACAAACTAGGACAAATCTTCTGAAATTTGGCCCAGTCTGCCAAAATGAATTCAAAGAGAAAGCATTAAATAAGCAAACATATTAAAAATAAACAGCTACTAGAAGAATCAAGGTCAAGTTTCTGGGTCTGTTTTTTTGCTTTTCTTCTTTTTCTTTTTTTTAAATCAGGCCCTTCTGGCAATTAGCTGATGTTTTAAGACTGCTCTCTTCTTTGCTCAGGGTGTGACAACAGCAAAGCTGAGTCATTTTTACAGCAGCTAAGTTAAATATTGCCAGCAAGTTCACATGGAAAACAGACCTCTTCCCTGTGATTCAGACATTTATTCCAAGTTTATTCAAGCTGAATTATCCAGTTAGTTGGACTTTTTTCTTCCAAAAGGCATGTAGTTTTACTAACTCTTATCCAGAATTATCTAGGATTTATCTTCCTTTTGTCTACCTAAACTAAGAATCCCACAGGGAGGGCTCCAAATCCACTGGTTGAACCTAATGAAGTCAAGCTCATGTATGTGGACTGTTAGTCCCTAACATTCAAAGTATCATTGGGATAATAGAAGATACTACATGCTTCCCTATAAAGCAGTAACAGTGTGTGCTGTGAGACTTTTTCAGCTCTGAATAAAGGAGACTTGGATAATAGAGATGAAGAGAATGAAGAATATAGCCTAGTTATACAAAGATACGTGATAATCATGAAATGTAAAAATATGCTGCATGAAAACAATGCCATTCATCTGTAGATTTCAAAGCATCATCATCGTGTATTCAGCCTCCCAACAGCTGTGAGACGTGAAGAGTTTAAATCTCCCCATTTTACAGTGAAAGAAACAGAGGTGCAAATGAACTACCAAAATTGTCAAAAGTTTGCAAGTGGCTAAGTAGTGAACAGAGGTCTTGCGAATCTAAAAAGGCTTCAACTGCTTTTTGTTGGCCTTTGTGTCCCATCAAAAATCATTTCTGTGGGACAAGTACAACTCCACTAATATGATCTGATCGCACAAAACACTCTCCATGCTGGTCCGGAAAGCCAGACCCGTCCTGAGCAAGTGACAGTAAAGGTTACCAGCCATCCCTTACGAATGAGGATCTGAAGCAGGGATGGTATTTTGAGCAGATGTGAGCTTGCTCTACTCACGCTCCACGTTAACAAAAAGCCACATGAGCCTATTTGTACCTGCTGCATCTGAGCGATCAGATGCAGGGAAGAGAAGGGTTTGAACACTCAGCTCTGACGCCCCGGGACAGCACGGCGCTTGTGGCATCACCTTGCAACCAGAATGCACAATAGAAACCTAAATGAAGTGATTATCCTGGGGTCACAGGGGAAGCCTGTAGCAGCTTATTTCTCTGGAAGAGTTTGAGCCCAAAGTCAATGTTTCCTTTCCGCAGCATATGCCTGGTTCACACGCTGATCTTAAAATTGCCACGCGGAAGCTGCGGCACACAGCGTCTTGCACAGTGATGCCATTTAAAGGCCTAATGTTTTACACCTTGTAATTCAGCACTGGCATGAAAGCCACTGTCACAGCTTGTTCTCTAAATGGGTAGCAAACCACAAGGCTCTTAGCTGAGAAGAATCACCAGCCACACGGTACGCAAAGACAAATATCAATTATTAACATGATGCTCCTTTAAAAGAACATCTTTTCACACAGATAAATGGCTACTTACTGTTTTTGCTGGAGCACTACCTGGTAGTGGGCTTGTCTCAATGAAATACTTCCTCAGAAGGTGTTTACTGGATTCAGGACTGTCCATCAGGATGTAGGAACAAAAGAAAGCTCCATTCCGTAATAAAAACACAGCTACATCTTCATTCCCTTTAGAGAAAAGCAGATTGTCTGTTCTCTGCTTCTCATGTAAATGAACCAACAAGGAGCTGAACAGAAATCCTGGGAAATAACCACTTCTGAAAAAAAACATGGGGGTGTGCAAAAAGGAAACTGAACTGTATAAAGACTGTTTCCTCCAGTGGTAGGATTTAGTTTGGTCAAACTGAGACAACAAAGACACTACGTAAAAGCACTGGCTGAGGCTCTTTTTTCTCCTTTTTCCATGTCTTATTAAACTATACAGACAGCTGTGTTTTGAAGTGTAAATTATTCAGCCTAAATCAAGTATGCATGCCAGAGTGTCCATAACAATAATGCTTCTACTTGCAAGGTTTCTATTTTTGAAGGGTCTTTTCCCTAGGAGTTTATAGAGGAAAGTTCAGCCTCTCAGTATTTACAGTAATCTAACTTAAGAAGGCCCTGACTTAAATTTGGCTAAGTCAAAAGATTCAGAGCCAATCTTATATTAATTTATCCCACCAGAAATCCAGGACAATTCCAGGCAAAACAGTCCACACTGCTACCTTCCCAGAAGTGAACAACTCTGCCCGTTCTTTACAAGACATTGCAGAATAGGGGTAACATTGTGAAGCATGCAAATACATACCTGCCTTTATAGCAGCATACAGGGGCAACCGTATAAGAACTGGAAACTCATTCCTCCTGACTGCACAGCTCTCTGGGTCAGCACTGTAGGCACGAATTAGGAGTTTTACTACGTCCAAATGTCCCTGCTGGCAGGCTATGGCCAGCATCCAGTTCAGGAGTTGTTGGCAAGTACTAGGACCTACCAAAAAGATACGGCATTTGACTTAGTTGATGCCACCGGGCTGTGACGTGCAAGAGTCATCCACAAATAATGGCTGTGCAAAGGGATAGGGCGAAGCTCCTGAGGACAAAGGAGCAGACTGCAGTGCAAGAGCGTGTTACAGAAGAGCCCTAAACTGGTCAGGCACAAAGTTTTCAGCTTTGCTTAACTGTTCTTCATTACCTACCCAGCTAATGGGCAAACTTTTTTGACTGTCCCTGATCTAACCATGCATAAGCTAGCAACAGCAGAAGGTTCTGAGGATGCCTGCTAGGCTACGAGCAGAAAAATCAAACATCTATTCCCAAACATGTAGCAAGGGATGACCAGGAGTCTTTGCATCCAGAGACAACGGGCCTGATGCAACAGACATTAGATTCAAACATCCAAGATAGGCCACTTCTTCCAAGTTTATGAGAGGGGATACAAAGAATGGGGAAAAACAGATGACTTTTCATGCTACTGGATGAATAAAACAAAAAAAAAATGTTTCAGACAACACAAAATAATTGCTTTAGTTTGTTTTCACTGCAACCCAAAGTCTCCCACAAAAAAAAATTAATTTCCCCTTGAAATATTCCATTTTGGGTGAATTCTTTACTATCAATTCATAGCAAAGTTAGACAAATGACATTTAAGGCTCAAAACTAAAATAACATGTTCTGATTTCCTCATTAATTTGCTAATGTTTTAGTCATCCCAAAACTGCTTTTTTTGCGGAATTAATGTTTTGTCTGTAGAATGCTGCTATCCTCTAGGTGTGCATAATTCTGTGCATGTACCTAAATGCCCATGACAGGATTATTTCTGCTAACACTAAGCAGTCCTCAGATCTTCCCCAATTCACAATATCACCCCCATTTACTTTACAAATCCACATCCCCTTTGAAATGCTTACAGAAATGTCCACAAGCCCAAGTTTACATGCCAACTTCTTTTTGCAGTTTCTCCATGTGGATATTACACCGCTCTTTGCATTCTTAACGACTTGACTAAATCACTCACCCTTATGCTGCAAAAACTGGGCTCCACTTCAGCTGTAAGCCCCAAGAAGTTCACGCTGAGCCAGAGAGAATCACTGCAGTGCATTAGCCAAACTGCAAATTCATGCAATTTATTCCTAAGTCCTGTGATTGGTTTCTGTGTAACTTCCCAAGGAAATAAATGGAAAATCCTGCATAAAAACTTCTGAAAGCTGCTGTTTGTATGAAGCACCTTCCCTGACCCCCCTGAAGCAAGGGTTTAAGGGAATTTGGTCAATTCTAAACTGAGCTAAGTTTCCAGAAACTACTCAAGTCACTTTTCATTACTGAGAGTATTATATTAATGTAATTTAACTTTTGCTACTAGCTTACAAAACCAGCATTGTCAGCCTCCTTTCTGTCTGAAGGAAATATTACGTTTAATTGCATCCCCCAAAGCAGCATGTTTCTTTGGCTTATTAGTGCTCTAACAGTTTAAGAACATCAAATAAGCAGGTTTCCCAACAGGTTATTCCCATTGTCATTGAGGTCACTGGCAAGTATACAGCTCCAGCGAGGAGCCAGAGCTGTATTCAGGTCAAATATTGCAGAGGCCTAGCTTAGCTGCTGTGGCTACTGCAGTGTCTGAGGTCAAGACAGCGATTCGCCCTGGCTGCTGGACCCCAAATCCATAGAGGGTCCTGGTGAGAAGCAGCTGCCATGCCCACAGTACACCATGAGAGCAACAGGGGACCCAGACACAGTTCCTGGCCCTGTCTCAGAGTAATGCTCTTCCCCTCCCCCCCACAGCTGTCTTAAGAATTGTGTCTGGGTCTAAAAATGTCTCTGTTCTGCTATAAAATAATTTTTTAAATAAAACATAACTAAAATATAATGATGATTCTAAAGAAGGAATTCCCCTGAAAATCAAAACAAGAGAGCATAGAGCATGTTGCCAGCTGTGCACCCAAACTACTGCTCGACAGACGGTCATGCTGAAGTCTCACTCCCAGCACCACTGTGTCTGCTGGATCAGCAGAGTGGGATGATGCTGTTTCCTGAAAATTCCCTAATTTCTCTGTAGGGTCTGGGACATTACCCAGCTGTGAGGGCTGATGGGAATGAATTATCTAAATGGCATCTTCCTCCACTTCCAATTTGCAAACATGGAATATTTTTAAGCATGTGTTTTTCCCCCCATGGGGGAAGTTTTCTTCAAACACAGCAGAGATTAGATCCCTCCACACACTTTCCCATGACTAAGTCCCTCCCCTTTCAAGGAATGTGAAAAAAATAAATAAATGCCTGCTTGAAGCTATAGCACACAGCCACCAAAAAGCTTGAGGAAAGGCAGAGGCAACCCAATAGTCTTACCATGCAAGGAATCCAGCAGCTCTTTCACAATATCCTTATGTCCAAAATACGCAGCCACCACAGCTGCATTGTCATCATTAGGTTCTGTTGGTAACGCCACTAACGCTTCCTTCAGTAAATACCTCACCGCCTGCAGATCTCCATATGCTGCTGCAATACCTAAAAGCTGACACTGGTGAAGAGAATACAGCAAAATAAACTCTCTGTGAAGGGAGAGAAGGCAGAGAATGAGAGCATTTCTAGAGCTATGTGTTAATTTGTGCCCATGCAAATGCACACCCACTGTCACTGTGGTTAACTGAGAATGTCATAAAGTCTAGTAGCCTTTATAATCACCAGTGATATTAATTATATTAATTTGTTGGGTTTTTGCTTTAGTATTTGTATGACTTTACCACAAAATTGCCCAAGGCACAGAATGGTGAGTGTAAATCCATTTTTCACGGACCAACAGAAAAAGCTTTTGCACAGCTCTGCTACGAGGTGTAGGATTTCCTGTTTTGCAGATGGTCAATATGCCCGGGCCTGACATGCAGGTACTCTCCCAAAACACTAAGATAAACTCTGTGCAAAGAGCAGGCTCAAAATGAGGGCTCTGAAGGCAGAGCAGTGCAGAAGCTGGTACAGAAGATATAGTTCCAAACACAAGCAGCAGAATCTTCCTAGGGGGCCATTAACCATGTTTGTACTGATGGGGGAACAATTTTTGCTGTCTATAAACTGCTTCCTTTTTATGGGGAAAAATGTATTTCCCTGTTTTAGTGACCACAGCACCAGCACCCCTCCTCGCACAGCCTCCTGTTCCTACATATGTTGCTCTCTGTGGTCTGTCTCATCTTTCTGATCAGAGCTTTCAAGGGCAAATACTGTCCCTGAGCGTATGTTTCTGCAGTGCTCCACACAACCAGCCATGTCTGGGACCCTGCAGCACCAGCATAACATATATAACTGAACAGATTTTCTGCATGAGAAACGATGGAAGACAGCAGCTTGGTATTTCAGTTTCTTTCCCAATAAAACTTGAGAAAGAGTAGTAACCTAATCCTACCTTTTCCACTTGCAGTGCAGTCTCCTCACATGACAACTTAATCAACTCTTGGGCCTTACTGGTGTCTCCAGCTTTGTAAGCATCCTGAATGCTTTCTGTCACAGGTGTCTGAATTATGGAGACTTCGCCGACTGTGGACTGTTTGCCACCCATGTCCACAGTTCCTGCAGTAACAATAGAAAAGAGGGGTCAGGAAAAAGTATGTGTTCATTACTCATGCACAGCTGCAACGTTGGTGCATCCTGGCAACAAAAAAAGGGGGAGAATTATTTTCAGTGGAATATTTACTGCACGCAATTAAAAAAAAGGGAGGGGAAACCTCAAGACTCAGTTGCCTAATAAAAGAAAATGCTAATATGTTAAAGTACTTTCCAACAGGGACATGAAACTAAAAGGGACAGTGAGTTCTCCAGTTGGTCCCAGAGGTGGTTTCCAAAGGTTGGTGTGAAAGCTCACATGCACAGACACGTATGCTCTGAGGCAGCCTGCCACACTCGACCTCCTGCTGCAGGAACCAGGGGAGAGAAGGGTTCAGATGAGACTGGCACCTGCCGTACTTCTGAAGAAGCAAGGAGTCTGCATGACCTGCAAAGTGATTCTGGTACTATTAGGCTTGCCTCAGTCACACTTCATTCACCTCCTGACAACAGCCTAATAAAACCCCACTCTACTTCTCCAGCATTTTCAGCCAGAGCTTTATACACCTTAATCAGCGTGAAAGAAATTGGGAATATTTTTACTGTGGGAAAAACAGAGTAAAAGGAGATTATGCAAGATGCCCACTGTCACCCTGATCAATCCTGGAGAACATCCTAGGCTAGTCTTTTTTTTTTTTAAATGTCATTAGGAGCCAGAAGAGCTTTTACACGTCAAATATTAAAAGCTGCAAGCCATTAGAGAAGATGTTTGCGGTGGGTGGCCAACAAAGAGGCAGCCATGAAGTCTCACACTCACCTACCCCCCCACTACCAGGCCAGGGGAATCTGCAGGAAAGTCACTGGATTACGAGTAAGATGTTCAGGTCCACTCATGAACAACATGCAAGACAGAGAAAAGAAGCACTTTTCACTTGAAAAGAGACTGTTTCATAGTCACTTTTTCCTGCACATTATTAATTATTATTGCTTATTTGCAACTGGTTAAGCCCTTAAACCCACAGATTTTCACATAGGTCAACAAGGATTTTTTTTAAAAATAGACACATATGTCATGCAGGGCCTAGTTTAATGCAGCCTAGAAAAAGAAGTAAATCTGGAACAATCTATAACTGTCAGTAAATATCTTTGAATAATGGAGTCTGAATCACCAATAGATTCTGACTAACACTTCTCATCAATTATTTAAACGAAGCTCAAATCACTCAGACATCGGAGACGGCTCCAGAGATTCGTGCCATTAAAATTGTGCCCACATCAATAACCTTTCTCAGATGATGCAGAACGTGTGAAGGACAAGCAGCAGAAATCAAGGCAGATGAATGTGGTGTTAAATTACAGCATAATAAACACCATCTCAGAGTTCATGTTAATAGGTGCAGTGCCTTCATAATTCTGTAGTTTTAGGGGGTACATGGGAAAAGAAATTCATTCAGCATTTGGTCCAGTCTTTTAGAGCAGACCAAACAACCATAAGGGATCTCTAAGAATATTGCATATGATTTAATTCTCTTTTTAATGGACACCAAAGGTAGGAAATGCAAATGATTCTTAGGCAAGTAACTGTTTAAAGGGTGATAGAAGAGAGAACTTTAGAACAAAACAGTTCTCCAGTCTAAACAACTCAGGACGGGACTAAGTAAAACCAAGAAGTACAGATCCAAGCAAACACTGCAGTTACTGGAACATGCAACCTCCCTGTGCTCGGTGCCCTGTGATGAAATCCTGAACCTAGAGAGGAGCACTGGAATTCCCCTTGAAGGAAAAAATGCCTCATATCGCAGATACAAAACAGCTGGAAAGCTGAGCAGGAAGCCCTGCAAATCAGGGCTGGCAGAGCACAGCAACTTTAATCTGGTTCCTAAAAAAATACTTAAAGGAGGGATAAATTTTACTTCCTTCCAGCCTCAATCCTGATTTTGGAGACAATCACTCAAGACCCACCTCTGCAGCCATTCCACACGTAAAGGCACACCCTTTCTGCCAAAGAATTGAGCAGGACCATCTTTCTTTCTTTTTAAATCAGGTAGGTGAAGTTATGAGTATCTCATGGTCAGAGATTCATTCAGGATCTGGGAGATGCCAGTGTCACTTCCTCAACTATCAGAGAGGTCTCCAGCCAAACTCTCACACATCCTGCACACCAGAGCTCTTCTTACAGGAGCATTTTCCACCTCTCCTGTTGGACCTGCTCCACTGTGCAGGAAGGACTACCAAATCAGCTGGCCAGGGAGCACAAGAAGGACCACAATGTCATAACTGGGGAAGGAGGAACTCCACAAGCTAGATGCTAATCCCAAGACCACTTCTGTGTTTTACCAAATGACTACTTCACAAAACTACTTGGCTAATGTGTCATGCTTCCTCTTACATTTTTGGCCCCCTCAAAACTTCCTAAGCCCTTTGTAGTGCAATGGCTTAGTTACAACCACTGCTGCCATCACCGCTGTTGGGAGATCATGGGCTGGCCATCAACCATCGCAGTCTGCTCATGTGCGTTAGGTGTAGACTTCTGGGCTCTCCAGGAATGGGGAGGTCTCAAATGGCTGGCTTCACAGAGTTTACATGCTCCCAGAGTTAGTTGGCAGTTTAATCAGAGTCTTTGGGATACTAATTTTAGTCCTTAAATTCAATTTTTGTCTTGTCTTAGGCAAATTTTTATTGATCTAACCAAAAGTGTCCAGTTTTGAACATCTGAACATCCATCAAGTAGAAGTCAATAAAAGCTTCATTGCCTGTAAGAAATCTGGGCAATTCTACTGTTTGAAACCAATATATTTATATTTAAATATTCTTGGCAGAAAGATAATGCTGCTCATTATTCAAGTTTCTTATGTAACTGTCATAAAAACTTCTATGACTGCATTCTGCAGAGTAAATTGATCTCCTGCCTAAGACCCGAGGAAAAAAGCTGCCAAAGGACTTCAGCAAAAAAAAGACCTTCCAATTCAACTACTTACAAGCCTGAAAAGAGCAAAACTGGTGAGATACAATGTGATAAAAAAGCTTGTCCTCAACCAACTGCTGTACTCACATGATTCTGTCAGAGTTAACTTGAGCTTTCAAACATTAAACGAGAGAAGGTGGGCCATCCATTCCTAAGTTCCAAAAAAACACAGAAGCCATACATTGCAAATCTAAGCATCTCACCAACCAAATTCCCCAATTAATAGAAGACTTTCTGGTGACTTAAGAAATAATATATTGACTTCTGACATACAAACAGAAAACAAGAAGCAGCATGTTTTATAAGCTTAATTTATACTCACCAGTAGAGAAAAAAAGGAAAATTACATTCTACTGACTAAAGACTGTTTTATTTCTACAAGATGCATGACTGAATTATCATCAGTACTGGCATTCATGTAGGCTGGGAATAAAGTTTTGCCAATACATGCATCAGCCATTTTTAGCAGAAATCTGGGCCAAAATCCAAAGAAATTCTGCCTATGGTTTTAACCCTACAAATCTCATGCTCTTTACTCGAGCTCTCTCTGGCTTTCAAAATAGGGTCACCTCACTTGCATATAGCCTTGAACATATGAGAGCAATACTAAAGCTGAATAATATTGAACCTCTAATTTTGGACTTGATCGTGCAACATGCTGAGCATTTAAGCCTGGATGTAACAAAGTGCTTTCAATTCTTAGATGGCATGGATTTAGGAACTGGCTTCTGCACTTCGCACAATAGGGTCTACATTACTGTTTGACAACGCATATGGCTATATGCAGTACAGTGGAGCAACTTATGACATTCTATCAGTATTTCTTGGGATATTCCTGTAATAAAAGGCTGCTAGAAACTCCAGAAGCTCTTACAGGCCCATTATGATTTCCTTTAGCTTTTGCTTTATTGCACACAGATCTGGGACAGAGTTCCTGCGTTGGCACAGGTTTCTCTAAAAGCGCTGTCCCAGATCAGCACCCCTCTTCTGAGCTTGCAGCAGGAAACAAGACAGATGAAGCCTATTTGAACTGAGGTGGTATCATGTGGGTTCGTTCCTCCAACATATTTGAATGTCAATGAAAATAAAGCCATGGGGTTTACTTGCTATCATTCAGTGCCCTATCTCTGTATCATATTTATTTAACTTCATAGATCCATGGCTTCTTTTCTTTGCTTGATTTCTAGTGACTGTAAGCAAACCAAGCACTGCTTGTAAGGGTAAAACAGGAGGCATTTGCCGACATTAAAAACGCATCCTTCATCTATTCCTCACACATCTTAACAGCCTATATCAAAGCAACTAACTGGAAATATTTCCCACTCTTGATTTCAATGTTTTATACTTTGCAAGCATCCTTTAAGCTTGGCTTTGCAGTAACAGTCTTTTACAAAAGCTACGGGCAAGACTAATTTTGTTTTAAAAAATATCCCAATGGAAACAGCGGTTATCAATTAAAAAGCAGTGTTATTTTATTGCCATTCAACGGTTACAAGAGTATAAATTTTCAAGTGCAACAGACTACTGTCCCAGTTCAGAGAAACAGAACAAAAATAAGTCTCATTAATAATAAAGGGTACCATAAGAATTTCAGAGATATATGTCGTTACACCCTGTCTCAGGCCTTGTCATTACAGCAGGTGAAAAAAAAAAATCTAGAACTTCTAAATTGACAGTATGGCATTATTAGCAAAAAGCTGAGGGTTTGCAGATCAATGCTGTGAATCAGCAAACGGCTGCATAACAAAAGAGCACACTGTATAGAAGATTATTACCTTTATGTTCCAAATCACTGCATTCCTGTCTCTGACACATAACCTCAAAGTTTGTAAGTGCTACATTAGTCCCTTTGATAAGGCAGGAGTTCTTTGGCAACTAACTAGGATATTTTTATTTAGCAGAGAAAGATATAAATGACATGCTTAACACAGGATAAAATAGGGCAGGAAGCTAACTTCAAAACAAAATTACAATAATAATAAAACTTTAAAACTGCTACTGACCTTGTCATAATGTGTGCAGGTATTTCCAGAGACGGGAGCAAATCAAGATGATGACTTTAACACAGCATCCCATTCGGCGATGCTCAATTAAGCTATTAATTCCTTGGACCGTTAGCCACCCACCTCTGCTTCAGCACAAGCAGCTCTTACAGCAGCCACTGGATGTAATAATGTCTTTTGGCTTGCTGACTGCTTCTTTGCCTGAATTAACTACTACATTTTAGCCTTGACAGTTATTTTCATCTCCATGTCCCATTACAGCGAAATCCAAGCCTCTGGTTCAGAGAGGATCTGGGGATGGGGGTGGGCAGGAAGGCCGCCTCTCCAGGCTGAGCTCAGACATTAATTCCTCAACAGCACCAGATGGCTACAGCTAACCTATACCAGCTTAATCTTTTGCCATTTTGACTTCTGAATGCTGCCACAGAGCAAACAAAAAATGGGACAGAGATGAGGTTTAAAATATGCTGAATATTTAAAGGCAATCCCCCCCAAACGCTCACGAGCATTGCTGAACATTTTTCAATACTACTCTATGGAAGCTTTGGCAGGCTGGTTTGCAAAATGAACAGAAAGCCATGTTATTTCTGAGTCTCTGTACCAGACCCATGGACCTTCTGTTGCTTTGAAAAACTTCAGATTAGTAAATCGAACAACAGCCAACAGGAAGCCTTCAGTGATTTCAAAGGATGATGGATCTGTGCTACATTGCGCTTTCCACTTGGATGGGTAAGAAAAAATTTTCAATCCTATAGAAATCTTTGAGATACTGAAAAATAATTCCCATCTCAAACCAGGAAGAAAAAAACAAACCCCTGGGTTCTTTAATAAAAAAAAAAAAAAATCAATTTTTTGATCAGCCCAAGTCAGTCAGAATGCTTCATGAAACAAAGATACCTTTTGTGTTCCTTCTCTAATGAGCTGACACTTCAAAACAAGGTTTGATTTGTTGTTTAAAAAGGTTAAAAAATTTCGTTCATTCATTTAATTCATTCATTTGTTAAAAGATACAGTCATGGACCAAGGTCTGTTCCCAGAAGGAAAGTTGTTCCCCCTGCCTGCCCACATGCCCTCAGTCCACTGGGCCCCATAGCCAGGACCTGGCCCAGAACCATTCAAATGATGGTCCTGCAGCAAGAAGTCAATGATCTATTTCACCTTGTTCTCACATTTAGACAAAATACATATGGCTCAACCAATTCTGCTATAAAGTGTCCCCAGCAGGATTCAAAAATGGTCAGAACCACCTATAAACCCCTCTGTGAGAAGATAAGGAGAGAAGGATAAGGGTAAATCCAACCGAGAGATAACAGGATGGTTTATCTGGGAAATTCAGCATCCCCACTGGAGAGCCCACACCAGAATTGGGCCATGTCCCCCTGGCCCTGATTAATACCTCTCTTCACATTGAGAGACGTGCCAGCTTCTCAGACAGTGGGAACCCTTCACACAGTTTTTCTGCCTAGTCTTTGTGGTTCCATTTCACCCAAACACCCATTATTTCAGCTAATTAAAGGAGTGGCTCTACACTAAGATTTGCCTGCCAAGGCAGTGGAAAAAATGATGTATTAAGTACAAAAGACACCGATACCAACATAGCTTATAATCAATGCTCACTGCCCCAAAAGGAAACTTATAACATTACAAAAGACCAGATCTGAAACACAGAAGAATGCTTCAAAGAGAAAAATCCAGTACTGAAGGGATCTTTTTCACTATTATTGCATAATCTGGAATTATTTTTAAATTGTTTACATGCCAGTACCACGCACACAAAGCGCTGATCTGCATTAAACACTTTCCAGCAAGCATACAGGATCTTGTAAAGGGCATGCTGACAATTTTAGGTACAGCCATGCAAAGTGACCAATTATCACCAGAGCCATTGGAAATTTTCTATTTAGAAACACCCTTAACCTGCAAGGAAAAAAAACATTTGCTAATGCAAACCTGAAAGGAAAATATTAAGTCCCGGGTGGAAAACTGCTCTGGACTCTTGCCTTTTTAAGGGGCTCCAGAACTGAATTACAAAAAACAGACGCCTCCGAAGGCTTTAGCTCCACACTTACACAATTGTTTCTCCATCATTCAGGATAATGGGGGAAGAGGGGACAGAAAAGCCTCAAAAACTCGTAACACTGAAACTCAGCAGTCTTTAGCGGGCAGTATCACGGGTGCCTGAATGGCTGTGTGAAGCTGTCTGCCTGTCTGTCTGTCTGTCTGTCACAGCCAGCACTGAGCCAGGGCTGAAAAGCTCTACCAGATCTGAGCAGGCTCCTGCATTTGTGCGTGTGCCTCCCAGATCCCTGTGACTCTGGAAATTATTGGCATTGTCCAAGAAGTTCAAGTGAAACCGAGCTGGTTATTTCTATTTTGCTGAAGTACAAAAGAGGCTACACAAAGGCATTACAAGACAATGAGGTTAGAGAGAGCACAAAGAAATACACACTGGAATAAGACTGTCAAAGCAAACCCATTGTGTCAGCGTGCAAATCACACTGGAAAGCACAAGACAGCTGATAGCTTTGGGGTCACTAATGATACCTGCAGCTATGCAAGGAAAAGGGCTACTACATGCGATAGCCTGGGACATGCCTCTTGAGCTCTGCTAGAGGACAGCTCTACCTTAGACATGATGCTCCCCACTGGTTGGTTTTTAAGTGTACACACCATGTCCACTGCCCTGAGCTACACCTGATGGAAGAGGGGCAGCAGGACTGTGATCCTCATCGCAGAGTCAGAGCAGAGACAGCTCATCAGCATGGTGACTGGGCACCCCCCTTGCTCCCACCCAGGCTCCAGGGGCTGCACCCAGACTCTTGTGTACTGATAAACCCCACACAAACCTCCGTCTGGCCATATGCACGGAAGGCTCCCATTGCTCCACACCCCACCTTTAGTTTCATGCTCTCTGCTTATAAAGCTGCCTTAGCTGCAATAGGCAACACCGAGACAACCTCCATATCCCAAACAAATGGCAGCAGCTGACAGCAAACACAGGGCTGCTGCCTCCTCCTCCTCCTCGCTCTTCTCCTTCTGACTTTTCACCAAGCGGCTGGGTACCAAACACAAGCAGGCAGCCCTTTGCTAACCCTGACATCTCCAGCTTCCCAGCATGGCAAACTGGGCCGTTGTTGATCACAGTGATGGTTTTACTCTCTCCCCTAGCACAGGTGTCAGGCCTAAGCAGCTTCACGTGCACATGTATCATCCCTTTTGATCTGTAGAAGCACTCAGATGCCACAACACATTTCTCGGTGGTCAGACTGCCTCATGAAGGCACCATCATGCCTGGCAGACACACTCCTAGACTTTGGACAGGGAAGGAACAGGACAGGGATGACCTCCAGCCAGCACAGGGCAGAGGCTGGCTCTGGCAGTGAAGGGGGATGCCCTGCATCCCTCCCATACAGCGCTCTTTGGGGTGTAAAGGTTCAGCAAAGACCACAGAGGACATGGACGGCGCTAATTTCCACCCCCAAGGGAAAGAGACTGAGGGAACCAAGAAAGCTCCAAATGGCCAGAGAGCCAACTGCTGTATTGAAAATACAAATGACTCAGCTCTAAGTGAAAGTTTCTATTTTTGTCTTTTGGCCTCAGTGATTTGGTTCCAATCCTACAGCTTGAATCATTCAGAAATATGCTTTTGCATGCAAGGCCAGCTATGCCATTCTTGCTTTCCAAATTTTAAATTGGAAGATATACATTAAGCTTGCAGAAGTACGACTACGCTTTTGGATTTTCTTCATGTTCGTTTCCAGGCATGGCTGGAAAGAGAGGATTATTAAATGATGAAAGGTGTCTCTAGTGAGACCACTTCTGTCCAATTGAATCAAATATTATAGCCATGAAACCAAATCAAGACTGGATTTCACTTGCAACTTTGTAAAAGAAAATTTCATGGCTAACTTTGGTTTCTTTTGAAACCTTTCCTTTTCCCTAATATTCAAGCTTTCATAAGAAGGGAAAAAAATCCATGCATTAATGTTTTCCCTCTTTCAAAGAATAATTTGCTCAACATCCTTCTAAAAAAAAAAAAAAAAAGTCATTAATTATTCACATTGGGGAAGCACCATGTCATGGCCAGGCCCCTTCTGCTACATCCTCCTTAGACATATATTTAAAGACAGCTTTAGAAAGAAGCAAATGCTTTCAGACCCAGCTGTGAGAGGCTACATCTGGAAGGGACTCCCTGTGTGCATGTGAGGGGAGGACAGGCCCAGGGTCTCTGCTCAGGTCTCTTCTGAATTCAAGTCCTCTACTGGCTCCACCAAAGACACATCCAGCGATACCACAGCTTGTCTGAGTTCAGAAAAGCAGCTCCTAAGCTTATGTTTCACTTTAATAACACATGTAAACACCCTCCTAAATGGAAAAGCCATTTATGACACTCCAACGCAACTGCTGGTCAAAAATAATAGCACAGAAGCAGCCAACATCTCTCTTTTCAGCCCCATGAAACTCCACGGATGCTACCGGGAAAGACAAGCCCCACTGGGGCTTTCAGAGAAAGCTGATGGAAGTGGTAGGATGAAGCTCATAGCTGCTCCATCAGGTCTCCTTGGGCCACAGCAGCAAGTCCAGTTCTCCATCCCTCCATCACATGGCAGGGGTGCTGGATATCTGCTGTCACCTGCACAGCCACCAGTGTCCCTTCTCCCTTCCCCGAGGAGCACAGCGGAGCTCTTACAGAATCTGGACACACGAAGATTTTGGAAAGGCTGGCTGGAGAGGAGGAAAAAGGGAAAGCAACATTAAAAAGTAAAAATACCTTGCACGACTCCAGTTTATCATGTTCAAGGAAGATTAAGACAACCTGGAAGAGGTGAAGAAGCTGAATTGAAGAAATGGACAGTCTGATTACAAGACTACAGATGAAGAGAGCTTGGCTTGTTGAGCCTGGGAAAATGAAGGCTGAAAGCAGATAGAAGTACTGTCTATAAATACATCCAGAGGGAGACACCAGGGAAGGAGAAGAGCTATTTATGTAGAGGGTATGAATACATTTTGGCTGCCAATTAGAAGAAAGTTTAAAACACTGGAGAAATGAGGCTTTGGAACAGTCTTCTAGAAAAAGCAGAAGCAACAGACGAGTCAAGTCGCTTAAAACAGGCCTTGCATAAGGTTTAGGAGTGTGGCACGAGGACACTGACCCACATACTCTTTCCAGTCCTACAGGCTGTGTTCCCATGTTGCACACATGCAGAAGTTAACCCAGCTACCAAGCACTAACAGTCGTAACATGAGACAGTAACAGCTTCACAGGCTACTCTGAGGGAAGTTTATAGAAAGAGAGAATATCCTTTATTAAACAAATTGATAGATGTAGGAAAAAGCAGACACATCTAAGGGAAGAAGCCTTTCAAGAGATTTGAGGGGTAAACACCCCACACAGCAAAATCGAAGCTTAGTACATGTTAGACACAGCTCAATGTGCTTCTTTAACCATGTCTGCTAGCCTAATAAAATACCTTACTCTTTGCTATCTTCACTTCTCATTTCTCACCAAGACAACAACAACTCTAGATTAGTTTAGGTAAAAGTGTTGCATGCAGAGGAAAAGAACATGCAATCAAGATATTGGTTATGGTTGACATCAAGAGAGTTGAATGGGCAGTTTGGCAACAGCAGAGCTAAGGGAAGTACAGATCTGGGAAGAGCATCAGAGGAAAGAGATGAATATGGCAGTCTGGAAAAGAAAAAAACCCAACAAAACAGCAGAGAAAACAAGGCTCCACTCCAGCTTCTACTGAACTCAATGTGAGCACTTCCACCAGCTTCCATGCGAATAGGAGCGGATCCTCCGACATGCCGGTTTCCAGGACAGAGTATCTCAGAGGGAAGATTACCTTAACAGCTGTGTCTGAGCAAAAGCGAAAGCCTGATGAAAAGACCTCTGCTGTTGGCCAAGACAGTGCTGGTCCTGAATCAGGCTGCGTAGCAATATGTGGCCAAAGCTTTAATGGGGGCTACCAAAAAAATTAAAACTTCCCCTCACTTGTGACAAAACCTACAAGTGGCAGAAGTGTGGGCATTTGCAGAGAGGGGGAATGGGGAGATATTTCCCTTTTGTCTTCTTGATGTCTGGGAACACCAGCATTCATTTCAGTGGAGGGAGGACAAGGGCTCTGCCTGGGAGGATGCTATGTTCAAACGAAGGTACATACTGTGAATGCACTGCAGTCCACAGCATTTTTAAACGGGCGCTCTAAGGGAGAGATGACAAAATTAGGCAAAGCATGTTTCAGCATGGGTTGGTGGGAAGGGGATGAACTTTGATCCATTGTGTCTGAGAACCTCGTCCAAACCAAATGACTTTGATTTGACAGTTTTTATCCCCCCATCATGTGAAAGGTCCAAGGTGCAAAACATCCGAGAGCTGTGACCATGATTACAAGCCCACTTAAGGAGCTAGACTTTTTTGTTTTTCAAGCTACATTTGAGATCTGAAAAGGGATCTCGTCCATTAGTGTTACCAAAAAAAAAAAAAAAAGTTCCTGCTTGATGCAAAAATAAAAGCATTTTCAAAGGCTCTTTGATGTGCAAGACAGAAAGACATGCAGGCAGATTCTGGAGGAGGTCTTGTCTTCAGCAATTACCAGCACTCATTCTGAATTTTACTCCCCAGACAGAATTTTTATGTGAAGTAGATAATCACACTGCAGAGTGTATCAGTTCTAAACCTTGTGGCTTTTCAATTAAGCAGCAATAACCTCTAGTCAAAATACTCCTTAACCAAGATGGGAATAAAACAAATAACCCCAAAACCAACTAACTGCAGGTGAAGCAATTCCAAAGACATACACGCTGTTAAAAGATTCCATTTTGAGCTCTTCTCGGGTAGCCATGCCAGTTTTCCAAGCGATATTCTGATCATTAAAACAAGCAGTGATGTAATTTCCACAGCAACCACAAACATACCAAGAATATTTGAGCTAAATTTATCCAGACTTCTTGTTTGAATCACTGCTTTGGTTCGTTATTTTTCCATGATTTTCAACGATGCACAGAAAAGGAGCTGCGGACAGCCTGGGACTGAGCTTTCCCCAGCAGTATCCAAAATGTCAACCTTTACGTTTGGGAGCCACATATTAGAAAAGATCAAAAAAGAAATTAAGCTGCTTCTCCAGCTCCCAACCCTAGGTTGCTGCTCCTTTCACCCTTCGCCTTCCTCCCGCCCTTCCTGTAGCAGACTGACCATTTCCCTCACCCTTGGGTGACACAACATGGGGCTTGTCTTTGCGGCTGAGAAGTTCCTGAAGCTCACCACAGATCTGCTACCTTCCCCAGTCGAAGAGGGTGAGCCAAAAAAGAGGGGACTTGCACCAGATTTCCCACTGCTCTGTGCAGCTCCATGGCAGACCCCAAGTTCTGCCTGCCTGTCCAGAGCAACATGTCCCACCACCACGGGTACCCCTGCCAGGAGAGCTCAGGCTAGGGTAGGCTGTCTAGGCACCTTCACCAGCAGGTACACACGTCCCTGCAAAAAATACATAAAAATCTACAAAGACATCATTGGGTTTTACCCTCTCTCCCAACATGCACAGTGTGGCTAATTATCATACTGGGAGGGATTGAGTATTTGCAAAAACTGCAGCATAACCCCCGAGATTTTACTGCGTCAACTTAGCTGCTGTTCAACAGGAATCTTTTTCTTCTGCATTATTTTAACATGGTCTGAATGTGTCCTTGCTGACTCCATTTCAGATTCATGATCAGACTCACCGAGTTTGCCTGCATGTAGCTGTACTGGTTTAAAGGGCAGTTTGTAATTTCTGAAAGCACACTGTTTTGTTTTTTTTTTTTTAAATCAGAATCTGTTGAGCCCCAGAGCCCCCTCTGACTGCAGGAGGGCTTTTTGAAGGCTGAGGGCTTTCCCTAATACTTAAAGACATCTTTTATAAGTCCTCTCTCTAAGTAAGAGCAAGGCACAAATTCAAAGCATGGCCACACTTCTGTTGTGAAACTATCAGCAGTTTACATAAAAGGGCTGCTGCTGTGGTGATACATAATCATGTAAATAAGCAATTGCTGACCCACTAATGAGCACACAGACTTGGATTAAGGAACATAATTAAGTATCAGCCTAACTTGATGTAAAGTCTGAAACAGAACCTATTAAGAGAGAGACTTCACCTATACAGCAGACTGGGAGTGAAATGGTATAAAATCCATCCCCCACACCCTCATCTGCAATGCAAACATTTCCTCCCAGCTAGCTGCCTTCTGCCAAGCAGGGCCCTGGCAGCCCCTTTATTGATCAGAGAAATGAAAAACAAACAAACCGCAGACTTAATGCTGTAAGGATCCCTGAAGATCTGATCCCAAGCCTGTTATGTCCGTGCAAAGACTTTAATGGGTTTTGGATAAGGCCCCCATAGGCTTTGGAGACGATAAAAAAAAAAAAAATTCCTAGCACTTTCTTTAATGCAAGTATAAAATCACCTACAACATCACTAACAAAACAATAAATCAATTACAGGCCTGGTAAAGACTGAGCTGGTGTGAACACTATCAATTGCTTTTTCCCACTGAAACGGAGGACAGTGGTCCTATGACCACAGTGTCAATCCTCACCTGAGAGCTACCTTACAATCACACATTAGTAACGTCGTTACAGAGTCCCTGTGTACAGGTTCTAAGGGCAAAGGATGTTCTTTACCACCTTATCACCTTATCTTTGTTTTTTTCTAGGCTTCTTTGATAGAGTTGTCATAAGTTACATTTTAATGTAATACACCACAAATACATCTTAACTGAAAGGTGGAAAAATAAAGCTGTATAGCAGCAGATAATGCCAGATACAGTTCAAATAAAGATCCATTTTTTACTACTGTTTGTAAATCAAACTTGCTCTCAGGCTGGACTCTCCGCTCAATTAGTTTCCCAAGATCTGCACTGCACCACTGCCACTCCCAGCAGCTCTGCCCTCCTTGCTACAGCCCTAAAGTTCAAAAGCAGGCTGGCTTTGATGGTGTTTATCAGGAAATAGCTGGTCCTGCCACTACTAAGACCTAAGTGCTCCTTTATATCTCCTTGATTCCAGAGGGACAAAGCACCCACAAGCCAAACTCCCACTTTCCACATGGACAGAAACATGTTTTCAAAGGCAAATGATTCTTCTGGATGCCTCTGTTTCAAAATACAAGGGACATCTTCTAAGGGTATGTCTGAAGAATAGTATCCAGACTCTGAAAATCAGTTCAGAGTGTCTTAAATTTAGGCACCTAATTGTAAATGCCCCAGCATTTATTGCCCTTTTTGGAATTGAGGCTCAGTTTGGCGAGATGGTGCAATAAGTGGCTCTGCTAGTCTGCACGGGAGAGCAGGCTTAACCACATGCATTTTCTGCTGCAGAGCAGCCTTCCGCATTAGCTTTTGGCCCCATGTGAGATTGCACCACTTCTGTACGAAGTGTGTATTTAAATATGTTTAAAAATACAAGCCTATTACTGCTTTACTAGTGTACTTCCTATTCCTGCCTAGCACTTCCCACTTCTTCTGCAGGGCATTGTGCATTAAGACTAACTCACATAACTGTTTTATTTTTTGCCTTTTTTTTTTTTTTTTTTTTTCTTTTAGGAATACTTTCAATTTGCCATTTGGACTCAAATTAACTCATAGTTTAAGGAGCAGGAAGAAAAACAGAAAACCTTCAAGTTTAATTTAGTCTGATTATACAGAACTTCAAGCCATGACACACTTTGCAGGTCTCTAGTGCTCTGAGCACTCAGATCACCTCCCAGATGCTCTCCTTGTCCTTCTCATCGCCATGCTGTCACAGCAGACTCAGGGTAATGTTACTACAGGGTAATGTGTGGATGGAAAAAGCAGGACAGAGGGTGC
This sequence comes from Strix aluco, assembly GCF_031877795.1. Lineage (NCBI taxonomy): Eukaryota > Metazoa > Chordata > Aves > Strigiformes > Strigidae > Strix > Strix aluco. The sequence continues at coordinate 14,802,335 of NC_133942.1, forward strand.
GAGTACTTTTTCCCTGTTATACAGCACAATGTGCCACAGATGGGGCTAAGTCAACGTGCCCCAAGACCAATCTGCTGGCTCTAGACCTGTGTGCACAGCTGATGTAAAGATTTTAAGGTTTACATGGTAATTTCAGGAGGAACAAAGTGATATCAGTGTTGCTACCAACACTGCTTTTCCCTTCCTCCTCTATTCAGCAGGAAATATAAGCAAAGATATTCACACTACCAAATACAAAGTCCTGCCTTTCGCATTTAAGGCAACAAAATCAACTGTGTAGAACTATGAGGAAACAACAGCAAAGATTTCATCTGGAGGCCATGTACATGCACACCCAGGAGCAGATGAGCTCTGTCTGCTTTTATTACTATGAAGAAGTCAGGTTCTTTCTGCAGACTTTTATTTTTTAAGTGGGTTTCACCTGACAGCCTGACAGAGCCTGGAAGGCTCAGGTAATCCAGTAGGTGCAAAACAGAAAGGGCAGTCTGCAAGAGTTTCCATCCCTCCACCTACAGTCCCGTGACCTCCTCAAACTGCCACCCTACGACGAACACCTTGGCCACATTTGCAAATGTCCTGCCCTCATGCAAACAGGGGAGCGATGCTGGATGCACAAGGCAGTGTCCCAGGAGAATAAGCTGTCTCATATAGCTATTAGCTCATCCCAAGCTGTCACCATTCAATCCGTTGTGAAACTCTCCATATAAAATGGCACTAGCTCCTGAGTTGTCCCTCTTGTTAAAATGACTCTTTAACAATTCCCGTTAAGCTGTTCTTACTTGCACTGGAGACTTTTCTATGATTCAGGAAGCGGCAGTGCAGGCAGCAGCTTTCCCTCTGAGTCAGTCCTGAGCTAAGCCATGGCCCAGATGGGGTTGCAAAGGTCACCACCATCGTGGGTAGGTTCTTTCTGATAAAATACAAAGCCCTGTGAGCTGCAGGGTCACCACAGCACTTCTGAAGCACAGTTTTAAGAGCCTCTGGTCCACTCCAAATACCAACTCAGGTCATTATGTTCTGGTTATTTGTTTGCTTCCTCCTTTTAATATTTAGGTTTCTTTTCCAGGCATACTGCACATGTCTATCTGTGCTTCCCTGGACAGTTGAAAGTCACCAGTTTACAACAGATTTGCTTCAAAAGAAGTTGTGAAGGATCATTTAATTAATATTTGTAAAGATACTATAAAATTTCAAACAACTGTCATTGGCATCATTGTCCCTAATTATGTAATATTATATACATTAGGACATAACACCCCATTTCAATGCCTATTTCTAGATTTAGCAGGAGAGAAGAGACACCCTCTGGCGTGTTTGAAAGATAATCCCATTCCACCTCCGAGACACACACAAGTGGCATATGAATGCTCTGTGACTTTGAATAAAATTCTCAATAAGAGAGCAATAAGCTCTTTAACAAAAGTACCCTTACATTTCAGAAGACAATGACTGCTTTTCTACATCTTTGCTGAACTGCCTCCTAGAAACTCATATGAGAATTAAATCCTAGCTGTAAAATTTCATAAGATTCAAAGAAACCAACCAGCCTGCAGAAAGGAGATTAATCTCCATTATGTTCTAGGCATTCATACAGTAATATCTTTGGGCTTCCATTGTATTTCTACAAGATTCATATTATGTCACCTCCATTACATTATGCAGAGCTCTTTAGCCAAGTTCAAAAAAACCCAAAACCCGTGCTTCATGAGAGACTGCAGCCACCCCCGTATCTCTGCTAGCTTTCTTTCTTTTAATTAGGACAAGATGAACAAATCTAAGAGAGGGAAAGCAGGGTTTGAGGAGGCAAGGGAGATGCTGACTGCACCTGAAACGGAGCATTATACTGCACTCCAGTGACAAATCTCTATGGACCAGCGGGTGCTCACTGGCATCACTGAGTCAAGGCCAGCACCACCCCTGGAGGGTGTACGGGGTCCAGTTCCGAAACACAGCTCGGCCGCTTTCAGGCTGAGCGGGTATCCTGCTGGGATACAGGCAAGATCCCTGCCGCAGCCAAGAGGAATAGCAGAGGAGACACGAGCAGTAAGGTGAGTCCTTGCATCCTATGTTATGTTTGCTAACTAGAGTCAACGATGCTGTGAAGCTGATCTCCACATGAAGACCTGGCCAACTCTATAGCTCTCAGGGAAAAAAAGCCCTAAAAATCTTAAGGCTTTCAAATGATCAAGGTACCAGGTGCACGTGGTACCCACTGGAAGGTGCCTCGAGCACTGTGCCAGCCGTAATGCCGTGCTGATCCAACTGACCCCTCAGAGAGCCACAAGCACCACTGTGCTGTTTGTTAAACCCCTCACATCCACACACCTGTCCTTCCTGCCCAAAAAAACCCCCTCCAAGCTTTGCGAGCACTAATGAGGTCATCACATTAAAGAAAATATCTGTGATCTCACTCCACTTCCCAGTGGTTGCCATTGAATGGAAGCAGGAGGCTGCATCGAGATTGTTAATAAATGCACGTAAACAATAGGTTCAAATCTGGAGGGCTGAATGAGTCACTGAGTTCCTGCGTTCAAGCTGTGTAATAGGTTCCAAATGCAGAACAAGGACCAGCTAACTTAGGGAGTGGACCAGCTAGCTAATGACAATTATTCTTGGCAGGAGTCAAACAATCCCAGAATAAAAATGAGTTTAAACATGTACAGTATGCTTATAAAGAGCAAATCCACCAGGTCAGTACTGGATCTTAAGCCTTCCTAGGATCCCTTTGCTGGTCTTCCAACACTGTTTATCAAACAAAATAACCCAGACATGTAAGTGTAGAGCAGTTATACCGGTAAGATATGTATGCTTCCAGTTAAGCAGTTTAACTGAAAATATATTTACATAACAGAAACACGTAATAAAGTTCTCAGAAGAAAAACTGAACTCACGATGTAAAAATATACCTTTTTCACTTTTCACTTCATTATTCACTCAGAAACTAATTTGTTTATTTACTGTATCTTTAAACAGTGAGAAAAACTTGTCAAATCACTTTTGCAGAACAAAATTATAACAATTCTTAACAGTTGCGAATCATTAGCACAAATTAAAATTCTTCTCATGGTTTATAGCTTAGTATTCAAGTGGAGATAATTCCTTCCAGAGAGAAACTCAGAAGATAGGGTTTAAGAATTTTAAGAATATTCAGTAAACAAATGCTCCTGATTATTATAGAAAGATACAATGCTAATTAACAAAAGCAAAACCAGAAAAATCAGTATCACAGAATAAGCAGAATACATACGGAGAAAGGAAAGAGTTCCCAGACCTCCCTGTGACGCTGGTGAGAAACGTCTTCCAACAAGATAATGCGGCCTCTGAATAAACTGTCGGGTTTTGCTTCATAGTTGCTGATAAAATCCAAAATAAGGCTGCAAAAACATTAGCTTCTACTGAAGCCTGCTTACTCACTACAAAGCGTCAAACACACCTTCATCCCACACTTAAAACGCAGATGCCGCCTCCTAATGAACTGCTTGTTGCAAGGGGGGAATACCGTTATACAATAACCAGAAGTCTGCTTCTTGATGCAGAAACATAACTGGGTTTTGATTGAGAGAAATGCAGCAGTGTCTAGGAGCTGAGGGTTTCAGCGATAAAAATCATCCAAAAATAATTTGGCTGTTCAGAAAAAAAATTAACAGGAAGCAACCTGAAGCATATGTCCCTTCTGAAAAGAGAAGTTTCCACCTATGGATTTATTCCATTACATAAAGGCAGACCTTCTAATCTAGCCCAACAATAAATCACTGCAAGCCACTGAATCAAAGCTGACAGTAAAACTGGAGCAGGTTAATATCTGTTCAGCCTGAGAAACGATGCTCTGATTTTAGCAGCTTTCATACCCTGAATACACACCGCATCAGTGGCTGGGAACATATTTGCATTCACACACTGAAAAAGCACAGATCTTGTAAAACATATTTAGGAACTGGTGAGACGTGATACATATATTGACTAATTTCGTAGGCCTTTGGAGAAAATTGGTCTTCAGAGGAATGCTATTCTTATCACTTGAATAGTTCAACATCACTCTCCTTGGAAGTAAAATTCTTTGCTCTATACTCTAAAATTTCAAAGATTAGGGCTCAAATCACTTCAAGATCTTTCATATATTTAAATTTCATGGAAACTCAGTGGCAGCTGGCTACTGAGTTCTCATAAAACCTTTTGCTCCCTATCTGAACAGCAAAGAAAATAAATCCTCCTATTTACCATTTTGTGGATCCATGTTGCGCTCTCTGCAAATAGCGGATTCCTCAGTTCCCACACACCAGTACATTCTGGGTCGCAGTTGTGAAGATCCAACAGACAAACTTTCTGCAGCACTTAAAACTGAATAGTGTTGTCAAAGCTGAATGATCTCCGTCAAGTAAATGCAGGAGCAGAGTGACTGCTAGTAAGCATCATCCCGAAGAAACATCATTGACTCTGTTTAAAAATAAACAGCAAAAAAAATTAATTGTTCTTGTATAGAAATTGCAAGATGCTTATTCCTCTGCACTTGTCTAAATATTACTTTGCAGAAATGCACTTATCCTATAAATACAATTATTTTCACAATATCTTTGTTAAGCGTATACCGTGAATTAACAGAGGAGACTAACAAAGTCTCCACCATAGAAAGATAATGTTCCCATGTTTCTCCGCCAAAGGCGCTCAGTCTTTGGGCAGTGGGTGTGGGGGGTGGGCAGGGGTCACAGCTGCAGTTTCAGATTCTCCACAAGCTAGTGTAAAGGCAGAGCAGTGAAACCATGCAGTACAGCTGGAAAAATCCTAAATGCAACCACAAAACTTTTCCCATCCACAAAGAAGACTGTGGCTCTTGTAAGACTCCACTGTGAGAAACTGAAATATACTGATGCAGTCACTGAGATGATCCTCTGTAGAAAAGAAAAGAGGGTTAAGAGAAACACACCAGCTCCTTTCCCCTTTGCTGAGTCCTTTTAGAGAACTCTACCACCCTAGGAGCGTCAGGCTTCTTCAAACATGTTCAGGGAAGCAAATCAGGCCCTTAAGAGCTCTTAAAGGTTGGCTTCTGCTGAACTGTCTTGCAGAAAAGTGCACAGCTCAGTCTCCCAAGGCATTTTCAACTCCCTAACTCTTCAAAACTACACACCTGTAATTTTCTCTCTTTTAATGCATTTTCCACAGAGGTTAAAACTATGGGTGAATTTGCAGTGTGTGCCCAACCAGCATCAGTGCTCCTTCATTTACTGCTTTCAGTTTCAGTCAGTAATGTTTACTCTCAGATGTAACACGATGCCCCTCACCTTTGACTTTTACTAGTTTTTCTCATGTCTGGTGCGTGATGCTGAAGTTTTGGTTGGAGGCTCTAATTCAGCAAAGCACGTAACCCACCTTCCACTTTGGCCAGCAAGATTCAAGAACATCCTTAACTCTCCTTGAGAAGAGTTGGCTTCCTGAGTTGGGATCAAAGGCCAAGGAGAATATAAAAATACACAGATCCAGGAAGATTTCTGCTCCTTCCTCATTATATAGGGTTTTAACCACCAGTCAACAATGTTAAAAATCACTGCAAGCTGCATCAGTTGTTTCTAGGCAAACAGCTGAATTTTAGGTGTACTTACAGCAAACCTCAGCTTCTGATGACCTCTACTTTGTGGTGCCTGGCAGCAGGAACCAAAACTCACACCCTAAGTGCTGCGCACGCCCCTGCACCCTTCAATCTGGGCGCTGGGTGCTGCCACAGACTGTGGTTTGGTTCTCTGGTGTTTTTCAGACGTGGGAAAAATAATTTGGGTGCCATACGGCAAATAATGTTATGGACTGAGAGACCTGGGCTACATGCAAGCACTTTAACATGCACATGCCACAGTTAAACACCTCCCTTGCAGCAGGACAGCTACAACTCCAGATGGATACAGGTGCCTGAGGTGCCGGAGCATCCATCCCTCCCTCCACATCACAGACTACAGCAGCAGCTCGTCTCCCAGTTCAGGCCCTGGCAGCCCTCGCACTCCAATGCGGCAGCAGTTGGGCACTTGTAAGAGGCTGAACTTGGCAGCTTTCACCCACAGAAGGAGGGGAAGCTGTGGGTTGCTGCAGGAGGCTGAGATGAAGGTGGTCCCTAACAAACTGGCCCACAAACTGGTGAACTGAATTCCCACCGGAGTCAGGTGGGCTCCTGGGCTGAGCTTCCCTTGGCCACGCTGGCAGGCATGGCTGCTGTGCTGGGACCCCACAGCTCTGCCATGTTGTGGGGGCGATACCCCAGGCAGAGGTGTCAGGGAGGCTCTCACGCTTCTCAAAAGCTGTCTAGGTTGTTAACTCTGAAAATAGAGGGGTTGTGATGCTTCTAACAGTCGCCTCCCCTGCACTCTCGCTATAAATGTGCTAGGCAGCTACAGTAAGAATAAATACTTCTCCATGCAAAGACCAACAGACTAGCTCTTTTTAGCAGATGCTGGTTTCTGAGGCATTTCCTTGCTGTACGATGAGGGCACACCATGTGCACTCACAGCAACTGTACAAAAAACACTGAATGGGGGTCAGTGTCAACCACAGAGGCTTGAAAACTATCCCACTCCTGATTTTTAGCTTTCTAGTCAGCTTATTCCCCAGGCTGAAACTTTCCTCATATATCCTGAAAGGAAAAAACTTTCAGAAGAAATGTGTGATTTTGATCATCAGTTCCCTTTAACTGCAAATAGGACACTAAATGCTGTGGCTATGTGTATTAACTGCCACACAGCATCCATGTAAGCAGTACTTCCATATTTCAGGACCACTGTGTATATAATAAAGAAAAACCCTACAGTGCTTTTACCTTAAGCAAGATACACAACTGTAACACGTGCAAACACTCTGTTTTAATTTGATTTAGGGAGAGGGATCCAATGGGCCCTGCAGCATCTCATTCAGAAGGAGGAGGACCATGCAGAACACACCTGAATGCTGATTTAAGTCCCATTTCACACGTTCCCAGTTTCCCTCCCGAGACCCGCTACTGCCAGCTGTCAGAGAGTGTCCCAGCACATCCCACCCTGCCTGCACCATCCTTTGCCAACCCGTCCCATCTCACCCCGTGCATCCTGCCTAAACGCAGCAAGGCACCCAGAAACCCCACGGTTTGCCCGAGATCGCTTTCCAATTCACAAGAAACCCGCCAAAACTTCAGTTCTTTGCTCAAACTACCTGCTGTTTCTGAGAAGCCCGGGCACTGCGAGGGGTATCGCCACAGCTCTAGAGAGGCCCAAGGACACTATGGGGATGGACACCGGCTGCGAGCTCCTGCGCTCATCGCACAAGGTGGGCTGAAGCCAGACCTGGAACCGAAGCGGCCTGCCTGGACACCCCTGCCCGGGGCAACGGGCATCCTTCGGCCTCTGGGGAGCTGCTCTGCGTAGAAAGCGGCAAATCAGCCCCCTTCTCCCCACACCGCAGCTGCCGGCTGAGGAGAAATAAGGCGTTACACCCCGCTTCGGAGTGTCCCATAAGCCTTTCTAGTCTCTTTTCGGTGGCCGCTTGTCTGTCAGCTCGACCAAGGGGCTGAGGGCCGCGCTCGGGCCCCCGCCAGGGCCAGGGCACGCACCCCCCAGCCAGGGTCGGGGCGGGGGAGGCCGGCGGGAACCGCTCCCTGCCCAGCCCGCGGCCCCGCTTACATAAAACCGAGTTTTTGCTTAGGGCGAGCCTCAAGTATTTCCCCTCCGCGCCGGGCCGGAGCAGCCGCTCTCCTGTCTGCCCGCGCCGGGGAGCGCAGCGCCCGCCGCTGCACAAACTTCCCTCCGAACTTTTATTTTTTTTAAAAAAAAACAACTTTCCCCCCCGCCTTCTCCACACGAAAAGCCCCGGCGTGCCCCAGCAGCCCCCACCCGGCCGCCTCCCCTCATGGCGGGGCAGGTGCCCACGGGGCGGCCAGGCCGAAGCGGCAGCAAAGCCACGGTACCTCCTGCGTCCCGGGGCTGGCGGGGTCCCTGCGGCCGCGCCGCCGCCGCCGCCTCCTCCTCCTCCTCCTCCGGCGCCGGCCGGCTGCCCGCCTCGCTCTGTGGCGCGGGAGGCGGAGGGAGGGGGGAAGGAAGGAAAAGGAGCGGGGCAGCGGCGCGGCGCCTCCTCCGCCACCGGGCCCGCCGGCCCGCTGAGGGCCCGCCCGGCTTCGCCCGGCTTCTCCCGGGGCCCCGGCCGGCCCTGGCCACGGTGAGGGGCTGCGTCTTGCCGGGGGCGGCTGAGGGTGACAGGCCCGTGGGCCGCAGGCCTCGCACGGCCCCTCGCCTTCCTCCCGAGGGCAAGTGGAGCCGGCCCGGCTGAGGGGGACGTGGGGGGAGAGCGTGAGGAAGGGCACAGGGCAGCCCTGGGCTCCCTCCCCAGCCCGGACCCACTCCTCCATCAGCGACTGGTGGCCGCCTGCTCCCCAAACAGCCCCTCCGCGGGCTTACGCTCTCTGGCTTTGTTTTTTTAAGGAAAAAACTGACTGTGGGAGTTGCGCGGGCTGAAGCAGCACCCTCTCAGCTACAGCGGGTTGTCTGGATGGCCTGGCCCTCACAGCCAGATGCCGTGTAAGCCCCCGGGCGCGGGCACCAGGCTGGCACGGATGGAGGTAGCACCGCTACCCCTCTCAGCATCGCTCCTCGACAGAGGCTTGGCCTTACCGGTAACAAGAGTTGATCCGAGATTCCTTGCTTTGAAAGTTGCTCCTTCCCCAGGTCGCCTCGTGAGTTTGCTCCTCCTTGGAAAGGCAAAGCGAGATTGCCCCCTTTCTTCCGAAGGTGTTGGACGTGCTGCTCTCCAGCTGGCATGTTTGTGTTGGGCATGTCTTCCCCCACTGCAAACTCATTCATCTCCTGGTACCAGGAACCTCTCACAAGCCTGGTATCGCTTTATTTTCCCCACCCATTGGACCTACTAAGAAAAGAGCATTTCTGCATGCCTTTTGCTTTGTTATTCCTAATGATTCTGTAAATTATATACAGAGGGTTTTTTTTCCCCTGGTCTGTACTGAGAAATGGGTCTGTGTTGATTGCTTGAGGATGGAAGAAGCCATATCCATTCACTGCTGCAGTCTGAGATTTGGCTAGGGTGTTTCTTTGATGTGATTATAGAGACATAGAGAGGATGGGTCTTCACTGGTGCTTTTACCTATGTTCAGGTCCCAATTAATCTGCTTTTAGCTGCAGCCATAGTAGTGTTACCTGTTTTTAGCACCCTTTCCACCTCTTACCCAGCCCGCTGTCTTTTATGCCTCACAGCCTGGCTCTTACCCAGACCTACCTTACAGCTTTTTTAGCACAATTGTTTGAAAACCCAGTAAAATAACTTTTTTTCCTTTATTTCAATAGAGACTCTAACTTCCCCTAGCGAGAATTTATCCACACATTCAAGCCAATTCCCCTCCCCTCACCCCTAATCTCATCCCACTCTTCCTCACTTATGTCTCCATTGATTATCTCACTCACAATAATTCCTTTGTATCTCCAGCCTTCCCCCTTCTAAAGTCTCAAAGTTTCTGAGTGATTCTGTTAGAAAGTGGAAAATTCAAGGAATTTGACTTGGCCTGTGTGGGGAGATGACAGGTATTTCTCGTGTGTATTGGATGGGAAGAGAGTTAAAAAACGGGTATGTTCTTGCTCTCTATCTACATTGCAGACGAGGGAAGCAGGGAACAGGAACACATTTAGCAGAGTCATACTAGTGATGGAAGTGTCTCAAAGGGGTTTAGGAAGCAGCCAGACGAAGGCAGGAAGCCCCATCTGGCCGTGTGGTCCATGGTCCCTTCAAATTCTGCATTTTGAGGCTCACCTCAGAAGGCAGAAAGGAACCATCCTACTTTGAACTGGAAGAAGCTGTGCTTGCCCCTGCCAGCTGCAGCTCTGCTCTCCTTCCCTCTCTGCTTACTGTAAATGACACAACTTAGAAAAGTGACTGCTTAAAGGATAAGCTATCATCAGACACATGCTCCAGCTTTTATATACAGAGCACTGACCACACTTCAGCACTTCACTTTTTTAAAATCGGCTAATTCTTCACAAATTGCAGAAATAAATCCAAGTTCAGATTCCTTCACAGTCCCCCCGTGAGCTACTGAATTCCCAGATACATGCATGCAGACATGCACTCTGTGTTCAGCTCTGCCACGTGGAAAAGGTACCTTGAAATGACGTTGTCTCTTGTGAGCCCAGTGCACGTTTCCGCTTGCAGACTTACTGCTGGGTCACTGAATGAAGGGGAACAGACACAACGCTGTTCGAGGAAGAGCCCCCTGTACCTACAGCAGTACAGGGCCATTTTGTTTCAGAAGCATGAAACCGTAACCCTTTCTAGTGTTTACTTTCATTGACACAATGGGCCAAATTCAGAGTGAAATAAAAAAGTGACAGGATTGAGTTGAGTGAAAGTTGCTTGCTGATGGAAGGGGTCTTAACACGTGCGTTAGAGGGGTTGGAATTATCTTAAAGCACTCATCAGTGTAAATAAAAAAGCATTCAAGTTACTCCTCTGTTAAAATGAGTAAAGTCAATACAAGTTTCCTACTCCCCCATCTTTCCTTCTGAGCAGTATCAATATGTAGCATTTAGAAACCATTTCACAAAGTTAAACATTTATTAAGAACAAGAACTATTACAAAAAGATACTCACAGTCTAAATATATACATGAGGTTTAAACATAGCATTTTCATGTACCTTTAGCTATAAAAATACATTAGATTAACTGTATCCTAATTTATAAATATAGTTTTTTTTTAAAAAAGTAGTATTTCATATGAAAGCCTTACTGTGCAATGAAAGAATATATACCCTCTAAGGGGTTACTTTAAAGTTAGTGTCTAATGTTATATAACTTAGAAAATTCAGTGTGTAGAGTCAAACCCTGATTTATACAATAAGAGATACACTGACTTTTTAAAAACTTGATAAGGGAAAAAAAAGAGGTGAAATATATATCATACATATAAAGCCAGAATACTAGGATTTTAAGAATTTCAGATGATTTCTGTTTCAACCACTGTTTATAAAAAATTAATACAGAGATACATCAAGATAACCAGCCTTTTACTGTTTGCCTTACCTCCCTACTGTCTGACTGCAGCCCTAGAAAACCCTCAAGTAGGCAAAAGTAAAATGTTTGTCTGAGAAGATGTTTGCACTCTAAGTGTTTTACAAAAATAGAAACTTATTTACAATGTTCCCATTTGGCCTTTCATGGGGAAGGGAGGACATTTTCTTCACTGGATGGGGAGATTTACCTGTCTCACATACCCATGGAGGACAGGCACCTAGTTATACACAACTGTTGGAGGTATGTCATTTAAGAAGTTAAGCAGTGTTGAAGTGCAATTTCAACGTTCACTAACTAATAAGGAAGTTTAGGCTCATGCAAAATTTTTCCTTACTTATCGCCACCCACCTTCCTTCCTCCTCCAAAAAAAGGTCCACTCATGCAACAGAACTTGTTACTGACTGGGTGTATCTGAGCAAAGGAAGATACCGGTTAAATCCTTGCTTGCATCAGAGAATAGAGGTTAGATCTGCATTTCTACTTCAAGCCCCGACATCTGGAAAACTCCAGGCAGCAATCTTTACCAGTGCTCCATGGAGATCTGCTGGTATGCCATAAGGAACCTCTCAGTTTGCTCTCAGAGGACAATCCCAGAAAGATCAGATAAGCTTCCCAACAAGCTAACACCCCTAACTCCTGCATACTTACAGCTCCTGCGGACATGGAACTTCCCGTACATTTGCCAGTGCTTCTCCAGTACAGAATCAGGAGGAGGAGGGAAAGTAGTAAACCCAGGAACTGAAGCCAGCATGTGGCTTGTCATTAATCTTATAGTCATGGCTGGGCAAGCAAAGAAGTTACTGCAGGAGATACTAAGGCATGAACTCGGTGTGACAGCCGCTCCGTGGATGCTATTCATGCACATGCATGCTTATACAACTGTAGGCAAGAGACAATTCACGGCAGTTTATTCCTCAGTGAAGAATCAGCTACTCTGTGCTTGCCACAAGATGACAGCACTCACGAGGACAATTACTGCAAAGCTGCTGACACATTTATGTCCAGCCATAGCTTATTCCATGGTAACTGGTTTGTACACCCACAGCTTTAGCACTCAGCGTGTGCTTGGGAGCACCTGCCTTTTCATACTGTACTTCCAGAAATTTATTTTAAGCTACATTCATACGGGATAAAGAAGCAGTGAGAAGAGCTTATACGTTTTACTCTCATAATAATAGCTCTGTCTCAAAAAATGAAGAGATGTTCACAAAGCCTGAAAGTTACAGAGAAAGAGAGAGCAGGACAGCTTTTTGCAGCTCTTCTGCTCCCTCCCCCAGATCAGAAGGACTGGCGTGGGATGTTTTCTGTGGGGTATCTACCATGCTACATGCTTAGCATTCAACTCCGTGTCATCACGATAAGTACAGTGCAAAATCCTCTTGCGAAAAGTGCTATAGTGAAGGTTTGAGATACAATTGTGACTCATTCAGAGCCCAGAGGGTTAGCAAGTCAGTAACTTGCATTTGCAGCATGTGTAATGTTGTGCACACCAAAACATCAGGTTCCAAGGACACTTTAAAGTCTAGCTCTGTTGGGTGAAATACTGGCCCCAAAGGAGTCCTCTAGGAAACTCCCACAAATCTCATTCAGGGCTAGAATATCACCAATAGGGAGAATGCATGGATCTTTAGAGAGACCAAGAGAGCTCTTTCAAAGAGAATTTCTTTACAGAGCCTTCCATGAAAGCTTGCACTCCCATTCCAAACTCCAGCTGCAATCTTCACACAAACTCCGCCAACTTCAGTCAAGTTGCATTAACCCTACCACCCAAGTCCATTTATGCCAAGTGAAACCCATATGCCTCTGAAGGTGTTTAACAGTCCGTTCTAATGGTACCAGAAGTCTCTCTAACATGTCATTGATGTCCACGTCCTTCATGGGTACAGTTTGAAAGCAGATGTCCTGCAAACACTGTGACTGACCAGCATTTTAGGCACAGGTAGCAGACAGATGTACAGCCAGGGACTTGTACAGTACAAGTGTGTGCTATGCTGCCAGCAGGGTCACTGAAATCAGTTTTTGAAGAGCCACTTGACAAAATGGAGTCCAGTAGATTCAGTGTTTCTAGAGGAATAAAGTTAGGTGTTTCCATTTTCCTTCCTCCCCCTCCCCTCCCCCTTGCTCTGAACACATCCCCCACGTGTCACATTCAGAGTGTCAGCATTTTAGGCCTTCTGTTTTCATGGACTCTTCTGGGAGAGTTTAATGGTGACTGTTTTCACTTCGGTATATTCTGCCAAAGCATATTCACCACTGGAAAAGAAGAGAGAGGAGGGAAAGGGACAAACAATTGTAGCATGTTAAGGTGTACTTCCCTAAGATAAGAGTGCATTTTAGCCTCTGATCAACAGCTGCTGCAGATGACATCAGGCCATTAAAACCAGATCTGAACTAGCTTACACTGGCTATCAGTTTGGCCCACCACTTCTAATAATCGCTAAGTACATGCACAGAAGTACACACAACTACACCCTGTTGTAAAAGAAACATGGAATGCTTCTGGTCACAGTAACCCACAAGATGACACCTTGTGACTCTGCCTAGGGAAAACCGAGTACTGTTGTGAGAACCCATAAAAGAAACATCCACGTAAGCATAGTTATCAGTGCTTAGACAGCAATTCAAGTTACTTTTTCACTGAAAATAAGCTTCTGTCTACAAGATACCATATAATCAAGGGGGCACAGCTCAACACATACTGATGACAGACCCCACCACTGCATTATGCCTTGGTTGGTGGAAACTGGCTCTATTCCCACGCCTTGCCCAAGGGATAAACCCCCAACATCCTTTAATTAGCCAGGCAGTCAGGCAAAGTAAACCATAAGGTCTCAATATCTATGTCCCATTTGAGGATTCATTGATCTGCTGTGCTTAACCAGTGAGGCATCTGAATGTCTCAGTGCAGCAGATGCACCAGAACAACTACTGAAAACTGTTCCTGGAAATAAATCTGGCTTATGAAAGAAAAGGTGCGTTAGATTCCTCTGGAGTCTTCTGAATGGTGTAATAAAACCTGCCTCTCTCCTATACAAGACGAAAATTAAGATTTAAGTCAATTTCTCAGCTCTAGCTCTAACTTATAGGGTGACCTCGGTTTAAAAATTTCTGGGTTAATAACTAATAAGAGCTGGAATGTCTAGTAGCCATGCTGCAACAGGTCAGGCTGGGGAAGAGGGAAAGAGGGTCCTTCTGTAATTTAGTAGCAAGCTTGGAAGGTGGGAGGTGGAGTGATTTTGGAGATCATTCCTTGTTGTTCCGGCTCCACCATTAGAAAGTCAGAGGTGCAAACAGGTCCAAGTGGGAGCAATGAAACAGCCATCAAGGGAGGCCCAGATACCACCATATAAAGATGGAGGAGGTTTGGGGTGGATACCAGTGTCCCCAGCCAAAGTGCCATATTTATCCCTTGAGCTAAAAATCTAACTAGTAAAGAAAAATGCTTTCAAGTGGAATGGACTGAACTGGAATTATTAAGAGCTTATGAAAAAGATGAAAATACTCCTGAAGGTACTTCTCACGTTCTCACATCTGTGCATTACATCCACGCTGTACTGGCTTAGCACCTCCCTGTGCAGCATACTGCAAGCCTGACAGTTTAAAAGCAAATTCAACAATATTTTCACTGAGTCACAATTGTTACTGCATTCACCATCCACATATAAACAAGATATTGAGCAAAACTCACAGTTCTCTGCCGTTGCCTGACATTTTAAAGCCACCAAAAGGAGCCTGTGCATAGAGTGCATTGTAACAGTTGATCCTACAATAAAAACATCAGTTGTAAAAAGACAATTCAATACCAAGGAGAAGCAAGATGATGACAACAACAACAATACAAAAAAGGCTAAAATGTGTCAGTTTTCTCTTTATACAGTTCATTCACTTGAGAAATCAGATTTTAGCAATAAAATTTTGCTACAGAAACAGAAAACATGTGAGTGGTACTGAGTCTGACCTACATCTCACTTCATAGTCTCTAATGGCTACGACATTCATGCTTGAGCTGGAATTTATGTTGTATTCAGAGCCGTGCTTGATATAAATAGTCCAACCTATTCCCTAGTTTAATGAAGCATATTCTGAAACAAACATGTTTACTCAGAAAGCTGTCTAAACACTCACAAACAGGCTCTGCCACCCACTTCCAGGTACATAAAATGTTGGACTGCATTAGACAATTGTGTCACAGTAAAATGAAAGCGCTAACCCCATTTCTATAGAGACTAGGTAGAAAAGGCTAATGCAGGTACTTTCTCAGCATCTCAGTAAGATCAAATAACTGAAGAGAGACAAGAATGCTTTGGCGCTTGTATGTACAGCACATGTATCCTTCAAAGCCCAGCATCCCATTTTTATATAAATATTACTCAGAGGCAGGTCCTTCTGGCGCCAACTCTTGAAATCAGTCCTCTGTATGCATCAAAATCAGACATCAGATCAAGTTCCTATCCTGAGTGGGAAAACAATCAGGATTCCATCTTTAAAGTTATTCTAATAGAAAATAAGCAAAATAGCTGCTTCTTTCTGACAGTGGTGTGATGCCATCTACTGTCCATACTGATTTGTGCATCTAAGACCCCATCTGATGCTACCTAAAGATTGTAAGAATTGCTTTTTTTCTACATACAGGATTTTGAAAGGGATTACATCTGGTGGAACTTACTACAACCCCTACATTTTCAGAGTTTTCCAGACAAAGAACTACATCGACTGAATGAACAAACAGTCTATTTCTCGCCAGACTGTCTGCTCCTCACCACCTTATTTTGATGAATGGATGTTGCTTCCAAGCAGAATATCAAGAATTTAGCAGACTACTAATATATCTTACCTCCAGCACTTACACATGATTCCAAATCATACATCCCTCTCCCCTCCCAGGAAACAAAATCGCAGCCCACGCTCTGGTCCCACACTGCTTACCAGACAGTTCCCGATTGCAGTGCAGAAGCAAGTGTTAACGCTCTGTCCAGATTCTTTGTGAACACTGCTGCTGTCAGCCCGTACTCAGTACTGTTGGCTCTTCTTATGACCTCTTCTATACTCTTGAACTTCATAATTGGCTGAACTGGCCCAAAAATCTGCACATATCAATTAAACATTAGTACAGGAAAGCCTTTGTTAATCATGGTAATTTTGAAGTAATCAGAATCAGATGCTTTGTTTGGATACTGTATTTAAAATGTTATATCCTGGCCTTCTAGAAGTCACTGATAGAGTCTCATTAAACTGACTTCAAAGGAAGTACAGTGATGTGCTATAGTAGTTAGCATGTGCTAAGATCCAACAACTAATGGATCATCTATAACAAAATAAGCAGAGTTAGATCTGGACAAGTTTAAAGTGATTCATCCTTACCCCATTTACGACTCTCCTTTTGAACTCAGAAGTTGAGTATACTCAAGAAGTAATTAATGTATTTCAATGATTGCAAGTTTTCTTCCGTGGTTTCAACTCTGCTTTTGTCACTGTACGCAGTTTATTTGCATGCACTGCATTTACCACGTATGTGTTTGACCACAACCTTGGCTTCCCAGGTTGCCAGTACAAAGACAACTGGCATACATAGTACTTCCCAACTTCTGGGGTGGAGTTTCTCAGCAAGTACAGTATCAAAGGTGAGGCCCTTTTCTGCCCTGCATGGTCTTGCGGTACAATAAACCCGAGATACAGTCTCACTTGTGCCACCGTGACAGCCAGGCTAACCAGTTTGCCTGGCCTTTAGGTTCATACAAGTGTTTCTAAATTTCTTCATTTTGGGAGATCCAGGTACTTAACTGGAGCCTGGATGCTAGACTAAGGATGAAACGTGCATTTGCAACAAAATCACAAATGAATGAAACTGGATAAGCTTCATGAATCATGACTTGGGTTTGGAGTCAGTTCATTAAAAAAAGGCCTGTCATGGGATTTTCAGCTCTTATTCCCTCTATTTTTAGAATGTAACTCATGCCCAGACTGACTGATATCTTTCCCAGGTTCCTTAGAGATTCTGTGGCAGATCTGAGACATCTAAACATTTTGCCAGGAGTGAACAGTAAGCAGCCCCATAAAAAGCGCTAGGCTAAACTATAAAATACAAGTGCCAGTTGGACTTTGGCAACTACTTATTTTCCATTGGGGAACATGATGAAAAGTAGATTAACTTGTATTTCAAAGGAATATCACAGGATCTAATCACATGCAGCTTGTTCAATTTTTCTGCATATGATAATGAAAGCCAGAGTATTAGATCTGCACTTTGCTGGCTTCGACTATGTTTTCATATAGGAAAAAAATGGTCAGCCTCAGGGGATTTCACCATGAGAACGGAATCTGGGATTATTTCAGACTCTAAGGCTACTTGAGAAAAGTTCTTCAGTGGCAGTATAGCAGGGCCATTCCTTCCCTCCTCACCAGCTACAGGTCCCAGAGTTCTTGTCCCACCTTTCTGCAATAAAGCAACTCCTTTTTCACAAAGTAGTGAAGCAAGAACACACATTATACAGTATTCTGTCACTTTGAATCAACATCTACCACTGTTGAGCAATTTCAAGTCGACTCAGTAGGAGGTGTGCAAGAGCACATGACATGCACAACCATCATCCGCATAGAGTGGGAGAGCTTAACCCTGTTTTCAGAAAACCTTCAACTTCAGGGCAAAGAATACATAGAATTGTTCCAGTCTGCCACAGTTTCAGTTATTTTTATTCAGTTATTTATATTTAGAATCAAGGATTCAGACAGAAACCCTTCCATCACCACTCTTTCTTATTCAGAAGCAGCATTTATAGCAGCTGTATTTAGGTAAGGCATGTGCTTGTATTTTGCATTATATCAAGTTCTCCTGAAATGAGACCCAAAAGCTTTAGGGTGGTATTATCTACTATGTTTTTATCTAGGTTTGTTATTGTTCAGTGAGTACACTCACAGGGCTACTTCCCTTTTGGAAAACCAAACAAAATGGGGGAAAGCAGCAAGGCATTAGAAAGGGCTGGCAAACAGACACCTATGAATTGCACAAAAATCACTGCTAAAACATTTTGACAGTTTTTTTGCCTGTTCTGCTCTCCCCCTTCTCCTCTCACAATTCCCACACACTCCCAAATTGAAGCTCACCTTGCAGATACTTCATTAGTAAAATGGATTTCAGCATTAGGCAGTTGTTAGGTCACTGAAATAAGTGAAATTTCTATTCTCCTCTCAGGTTTTCAGTTTGAACCACGACCATACCTCTTTTCTTTCCCATTTGCAGTAGTAAATGCATATACAGGTTCAGGTGACTTGTACTGTACCTCTTCTTTGGCGATACGCATGTTGTCGGTGACCTCCGAAAACACAGTGGGTTTTATAAACAGGCCTCTGTCTTCAATGGCAAGACCCCCACACTCCAGCTTAGCCCCTTCTTTCTTCCCACTTTCTATCAGCTCCAGGATTTTATCAAACTGTTTTTGGTCAATCTGTCAGACACAAAAGGAAAAGAAACACACAGCAGTGCCTTTATTATCACTGTTCTGGAGACTGGAGTCATGGTATGTGGCCCAGGGGCAAATTTGCAGGGCACTGTCAAACCAGGTAAGTTTACATCTCATTCCATGATACGGCAGTCAGGCAACAAGCAAGCTGAAAGACAGGACGTGGGCATAGCCCTGAGCCACAGAAAACAGAAGGTGAAGTTACACATGATAGTTTAATCTGATTAATAGTTTGCTGCCACATGGAGGGGGTCTCCCCACTTTCCCGTCCTCTGCATCCTGGATGTGCACTCCCACACCCACCTCGCTCCAGCTCTGGGACCTACTGACCTTCCCCATGCATTGATTTAGTTCAGGAGCACCATGAGAACAGCCTGAGATGGGCTTTGCTGGGCAGCAACCTCAGCCAGCTCAGCAAGGGATCTGACCAGCAACAGGAACAGCTCAAGGGAGGGAGAATCCGGGTATATAAACTATGAAGTCGACTTTGCTGTAATGTGCAGCTTCACCCAGACCTATCTGTCCTCAGCTGGAGGAACCCTGCGAGCTCTGCCTCCATCTCCTTCCACACACACACACACACACTGAACAGCCTCAAAGATAAGCCCCGTTAGTAGGGTGACCTCAGAACAACTACCACACTGAAACCACACTTGTAAAATCAGAATCACCCTTCACAGATCTCAGAGACTAGTACCATGCCAGCATTTTTTAACCTTGTCTAACTCCTCCCCACCCACACCTAAATATGCAGCAGTCTCAAACAGCAAGTACTATTGTGTTACTAGCCCTTAAACTAGGGGTTTCCGTAGAGGTGGGGAAAGGCCAGTCCAGTTACAGGACACTGAAGTGTCACAGCTGTGCAGCCCTGCACCAGGACTTGGAGGAGACACCACGTACTCCAGAAGCACCGCGGGTGATGTGCTGGGAAGAGGTGCAAAAGCCCACAGCACTTCTGATCAGTAGTGATCCATCTTTTGTGCTCCGCACACAGCGGTGTACTGCAGGTACTGTCAGGTTTCAAACAACCAGATGTGGCTAGTCACCTGATGCATTATTAAGTGATGAAACACCGCATCACAGCATGCTGCAGATGGTAAAAGACCGATGGAGATGTTTAAAAAAAGTAAAAATAACAAAAAACTTGACAAATTCATCAAGGTAATTAAATAAAAGACCCCACCCACTGGTTCAAGGTGCCCTGGCAGCCTGGGAGTTTATTCTGAATGCCAGGTATCTCCAGATGCTTGTTTAATGTTCAATACCCCTCCCTAGGCATCTGTTTTTATTTCAGTAGGGCCAGTTGCCAGTTGGGACTGTTTACATGGAGCGTTCCACACCGACTCCTCCAGATTACAGACTATATCCTGTCCCTAGTTAATCCTGACCACACGCAATCCAAGTTTTCATGTTTTTAGACAAGTATCAAAGCTTCAGGAGGGTGTCCTTGGGGTACTTCTGGTACACAGCGAAAACAGAGAACAGCACATCTCCTGCCACGCAGATGTGCGTATCGCATGCGCTGTGGACAGCTTGTACTAAGTGCTCATGTTCTCTCGTGTGTTAAGATGCTACCCAAGAAAACACTCAATACATGCTACTGCACAAGGAAATGTGTGCCTTCATGTAGGATATGGAGTGTCACATAGCAAGTTTGGCAGGTGTCATCCATATTGTCCATTTGTCTGGTTGCTTAGTTGCCAAATGTAAATAATTTGAAAATATCTGCAAGTGCTCTCCATCCTGGCATGTCTGTGATCCAGACCAATCCAGTTCATCCACTTCACATCACAGAAAACAAAACAAGGATATTTATACAGCTGTAACTTGCTGCAAGGCAAACTATAGTTAGATGAAAAGACACTGGGGAAAGAAAACATTTGTAAAAATGACATGCAAGGGTGGAACTGTTTGTCATTGTAACTAGAGCTTGCAAGGGTTGTTTAAATTCTGTCCCCTACTCCACTATTATTTATGGTTCAAGCATTGACTTCTATTAAAAACACATGGTCTGGTAAAGCAAATTCTACTATTTGTCCATCTAATTCAACAGAGAAGAAGGCTTCTCACTGCAATGGTGAAAATCTGAGAACCCCCAAATCTTCATATCTTTCTTCATTTAAGTCAAGACTTCAAGGAACAGTTTTTCCTTTTCCAAACCTAGGATTTGTAATCCTACAGAATAACCTCCAACAGTCTGTTGGACACAGACTCTTTCTACTTACATATTTTGCTTTCATGCTTTAATCCTAAAGTACACAAATGTCTACAGTCTAAGGAAAATATTCACTGTCTTAAAAATCAAACAATAGGTTTTGGGCTGAATAACTACTGGCTAGCAAGTGCCATGAGGCAGCCTTAGTGCTTCTTTTATTCCTCTAGACCAGGTCATATACTCCATAAATCCCAGTATTTGGGGTTCTACAATAACAAAACTAGTCTAGTCTTGTTCTAATCTAATCCCTATTCTAGTCCACCAGGACGTTAGTCTCATCCAGTGCAGTCTGCTGTTCATAACTGTATAATGAACTGGTTAACCAGTTTGCCATCTGTGCAGATTTACTTTATTACTTCCTGTGATACAGCTCACAGGAATCCAAAGTTAAAAAATGCCCTTGGTCTGCATTTGAGGTTGGCACCCTACTCATACAGTCCTGATCACCCCTCAGGTTTCTTGTGGTGTCCTTTGAATTCCAGCCAGCCAACACAGTCAGACCCATGTGAGTTTTGGAGAAGTCTCATCAGAAGCATGCCTCATTTCTGTTTAAATTGAATTCCATTTAAATTTGATCTAATTTTGATCAGAGCAGTGCAGTTTATATCATTATAACCCCATACTGCAGCTGACACACTCTTTTCCCCACACCCATGCCATGAGCATCCATGCCAGTGCACAGTAATCCACATCAGGGAACCAACCTGAGTAAAACCTTTCTTCCTTGCTACCAAAAAGGCTGGATTAGTCCTGACTCATCCAGTCACCCAAGCTAGTTCATAAGTGCAGTGAAATACAGGAACAAACAGCTGCACAGAGGACCACTTTCCCAGGACTAGCTTACGTCAACTTTAAGTTCTTGTGGAACAGTACTGTCTGTCACCCCATGCTGTCCTGCACCAGGTTGTCTCAGCAGCTACTAGCACTAGTATTAGTGCTACTAGCTCTAGCACTATGCTCAGCCACGGTGTGGCTTGGTTTCATGGAGCACTAGCTCCTAGTCTGGACTGCAGAGTCTCTCCTATTTCACACCTTCTGAACTCTCTGTAAGTTGCAGGTCCTGTTGTCTGGCTACAAGCACTTGGGACCTGATGTAGGACCAAAAAGATCACGGGCTACAACCACTGACAGCCTAAAGGTTGGCCTCCAGCTCCTTCCCACTGTTGGCTTCTAAGACAGTGATCATCCCAGAATGGGGTCTGCACAGCAGCATATGGCCATTTTTGTAATGCTGCTGTGGATGTTCACAGTGACCCACACAGAAGGAGAATGAAAGCAATGACCTGGATCCGAGGCAACTGAGGCCTGATGGGGAGAGATGAAGGAGAAAAGCAAGACAGATTAATTTTCCTGGTGATACTTCCCTTACCCATCATTTCAAGATACCTCACAGCAGAGCAGGTTACTTCAGGAACAGAGGAAGAATCTGATCTAGAAGCTTCACATTTGAACAGTAACTTGTGGGCAGGTGTGAATCTTTGCTACTTTTGGAGGTATTTTAAGCCCTTGTGACACTGCATCATTTCTCTCTTCTGCTTGAATTTCTGTGTGTTGCACCTTACAGCACAGGCTCCAGAGAGCGAGCAACCATAGCTGCAGAGGAAGCGGTTGTTCCTGTGCACTGGCAGCCACATGAAAGCTTTGGGATTAACAGTTTCCTCCCACTCTCTCAACACCTTCCCATCTTGGGCTTGACAGCTGCATGCACAGAAGTTCAGGTGCGTGTGTGGGTGTGCTATCTCTCCTAGCTACAAGTATAACAGGTAAGCCAGAATAGGAAAAGAGGACAGATGGGCCACATTTAAAATCTGACCAGATGCTGCTGTTCCGACTTACTGTTACCTTTAATTATAGCTCTGTATGCAAAAAGTCTCCCTTAAGCCACAGCAGCGATCCCAGTGCTCTGCCATAGTGCTGACTGAGAAGTGCTCGGACAGCCTGGCAAGAGCTGGGAGCATGAATGAACTGAAATAAGTAGCTTAGTTCTATGTGTTCTGCTCACACAACTACTCCCTAGGATTTCCAGAGCTGTTCTCATGAAATCAATGGTCTCTGTCAGAGCAGCCAGGTGAACATTGTCCTGACAGGACTAACTGTAAATGCAGTTCACTTTCTGCTACTGCTGGATAAGGTTTAGGATGATGTTATATTAAAAAAAAAAACACAACAAAAGCCACAACAAAAAACCAAGCAACAAACAAACTCGAAAAGCTGACAGCCCTTAACAGAAGGTAAGAGCAGACCTTGAAACAGTTTGAGGGTCAGCTCATACTCTGCTGAAGCAAGTTCCAGCATGGGATTATTTTCCTAAAATGGCTGAGCAGTTTAAAATTTCTTTCTAGGCAAGTTACAGGGATAGATGTAGCGCCAGCATGAACAGGGGATGTACATCATCATATTCCCCATGCATGAGGACATGCAATGAGGTTTTGCCATGCATGAATCATGTGTAAATGGGCCTAGATCCAGGAAAGGGGAGGCAGATGTCCTCACAGCCATCCCTTCTCTGAGGGGTCCTACATAGCATCAAGGAAGAAAAACTCACAGTGCATTACTGAGAACAGGAGGCGTAGGCTATAGATTTCTGGGATTCCCCCTTTATTTCTTGTAGCAAACAGTGGCCCTGTTAGAAGATCTGACCCAAGGATCATCTTCCTCCAGAGCTCTCCACCACAGCTCAGATTGCTTCAGAAGGAAAAAAAATAAGAGGAAGACTCTGGAAGCATTGACGAGGCTGGTCATGACAGCAGCTTGGCATGGTTCTTCCTCCTAATTCAGCTGAAACTTCTCCAAAGGATCGGAAAGGGAGCAGAGGAAGAGAAGGAAAGTGGGGACTCAGGAGTCCCTGGGCTCTAACTGCTTGTCATCACCAACACAGCCAAGTAGCTGAATGGCCGTTTCTGCAGCTGCACTCTTCTGTGCATTGCTATTGCTCACTGCAACATGCTTTGTATTACTGTACAAGGGACACAGCCCCTTCCATAAAGCTGGATAAGAAGTGAATTAAATACATTTGTGTTTAAAAAAATTACAACGTAACATTTCAACAGTTGTGATTAATTGATATTTAAAATAGAGAGAAAAATAAAGCCATGATACATTACTCACCCCTCTGTACTTCTGCTGGGACCACATTTGTAAGGATAATATTTACACAAGGAAAATTAAACAAAAACACAACCAAAACACAAACAACTATTCTCAGGCACACAGTTACCTGGGGCCCTTGTTCAGTTCTGGCATCAAAGGGGTCTCCAACAAGTCGCTTCTTGGCATACTCCACGCTGCGCTTGACAAACTCCGGATATATCTGCTCCTCCACAAACACTCGCGAGGCAGCCGTGCAGCACTGCCCCTGATTGAAGAACACGCCTTGATGGGCACATTCCACTGCCAAGTCCACTGCAACATGGCCCAGGAGGGAAAAGTGTTACCACATGCACAGTTTCAGCCTTCCAGTGTTTCCAGACTTGTTTTTTCCTTTCTCTTTTGAAAGCCTCCTTAAAAAATGCTGACAATGGTGCACACCCATTGAAGGCACTCACAAGGCCTCACACTGCCCCCAAACCAGATCTCTTATTATTTCCACCCCCCTTCTTGCCTTTTGTCTCAAGGTCTAGTTTGCCATAGATCCCAATACTTTCTTCCACAAGGACTCAGTGAGGGCAGTAACCAGTTTTTCTTGCTGTGGGAATTCAGATGTGGATTCCTAGATACTGTGCATTGGTTCCTGAAGACTAGTTTCAGTAGCAAGTGTTTAGAAACTCATGTTCAGTGTCAGCTGAACATGAGCCAGCAGTGCATCCAGGTGGCCAAGAAGGCCAATGGTATCCTGGCTTGTATCAGCAACAGCGTGGCCAGCAGGGACAGGGAAGGGATCTTACCCCTGTACTCGGCACTGGTGAGGCCGCACCTCGATTACTGTGTCCAGTTTTGGGCCCCTCACTACAAAAAGGACATTGAATGACTCGAGCGTGTCCAGAGAAGGGCAACGAAGCTGGTGCAGGGTCTGGAGCACAGGTCTGATGGGGAGCAGCTGAGGGAACTGGGGGGGTTTAGTCTGGAGAAGAAGAGGCTGAGGGGAGACCTCATCGCCCTCTACAACTCCCTGAAAGGAGGGTGCAAAGAGGGGGGGATGAGTCTCTTGAACCAAGTAACAAGCAACAGGACAAGAGGTAATGGCCTCAAGCTGCACCAGGGAAGGTTTAGACTAGCTATTAGGAAGTATTTCTTTCCAGAAGGGGTTGTTGGGCGTTGGAATGGGCTGCCCAGGGCAGGGGTGGAGTCCCCATCCCTGGAGGGGTTTAAGAGTTGGGTTGACCCAGCGCTGAGGGATCTGGTGCAGTTGAGGACGGTCAGTGTGAGGTTAATGGTTGGACTGGGTGATCTTCAAGGTCTTTTCCAACCAAGATGATTCTGTGAAAGCAGTGTGCCCTTCTGTTGTACAGCCAGCTCAGACCAGGTCCTTGCAATGCTC